>NC_143052.1:70190000-71440000 GCF_052426305.1 Pelodiscus sinensis
TCACCAGTGAGAGACGTGACATGGAACAGCTGTGCGTCAGATGTAGAATGTGAAGTATAATGAACTCCTTGTCCATTACTAGGTTGTTAGGAGATAAAATAATCTAGTAAAACCCTGTTTATCTGGTCTAACTAGGACCAGGGCTATATCAGATTAACACAATTCTGGATAAGCTGGAGAATGGGAAATTTTAACTTAAGGTAGGTCAAATTGTAAGCCTGGAAGAGATAATATTGTCCGTTTTCAATGTGCTGAGAGCTGGAATGGCATTTGTTCATTCTTGTGCAGTAGAGAATTATTGAAGTTTCAAGTCATCATCTTTGTCCTGTTCCCTAATCAGTACCACCACCATCTCCAATGGCCAATTGGTATCACCCACTTCTGACCCTGAAGTCCGGATCATTTGATAAATTCAGAGCGCTGGGTCTTCATCATTACTGTACACAAAATGTGCAGAAACTCCTGTCTCTCCCTGGAGCCCTGCCAGAAAGGGTGCCTGTTGACCCACCAGGAGGGTTTACAGACTGGTACTGTCCCTAAGGCAGCATTTCCCAAACTATGGGCCGTGGCCCGGTACCGGCCAGGGGAGATCGCATGGAGGGGACCGGGGCGGGAGGGGAACTGGCTGGCAGAAGCAGGGCTGGCTAGGGGGGGTGGGAGCAGAGGGGCTGGGTCAGGGGAGGGGGGAAAACCTGCTCGCGGGGGCAGCAGGGCTTGCCAGGAGAGAATCAGCTGACGGGGGGGAAGAATCGGCCAGCGGTGAGCAGGACAGTTCAGGGCGCACGCAGATCCTAAATAAAAACTGAAAAACCGTGCCTTTTAAATATCCCCACTGCTGACAGTGAGGTTTAAAGGCACTACAACGTGTCAGAATGGAGAGAACCTGGTGCATTCAGCATCCGGAATGAGAATATGGATAAAAAATTACAAAGATAGTGTCAGCTTTCTGAAAATAAATGAGCCCCTTTTCAATACACGATGTGGTGGTGCAGGGTTTTATTGGATTACAGTCCATTTTTCCAATCCATATTCCCTTAACTTGCTGGTAAGAATATTGTGGGTGGCTGTATCAAAAGCTTTGCTAAAGCTGGCTCTGGGGGCTTTGGGAGGACCCAAAACACTGTATTTGCATAGCTGTAATTTGCTTAATGAATATGCAAATATGCAAATGAATGTTACCAGTCCTCCGAAAGCTCGTGAATGGATTTACTGGTCCCCGTGTCAAAAAGTTTGGGAACCCCTGCCCTAAGGTAAATGAAGTTTGAGATCACTGCACTATATGCCATTCAGAAAGATTATAGCATCCTATTTATTGCTAAAGGGCTCCCAAACATTCTTCTACTAATGTAACCAAAAAGTGATCTAGACAGTATCAAACATGGAATTCACAGTTACTTTTTGGATGAAAAGTACAGCAGTAGAAACTACAGAATTAAATTTTAAAAAATAGTTAGAAAGAGAACACTGGTAACTGTAGAGAAAAGCACAGTGCCTTTTATGTGTAAGGCTGCTTCTATTCAATGCTGGAAACAGACACATTCTTCAATGTCTTTTTCAAGAATGGTTGTTCACTTACCTTAACAGCCCAGATGGACTGTTCCAAGGGATGGAAAAGTTTGAAACAAAAGCCATCTTTTTTGGAAGGCCGCTCAATGAGTTCACAAGCATTCAGGAGCACTGTTCCAACCCACTGGCCATTTTGGGGGTTTTTGTAAATGAGTAATACTCCTGGTTTTAGCACACACCACAGTTTGGTCCAGCTTTTCAATGTACCACGAATCTACAGAATATTAATGATTGATTTTAGTTCCTCACAATTAAAAATAAACACCAAAGTCATCCCTCCTGCTGAAAGAAATATTGAATCCGGGTCAATTGATAGTATTGGTATAAAAGTCTCTCAAGTCTACAACAGTGTTCTATACATCCTTGTGACAAAACCAGGTTTAGATGAAGATTGTTTCTTTCAGATCTGGTAAATACTACCCTTGTTATGCAAATGAGATACACATTGGTTCAAAATCCAGAAACACTTCTGGATTACCCAGGAGCATCCTCAGTCAGAGCATATTTAACCATTAGCATTATTAACCATTAACCACTAGCATTATTATTCACGACATATGGGTTTCCTGTAACAGACTGAATGGAACTACTGTAAATGCAACTCAGAAGTTATAATTGGTGCAGAATGCAATTGCTCTCTTTAGGGTGTATCTACACAGTCAAAAACAAAAACAAAAAACCCCACCATGGCTGACCCATGCCAGGTAACTCAGGCTCAAAGGGCACAGGCTATAGGGCTGTTTTGTTTCTGTGTAGACATCTGAACTCAGACTCTGGGACTCTTCCACCACACCTGAGCCTGGAAACTTCACTACGACGTAGATATCTCTACAGCCCCTTGCCTTCTGGCACCAGCCAACCAGCTGTGGAGACATACCCTCAGAGATGCTAGGTCACAACAATTCTTAGAGGTCTTCAGATCTGATTGTGAATAGAAATCAAGGACAACCAACCTTCAGATTTATTAAAAAAATCCAGATGTGGCATGGGTTACTAGCTACCTGAGAGACCAGCTCCTCCTGTGCACCACAATGAGTTCTTAGATTCCTTGGACTTGAATGTCTGGAGTTTGAATGCTTGTGATTTAGTTCTGATCAGTCTAGAATTTATTCCTTCCCGTCAAGCAGATGAAACACCAGTTTGCTGACCTTAATTTAACCCTTCTATGTAGTAAGGCTTTTCCATAAGCACAGTAGATATTATTTCTTACAGATAAGCCATTTAGTTTAATCTCTGTGTAAGTTCCCCCTAAGGATGTTAAATATCGATTACTTTACTAGTCGAGTAGTCAATGGAATTTTGATCGACTACTCAACAGACACTTCCTCATTCCTCCTTTGAAATGTACGAGAGCCCTCGCAGGGGCTCTCGTACATTTCAAAGTTGGAACCCCAGGTGCAGCCCGGGGCCAGTGGGAAGTCCCACCAACTCCGGGCTCCATGTGGACACTTCCACTCTGAAACGCGCAAGAGGGCCGTGTGCATTTCAAAGTGGAAGCACCCGTGTTGAGCTCAGAATCAGCAAGACTTCCCGCTGGCCCCAGGCTGCACGCGGCTTGCCAGCTTTGAAATGTACAAGACATACATTTTATGTCCCTTTTATGCGGCACTGCCGCTTTGAAATACTGCATGGAGCCAGAGTCAGCTGGGGATTTCCCAGCTGGGCTCAACACGGGTGCTTCCACTTTGAAATGCTTCCACAACCCGGGTGCTTCCACTTTGGATTTCTCAGCTGACTCCCGGTCCCATGGAAATGCTGCAGCAAGACCGAGGTCAGTGGTGCTACCACTCTAAAATGCTGCAGCAGAGTTTCAAGAGGCAGCACCACACGGAGCCCGGGATCAGCTGTGCGGCACTGTCCTTTTGAAACGCCACCATGGCATTTCAAAGTGGCAGTGCCACATGGAGCTTGTACCCCGGGCTCTATTGGGTGCTGTCACTTTGAAGTACCCCCTTCACTGCCTCTATCTGATAGAGGCAGCAAGAGGGGGCGGGGGAAGGGGAAATGACTAGTTGATTCAATTATCCGATACGTATTTCCTTATTGGATAGTCAACTAGTCCATAACATCCTTCATGCCCATTCTGCTTTTGCATTGGCCTACTGCTGGTGGCACTGCCCATTGTTTGGAACATATCTTCTCATCCCTCCTATGGAAATAATATTCAAGGATTATAGCTATTTCATATAGGATAAAAGAGAAAAGGAAGAAATGTGCAAGAAGGAATCACTGTTAAAATACCCAAGATTTACTGGCCTTAGTTTTGGGACTTCTACCAGAAATTAAGGAATTCTCTATGATCAAGCAGAATGTCCATAAATTCTAAAAAAACCAACCTCAATTAGTTTTTAAAATTAGTTGCTGTACATATAAGATCAATGTAACTATGGTGACTACAGTAAGCAACAGCCAGCTCCCTTGTGTTATCCCCTAAGATTTCAGGCATGGAGCTCTGGGTTGCAATTAATAGATACTCTGCAGGCCAAAAAACATTAATCAGCAACCCACTAGGATTCTGTGCCTTTTCTATTCTGGTAGGTAAACAGCAGGCAGCTGCTAAAATTTCAACTCTGATTTCACAGTCAAGCTCTGACCTTCAGCCAGTCAGCCATAACAATGACTGATGGGTCTGTGATTGTGCTAAGCAATTCTTTTGTAGCTCTCTTCTTCTCTTCTCTGTAATTTTTCTTTTGAACCTGTAATTAACAAATATAGAAGATGGTAAAACCATTTAAAAATTACTAGGAAAAAACAAGCCACGGCAATAAAAAAAAGCTATTGCAACTAAGAAAAACGCAGGAAAATTGTAAGACAAAGTTCAACCTGAAACTATACAGACAAAGACGAAGCGTTAAAATGTGGTAAAATGTCTGTCTTGAACATACAATAGTTTTCCCTACAAGCCACTTCTAATGTCAAGTAAAAAAGGTTACAATCACCACTTTAAATAACGGAAGTCAATCATTTATCACTATGTTACTATTTATTTCATTACTTCTTATAAGAAAGGCAAGTAGACCAGTCAGTTTGACTACTAATTGTAAATAAGTGAATTTCAAGTTCTCATACACAGCATATTTGCGCAGATGTGGGGCTTGGGACATGTATGCATATTAAAAATTCCACTGAATTAAACAATAATTCAAGCATTTAACTCCTCTCCTCTTTCCCCAGGGGACATCAGCAATGCCCTTTTCTTTTCATAGTACCCGACCTCAAGAACTGGGGCTGTTAAATGAATTACTTTTTCATCGCTACATTATTCAGGACCCAATACTATTTGAAATTTGTTAAATAGTTTCACCTGAAAAAAAAACGTTCAGGAGTTGAAACATTTCTTTTTTGACCATTTTGAAATGTTTAATCTTGACTATTTTATTTCAACTTTTCAATTCAAACTGAATTGAATTGAATGGAGAGTTCAATTTCAAATTTTAGTCAATTTATTAAAAAAAGGGGCACTCACGCAGCCAAATTCAAACAAACTCATATGAAGATCAGAAAAATTATTTTCAAGTTGACTCAATGTTTTCATGGATTCAAAACACATCTGAGTTTTCTATTTGATGACAAGTTAGGGAACACTGGTTTTGGGTTCAAATCAAACAGGATTATTTTCAGATTATTTTTGGTTCTGGGGACCTCAAGCTGAAAAGTCTTCTGGCAGCGACTTTAAACTTAAGAGTCTGATCTTATCAATATATGGATGAAACACCAACAAGATAACACAAGGAAGTGTTGGTGATTCAATGAGTGGCATGCTTTCCATTTTACATGTGATCCTAAAGATTGCACCAAAGAAACTAAGTTACCTTAGTATCATTGTACAGCAATGGTCATAGATATTTTTTAGAGTAGAGCCCTAGGATCCTGTGGGTCCCACAGGACCCAGTGTCATAATAGTGGGAGCAGGTCAACTATATTTTGTTGTGGGCAGGATTAGGTAGGTATAAAGAATACAGACTGCAGCATTTTTCAGGAAAAGAAATACCTCATCAGTTTGTCAAACTTGCTTTACATTGCTGAAATTGTATTTTTCTTTTGTTTTTAATATTTTAAAAGGTCTTTAATACTGGAACTCAATGATAGAAAAAGATTTCACGTCTATTATTTTAGAGATAAAAATTGGCTGAACTTCATTCATATGCATAGAATATGAATATATTAAAAAAAATTAAGTAGCAGGGGGAATGTGTCTCTTCCTGGATCTAAGGCTTTTGCTGGTAGAAGACAAATAAAAACATGAAAGAAACAATGAGGGAGTGGTCAGAATGGGTCTTGCAGGCTGGTATCAGAACTGGGTTTTAAAAAAGTCCTGTTCCAAGCGCTCTCTCAGAGGTCTTATCCCTATTTATCTTTTAAGGTCTGACTGGAAGATGATCTAGATAGACAATCAAGTTGCAGGCTGTTAATAACCCATTTTGAAAAGTGACTCACCTTGAGAGACTCCTTTTTTGTAAGCTTGTTTGCAGTAGAGGAGATGTCCTTATCGGAGCCATTGTAAAGCTTGGATTCAGACTGAAATTTACATAATAAAGGACAAATAAGTGTTGGTGATAGATACCTGGACACATTAGGACAATTTTTCACTCAGACAAAACAAAGTGATATGCCTGTCCTCACAATTTCATTTTACTTCCTGCAATAAAAATAAAATATTTTCTCTTAGTCTGCTTTATTCCCAAGCTATTTACAGAGTTATGCTTCATTACTTTAAGGAATGCACTATTGCACATGAGTGCTCCAAAAGAAGCTCAACTACATGTAGTAAATGTGTTGAATGAGCAGTTGGTTGCTAAGGAACACTTTGGATGTTCCAAATGTGATTAGTTTTAAATTGTTTTACCAGAGCTGAACGTAAAAACAGTGGGAGTGGGGGAAGCAGGAGACAATTCCCCTCCATCCCATTTTCTGTTTGGCTTGTACTGAGCATGCTCAGTAACACTGTTGAAGCTGTCAGCCCTCACTCTACCTCACCTCCTCCAATCACCAGATGGGAGTTGTTTCTGCCTGGTTTATTTTTTTAAACACTCTCTTTGGCTGAAACATGGACCATGGGATTTTAAAATTGGGAGGAGCTCACCTCTTCAACATTTGACACCTACAGCCTGACAACTCTTCTTGTGCCAGCTGCTCTGGGAGTGCTTATGCATGATTCCCTTCATGGGTCAGGTAACTACTTCAGACTAGACTTTTTAAATTTGTTCCATGATCAAGCAGAGTTTAATTACTATTCTTCTCTCCCCTGCCTATTCCAGAAGATCAAGGGCATCATAGTAGAGCATCCAAGTACCTTGAGATTGGAGAGCTGCTTACAAAACTGGAGCCTTCATTTATGGCTGGTCAATGTGCTGACTCAGCAACAAGAGGTTTTTATTGGTTAGGTCTTAAAAGATTCAAAGATCGTTTCTTTTTAATGTTTCTTTTTATCTATCGCTCATTAGCCAAAAGAAATCTGGAAGAGGACTAGGGATGTTAAATTTAGTTTAATCAACTAGTCAGGCTCTTAATACAGTTAAAAGGCTGAAGTGCAGCAGGGGGAGGGGGAGGGACCCAATGCAAGTTGGGCCCGAAGATTCCTGGCTAGGGCCAGATCGCCCCCTCTATGCTTCTGATTTTTAAATGTGTGAAGAGCTCTTCATACTTTTAAAAAGCATGCCTCTGGGACTGCGCGCGAGCCGTGAATCAGCTGATTCCCAGCTCGCACCCAATCGTCGCTACCCCATTGTCTCTCCTGCCTCTTTCCCCCCCGCTCCCGCTCCCTACAGAGACAGCGGTAGGGGGAACTGGATTTTAAGCCAGCTTCCCACAGCACCAGCTCCTGCTCCGAACCCTTGCTGCTTTAAGAGAAGTAGTGGGGGAGGAGGGGAAGGGAAGCAACTAGTCAAGGGACTAGTTGACTAGTCACTTACATCCCTAAAGAGGACACTGATGAATCCAGCCAAAAGACTGACAACTGACCATCTCTAAGGAAAGTCTGCTGTGATGTTACAACTTATCACTTTTCATTATTATTGCAACCCAGTTTATCACCACTGGGGACTATTCAGCAGTTATCTGCTACCAACTCAAAAATAAAACTTCAAATGAGATGTGTTTCTCGATCCACTGATCGGCAAAAGATGCTTTTGTAGCAAAATGCCCAAGAAACAATATTGCTTTCTTGCTGCATAGATGATAAAGCAACTTCAATCTCCTTGAAAATGGACATTTGTCTTGGTACAAATACAAACTTCATTCACCCAAGTTCTTCTAAAACACTTAGGAATGACCGAGTCTAAAATATGTAAGTATAGAAATTCCCTATATTCAATCTACATTTGGGAAAATGAGGGGAAAAGGGATCTTATTAATTTCATAACAAAGCCCATTCAAAACAAAACATTTAGGTTCAAAAGTTACATACAAAACTGGACATGTGAATCCTTTTCTATTAAGTCATCAGGATTCAAGTACTTTCATCTCATAGCAAAAAGTGAAGAAATAATTACTTTGTTTCAAGAATTTGTGGAGGGATGAGCCAGGAAAAAACAAGAGGCAAAGGGTAATGGAGCAAAACCCACAATAACATTTTGAAGTTTTCAGTTTACCTGTCAAAAGGAATTGAATGCAATCTGAAGTGCAAAAATGTGTGTGAGGCCCCACACTAACACATATTAATCCTAGAACTAGAAAACTTGGCTTCCATGTGAGGGTTGAAGTTCATTAGAAAGGCACAGTGATGAGTCTATCTATCGGGAACTTGTTTGGCAGACAAATGGAAGACTTTGGACTCTATATAGGTCAACCCAACACCTTTCCTAAGCACTAAATTCACATATAAAAGTGACAAGAGAATTTTTTTTAAATAGGAAGGACCAACTGCACCTTCTAGTGAGGCAGGCGCTGTACCTTCCTTGTACTGTATGGGGAGTAACTTTCATCATTGTTGGTCCAGTCCATGCTTAGACAAATGGGAAGCCACTTAGCCTTTGTAAGCTGGAACAGCTAATTGTCTCTGTTAATGTTTATCTTGAGACCTAGGGAGCTGATTATTCCCATAAAGTCAGGCCAACTGCCACAGCAAAACTAAACTGAAGGTGGAAAAAGGTGTTAATGGGTGGTGCGGGGTGGGGTTAATGGGTGGTGCGGGGTTGTCTCATTGCAGCTTACTGAGGTCTAGATACAGTAACTGGAAAGGACAGAAACACTGAAATTGTCTGACAGGAAAAAAAAAGAGTAAGAACCTGAAATGGAAAGATGAGAAAATAAACTGAATAAATATTCAAAGATCAGAAATTTAGTTAAATTATACATTAAATAATCTCAGTTAAACACCAAATAGAGGTTTGAGAAGTTTCAGGACCAACCCATAAATGAGCTAGATAATGACCAACTGTATTTTCTCCCTTTCCCTGAACAGTGCGGCCTGAGTATGGACTAGAATTGAATGATATTGCATTGCATCTGAAGGGATCCAGAGTCAGAGCTAAGCAACTGTACAAAGGCTAACATGGTCCAGCCTTCTCAACTATGACATCACAGAATTACAAGGCTATTCCCTCAGCTGCAGAGCACTTGAGCTCAGAGACAGGAACTGTGAGCAGCAGGATATTACACCGAGGTGTTTTTAAAAAAAATTAATACATAGAACATTATTGTGGACATTCCATCACAGTTCCATATTTAAGATTGCATTGAATTTTTCAGTTTACAGAGAAATTAAAGCTTTTGTTTTTGTATAAGGAATACAAGATATCCTCTTTATAGAGAATGAGCTATAAGTAAATACTTAAATCATATTTGCTCTCACAAATTGCCCTTTCCTTCCAATGTAAATAGACCATAAAGCCACTGGATCAGGCTAATGTAGACAATATAGTTGGCAATAGCAGCATTATAGCTAAGATTGCATCACAAATTCTGTCCACCTTCCTAAATCCTCTAACAACCATGTGCATAGATTCTTTTGAAGTATTGTGTGTCTCAGGAGGGCCCAGGGTCATTTGAGCCAGGAGTTCTAGAGATAAGCCCTGAAAAAAAATAGCCATTTAAATATATATATTTTCCCCTTCCATCCAGAGCTAGAGATCAAACCATGAATATGATGCTGACCAAGGATCTCACAAATGTGTCAAGTGTTACTCCAAAGGGAGAACAGTATTTAAGAAAATGTGCAGTTTTTGCTGTGCACGTGCTTGACTACAGAAAAAACAGCCATACAAAGGTTCTCAGACCTCACTGTATTTCAAGTTCCTTCTGACAACAAAAACTACTATACATGTCTGGGAGGGGGACTGAAGTCTAAGTCCAAATCCAGTCTTCAGTCCCAGATGGCAGAGCTCGTGCTTTAGCTTTGGTTTCAGCTTCCGCCCTGTACCCTGGCCAGTCTAATGCCAGCCCCAGAGACCAGTGTTCCCTCTAAGGTGTGCACCTGCATCGGCCCACACCAAGAAACTGAGGCCCACCCCACCTCAATGGAGCCACTCAGTAGCAGGTGGCTGGCCTGAGTTGGGGCCAGAGCCAGAGCGGTGTTGTGGGTGGCTGCTCCTCCAGCAGCCCCGGACAGGGCCTGAGCTGGAGCTGCAGAAAGGGCAGCTGGAGCCACAGAAAGGGCAGCTGCTACTCCAGGGGAAACTCACGGGGGACAGCAGAGCTGGGGCACTGGCAGAACAAAGAAGCCAGAGTGACAGGGCAGTGCAGGATCACCTCCTCCAAAACTGTCCTCATCTTCCTCAACCTCATCTTTTTGGTGAGCTGGTGGGCAGGCAAGACCAAAGCTGGTGTGCTTCTTCCGCAGCAGGAGGAGGGGTGTGGTGCCTGCCAAAGGGCTGCGAGGCCCCAGGGGGTCTTGGCTGCAGGGGTGGGGCTCCAGAGACCGGGGCAGGAGTCTAGTGATGTGCAGCTGTGGGTGGGGTTTTCCAGCCACCTGATCGGTTTGACACAACCGACATTGCACCCTCATCTGGGTGTGCCCTGCCCAGGGTGTGGGGGCTGCCCAGAGGTTGATTAATGCTGGTGCTGCCCAGGCTGTCACTACTTGCACTGCCTTCCAGCAGGTGAACCCCCATGTCCTCCCGCAGAGGGGAAGGGCTGGAAGCACTCATCTGCTTTTAAATAAGCTTCTAGGTCACTTCTGGTTTACCCTGATGTGAATCCTACACCTTCCCAATTTGGGGACACACCATGGTACTAAATGCAGGTTAATATGACAAATGGGCTGCAGAGTGACAGAGACCTTAGAAGAAAAATACTCCAGATGGAGGTTTCCAAATAACCACTAATGACTTGGTCCTGGTTATGAAGTTCTTGTGGACTTTTTTTCAGATCTCTATGCTGTTTGCGGTCATCTATCGTCTAGCCATCTAGCAAGGAACTATATAAAAAATAACGTACTGTTGGGAGGAGGTGGGAATACAAATTTAGTTAGAACCATATAAATGTTACCAACAAAGCAATAATAGAGTCTCAATATAACCAATCATACACTGCCATAATTAACATGTGGACAGGAACTGGGTTAGTAGAATAGTAGATCTCTCTGTAAGCCAAGTTTTTCAGTCTAGGCAGTGAGGCTATATTAACACAAAACCCAATTTCATCTTGGCCATATCAGAACAGCATAGCTAAGTAAAGGAAATTCAATTTACAAATGACATATTAGTGCATTTAAAGTGCAATCTTTCCAGTTTAATGGAACTGGGATTACAGGCATTACAGGCGTGCAAAATTGTTGCCCCAGCTTTTAAAATAATCTTACGACTTTGGAAGGGGAAAGGCTAGCTGGTAATAAAATATCAGAACAGGGATAACATTGCCAGAGAATGTGCAAAAGCTAGGACTTTAACAGGAATAAAAAAAACAACAACTAGATGAATTCATGGAGGTTAGATCCATCAAAGCTATTAGTCAGGATGGGTAGGAATGGTGTCCCTGGCCTCTGGTTGTCTGGGGATGGAAATGGATGACAGGAGAGGGATCACTTGAGGATTACCTGCTTCTGATCACTCCCTCTTGGGTATCTGCTATTAGCCACTGTCAGTAGACAGGATATTGGGCTACATGGACCTTTGGTCTGACCCAGTATGGCTGTTCTTAGAGTTATTTTATTCATAGATCATACGTTAATCAAAAAGACTAAGTAAAGGAGCAGTTGGTTTTTTATGGCTCAGTGATGTGGTATTCAACATTCGTCAGCATTTTCTTCAAATCTGGGTCTAGTAATGTCACTGCCACTCATCTGTTCAACTGTGTCTGTCTGTGTTTTGCACTGCCACTTTTCTCAAAGCAATTGCCAGCTGGTCCACAGTTGAAGAAGTAGAGCTCCAGGAGATGGGAATGTCGCCGGAGCTTGAGCAGGAGCCCCAGTGTCAAAAGCAACAGAGCCTCCACCCAGGCGGGTGGGCTAAGAGGAAAGGCAGCAGCAGGGAAGAGGGTCAAGTATTGACTCCCCTGGTCTGGCAAATACCCTGACTTGAAAACACTAGTCAGATCCAGAGGGTGCCAGGCCAGGGAGAGTCAACCTGTAGTGTGGCATTGTTTGGGTGCCTCAACTGTGCATTTCTATTAAATGGCAAGTATCCACACTTATACAATTACATCAAGAATGCATAAAAGGCCATACTGAGACCAACTACTCATCTAGTCCAGTCCACAGTTTTCTGACAAGGACTAGCAGTGTTTCTCAAAGTGGGCCATGGAACCATGCGGAGAAAGCTGCTACTGGGCCCCTTCAGTTTGTTTACTTACTGGCTCCGCAGTTGTGGAGCATCACGGCTCCCTTTAGCTGCAGTTGTCTGCTTGCAGCCAAGGAGAGCCGCGAATGACCTGGTAGCAGCTCTCTCAGAGTGGATCCACAGACCACTTTGAGAAACATTGGACTAAGCCAGAAGCTTCAGAAGGAATGAAGAGAACAGAGTAATTATCAAGTGACCCATTCCTTCTAGTCCAGAACATGCTTCCAGTAGTCAGAGGTAGAGGGGACACCCAGTGCACAAAGTTGGATCCCAGACCATCTTTGCAAAGAGCTTTCTTCTAAATCGGATCCTTAGCAGAAAGACATGAGAAACTGTAACTCTGAATTTCTTGAATTTACCCTAAAGGCTTATGCTTAACGTCACCCTAATAAAGTAGAAACTATGCTCTTAATTAAAATGTAATCCTCCTCTCAGGAAGTCTGCACAGCAATCTACCAGATTAAACACTCACTAAAACTAATACACTTGCATTTAAACCCAGTATACAGAACTCCACCACTGCATAATGCATATTTCAAAACTAGCTTTTGGAAAGGTGACTATGCTTACCTTGCTTTTTGACATTGAATGTGCTGAATCTTCTTTACTTTGTGACACATCATCCTTCCCTCTATCAAAACCTTAAAAGAGAAGATGACATTGTTGCAGTATGATAATCCATTTGAATACTCCGCATTTTATTTAAGCTGTCTGTTGAAAACTAAAACCTAAATTAGAACATTTCACTTATCTGGTCACCATCCAGAATGATGCAAAATAATTAAAAAATAAAAACACTGCCCTCTATAAAAAGGTAAATAAATAACATTGCTTAATAAAAATATATCTTGAAGTTTCAACGTATCACTTACTGTACAGTGAGTTTCTAAAAGTGAGTTTACTCATTGAAAACAT
This sequence comes from Pelodiscus sinensis, assembly GCF_052426305.1. Lineage (NCBI taxonomy): Eukaryota > Metazoa > Chordata > Testudines > Trionychidae > Pelodiscus > Pelodiscus sinensis. Next base: position 70,203,197 of record NC_143052.1, read on the forward strand.
TCTGTATGTTTATTCATTTTTTTAAATTCACATTATATACAATTTTCCCAATTTTTCAGACTTAAGTGTTGAGATTCTGAACTGCTCACACAATACCATAAATGCTGCCCAAGATGTGAAACTCTACATTCCACAAAGTTTTATATTGTGCACGTGGAGTGCATAATGCTCTAGCAGGCATATTTATTACATCAGAATTTACTTTTATCCAAACCGAATAAAACAAAAAATTGACACTGCTTTCTATCTACAACTTTTTATATTACACAATCATACTGAGCTTTTCATCAGCATCAAAGCAGTCATCCCATCCTACAGCTTGATGGCATACTTCACTTTTACAGCAACATCTTAAGTATAAAGTGGCAAAAGAAGTCAATAGCATGTACGACTGAGATGCTAGAACAGCTTGTACCAGCACTACTTAGGTGACAGTTTTTTCCAGTGCAAGAATAAAAAATTGTTGATGTGCATATTTCAGAATATTCTGGTGCACCTGTTAGTATGCCATCTAGGTGCACAACAGATAATTTAAAGTTAATCTCAGAAAGAACAACATGCCTCAGAATAGACCCTAGCCAGATGAAAAGCCTAAATCAAATGTGGAAGCCACCGATCTTCCTTGTAGTGAAGACGTGGGGTAACATGGCTACCCCCATGAGACTTGTGTATTTCAGCAATATTAGCTTAATGCCTTCCAGGAGATTAGTACTTGAAGCTATTTGTTAGACAAACCTCTGTAGTCCGTATGTATCTCACTTACATATACTCTGTTCTGATTAGCTGCCACCTTTTTATGTTCCTGAATGTGTTAGAGTATATTTGTTTTTTGTTATCATAGACAAAAATAAATCTAATGTTTCCATCAGCCATATATTGTGATTTCATCTTTACATGAGTATAGAATTTTGATAGACATAACATGGAGTAACACAGTAGGATCCAACTGTCTGAATATTATTACTAAATGCTAATGAAAAATGCATTTGACGTCACTGTCTGGGGTTGGAACTGACAATACCAGAAGGCCTAAAAGTACTGTTTAAAATCAACACAGGTCTCAAGTTCTTAAACCTGAATCACTAATTGTTTTCAATTAGTCTTTTGTCTTTCATTTTTATGGAACTAATTTCTTGAGTACACTTAAATATTCTGCACACTGAGCCCTTATTAACTGGAAACTTAAAGTATAGCTTTCAAATGAATAAGGTATGGAAAGAGAGATGTGTTTGCTATAAAAGTAACCTTGCTTCTATTTCAACACAAAAATCAGCACCAAAACCAAATGTTCTCTGAGATCGGTCCCCATGTGGATTTATACATCACATTCTACTTTGCGCTTATGACCAATCCTTGGTTCTGGATGAGATGTACTTAGCGTAGTACCAAGTGGAAGGCAAGAGACAAACTTAACTTTCACCTAATCCCAGATCTGTAGGTGCAACCCCAGGATAAGTTAAAGCTGGTCTAACATAAGCCTAGTTTGCTTATGGTCTGGAAAGGGCTATTACAGCAGCCAGGATGTGTGGCCAGGGCACTGCTGCACTCCAACAATCCCTAATATGCCCTATTCTGAATATTAAAAGGCAGAATATGATGAGTTGCTTGGGTCTGCCAATATACTATTAGTAGAATCTACAAAGGCCATATTTAAATTTGCTTTTCTCCTCCAGGCCAAAACAAATCAGATTTGACGTGGGCCAGGTTCCGGCCCTCAGATTAAAAACCTCACCAAGGGATTGATCCAAAGCAGGCAGTGAGGTCGATGAATTTGGCCCCTATTTTGGTGCCTACTATAAACATTAAGGCGGGGTGGGGAACCTTTTTCGGGTAGGGGGCCACTAACCTACAGAAAAAAAAAACAGTTAGGGGCCACCCACAAGTGGAAAAAAAAAAAAAAAAACCAAACCAAAACCCAGAACAAACTCTCATTGACATGGCCCCAACTGAGGAGAAAGACACTCCCCACATTCCCCTTGTACACCAGGGCTTGCGGGGAGCAGGGGGGGGGGGAAGGCACGCTGATAAGAGTGTGTGCTCCAGTTCTGCGGGGAGAGAGTGCGAGACCTGGAGCACCAGGTCAGGCTCCCCAGTACTGAGTGGGGGAGCCCTGAGGTTCAAGGAACAGATCCAGACAAGCCAGAGGCTGCATCTGGCCGCTGGACCTTAGGTAATTTTTTGTAATAGACAGTCTCATCACATTTAAATGAGACTCCGCCAGTTGCAAGACAAAATAGCAGTACAGTTTAGTAGTTACGTATTAAATGAACAGACTACCAAGAGCGCTGATGTTTCAGAAATTTAAAATACAATAAGATATTACTTAGTACATTTAAAACTTTTTTGGACTAAAAAATCCTCCAGAACATATATTTCATCTGTCTTCTACAGAAAGCTGATTTGAGTTTAACTGTCTTAAACTTCATAAATGAAGCTTTTCATAATTCCATGTCTCCTCATGCTGTACCTGCAAGTATACCCTACAATCAACCTTGCAGGAAGGGGGAGGGGAAAACCAGCCAGGCATCAACTCATTTGTTGATTTTGCATTTCACAACAAGTAACCTGCACATTTAAGACACTTAAGTGAAAAAATAATAAAATAAATTAATTCCTACTTTATACCAACACCAAACCCATTCTGATTTAAAATGTAACGACTTATTTATTATGTTTTAATTTTATTATGTTTTTTTCTTAAGTCCATATGTGCACCCATGCAAAAAAGGAAAGCATAAGTTAAGAGACCTAAAATCAATTGAGTGGCTAGGCTGTCAACTATAACACATCAAAAGAAGCAGGTTGATTTGAGGAGTGGATGAAATAAACAGCGTTGAAAGATAATGCTCTGAACTGGAAAATTAAGCACTCTCCAAAGAATACATGGGGTATGCTTAAGGGAAGATAGTAGCACTAGATAATGCTGTCCTCACCATATGTCCTCGTGGGGCATGAAAGGGAAACAGCATATTTAGCTCTGGAACAACATGTTTTGTCTTGAACAATGCAGGAGGCACGTAATGGCAAACACCAACAGGGTAAATACACAACTTCTGGATGTTTTTTTTTTTTACCCACAAGTAGTTTTAGCATCTTTGCTGGAAATTAACGAGTTTCAAGCCTTTTCATAATCAGCATGCTAAAATAGTAAAATAAGACTGGCAAGTGTATAATGAAAACACCTAACAGTTTTGGCCACTAAATTTCTCTAAATTAAAGTCCATAGTAACGATCCTCTCCCTCCTCCCCCCCCCCCCAAGGCATTTCCTCAGGACTTTACTACACATGCATAAAGAGCTATTGACATAAACTGAAAGTCTACACCTATAGATGCATTACCTAAATGCACAATCACACAAGACATACCAAGAGCTTCTAAGGAACTACAAATCTGTTGACTATAATTCACTAAAGTAGAACCATTTTATCCTACTTTTAAAAAATAGTTACAGGCAGTCCCCGACTTATGTCGGATCCGCAGTTACGAACGTGGCTTTTCTCGCCCCGGAGGACACGGACTGCGGGACCTTGCGGTCCCGCCGCCCGTGTACTCCGGGGCGAGAAAAGCTGCTCCGCGTCTCCCTGGTCTGCAGACCAGGAAGACGCGGAGCAAAGCCGCGGAGGGGTTCGGGCAGCCGGGCAGCCCAGGCGCACCTGGGCTGCCTTGCAGCCCCAGCCCCTCCGCGGCTTTGCAAAGCCGCCGGGGAAGCCGGCGGCGGGACAGCCCAGGCACGCCCGGGCTGTCCCACTGCGGGCGTGCTCCAAGGCTTTGCTCCCCGTCTCCCTGGTCTGCAGGGAGACGGGGAGCAAAGCCGCAGAGCACGCCCGCAGGGGGACAGCTCAAGCGCGCCCGGGCTGTCCCACTGCGGGCGTGCTCCAAGGCTTTGCTCCCCGTCTCCCTGGTCTGCAGGGAGACGGGGAGCAAAGCCGCAGAGCACGCCCGCAGGGGGACAGCTCAAGCGCGCCCGGGCTGTCCCACTGCGGGCGTGCTCCAAGGCTTTGCTCCCCGTCTCCCTGGTCTGCAGGGAGACGGGGAGCAAAGCCGCGGAGCACGCCCGCAGGGGACAGCTCAAGCGCGCCCGGGCTGTCCCACTGCGGGCGTGCTCCAAGGCTTTGCTCCCCGTCTCCCTGGTCGGACCAGCAGACCAGGGAGATGGGGAGCAAAGCTTCGGAGCACGCCAGAAGTGGGACAGCGCGCCACGCCTGGACTCTCCCGCTGCCCGCGTGCTCTGCGGCTTTGCTCCGTGTCTCCCAGGTCAGCAGACCAGGGAGACGGAGCAAAGCCATGGAGGACTTGGGCGTCCCCACCCCCGTCTCCCTGGTCTGCTGGGAGGGGGGGTGCAGCTAGTGCCCCCCACCCAGCAGACCAGGCTTTTCTTGCCTGCCCCTGGAGTCCTGATTCAGCCGCTGATGGTCAGTTTCAGCAGCAGCTGACTTGGGGACGCCTGGGTTTCTTAAGCTGAATCTGTATGTAAGTCAGAACTGGCATCCAGATTCAGCCGCGGTTGAAACTCATCAGTTTCAGCAGCGGCTGACGCCAGTTCCGACTTACATACAGATTCAACTTAAGAACAAACCTACAGTCCCTATCTTGTACGTAACCCGGGGACTGCCTGTATTGTCCAAGTAATGCCCAGAGATAAGACTTAATGTGCAGGCTGACTCTAGACAAGACTAAAAATGGTGATGCAAGATCCCAATTTCTTGTGTCTCTGATTTTTTTTAAACTTATATAAACATATACACATATGAGAAAAGATTTTTGTAATTTACAGCACTACAGACTCAGCCTAGGCTTGCAGAAACATATGGTTATTTTTTTCCTTGACAGGTTTTTTTGCAAGCAAAATCAGTTCTTCAGTGACAGTTGGCATAATTGGAATATTAAGAATTTGCCCCTCCATGACAGTCAGCAGAACAAGTCCTCTATGGATTTGCTCAGATGTTACTAACTTATCCATGGCCAGCTTTTCTGTTAAGGTGGGGCATACAATAAAGGAATGAAATAAGATTTCTCCTCCAGCTCACTTGGTTCTATGGTGATAGTTAGGGATGTAACAGTATAACCGTTTCAACAGTTAAGTGATAAGCCTGGACTCATTGGTTACCGTTAATGGTAGCTACACGCAGACTCACAGCCCTGCTCCTGGGAAGCTGGCTGCCATCCCATGCTGCTGACTGTATCAGAGCCCACAGTATGGGAGGGGGGGGGGGGGGGGGGAGGGAAGGCTGGCAAGGTGGGGAAGAAGGCTGGCAAGGTGGGAGGGCAGCAGCAGGAGGCTTGAAATTACCTCCCCAGGTCTGGAAAAGTCCCTTATCCAGGACTAATCAGGTTCTGAGGATGTCAGGACTAGGGAGGTTCAACCTGTATTGTGCAGTCCACAGCACCATTAGCTCTCTGGTAGTGGGGCCATCCGGCTCTGCTCCCAGGGAGCTGGCTGTGCTGCAGGCTCTACAGTATAAAGGTTTTCCTGAGCCGGATTTCCTGAGTGTCAAGCATGGATAGGGCAGGCAGGGAACCGCCAGAGGCTCTCGCAGGCCAGGTTCAGCAGTTTTGCGGGCTGGATCAAGCCCACGGATCATGTTTTGCTCAGCCGTAGGTTACACAGTCACCTAATTAACTGACTTACAACATCCTAGTGATAACCTGAAAAAAGTAAACATCTGACACACATACCCCCACACAAGCAGAACAGCCATATTTACATTACAACATTCAAAGCCGGATTGCACTACCAACAGACAATGCTTGAAAATAGATTTTTTAAAGTCGGAGTTTCCTAGCATACAATATAGGAAACTGTGTCCATTCAAACATATTTGAATCACACTAATGTAGATGTACAATTAAAGGTTTAAAAAAAATCCACCAAAGCTTTTACAGTATTATTAACAACATTCTCTGCACACTTTCACTTAGTTGAAACAAGTTGAAATGTATGACCAAGGTGAAATTTATTGGAAATCTCTATTAAAAAAAAAAAAGGGAGGGGTGAGATTCAGAATAAAAACTTAAGCCTTAACTCAGCTTCTCAATTTGTCATTCTAAGTAACCCACTGACATATTGTGTGAGAATTTTGCAGTAGTTACTATGGAATTGTTAAAAGCCAACAGAGTTTAAAAACATCCATGTCTCACTTTAAAAAGAGTCCTTTGGGGATATTCTCCCTCCCCTTGTGCAACTTTTTGATTGCAAACAGCTACTTCTTACATGCAAACCAAGACAAGCACCACATTCTCTGTCAAACATATACAAAACCCATTCTAAACAAACACATTTATATTTGCTTTGAAACAAGCTTGTTTATTTACAGACATGTCAAAAATACAACATTTCTGCTCTTCCCACAATCAGATTTAATTCAGAAAAATGTTTGGAATATTCATTCTAGTTTTTGTAACACCAACATCTTAGTAAATGATTTTCAGCTAAGTGAATTGATTTGAGGTTGTAAGTTTTATTTTAGTTATGATTTACCGTGCAAGATTGAGATGAAACAAACCTGGTAAAGCCGGAGAAAGTTCATTGTAGCCTCCAAATGAAGCATTCCGGACAAGTTTTCGGACAGCAGATCGTGAAGGAAGCACACCAGACGAAACCCCAGCACATGAGGAAAACCTACGTCGCAGAGGACCCTCTTCCTTCATGAGTTAGGTGGTCTGTGTAAGGATTATGTTCACTCAGACAGTTGGTTAGTATTAGCTAGCTGGAACAAGAATGTTTAAACAACAGACTTGCACCTCACATTCTGATGACTAAGATCACAATGGAATAGACACAAAGGACAGAGATACACACTGATGTGAGGAGATAACATAGGATATCAAAATTAGCTACAGATGTTGTAGGCTCCAATTATGTTGCTGCAGATTCTCTTAATGAAAGTGGAATATATTGGTGTCCCCCCTACAATTCTATTTCAGTGATATTTAACGTCAGGCTGCTGTTCAACACTGCTCACTGGGCACTAGGTAACTCACTACTTGGGGTTTCAGAATGGATTTATTAAATAGATTCTGCTGCCTGCTTGTTTCCTGAATAAAGACTAACTCATGATTTTATGTTTTAATGTGGGTTTCCCACTGAACACTTCATTTAAAAAATATACCATCATGAATACTGGAGAAGGCAGCCAATGCTAATAATAACTTTTAGTTTAGGCTCTTGCTATCCATTTTGTGTCACCTATAACTACTTTGGATCTATAGTGGCAAGCCGCTGGATCCGGCCCGCGGGCTGTCGTGCCAAAACCCTCAGGCACAGAAGCACCCCCACATCATTTTAAGCAACTGGCCTCTTCCTGTGGCTCTGCTCCGGCTCTGCTCCAGACTCCAGAGAGAGGGAGAAGCTTTGCGTGCTGCCCTTGTCCCCCAGCATAATTTCTTAACTCCTATTGGCCAGTTTCTGACCAACAGGAACTGAGAAATTGTGCTGGGGCGGGGGCAGCATGCAAAGCCTTCTCTGCCCTTTAGCACGGCACCAGGAGCAGAGAGCCACAGGAAGCAGCCAGCTGTTTTGAGCAGCCTGGAACTGCAGCAGGCAGAGATAATGGTCTCAGAGTCTTGCAGGGCTGGTGACCAAGAGCCACCTAGGTAAGCGCCTCCTGGCCAGAGCCTGTTCCTTGCACCCAGCCCCTCTCATACCCCAACTCCCTGCTCCAGGTCACCACCCAGACTCTCTGTAGGCCCCAACCCCCAGATCACAACTCCCTCCTAGACCCTGCACCCCTCCTACATCCCTCCTCCAGACCAGAATCCTCTCCTGCATCCATACCCCAGCTCCAACCCTGCACCCCAATCACCTGCTGCAAGTCACAACTTCACACAAACTTCCCTCTCAGACCTCACATCCTCTCATGCACCCCAGCTTTTACCCCAAGCTCCCTTCTGTACCCAACCTCCATCCCAGACCCTCTCCATAGGCTTTCCATAACACGAGAAGGGAGGGGGCTGATTAGAAGCCAGCAATTCTTCTTCCAGTGGTCACTGCAGTGAGTGGCCAGGGCTCCACATGGCCAGCCATCAGACCAGATAAGTGTCCCACCTGCCCCAAACAGTGCCAGATGGGGGGAGAAGGCCCGTCACATCCAGTCCCACCACTGTGGCCCCCCAGAACCTTCCCTGGGACTGGACAGTGCATCCCAGTGTAATCCAATAAAGGTTTCCCCAAAGAGAGGCTTGACCCCCGACCTGCTGTAGGACGGGGGGCAGCTAGAGCTTGGGGCTGGCCCCTGCAGCCTTGCCCTACCCCCAGAGCAACTACAGGCTGGGGTGGGATGGAAGGAGGAACAACTATTGGTCAGGGCTAGACCCTGGTGCTCCCCCCCCCCCCCCACTTGCACAGGTTGAAGATTGGGGGAGGGGGAGAAGGGGTGGCTGGAGGCCTCCCCCCCAAAAAAAAAAACAGCTGCAGGCCCGGGGGGCGGGGACAGCTGGTTGGTGCCCTCCCAAGTCAGTTGCAGAAGCCTAGAGAGGAGGCAGCTGCAGGCTGGGGATGGCCCCCCGCAGCCCTAGGAGTAACCTAGGAGCACCGCCTTGGGTGCACTGTCAGAACTGAGATGGTCATCTCACCGAGATGGTCAGCCATAGCAAGCTCCCCCCGACCTCCCAGCCCTCACTCCCCCTTCCCTGAGTCCCCCCACTCTGAACTCTGTGCCCTGAGTCCCCCACCCTGTGCCCTCACTCCAACACCTTCCACCCTCTGCCCTGAGGCCCCCCATCTCCCTTGCCTTTCCTTGAGCCCCCACCCTATACTCAGAGCTCCCCCCACACCCACCACCACTCCCTTCCCTTCCACACATCTACCTCCCCCCCACAAACCCCCCTCCCCAATACAATCATTTAGATACAGCATGTGCATTTTCCTTTTAATTTAAACACAAAAACCTACAACCATTAGTAGAGTTAGGGACCCAAGCAACACCAAGTAAATCTGCTAGTTCTAAATAAAAATTAAAAGCTACAATTCAAAGCAAGTGATGTATTTTGATAGTCTCTGCAAACAGTAATCCAGTATAAACTATTAAACTATTAAACCTACATATTAATAGAGCATTAATCCCATTTGTTAAGAGTTAACAATTTATGACATTTATACCAACTCTGAAGACTTACTGACTTATGTATCCGCATTTTGGAATGCTGAACGGGATACACCTTAGGAGGTGCCTGGCTTTCAGAGAGCAAGTGCTTAGCACTTCCCCCAAACCAAGCTTGTTTAATGTTTGTATATTTGGGCATTCAAAAATTATTCAAAATGAGTTAATCAGTTACAATTGTAGGCTATCTTTTAGTAACTAATGCTGCAATCCTAGCCATGGGTTTTTGTTAATTGTTAATACTGACCTGAATTCTCAATACTCATTTTTACTTTTGAGCAATCACTTTATGCAAAAAAGTATTTTATTCTAACTTCTATTAAATTTCTACACGTTTGATGCACAGTTAATACAATACAACCTCTACAAGAATAAAAAGAACAGTATTTGCTTAATGAAGAAACACATATACAATAAGAGTAATTGAGACTAGCATGTAAGTGCATCACCTTTTTATAGCCAATGTAAGCAGCCAAGCAAAACAAAGGAAGACAAAACTAATTTAAAACAAAATCTAATTAGTAACTCTGATATGACCTTATAATAATCTGATGACCCAGATGTTACCTGCTGTTATTCACACATGTAAAGCTACTAAATCAGTTTTCCTTTTCAATACCAATGTATTTTATGTGGTCAATTCTCCTGTTCCCCATACCTAGCACCTTCATTCAAATTATCAGTAAGCAGTGCTGAACAGTTTGTGTTTTTAAACACATCAAATCCCACAAGTTAATTTTCTTCACTGCTGGGCACTTTTCTGCTGGCTTCACTTTTCTTACTATATAGTATCCAAGACCAAAATCGTTATGAAACCTGGTCCATTTTAAATTGGAAAATGCAAGAGAAAAGATACACAGTTAGCTCAGCTGGGTTCCTTCTTTACACAAAGACTATTTCTCCTTCACTGGAGAAAGCCACTCTCAAAATCAAGTTAACAATAATACAGTGAGTAATTAATACTTAACCACTCCAAATCTGTGGGGTACTAAGCATACTCCAGTCACATTGGCTCACTAGATTATATCTAACTATAGCAGCCTGCAGTATTCTATTATCCCTACAATACAACAGTGCAAATTAGGTATGTGGCACAAAAATGTTTTTCAATGTAGAAAAATAATTGTAGCTCTCCTCCTCTCTGTGATGCTGTGAACTGTGAAATAGTGCTCAGTCCTCTTTTGACAGCCTAATAATTCCTAACACATGCCAAAGGCAAGCCAGCCATTAAAGAGGGATTGTGATTTAAAAAACCCAACTCATATGTCATGCACAAAAAAAAAAAAACACCACACACACCATAGCTCTAAAATACCCAAGAGTAACATGAAGACTAAATATGCCAGAACCATGCTAAATGCTGAGAATTTTCCAATTCAGCAATATTAAAAAAAATCAAGTTTTTATTCCCATTACCTCAAATAACACCCACATTTCACAGATTTGCCAAGATAAAAAATGTTCTATTTCCTGGTAAATGGTAAACCTGTGACATGATTCTTGATACAATGATCTCCTGTCCTTTACCTTTTATTTCTGGTAATCCATTTCGCTTCTCATTTTTTTAAAGGTACTATACTCATATTTTCTTTGAAATTGGAAAGAAAAATAGTCTAAGGATGATTTAAATCATTCTGGGTAATAGCTGCACAAGTTCACTGTGGAATGAACGTGACAAGAGGATGTGATTTTTGTGTGTCAGTGCATTCATGTTACTAATCAAAAATGAAATGTCTCATGTCTGTGATAGTTCAGGCCTATGTCATCTAGACCAAGTCACGCTATAAATTGAACCTCTCTAATCCGGCACCCTTGAGACATGATCAATGCTCAGCCATGCAAGGTCAATATTATCTAGTAGCATTACCAACACTCTCACTACTTACTGGGCTCTGAGAAGACATTTAGGAGTCAATTAGAGCAAAGTAACAGCACAGAACAGTAAGAGCCGGGACTGAGGGAAAACTTGGCCACACCCATGGTAAGTGGGCATCTAACTAACTAAAATCATGCGGACCACAAATGTTGCCAGATTAGAGAGGCTGAAGGCATTGCACAGCTTAGATGAAATTCTGTTGTCAAAAGGGAGATGGAGACATATGTTCTTTACTGTTAAACATGCTACAAAATGCTCCAAACTAACCCTTCAAATAGCAATGATCCATCTAAAGGTCTTGTTTTAAGTCCCACGTTTGTCCATTTTGCTCAGCCCAAAAACAAAAAATTTCAAAGAAGTTTCCAAATGAGTTCTAATGTATTTTTGACCTTATAATTCTACTTGGTGGTAGGTCCTATTGTCTGAACTTTTATACACCCAGTTTCTCTCTCAGAAGGGATGAAACATAAAGGAGCTTTTTCCTGCTTAACAAGAAATCCAGTAGACAAAATGGATACACTAATTTCCAATGTTAATGTGGTGCTTACATTTGCGCACACAGTGTGTGCTGAAATGTATAGCCTGAGCAGCTCTTCAACTGAGAACAGTGTTTCCTGTAATCAGCAGTGGGCAATAATTTTTACAGGGGTGTCACTTCACAAATTTTGGAAGTGGTCATGGGCCACCCTCCAAGGGGCGGGGCCTCAGGTGGAAAGGGGCTGTTCCATCTAGGTGCTGAGAGCCCCTTGCTCTGTGTGTGGGGGGGAAGGAGAGGGAGGACTCTGCACCATCCCCCACCCCTACGCCCTGATTGGCCTGGGGGTGGGGGAGTGCACATAGTCTCTTGTCCCCTCATCCCCACCCTCCCAAGGGTATGCTGTGCCTAGAGGGAACCATCAGTTATTTTGAACAGCTGTGCATCCCCTGTTCCCAGGTCTCAATTGGTCTGGGGATGGAGGAGCTGCAGGGCAGCCACAGGCCGGTTCAAACAGTTTGGTAGGCCAAATCCGGCCCATGCACCCTATCTTGCCCACCCCTAGTGTAAAGTAAGTGGCCACCCAGGCAAAATTCAAATGTCACTCAACTGATTAGCAAAGCGTCCATAGCTAGGTTTGTTTCTATTGTGGTGTACATCTGCACAGGCCTCAATGCACATAAAAATTATTCTGCACATGGACTGAAAAGATTACATGGAATATTGACAGAAGACTGTTGTACACCACTTATTTTAATAAACTGTGCTTTGTTTAACTTAGCAACAAGACAAAAATCTCACTTATTGGTTCACTGTTTTTAAAATGTCTCTTTTGAGCAAAGATGATGCTCTGACACTAACCATGTAACACAAATATCAAGCATAAAAGTACATTTTGAAGTGCAGGGGAATTCCCCAGCTTTACGTTTTCATTTACCCTTCCCTTCTACTTCACTACTCTGCTTTCCTTAGGATCTGCAGACCTAACAGTATCATTTGGCCACGAGTGTTTAATACGTCTCTACTGTTTCCAGCATCCCACTCATTACTCGTAAAATTTACTTGCATGTCTCTTAGCTTCGGTATTTCAATGTAGTATACCTAGGCAGAGAAGGAGAGGAAGATTTTTTAAAATGCTCCTGATGTCCACCACTGTATAACAGTGCTGTGAGTGTATGTGAACTAACAGCTGCAGTGTGGTCAGCATTCCCGCCTATGATGTCTTAGTTCCAGGCCCCCATTTCAGCAGACTCTACATTGTGACAAAGCAGCTAGGGTTGCCAGATGGTTTCAACAAAAATACCGGATACACTTGACATTACATCACAATCTACATTACATCTTATTTAGAAAATACCGGACTATTTTCACAATTTATTTCCCCGAACAGAAAGCTCGAATATTGGACTGTCCGGTTAAAAACCGGACACCTGGCAACCCTAAAAGCAGCACATGCTGTGTTCTAGCTCGTAAACTGCAGAAGAGTGTTCTGGTCTCAATATGTTCAGCTTCCCAGATTTTAAGAAAATTTTGAATGTACTGTAACCAGCACCAGCCTCCTGTGCTGAGAAGGCACTATATCACTTTGGACAACATGAAAATTACTCACATGTGGTCATCTTCTACATGACAACATTGGCTTTCTGAATTTGTACTTCAAACTGGTGATTGGTACTTTCACACTTAAAAAATAAAAAAATCATAGCAAGTGCCATCATCATTTGGAAAAACAGAGATTTACCAAACTAGCACTGTTAGAATTGACAGAATTTTTTTTAAAAGGCATTTAAAAAGATATCTAGCCCCCTGAGTGTCAGGAGTTTTGCCTGGATAATCACACACAGCTATAAAACTTACGGAGTATTTACACACCCAACGTCAAGTCTAGGAAAAGAGATTACAAAATTTCCACGAAACTACTACCAACTGTATTTGTTGGCAGCTTGATATGAAGGGTGACACTACTATTCTATATTCTGAATGCATCCAATCCAAGGTACATCCATCCACATAAGACACTGTTAAGTTTCTTTCTACCAGTAACTTCCAGTGCTTCATGCAAGCATGCACCTGATTTTAATATATCATTTATGAGGAAAAATAATATACTATTATACTACACAAAACATGGAACATCAAAGGAGAAAAACCTGATAGTCTGAAATGGATGCAGTAAGAATTACTTAAAAGCAGATAATTTCTTCCAGTGAAGAAGGTTGCAATCTACTGTAGACATTTTCTAAAGAACATAATATATGCACCATATTTGTAGGCAATTAAAATCAGGATTATTCTTAATAATAAATTTAAAGCCAGCTGAAAAAAATATCATACCTCGCTGTTTAAGACATTCTTTTATTAGCTTGCTTGGGATGGAACTAAATCAGCATGTACACAATAGAGACAATCAAAAGGTCCGTGTACCATAACAGAACAGAAACATATTCTGACAAGATTAGGTTTTAATAAAAAATAATTCTACAAGGGAAAAATTGCAATCCAAAAATCATGAGTTGATCAAAAAAGAAAGCAGCTTTCTGGATGATTTAAGACTAAGCATGCAAATTTAGCTCCAAATCAATAACACATACTGAATACCCTTTACTGACCAAATCAGAACTCTGAAGTAATTTACATAATAAACAGAGAGGATTCAAAGCTGATACAGCACACAAGCTCAGTATACAATCAAAAAAAATGTTACTAGCCAAAGCATGGATTCTCTTTTGCAATATCTATACTTGGAAAGGCAAGTAATTCCTTTTAACCCCTGAAACATCAACGTCCTTAAATCAGACACAGTAAAGCCATGGGGGTTGAGGGATAGAAGCGGGGAAATCATCCTGGAGCTATATTTCTCCAATGCAATATTATTCATTTGGCCTCCTCAAAAATAGATCAGTAAATCATTTCACATTAGCTACATAAAATTGCAGTATGCCATGCATAAACTCCTCACAGCTTGGAAGTGACTGGAAAATAAATCAACAATTAACAGCGGTCAGCTACATCAAAATTGTTTCTATACAGCAAGCATATTTTACAATTAATTTAAAAGACACAATAATTGACAAGTCAGTTTCTCTCCTGTGGATCAACAGGCTCTTTCAGAGGTATACTTGCCTTCAGACACCAGTGTGAGTCACAAAGCAGACATCCTAGCCATAAGCCTATTCTTTTTGTAAACAGTGCTAACAGTCTGCTATGGGAAACCAATATAATTACACCAAATATTCTTCTCTACCCTTTAGTAATTCCAAATCAGGTATAAATTTATGCTGAAGCAGAACTCCTTCGATACTTCTGATTACAATTAAAGCATTTGCATCAAGGCTCTCTGCAGCCTGTACGTGGTTGTAGCCTTGTATCTTACTAGCTGCACTGCCCATCAGCTCCTCCCAGAACAAGTACGTAGACACGTTCACTACTCAGGTTTCAATAATTTTGGTCTCTGCACCACTTGTGAAATTCCAGGGCAACAGTTTAGGTCCAAATAGGTCAGCTTTGCTGAGATTTACTTGCAAAGAAAGCTTGGTTGAACAGCTTTTCTTCTTCATATTAATCTGATACACTGTGCCTCTTAAAGCAAAGTCCCATGAATATTTTATATCTTCAAAAAGCTTCTACCACTATAGAAATAGGTAAATGCAATTATAGCAAGCAGCAGCGCTCTATTGTATGACACATACTGTTTCTGAAATATGTTTTTATGCATACACAAAGGGGACTTCCATTAATTTACAATTTAATAGGGTATGCTATTTGAATAAGAAGCATGCTGCTAAGATACTTTTTTCCCCCCAAGACAGTCACATGCCGTATATTTTGAAAAGTTTAACTTTTAATCAAGCAATATAAAAATTTAAATTTATAGTTTGGGGCTCAACCATTTTACTCTTTATCAGAGTGGAACTTTATTCACAATTTGTCCATTAATATCAACAAGACTACCGATGCCGAAGGGCCTTAAATGTAAAATTTTAATTCCCTAAGACTGATTCATTTAGTCACATTTCCAATGTCTTACAAAAGATGAGCCATATCGAACAACAGAAGGAGGCAGACTTTCAAATGACATTTTAATTCTATTGTTAAAGGTAACTCACTTGTTCAGGACTTCTCTGGTGGCTTATGTGGCAACACTTTTTGTTGTGGCAGTAGGACTTAGGTTCAGGAAACGTACCAAGACTACATACCTCTCACTCCCACCTCAAAAGAACTTAGATGCATTGAGTTCTATTAATCAGTATGGGCCAACAACACTGTTTGCTCCATACTCCCTCTGCCCTGGTGATTCATGGAGGGGATTCAGATAAGGGGCATGTGGTTTACTGACCCAATCTAATTTAAGGAACATAATGAATGCCATATACAAAAAGCAAAACTAAAGTAAACATGTAACATTAGAATGAGGTGGAACAAAATATGACAAGTGAAAACTTGCTTCTTTGGGTAAGGCAGGAGTACCCAAAGACATTACAAAAATCTTCCAAGAACACAAGACTTATCTCTCTGACGGCATTACTTGGGAAGTATTTTTTCCAATGTCAGTTTAATTTTTGAAAAACTAAAATACTGCTAGAGATCAAACATGCTGGTCCCTTGATGGTAATTTCTGATCTGAACTGCAGGGAGTATTGTATTGTTTCTAGGGATTAGTCTCTAAGCAAGTTCAGTCTTGTATCTCTTCAGGGAAACACAGGACAAACTCAGCTTTGTTTTGTTATGAAAACTAGCTTGCCTAAGAGATAATCAAAATGTAAAGGATGTATTACTTTCCTTTGAGGTGGTGTAAATATTATATATAAAAGTTACTTATGAATTAATTGGTTCTCTAATCTTTTCATCTTTTAAAAATTATATTCTTTAATGGCATAAATCAGATAACACTGGCTAACCTTAATTCATCTACAAGGAAACATCTCAGAAGTCCTTCAAAAGAACTAAACATCTTAGAGATGAGGAGAAAAAGAGAGTCTGGCAAGAATGTTTTATTTTTAAACCATTTTAAACCCCTTCCTTTCTGTGTTCAAGAATCCAGAAAGGGCTTATGCGTTTCTTTTTTGTTTGTTTGCCAAAGTTATGTAAGTAACATATATTTGAGACAGACTTTCAGAAAGGAAGCCTAAAAGTCATAATTGTAGGAGTTATTCTAGATATACAAAGGGTTATAACAAGGACTATAACAGAATGAACAAAGTAGATGTAGGTTAAGGATCAGCAAGAGCTTAATGACAAACAATACTAGCCTCGAGAATCTACCACTAACAGTGGTGGGAATCCCATTAGCTTACATTTAACTGGAGAAAGCACTAGTATAATTACTCTAACCTTGCATTGGCAGGAGGATAGCATGAATGATTATGGTGATCTCCAACTCCTATAAAATTAAAAGACTTGTCTACAACATGGGCTGATGCACATGATGGGTTTGTAATTTCTAAAGTGTACTAACATGATTCACATTAATCAGCCCATGTAGACCCTGCTGGCGTACACTGAATGTTCCCCAGCAAACAATCACAGAGCGCTAACTGGATCTATATAGGCCAATATGAACATATAAATGATGAGTACCAGTCTGTGTAGAGACAAGGAAATTTCCATGGCAGAGGTCTCAACAGCATTCAAATAAATGTGCAAATATTAAATACATTACTATATTAGTACTGTAGACTGATGCTTGTCCTCCAGCATGACACAGCTAGATACCAATGAACTGTTGTTTAGAGCCAAATTCTGTATTTCTCACCATGCACGAGAAGTTCCCACTTATCTGCGCTCAATAGCATTTCATGTAAAAATATTGAAGACTCATGGAATTGAACTTCACTGAGAAATGGCTGCTAATAAGAACTAGGTATGTAAACGAGCAGTCAAGTATACGATTAACCGATAAGCCGAGGCTTATCAGTTAATCTTCTTTACTACTTGCATTGCTTTGTGGCAGCAGCCCCTATCTGTGGCAAGCATAGGCCCGCTGTAGGCAGAGGCTGCTTCACAGCAGCAGCGCCTGTCCGGAGGGTCTGAGCTCCCCATGGACAGAGGCTGCAATGTAGACAGAGGCTGCTGCCATTTCGCCCCTCCCACAGCCTCTGTTAGAAGGGTGCTCGGACCTCCGCCGACAGGGGCTGCTGCCACCCTATGTTGCTGCTTCTGTCTCCGAGTCAGCAGCGTGGGGAAGGCCGGCAACTGGTCTGCAAGGGAGGCTGTTTTTTAAACTGGCTCCCCTCACGGACTGGCTCCTGCCTTGCACCCCATGTTGCTGCCTCTGATACGAAGGAAGTAGCGTGGGATGGCAGGGGGCTCCCTAGGAGCGGGGCTGAGTGCACTGGCTGCCGGCCCCACCCACCGGGATTATAGTATAGTCAAGTAACAGTTAAGAATTCACGGGATTACTTGACTATTCTATTACCTGCTATCTAACATCCCTAGTAAGAACCAGCACAATGCAGTAACTTGTACTGATAACTGGGAGGCACATTAAAAATAAACAAACTTTGCAAATTTGCAAGTGATATGTGAGTATATCCCAGATGGTTTAGTCTGTAGCATTTGACCTCGTTTTAGCCTAAAGAAAGGAAGAGAAGCAGTAGGGAGGAGACATGGATTTTTTTCTGAATTCTCTGTATAAGTGCATGGGCCCAGAAACACCCCCAAAATAAGGTATAGCAGTCACTAATGTATTCAGAATGGTTTCTGAAGTTGTATATGAAATTCTCATTGTGAGTATTCTGTTGAGCATGTCACACCAAATCACCCTTTCCAAGTGAAGTCAGAGTGCAGGAGAGAGAAAATTGTCAGTTAAAAGACAGCGCTCCAGACTCAATAGCTATTCCATGGAAGACTAAAAGGCATGTCTGCAACAACGCTGTATCCCAACACCTGTACCACTTTCAATACAAAAAAGTTCTATTCCAGATCTACTAGGTAGGAAAGCTCTCAGTTGGAATAAGATTTGGTTCATCATGGTGTATTTCACAGACCATATTTTAATGGCCAGGTAACATGTGGAATTTACATCTCGCTATCAACAGCTTTAAACTGGAATTCTCTGTCTGCTAAAGAGGATAGAAGTAACACTGATAGAGGTAGGATCTGTAAATTCTTGCCTGACTTAGCTGCAGAGTGGACTCATTTAAATTAAAATTATTTAAATAGTTATGTATATCAGCAACTAAGGAACCTCGATTTAAATAACATGTTTTAATAGAGTTTTGAATTTGTACTTTCATTTTTTAAGAGGTTGATACTCAGGATTGGTAACCTCTAAAACATGCTAACAGACTTGGTCGGATAATACACATGATTAAAATATTTGTATAGAAGGGTACAGAGCTTGCTCAGGAAGGACAGGTAGGGAAAAAGGGAGGTGGTGTTGCCTTAACATTTAAAATGTATACACTTGGGCTGTGTCTAGACTGGCAAGTTTTTCCGGAAAATCAGCCGCTTTTCCGGAAAAACTTGCCAGCTGTCTACATTGGCCGCTTGAATTTCCGGAAAAGCAATGATGATCTCATGTAAGATTGTCAGTGCTTTTCTGGAAATACTATGCTGCTCCCGTTTGGGCAACAGTCTTTTTCTGAAAGACTTTTGCGCAAAAGGGCCAGTGTAGACAGCACAGTACTGTTTTCTGCAAAAAAGCCCCAATCGTGAAAATGGCGATTGGGGATTTTTTGCGGAAAAGCGCGTCTAGATTGGCCACGGACGCTTTTCCGCAAAAAGTGCTTTTGCGGAAAAGCATCCTGCCAATCTAGATGCGCTTTTCCGAAAATGCTTTTAATGGAAAACTTTTTCCGGAAAATCATGCCAGTCTAGACGTAGCCTTGGACTGAGATTGAGATGGAAACAGAAAATTGACTTGAGAGTCTCTTGGTAACGGTAAAAAACAAGGGTGACATCATGGTAGGAGTCTACTACAGACCACCTAACCAGGAAGAAGCTCACATGGCCTCTCCCCCAGCTGGTCAACTGAGCTCCCTGCCTGCATGGGAGCTCTGAGCAGAGTTCAATAAATAGCTGTGCAGTCACACAACTGTGCAGCTTACAGGGAACTTAGGTCACCAGCTGAGTGGGCTGGGCTCTGGGACCAAGATGGATCTTTTTGTCCCCTGATGTGGAGAGGATTCATGTGGGTAGCTGAGCGACACTGGATTCTGCACTTTGAGGCTCAGAACTGAGTACTGCTTGAGTCAGCATTTGTTATTTACTTTACATTTCCAAGGTGTTTGCGGTTGATTTTGTGCCCTTGCTTGTGGTGGAGTTGGTTTCTCATTTTGTGTTGCTCTGTACCATGCTGCTTTATCTTGGATCCAATCTTTTAATAAGCACAAATACAGACTACCCTGGCTTAACCAAAACATCAGGGACAGCAGGTATCCGAGGTGGGGGAAGGCATTGCCTTCCCAAACTGCCAGGAATGGCCCCAACCTCACTCCACCTGAAGAATCCCTACTGTAAAATTACTTGGTGGCGGTTTGTTCAGTATTGTCACTTTGAAGGCAGTTACCACAACATTCACATCTTGAACACCATCACAACTGGTATGCTTATTAATAGACTAGCTAAGGACCAAGAGCCTGGAGAATAAATTAGCACTTCAAAGTCCATGTATGCTAAGACTGAAGCATATTACAAGGCATGAGGCCTTCCTAAACTCTATCCAGTGTCAACGCAAGTATTGGAGGACTTCAGTCATCAGGATGCCACTTGACCAACTTTCAAAAGCACTAAATTGACATCTTTACAGAAATAACACAAAAGGCAAAATTAATCACCCATTTTGGTGAGTTCATCTCCATCAATTAATACACTTAACGTATAGTTGCACACAAAAAATGCCAACAAGACCGTGTTGTATTAGGTAGTAAACACATGCAAAATAAAGTGTGTCCCTAGCTCAAAATATATATAAGCACAAGAGGAGACAATTAGGATGAAGACAGGAGTATCAATGAAATTATCATAGTACAATCTAGCCCAAAAGTGGGGAACCTTTCTTGGTTCAGGGGCTGCTGACCCACAGAAAAAAAAACATCAGTTGGGGACCACACGTAAGTGATAAGCAAAAAAAAAAAAAAAAAAAAAAAAAAATCCCAACCACACAAAAACACACTAATCCTCATTGACATGGCCTCTGACAGAGAGAGAAAGACACTAACATTCTCCCAGTCCCCTCACACACAGAGCCTGGTAGATTTTGTTTGCTTTAGCCCCTTGGAGAAGAGGTAGGGGGGGTTGGAGCATCACTGTGGGCTCCCCAATGCTGGTTGGGAGCCCTGAGCCTTGGGGGCTGGATCCAGGCAAGCCGGGGAGCACATCCAGCCCCTGACCTTTATGTTTCCCACTCCTGATCTAGCCTATGGCTTTTATCCATCTGTTCCAAAACCCTTAAAAAATATTTACACGTAGGTCTCAGTTTGGTGAGCAAAAGGAGAGCCATTAAAGAACACAATGAATGCTTCATCACATCTATATAATCAGCCATAATGGTAATTTTAAGGGCTTTATAAAAAAAAGTTTTAGGAAGTTAAATATGGAGGAACTGCATTGCTCATCAAGTAAAAGACAGGAGAAGTACTGATCGGCAGGAACCACCATCTCCTTGTTTAAAATGTTTGTTAAAGTTAAGAGACATTTTACCGAAAGACCATTCCTAAATAAGTATATACACTACAGCATGAATCAAATTATAAAACTGTTGCAATGAAATTTTAGCCGCTTTTAGAAAATATACCATAATTAGCGGTCAGTAGCGCAGAAGGGCATGGTAAAATAAATCTGGGAAAACACCGAACAGAACAAAGTAATAAGACAGCATACTTTTGGCTAAATACACAGCATACTTTTGGCTAAATACACAAGCATCTCATCTAATTCTTCACAAATATATTAAAGACTCTTTTCCACTTCTATAGTCAAAACAGAAAACGAACAATGAAAACTCAAAATTAACTGGTGAAAATACAGCAGACTAAGAAAGAGTATTTTTATTTAAATAATTAAAGAAATGCCTATCCAAGGCCATAGCCAACCAAACACACCATTAACTACATAAGTAAATCTCAAATGCATTAAATGGTCAATTTGCTAGGAATTCAGCCAGCCAGCCACCCACAAAAACTTCTTTCTGCCCCATCTAGGAAGCATACCCCCTACTTTCTCCAAGAAACTCAATACCTGTCCTTGCAGCACGGTCATAAGGTCAACAAAAATCCAGGCTGTGTCCAACCAAAGGGATATTATAGTCTCAGGAAGGTTCACTAGATAGAGCATGCCAGATTCACATTCACAACAGATCTACTACAGAAAGATCCTGGCGTTCAAGGGAGGAGGGAAGGGAAGGGGAGGAGAGGGGAGGGGAGGAACAAAACAAAAACAAAAACAAAACAAAAACAAAAAAACACACCACTAGCTGTCTGGAAGAGGATTTAAGCTTTAGACATAAGAAATTAGACTTCTCTAAAGGTACGTCTACACTAGCCCCCAGTTCGAACTAGGGAGGCTAATGAGGGTGACCGAAATTGCTAATGAAGCGTGGGATTTAAATATCGCATGCTTGATTAGCATATTCCTGGCCGGTCGCCATTTTGGAAACGGACTAGCCCAAAGTAACTACCCGCGTCTACACACGGCAGAGAAGCGGGATTCTGAGATAAACCCCTTAGCTTGAATTAACTGTTAAACCTCATTCCACAAGGAGTCACGTTATTTTTTGTGACAAAACTGGAACAAAGCAGGCATTGAGCAGTTCTTCCTTCTTATCTTTCACCATCTACTGAAGCAAAGAACGCATCCACTGCCATGTCTTGCACTAGGGCATAAAGTGTAATGAAGAAGTGCACCAAACTCCATGTGGCTGCTTTACTTATGTCTTTGATAGGTATGCTCTGGAGTGAGGTTGTGCTAGTAGCTTGCATTCTAGTGGAGTGAGCCTCTAGCCCTGCATAAGGAGGTTGGCCCAAAAGCTGCTAGAAAAATTGATGCAGTCAGAAATCCAAACGGAGAGTCCCCAGGTGGAGATGGCCTATTGCAGTGAATAGGTGAGGGGACGTTGACAGGTTTTGTTCTCTGCAAGTAGAAAGTCAGTGCTTTCCTAACATTGACGGAATGTAGCCTACATTCTCGTGTCGAGGCACATGATTTCCTTTTTAAAACAGGAGAGACGATCACCTTGATAGGATTTTAGAGAGCAGACATAAGGATATTTTCTCCTTGTGGAATGCGGTGAATGGGTCCACCAGCCTAGGACAGAGTTCACAGACTCTCCTCACTGCAGTGATAGATACAAAGGCGGCAACTTCCATGGAAAGGAGAGACAAGGAGGAGGCTGCCAGTGACTCAAAGGAGAGGGAAGTTTCAATAAAACTGAGAACA
Organism: Pelodiscus sinensis; assembly: GCF_052426305.1. Taxonomy (NCBI): domain Eukaryota; kingdom Metazoa; phylum Chordata; order Testudines; family Trionychidae; genus Pelodiscus; species Pelodiscus sinensis. The sequence continues at coordinate 70,226,023 of NC_143052.1, forward strand.
TAAAATTCAACTCCCATTGACCAGAGATTATTTGGCAGAGAGGGAAGGTTCTGAGGAGGCCTTTCCAAAAATCTAAGGTGTATAAAAACAGAGAAGCCCTCAATTGTTGGAGGGAATGTGCTAGCTGTGGCTAAGTGGACCATCAACATGCTGAGGGTGAGACCTGATGGACTTCACAGATAACATTTAATCAACCACAGAGATTTTCACCTCTTCTGGTAAAACTTCTTTAAGTTGGGCCCAACAGGAAAAGTGGTGTTATCAGACTGAATGGAAGTATCTAAATTGAGTCCTACCTGCTGTTAGAGACAGCCAGGAAGCACACTCATTCTAGAGTAGATGCCCATCAAATTACCATATACGGAGATGGAGTGGATATAGATTGGGGTACCTGATTCTGTCATCAAGTTGGAAGAGGAGGTCAGGTAAATCCAAGATGGGAATCAGGGGACAAGAGGACATACAGAGAAAATTGAGGAACCAGAACTATCTGGGTCAGAAGGGTGCTATGAGGATTACCATCACCCTGTCTCGTTGGATTGTGAGGAGAACTTGAGGTAAAAGTGGCAGAGGAGGAAATAGGTAACTGAGTTGGTCTCCCAGGGTGATGCTACGGTAGGAGAGCATCACCCTGGGAGTAACAGTCCAGTGCCTTCTCTGGAGCAGTTCTTGGTGCATTTTCTGTTGGTCTGAAAAGTGAGTTGGTTCATGGCAGGGCTCCCAACTTTGAAGCTATCGCATCATGAAGCTACCACTCACTTGCAAAGTGCTTGTTGAACGAATCCACAAGCACATTCTGTGTTTGCAGAGTAAATTGCAGATACAGTTATCTGGTGTGTGATGTACCAGTTCTAGAGCTTAACCACTTCTATGCAGAGGGTGGAGATTCTCAGACCCCTTGTTGACATAGAAAACTATGCTGGTTTTAAAGGCTGACATGAGGAGGATATGATGAAATTGAAAGAGTGGGAGAAATGATTTTCATGCCTTTTGCACTGCTCCAAGTTTCAGGATGATGTGCATTCTCTGCATTCAAGAGGTATCTGCATGCCTTTTGCTGTATGGTTGTTCATATGAGCTCCCTAACTTATCAGGGAGGTGTCAGCAATGGTAATTTGCTTGGAGAAGGGAGAAGAAAGAGAACCCCGAACAAAACATAATGGGAAGATGGCGGGAGGTGTCTATCCACCATAGTAGGGATGATAGTACCTTGGCCAGAATCTTCAGAATGAGGACCAGAGAGTGATGGCTTAGCAAGTACATGGAATGGAGCTATGTCTGATGCAGTAAATATGAAGTCTTGCAGAAACAGGTAACAAACACAAAGCTATGTGGTCCAGACAGACGGGCAAGTCTTGACCAGTACATATGGGTCATTCTGATGTGAGAGATGATGCTGTTCATTTCTTGAAACCTGTCTGTGGGCAGGCATGAGTGACACTAACTCAAAACAGTTCCCTGTAACCCCCATATTCATCATGTATAAGTGGCTGTGATATTTCAAACAAAGCTCGATTTGTAAAATATCATATTAAAGGTGAATCTCCTGAGCCTTATTGTTCCATCCAAATATATGTATACAGATAGTGTATAGTAAGTTATGAGATTTTGCTGTCTCCTTGTTACTAAAATACGTAGTAAATTTGCTAGTGGCATACAATGGGCCCCTACCCAGGAGGTGTTCAACAATCAATCAGCAGGGGAGTTGTAATCAAGGGATTTACAATTCACTCACAGCGGAGCAAGCACCACACAATGGGAACTGCACAACCTCATGACTCAGTTGCAGAAGACCACTCCAGAACTGCCCAACCTAGTGACTTAACAGGAGATTGGTACAGGCTTAAGCAGTCTGCATATTAAGAATTGTAACATCCAGTAAGGTGAGAAAATTGCTTGATCTAAATCAGGTATGGGGAACATTTTTTTCCCCCATTGGAGGCCACTGGCCCACAGACAAAATAGATCAGATCAAAACACCTCACTGACCTTGCATCCAAGTCAAACAAAAGACATACTCAGCTCACGCTCATTCAACTTGTGGCACCACAGATCCGCTTGTGCCCTACAGGGAAAGGATGCCGAGGCTCGGAGTCTTGCCTCACTATGGGCCAGATCAAAGTTAGCAACCCATGGGCTGTAGGTTCCCTACCCCAATCTAAATACTGCATTGTGCAATAAGGTTTAAGATTTAGACTGCGTGATTATCTTGTATTTTCTTCGGCAACTATCTCTGAACTCTTATGCCTACCACTTATGAACACTTAAAATCTTTCAGTTAATAAATATGTTTTATATTTTGCCTAAAACAGTGAGGTTTAGTTGAAGTGATTGAGATGTTTTAAGTTTCTACCTGCTAGAAAAGAAGATTAAATACATCATTTGGGCTGGCACAGGTTGACCCAAAAAGGGACATGTATATTTAACAAATTTAAATCTCTTATCACACAGAAAAAACAACAACATTCATAGATTAGATTTTTCAAGAAGAGTCCTACATTCTGCTATGCCACTTGGTATAGTTAACAATTAAATAAACCTCTCTGCATCAAGTTATACTTTTGAAGTAGTTTTACAAATGTATGAACATCCTTGCATAAAATACAGAAACAGTTACAAGACTATGTGCACTCACCTTTATTCATTGTCACAATACGGAATATTTCTACATAATGTCATAATACGGAATATTTCTGCACAATGTCACAATGTGGAATATTTCTCCACAAGACAGTATGTACTGTGTGTAAAACAGTGTCATGAGCTATGCTATTATCCTCTGCTGCTGCGCAATTAACTTTTGTTTTAGTGGTATTAAGAAGGGCAGGCAATGAGCTTTGGCTAACAGAATAAATTTAAGGGTATGTCTACACTATGGAACAAAGTCAAATTAAGATGAGCAACTTCAGCTATATTAATTACATAGCTGAAGTTGAAGTACCTTAACTCAAATTTTGGCTCTGTCCACACTGCAGAAAGTTAAAGAGAGAACACTCTTCCTTCGACTTCCCTTACTCCTCGTGGAAGCAGGACTACTGGCATCAACCAGAGCGCCTCTCAGTTTGAATTAGCCGCCTTTACTAGACCCACTAATTCGAATCCTGGGAGATCAACAACAGCAGCTTCGATCATTCTCTGTAGTGTAGATGTACCTTATGTTAATTATATTGGAAGCTTTTACACCATAGCATACTTAGAAACAAACTTCCTTCTTCTGAAGTCTCAGTTTTGAAAGCAATATTTTGCCAATAATTGAACTGATGTCACATATTCCAACCCAAGCAAACAACTGCTAAATATGGAATTTTTTAAATCCTTCAGTAAAAGAAGTAGAGATCTCTTACCATGGCTATGGACGGTGCCTGGACTGAGTGCTGGCTGCAGTAGATCTTTGGTTGGAGTGAGATGGGCTTCTTTCCCCTGGCGCTGGCTCATCTTTCCTGGAGTCAAAAGGTGCGGTTCATCACTGTTAGTTACCACAGCTGAAACAAAAAAAGATTACAGAATTCTATGCATAACAAGGAAATAAGAGATAGCAATTTAATAATATTTAATTACTAACAATATGTCCCAGATAGTCAGTCTTTGGGACTTACATTATCTAACTCACAGTGCACTTTCTTCTTGAACAGGCAAAAGATTTCCCTAACAGCAAGTTGCTTGGGTGGTCAGGGTATATAGATGGCACAAGACTGATCTGCGAGAGAGAGGCAGCAGAGGAGAAGAGTATTGGGAATCAGGAACACTGTGCAGCCTGGAACCCTCGATACTAACCCATTGCAAAACACATTCCTGTATGTATAGTGGCAGGTAATACTTGAAATCTAGCTTCCTTTCCAAACCCAGTCTATAGAAATCCTTTGTACAGCTATAAGCCCATAAGAGCTGTTCATGAACACAGGCCACAGCTACAGCTGCCAGCTCAAGTGTCTCAGTTGCAAGATCATGTGTCTGTTCCTAAAAAGCTATCAATGGATGCATGTTACCATAAAAAGCATGTCACCCTCTGATGAGGGAATGGGCAAGGGAGCAATGTTACTGGAATGAGTAGTCATGACTAATGAAACAAGGAGGGGAACACACATCAAACTGAATAAGGCAAGATTACAAATGATGCTTAATTCAACACGTCACCACATAGCAGGCTGCAAAATAAGATGTGAGCCACTTAAGCTACAAACTTCTCCATGCCTTAAGATTTCTACAGGTTTCTTCAGTTTCAGCCTCTAAAAATTGTACATTTCAACCATATCCAGTTCGTAGTTGAAATTTCCAGACATAAAATTCCACGGAATAGATAGATCCCTGATGCCTGTTTTCATTACTAGTACCACTAACTTATTTTTGACCCAAAGGTGGTGATGACCAGTGATGACAATATAAAGAGGAAAAAGGACAGTAGTAGTCCCCACTAGGGATGTAAGCGACTATCAGAGAGAGAGAGAGAGAGAGAGAGGCGCAGCAAGGAGGGGCAGAGGAGATCAGAAGCCAGTGCTGGGAGAAGCCGGCTTAAAAGCTGGTTCCCTCCAGCACAGTCTCTGTGGGGGCAAAGGGAGATAAAGGCACAGCAGGAAACAGCATGAGTGGGGACTGAAGCGGTCTCCGCTCATGCTGGTTCTGCTGCAATTCTGCTTTTGAAAATGTACAAGAGCCCTGCTGGGGCTCTACATTTCCAAGGCTTAGGCACCACAGGGAGCATGGGGCTAGGGTGGGGTTCCTGCGGGGCTTCCTATTGAAATATACAAGAGCCCCACTGGGGCATTTCAAGGCTGAAGTGCTGCAGGGAGCGTGGGATCAGAAAGGAGTCCAGCACTAACCCCATGCTCTATGCGAGGCATCTGCTTTTGAAATGTACAAGAACGCCATTGGGGCTCTTGTACATTTCAAAGGCTCAGGTGCAGGCCCTGCACTCCCTGCGGGGCTTCCACTTTGGAACGGTAGCAAGAGCCCTCCTGAGCTCTTGCTATAGTTCAAAGGCTGAGGCATCCTTATCAACTCAAATAGTTGATGGGAATCCCATCGACTATTCGCTTAGTTAATTAATCTAAATTTAACATCCTTAGTCCCCACTGAAAAGCTCTACTCTGGACAAACTACAAAGAACACTGCTGTTGCTTGCTGGTCAGGAAAACTGAGTCAAAAAACAGCACTTTCCCAGTTAGGAGGAGGAAGAAGAAAAGGGGGAAAGAACAGTGTTAAAGTCAAATGCTCTTTCTAGAGATGCAAACGTATCAGTGCTGGGATGAAAAGGTCCAAGAGATCTATACAGGAAATAAAACTCCACTTTACAGTTCTGATAGACTGCGAGCAATCTTAAGAAAAAAATATTATTTGAAAAGAACAGTGTCATAATTTGTTTTAAAACAGCAACTTTGAAGTATGACAGATACACCATTACCTTTTGAAATTCTAGAGTGTTACACCCCTCTCCTAGTACTTGATTCAGCCAAAGAAGCCTTTCATGTTTTTTCACATCTCTACCTTTTTACTGCTGCAATGGAGCTGCAATTTCATTTCTGCTTTTACATAGAGTAGTGTACCTGACAATTTGAAGAGCGTTACCATGTATAGAACTATAATGCCCTCTGCTGGTTCCTGTGTAGTACTGGAAGTGAAGCCACTTCAAGTTCGAATCATAGAGTTGAAAGAGACCTTAGGAGGTCACCAAGTCCAATCCCCTACCCAAAACAGGACCAATCCTAACTAAATCATCCCAGCCAGGGTTTTGTCAAGCCAGGGCTTAAAAACCTCTAAGGATGGAGATTCCACCACCTCTGTAGGTAACTTATTCCAGTGCTTCACAATCCTCCTAGTGAAATAGTTTTTCCTAATATCCAATCTAGAACTCCGCCACTGCACTTAAAACCATTGCTCCTCATTCGGTCACCTCTCTCCATCCTCTTTGGGACCTCTCTTCAGGAAGTTGAAGGCTGCTATCAAATCCCCCCTCACTTCTCTTCTGTAGACTAAATAAACCCAAATCCCTCAGTCTCTCCTCATAAGTCATGTGCTTCAACCCCCTAATAATTTCTGTTGCCCTTCATTGGACTCTCTCCAATGAGTCCACATTCTTTTTTTAATGATGGCCTGGTATAGAACACAATACTCCAGATTGCCAAATGACCAAACTGCCTCCAATTGTGTGTCCTGGTGTTGTGTGCACTCACCTATGTGCTCACACAAAAAATGAGGTTTACAGAATCTTTCGAAAAAGCACCCCGTTTTCGAAAGAACTGCATCTAGACTGCGGTTTCAATTTCAAAAGAGCACCATTACATGATTATGCAAATGAAGCATGGGCTATTTAAATCCCGGCTTCATCTGCACTTTCAAAGTGCTTCATTTACATCCCTCTGCCGACAGAGGGATGTAATCTAGACGTAGCCCAAGCAAGCTCTTCAAAAACAGTTCATCTGTAAAGCGGAAAACAATCAGTAGAAGAGAAAAGAGATCAGCGTTGCTCAACTCCAATGATATTTGTCAGCATAATGTTATAGAACAGTAAGAAAGTGAATGGAAAGTTTTCATTGCATGTGAACTTCTGTCTGTACTGCAGAAGCTAATACAGCAAGCACAAGCTAGGAATCATCTGTCTTGTTTGTTTAGAAAACCCCTAAGCCTTCCCCCTAATCGCTATGGGCTCTCCTTCTGGCATGTGCCTGGAGAGTGGGCCAGATGATCCTATGGGCAATTGAACCTATTCAAGCTCACAGGCTAACTCTACACAGCAGCATCATTTTGGAATAACTGACATTCCGAAATAACAAAGAGCACATCTATACAGCAAGCCGTTATTTGGAAATAATGGCAAGCTGGAGGACCTCTTACTCTGACTCCTGTAACCCTCATTTTATAAGGGGTAAGGGAAGTCGAAGGAAGAGTATTCTTCCTTTGGCTTCCTGCTGTGAAGACAGCACCAAAACCCAATCTAAGCTATTTCATCTTCAGCACAATTGACGCAGCTGAAATTGTGTAGCTTAAGTCGACTTCTGCCTTGCTGCGAAGATGTGCAAGTAGCTTTTATTAAAGGTGCTGAAGACTCCAACTGAAGTCAATGGAAGCAACAAGCACTTATGCATCTCTGTACAATTATGCCCTGTATGTCTTTGATAGGTTCAGCTGGAAACACTTAACAGCCCTAGTCCACTGTAAATGCTAACAGCAGTAATTTAAAAACAATTCAAATGAATAATTTTCAAAAGTTATTTACTATGGTAAGTAAATGAAAAAAATGCAAACAGATGTTTGGTACCAAAGAAATCCTCCTGAGTTTAAAAAGGAATTAAAATGCCCAGTGTACTCCCAACATGTGGAATTGAACCTGGAGTCTCTGGGGCTTAATCCATGAAACACTACAGTTTGAGCTAAAAGCCAGTGGCCTCCAGCAATGCTGAAGCAGCCCCTGCCTGCAGTGAAGGTGTTTCTTCAGCCTAGTGGCAGCAGGCAGTCCACTCATCCATCCTCCTTTTAACTGATTAACCAGTTAAACATCACATTTAACCAGTTAATTAAATGGGATTTTACACCCCTACTATGACAAAAATCAACAAGTATTTCTCACAGCTGTTGTCCTAATTATCTCAGTTAGGTCACGACATACATGAATCCCTGGTGTTGTGTGCACTCCACCATTTTGTGTGAGCACGTGGGTATCTCAACTAATATGCCCAAACATGTTCTAGAAAAGGTCAGTCACTTACTTGATGGTCCATGAGAGTCTTTGATCTCACCATGATGCTGCACGTGCAATGCAATTGGAGAACGAAGAACAGCAAACAAAAAGAGTCCAGGCCAGGAAGAAGCAAAATGTGCAGAAGTGTCAGCAGCAGCAGCAAAAGGAAAGAGGAGGCACAATGAAAACAGAGTTAGTTTATCACTAAAATATAACGTACATCAATATTAAGGCAAGACTTAAAAGAACTTAACAGTTCAGAAACACTGAAGCAATGAAATTGACAAATATGCTTATAAGAAGCCATTAATAGCCTACATACTGTTAGTGAGCAGCAAATACCCCTTTTAGACAGACAAAAGGGGGTCTTCTAAAAGATATTGAGCAATTTATGTTCTATTGTAATAAGTACTATGAACACTCTCTCAAAATCTATAGTTGAAAAGTCAGTTTCAGAAAACCATAACATCCAATGAAAGAGTTGAGATTTCAAAACAGTCTATCTAGAAGAACAAATTGTCTCTCTCAAATTAAGCATGTAAACATTCCAAAAGGTGCATTACATGTTCAACACCCACTCGAATGATGCAGCCAAGCATAGCCGTTTATGCAAAATTATTTTAGAAGCCTCAGTGTTTTAATTCATTAAGTACAGCTCCCCATTACACAGCATCCTACTACTCCTATGTAGGAAACAAGACAAACAATGGCAACTGAAAAAAAGAAACAAGAAGCAATGTGTTTGTGCATCTCCAAAGAAATGTAAATTGTGTCACTTGTTTCCCCCCCCCCAGGTTTTCAATGAACTATGTATTGTTTTAAGCACTTCAGGAGAGTAAAGTACATACACAGAGTAACAGCCCAAACCACCTCACGTATTTGGGATGAGGGCAGTGTTCCTTCTAAGTTGCAGGGCAACGCAGCTTCACAGGTGATTAATCAGCCCCGTCCAGTCAGAGGTTCAGGACTCTGAGCGGCACTGACTGGGCAGAGCTGATTAATCACTTGTGAAGCTGTGCTGTCCCACAGCTTAGAGGGAACACTGGATGAGGGGCATATTTGACTTGTATTATTAATTATTTTATATTCCACTAGTATCCAAAGCTCCAGTCAGGATCTTTGGGGTAGGTGATGTACAAATGTAAGGTATTGATCCATCCCAATCCCTAAGTGCTCTCCATTTTAAGAGAGAAAAATAGTGACAGATCTAAAGATAAAACAAACCTAGCGACCAAGGATGATTACACACCCATGTCTTCCCTTAAAAAAGGAAAAAAAACAAACCCTCCAATTGTTCCTCTGCTCAGCTATTTTTTTTTCATGTTTAGCTCTAGTATAGCTTCACGTGTGACAAACGACTGCTGCACAGCTGATTCCTTTTTTAAATAAAATAGTAAAAAATCCAATGCTTTATGAAGCCCAACCAAAGCCCTACCCAATATTGACTGAGATTGCCGAACTGTACTTTAAAAAGGGTGTCAGATTTGCCTCCATGTCTGCAGAAACAAGCCCATATCATCCCCAGAGGCTGCCAAATTTGAGAGGCTGTGAGAGAAGGAGTCTCCTGGTTCCTGGAGAACATGGCCATGTCCCTAGTTAGCGATGAGAGTTCCTGTGACGATTCACACTTTTTAAAAGAGTTAAAGCAACAAGGAGAAGTGGGGAGACACAGGAATCTAAGTATTAATGAGCAAGCATACAGAGATCAAGGGTTCCACGACTTAAGCTTCCTAATCACTAGATGTTTTCTACTCTTAGGGTGTGTCTAGACTACAGGGTTTTGTCGACAAAAGTGGACTTTTGTCGACAAAACTATACCTGCGTCTACACTGCCTTTGAGTTATGTCGACATAACATTGACAAAACTCAGCAGTTTTGTCGACGTATGTAAACCTCATTCTACGAGGAATAACGCCTTTTATCGACAGAGTTCTGCCGACAGAAGGTGTTATTGCATCTACACTGTCCTTTGCGTCCACACTGTTATGTTGACAAAGCGGCTTGCTTTGTCGACAGAACTGGACGTAGTCTAGACGCTCTATGTCGACATAAGTTTTGTCGACAGATTCTGTCGACAAAACTTATGTCGACGTAAGCGTGTAGTCTAGACATACCCTTACAGTGGTGAAATACACCGTGAAAAAGCACAGCAGCACACTTTACACCACTAACTGCTTCTGCAAGTATAATCTTGACCAGGAGTGGGTAATAATTTGACAGGTGGCCACTCCCAAGATTTTGGAAAGTGGTCGAGGGCCACACTCTTCTATGGTATTAATGGAGGTGGTGTGAGGCCTGAGGGTGCAGACGGGAGGTTGGGGTAAAGGACTGGGGTGCAGGAGGAAGAATGGAGTCTGAGGAGGGAGTTTGGGTGAAGGAGGTGGTTGTGTCCTAGGGCAGGGAACTGGAGTGCACGGTTTTGGGATGTGACCTAGGGTAGGAGGGGATTGTGATCTTGGGCAGGAGATGGGGTGCCAGATCTGGGAGGGTGCATGTGGAATAGCACCAATGTGGGGAAAGGAGGAGCTGAGGTGCCAGAGGCAGGTTCTCACCAGGTGACTTACCAGCCTGCCTGTCTGCCTGCAGAGCTAAAGGCTTGCAGAGCTTAAAATGTTTCTGCCTGCTCAGCCATGTGCTTGAGTGAGTGAGCAGGAGGGTTGTTCTCTGTGGCTCCCTATTATTCAAACAGGCAGCTCCCATTGGCCACTGTCTGTTCAGAAACTGTCCAATGGGATTGTGCTGAGGGTGTGGCAGAAAAATCAAATAACTCCAATTGTGTCTAAGGGGGGACTGTGCAGAAATCAAAACTATCTAAAAGAAAACTGCTGTAAGGGTTAAAAGTTTTCCAGGCCTCTCTCCCTGTAACAGAGAGCAATCAAATTAACTCTAATCAAGACCCTTACAATGCCTATCTCAAGTTCATGGATACTCCTAGTCTGTCACAATTTATCATGTAAACCCTTATCTTTGTCACAGTTTGCCTTGTAGACTTCTCCACTCAAGTTCTGATGTGGCTTTGTTCTGTAAAACTTACTTCTTGCACTCCTGGTGTGAACAGAAACATCTCAGAGTACTTCTGCTGAGACTTTGATATGTTTAAGGGAAAACAATCAACAACTAAACTGTCTGAGCATACTGTATAAAGGATCCCTGAACCTGTCTCTCGGGGCTGACTGCTATTGCTCTGCTGTCAGCCTGCATGCATGCATAATAAAGTTTTCCTTCTAGGTTTCTCTCCTGCCTCACTGATTTGACTTCCAGCCTCGGACCCTTCTGGGGCTCCGTACCCCAGGGGAGCGAGATTTCCCCCACAAGGGCAGGAGTAGCATCTGACTCTTCCCCCCCTCCTCCGGGCTCAAAGAGAAAGTGCCCTGCAGCCACGTTTCTGAGCGGTGTGTGGGGCTGCAGGGCAAGCAGGGGAGTCTGCCTGGGGCTCCCCACTGCCTCCGCGGGCCAGATCCAGTGGCTTGGCGAGCTGGCTTCAGCCCGTGGGCTGTATTTTGTCCAGGCCTGATCTTGACCAAGTAACAACATCAAAATTAGAAAACATGGAGCAGGAGAGCTTGTCACCTGAGATGACTAAGGTGTCATATAAATATTTTAGCACTGGATAGTTAACCCTGTAGACTGATACAAAGAACTCCTATGCTATACAATGAAACACAAGTCTAACTCCGTTCCTGACACCAATAAACACAGTGTTTATACTTGTAGGTTGGATTCCATGCTGCCCAAATCCCAGCTTGAACTACAGATAGATATAGCTGCACTGTGTAATAACACAAAAGTATATATTTGTAGTCTAGACTCTTAACTGAAAATAACCTTTTTTTCAGGACTTTTTTAATTTATGAGACACCTCTGTTTACTTCACAGAATCCTACATGTGTCACCTGCATCATCTGGAATCCATACTGAAATATGTAACCTACTATAGTAAATCTCTTAAAGGGATAAAATGTCAAGATAGACTTTTACCTACATGGAAAGTGTACAAAGATAGTTTCAGAAAACTTGATTGCCCTTTGTATTTCCAGTCCCATCCGTCCATGAAACATCACAGGAGGAGGATTTCAATTTGCATATACAGAATCTAATTCTCCAACTTTGAGAAGTTGTAACAAGATGACCATATTCAGGAACAGACCCATCAGGGGAGAGGGAATTTTGAAGTCCCTGCCTCTACTGGCATCCTAAAAGCACAGTGCAAAAGTCTAAGCCCTCAGCCTCTCCCCCCTGTCCCAGTCACGGAACCTTTCGGCACCACTTCCAGCATGGATTTTGTTACATGCATCAATATGGAGGTGGTGTGAGACAAAGCTCTTCCAATCTTCAATAAGATTACGTTTTGACATATTTCAGGTTATACTTTCTCATTATAGTGTCTTCAGACTTTCAGATTTTCTGTATCGCCCATCAGTAGCTTAAGAACAGTTACAAGGTTTTCTGAAAAAAACAGCAAGCAAATGGTCTGGTAGCACTTTATAGACTAACAAAACATGTAGATGGTATCATGAGCTTTCGTGGGCACAGCCCACTTCTTCAGATGACGGGAGTTATGATTAGGGAATATGAAAACTCAAAATAAATAGGAGAAGGGAAGTGGGGGTGGGGGGGCGAGAGAAAAATGCTCTGTCGCCCACCCCCTACCTCTATGCATAAAGTATTAGGAGAAAGAGTGTTATCTACTGACTTCGATCTTTATCTGCTCAGGATTAGCACCCTTTCACGAAAGCTCATGATACCATCTACATGTTTTCAAATAGTGGAAGAAAATAGTCACAACCATATATACCAAAGGATACAATAAAAAAAAAAAATGAACACATATGAAAAGGACAAATCACATTTCAGAACAGAAGGGAGATGCGGGGAGGGGGAAGGAAGGTGAATGCCTGTGAGTTAATATTAGAGGTGGGGAAGGGTAGATGTCTATGAGTTAATGGTATTAGAGATGATAATTGGGGAAGCTATCTTTGTAATGGGTAAGGTAGTTGGGGTCTTTGTTCAGCCCCCTGCGGAGAGTGTCGAATTTTAGCATCAATGCCAGTTCAGAGGATTCCCTTTCAAGTGCAGATTTGAAAGCCTTCTGAAGTAGGATAGTGATAGTCTGGGGTAGCTGAAGCAAAATGTAGGACAATGTAGCACTTTAAAGACTAACAAGATGGTTTATTAGATGATGAGCTTTCATGGGCCAGACCCACTTCCTCAGATCAAATAGTGGAAGAAAATAGTCACAACCATATATACCAAAGGATGCAATTTAAAAAAAATGAACACATATGAAAAGGACAAATCACATTTCAGAACAGGAGGGGGATGCGGGGGGCGGGGGAAGGAAGGAAGGTAAGTGTCTGTGAATTGATGATATTAGAGGTGGGGAGAGTGGGATGTCTGTGAGCTAATGGTATTAGAGGTGATAATTGGGGAAGCTATCTTGGTAACGGGTAAGATAGTTTGAGTGTTTGTTCATTCCTTCCCGGAGAGTGTCGAATTTTAACCTGAAGTAGGATGCATGTGATTAGGTCATTAAGACAGTGCCCTTTCTGGTTGAAATGGCAAGAAACTGTTTTTTCTTTGTGATTCTGTCTAATGTCTGTTTTGTGGGCATTGATTCTTCGGCGAAGTGTCAATTCCAGGTATCCTGCTACATTCAAGGGTGCGCACAAGATTGGAATTGCATAGACTCCTCCTCACCACCCTTTTCATTTCTTCCAAAATAGCAAACCTAAAAACCAAACCAACTAAGTCTCACACCACTTTCAACTGTTATAGAAATGTAGCCGTGTTAGTCTGCTGTAGCTGAAACAAAAACCAGGACTATGTAGCACTTTCATCACCTAATAAACCATCTTGTTAGTCTTTAAAGTGCTACATAGTCCTGGTTTTTGTTTCAACTGCTTTCAACTGTTTCACCTTTCCCTGGAATCCTACCTCCTGGCTTTTTGCTATCTCAAGCTTGCTCAGGAAGGACAAATGGGGAAAAAAGGAAGGAGATGGTGCATTATACTGTATATTAAAAATGTACACACTTGGCTGAAATGGAAATGGGAGACAGGCTTGGATAAAAGATAAAAAATGTAAAAAACAAAAGTGTGATGTTATGGTAGGGATCTACTATAGACCACTTAAATAAGAAGAGCTGAATAAGGCTTTTGTTTAACAACAAAATCATGCATAGCACAGGTCTGGTAGTGATGGGTAGGGATAAGAACGCATACATGAGTTCACAGTGAACTGATGAGCCTGGGTCCCCCGCACATACTGACTTCTGCACACACCCCTCCTCCCAGTGCCTCTATATCAGAGGTAGTGTGTGTGGGGGTGTGGGGGGGGAAAGAGACGCATAGGCGGCTCCAAGGGAGCTGGTACATGAGGCGAGCCGACTTGAAAGCCAGCTTTCTGCATGCACCAGCTCCCACCTGCCCCCATCTCTGTGCTACTGCCTCTGTGGGAGGCAGCAGGGCAGGGTGTGGTGGCGGTTCTGCAGGAGCTGGTGCTTGGAGGAAGCTGGCTTTAAGAGCCACCTATCCCCCACTCTGCTGCCATTGTTGGAGGCTGTGGGGAGAGGGAGAGTGGGGAAGGCAGCTCTGCAGGCACCCACACACACAGAGAGCTAGCTAAAAGCCAGCTTCCCATGAGTACTGGTTTCCACCTGTCCTCTCTAATACAGTGGCTAAGAGCAGGGGGCTGCATATAACCATTAGGATTAATAGATGAGCCTGGGATCATTGGTTAATTGTGTAAATGGCTACAAAACAAGCTCAGAGTATCTTGAGAGAAAGGGTAACATGCTTCTCAAAAAAACATTCTACAAATACAATAGGATAGGGCCCTTACTCATTGAGAGGTGAAAAAATATCAGAAACAGGTATTTAGCTACTTCTTTGTTTCTGTTTTCACCAAGAAAGCAGGTGGTGATTGGACGCCTAATAGCAAATGCATGTGAAAACTGGGTAGATTCGGAAGCTAAAAGAGGGAAACAGCATGTTAAAAATTGTGAGGCGAGACTGTATCAAAAGCCTCAGTAAAGATAAAAATCTAGATTTCTCTTACTGCAGTTCTCAACTATATACTTGGGTGATAGATTCTAAACCTAGTTAGCTAACTAAACAAGACCTAAGGTAAGGATTAGCTTGTTAAATCACACGTACTGAAAGGCATACAGAGTGTCTTGAAGAATGATGCATTGCAAAGCTGATCCTCACTGTTTTTCAGACAGATCAACATCGTTCTCTCCCAATAGGCCGTTTTCCTTATGATGTTGCATTCTTGCAGATAGGTCTGCATTTTCTTCTTGCACTTGACATGCTTTCTTTTTTTACCCACAGAATCAGTTTATTCAAAATCTTCCCAGATAGGGTCTCTTTTACATGAAGGAACTATGACAGTTTTTCTGTGGCAAAAGTGTAGGGGAATATAGAAAGCTGGGAATGGTCTGAATAATGTTTTACCTTTTTCTTTCCAGTCCACTCCACTGTTGCTTTCTATGCTGCCTCTGTCCTTTCCTATATCTCGTCTCTCTATCTTTAGACAATGCCTTAACTAACTCTGCTGTGCTCGGCCCAAGACCAGCACCACATAAGCACAGAAGATAAACAATCCTATCCAGTCTATGTCTGTCTTTGCACATTAGTCTGCTCAGAAACAGACCTTGAAGACCCAGAACTTTCAAGAAAAGCTGGTTGTTAGGCTGGACAGACTAGAACTAGACATGTTAAGAGGCGAGTATTAACTAATCAAGTAGTCAATAGTGGATAGGCAGCCCAGCTCAGTCCATCTCCCACTGAGTGTGAGACCAAACCCCGCTGCAGCTCTGCAATTTAAAAAGGCAGTAGAAGCTGGGCAGCCTGGCCTCAGGCTCTTAGTGAATTTTAAATTGCAGGGCCACAGCAGGGTTTGGTCCCGAATTGGCACAAGTCAGGACTGAGCAGGGCTGCCTGGCCAGCTGGCAGCTGTCCCTGTGCACGGGGGTCCCAGCAGGGCCACTGCGGACAAGGGCTGCTTCATGGCAGCAGCCCCTGACGCCGCTCCTCCCCCCGCTGCCTCTGATAGAGGCAGTGGTGGGGGAGGAGGGAGTGGCACGGGGGAGACAGTGCTGGGTGGGGAAAAAACCAGCTTTTAAGGTGGCTCCCACCAGCACTGGCTCCTGCTTCCCTCACTCACCTTGTTACCTCTGATACAGAGGCAGCAAGGGGGAAGGGAAATGTGAGTAGTCGATAGGCTTATGGGTAATAGACTACTCCTTTACATCCCTAACTAGAACCATTAATTCATTATGAGACTGAAAGCATAGGTGTAGCATGTTTACGGTAAGATTTAACTGTAACTTATTTTTAAATGAGAAATTAAGTATTTTATTGATTTAAAAATTAAATTTAAATTAAAAAAATAAAAACTGATTTTTAAATCATTGATTTTCATCCACCCTGTCACTGTCACCCACAAAGAGGAAGAAGATGTGGAATAAAAAACATTAGGAGGAGGTGTAAAACTGAGTGGGCTCCACACCATCACAGTATCTCAAGCCTTTTGACACTTGCTTTACAAAACAAAAACCACTTTATACTAATATTTCTTACTTTTTAAATTAATTTTTAAAGCCACGCTCAGCCAGTCCACACACAGGGGTTATCACATCTCATGAGCCATGCAAAAGTCATAGTTCAGGCTTTTGGGTGACAGCTCCCAGAACCCCAATGCTACTCTAGAATCACCAAATTACTTTATGCTAAGACAAGTTAAAAGTATTTCTCTGCAGTTCCATGAATGCAGCTTGGGATAAATAAAAGGAAAAAAGAGCTTCCAAAGGTTCCAATACCAAAACAAGATTTGCATGTGAGAAGCTGATATTATTGTGCCTGCTTGATCACCCATTTCAATACCACCACTAGTATGCAAGCTATAACCAAACTATTCTGAAGCAAGAATTCAAGTTGAGAGTTTGAGAACTGCATCCTCAGAACACCTATGAGAGTTAGTATAGGTGCTTTTTTCTAACTAAAATTGCTCATTCTTCACTTCCTCATTTTCCAAACACATGCACAGAAAAAAAAACACTGCCTTTAAATCAGACAAGACACCCACACTCCAAAAGTCACAAAAGCATAAAGCCTATTGTTTGCTCTTTACCAACCCAGCAATTGAGTCTAGGTGGATGACATGAGATGTCTTCTGCTACAGACCAACAGCAGAGTTGCAGCATATGTGTGTGATCCTGCCACCAGTCCTACTCCAAGGTCTCCTCACTCACCAGCAAAGAGCAGGAACTGTAGCACTGGAGAGTTCAAACTATCATAATACACATTAGATATTAGAAGAAATTGAGTCATGGACTTACTTTCCCATTCACATGTGTGATCACACTGATCACTCTGTCCTGTGATAAATACAGCTATTGCTTAGTCAGGAAAGTAATATTTGTCATCTTTACTCCAACAATGATTTGCCTTTTGAAAAAAAGAAGGAATCACACTGACTGCATATTCATGTTCTTCAGATGTTCTTTTGTACCACCACCACCAATTCCTCTCTCAGGTTAAATAAGAATAGCCAGCACAACGTAAGCCAGCCACATCTCTGCTATCTGCCAGTAAGTGGCCCATGGACCCCAATTGGAAACTTCGACTCTAGAATACCTCCCCAATGTAAGTGAAGCGAATACCAATCCATACATGTATCAGTTGAAAGCTAGCTAGAGCCTGGATCCTATGAGTAACCCACAGATTTCAGGAAATATTAAGATCTCAGGAATCTACAAAAGTCTATGAAGAGTTCAACAGTTCAGCCTGCATCAGCTCTTACAATTTAGAGCAGGGCTACTCAACACACTGCCCGTGGGACACATACAGCCCGCAGCCCCTTTGCATGTCACCTGCGGCACCTTGAGCCGCTTCTCAGGCTGCCTGCCTGCCTCATTGCTGGGGCTCCAGCTGCAGTGCTGAGCAGCACGGCTTTGAGCCAGGCTGTGCGTGCAGGAGCTGCCAGCCAATGGAATGGGGCGAGCGGCAAAAGGTGCAGCAGAGCATGCTTGCCGCGTCTGCCACAGCAGCAGCGCCACGCCGGCGCATGCATGGGCAGAAGCATAGCGGGGGAGGGAGGCAGTTGCCCTTGGGCATCACGCTAGGGGTCATCAGGCTGGGGTGGAACCATAGTGCACAGCCCAATGCATTGCAGCGAGCCGGGAGTGCCTGGTGGGCCACATGCTCCCTGTGCAAACTGCAATCAAGCCTCCAAGTGGGCGGTGGGAGCAGCCACTTCCAAGGTAGGGTGTCTCATACCTCCAGCACCTGGCTCTGCAGGAGGGGGATTTGGTTGAGGGGGGATAAGAGGCTGGGGGTGCATTGGGCTTGAGGGGGGAGGGAGGGGTTGGGGTGGTACTGGAGTGCACAAGCCCACGAATTACGGTGATCCAGGAGCTAGCAGGCCATGTGCTTGCTCCCTGTGCAAACTGCAATCAAGCCGAGGCAGCCAGGAGCGGCCACTTGAAAGGTAGGGTTACCTGTCCCATACCTCCGGTGCCTGCCTCTGGTTGGGAGGGGCGGAGGAGGGGGGAGACTGACTCTGGGGGAGGGGTGGGTGCATTGAGATAAAGCAGTGGGCTGGGGTGCCTGGCTCTGGGGTAGAAGAGTGACCATTTCAGTAAATATTGTATTGGCAGTTTGCTTGATTTGTTAAAATTGTGAAGCCAAAACAAGCAAACAAAAACAAAAATAGTCAATATAATGGTCTTCTGTTGACATGTGTTTTAGTAGTTAAATTGCTGAACTGTCATTGCTCATTAGAACTGTTGCTATATGGGTGGAAATTGGGTAAATATTGCATTTTATTAATATCAGCAGAACTGACTTAAATGGGGCCTCCATGTCGTGTTGTCTTGCCTTAATCTTTGTATTCACGCCCATCACTGAGAAAGAAGCTATTTGCATATATATGCAGTCATGCTTCAGTTGCGGTCCTCAGCATGTGCTGTGGATATCATTTGTGGCCCCTGGGTTTTCCAAAGTTGAGTAGCCCCAATTTAGAGCACCATGATAGTCCAGGAATTACATACAGAGGCAGAAGGGAAATATAGTGTTGTGATTCAAGCAACAGAAAGTTTAAGTAATAATTTTCCCCCAGTACTGTGGCAAAAGCAACCAGGACACAGCACACAAGATTAAGTGAAGGATTTTTTTAAAAACCCTTGTCACTTCTGGCTCCTACTGCTCAAACCCTTCAACCTTCCACCATGATCCAGAATACGTCATCAAGTTTCCTCTCTTTTTGGTCCTCCGGGGGATGAATTCAAGTTCAGACTATTTAAACCAGGACTACTTCAATGCAAACTTAGGAACTTTTGGTTCATGCCCACAGGGTCTGCCTATGATAATTACAGCACAGCTCTTGACATGACCATAGTCTGAACTGCAGAACAGTGTATATGTAACCTTAATTAACTTAGAAAAAAAGCTACTCTATGGGTCTCATTTATAAGCCATGTCAAGAAGGTCCAACTCACTCTTGGGAGGGAGTGCAGCCCACTTCAATAAATGCTGATAACAGAGAAAAGGTGCAAGATTCACATCAGTTCAGAAATAAAGGTACCATGACCACAGGACACATTTTGGAGAAGGGAGATTTTTCAAACAGGCCCTACATTGTGGTTGATATCTCATGTACATGAGCAAAAGGCATGAATTTCTCACATAAAATAATTCAATTCTGAATGAGGAAGAGATATATACAGCCTAGAGTAAGGTTGAAAAGTAGCTCACTTTATACTCATCTCCAAATATAAGCACATTCTCCATATTACTCATTGTGTCCAGCAAAACAGGTTCTTTGGATTATTTTTATGGCCCAAATACCTTTTTTTTTGTACTGGCAACTAAGAGATATTAAGATAAAAAAACCTACATATTTATTATTTTAAAAGCATTCATTTATTGTCTCTGAAGAAAGGAAAAAATCTAAATGAGTTTTGCAGTACTTTGTTAGAGGTACTTAAAAGAAAAAAAAGTCACATCCCGTTAGATCATACTGTATGGAAATTAATTTAGCATTGGACTCTGCCAAGTAAATGACAATATTTTAAAGAATTGTGCATGTAGACAGAAGATCAAAAATCGTCTTTCCATTACATATCAAACATCGCCCAAAAATATTAGTGCATTTTGTATCATCAAAATCTCACAAGTAAGCTTGGATAATTTTTTTCAGTAGTCTTAAAGAGGATAATATTTTAAAGCTTTTTTTTCCTGGATTCAAATTTTCACAGTAGCACAAAATTATAGGTTCAGCACATTTCCGATTTTTAATCTATTTCAATTGTGGGGCATGTAAGAATTATTTCATGATGTTCACATTCAAAATATTAAAGTTTTATAAGTTTAAAATTTCAAGTTGTCAGTATCAGGAGTCAAAATATACAAAGGAAATAAATACTCATAAATCCAGTTCCAAAAAGATCTCAAACGTAAGACAGGCAGGACTGCCCTCTACTACTCAGAATAGTGAGTACCTACTCTATCAAACAAACATTTCCTACGCGGTAGTGAAAAGTAGTACTACAAGGTGACCAGGCACACCCTGCTTAGCAAGTGTTGGCACATTTTACCCCAATTATATAAAAATTACTTTTTAACACACCTTGCCAAAAACTATTGCCATTTTAAGATAAAAAAAGATCAATTATCCTAAAAAATCCTCAACATTAATTTAGTTTGAATATGTTCAATAAGATTGATGTTACTCACCGAAATCCTGTCCGATTCCCCTTCAAACAAAACAGTCTCCATGTTGAAAGATGCCTTGTCTCTGTATCTCTTTCAACTAGAGTTCCTCCATTCTGCAAACTTGCATATCCTGGAAGAAAACAACAGAGGGCATCATCAGTGGCTGAAATTAGCGAACCTTACCAATAGATATCCTTAATGTTCAACAGTATAACAGAACACTGCTCAACAAAAATTATGACTTTACTCCTACCGTATATCTTTTACACCATAATGTCCTCAAAGATTCCATATATTATCTGTACAAAAGGCCTATAAAAATAATTAAAGGTTGCAAAGTGAATCATGTAAAACTCAAGCAATGATCACATTGAAGTTGGCCGATTTTCTACACACATTGTGATGGCACATTATTTTTAAAGACTATTTTCCCCACAGGATCCCACCTGCGCTAAAAAGTCAGTTTGTCAACAATAAGCAAAAAACCAGTTTCCTTCTACAGCTTCTTACATCTTCTTAGTTCAATGTGCAGGCCTCCGTTACTGTACAACATCCAAACCCTACAGTGAACATGGAATGGTTTTCCTTTACAAGCTTGTTTGTCGCATTTTATTCAGAAATTGTTATGATCTCCCCCCATAATTTAAGTAGTAGTATATACAGAACTGAGGCAGGGGCTAAAAGACTTTGCCACTTATGGTGCCATTTTTGGACAAGCCAGGGACTGGATTTTTTTTTCCCCAAGTCCTACTCAAGACACACAGCATGATTCTACCCCTTCAGGACTACTACCTTATTCCCTACCTGTGATGCAATGTTTTGCATAAAACAAGGAAAGGGTAGTATGATACTAGGCTTGTTCACGCCACACTATAAAATCACTGAAGACACACATTGATTGCTCTGGACCCCCATTCCTGTTTAATATACATAACAAATTAAGGCCAGGTTTGAGAAAGAGTGTGTGTATAAGATCATATAATTAGAGACAGTATCAGTCCATACAAAAGGACAGAAATTCCACCATGAACAATTACTAGTATCAAACATTCTGTAACCAAGTTTTTTTTTTTTTTTAAAGTCATGCATTAAGATAAAAATCCTATAGGAACCGTATATAAAATTAACATTTATTTCAATAAATGCATCACAGTAAGACAGTGCTAAATCAGAGAAAATTTTAACAGAAGAACGGCCATACTGGGTCAAACCAAAAGTACATTTAGCCCAGTATCTTCTGACTGTGGCCAAAGCCAGGTGCTCCAGAGGGAATGAACAGAACAAGTAATCATTAAGCGCTTCATTCCCTATTGCCCATTCTGAGCTCCTGGCAACCAGAAGCCAGGTACATCATCCCTGCATATCCTGTCTAATAGCTGTTGATGGAACTACTATCCATACATTTATATAGTTATTTTTTAAAACCCTGGTATAGTCTTGGCCTTCACAACATCCTCTGGCAAAGAGTTTCACAGGTTGACTGTGCACTACGTGAAGAAATACTTGATTTTGTTTTAAACCTGCTGCCTATTAATTTCATTTGGTGACCCCCTAGTTCTCATGGTATGAAAATAGGTAAATAGGACTTCCTAGTATAAAACCAGCAGCCATGGTTTTATAGACCTATCATATCACCCCCTTAGGTTGTCTCTTTTTCCAAGCTAATGAGTCTTATTAATCTTTCCTCATACGGAAGCTGTGCCAAATCCCTAATAATTACTGTTGTTCCTTTCTGAATCTTTTCCAAATACATATTTTTTTGAGGTGGAGTAACAACTCTACTTGCATGCAATATTCAAGATGCAGGAGTACCATAGATTAACACAGAAGCAATAAGGTATGTTCTGTCTTTTTCTCTATCCCTTTTTTAATGATTCCTAACATTGTGTTTGGTTTTTTGACTGCTGCTGCACAATGTGGATAGTTCTCTGAAAACATCCACTCAATGACTCCAAGATCTCTCTTCAGTGGTAACAGCTAATTTAGTCCCCATGATTTTGTACATATGGAAAAAATAATCCCTAATAATGTGCCTTACTTTGCGTTTATCAACATGAAAATTCATTTGCCACTTTGTTGCCCCATCACCTAGTTTTGTGAGATCCGTCTGAAGCTCTTCACAGTCTGCTTTAGTCTTAACTATCTTGAGCAGTTTAGAATTTCTGTATTAAAATACATAACAGCATTTCAAGGGCTCTCAGCAAGATCCCGACAGCAGCTAACTTATATCCAACAATGGTGAAGTATTAGCCAGACCTTTCCGCCAAGATGAGAGAAACAGTGACAACTTTTAAAGTATCCTTGGTTAGGATTTTGAACCAGTATCCAATAGAGATAAAAAGCCTAGAGCTACTGTTTCATACTATTTGCAAGTAAACCAATGTTGATATACATTGTGCACTGTTGGGTTACTTCACAACTACAATGGCTACAGACTCAAATTTTCAGCCATATAATGCGTCCTTTACATTTTAAGGAGTCTATTATTTTTAGTCTTCAAAAACATGCAAACAATGAAATATAGGCACACTAAACTGTTACTGATTCAATAAAGTTTCTGCAAGTGGCATCAGACTGACTGTGGAAATGCAGCTCAAGTTACCAAAACAGGCTCATCCTTTCAAGTCTGGGACAGCCATGATAGCACTCCAAACACACTATTCTATAGGAAAGACTTCTCAAAATGTGGTTAATCAAACACGCTCAGGGTACATCTACACTAGCCCCCTTGTTCGAACTAGGGAGGCTAATGAGGGCGACCAAAATTGCAAATGAAGCACAAGATTTAAATATCCCGCGCTTCGTTAGCATGTTCCCGGCTGGTCGCCATTTTGGAAATTGACTAACCTGAAATAACTGTCCGCGTCTACACGCGGCAGAGAAGGGCAATTCCAAAATAAACCTCATTCCAAGTAAGGAGTTTAACTATTAATTCGAAGTAAGAGGTTTATTTCAGAATCGCCCTTCTCTGCCGTGTGTAGACGTGGGCGGTTATTTCAGGCTAGTCAATTTCCAAAATGACGACCAGCCAGGAACATGCTAACGAAGCGCGGGATATTTAAATCCCGCGCTTCATTTGCAATTTTGGTCACCCTCATTAGGCTCCCTAATTCAAACTAGGGGGCTAGTGTAGATGTACCCTCAGTGTGGTAGAGTCTGAGAAACAATTCTACTAAGCAGAAAAACAAGGTATATATTTTTTGTTTGCACTCCCTCTCTGGTAATTCAAAATGGATAGGGTCTCATCAGCAATTCCACAACAGATATATGGCAGTCAGAGGGAGAACTGAGGAAACAAAACTGAGACAGAGACTGGCAGGACTTGATAGCAAACGGAAGATTCTTGGAAAGCCAAGTATGTGGAAAAGACATCCATGAACGACTACATGACAAGCTTAAAACCACTGAACTGAGGAATTCTCTTTTTAGTTTAAGGGTCTGCTACAACATAGCTGGGATGGTATATGGAATCTGGGACACTTTAAGACATGAATATCAATATTGTAGAATGCAGTGAGTTGTGCCAGATATGC
Organism: Pelodiscus sinensis; assembly: GCF_052426305.1. Taxonomy (NCBI): domain Eukaryota; kingdom Metazoa; phylum Chordata; order Testudines; family Trionychidae; genus Pelodiscus; species Pelodiscus sinensis. The sequence goes on from NC_143052.1 coordinate 70,249,944, forward strand.
CTTGTAAGATTTATGCAAAATTGATATAATCTCATTTATATGTTTGTATCACATTTGTATTTTGGATTATGAGCATGTAGGTCTGGTGTTACAAAACTTGTGTTATGCTTCTGGGTGACAACCAGAGAGAGTTTGGTAATGCACTGCCTAGCCTTGTTGGTACACCCAGGACCATCAACTATTCAACTGACCCATTGAGAAGAGGCAAGTGCTATGCCATAATATTCAACAAAGCATGTAAGGGCATGCCTATGGACAGAACTCTAGCCTCCCCAGGCTAGGTGCTAGGCAGCTTGTGTTGGGATAGTTTGAACCTCTTTAGTCCAGAACTCTCTGGTCCAACATGATCTGTGGTCTAGTAGGACCACAGATGTTGCTGGACTAGAAAGTCCCAGTCACAGAGGTTACCAGCAGCTGGGAGCTCAGCCAGTTTTGCAGCCTGCAGGGCCAGTGGCCTGAGGGCACCAAGCTTGGCCAGTGGGCTGGCAGCTGGAGCATGGCCAACTAGGGGCACAGAGCTCTGCCAGCTGGAGCAAAGGCAGGAGAAATGAGCCCCACCAGCCGGGAACTGAGCTCTGCTAGCCACAACAGCCAGGCTGCTGGGTAGACGTAGCCCCACTGGCTGGAGCGGGGCTGGGAACCTGGATTGGAGCCCTGCCAGCCGGCCAGGGACAGCATATCAGCTGGGCTGGTGGCCAAGTGGCGAGTCCCACAAGGCCCCCAGGCCTTACCTCCCCTGATCTGGCAAACTACCCTGTTCGGGACTGCACAGGTCTCAAGGGTGCCAGATCAGGGAGGTCCAACCCGTAGAAGCTACATGGCAAAAGGAATAATCAAGGCAGCTTGCATCTTCTCCATTTTGTCTTCATTTCTGCTTCTTACCTCTAGAATAACCTTTCTAGAGACAAAGCTTGGGAGGTGTGGGGTTGGAGGGGAGACTGAATGAGTTATCCAAGCTGTAGTTGTCTTCCAGAGTGACTTTCAAGCAAGCAGACTCATCAATACTACTAGGAACCTCATATATGGACTTCGAAGTCTTTGCATGTATATGATTGTTTTACTATTTAACATCTCTACTTGTTTTTTTGTCTTGTTTATTTAGAATAAACTTTTAGATTTAGACACTGAAGTATTGGAGTAGGTTGCAATTGTGCCCAATTGGTGTGATTACAATCAACCAGTGTGACTGTGATTTGACATAACTGAGTTAACAGAGGACTCTAGGGCTATGTCTAGACTGCAGGCTTCTTTCGAAAGAGGCTCTTTCGAAAGCATCTTTCGAAAGAGCCTCTTTCAAAAGATCGCGTCTAGACTGCAGGCGGATCTTTCGAAAGAGAAATCTGCTTTTTCGAAAGAGAGCACCCAGCGAGTCTGGATGCTCTCTTTCGAAGACGGCCTCTTTACATTGAAGAACGCCTTCTTTCGAAAGAGGAACTTTCGAAAGAAGGCGTTCTTCCTCGTGAAACGAGGTTTACCGCCATCGAAAGAAAAGCCGCGTTCTTTCGAAATAATTTCGAAAGAACGCGGCTTGAGTCTGGACGCAGGGGAAGTTTTTCGGGAAAAGGCTACTTTTCCTGAAAAAACCCCTGAGTCTGGACACGGCCTAGGAGCAGAGCCTCTCTGAGCAGAAATGAACTGAAGTAAACTTCATGACACACACTGACTAGGACTGTCAACAAATACATGTGCAATCAATAGTTGACCTATTGGTCAGTAAACATAGGACCACACAAAAGTAAATATCATATGAGGAAAGTTCCAGTGTGAAGCTCACCCTGACCATAGTGACAGGCATGTCATGCAAAAGCTAAAGTGAATGACATATATGCGTGGATGTGAGGTGACTTGGGGTACCATCTCTCCTAGCCCCTTCCAAATTTTTACTAATTACGTAAAAATTAGTAATAATACACCCAGTTGGAAGGTTTTTGTGGCATGTGGCTCCTTTGCAAGAAAGGCAGTATAAGAATAGAGAATCAAAGGAATCTTACTTGGTGGTGGGGATTAATTCAAGCACCTGAAAAAGATAGTGACACTCCGGTGTGTGGATTATGGGACTAGGAACCAGAAGCTTTCAAGGCAACCAAGGCCTTGCTTTGGGGGAAACAGGCAAACCAGAGGGGAACGGAAAAAGAGAAGAGTCATTGTGGTAATGACACCTCCCTGTTTGCCAGGCAGGCACAGCGTGGGGCCAGCTGTGTACGTTTCTGAAAGAGGATTGTTTAAGTTAAGGGAATGTATAGTTTCTCATGTATTGCTATGTCTAACATAGGAGTTACGTGCTTGATGTAACCCTTTTACTGCTGGTATAATTCCTTAATCAATACACTTGCCTGGTAGGCTTGGGTTAAATTCTCTGGTTTGACCTTTTTCACTGACAGTAAACAATAACCAGCTCCACTAGGAGCCATTAAAGATCCAAGAGGAACTAATAGAGGGATAATAGGGAGAGTGAGGCATAGGCCCCAACTCCCTGACTGTCCAACAGAGCAGCACCAAATTGGGCAAGATCCAAACCCATATGGACCTGATACTGTGGCTGATCTTTTGGGATCTGAAGAACATTTTGTACATGTAAGCACAATCTTAAAATAACTTCTCACTGTACTGTACCTATTTGCACACTGGTAGCCAGAGAACTGAAATGCAATAAAAGGGACTATGCGATTATTTCACTTTTGTTTGATAACCAGTGTAGGAGCTCAGAAACACAGTTTGGTTGGGGAGTTAACTTCAGAGTTACCCACCATTATTTGGAATATCTTCTCTCCCTTTTTCAGCCTGCCCTGACCTTAGCATTTCCAATGAAAGTTGCCCTAAACACATCAGGTCAGAAATGCAGTGATAAAACCAAGAATTTTCTTATAACAAGACACAATCAATATAAACACCATAACACACCACAAATTTTGTCAAGTTGCAGAATTCACCCACAAAAATGCTCTCATCTGCATTGGAGCTCCACCACCTGCCTTTGTATTTCTTCCATCTGTGGTTTTCCACACAGAGAAGTAAATTTCTTGTGTCTATTTCTGTACTATTGTTCTTTTATTTAAAAGACAGAATGGAGAGGAAGGAGAGTTTGACTGCTGTGCTGAGTCAGGAGAGGCTAAGAGCAAACACATCTTCTAAGAGAAGATAAAGATAAGGCAAATAAGGATGTGTGAGGAGGTAGGGTTGATAAAAAGATTTTAAAAACAACATCGAGATGCAGGTTTTTTAAATGTAAATCTATTCAAAATTCAATTTGCGATCTATACCTACATATAATAATAATAGATTTACATTAAATACAAAAAAATAGCATAGGTTTGCTGCTAATTTTAGAAGTCAAATGACTGAACTGGTGGAAGTCATAGGCTAATAAAACCAGCTTGCTGAAATGCTGAACCAGCTTTGGCAGCAGTGGCATCTTTTGCAGGTTCAGAAAGAATACTTTTTTCCATTTCAATTAGTTTAGTTAAATGAGTACAGGGTATTCAAAGTTAAGAATACAATTAGACATTGAGACAGAAAAGGTGGTTTTCCTCTTCCAATCTATTAATAAAAACTAAAGAGAATGAGATCTACTAGTTCTAACATCTTGACAAGCATGAACTGATTGAAATAATCTGTTCAGTTCAGTAAGTGTAGCTAATACTTTCCTTTATGTAATAAATGAAAAATATGTTTGATAGATTTCTCAAATACTGGGGAAAATAAGCTTAATTTTAAAAAAGTGTTTGTTTTGTGCATTAATTTCTATCCAAATAGTGCTTGACAGAAATCACAAGTTAATAATTCAGTAAGAGATGAAACAGTCGCAGTTCAACATAAAAAGGTACTGAGACATCTGGATACATTAAGCTATATAACTACTGAAATGACCACAGCTAATGTACCCCCCAGGTTTTTTTTAAAATATATATTTAAAAAAAAAAAAAAAAAAAAAACACACACACACCAAGCTCCATATTTAGTATGAAGGTTATAAAATATGTTGATCGGCAACAAAGTGTAATAGTTACCAACCAATGAGAATCAACCTTCTTTAGGTAACTATTCAAATGCAAAACACAATTAAATCAATGTAAATCAAGGTTTCCTGTTCGAGTTAAATAATAATTACAATCAATCAGTGATTTAAAATAATTTTGATTTAAGTCCAAGCATCCTGGGAGGGGAGTTGGTATCATGGTCTCTACTGACCGTAATCATTCAGGTGAGGGGGAAGACAAGGGTTGTGATGGCAAAAGGGTAACAAATTTTGTAGGAATAAACTCTTCGCCTACAAATTAGCCAATAATTCACGCATGTATAATGCAGCATGTAGGAAAATATTTTGAGATGTCCTTATCTAACTGGACTGTGATTTGGAATGCCTGATACATTAAGGGGAAGGGTCTGAATTCAACTTGTGAGAAACATGATTTCATGGCAAACTTTCATGATGGGGCATGGTCTAGATCAGTGGTTCCCAAACTTTTCGGCATCACGCCCCCTTTTTGATTTTTTAAAAACCCTCGTGCCGCTGCCACCCTCCTCAATCCCCAGGCTCATAGCATTCAGTTCAGACAGCAACATGGCCCATGAAGCTGCTCTGAGAACGTACAGGGATGTGGAAGGCAGGGACCTGGCTAATGAACCTGCTAGGCTGCTGGACAGAGCCACCCAGTAAGGGTCTCCCTGCCACAGCCTGCCTCTGGCACCCCAGACCAGACCACAGATGTTGCTAGACCAAAGAGTTCTGATTTATAGGGGTGCAACCCGCATTACAAATTTTGAAGCCTCCCATCAGAGAAAGTTGCCTGATCTAAGACTTCTTAAGAATTTCCAGTTACCACCTTTAGGGCTGACAGGTTCTTTGTCCCAGGATCAGGCCCAGTATTCGATTATTCTGTGGCTGGAAACCTTGACATGCACAGATGTAACACTCACACTACAGGAGTTCCTGCATATTTGCAAATATAGTTAATTAAGCACATTTTCATACGATAAATAGGGAATGTACATCTATTTCTGCATACCATATACTTACACCATTTCTTCTAGAACAACCTCATCACCTTAGCCTTCCCCATCATCACCAGTGGCCTCTGTCACCTCCCAAGTACTACATCTCCTCCTTCTACCCCTCCAGGCCAGGATTCCTCTTGTATCATACATCACGCTGACATTGTTATGTTGATGTATATTCAGTAGGGGATGTTTCCTTTTCTCCCTATTTGTATTTCCTCATCTTACTAAGGGTGAAATATCTTTTTCCCAACAGGCCAGTATATCATTGATCTCAACTTATTATCATGTGTCAATTCATTACCATGGGCCTTTTGTGATTGTCCATCACATTTATTATTTCTGTCTTACCTGGTTATTCGGTCTGGCCTCAACTGGCTGTACTGGGTTTTTATAAGTAACAATGTACTTCCTAAGTTTGGGGGTATTCTTGGAACCCCCTACATCATGGAAAGTAAACATCTTATCACCATCTACCTAGGTGAAAGGTCCCAAGTAAACGTGAGCTAACTGATCTCTGGGTGAAAGGTTCCCCCCCCCCAAAAAAAAACAAAAAACAAAAAAACACACACCACACTTTGCCTTTAGCTCAACATCCAACATGTGGCTTGTAAGTCTCTTGTTACACAGTCACGCTGACAAAATAATCAAAACCATAAGGAAATAATAAAATTATATACCTATAGGCAAGCCAGCGGGTTAGCCTTGTCAGCTACAAGGATCTCAAAAGTACTAGAGGGCATTGCACTTGGTGGGATAATTTTGTAATAAAATATATTAGTATGACAAGTGCTAAAACTTGAGGCAGAAACCAAAAAACAAAACATAAATGAAGAGAAACTGCTACAGACCTCTTACCCTTTGCTCCAAGTTTGAAATAAAGTGGTCGTAAAATGTTTCTGTGCAAACTCTTTCAAAGCTCAAATTCAGACAGCAACTTTATAAAATATGCAGCTAAAAATGGATCAGTAGGTTTTCTAAATTATGAAAGAGGCAATTGTATATCCAGAAAGTAAAGAACACAACCATAGGAGATGTCCTCCTGAAACTACTACTTAAAGATAAGAACTATAACATGAATAATAGAGATGGCTGGTAAACACATGCTACCTGAGGTCAACATAATTAAGAAATTCATGGAATACCTCAGCACAAGATTATATTTTCAATCAGCAAATTTTGGAAAGTTCTACCGAACAAGCTAGGTGCAAGATAAAACAATATTAAAAATTCAAAATGTGAAGATTTGAAAACCCAGAATATCATAACCAAATGAAGAAATAAAATCCTTACTTTCAGGTAAAGTATCTTCTACTATTTAAATTTAGTTTATTTAATGTTAACAATGTGATTTGTCTAATAATAAGTGACAAAAAATAACAAGGTGCCAAAGTAGCTTGTAAAAAGAAGCATGATTGGGAGGAAGGTCAAATATCAGAAGTAAATCTACACTGCAAATAGAAGAGGGGGGAGTAAACTAAACCAAAATGGAATCAATTTATACTATGGACGTTATGAGTAATACAAAGCATATTACAGATGGAGCTGGTAGCACCATCAATTACAGCAGAGGTAAGCAATAATTGTTAATGGGGGGGCCATGCCAAGATTTTGGTAAGTGATCAAGGACTGCCCTTCTATGCACGGATTGTGGGATCTGGGATGGCAGGTGTGATGTAGAAGGGAGCTTGGAGAGAGGACTGGGGTGCAGGAGAAGATGTAGAGTCTGAGAGGGAGTTTGAGTGAAAGAGTGGGTTATGATCTGGGGCAGGTGCTTGGGGTGCAAGGTCTAGGAGGGGATATGGGCCTGGGGGGGAGATATAGGAGGGGGTACAGGATCTGGAAGGGAGTTACGACCTGGGAAAAGGGGGTGCAGAGGGTTTGGGAGACAACCTGGGACAGGAAGTTAGGGGGTGGGGTGCCAGAGGCAGGGGCTCTGGCTGGGAGTTGCTTATCTAGGAGGCTCTCAGCCAGCAGCTCTGTAGGAACCTGAGACAAGCTCCATGCCAGTCTGCTGGGCTGGCTTTGTTCCAGCCCCGGGAAGGGGAGAGTAAGTGAGGGAGGAGACTTCACTCATTGCCCCCTGCCTCCAGCAAAAGCTGCCCAGCTGGTTGGAAACTGGCCTATGAGAGCTGAGGGATTTTGCTAGGAGGCAGGGTCAGCATTCAAAACTTCCCTGTCTCTCCGCAGCGTCCAGAGCAATTAGCAGCCAGCAGCATATACTGCTGTGTAGTAAGGGTGCCAGCAAGGTGGCCACAGGCCATATCCAGCTGCGTGGTGGGCTGGATTTTGCCTGCTAGCCACCTTTTGCCCAGCCCTGTATTACAGGTTGCTCAACACCTTCCAAGTGAAGACTCTGTTTTCAGCTGCTTGTAATTTTAACACACTCTTAACTATTCTAGCTGACAATTTTCAATGCCAGCTTATTTGGCTCAGGAAGACTTGGGTTGGCAAAGCTCTTCAAAAATGTTTCAACCATTTCCAAGAAGAAAGGTTAAAATAAAAAGTTTCAGTGTGTGTTTATTAAAAAAAAAAAAAAAAAAAAAAAAGAGATATAGCACTTTCTACAACCTTTGGAGCAAGGACTTGAAATGTTGCCTTTATGTCAGGGATTGGCCATTTGCCATCCCTGTGAAAGTGTCCAAGTCACAAGTCTGTACATGGTCAGTAGAGACGTGTTAAAGTTTAATAGCAAAAATTGCTGATGATATAAACCTCACTAAGCATGCTTCAGCCTCTCAGCTCCTACGCGAGACTGCATATGCTTCAGCCAAGTGCTAGTGGGCAAAGCCTTTAACGACTACTTCCAGCTTTTCCCGGCTAGGTAGGAAACAGGCACGGCAGCAGACCATACTCTGGGTGTTGATCTCCCCTCTGGAGACAAGAAGCCCTGGGAAGCTGCAAGTAGGTAGGCGAGAAGCCCAAGGGATATTCGGCTCACAGCAGTGAGCTTCCCCCCTTCAGTCGACAGAAGTGGTCCTGGTAAGGAGATACACCACTAAAGAAGAAGGGTGGTGCAGACATGATGGCAGTGGCTGTAACCTAACACAGCTCAATTTAAGACTGTAGTGTAGACATGCTTTAGTGTCACTGAATTCAATGCTCCATTTATTCCCAAGGCCCTCCTAGCTCTTCCTTTTTCTTCCATGTCACAGTCTTCCCTGCCCTCAAAAGGGCTATCCACAACACAATTTTGATATATAAAGGATGAATTAGCAGTTATCCCATGAAATCTAGTAGGGTGAGGACTATTGCTGTTGATTTTCTATGGAAGGTGCTCAAGCACTAGGGATGTTAAATTGTTTTGGAAATTCATCAACTAGTCAATAAGCGGGGGAAACTGAGGAGCTGCAGTGGGGTTAGCTTACGGTCCTGGGAGCTAACCCTGCTGCAGCGCTTCCTTTTAAATGTAAGAGCTGGCAGGCTCTTGATACATTTAAAAGGCTGAAGCACAAGGGGAGGGGGGGGGAGAGAAAACCAGGCATGAACCAGGACAGCCACTAGAGGCAGCTGGAGGAGAGGGGGGTAGAAGACTAATTGAATCACTGCTCGACTATCCGATAAACTTATTCTTATTGGATAGTCGACTAGTCACTTATATCCCTATCAAGCACTATAAAAACTTTAAGATAAAGCAGCATTAAAATTAGGAGATCAAATGGACTGAAAAAATGTGAAGTTACTTTTTACTTAAATTGAAGAGAAGTTGCCCTCTATTAAGACAAATGTACTTCTTGGAAAATTCTTACTCATTACTGTTCAAGTTCTGGAGGTATCACCTTGCATTTTCCAAACCCAATGAAGCCAGTCATTTTTGGTGCAACATGCAGAGATGAAGCTGCAGATGGGCTAACTCTTTGTTTTCATCTTGAAAATACAAGTTTAGTAAAGTCTTTTTATCTGTGGTTATTTTCTAGATATAGGAAGGATTCTCTACAAATCTACATATATGGAGTTTCATTTGATGATAATTATGGACTGCAGTAACCTTACTGTTTGGTTATCTTAAACCATTGTAGGTTTACAGTGTCATTCCATTCAATCTTGTGGAAAGAATTCAACATTGTAACGTTAGAATGATAGTACCTTGTCTGCACCAAATACTTACCAGGCACTGAGTGGAACCTACAGAAGATATTAATATCTCATAATGCTAGTACTGCGTATACAAGTTAATTTCATGCAGGCTGTTTGGAAAAGTGATGACCTTGGTTCTCTTTCCTATAATAGCTAACACATTCAAAAAAAAAATCCCACCTCCCTAACGCTTCCCTTGGAGCTCCACTCTGGAACTCCATCCTGATTTAGAGTCACACATTTGTCCGCACCCACTCTTCGTTATTTTTACATAAGACTTTGAAACTGGGAAAATTCTAATATGATAGAACACTTACTCCAAACTGTTGCCAGATGGTTTAACAAAAAAAAAATACCGAACACCTCTCCCCCCCACCCCCCAAAAAAAAAACCCCCACTGGGAAAAAATTCTGTCAAGGAAAAAAAGGGGGAAGACCAAAGTTAAGGAGAAAAAAAAAGAAATAAGCCCCCCAGAACAGAATTGTTGAGCAAAAATAAAAAAAAATTAAAAAAGGAGGCTGCCCCTTTAAGACAGCCACCATCTTGGGCCCCATTTTTAAAACCCCACAGCTCCACCTGGTAAGCAATAGAGAAGTTGGGGGCCGGGAGGGGAGCCGGAAGGGGCCATTGGGGGGCGGGAGCCACAGGAGTGGCTTCACAAGCCGCACTTTTGAGGGGGGTAAGAGCCGAGGGTCAGCCACGGCTGGAGTTGAGGGAGGCATCACGTGGACAGCTCCTGAGTCTCTGCTGGTCACGTGGGCCAAAGCAGCATGCGGTCCACTCCCACGCCAGCCCAGCATTCCCCTAGTGTGGCGCCCACCAAGTGCCCTCCTTTCACTACAACTCTGCCGTGCTCCTCACTCTCCCACCGGACGCGGAAGGGGGAAATTGTCCCCATCAGGCTTCCATCCAAGGGAAACCGGAAATAGCGGACATTTCACATGTCCGCTATTTCCTAGGGGTTTTTTTAAACCGGACAGAGCCCGCAAATATCAGACTGTCTGAGTGAATTACCGGACACCTGGAAACCCTAGTTGCCACCTATCTTATCTATGGTAAGTGGCTGGCAAATTTCAGAATTCATTCAGAAGAGGAGCCTTCATTTAATTCCATCTCCACTTAGAAATTTTTCTCCCCAGCTCTTTTTGTAGTAATACTAAAGTAAGTCAGAATGTTTTCTCTCTACCTAGTTGATTCATTTTTACCTAGAAAATCATTAGCATGAGAAATTAAGATGTTCCCATCAACATCTCAAGCCAAGAAAATTATCTGTATTTTGATGGATTAAGACCAGTTAATATTTCCCTCGGTTTCTTATGTCTATAGGGTTTGTGAGCTGTCTCTAAGTAATATAGAGCTGATGAGAAGCTAATGCAAGCGAAGGGACAAGCCAAACAGGGAGGGGAAAAAAACCTTGATAATTTAGTTGTTTCAGCCAAATTCCTAAACAAAGGAAATTAATAATGGTGTTTCCACAGGATGGATAGATGCAAGAATAGTTCTTTCCATTTCCAATGTCAGAGTGAAATTAGAAGTTCTAAGAAGAGATACTAAAGACAGATTTGAATTTCCTTTGGATGTAACATTTTCCAAAAACAAAACCAATCCTATTCTTTTAAAATAAATACTTTTTTCCTCTTCTTTGACAGACGTTGCTACGGCAGGAAGAGAGAAAGGGTAAAAATGAAGAGGCAGAACTCTTACTATTCTAAGTCTGTGAATAGAAGTCTGTAATAGGTCTCATACAAGATTCAATTCACTAAAATAAACACACTTAAAAACAATAGCTTTTAATAGACCATTACAAAATGCTCCCCATTACAACACTATCTGTCAAAACGTTTTCCAGAACAGATGCCAAACCCACAGACATATCTCCACTGCTACAAAGATCAACAGCCCCCACAGTACACCCATAAAGACCAGGAGTTAAATCCATGCCTATTCAACATGTGACATCTCAGACAGTGCATTCAATGCCTTCATAACTGTATGGGTGAAACCAGACCATCACTTGGGCTCTCAAATGAACACACAGAAGAAAGTGATCCTTATCACCTATAGGTGAACACTTTTCCCACCAATCAATCACTTTGATCTGACCTATCTATCCTCATCTTCAGGATGAAGAAACCTGAACTCCACTTTCTCACAAGACAAGCCTGGGAGGCTAAATTCATAATTCTGCTAGACACTATAAATTGTGGAGTCACTAGATTTATAGCTTATTACAATAGTCTACAGCCTACTAAAAGCCTCCCCATCTGCTTCCTTTCCTCCATATGACTGGAGAAGTGTTAACAGACCACTTCACTTTGAAATGTGTGTTAACGGCTTATGTTAAACAATCTGTTTACCATCTATATTTTTTGGTTAGTCTCTAAAGTGCTACAGGACCATTCAGCTTTATTCAATGTCCATTTTGATGGGTGAACAAATTTTACAAAAACAGGAAACAGTAAAATACTTAGGAAAATCCAAATTATCTAACCAATACCAACATATGGACCTTTTCACACATTTCTGTATTAATCATACAGTAATTAATTGCTTATATGCTTTTTAAAATTGAAAACAAACAATGCTAGCACTATCAGAGTAAGAACACATTTGTTTCTAATGCTGATATGTATAATTAATCTCCACCACCCAGTATTTGGCTCTGAGCACTAAACATAATGCAACTTGACAAACAACTAAAACTCAATCTATATTAACCAGACCCAAAATAAAATGCCTCCTGAATTTAGCAGAGCAGAAGAGCAGAAATTCAAGTCCCATCTCCATTCACACCATAGGGATTAGTTGGATGTTTGTGGTAAATATCTCTTTTGCTATCTGGGAAGGCACACATCACAAACAACTGGAACATACTTTGGAAAGACTAATAGAGCAAGCTCATGAAGTGTCACACACCACATTTAATTATTACCTAAGAAGCTGGAGGACATAACATGAATTAATTAGTTTTCATAAATACATATTTATGATATAGCCTCTAGCACTTTCTGCAGGTGTGGACACCATTTTGTTTTTCAAATGTCTCTGAAGAAAACTGTAGCGCAGGGAGTTTCTTCTCCTTCACTTTCCTTCATAGAAGCTACAGTTTCCAAGAACCAAAAAAAAAAAAAAAAAAAAAAAAAAGATTTTGGAAAACTCATTCTGCTGCAGAAGGCTGTTTTCCTGTACTGTGTATGTTAATAGTATGATCACTGAACATGCAGATGAGAGTTGAAATTTCTGTCTTTTTCTGGTTGGCCTCTTTCCACCCTCTTCTAGAAAAGAGACTTCATTGGATCACAATGGAATAATTCTATTAGAATTACCTGCACGGCTGCTAATTATAATATAGACGCTCAAGCAAATTATATGCACTCTGGAAACAAACATCCAAAATCAGGTGCCCTTCAATTCTTAACTATAGTTCTTGAGATGCTTCTCTAATGGCTTAGTTCACTTGGACAAGACGGTGTAGGTGCAAAGGTGAGCTGCTAAACTCCTGGTGTGCCCACTGTTAGTAAGTGAAAGCTTTTCACTCTATTAAAATGCTATTTATCAGATATTCATCATTGGTTCTGGGGTTGATTTTGGCTTCTCTTTAAAAAAAAAAAAAACACACACCTTTTTTCATTTTGTCACCTATGCTTCAGACTGAACTAGTTACACATCAAATATAAAAAAACCTCAACTGTCAAGTTCTTCACATATGCAGAAGAATTCTGGCAAATGATTACAAATCTGTGTTGCAACTGTTTATTTTTTTTGCAGCTAGGATATTCAGTGTGCTGTTCAACCATTATCCCACCGATTAATGGAAAATATCAACTTAACAGTCTATCCATGCAAAAAAGAAGTCAACAGCCCATGATGTTTGAGGATGAGTTTTGCTGCTAACCACATGTAAAAGCCTTTCATGATGTACAGGTTGGACCTCACCGGTCTGGCACCCTCGCAACCTGACCAGTCCCAAACAAGGGAATTTGCTAGACCAGAGGAGGCGCCCTTCTACTGGCTCCCCAGACCATCCTCCCAGCTGCTCCCACCCTGCTAAGGTTTGATTTAGTGAGTTTAATGAAGACCCACTAAACTGAACTCAGAAGGGTGCACCCAGGGCCGTCCTTAGGATTTATGGTGCCCTACACAGGATTTTAAACTGACGCCCCTATGCCTAGGTTTGTCGAGGAAAAAAAGAAAAGCAGCCCACCAATACATTCCTTCCCCAAAACCCCAGCCTTTTGAAGCCCCATTCTCTCTGTTCCCCTCCTCTCCATCACTTGCTATCCTCAGCCATTATATGGTCTCACTTGGTTGAGAGAGCAGGTGTAGGCTCTGGGGTGGGAATGAGGGATTTGGATGTGGGAAGGGGTGAGAAGTGCAAGCTCTGGGAGGAAATTTGGATGCAGGAGAAGGAGATGCTGGCTCGGGGAGGGGGCTCCAGGCTGGGGAGTGTTGGGCTCAGGTGGAAGGTTGGGGTGCTGAGCAAGCCACAGGCTTGTGGATGTGAGGGTGCAGGAGTTTGTGTTGGATATATGCGGGGCTCAGGGCAAGGAGGTTGTGAGTATGATGGGCTCAGGACACACATTTGTCATGTGTGGATGGTGCAGGAGTGTTGTGGCAGAAGACTGAGGATGTGGGGCTGCAGGAGTTTGGGGATATAAGAGGTTCAGGACAGGGGGTTCCAGTGGACAGAGGCTCAGATTTGGGGTCAGGTGGTGCAGGAGTGTTATGATGCTGCAGTGAGATGGGGATTTGGCCCCAATTGGGGGCTTGTTAGCCAGGCTTCATTTTTAAATAAAATATTATGTCAAACTGAAAAGGTTTTAGCATTGTCTTTATATAGGAGAGGGGCAGGGAACTTGTTTTGAGTCAAGGGTCACTGACCCACAGAAAAGTCAGTTGGGGCCACACAAGTGAGATGCCAAAAACAAACAAAACAAAAAACAAAACAAACCCTAAGACTCATTAATGCGGTCCCAAGGTTGCCGGCACAGCTGGCAGGGTGCTGGAACCAGGGACAGGATGGTGCTGGTGAAAGTGTTGGTGGGGGCAGGGGACAGGGGCAGCTGGGACCAGTACCTGTCAATCCTGCAGCACCTCTGGGAACTGTGCGACTGCACTCCCTCTCCCCCAACAGCCCGTGTGCGAGCTGCCTGAGCTGCAGGGGCTGTTGCACCCCAGCAACTTACCTCCACGATGCCGTCCTGTGAGGAGTGGGGAGGGCGCAGGGAGTACCAGGAAAGTGAAGCTCTGCCCCCAGGGAGGAGTTGTCAGCACAGCATTGTCACTCTTGTAAACCCCGTAATCTCTTAAAGCTCCCTCCCTGAGTTCTGCATTCTCTACCTCCTGCCCGGACTCCTGCTCCCCCATCTCCCTATCCTGAGGTCCCCCCCTCCCATCAGACCCTGTGCCCTGAATCCACCCCTCTGCCCTCACTATCACCTTCTGCCCTGAGCTGCCCCCACAAACCTTCCAGCCCCATGCCCACATATCTTAACCCCTATCCTTTACCAAGAGTCCCCCATATCTCTGCCCTGACTCCAGCCCTGCAACTTTATATTCCTGCCCTAACTCCATACACTAAACTCTGTGCCCTCACCCGGCTACCTCCTGCCTTCGCTCCAGCACCCTTCAACCCCTGCCCTGAGTTCCCCAACTCTCTCAGCCCCCTGCCCTCCCGCCCCTTTTTATTCTAGCAAAAGACAGAAAACATGCAAATACTGTCCACCAAAAAACTATATCTGATGTTTTAATCACTTTTCTTCTGATATTAATACAAACGTCCTTCTCCCCTTCATTTTTGAAAAATTCTATCATATAAATAAAACCATGTACATTTTCCTTTTATTTTGTAACCTCTCCCCCTCTCCACTCCTCTTCTCCCCCCCTCCACCCCGCCCGAAATTACCACTTAAAGATCCAGATACGTTCTTAGGGACATAAATTTATATGTAATCACAACATGCATAGTATCTTCTCCCAAAGAGAGTGAGGAGGAGGGGAAGCCTCCTCCTTGTTCCTGCATCGCTGGGAGCCTGTGCGGGACAGGCAGCGCCCCAGCGATATCTGCAAGTGCCGGGGTCAGTCCCACTCCAGCCAGCCCCCCTTTACTGTCCCCCAGCTCTGCTTCCCACTGGCCCGTTCCTCTTCCTGATTTCCCCTGGCCAGCACCACTGCACCCCCTCTCCCCTGCCAGCTCTGCTTCCCACCCCCCCTTCCGTCCGGCCAGCCCCATGGCCCGCAGCTCCCCACTTCCCCAGCTCTGCTTCCCATCCCCCCCATCAAGTGTGTCCATTTTGGGGCAGCGGGGGGAAGAGAGCTATCTGGGTAACTCTACTGGCAGCAGCCTCCACAAGCGCAGCTCAAACCAGCTGAGATGGAAGACGCTGGGGCTTCTCCCCTCTCAGCTGTTCTGCAGCGTTTAAACACGCCATACAGGCTCCCTCGGTCCCACATCGTGCCCCGCCGGCGCCGGGGAATTTCAAGTGCCGGTGCCACGTTCAGGCTGAGGCGCACGGGTGCCCCGCATATCCACCTCCATCCAGCCCTTCTGCAGATGGCCCACTGCCAGGCCAGTCCACCCCTGCCTCAGTCAGCACGCAGCCAGCTTGTGTCCCGTCCCCCCAGCACCTCACCCAACCCAGCCTGGCTGAGGGGTGCTCTGCAGAGGGGGAGAGAAGGGTGCTCCACGGGAGAGAAGAGAAGAAAGGATACTGCCATAGAGCCACCCAGCCAGCCTGCCTCACCTTACAAGAGTCACACTGGTGAGTTCTTCCCCCACCCCCACCTCCTCCCCTTCCCAGAGACCCCAGCAGCCAGTCCCCTCCCTCAGACTGTGCTGCAGGCAGCGCATTGGGCTCTCTCTAGGACCCAGCAGTCCTGCTGTTGCCTGCTCACTGCTTCCTGTTTCTCCCAGCAGAGTGGTGCCCCAGAAATTCTGGTGCCCTACATAACTGCATACTCTGCATATGCCTAAGGATGGACCTGGGTACACCCATTGGCACTGGTACTCCTTGCGATGAACTGGAGTTGCGTATCTTAAGTCGACCTTCCATTCTAGTGTAGACGAGGCCTCAGTGCACAAATGTATTTTAGCTACTAGACACCACCAGAAAAAAAAAAAAAGCTCACTTAGTGCTAATCATTATGAAATGAAAATAGTTGTTCATGCAACTTCAGACAACTGACTTAAACCTGTTAAAAAGGGTTCAAGTGATAGACTTTCAGTCCAATTGCAAAAACTGAGAAGCAAAGTAAGGCCACGATAATGTAGGAATGTTGAAAGTAAATTTTTAATTTTAATCTAAAAATTAGGTTTAACTTGCCGTCTGAAGTTACTTACAAATGTGTTAAGTATCAGAGGGGTTGCTGTGTTAGTCTGAATCTGCAAAAGTGGTGAGGAGTCCTGTGGCACTTTATAGACTAACTGAAGTGTTGGAGCATAAGCTTTCGTGGGCAAAGACTCATTTCGTCATATGCATCTGACGAAGTGGGTCTTTGCCCACGAAAGCTTATGCTCCAACACTTTAGTCAGTCTATAAAGTGCCACAGGACTCCTCGCCACTTTTCCAAATGTGGTTCATGGTTATTGCATAAGGGGAAAAAGTAAGGACTCTGGTCTGGTTTCTGAAGGTTCAGCCTTGAGAAGAGAAATGTTATTACTTTGTTTTCAGTACAAAGATCTTCCAGCTTGTAATCTGGCATCATGTGAAATAACTATCATTGGTTATTGTATAAAACAACTGATGCACTAATGAATCACAAAAATTGTTCAGAAGCTTCTTTGTTGACACACTTTTATGTTGAAATTGCAGTGAAGTGATATCTATAAGAGGAAGTAAAGAGTTCACTGCAGTCTCCTGCTCTCTGGGCTCACTCTAATAGTCCTAAAGAATTCCAACCACTTCTTCTGTTTAACTCTGCCTAAAATATGGTATTCAATGAAAGTGTTGAAGTGGAGGGTTAAGGTAAGGATGGAGATGAGTGCTCAGGAATAGATTTTGGGCTTTTTGGAGTGGACAAACAGAAGAGTAAGCTTAATCTTCAGCTGTGTTCACAGCATTTTTATTTGGAGTCCAAAGCAGCTGACTAAAATGAGTACAGGTTGGACCTCCCAAAACCGGGACTCCCTCATTCAGCAACCTCCGTGATCTGGTAGGACCATGAGTGTTCGTTGACCAGGTAGTCCTGGCTGGGGGCCCCAGTAGCAAGATGGCTAGCAGCTCAGAGCCCAGCAGGACTGGAGCTTGGACCGGCACCAGAACCCTGGTAGTGCAGAAAGTGCCATGACAGCCTCAGGAGCAGGGCTGGGGACACAGCAGCCACGGTGGCGTGGCAGGGGCTAGAGATATGGCAGCATCCATCTCCCACAGTGTAGATATGGCCCGTCACAGGACTGATAGTTAACTATTTTTTTAAAATGTTGAGAAATTTTTAAAATGTTTCAAGGAAGCTTCTTGCTGAAGTATCTCAACATCACTTACTGAACAAGCCACATTTTAATTTCACTAGGGGGTGGTGCCCCCTGATCGCTTTGCTAACCCCCATGTCTTTGGGGGTAAGCAAGCCTGGCTCTTCCCCCAGCAGCCAGGGGCCATGCCAGCTCCAGCCTCTCAGTCCTCCCATCCTACTGGGCACCCCCATTTTTCCCTGGCCTCTTATGCAGTGGGGTGGATGCAGGGGGCAGTTTGTTTGGGATGTCTGACTCACTGCAGTCCTCTGTCTGGGTGCCTTGGGGAGAGGAAGCAGGCTGCATGGAGTGTGTGGTGGGGGGTTGAAGCGGGGGCAGGATATTTGCATGATTACATTTAAAAGTAAGTTTACATAGGTGTTAATGGCTTATGGTAAGAAAGAAAAATCTTAGATTTTTTTTTTGGAGTGTTGCAGATATCTAAAACTCTGATCTTAATGATGTTTTTATGTGCTGTGTTAGTAATTAATACAATTTACCATGTATTACATTAAGGCCAGATCTTTGCTACGTGGTAGAGTTCTGACTCTTATGAGTCAGAAGTAACAAGTACTAGCTTGAGCTGTTAGAAAGGTTGGTGATACATATACTCCAAGGGAAGTGTTAATTTTCTTTTTTATTTGATTTCATCTCAATTATCGTAAGCATTAGGGATGTAAGTACTAATCAACTGCCTGATAAGCATAAGTTTATGCAAACTGTATCGACTATATGATCAGTCAGATAACTGCAATTTAACATCCCTTGTGTGTGTGGATGTGCACCACCAATACAAACAAAACACAGACTGAGAAACATGCGCGCACGCGCGCACACACACACACACACACACACACACACACACACACACACACACTAAGCAGTCCCTATGCGTGGAAGAAAATGTTAACACAAGGAATATTTAACAAGGAGCAATATTTACCAGGGATGTTAATTAGTCAGATAACCACAATTTATGTAGTCAATACAATTTGTATCATCTATGCGATTAGTTGATAAGGACCACTCTGCAGAGCCACAGCGGGGGCAGCTCTAGGTCCCGGCTCATGCTGGCTCCGGGAGCCATATGCACTATGGCTCTGCATTTTAAGTGTAGTAAGAGCCACAGCATCAACAATACAAGAGACAATTTAAAGGTTCTTAATTTCAGAGTTTTAATAGATGTATAAATAGATGGCAAAGCAGTCCATATTCTAAATATCTACAGCAGCTGATACTAAACTAAGTACTTAAAGACAGACATTCTTGCTTCATAGCACTTGAAAACTGAAGTAGGAGGCGGCCCCCGAGATGCGACTGAGCAAGTTCCAACCCCCCCACACTTACAAAAATGGTTGCAAGTGAGGAAGGGGCCAGAAACCCATGACTTACAACCTCGGCCCGCATTTAGGACAGTGTACAGCGCCTACCGTAAATGTGAGTTCTAATTACAACGCCCCCGACTTGCGACACTGCATCCGGAACAAATCGCATTGCAAGTTGGGGGCCTGTAGCCAGACATGAACACCCTCCCCCCCCCACTTAACATCCATCCTTGTCTGCTTGAAAGCATGCAAGGCGCACAGAGCAATAAAACAGCATGATCTTTGAAAGCCTTGGAGCAGGAGGCTTAAATATGCTGGCTCATCCAGTGACCATGGACAACTGTAAGCAGACATAAGAGGGTGGTCAAACTAATCGTTGACCAAGAGGCTGCAAAGGAGTGCCCTTGACTTAAACCCATATTGATACGATCACACACTCATCCAGGAGGAGGAATCTCCCGCCCAGCAAAGAATATCTGGCACTCCTAATTTAGCTATCTTCCTCTCTTACAAGTGTAAATTATTTGAAACTCCCTTGTAAGAACTGGCGCCACAAAACAGACCAGTACAATTTGGCATCTTAAGATAAGAAAGAGGATACGGGCCCCCAGGGGTATAAAGATGGTTCCAGCAGAACATTTACTCTGAGCGTCAATCTACCATCTATCTGCTGGTCGGGTGTGGTGTTTGACCTCCCGAAGTCAAACCTCGTATTCGTCTTTCTGAGGAATTGAGGGACTGACCCTGGCCTGACCCACTGGAGTCAAGAGGCACAGAAGGGGGTAAAAATTGTACCTGGATGTGGTCCTTCGTTTAAGTGTGTGTGTGTGTGTGTGTATGACACACACACACACACACACACACACACACACAGTGTTAGAGCTCTTTGAAGATTAAGCTGTCACTTGGTACCATTATTTTCTATCCTCCTTTTCCTATGTAACCATAAGATCTGTATTTGCTAGCAGTTAAGAAATAGAGCAATAGCCATTGTAACCATATGATTTATAAGCTTCTTTAATAAACCTATAACTGTTTAAGCTTTAACCTGACTCCTTCAGTTGCTGTAACAGAACCAAGCACAATTTAAAAGAACTTCAGCCGGTCATAAGGGACAGGTATAGGAACACCTTGGGCATTTGGATCGTGCCACTCCCAGGTGACAGATCCATTGGGGCATCTCTCAGTCTTCCCTAGACTGCCCGCTGCGGAGGGATCTTGTATCCTAGCAGCTGAAATCTGAGATGTAATAAGCTCTTCCTATAAATTCTGGGGCATCTGTCAGCCTGCTGGCTGCCCTCTGCAATGGGACCCCAGTCCTATCAGTAAAGGCACGGATGTTAAACTTTCGGCGCACCCTTCAGCCTCCTAGGCTGCCCACTGCAACGGGACCTAGTGTCTTAGCAGTTAAAGACTTGGGTGTCACTCACACACATACACTGCCCTGACTGTCGGCTGACAGGGCCTCCTGTAGAGTCTTTTTAACCCACTGAATCACCAGATCTCCAATAGGGCAATCTCATACTATGCATTGCAAGTGAAGCTCTGTGGATTTCCAAAGGGTGAATTTACTTCAGTTCCATATCCATCCATTTTCTCCTCTGGCAATTAACCCTGTTCACTAATAAATGGACTCAACAGGCTAACCATGCCGGACAGCACTATGCAATCAACATCTTTCATTAGAGGAAATAGCCATTTCACAGATATCCTTCAGCCCTCAATAATCATGCATAACAAATAAACGGAAAACTGATGTAGATGAATCAAACTTAAACCAGAGTGAATCAGTGAAAGATGTATCAGTCAAACAGATCTAGGGAAATCCATTATCTTTTCTTAATGAGCAACACTGCACAAAATGTCTTGTTCACTATTTACTCAAATTGTGGAGGACTATTCATCAATAACAAAAACCTCAAACTATTCCATGACCTACCTTCCCATAAAGCCATACAAAAAATCAGAGGGCTTTTTCTTTTTTGGAGGGGAGGGAGGGAAGAACCTTGATCTATGGAGTCAACAACTTCTACTGATTGTTTTAACAATCCTTCTACTGGGTCTTCAATAGCAACCCTGATGCACAATATTTATACAACTGGGATTTAAAACATTTGTCAATGCTATGGCACAAACAAGGGTTGGGTGAGGTAGCATATTTGATGGCCCATTTGTCTTCATACACTTCCCTCCCTTGCCCCTCCCCGCCCATGTTCTATGAATATAGTCTGAATGGGAACAGAAACCGGTGTGACTCATGGCAAGTTACTTTTAAGGAGGCATTAAACCAGGAATGAATTACGGATAATTTGGCCTTTAACATTTAAGCTTTTATGAACTACACAGTTAGGGTAGAACAGCCTCATGAAAAGGACACCTCTATAATTACATTGGGAAGCCCATTACACCAACGATGGCTATGCATTTCTTTTTAGTTTTCTGTTGGCAGGCATGTTTTATGAACTAAACATCTGTATTTACTTTTCCTCCTTTTATAAACGAGAAGGGATTTGTTTTTCTCCTAGCAATGCTGGGAAGTACGTTCACATAACTAAGTAACGAAAAGTTTACACTTAAATTACAGGAATAGATTGTTGATATTTCCCTTATTTGAACATTCTATTTGCTTTAGTTTCCTGTTGAGCTGTTCATATGACTATTTGATAGAAGGTACACAACTGGGCTCTGTTTAAGTACAAGATAATGAAAAACCTTCTCACAGACTGGCAGTGTTTGTCACAGTCTCTCCACCTGGTAAAATTCAACTTGCTTGGAAAGCACTGAATGTTTCTTTCCCCCCTGACTCCAAGGCAGATGACTTGTTACCCTAAAGGGTTATTAGAAAGGGTCTGGGATGAGCAGAACTAATAGAGGGTCTCTAGGAGACGCCTAGTTTAGAGAAAAGGTTTTATTGATCTTGTGTACTACCTTAGCAGATTTGTCAGTAACACTGAAAGGTAAATCTCTCCTTTCACATAATACCCAAGTTCACTTGCTCATCGACAATCTAGTCCTATGAGCTGTCTACAAGCAACAAGTCAGCCAACACTACCTACTCCACATATCAAAGCAGCAGAAAAAAAGGTCTATTTATATTTTAAGTCTAGTTGTTCAGTTTCAGCTTTCATTCCTTACTAAATGACATATCCATAACTACAGCTTTTTGACAACCATGCAAAGTAGTGTTACCACCACCAAGCATACTTCTTTCCCCTGCCAAGGTCACAAGTCAGTCTCCAAAGAGAGTCATTACACATTTTTAAAAAGCCAACTTTTTAAGTCCTTTTATATTCCTTCTTCTGAGCTTTTAGAGTCCATGTTTCCAGCTTCTCTCTGCAACCATGAGGACCAGCATTTTTTTTTAATTGAAAACTGATTCTGATTTATTCACATTACTTCAGGAACTGAGACTGAGAAAAAAAAAATATTGTGAGACTCAAAATCTGACGAGCTGAAGCACCACACATGCAACCTGGCAGAGGCAGAGTAGGTAATATAGCAAAATCTTAATTTCGTTTAGTCTGGAAGCTTTGAGGTTCAAAGTTTTGGTCAAAATGAGCCATCCCAGTTTCCTGTTGTGTGTTCTACAAACAAATTTAAATATTGATTGCCTACAAGTAAAAATTCCAAAGGAGAGTGCAAACTAACTTATAAAAGGTTTCTAAAAAAAACTTCCACTGAAAATTCTGTAGTGTTGTTGTTTTGCCTAATATTGTACAAATTCCTTCTAATGATCTGCTGAAAATAAAAATTAATTTAAATCACTTCATGTATCATTAATCTGTACACACAGTTTAGATTATTTAAAATAGAGAGTTCGAACAGGTAGTTTACATGAGTGGAACTGATAATTCCCTTCCTCCTCCAAAAATTAATTTGTGATGTTCATGATTACATCTAACTTTTCTCCTCTGTAGAACACTGGAACTCCTTCTAGGAGGCAGATACCATACAATGGTGAAAGGATGAAAGAGACCAAACCACACCTCAGAAGAACACCAGGTGTCCAAAAGGAACCAGGTAGTCAATCCAAGTAATACTTCAGTGCAAACATGCCACCCTTTAAACGGGAGACGTAGTCCCAAACAATGCTCATGCTGAGTCTGAATTATGAGCTAAAGGAAATATACATTAGAAAATGCAGAATCTGACTCACTCCCCCCTCTTCCATAGGCAAATACAGCCATGATGAATTAAAAGCCCCTGCCAGTCAAAACAGTGAAGTCAGCAAATTGCATGTATACTGATTTAATTTGTTAAAGCCCTGGAAAAGGGAACGACTGGGGAAAGGAGTACATAACTCAGCTAAAAAGATTCACTCCAGGGGAAAGGGGGAAAAAAGTCACAAGGCAGTCAAGAGGAGATGAGCACTTCCAACTTTATTATTCAATGTACAACAGCCAGTGGAGGGCCTTAAAAGTCTCAGTAACAAGGATTTGGAGGTAGGGGGGAAAGGACATGAATTTTGACAAAAGCATAAGATAAATGAAGCTCAAACCTGCATTTCTCAGCTGAGAAGTTACATTACTTATTTCAATTAAGAACTTTCCTCTGTCCTCTCATATATGATTTCTGTTCCCTGCCAACCCAATTAGTGCCTTAGATAGATTAAAAGATTGACTATCCAGCAACACACTTAATGTGCATTCTATCGGAGTTAAGCAGTTCTTTTACAACCCTAGTGTTAACTTTATTTAGGATTTTAGAACCTTCTAAGCACAGCATTTCCACAGTACTGCTTAAAAGAACGAAAAAAATCCATAGATGAAACAGCAGAGAATCCTAGTCTCCACAGTATAGAGACTGCAATGGAAGATGGCCACATGTCTTAGTTTTTGTAAACTGCTGCTGTGGACTTGGCGTAAGAGAGTTCTCAATCCTATTTCTGAATCCTGAAGTCCATTATGCACATAAGAACTTGGAGTCTTAGGGTGTACAGTGCAGTTAAAAAACCTGTGGATGGTGCATGCCAGGTCACTCAGGTTAAGGGGCTATTTCATAGGGGTACAGGTGTTCATAAAATTGATAATGTTACAATGTTCTCTAACAGCAAATGATGGGAAAGGATATGAAACAGCAACAGCCAACTTGCCTCCAGCTCATTTAAACAAACAAAACATGATCAGATAATATTACATCAGACTGTGTTTCTAAACTATCTATCTGAAGTTCACTTCCTTAAATATGAGAAAGCAAAAAACCTTTCCTGTCATTCTAGTAAGAAGAAAAAGGATGGGAAAGCTTAAGAAAAGGTCAGCCCTGAACAGAAGCTATCCCATGTTTATATCTTGAATAGCTCTTCAAGATCTGGAAACATAAGAATACTTCCATTATTGAATAGTATAGCTCCTTTAAAGTTTTTTATGATTTGCTTGACAAGTTCTCATCACAGAAATTGTGAATACCCTTTTCAAATGTTAAGAAACCAGGAAAATGTTAAATTATATTTGAGATTTGAAAGCAATTCAGAGGATAGTTTTTCAAGCAAAGTTGTTACTCCTCAAAAGGGAGAAGAGTCACTGGTGCCATAAAATCTGCAATGGATTTCAGCTATCACTATTAATTTTACATCTCACAGGAGTAGCCATATTAGTCTGTAACTTTAAAAAGAACAAATAGACTTGTTGCACCTTAGAGATACTATGATATATATAGTATCATGAGCTTTCATGGGCAAAACCCACTTCTTCATCTGAAGAGGTGGGTTTTGCCCTCAAAAACTCATGATACTATATATGTACATTTTTGTTAGTCTCTAAGGTGCAATAGGACTATTTGCTTTATTAATTTTATGTGGAAGGTGTCTGCATTCTATACTGATGAGTAAAAGGCTGAAACATTAAGACAGACAGATGCATTCCAATAGTTAAATTCTGACCCGACTGAAATAACAGCATCTTTCAGCAACTCAACTGAACAAGAGTTAGGCCCTAAAGTATTTCCAATAATAGTTCAGATGTTTTGTTTTATGCTAACTTTTGAGTGTTGAATTTCTCATTTTGTACAATGATCCAGTTGTATGTGATAAGTCACATAGTTAACACCTCTAGCATCATAAAGTTAAAAATTTAAATTCCTAGAATTTTTATCCTGACATTTTTTAAAGCATTTACTCTTGTTTTAACAGACTCATATCATTGACATTTAAAGCTCACTTACTGATCAGCTGATTTCTCTACTAAAATAACAGATTTAGTGTTGCAACTCATTCAGTTGGGGTAACTTGTTTTGTTTTTTAAAAAAAATTACAATACTTTTATGGGTGTGATTATACTAGTATAAAAGTGTCTACCTTCCAAACAAAGTAAACAATCTCCACTTCAGGGAACTATTTAAGGGGGGGGAGAAAAAAAAAAATCACACTACAGGCAGTCCCCGACTTACGCGGCTCTGACTTACGTCGGATCCGCACTTACGAACGGGGCTTTTCTTGCCGCGTCCTCCGGGGCGAGAAAAGCTGCTCCGGGTCTGCCTGGTGTGCTGGGGAGGACTCCCCCGCTCAGCAGGGAGACCCGAGCAAAGCCGCACAGGCGGCGGGACCCCGCTGCCCGTGCGGCTTTGCTCCTTTGCCCTGGAGCAAAGCCGCACAGGCAGCGGGGTCCCCCGCCTCTGCGGCTTTGCTCATGTCTCCCTGCTGTGCTAGTGAATTTTGGAAGCACAGCAGGGAGACAGGAGCAAAGCCGCAGAGGCGGCGGGACCTCTGCGCCTCCGCGGCTTTGCTCGGGTCTCCCTGGTCTGCTGGGGGGGAGGGGGCGCAACTAGTGCGCTCCCCCCCCCCAGCAGACCAGGCTTTTGTTGCGGGACGTCTGGGGTAGAGCAGCTGGGGTGCTGCCGGGTTGGTCCTGCGGGGACCTACCCGGCAGTGCCCCAGCTGTTCTGTCCCAGGAGTCCAGATTCAGCCGCTGTTGAAACTGATCAGCGGCTGATTCCAGGAAACCGGGGGCAGAGCAACTCTGCCTAGGGCTTCCTGTAGTCAGCCGCTGATCAGTTTGAGCAGCGGCTGAATCTGGAGCCAGTTCCGACTTACATACAAATTCAACTTAAGAACAAACCTATAGTCCCTATCTTGTACATAACCCGGGGACTGCCTGTACATGTCAACGTCCCTACTCCAGCACCTCTACACCTGACCAATGTCGAACCAGAGACCTTGCCGAACCACTGGAAGTCAATATGGTCTGGCAGCATTACCAACACTTCCACTGCTTCCGGGGCTTTTAGAAGACAATTTGGAGTAAATTAGAGCTAAGTAACAGCACAGGACACCGAGAGTCAGCACTGGTGGCTGTAACAATCTTTATGGGGCTGCAGGAAACTTGTCCACTTATCATAGGTGTGGCCATTAACTAAAATCATGCTGGACTACAGACGTTCCCCAGACCAAAGAGTGCTGGATTAGAGAGGTTCAACATGTTATTTCATATTATGTTAGAACTTTACAAAATAAAGGACTCTAAAGAGGAGGTGTCTTAAAATGGTTGGTTTCAGTGTATGAAATACCTTAATTCAGCAAATCCTATTAAAATCAGAATTAATTAATTTAGATCAAAGGGAACACAAGCCTAGCTACTGAATAAATGTGGTGTACCATTTTCCAAAGCTAACAATTGTGTATCTTAGACAAAAAAAAAAAATTTAACGTAAACACCTGTTTTGTGTATTAAGCAAAGTTCGTAGGGTTTCACAAGAAACTTGTTTAAATGGATTGGTGTATGCATATGCTTTAACTGGGATGGGGAAAATGGACTCTATTTTTCTTTTTCCTTCCACAACATATCACCACAGCCTTTTGATTATTTTCTTCTTATCCGAAATAACTACAGAGAGGCATAAAGTCCCAATCTTACTATGTTTTGACACCTAATTTGGATGTTATTGTCCTAAAATTACAGTACACCCTCTATGACTAGGAGAGTGTGGATTACAAAATTTTGCAGATTAGCATGTAAACAATAAAAGAGTAAGAAAAATGCATCAATGCATGTAAACAATTGTTTGGTTTTAATTTTAATGCATATTTGTGTATATGTGCAACACGATATTTTGAGACTTAGGAGGACTTGGCTACTGAATATAAAGAATAATTGTGTGCATGTGCTTTAGGGGTTGGATGAAGTTTTCCTGAAACACAGGCCATTTAAAGCTCTATCAGAATTTATTGATTCTATCAAGAAACTATTGGTCAACTCCTATGACATGTGTTATGCTGAACTCAACTAGATCATCATAACCGATCCTTCTGACTTTACCCCCCAAAAAAAACACTCAGAGAAGTGCAGGAGTTGGCACAAAGATGCTTTCAAAGTTACCTACTATGTAGGGCTGCATTTCTTTCCCTCCCTTGTCTCTGTTTTGATGGCCAAAATTAAAATGTTTCCTCAAAATAGGCTTACTCAAAACATTCTTAGGCTTTGGCTACTATACTCAGCAGTTAGCGACACAGCTATGTCAGTCACCAAGGACATGTCTACACTAGAAAATTATTTTGAAATAACCAATTTAAAAAATAACGACTTCCAAAATAATTTTTTCAAAATATGCTTATTCTGCAAGGAAAGCAGGACATATTGGTTTTGATACAACCAGCCCCATATTTCGAAATAACAGGCTTGGTAGTGTGGACACACTGCTTGTTATTCCGAAATAAGGGGAGTTATTTCAAAATATAGGGTTGCCAAATGGTTTAACTAAAAATACCGAACACTCCCTTCCCCTCAAAAAAAATAAAATAAAAACACACACACACACACACACACACACACACACACACACACACACACACACCCACCCCGGGGGAAAAATTCTGTTGAGGAAAAAAGAGGAAGGAGGAAGACGAAAGCCGTTGAGCAAAAATAAATAAATAAATAAATAAATACATTTTAAAAAATTAATAAAACAAAACAGCATGGCCCCTTTAAGGAAAGCCTTTGAAGCTTTTTGTCGGCAGCCATCTTGTTTTCCTGATAGAGCGAGAAGAGCGCTTCCTTGCAGAACCAGGAAAGCAGGGGAGGAGGGGGAGAAATCTGGGGGTGCTCGGGGGCTAGGCCCAATTGCTGAGTGTTTGTAGGGTTGCCAGTGTCTGGTATTTTTGCCTCCTTTCAGGGAAAAAGAAAATCAGAAAATACCAGACATTTTAGGTGCCCGGTATTTTCTCAATTTTTTTTTACTGGATAGGAAGCAAAAATACTGAACTGTCCGGGTCAATACCGGACACCTGGGAAACCTATCAAAATAACTCCCTAGTATACACAAGGCTAAAGGTCCAGCAGTGTAAGACCTGCTTGTCACCACTTTTGCCAGAATACTTCCACACCCTTTTTTCTTTCAGTGGAGAGGAAAGGGAGAGAATAAGCACATGTGAAAAACAAAAAGTTTTGTCCTTCCATTTGCAGTGTTGACAAAGCTTTAGGAAGAGGATACTTGGCATGTAGTTACTTGAGACCAACCATCCTCAGTGTGTATCTTTTAAAGTACTCCAGTAGGCCCCAATTAAAGTCATCACCACAAACATTTCAGTAAGAGGGATAATGGCATATGCTACATTTGCTCCTTTTTTGGAGTCATCAATTTTATTTTTACATCTTCTCTTTTACTGGAGTACTGAAACATTTTAGGCTAGTTTACACTGCAAAATAACTGGTTTAACATGACAGGCTATCTGCATTTAGAAGACAAACCAGCATATTGGCAGAGGTGTGGGGAAGCAAACAGTGTCAGACAGCAATATACTTGGCTCAGTTAAGTTTGGTTTGGCCTCCATTTTCAAGAATTCATCTGGGTTTAATAAATCATATATGAAATGCAGCTCCACTAGTGGTAGCAACAGTGTGACTAATCTGGACAGGGCAAAAATAACACTACTGTATTAGCTCATTAGATAAGAAACAGTAATTATACCTGTGCCCGATCTATATTAGTTGAAGTGGCACCATGGAACATATCCCAAAACAAGGTAAGAGCAGATATTTATATTCCCTTGCCTTCAACTGAAAAGGTCACTCCATTCTACTGTGACTACTGATACAAAAACAAAGAATATAGATAAAACAGTTGCAACTTACTGCACTCTTGATAACAGATATGGAAAGGATCAACATTCGATTTGAAGAGTACCACAAATAATCCTGGTGTTGTGGTAGCTTTCCACTGTACATATCAGAAAGAGGGGCATTTACATCACTCATTACAAAAGTTTGTCTGTTTGATCAACAACTCCTCCTAAATGGTAAGAGGTAGGACCACAAAATTTGGTATAAGTTTCCTCTTATGACTTAAAGCAAGCGCAGGGTTTTGTTATGCCAGGAAAATGCGATTTGCCTGGCATAACAAAACTGTATAGAAGAGAGACAGAATCGCCAGGCAGGTGAAAGCCATCTAACATCTAAGCCTCGCTCCCCAGCTCTACCCCCCCTACCCCCCCCCCCCACAGGTGTCCTTTAAGGAGCGATCTGAGGCCTGAAGCTCCCACTTCCCCAAATTCCTCACTTTGGCTGGGGAAGCATGGGAGGCAGAAGAGCTTTACACTTCTTTCTTGCTCCCTGATGGGGACAGGAAGGGTAAGAACAAGCAGCCCTAATACTCATCTTGGGGGGAAAAGGGAGTTCCTTTCCCACTCATACAGTCCATTGCCCAGAGACCTCTCTCATCACCATCCCCAACTCTGACTTCTATACCCCCAACTCTCCCAGCCCCCTGCCCTGATCCCCTTCTCCAGGGCCCAAGCAATTCTACTTGTGCTACTATATTATAAAGAAATTAACATCTAGTAGATCTTTAAATATTTACCCCTGAACGTCAAACTAACTATTAAATGCATGAAATTAAGTTGTATATCACTATATAGCCTCATTCTGAGTGCCTCCCCTTTGGAAACGGAGTTTTCAATATACTGATGTAAACCCAAAATACATCAAAATTCTTCCAGACCAGTGATGATTGTGTGGACAGAATATGAGGTCACTTCAGCAAACATTGCCCATGTTTTCCTCCGTAAAAATATTCATTTTGTCAGTGAAACTAAAATAGTGCCAGTCTCAATTTATGGATAAAGTTCTGTTTTAAGATAAATATTTTAGTCCATATGTGGAAGTTTTGTTTAAATATGGAACATATGCGATCATTCTGTAAACAAAACCAATGTGACAACTTCCTCCACAAGAAACTGCTTTATAATGGCTTATCAAAATTAACTGCATTTGTGTTTGGAATTCAGTCAAGTACCTTTTCCAGCAATTAGTAAAACAGACCAATCTATAAGCTTACTACATCATTCTCAGAGATTGCAGTAAGCGTAACGGGCTCTGTTTGTCATCTTCTAATCTTTGTAGGAAGTAGAAATGTTCAATATCAGTTAATTGAACAGTCAAGTAACCTCATTAAATCTGATCGGTTAGTCCACTATTCTACAGTCCCTGGGGGCGGAGCCGGCAGCAGCACAGAGTGCCAGGCGGGAGCTAGTCCACGAGGGCAGCCAGTTTAAAAACCACCTCCTCTTGCGGACCCCGTTGCTTGTCACCTGTGCTGTTGCCTCTGATTAAGAGGAAGCAATGCGGGGTGACAGCAGCTCCCGGGCCTGGAACAAACAGGAACTGAGCCTGACTGCCAGCTTTTCCCACTCCTAATACCCTCAGTGTGGCTCTGCATTTCAAGTATAGGTCCCACACCCGGCGTGAGCCAGAACTGAGCCAGGCTGCTGGCCAGCCTTCTAAAAAGTTTACTAGTTTGGGGGAAGAAGGGAGGGAAATGCATGTAGTCTATAGCATTAATTGACTACACCAGGGGTTCCCAAACTTTTTGACACAGGAACCAGTAAATCCATTCACGAACTTTTGGAGGACTGGTAACATTCATTTGCATATTTGTATATTCATTAATCAAATGATGAATATTCAAATAAGTTGTTTCTGGTCCTCCCAAAACCCCCAGTGCCAGCTTTGGCAAAGCTTGATATGGTCACCCTCAATATTCTTGCCAGCAAGTTAAGGAATATGGATTGGATAAATGGACTTTAAGACAGACAGAAAGCTGGTTAGACCAGAGTTTCCTGAACTTCTTACTTCAGTTGGAACCCCCTTTTTTTTTTCCAGTACTGTTTTTTGCAGCCCAAAAATATAAACACAAAAAACAAACTGAGAAAATACCAAACATATAACAGGTCTGGTATTTTCTCATTAGGTACGTTTTATTATTACTAGATGTATCAGTTTGTAGTTTCAAACTGCCTGGCTGGTAAATGTGCTCAGGCTACATGAGTGTGTCTACCAGCCAGCCAGTTCGCAACTACTCGAGGGTGTGTGTGGGGGGGGGGGTAGAACAATAGAATCCCCAGGCCAGACTAACTGGTGCTTTGTATGGGGGAAGAGGGCAAGCGCCCCAAGATCTACATATGGCCGGGTCAGTCCCACTCCCCGGTACCGGGCCACAGCCCATAGTTTGGCAAACGCTGGCCTAGTGAGATTGCGGAATCTCCATCACTGGAGATATTTAAGACCAGGTTAGATAGACACCTGTCAGGGATGAGCTAGGGCAACTCAACTTTGGAAGCCCCAGGGGCCACACTGATGCTGATGGCCTCAACTGAAGTGTGGTTGCATATGCAAGCAAATATATACAAATAGCTTCTCTCACACTGACAGTCATGAATACCAAGATTAAGGCAAGACTACACAACACACAGGCCCCATTTAAGTCAGTTCTGCTGATATTAATAAAATTCAATATTTACCCAATTTCTACCCATGTGACTGCACTTTTCATGACAGTCCAAGAATTTAACTACTAAAACACATATCAACAGAAGATCATTACACTGACTACTTTTTTGTTTCGGCTCCCACTCGCCGGCCACGTGTTGATCCCCACATAAACCTAAACTGCACCGTGGGGCACAAACAAACTGTCCGTGGGCAGCATACCAAGTTATTAATAAATATTTTATAAACTTTTACCTTTTCTCTCTGCTGCCATGTCTCCTCTCCTTGCTCCATCATCTCCCCTGGTGCCTGCTGCCCCCGCCCCCCAACTCCTCACCCTCCTCTGCTGTCCTGACTCCTGCCCTTCTCACTGCCCTCAGCCCTCCTGTGACCTGCCCCCCCTCCACCAGCCCTTCTCTCACCCCTATGCCCACTCCTCCAGTGGCCCCACTCTGATCAGGTGAGCTACCCCTCTTCTAACACCTCCCTCTACACACCTGCCCTGCCTCTCTCCTCTGGTGCTGGTCCCTCCCCTGCAGGTGTCTGCCCTTCTGCTTCACCCCAGAATCCCCTGGCACCTGCACCTTCCCTTAGCCCTGCACTCTCCTGGTGCCTCCCCCTTCCCTTACTGTCCCTGCCCCCTTTTCCCCTGATACCCACCCCCTCACCATTCTCTGCCCCATTCCCCTCCTGCCCCTCTGTGCCCTCACACATGCCTTGCTCCATCCCCACCTTTCTCATGCCTACCCCTTCTTTCAAGCCTTCTCCCAGCACCTCCCCCTCCAGCCCCCAATGCCCTTCCCCTCTCCTCTCCCAGCATCACCCTGTCCCCTCTCCCACTAACACCTCCCCTCCTGCCCTTTCCCTCATTGTCTGCACTTGGCCCCCTGGCATTTGTCTCTCCTGTACCCTGTCCCTTGCTGACTTCCCCTCCCAAGCCCCTTCTCCATCCAAGCCCCTCCTACTCCGTCCAAGCCCCTCCCACGCCGCCACCACCACCCTCGCCTCGCCTCTCCTCCACAAGCTCATTCCCTGCCTTCTGCCTTCCATGTTGCGGGGCCGGAGGCTGCGCTCAGGTCCCGGAGGCAGCCCCGCAAAGTGCCTCTAAAGAGTTTTAAAATCCCGGGCCATCATGTCACACCCAGGCGTCCTCCCCGCCCACGTGCAACGCCGCACATGGGCAGCCCATAGTTTAGGAAACGCTGGACTACACTGTTACATTCCTAGTAGGCAGATTCATACATTGCTTTAGAGGACTAGATTCAGATACAGAGATAAATAAAAGTAATATGAAAAAAAAATGAGTTTAAGCAACAAGCAGAATTAAAGAGTTAGTATCTGAATGAACACTTATTAAGGTAACAAATTCCCCATAATTATATTACATAAACGATTTTTAAAACATTGAAATGGTGTGTTATTTCTCGGTAGGTTTTTTCTAACATTCCTCTGAGCCCTGTCATGGAAAATAAAACCTGCTCTTTAAAAACAATATATATAGTTTCATTTTCTAGTTTCATGCCCCTAAACCCATAGTGTCCAACCAGTTCTGAAGCAGCAGCCAGTATAGTAATCACTATAGTGGCTACTGCTATAGAGAATTAGCAACACTCTATAGTGAGCTAACCACACTTAACTGACCAAATAGCCACATGGGGCTAGTATTTTGGATACCATCTGTGTCAAGTTGCTGGCACTGCAGGGAACTTTTGTTTATTGATAAAAGATTCCCATTGGAATAAGTCTTCAAGAATTTTGTGAAAGTGTCTTCTATTGATCTTTGATTTTTTAGGATTAAAGTTCTTAAAGAGGTATGTCCACGTATGATGTGACAGTACCCCTTCAAAACACAAAGACGTTCATTCATTCACTTCATGATGTTGTAGAAGGGAGGGATTAATTTTCAGTCAATCAGTATTTAAACAAAGGGCATTTTAGCGTCATTATTTTAAGTATCATGCATGTCAAGTTTATATTTCAAGGGAGAGCATTAAGACAATGTTCAGATTGAGAAATCAAGTACAACTAATTTCTGAATATTATACTTTGCCTGAATGTAAAAATATCAGGATATACTATGGGCCCACGTTATGGCACACAGAAAAATACAGCAGTAATTACAGTTTAGACTGAAGAACAATGGATCACTAGAAAAGCAATGTGTATAAGTTAATAATTCTTGCTGCACTGACTCTTGAAATTTCTTAACTTCATCTCATGGTTATGCATCACTAATACCACATGAGCCATTATTTTGCTTTAGTTTCATACCTTTCAAGAAAAGAATAACTAGCTTTGTAGAAGAGTATGTTCACACACACACACACACACACACACAGAAACAGCACATCTTAATTCACGTATACAAGAGATCAGTGAACAAGGCTGTGGGTCACAGACATTACTTGCTTGGGCCTTTTAATAGCAAGCTTTCTGGAAAATTTAGTAACCAAGAAGAAAATGAGCCTATCAGTTATGGGACCAAAGTATCTGGCTTTAAGAAATATAAAAAAAGCTAGCCTCATCTCAGTTGGAGAGTAAATTACTCTTGGGGGAACCAACAATATAATCATACCAGTTTCAATTATTTTGGTAATTTATTTCAAAACACTTGACTGCATGCATATTTTTAACAATACAGACAACAAAAATGATTCGGGAAATGTTTATTGGCAGAATCCTTACTAGGCATGTAATACAGAACTTTGTAGTTTAAATGAATTTTTACTCAATACAAACATTTCCCACACCTGTCAGAAGCAGTGCAAAAATATGGGGAAGTCAGGGATAAAGAAAGAGATGAGGGAGAAAACTGCTGAAAGAGAGAACTTGGGAGAGTTCTTGGGAGTGGGGCCAGAGAGAGAAGCAATGAACAGGTTTGTATGGTTTTGGGAGTAATCAGGCGTAGGAGGAATGTCATGGTCCCCCAAGTCTTGTGAAAATTAGCTTATGAATATAAATATGCATAACTTGAAGACATGTTAGGCAAAATGCATCGTGACATTTTTAGAAGTTATAATCTGTTGAATGTGTATATTCTATTTGAATGTGATATATTCTATGCATATATCATTCTTGTATGTGAAGTTGGAAGTATGAAGTGTGAATCTGTTTAGCACACTTAGGGTATCTCTAATCTACATGGCTCTGGCGACAGAGCCATGTAGTCTAGTTTACTAAATATACCCAAATGAAGCAGCAATTTAAATAATCACCGCTTCATTTAAATTAAAATGGCTGCCGCGCTGTGCCGATCAGCTGTTTGGTGGCACAGGGCTGTAGACTGGATGCTCCGTGGTCGACATCAAAGGCATTTGTCGACCTCCCATTTGTCATGGGATGAGGCATACCGGGGAAGTCGACAAATGCCTTTGATGTTGACCGCGGAGCATGCAGATTACAGCACTGTGCCGCCAAACAGCTGATCAGCACAGCGCGGCAGCCATGTAAACTTAAATGAAGCGGCAATTATTTAAATTGCCGCTCCATTTGGGTATGTCTAGTAAACTAATCTACATGGCTCTGGCGACAGAGCCATGTAGTCTAGACATACCCTTAGAATTATAATGAGGGCCATTTTTAGTTAGAATCCGGAAACATAATGGCACCGTGGTCAAGGTCTGTAAATAGGTTTGTCTTGTAACCCCAAACTTGGTTGGTCCTAGAAAGACATGTGACCATGCAACCTGGTAGGGATGTTAGTGATTACCTGGGTAACCAGGTAACTGATAAGTGACTGCTTATCCATTAACGGTCCTGGTTAACCACAACAACCCTGCTCCTTGGTGATCTGCATTTAAAACTTGGATGGACAGACTGGTTCAGTCCCAGCCAACTAGTCCAAGTTTTAAATGCCGAGCATGCAGGGAAACTGCCTGCTGCCCCTATCCAACGGGGCCCAGGCGCCTTACAGACAGAGGTTGCAGCCTCTGTCCACAGGGAGCTCTATCCCCCTCCCCACCAGCCTTGGGGGCTTCTGCTGTCCTAGGCTGCTGTCTCTGACACAGAGGCAGCAGCATGGGGTCACAGGCAGCTACCTGGGAGCGGGGTCAGCAGCAAGGAGTACACTGCCTGCTGGTCCTGTTCCCAGGGGAGCTGAGTAACCGCTAACAATTTTAGTGGTTACACTGTCGTGGGTGTTTGGTATGCTAGGCAAGGAAAGGATTTGCCTTCCCAAACTGCCAGGTACAGCCCTGCCCACATTCCCCCACCAGAACACCTGCTGTAGGTGCTCTGGGGCTGGAGATACTGGGATGGGCTACACCGTGCACCACACCCTCCTTCCTTACCCTGTGCTCAGGGGCTAGCGAAGTTGGGCTGGGGCAGGCCATGCAGTATGCCATCCTCCAGGGCCGGGGCCATGCCACACACTTAGCACCCTCCTTCCCTCCCAGGGCTGGTGAGGTTTGGGCGAGCATGTGGCTGCCTGCTCACCTCCCCATGGTTGGGAAGGAGGAAGCATGCAGCACACCGCCCCACCTCTTTGTGGGGGGGGGGGGGGAAGGAGAACAGGGAAGGGGCAGGGCCTCAGCAAAAGGGGCAGGGTTGGAGGTGGGGCTGCGTAGGCTACCCTTGCCTCCCCAAGCCCTGCCTTCACCAACCACCCATGTTCATGGTTATCAAAATAAACAGTGTTAACATCCTTACCACCTGGTGCGGGAATGCATCTTGAATCTGGTATTTTTCCTTAGGGATGGAGAGATAAAATAAACAATTTCTGCCCTGAGGAAATTCTATGTAAGGAATGGGTAGAAATCAACAGCCCTCTTTATCTTGCCTTTGAAACTACCTTCTATCTGAAGAGGATATAAAAGTGGCTATTAGACCCAAGCCAAAAAAGATCAACTGTGGCTTGTGAAGAATTGCATCTGAGATAAGGACTAGGGTGAAAATTAGGATCTGTAATGATTTCTCAGTGTATTAAGATTAGCGGTATGTTTTGTTTATTTTGGCTTAGTAATTTACTTTGATCTGTCTGTTTTCACTTGCAGTCAATTAAATCCTACTTTTTATATTTAATAAAAAACAAAAGTTTTTTTACTAACAAACCCAGGGTAATTAACCGTTTGGGGGGAGAGGGGATGGGGAGTGTGAACCACAGCTGTGCATGCATCTTGCTTTCATTAATAAAAAGAGAGAACATCTCTGTGCAAGACTGATTTTTGAGGGGTTTGGCCTCTTAAGGCTTGTGTTCTTGGATGCTGACAAAGCCCGATAACTAAGCCTTCCCAGAGCTGAGCTTGTCCATTATTCATGTTGTTACCCTAATTGTGCCTTGTCTGGAAGACACCAGAGCTTTTGGCCCAGCAGGACAAGGTAGTTCAGCACCTCATAGGGCAAGCAGATAGGCTCAGTGGCATGACAAGCACTCCAAGTGACAGCCCCAAGGCGAGCTTTATGATTAAACCAGTCACAGGATTGTTTGCATACAGGAGGCTCACTGATCCTGGTTGATTCCCAGCCCTTCTCTTTCAGGCAGGCACATCTGCTTCCATCCCTGTGTCTCTGCACCCATGCTCCCATTCAGTCCCTGCCCCTAGCCATTCTGATCCCACTGTGTGACATCCCACCTAGCAGCCCAACGTGCCCCACACTCTCTCTTCCCCCATATTCTATTCTACATTTCTATCCCCATTTTCTATGACTCCTGACTGGGCCCTAAGGAAAGAGGTGTGGATGAAACTGTAGTTTGGGTTTTATTATATCTACTCTACTAATGTAGGTAACATCTCACAATCAGCTTTAAATATGTAATTTAAAATGCTAAGCCTGTTTTCATCAAACCTGAAGTATTTGCTTCAACTAACTATGAAGTTCTAATTTCTTCCATTAGTTATGTAAGCATTAAAACATCTCCAGTAATATACAGGAAAATGTCTTCTCATAATTGGAAAGTGATTGTGTTGACCACTAAATCTATCCAATATAAGATTACCTTTGATCCAAGACCAAATAAATAAATTTCAACCCAAAAACAACTTCCCTGAGGAAGTTAAGTCACTGAGTAAAGTAACAATGCAAACCACATATGAGGGTTGTGGGTTTCATGCAGTTAAACACCTGCATAAACTTATGTACACAATTGTGCATCTTAATCTAAGATTCTTCAAAAAAATCTCACCCCCTTAACACAAAAGAAGCCTTCAGAATGTAAGTTGACCAATTCAGTGGCATCTACACATGTCTACTGGTAAAGTGAGCAGATCTGGAAAAGAAAAACAAAATTTGCTCCCACTCATGTCAATAAAGCAATATTAACTAGCATTTGTATCCAAGTACCACTCTGAGGCACCACTCAGGATCACTGTGCAAACAGAAACAGTAACACTACCCCCCTAAACTTATGAATCCAATGAGAGACTAGACACAACCAGAGCAATTTTTAAAAAAATGGAGAAAATGGGGATGAGGTGAAAGTACCAAATGCAAGATCAATTACACAGGTTACCTAAACTGTGCAGCATGTATCAAATAGTACAGTTATTTAACTGCTAAAAATATTAGCAAAAAAGAAAACCTGAAGCGTCTTCATTTTATTGCATGTAGGACCAAATGTTGTTAACTGCAGTAGGAAAGAGTTCACTGCAAAATAAAACTCATATTCCCACCTACTGAAAAGGGATGGTGATATGAAGATTTCTTTACTTCCCAGAACCAGAAGAGCAAGCTGCCTTTTCACTGCCAAAAGCCAAGACTAATTCCTCAATTTCCCAGGCACCCTACATCCAAAACCATCTGTCAACCACTACTAGCTGCTCCCTCTTTCCCATTCCAAGAGCTTCTATACTACATACATTGCAAATGAAAATCTGCACCACATTATAAAGGGCAGATGGAATAAAAAAATTGTTTTGGGATCCCGTACTGAATTGGTGAGGGCATTGTCATCATAGAATCTACCTAAGACACAGGAACCTTGGCAGAAGCATTTCCTGGCCAAACATACTATATTACATAGAAGTACTGTTTACAGATGTACTCTATGTGCTCTCAGATCATCTATAAAGAAATTGGTTTTTAATGAAACTAATCAGAATTAAGAGGGTGTACAATGAACTCTAAAGTACATGGTGTAGGAATACATTCAAAGTCACTGATCTACAAACACGAAGCAAGACATGAGAAGTCATTCTTACGCTCTACTCTGCACTGGTTAGGCCTCAGTTGGAGTATTGTGTGCAGTTCTGGGCACTGCATTTCAAGAAAGATGTGGAGAAATTGGAGAGGGTCCAGAGAAGAGCGACAAGAATGATTAAGGGTCTAGAGAACATGACCTATGAAGGAAGGCTGAAAGAATTGGGATTGTTTAGTTTAGAAAAGAGAAGATTGAGGGGGGACATGATAGCAGTTTTCAGGTATCTAAAAGGGTGTCATAAGGAGAAGGGAAAAAACGTGTTCATCTTGGCCTCTGAGGATAGAACAAGAAGCAATGGGCTTAAACTGCAGCAAGGGAGGTTTAGGTTGAACATTAGGAAAAAGTTCCTAACTGTCACGGTGGTCAAACACTGGAATAAATAGCCCAGGGAGGTTGTGGAATCTGCATCTCTGGAGATATTTAAGAGTAGGTTAGATAAATGTCTATCAGGGATGGTCTATAGACAGTATTTGGTCCTGCCATGAGGGCAGGGGACTGGACTCGATGACCTCTCGAGGTCCCTTCCAGTCCTAGTATTCTATGATTCTATGAAAGTGCAAGGCTATCTATTATCAATATAAGCTACAAGGCTAAGGGCACAGCTACACTATGGGTGCTATAGGAGCAGCTATGCCACTCTAATACCAACAGCAAAGAGGTTTTTTGATCAAAATAAGTTATATAACTCTCCAACAGACAATGGTGAGGTCAATTGTAGACTTTTTCCATCAACCTAGCCATCTCTGCACTAGAGCAAATCCAGCTTAACTGTAAGTTATCAGGGGTGTGATTTTTTCATATGGTAATTGACGTTGCTAGGGAAATCAAAATTTAAATGTGGACCAGGGCTAAATTAACCTTTACCAAGTTACTGGAAAAGCAAGTAACATGCTGTTACCATGAGCTGATTGAGTATTTGCTTTAATACTGGTACCTGAAATTTGTTCTACTCAACTTCACTGATGTAATGATCTCATGATTTTGCTGTCCAAAAGATTATGCCTTGTGTCATTTATAAAACTAAGCGAGATTCAACACTGGTGATAATCTCTCCAAGAGGCAGCAAATATTTGTGTCCCGGATATAAAAAAATAATAAGATATCTAGTCTCCAGCAGCAAGAACTCCCCTCCCCTCTCTCCCCAAGTTGAAAGGGGACTGGAACAGAAAGAGCCCGAAGTCATTGAGTTATGTAGAAACTAATATTTTATTTTAAATAGCTGCATAGGTGCCTGCCTTTGAGAATCTGGGCCTTAATTCAGATTCCTTACAAATTGCAAAGAAAATCTTTTAGCATCGAAGGCTAGCATCGCATCACTATCTGCTTAAAAGATGTATAGGAAGACAGAGACAGTGCTTTAGCAGTTGCATATACCTTCCTCAGTAAGCAGTAAAACAAGCAGAGTCATTTTCACTGCAACTGTTCACAACTGTCAATTGCACTCTACCCCTAGTTAGAAAAGCTTACCAGTAGATGCAGGCACAGAAGTTATTCATGGGTCTCACTGTGCCCCAAGAATCCCACAGCTTCCTGACTGAGTGTGGTTATAGGGCGGAAGTAGCAGAAGCCCTCCTACAGCCTCTCAGCAGCAGCAAGCTTCCTCCTTTGTTCCTCCATCAGTTGTTTCTGCATTCTTCCTAGCCAAAGACTGCTACACGCGATGACTTAACCAAGCAGAATACAAAGACATCTCCCAAATAGGAAGCCTAAAACATCCCGTCTCTCCTTCTTTATGGGGAAATAGGGCTCTGGATTGAACACCAAGACTAATTTTTCCTTGGCCTCTGGTAATTCCAATTCCTAATCTTCCAATACTATTTATGCTACAAGGTATACATGCATCATATATGTTTAAAATAATCTGACTAGAAATATGCTAGAGTGGACTAAAACTTAAAACTTTGATTTAACATGAGTAAATCTGTGCACAGAATGGAGAAAATAAATTTAGTACTACTCAGTGAAGAACCTGTTCAGTTTGACATTTAGAAAAGCAAACACTCTGCACTTCCTCCACATCTCATCTCAGTGACTGCCTGCAACTGCATAATTTTAAAACCTCTAATTTTTCATTTCCTGTAAACACAGCAGCCATGCAAATATACCTTTTAATGAGTTCCAGCTACAGTCCTCTCCCTCAGCACTCCTGACAGATGATTTGCACAATCTTCGTTAACTGCTTGTTTATCAGACAACATTAAGTAGAAATCTAAAAATACAATACTAAGTTCTTTGGGGGAAAAACTACCAACGTTTATGTTTGTACTGCATCTAGTACTTCGTGGGCACTTCCAGAAAAGTGGTGCAACATTTAACCAGTATAAAATATTGAAAATAATGATTTGTTCTTGCTACCTTAATACTACAGTTCCCTTCCTCTTGTCTCCTTTCATGATACTTAGCTCATTTATTTTTAAATCATCTCTTCCTCTGAAGCGGAGATAGCCATTACATTAAAATAATGACAAATCCTATTACGTGAAAGTTATTATGGTTCATACAGCAAGTCTACTGCCACAGCAAAGCAAGCAAGTCAGCACATATTTGTCAAATACAGTGATACCTACTTTTAATCAAGATTTTTCCCTGTTCAGAAGCAGAAGAGCACAAGGCCTGAATTACAGAGCCCTTGTGACTTACAGCCTCAAGTGACAGCCAGGTACACAACAGGAGATAGAAAGATATCACAGTTGGGGAAACAAAAAGAAGTGGAGGGGAAAAGTCAGATCAAACTAGAGATCAAGCTCTTTATCTCTTTTCAAGCCCTTCTCAATGTTTTTGGAGTACTGAACACTTAAGCATCTCTCCCCAAAAAAAATCTATAAACCCAAGTTTTTGTCAAGAATTAAAACATTTTAGGAGACATGCTGCTTCTCATAATTTATAGTACAGAAGTTCTGGGAGGCATTTCTGTTATAGTAATTTTTTTTAAATAATATCTGGTGCATGAACCATCATGAAAAACAGTCTGCTGTATTTGTGACCCTTAGTTTAAAACTGATAGCAGGGAAGACCTATATATCTGTCATTATGTGAAGTTTTTTTTTTACACGTGGGGAAAAAAGGGTTCCTTGGAGACAAATCAGAATGCAAGGAAATGTAAATCCTGCATAATAGGACTTGCTCCTAATCACATTTTAGCAATGTGTGGTTCATAACATTAATATCTTTACTTCCCCACAGACTACAATCCTAAAGAAATGGTGTAGCTACAGCAGAGTTAGGTGCACATTAATCAAACTAGGTGCACTTTATGTCAAATTTTCAGACTGATCCATCTCTCCCACTATAGTCAATAGGAATCATGCCACTTAAGTACATAAGTTAACCAGCACAACAAATGCCAAGAATATCAGATGCAAAAAAAAAAAAGAAAGAATTAAAAATCATGTTACTCTGTGTTCATTTTCCTGACACTGGGGATTTCACAGTTTCTGACAACTCTAGAGAATCACAGAGGCTTCCAGAGCAGACCTGATATAATTTTATAATACGTTAAAAAAACAAGCAAAATTTTTAAAAATTACGTACACGAGGCTTTCATTATGTCAGACGCAGCAAGAAGAGTACAAACCCTACTTATTTTTTTCTGTGCAGCTAACCCACACACACACACACACACACACACACACACACACACACACACACACACACAC
This sequence comes from Pelodiscus sinensis, assembly GCF_052426305.1. Lineage (NCBI taxonomy): Eukaryota > Metazoa > Chordata > Testudines > Trionychidae > Pelodiscus > Pelodiscus sinensis. The sequence goes on from NC_143052.1 coordinate 70,292,270, forward strand.
ACACACACACACACACACACACACACACACAAAAGAGAGAGAAAAGGATTTTAGGTTTTATACACAGTGTTTGCCTTAGCTTTGTTAAAGAGATCTTAAAGTCTCAGAGTTGCTAAAAAGTGAAATGATCCTTGACAATAGTTAGGGCTGGGGGAATGTTTCCTTGGACACCCTTTAAAAGTACTTTTAAACAGAGAAACAGATCTTTGGTTCCCAATTTACAAAAGCCTCCACAACCCATGTTTAAAAACAGGAAAAATATTCAATTCATTGCTGTCATGTGCATGTAGCTGTCTCGGTACCAGTTCCTTTTATTCACAGCCATTAATTAGCTTTTCTTTTTTCTAAAAGAAGGACTCTGTTACATCTGAAATACTAAAGGGAGTGATACTCAGACCTCGGTCGTTCAGGAACCAAATTAGCAATCAACACTAGCCAAAGAAGTCAGAGTAGTGTGAATTCATTGTTTCACTGACTACTTTATGTATATTTATTTTCTTGGTTATTGTTAGGGATGTTAGCATATAGTCGAGTAAATGATTAACCAATAAGCCTAGGCTTATCAACTACATGCACTCCCACCTTGCTGCCTCTGATATAGAGGCAGTAAGGCCAGGAAGAGAGGGAGTGGGAGCCAGTGCCCATGAGAAGCTGGCTTTAAGAAGGTCCGCACAAACACCAGATCCATCTGCCTCTCCCTCCCACCCAGCTGTGCTGCCTCTGATAAAGGCACAGCAGCCTGGAGGTTAAGGGGTGGCAGATGGGAGCCAATACACACAGAGAGCCAGCTGTCAAGCCAGCTCCCCACATGTATCAGCTATTACAGAACCTGCAGAGGCAGCGAGTGGGGCAGGCAGGAGCCAGCTTAAAAGCTGGTTTACCACAGCACCAGCCAAGCAGTGGCACCACCACCCCCCAGCACAAGGGGAGTGCAGGCAAGTCTGCCACAAAGGGGTGGAAGTAGCCCCTGTCAACAGGAGGTCCTCCAAGCTACCCATGGAAAGAGGCTGCTCCACATCCCATGGAGGAGCCTCTGTCCATGGTGAGCCTCAGCCCATCACAGGCAGAGGCTGCTTTGCAGCAGCAGCCCCGGTCCGTGAGAAGGGGGAAAAGGGCCAAGATCCTCAAGGACAGGGGGTGCTTCCACACAGCAGTGCAAGTGGGTAGGCATCATGAAAGGGGAGCTGGTTTTTAAACCGGCTTCCGTCACAGATCACCTCCTGCCTTCCACACTGAGCTGCTGCATCTGTATCAGCGGCAGCAGCAGGGAGTGGCAGAGGGCTCCCCAGCAGTGGAGCTGGAGCACACTGGCTGCCAGCCCCATCCCTGGGGACTACTGAATAGTCGTGTAACCAATAATATTTTATGTGGTTACATGACTACTCAATTACATGACATCTGACATCCCTAGTTATTGTGACCAAGTATTATGTCAGCTACAACTGGTTAACATAGAAAAAGCATACTGATTGGTTAATAAATAAATCACAGTGTTGTAATATCATATAGTGCAGAGAGCTACTCACAGCTCCCTTGACTATCACCAACTAAAAGCTCATAATTGACCATAATTGTAGAAGGCTCCAACACCCCTTCAGACACCCTCTACCCCTTCTTTCCAGGTATAAGCTTTTTTTTAAAAAAAAGGCAATGAACTAGAATGGACAAGAATCCTGCTTTTCAAGTGTTACTGTAGCGTTTCAAAGACCAGAACACTGCTCACTCTATATCAGACACACAGCAGTTTAAACTATGGCACAGCAGTTTATAGCAGTAACCAGTTTTTAGGAAAATTAGTGCATGGCTGAAAGAACATCTCTGGGTGATTGCACTGGATTCAAAGAAGCTCCTCAGTATTTTCTAAAGATATGACAAATAAGCAAAGTGAAAGTGTAGTTTTGGTTTAAGCACTATGCTTAAGGAAGGAGAGCTACCAATTTCAGACTCTCACCAGCCCACAGGAGGGGAGTTGGCAAGGTGAGCAAAAGAATGGAACCAAGTACACCCTCGCTACATCTGTTGTGAGCTGACAAGTGCTCAACAGCTGATGTTTACAAGAATTGTTACAGCCCTTATTTCAAAAGTTTGAGAATAAAAATGAGGTTTACATCAAAGCTTTAATTAGGACCCAACCATACAAGTCAGGGTTGGACCCCGGATTCTGTGATTTCCACTCCAACTCATCTGGGGGTTTTACCCATGAAAGCTCGTGACTTAATAAATCTGTTAGACTAGAATGGAAATCAAGGAGGAATCTTCTTGCATGTTACTGATTATCTCCAGGGATTAAACTAAAACATCTAAAGTTTCAGCTAAAAGAGGTCTCATGAAAATTAATGTTTTGAGATATTTCCAGTCCTCAACTTAAACAGCTCTTTGTTTTATTTTAAATGCCACATATAAATTCATTTGCTTATATGTGAATTTCTAATAAAAAAGTGTCAGGGTCAACTCATTTAAGTTAGAAAACTACCTTCACAAAAATATTTCAAGGGGGGAGGGGAGGGGAGAGGAGGAGTGTTTTGTAAGGCAGATTGAGTTTGCAGGTTTTGCACTTTCTTGGACAGACTTATAGATTGTTTTAAAACAATCGTGATAGGGATACTGCAAACTGGACTGAAAACTAAAAGATCACAGCAGTTCATTAAACTATTAAGTATTAAATATTTTTTTTCAAAAGCAATGCATTCAAAGTATCAGTGTTTCAAACAAACATTTCTAATAAACATGTAAGTTGATCAGCAGTGACATACAACAGTTTACAGTACTAGAGAAATTTAAGTTTTGTTCCCTTGGCGGAATTAAACAGTTAATCGGGAAACTCCTTTCCCAGTACTAGGGAAAACATATCACTGATGACCAAGAAAACTACATTTTTAACTGTGTTCTGTATTTTTGAAAGGGACTATTACTATATTACTTTGAGTCCTAGTTTCAGCTTAAATTACTTGCTCATTAAGCATCCAAGGAGGATGTAGCCTGCATGACAATTAACTGCTTTTCATTTTCTCTGAACTTGCAAAGCAAAATATTTTTCTTAGTCTGATTAATAAATACATCAGCGGATACATCCACCTAAAGATGAAAGAGGCACCACATTAAGTGCCAGCCAAAGGACAAAGCTACCCGTGATATCACGTGTAGAGAGTCACACAACCCTCAACACATTTTCCCCATGTGTCTCCAAGAATTTCAACAACAGAAGAGCGGTGCAGTTTTCAGTATTTTATCCACACATTTCCCCTGCCTAAAGAATCATTCCACAGTCCCAGCTACATTCTTCCCCAACAATTTTACCCACCCAACACAACTCCACTCGATCATTCAGGCGCCCTGCGCAGATAAAGCACCGCCTGAAGTTGCGATCGGACCGTTGTGCCAAACAAGCAAGCGCCACAGAGACGCTGGGGGTGACTCGCCCGCAGGGACGGGCTGCGGACCAGCCAGCGCTTCTCGCCGCGCAGCGGTTGGGGGAGGGGGCAGTTAAGGGGCCGCCACCCCGCTTTGACCCAGGGCGGGCCGGGCGCTGCGCTGGCCGAAGGGCCATTGTAGGAGGGGCCGTAGCAGCAGCCCGGGGGCACCAAGGGAACATCAGCGACTGGGGGAAGCCCCCGCAGCGTCACCGCCGCGGCCGAGGGGGCGGAACAGCCCCAGTCCCTGCCTCGGGGCGCCCCAGACCGCGGCTCTCACCTTCCCCGGCGGCCCCCGGCCGGGAGCGGCGCGTGACTAAGGGGCGCGCGCGGCCCCGGTTGGCTGGGGGGGGAGTCGTGGCCCGGACGCCTCCTGCCCCGCTGCAGGACCCAGCCCCCGGCTCCTCTGCCCGGACCCCGCCGCGGCGCAGCGTCGCTGTTTGATCCTCTCACCAACCGCGCCGGCTTCTCCCTGGAGCGGCTGGGCGGGAGGGCCCGGGGAGCCACGCCCCTCCTGGTCACGTGACGGCGCCGGGCCGGGTTCATTGGCGCAGAGCTAGGGAGGGCGGGGTGCGGGTTTGACAGCTCCTGAGCCCCGCCCCCAGCCCCTTCAGAATGGCCAGTGCCGGCCCGGCCTCCCGACCCACCAGCAGCCAGGTCCCCTCCCGCAGCCCCACCCCTCCCCCAGAGACAGCCCCGCACGGCCTCACAGCCCTCCCGTTCCCAGAGCACAACACCCTCAGCTACAGCCTGGCCAACACCTCTCGGGAGCCTGCAACCACAACTACAGTCCGACCCGCACCCCTAGCCTCAGCAAGGCACAACACACACCCGTCATACCCAGAACACAACACGCACAGCTACAGTCTGGCACACCCCTCAGCCCGTGGGCTCCTGCAGCTCTCGTCATCCTCCCCCCTTTGGCTTCTTCCAGCTGTAGCCCCATAGAATCAGAGAACTGGAAGAGACCTCAGGAGGTCATCAAGTCCAGCCCTCTGCCCAAGACAGGACCAATCCCAACTCAATCAACCCAGCCAGGGCTTTGTCAAGCTGAGACTTAAAAACCTCTAGGGATTCCACCACCTGCCTAGGTAACCACCTGTGCTTCACCACCCTCCTAGTGAAAGTTTTTCCTAATATCCAACCTAGACCTCTCCTACTCTAACTGGAGACCATCGCTCCTTGTTCTGCCATCCATCATTACTGAAAACAGCTTCACTCCATCCTCTTTGGAACCTCCCTTCAGAAAGTTGAAGGCTGCTATCAAATCCCCCCTCACTCTTCTTTTCTGCAGACTAAACAAACCCAAATCCTTCAGTCTCTCCTCATAGGTCATGCGCTCCAGACCCCTAATCATTTTGGTCGCCCTCTGCTGGACCCTCTCCTATGCATCCACATTTCTATAGTGGGGGCCCAGAACTGGACACAATACTCCAGATGTGGCCTCACCAGACCCAAATAAAGAGGAATAACCACTTCTCTAGATCTTCTGGCAGTGCTCCTCCTTCTTGGCTACAAGGGCACACTGTTGACTCATATCCAGCTTCTCATCCACTGTAATCCCTAGGTCTCATAGACTCATATGACTCATAGACTCATAGACTTTAAGGTCAGAAGGGACCATTATGATCATCTAGTCTGACCCCCTGCACAGTGCAGGCCACAGAATCTCGCCCACCCCTCTTAGAATAATCCTCTCACCTATGTCTCAGATATTGAAGCCTTCAAATACTTTGAAGGCCCCAACATGCAGAGAGTCCTTCAGCTGTGATCTGTGCCCAATGCTACAGAGGAAGGCGAAAAACCTCCAGGGCCTCTGCCAATCTACCCTGGAGGAAAATTCCTTCCTGACCCCAAATATGGCGATCAGCTAAACCCTGAGCATGTGGGCAAGACTCACCAGCCAGACACCCAGAAAGTGGAATGAGGAGTACAGCTAGTTCGGATTAGGAAGCCTAATCCGAACTAGCTACTCCGTGCCGCGTGTAGCCGCGCGGCACGGGGTTCGAACTAGCCGGCATTTAAAAATGGCGCCGGCCGGCTTTATGCAAATGAAGCCCGGGAAATTCAAATCCCAGGCTTCATTTGCAATTGCAGATGACTACATTACCCCCGCTAGTTCGAACTAGCGGGGTAGTGTAGACATACCCTCAGTACCCTCAGATGCATTAAATCCAGACCCATGGATTTGTGTATATTTAGCATTTCTAAATAGTTCCTAACTTGTTCTTTCCCCACCAAGGGCTGTCCACCTCCTTCCCATACTACATTGCCTAGTGCATTTGTCTGGGAGCTGACCTTGTCCATGAAGACAGAGGCAAAGAAAATATTGAATACTTCAGCTTTTCCCACATCATCTGCCACTAGGTTACCTCCCTCATCCAGTAAGGGCCCCACACCCTCTCTGATCATTCTCTTATTGCTAACATGCCTGTAGAAACCTTTCTTGTTACCCTTCACATCTCTTGCTAGCTGCAATTCCAATTGTGCTTTCACCTTCCTGATAACTTCCCTGCATTCTCAAGGAATATATTTATACTCCTCCCTAGTCATCTGTCCAAGTTTCTACTTCTTGTAAGCTTCCTTTTTGTGTTTAAGCTCACCAAGAATTTCCCTGGTAAGACAATCTGGTCGCCTACCATATTTGCTTCTCTTGCTGCGCATCGGGATGGTTTCTTCCTGTGCCTTTAATAAGGCTTCTTTAAAATACTGCCAGTTCTCCTGGATTCCTTTCTCCTTCATGTAAGCATCCCAGGGTATCCTGTCCACAGTTCTCTAAGGGAGTCAAAGTCTGCTTTTCTGAAGTCCAGGGTGTGTATTTTGCTACTCTCCTTTCTTCCTTTGGTCAGGATCCTGAAATCTACCATTTCATGATCACTGCTTCCCAGGTTGTCACTCGCCTCTATTTCCCCTACTAGTTCCTCCCTCTTTGTGAGCAGCAGGTCAAGGTGCGCATGGCCCCTGGTCGGTTCCTTCAGCACTTGTACCAAGAAGTTATCCCCAACATCCTCCAAAAGCTTCCTGGATTGTCTGTGTACTGCTGTACTGGTCTCCCAACAGATGTCAGGGTGATTAAAGTCCCCCATGAGAACCAGGGCCTGTGATCTGGAAGCTTCTCTCAGTTGTCTGAAGAAAGCCTCGTCTACCTCATCCATCTGATCCGGTGGTCTATAGCAGACACCAACCACAACTTCACCCCTGTTGCTTCCATCTCTAAACTTAACCCATCGACTCTCAACAGGCTTTTCCCCCTCTATATACTGGAGCTCTGAGCAATCATACTGCTCTTTTATATACAATGCAACTCCTCCTCCTTTCCTCCCCTGCCTGTTCTTCCTGAACAGTTGATACCCTTCGTGACAGTGCTCCAGTCATGCGAGTCATCTCACCAAGTCTCCGTTATTCCAATCAAATCATAGTTCTTTGACTGGGCCAGGGCTTCTAAATCTTCATGTTTGTTTCCCAGGCTTCTTTCATTCATGTACAAACACCTTAGATAACCAGTTGTTCGCCCTACCTTCTCCAGCCGAATCAGGTGTCCTTCTTTGTTGCTCGTTCCTCCTTGTATTTCTCCCTGGTATCTGGCTTCCCCACTTACTCAGAGCTTTGGTCACCATCCCCCAACAAACCGAGATTAAAGCCCTCCTCATTAGGTTTGCAAGTCTGCCAGTGAAGATGCTCTTTCCTCTCTTGTTTAGTGGATCCCATCTCTTTCTAACAATCCTTGTACCTGGAACAGAGTCCCATAGTTGAAAAAACCAAAGCCCTTTCTCTGACACCACCTGCGCAACCACGCATTTACTTCCTCAATTCGACAATCCCTACGTGGACCTTTTCCTTCAACAGGGAGGATGGATGAGAATACCACTTGCACTTCAAATTCTTTGATCCTTTTTCCCCAGCCCTACATAATCTGCTGTGACCTGCTCAAGGTCATTCGTGGTCATATCGTTAGTTCCCACATGGAGAAGCAGGAAGGGATAGCGATCTGAAGGTTTGATTAGTTTTAGAAGACTCTTGGTCACATCCTGAATGCTAGCTCCTGGTAAGTAGCACACTTCTCGAGATTCCAGGTCTGGACGGCAGATGGATGACTCAGTCCCTCTTAGGAGGGAGTCCCCGACCACCACCATCCGTCTTCTTCTTTTGGGGATGGTGATTGTGGAACCCCCATCCCTAGGACTACGCATTCCATGCCTTCCAGTAGATGGTGTTCCCTTCTGATTTCTTCCCTGAGAGGTCCTTGCCAAAGCATTTTCCACTGCAGTGCCTGTGGAGAGAGCCTGAAAGCAGTTACTTACCTCAACAGGTATGGGGGATACCTGAGTTGGCCGCCTTCTTCTTCTAGAAGTTACATGCTGCCAGTTCTCTTTCTTGTTCTGTACTGCCCTCACTGGCTCTTCCACTTGCTGTACTTGCAGGATTAAATGCTGCCTTCTATTGAGGAAGTCTTCATCCTCTCTGATGGAACGTAGGGTTGATACTTGGGCCTCAAGTCCTCTAATTTTTTCTTCCAAAATGGCGACCAGCTTGCACTTAGTGCAGATGAAATCCCTTCTTTCTTCCGGGAGGAAGACAAACATGGCACATGCTGTGCAGGTAACAACAGCAGACCTATCACTATCCATACCTGCCTTCCTTCTGAGAGATTCCTCAGATGTTTTTAAATGCCTCCTTGAAGGGCAGGAGAGAGAAAAAAAACATTTTTTAAGGAAAAGAGCACCAAACACTATGGGAGTCTCCCAAGGTGAACTCCCAGGTAAATGCCCCTGTTGGCTGTTGCCCTGTTTGCTGGTCTCTGAGGTCACTCTGGCTGCCTTTTTTATAAGACTGAGGCTAGGCCTGGCTCAAAGCTTTGCCTCTGATGCAATCAACCCCTGAAGGCCCACCAGAGCTCAGGAAGTTTTGCTAATAGTTTAGAGAAAAAATTTTAAAGCATGGTGAGTGTATCTTACCCCCCTCCCAATTCCATCTCAAAACTCCCTGTTTGCAGTCCCTGGTCGCTGACTCACTGCTTTATAAAGCCTCAAACTGCCTAATAGCCCCTCCCCCTGATTAAGGCTCAACCAATTAGCAGAGGCTTCTAGATTTCAAACCTTGATTAGAAGTTCACAGCTTCCAACTGCCAGCCACAGCTCACACTCCGTGGGGGTGAAGGGGGAGGGGAAGGGAAAGAGAGGGAAAAAACCCACAAACAAACACAAGCTCAGCACACAGCAAGAAACCCCCAAACACAAACACACACTGCACAGCCTGATACACACATCCTACAACAGCTCCTTCAGCTAACCATCCCAAATTGCAGTCTGACCAACCACCACCTGTCTATATTATTTCCACAGCTAAGCTCAAACTGACCCTTCCATAGATTCCCACCAGTCTTACTCTTTATCTCCCAAACACCCCAGCTCCGAACAAGACCCATGGACACAAGCACTCAGGCATCTCAACTAGCTTCCTGCATCCTAACTCCCCGCATGACATGATGTACTTAGCCTCTCCCAACCATGTCTCGGCATCTGTAACTCTCACCCTTCTTGCTTGAAACATCCCTTTCTCTCACCTGTTGTACTGTGGAAGAGGAAAGCAGATGTCTAGTAGGGCTGGAGAGTGTCTCTATCTGGTATATTGATCTGCCACTCCGAATGGGAGCTAGATTAATGCAGTGATGTGTATGGTATATATGTCTCACAGTTGGCAGCCCTGTTCTTTCTATTTGCTGGTAAAAATCTAAATAAGAGAGCCAGATCACATCCCTCAGAAAATACCCTTTAGCCGTAAGTACAGTGGTCGACAAACCAGGAGGACACAGGACGAGTTGAAGTCATCTTCTACTGGCAACTATTAATGTTTTGGTGCCATCCAAAGCTCTTATTATTGACCCTGGCCCCAGATTCCACTCTTGGGATTATGATGCCATCCATTTCACAAATAAGGAAAGTTCTGCGATTAGAAGCCAGGTTTCTGTTACAGCAGATCCAAATTCCGTCCACTCAGCTACATAGCCTGTCAAAATGAATGTGCCAAATCTATGTGCTTGACTATACTATCTGCTGTTTTGCCATCTGTTGCAATTTTAGCTACTGCTGGCACCAGTCTAAATATCGTTGAGGAGCTCCAAGCTTCATGCCATTTCCAGCCCGATAAATTGCCTTCCACTCCTCCTGCTTTCCTATGGAGGAGCAGCCAATCAGGGCTGCCTGCAGCAGAAGGATGAAGAATTCCTGGAGCTCTAGGAGGAGCAGAGGTGGGAGAGCAGCATCTTCACAACAGAACCTTACATAATCATAAAAGAACTTTGTCAAAGGATCAATATTTCTTACTTTGAAAATGAGATTCCCAGCTTCAGGTGACTACCTTTCTCATGGTTTCCTCTGCTTTGCCTCAATTATGTAGCAAACGCATTGTGAGACCATTATGCTATGGTAATGTTCCATTGACATTATCTCTAATTCTGTTCCTTGAATAATATGTGTTAATTAAAAGGCTGAATTTTTCTTACCTCAATACTTGTTTCTTTTTAATATTTTTTTTGGGGGGGGAGTCCTAAAATACATTCCTGAGTGTAGAAGATTTCTTCTTTTCAACTGTCAGAACTGAAATGCTAATCAGCTTCTTAGAACATTCTTTTATAATTAGAAAGAATGGATGTTAAATGTCTTTTAATAAAGCTTCTCTTAATTAAGCAATGGTTCTTACCAAAAGACATCTACAAGGGAGATAAATTCACTTTGACAAGAGTTATATACTAGGGCTTTCTCAATGTAGAACTGTAATTTGTAAAGTCACTGGCAATCTAGTGGATTGAGGATAGTTTTAAGATTCAGGAGTCCTGAGTTCTAATCTACTGTTGACTCTCTGAATACTGGACAAGTCATGTGCACCCATATTTTCTAAGATACCAGCCTGCTTCACTCTGAACTGAAGTCAGTTCAGAAAACTAGGGAACTTTTCAAAGCATGTGCTGAGCACCCATGGATTCTAGAAAACTTAGTCACAAGTCTAGATGTGTAAGGTAAGTAGGTGCCAAAGAAACTGCTGACCATCTAGGTTCAAATTTGGCTAACGGACAAGCTCATATTAATCCATGCCATGTTTGTTCCCTCTTCCTAAATGTCTCAAATAAAGCCATGATAGCCTTACAGTGCTCTCCTAGCACCACAAAACCCCTGTACAGTATTTGGACACTTGTGGAAAAAGGGACAGCACAGAGAGCCCCATATTATCAACCATGCTTGAAATCCTAATAATAAGTGAGGAAGTATAGAGTTCTGTTCATGTGGTATGATAAGCCGATGAAATATTAAAGCTGGTTTTCATAGTTTTTGCCATAATGTGGCAAACCTGTCATGTGCAACTGCGGATATGATGATGAAAAGGAGCTTCCCTATGGCAAGTAGAAGAGATCAGAATGACCCCATATTATTATATTTTAAGTGTGTATTCTCACCATGTTGTGCCTGACGTTCTTGCTTATAGATCTGAGAATTCAGAATGCTCTGCTGTATGATAGATAAGGCTTTTCCCACTTAGCAGTCAGAGACATGGGCAAAATATTAAAAGAGGCCTCCATGTCAGCATTTCTTTATTCCAGACACACGGTAGCATAAATACATACCAGAAGGACTGAGACAGACCACCAGATCCTATACAGGCAGTCCCCGGGTTACATACAAGATAGGGACTGTAGGTTTGTTCTTAAGTTGAATCTGTATGTAAGTCGGAACTGGCGTCCAGATTCAGCCGCTGCTGAAACTGACCGCCAGTTCTGACTTACATACAGATTCAACTTAAGAACCCCAAGCGTCCCCAAGTCAGCTGCTGCTGAAACTGATCAGCGGCTGATTCCAGGAAGCCTGGGGCAGAGCAAGTCTGCCTCGGGCTTCCTGTAGTCAGCGCTGGTCAGTTTCAGCAGCGGCTGATTTGGGGACGCCTGGGGCAGAGCAGCTGGGGTGCTGCTGGGTTGCTCCAGTAGCACCGCTCCTCGGCGCTACTGGACCAACCCAGCAGCACCCCAGCTGCTCTGCCCCAGGCGTCCTGATTCAGCCACTGCTGAAACTGACCAGCAGCGGCTGAATCAGGCCCTGGGGCAGAGCAGCTGGGGTGCTGCCGGGTTGGTCCAGTAGTGCCCAGAGCGGCGCTGCAGGACCAATCGGCAGCGCCCCAGCTGCTCTGCCCCAGGGTCCAAAACAAAAGCCTGGTCTGCTGGGGGGGGGGGCACACTAGCTGCGCCCCCCCCCAGCAGACCAGGGACACGGGGAGCAGAGCCGCAGTGGCAGCGGGGTGCCGCGCCTCTGAGACTTTGCTGTGGCAAAGCCTCAGAGGCGCGGGACCCCACCACTGCTGCGGCTTCAGTCCCGGTGCCTGTGGTCTGCTGGGGACCGTCCCCAGCAGACCACAGGCACCGGGACTGAAGCCGCAGCAGCAGCGGGTTCCCGCGCTTCTGAGGCTTTGCTCTGGCAAAGCCTCAGAAGCGCGGGAACCCGCCCGGTGCCCCTGGTCTGCTGGAGATGGTCTCCAGCAGACCAGGGGCACCGGAGCAGCTTACGAACGGGGCTTTCTCGCCCCGGAGCTCGCAGGTAGCAATCCGCCACCTCGACCTCCGGGGCGAGAAAGCCCCGTTCATAAGTGCGGATCCGACATAAGTCGGATCTGCGTAAGTCGGGGACTGCCTGTAGTTCTAATCCATCCATCCATCCATGACAACAGTAGATACCATATAGTATGTTCAGTGGGTTTACTGAGCCGTATGCCCGTGTCACAGATCTGTGCTACACCCTACATTTTAAAGTCTCTTGGAGGAATTCATTTAATTTGCCAGATGCACAGGAGGTCCCACTTTTTGGGTGTGCCTACATTTTTGTCATAAAAATGGTTGTTTTTCAACAAAATTTGAGGAACATCCATGCTGCAATTGAGTTCTTCCGCAAGAAAATCGAAAGAATAGAGGGCATTTTCCAGCATAAGTAATCTTCATTCTATGAGGAAGAAGCCTTTTTGTGAAAGAGCTCTTTTGCAAAAAGGCGTGTGTGCATGGGGAAGTGGGAGTTCTTTCGGAAGAAGAGGAAAGAGAAAAAAGCACAGGTGCCCTGGTGGCCATTCTGTCCATTGCAACCACAGCTTACATGCAAGATAGTGATAGAAATGTAGCCGTGTTAGTCTGGTGTAGCTGAAACAAAAAACAGGAGTATGTAGCACTTTAAAGACTAACAAGATGGTTTATTAGGTGATGAGCTTTCGTGGGCCAGATCCACTTCCTCAGATCAAATAGTGTGACAATTTTCTTCCACTATTTGATCTGAGGAAGTGGGTCTGGCCCACAAAAGCTCATCACCTAATAAACCATCTTGTTAGTCTTTAAAGTGCTGCATAGTCCTGTTTTTTGTTGCATGCAAGATAGCATCCATTCAGTCTGGATGCTCGCTTTCAAAAAAGCAGATCGCTTTTTCGATGCACTTTTACAGTGTGGATGCTGTCTTTTGGAAGAAGTTTTTTCGTAAGACCTCTTCCAAAAAAAGCTTCTTCTGAAAGAAGCCTGTAGTCTAGACGTAGGCAAATTTGAGAGTAAGTAACACAGTCTAGACTGACTCTCTGGATTTTAGCACACCTGATTCACACTATGAGCTCTGCCCAGTGAGTCACACTAAAATGGACTTCTCATATAGACTTGTATCAGAGGGGTAGCTGTGTTAGTCTGAATCTGCAAAAGCAGCAAGGCGTCCTGTGGCACCTTATAGACTAACTGCAGTGTAGGAGCATAAGCTTTCGTAGGCAAAGACCCACTTCGTCAGATGACATGCATCTGACGAAGTGGGTCTTTGCCTACGAAAGCTTATGCTCCTACACTGCAGTTAGTCTATAAGGTGCCACAGGACTCCTTGCCGCTCATATAAACTTGTGCACGCTTAAGGGACTCATGCACCTCAGCCAATATTTGCAGTGACACCAAAGCAGTGTTGTCAAAACAGAATAGGATTTATTAGTCTACTGGAGCACAGTATTGCAGGTCCTTAGGTTAACACAGAGAAATAAAGGTTAAAACATAGTCAATTTAAACCAAAGCTAGTCTGATGAATCTCCCAGAGTCGTTACCTGATAAACTATAGCGAACTCCATTTTCAGGCCACATCTCTCTCTCTCTCTCTCTGACCTCCTTAGTCAGTCCCTATTAAGAGTCAGCTTTTTCTAGAAATAAACTCTTTATTTCCTGCCAGTCACCTCCCAAATCCTTTGTTCTCCAGGTAGGGCTATGTTGAGTGCACAACCCCTTCTGACAGGCAGGAAAAAGCTCCTTTTAGGTCATCAGTTATTACAGAACAACATACTAGTGGTGGAGACTTTCCATTTTCTTCCTGGGTTTTCCACTGATATGAGTCAGCCTTCCCCAATCCTTTTAATAACCCATTCAGTGTGCTCAAACAAATAGGCAGCACATACCCACCTATGGCTTCTGGTCTGCTTTGAGAACAGGCTTAATCCTGTTTTCCCCACTATGCAGCTATGCAAAGTATAGGGGGAAACTGAGACACAAGTTTCATAAAAATATTACAGTACATTCCCACTTTGTCACAGCCTGTGAGTGGATGTACAGGTCTGCCAGTTTCTTGGCTATCTGCGGTGTTGTAATAACCATGTCGGTCACAGGATATTCAATATCCTTTATTGAACCAATTTTTGTGGGTGAAAGAGACAAGCTATTAAGCTAACACAAAGCCTTCAGCTTTCTTGGTTCGCAGAAAAGAGTTAAATTCCTTTCTTATGGAAAGTTCAGAGCTGTGCACCTTTACTATAAGGATATTCAGGAGAGGAGGGAAGTCCCATTGTGAAGGAGGGAAAGACCTCTGCCCTACATTCTAAATATCCCCCACTACCGCATAACATTTCCTTTAAAATAGCAATGATTCAGATAAGTTAATTTCAGAAAGGGGAACTATGCAAAAATGAGGCAGTTAGTTAAAGAGAAATTAAAAGGTACAATGACTAAAGTAAAATCCCTGCAAGCTGCATGAAAACTTTTCAAAGGCACCATAATAGAGGCCCAATTTAAATGTATACCCCAAATTAAAAAACACAGTAGAAGAACTAAAAAAGAGCCACCGTGGCTTAACAACCATGTAAAAGAAGCAGTGAGAGATAAAAAGGCATCTTTGAAAAAGTGGAAGTCACATCCTAGTGAGGTAAATAGAAAGGAGCATAAACACTGCCAAATTAAGTGTAAAAATGTAATAAGAAAAGACAAAAAGGAGTTTGAAGAACAGCTAGCCAAAAACTCAAAAGGTAATAACAAAATGTTTTTTAAGTACATCAGAAGCAGGAAGCCTGCTAAACAACAAGTGGGGCCCCTGGACGATCGAGATACAAAAGGAGCACTTAAAGACGATAAAGTCATTGTGGAGAAACTAAATTAATTATTTGCTTCAATCTTCACGGCTGAGGATGTTAGGGGGATTCCCACACCTGACCCGTCCTTTGTAGGTGACAAATCTGAGGACTTGTCACAGATTGAAGTGTCATTAGAGGAGGTTTTGGAATTAATTGATAAACTTAACAGTAACAAGTCACCAGGACCAGATCGCATTCACCCCAAAATCCTGAAATTGCGGAACTATTAACTATGGTTTGTAACCTATCCTTTAAATCAGCTTCTGTACCCAATGACTGGAAGATAGCTAATATAACACCAATATTTAAAAAAGGCTTTAGAGGTGATCGCAGCGATTACAGACTGGTAAGTCTAATGTCAGTACCAGGCAAATTAGTTGAAATAATAATAAAGAATAAAATTGTCAGACACATGGAAGAACATAATTCTTCGGGTACGTCTAGACTACATGCCTCTGTCACCAGAGGCATGTAGATTAGGCTACCCGGCACAGTAAAATGAAGCGGCGATTTAAATAATCGCCGCTTCATTTAAATTTACATGGCTGCCGCACTGAACCGACAAACAGCTGATCAGCTGTTTGTTGGCTCAGCGCGATAGTCTGGACGCTCCCCTGCCGACATCAAAGGTATTTGTCAACCAACCAGGTAAACCTCATCCCAGGAGGCATACCTGGGTGGTCGACAAATACCTTTGATGTCGGCAGGGGAGTGTCCAGACTATTGCGCTGAAACGACAAACAGCTGATCAGCTGTTTGTCGGCTCAGCGCGGCAGCCATGTAAATTTAAATGAAGCGGCGATTATTTAAATCGCCACTTCATTTTACTGTGTCGGGTAGCCTAATCTACATGCGTCTGGCGACAGAGGCATGTAGTATAGACGTACCCTTCTAGTCAACATGGTTTCTGTAAAGGGAAATTATGTCTACTAATCTGTTAGGGTATGTCTACACTACAAAGTTAATTCGAACTAACAGACGTTAGTTCGAATTAACTTTGATAGGCGCTACACAAGCGCTCCGCTAGTTCGAACTTAATTCGAACTAGCAGAGTGTTTAGTTCGAACTAGGTAAACCTCATTCTACGAGGACTAAGCCTAGTTCGAACTTAATAGTTCGAATTAAGGGGTGTGTAGCCCTTTAATTCGAACTAGTGGGAGGCTAGCCCTCCCCAGCTTTCCCTGGTGGCCACTCTGGCCAACACCAGGGAAACTCTATTGCCCCCCTCCCGGCCCCGGAGCCCTTAAAGGGGCACGGGCTGGCTACGGTGCGCGTGCCAGGTGCAAGCCTGCCAGCACCCAGCTAGCAGACCCTGCACCTGGCACGGCTCGAGCCAGCCACCCGATGACCCCCAGCCCTCCCCCTCTTCCCGGGACCAGGCTGGCGGCTCCCGGGAGCTTGCTCGGGACTGCAAGAGGCGGGCACCCGCCTGGTCTAGTGCGGACATCGTGGACCTCGTCCACGACCTCCGCACTAGGCACAGGAAAGTGGCCGTCTAGGGCAGGAGAGCTGCCAGCCTGGCCACCCAGGAGCAGGTGTGCATGAAAATCAAGGTGGTCCACTGAGACCCCCGACCCTGAGCCCTGAGCTTACAATGGCCGTACTGGGTCAGACCAAAGGTCCATCTAGCTCAGTAGCCTGTCTGCCGACAGCAGCCAACCCTAGGGACCCTGGCGGGGATGGACCGAAGACAGTGACCAAGCCATTTGTCTCGTGCCATCCCTCTCCAGCCTGCCACAAACTTTGGGCAGGGATACCACTCCTACCCCCTGGCTAATACCACTCCATGGACCCAACCTCCATCACTTTATCTCACTTCTCTTTAAACTCTGTTCTAGTTCTAGCCTTCACAGCCTCCTGCAGCAAGGAGTTCCACAGGTTGACTTTTTGCTTTCTGAAGAACAACTTTCTGTTACTAGTTTGAAGCCTGCTACCATTCCTTTCCTTTGGTGTCCTCTAGTCCTTCTATTATGGGAACTAATGAAGAACTTTTCTTTATGCACCCTCTGCACCCCACTCATGCTTTTATAGACCTCTATCCTATCCCCCCTCAGTCTCCTCTTTTCTAAGCTGAGAAGTCCCAGTCTCTTTAGCCTCTCTTCATATGGGACCTGGTCCAAACCCCTCATCATTGTAGTTGCCCTCCCCTCTCCCATCCTCTCTCTTCCCCTCTCCCACCTCCTTTTCCCAGTCTCCCCCAGTTTTGTTCAATAAAGAGAGAATCTATTTTTGAACACAATTGTCCTTTATTTTGTACATCAGGAAGGGGGGCTAGGGCAGGGTAAGTGGAAGGAGGTGAGGGAGGAATGGGGTACGAGGCTGGGCTGCCATTTTTAAATGCTGGCTAGTTCGGACTGCGTGCCGCGTCTAGCTGCGCGGCACGAACTAGCTAGTTCGGATTAGGCTTCCTAATCCGAATTAGCTGTACACCTCATTCCACGAGGCGTACAGCTAGTTCGGATTAGGAAGCCTAATCTGAACTAGCTAGTTCGTGCCGCGCGGCTACACGTGGCACGCAGTCCGAACTAGCCGGCATTTAAAAATGGCGCCGGACAGCTTTATGCAAATGAAGCCCGGGAAATTCAAATCCCGGGCTTCATTTGCAACTCCGTATGACTACATTACCCCCCCTAGTTCGAACTAGGGGGGTAGTGTAGATATACCCTTGGAGTCATCATGGATAGTTCTCTGAAGATCTCCACAAAGTGTGCAGTAGCAGTCAAAAAAACAAACAGGATGTTAAGAATCATTAAAAAAGGGATAGAGAATAAGACGGAGAATATCTTATTGCCCTTATATAAATCCATGATACACCCACATCTTGAATACTGCGTACAGATGTGGTCTCCTCATCTCAAAAAAGATATACTGGCATTAGAAAAGGTTCAGAGAAGGGCAACTAAAATGATTAGGGGTTTGGAATGGGTCCCATATGAGGAGAGATTAAAGAGACTAGGATTTTTCAGCTTGGAAAACTGAAGACTAAGGGTATGTCTACACTAGCCCCCTAGTTCGAACTAGGGAGGCTAATGTAGGCATTCTAAGTGGCAAATCAAGCCCGGGATTTAAATATCCTGTGCTTGATTTGCATCTTCCCGTCCGGTCACCATTTTTTAAATTTACAAGTCCGGACTAACTGCTCACATCTACTCATGGCAGGGATCTGGTATTTCGAATTAAAGCCCTAAATCGAACTACCTGTTCCTCCTGCAAGGAGGTTTAACAGGTAGTTTGATTTAGGAGCTTTTCTTGCACAAGAAACCCCTGTTGAGCATCCACACACACAAGAACTCTTGCACAAAAAGGAGTTATTCCTCATAGAAAGAGGTATACCTCTACCGCAAAAAGCCCTCTATTCTGCTGTTCTGCTGTAAATTTTCTTGTGCAAAAATGCACTTGAGGTGTGGACACTCCACAGGTTTTTGCACAAAAATGGCTATTTTTGTGCAAAACCACTGTAGTGTAGACATAGCCTAAGTGCTGTGCTTCCTTGCTCCTTCTACAGCAGTGGGAGCAGCTAGATAGTGAGGCAGAAAGTTGCTGAGTTGTTGGAGGACAGTGGCTGCTCCCGGCAGCTGGGGCACAAGTTAAAGGGCATCCTTGTAATCCAGCCACATGAGTAAGCATCCATCTAGTCTGTGACAATTCATGACAGGGCTGTCAGCTGGATAAGTGTGCTCTCTCACCACCTCTCCCTCCCATCCCAGGGTGTGAACTCACAACTATATATTCAGCAAAAATGTTGATATTTGCATTAGCCTGAGGTAACATGTTTCCAGTGTTATTGGAGACTGGATCATTATAAACAAGCTGGAGTTTTTAAACTGGCTCCCTGCACAAACTGGCTCCCTCCTGCTGCCCCGTGCTGCTGTCTCTCTCTTAGGGTATGTCTAGACTACATGCTTCTGGCAGCAGAGGCATGTAGATTAGGCTACCCGGTATAGGCAAAGAAGCGAGGATTTAAATAATCCCCGCTTCATTAAAATAAACATGGCTGCCGCGCTGTGCCGATGATCAGCTGATCCGGCACAGCACGGTAGTCTAGACGGGGATCAGTCAGCTGGGAAAGCCTTTGCCAACTGATCCCTTATGCCTCGTGCAGCGGCCATGTTTATTTTAATGAAGCGGGGATTATTTAAATCCTCGCTTCTTTGCCTATGCCGGGTAGCCTAATCTACATGCTTCTGTCGTCAGAGGCATGTATTCTAGACATACCCTTAGAGACAGTAGTGCATGGTGGTAGGCTGTTTCCCTTCCTCCTCTTCATTTAAAACTCAGACCGGTGGACTGCAACTGAGCCAGCCTGCTGGTCCAAGTTTTAAATACAGAGCACATGAGGTGGGATGTGTGTGTTGCAGTTAACTGGGAACATTAACCAATAAGCAATCACTTATTAGATAACTAGTTAACCAAATAGTCATTAACATCCCTAATTTACACCCCAGCGAATCACAAGTAATTCCACTGTCTTCCATTTCTCCTGAGTTAGACGGTTATCATTATGTATTTTTTCCAGAATATTTCATTGTTTTCTTCTGTGTGTTGTCAGAAGCAATATCTACACTAGCACTTTTGTTGGCATAATTTACATCACTCAGGAGTGTGAAGGAAACACTCCCCTGCTCTATTTAAGTTACACCAACAGAAGATTTCCCACCAACATAGCTACTGCCATTTGCTGAAGGTGATTTAATTATGTTGCCGAGAGAGCTCTCTCCCATGGGCATAAAGAAGGCTACATAGGAAATCTTAGGCTTCGTCTTCACCATGATTTTTGTCAGCAGAAAATATGCTAATGAGGGACTCATTAACATAAGGTGCAATCTTATTAGCATATTTTCTGCTGTTTCTTTTTTTGCAAGGAGTTTTTGTGCAAAAAGAAGCAGCGTGGACTTTTTTTGTGTGTGCAAAAACCTCATTTTGCGCAAGATCCTTATGCCTCTCTGGGATAGGCATAAGGAGCTTGTGCAAAATAGGGGTTTTGCGCAACCCCCCCCCATGTCCACACCGGTTCTGTTTGTGCAAAAAGAAACAGCAGAAAATATGCTAATGAGACTGTGACTTATGCTAATGAGTTCCTCATTAGCATATTTTCTGTCAACAAAATTCGCAGTAAAGACGAAGCCTGACAGTGGTGCAGGTGCATCAGTACATCTGTGCTCCTGCATGGTCTCTAGTGTAGACATGGCCTAAGGTACAACAAAAGGAATATGGAAAATTCCTCCACTCTAGGGCACTTTTAATTTAAAGATAGATCAGTTGCTGAGATCCTCTATTGCAGGCATCAGCATCTGAGAACGCTATAAGACAGCATTCCGCGTTCATCTATCTCTGGTTGTCCTTCTGTCTAATGTGACATCTCTACAAAGCAGCATTCTGTTAATCTAGTGCAAGGATGGGGACCCAATGGGCCACAAAGCTCAGGGCTCCCTTCCTCTCTCCTCCCCGCAACCTCGCAGGGGCCAGCCAGTGCTGGTATTCTAGCCATGAGGAGGATCATGGAGTTTTGGAACACTCCCCCACACCATAGCTGGAGTGCCAGCACCAGCTCCCTGCTACTGGTGGGCAGAGCCCTGAACTTCGTGGGCTGGATCCAGGCAAGCCACCTGCCACATCTGGCCTGTGGCTCTGCTAGGGTAGGGAAGGAAATGGCTCTGCACACAGAAGTACTGTCCCGGGTGCTGGCTTGCAAGCTCCACCGCTGTCACTCCCATTGGCCAGGAAGCATGGCCAATGGTAGTGGTAAGGGGTGGTGCCTGCCATCACAGAGCTGCAGTGAGCCAACTGCAACTCCCCCAGAGCTGTGCCACCCAGACCCCTCAGACTCCTTCCACACACCACTCCTGCCCAAACCTCCTCCGCCCCATTCCAGCACTCTCTCTCCTGCCCAGACTCCATCCCCATCCCACTCCTTCCTTTCCTCTCCTTCCCAAACTCCATGCCACCAACCCAGTTCTGCACCCTCCCTCCTGTCCAGACCCTGCACCCCCACCCCATTTCGGTACCCTATCTCCTGCCAAGACACCACCCACCCATCCTGCTCCTGTACCTTACCACCTGTCCAGACCTTGCACCCTCACCCCAAAAGGAACCTGGGGAAGCTACCCCAAACCATCCTATGGACAGGACAACTGTGACCCCCTCCCACACACTGAACCTCTTATTTTTGTCCCCACCCAGGAAACTAGGGGGAGACCAGAGTAGAAGCCCTGAGCCTTAGCACCTTCCCACATAGGGCTGGAGTGCTAAAGGAACCCTGGTATCCCAAATTGCAAGAGTGAGATAAGTAACTTTTTTTAATCAGTTGGGGGCTGCATCCATGCGGTTTGGGGTTTTTTTGCTTCTCACTTGTGTGTGGTCCCCAACTGATTTTTCTGTGGTTCAGGGTCCCCCCTGGTTCCCTGTAAGTTGAGCACTAGGGCAACCACCCAGGAGAGATTCAAATGCTTCCCAACTAATTAGCAGAGTGCCCACAGCACTGACAGTGGGCAGCATGTGTTTCCACTGGTGTTACACATCCTCACATGCCTAGGTGCACATAAAAAAATTATTCTGAACATAGATGGAAAAAATTAGAGGGAACACTGTTCCCACCCCGATCTAGGGTGTGATAAGATTTCAAATTCAAACAGACAGCAGGCCAAAGTGGTTTGTTTATCATTAGGCATATACTACATTAAAATATTCCTATGCCTGAACTGGTTCCTTCCTTAATCTGCAGTTTCTTCCTGTCTGACAAGTACTTTTTAATATCCACTCTGTCAACTGCCACGTTGTCCTGGGAGACAATTTTCATCTTTGCGTGTTTCTCTGTTGCCTCCATTTTCTTGTCAAGTGCAATTAGCTTTTATACCAAAAGCTCCCACGTTTGTGCAGAGCCTAAAATTTCTCATGTACAGTGGATTGCATTTTGTCAGATTTAGTTGTTCCAGCAGATATTTAATTGGATAATCCTGGTGAGAGGAAATACTTGTCAGAAGAGATACTGAGTGCACCTGCACCACCTGCTGCTTGGTTATTGTATTGCACACCTTTATAGCCCACTTTCTCTTAATAGTGATAGAAATGTAGCGGTGTTAGTCTGGGGTAGCTGAAGCAAAATGCAGGACAATGTAGCACTTTAAAGACTAACAAGATGATTTATTAGATGATGAGCTTTCGTGGGCCAGACCCACTTCCTCAGATCAAATAGTGGAAGAAAATAGTCACAACCATATATACCAAAGGATACAATTAAAAAAATGAACACATATGAAAAGGACAAATCACATTTCAGAACAGGAGGGGGATGCGGGGGGGAGGGGAGGGAAAGGAAGGAAGGAAGGTAAGTGTCTGTGAATTGATGATATTACAGGTGGGGAGAGTGGGATGTCTGTGAGCTAATGGTATTAGAGGTGATAATTGGGGAAGCTATCTTGGTAATGGGATACCAAGATAGCTTCCCCAATTATCACCTCTAATACCATTAGCTCACAGACATCCCACTCTCCCCACCTGTAATATCATCAATTCACAGACACTTACCTTCCTCCCCCCCCTCCGCATCCCCCTCCTGTTCTGAAATGTGATTTGTCCTTTTCATATGTGTTCATTTTTTAAAATTGTATCCTTTGGTATATATGGTTGTGACTATTTTCTTCCACTATTTGATCTGAGGAAGTGGGTCTGGCCCACGAAACCTCATCATCTAATAAACCATCTTGTTAGTCTTTAAAGTGCTACATTGTCCTGCATTTTGCTTTCTCTTAATACTGTGTGTCAGTATTCCTCATTTGTAGGCAAATAGAGTATGAGAACATGCTCAGCTATACAGAATAGGATTAACATTTATAAGGAATATATAAACATTCATGTTTCAGACCATAAAGCAATTTTTAACTACCAAGACTTAGAAAAAACAATCTCTGTAGTCAAGCTGTTTCATAACTCTTCCTTCTTGCCAGTACTAGATTCTGCAGAATAAGATGGAATTGTCAAAGACAGGATATGGACTTGGTGGTCCACTGATTTAATCAGGCAGTTTCACACACCTGAAAATAATGATAAATCAAATCAGTTAGGAGGAAAAATTTAATCAGAAAAATATGAATAATTTTGGGAATTAAGAGCATTTTACTAAATGCCCAAACTGCCACAATCTCACAATTTAGTACAAAGGCCATGTGATGGGGCATCTGCCCCCAGACTGGCCTAATAAGGGCTAAATCTAGCCATGGAAGAGGCCTGGAGCTGTGGAGCAAGCAGCTGTGGCAGATAGCAGCCAATTAGGGCCCAGCTGAGGACTGTATATATAAGGGCTGCTGAATCGGCTGCCAAGGAAGTGAAAGGTCTTTTGAGACAGAACAGTGTAGGGGAAAAACACAGGGAGTTGGAGAGCTCTAGCCAGAAGAACACCTAGGCTGCTGGGTCTGAAGCTAGGCCTGAGGGTACCAGGATTGTAGGGAGGTAGCCATGGAAGGAGAAGACAGCAGCTCCACAACCCTTGCCAATAATGAGTGGCTATTTCAGACTGCATTTTGCCCCTGAAACAAGGGGCTAGAGAGGTTGATTGACAGTAGAGTCACTGAGGCAAGGTGGGAATAGGGGGGTTTGGGTTCCCTGAGTGGAAGGATCCCAGGGTGCGTGGGCACTGTAGCAGGGAAGTACTCTGAGAGAAGGACACTGCTGTCTGGGAGGGACATAGTTCCTAATATAAGGTGGCAGAACCACCAGCACACAAATGGATACAATAGTTGAGATACCAGTGGGAAGGGGATGTTCCAGGGCTGAATTGAGCTAATTCCCTCAGCATCCAGCAGGAGGCACTCAGTGGTGAGTCATGCCCTATTACAGGCCATATTGGTTTAAAAAAATCTGGTTTAGAGAGGAAGTGAAGGCAGCTAAAATAATTCTATATAAAAACAAATGGAAGAAAAGATGTTGATAGCACTTACTATAAAACAGGAGTTAGGAATTACAGAAAATTGACAAAGGGTCATAAGGCGACACTTATGGCCAGCAGAGATAATAATATGAATGAGTCTCTTTTAAATATTAGGAATAAAGAGAATCCTGACAATGGTACTGGTCTATTACTAGATGGAAATAGACTAATCAATAAAAATGTAGAAAAGGCAGAAATGTTAAATAAGTATCTCTATCATATGGGAACAAATCATCAACATATACTGAACTCCTTCTGTTCCACTAGTATCTCAGGAAGATATTAAATAGCTGATACTTAATTTAGCCATTTTAAAACCAATCTGTCTGAATAACTTGTATCTAAGAGTTTTAAAATAGCTGATCGAGATTCTCAGTGAACCATTGATGTTGTTTTGCAATCAATCTTAGAATCCTGCGGAAGTTCTAGAAGACTGGAATAGGGACATTGAATTTAGTTTAATCAACTAATTGACTAGTTGATGGATTTTTCCATTGATTAGTAGATAAGCAGGGGAGCTGCAACAGTGTTAACTCCTGGCCCTGGGAGCTAACCCCACTGCAGCTCTGCTTTTTAAATGTATTAAGAGCTGACAAGTTCTTTATATATTTAAAAGGCTGGAGTCCAGCGGGAGGGAGTGGGTGGAAGATCCAGCGGAAACTGGGTCAGCTGATTCCTGGCTCGTGCTCGGTACCTCCCAGCCCCCCTGCTGTACACCAGCCTTAAATGTAAAAAGGCTGGAGTGCAGTGGGGGACCCAACAAAGCTAGTAATCAGCTGTCCCCGCATTTGCTTATCTGATAGTCAAATAGTCAACTAGTCGCTTACATCTGTAGATGGGAAACAAGCTAATATTGTGCCAATATTTTAAAAAGTCAAATGGGATTGTCAGGTAGTTATAGGCCTATCAGTCTGACATCAATTTTAGGAATCTATTAATTAAGAATTAAAGGAGCATGATATACTTAATGCCAATCAACAATGGTTCATGGAAAATAGTCTGTGTCCTTTCCTTTTGTTTTCTTTTCAGCATTTGAGGATATTAGTTGTATCTCATGAAAGCTTATGCTTGAATACCCTATTACATTTGTTAGTCTTTAAATTGCCACTGAACTCTTTATCATTAAACAGTGTTTCTTAGTGCAGTGATTCTCAACTTTTGCTAATTACAGTATTCCTTTCAGGAGTCTGATTTGTCTTGCAAACCCCAAGTTTCACCTCATTTAAAAACTACTTGCTTACAAAATCAGACATACCGAAGTATGATAACACATTATTACTGAAATATTGCTTACTTTGTTTTTTCATATAATTGTTAAATACATCAATTGGAATACATATCTTGTTCTTACGTTTCAGTGTATAATACATAGAATAGTATGTCATTGTATGAAATTTTAGTTTGTACTGACTTTGCTACTGGTTTCTATATAGCCTGTTGTAAAACTGGGCAAATATGTAGATGAGTTGATGCGCCTCCTGGAAAACCTTTCTGTACCCCAGAAGTATGCATGCCTCTGTTTGAGAATCACTGTTCTAGAGGTATCCTGCAGGGATCAGTTCTTGGCTCTCACTTTCATTATTGATTTAAGCTATATGTACTACTACTACGACTTACATTGGCAAAACTTAATATCTCTCAGGGGCATGAATATTCTCTCCTCCCTCCCCTGAGCAACACAAATTATGCCAACATAAGTGGTAACTATCACTGCTTTTCGGAGATGGACTATTCACAGCTGCTTCAGTATAGTTGCGTCAGAGGAAGCTCTCTAGTTTAGACATAAGCCTTAGAAGAAAAGAGACAAGGTGTCTGAGGTAATAACTTTTATTGAAGTGACTTCCATTGGTAAGAGGAAGGCAAGCTTTAGAGCCTATACAGAGCTCTTTCAGAGCTGGGATACTAAAGCCTTCTCTACATTTCAGCATTTTCTTTTCAAAAGGCAGCTTTTGGCGTCAAAACAATGGAGGGATACACCCATGCAGTGCCTCTTTTGGCTACAAAACTCCTCAGTTTTGGTAACAAAATGAAACCACCTTGACTTTTTTGGGGGGGAGTGGGGAGGGGATGAAAATTTTTTATACAAAAGTTTTGTCACCAAAGTGCCTTTGTAGATCCTGAAACAAAAAACAGGACTATGTAGCACTTAAAAGACTAACAAGATGATTTATTAGGTGATGAGCTTTCGTGGGCCAGATCCACTTCCTCAGATCAAATAGTGGAAGAAAACTGGCACAACCATATATATCAAATGATACAATCAAAAAAATGAACACATATGAAAAGGACAAATCAAATTTCAAAACAGAAGGGAGATGAGGTGGAAGGTAAATGTCCGTGAGCTAATGATATTAGAGGTGATAATTGGGGAAGCTGTCTTTGTAATGGGTAAGATAATTAATGTCTTTGTTTAGACCTAGGCATAAAGACATTTACTTCCCCTCTCATCCCCCTTCTGTTCTGAAATTTGATTTGTCCTTTTCATATGTGTTCATTTTTTTTTGCATCCCAACTACCTGCTCCAGCCCAGAGCCAGCATCCCCTCCTACACCCAATTTCTTTCCCAGAACCCGCACCCTGCACCCCCTCCTGCACTCAAACACCCTTCCAGAGCCCACATCTCCTCCTGCACACTAACCCCCTCCCCTGGCATTGTGAAAGTGACTGAGGGTGGGGGACAGCAAGTGATGGAGGAAGGGGGAATGGAGTGAGTGGAGAGGCAGGGTGTTAGAAAAGGGATCGGCCAACGGCATAGCCTTAGGACAGGACAAGAGTCCTTGGGTTTTCAAGATTAGACAGTCAGCAATGCTACTAGATGGGCATGTGGAAGCCCTGACTATTCTGAAAGAGCACGCCCATTAGCGCAGCTGGCAGCTTGTTGGGCACCAGTCAGTTCAGGTGCAGCACTGCCCAAATGTCAGATGGGCTGCATCAGGACAGGTGTGGCTTGTGCGTGAGTTTGGGTGGGTCTATTGACTGTTCTGCCCTGGGGCCAAGAATTGCTGAAAGCAGGACGGACTGCTAGGGAAGCCTACATATGGTCCAGTCCCTTGCAATTCCACTCCTTTGAATGCGAGCTCCCTCCAAAGATGTTGGAGAAAACTTGCTTTATCTAAGGCAGGGCTACTCAACTTTGGAAGCCCTGGGGGGCCACAATGATACTTATAGCACATGCTGAGGGCCACAGCTTAAGAGTGGTTGTATATACATGCAAATATATATGCAAATATTCTTTCACATTGACGGGCATGAATACAAAGATTAAGGCAAAACTACAAAACACAGGCGCCATTTAAGTCAGTTCTGCTGATATTAATAAAATGCAGTATTTGCCCAATTTCCAGCCATATGACAGCACTTTTACTGAGCAATGACAGTCCAGGAATTTAACTACTAAAATGCATATCAACAGAAGATTATTATATTGATTACTTTTTTTGTTTTGGCTCCCACCTGCAGGCTGTGTGTTAAGCCCTGAGTAAATCCAAACAGCACTGTGGGCTGCAAACAAATGGGAAGTGTGTTGAGTAGCCCTCATCTAAGGGTATGTCTTCACCACACAGCTTTTAGCAAGAAGGCTGTATCAACACTGCCCCCTCACTAAAACTCAGCACATGTGAACACTGTCATCACTTTTGCAGACAAAATACTTCTAGCCCCCAGGAGTTTTCTCTCTGTTGGCAGCTCCTGCTGACAAAGAGCATTCACACTTGCACTTGCTAGGGCAAAACTTTTGGCTTTGGGAGGAGGGGAAGAATGAGAGGGGGATTTTAAGCACCCCTGACCAGACAAAAGTTTTGTTTATCAATTGCAAATGTGGTCATAGCCTAGAATGCAGCCACTCTTTTGTTTTTCTCCGATAAGAGTTGTTCAAATGCTAATGGTCTTTCATGATTAACTTATTCGTAGATAGGTTTGTTGGCAGCACTCCCCTGTTTACTTAACACAGAAGCGTAAGTCATAAGATGTACGAATACAGGTAGTTCATAACACCAAACTGGAATTTGTAAGTTGTATATAGACACATTCCCCTCCCAAACCATGACAGAGGTCAGAAAGCATCTTGCCAAGCAATTCATCAAGTTTCTTTACCAGATGGCACAGCTGATAAGGGAAATGTCTGTTGCCATTTTAAGAAAGTTCTTTGTACTTTCTTAAAGTACAGGTGGAGTACACTTATCCTGTAATTGCTTGGCCTGAGGCAAATAATTACTGAAAACAGAACATAAAACACATTTCTCTGTTCAGTGTTATCTGTTTAATTCTATGGTCATTTTGTAATTAATAGTCTGATGTCATATTTAATTCGATTTCACGTTATTTTTCATTAATTTAGATGACAACGAGAGGCTGTTCTCAGTAGTGACGGATGGTAGAACAAGGAGCGATGGTCTCAAATTACAGTGGGGGAGGTCTAGGTTGGATATTAGGAAAAACTATTTCACTAGGAGGGTGGTGAAGTGCTGGAATGGGTTACCTAGGGAAGTGGTGGAATCTCCATCCCTAGATATTTTAAAGTCTCGGCTTGACAAAGCCCTGGCTGGGATGATTTTGTTGGGATTGGTCCTGCTTTGGGCAGTGGGCTGGACTCGATGATCTCCTGAGGTCTCTTCCAACCCTAGGATTCTGATTCCTCCCATAGTTTTGGTGAAATCTTTATTTTGTTCTGCAAAGCCAAATTAGAACTGAATCCAATCCAGTCCACAACTCAGACCCCTCCAATGCATCATACACAATCTACAACCCATCCTGGAAAATGATCCCTCACTCTCAGAGGCCTTGGGAGAAAAACCTATTCTTGCTTACAGACACCCTCCTAACCTGAAACGTATTCTTTCTGATAACCATGCCATACGACCACATCATAAGCCTCCAGGAACCCGGCCCTGCAACCAGAAAAAATGCCAACTCTGCCCACATATCTACACTGTTGAATTCATCACTGGAGCAAACAACACAAGCCACAAAATCAAAGGGTCGTTTGACTGCTCATCTAGTAATTTGATCTACGCCATCAAATGCCAACAATGCCCCTCTACTATATATATTGGTCAAACTGGACGTTCTCTAAGGCAGTGGTCCCCAATGCGGTGCCCGCGGGCGCCATGGTGCCTGCTGGGGCATTTGTGTGCGCCTGCTGAAACATCTGGGCTGGCCCTGCCCCCAGCGCATGGCACATGTGTGGTGCCGGCCCCAGTCTCAGGGCGCGTGGGCGGCCCCTACCCCCGGCGAGCGGCACATGTGCAGTGCCGGCCCCGGGCGCAGGGGGAGTGGGTGGCGCCTGCCCCAGGCATGCGGCACATGTGCGGTGCCGGCCCTGGGCTCAGGGCGTGTGGGCGGCTCCCACCCCCGGACACGCGGCGCATGCATGGCCTCACCCCCAGAAGCGCGGCATATGAGTGGCCCCACCCCCGGACACCCAGCACGTGAGCGACCCCGCCCCTGGGCACCCGGCAGCCACGAAAGGTTGGGGACCACTGCTCTAAGGGAAAGAATCAATGGACACAAATCGGATATATGTAAAAAAAATACTCAGAAGCCAGTGACAGAACATTTCTGTTTACCTAACCACAATCTCACAGAGCTGAAGGTGGCAGTCTTGTCACAGGCCAGTTCCTCAAGCCAAATACACGGGGAAATCTTGGAATTACAATACATATGCAAATTCAATTCAATTACTAATGGACCTAAACCCCAAAATATGGGGTGGTGGACCTTTTATCACTGAAGGTGCTAACAGCTTTCTGAATGGTATCCTTCCTGCCTTACCCATCTATCCACTGACTTCGATCTTTATCTACTCAGATTTAGCAGCCTTTCTCCTGATACTTTATGCATAGAGGTAGGGGGGTGGGCAACAGAGCATCTTTCTCTCCCCCCCTTCCTTTCTCCTATTTATTTCGAGAAGAAGTGGTCTGTGCCCACGAAAGCTCGTGATACCATCTACATGTTTTGTTAGTCTATAAAGTGCTACCAGACCATTTGCTTGCTGTTTTTCTCTGTAACAGACTAACTCGGCTACCCCCTGAAGCTCATTAATTACTGAAGTTACTGATATTAAGAAGCCTGATTCTTGATGCTGAAACTACAGAAAACTCTATGCATGGTAAATAAATTCATCCCATTTAATGTTGAGGTCCTTTCTTTGTTATTTTTCATTCTGTCTCTTGTTTTGCGTTTTTATCCCACATGTTAAAAGCCAGTGTCACACAACTGGGTCGTGAAAGACTGAAAAGTACATTTATTTTATTTTGGAACATGCTTAACAGGTGCTAGTAACATAGATAATAGATAATACATTCTGTTTCTAGTGTCTCTGGCTACAGGGGATCTTTTTGCCATTCCTCTATGTTTCATTCCTGTGTTCTGTAGCTCTTGTCTGTAGATGTCTGGGTTTTGTTGCTTCATATGCAAACCCGTTAGGACATTACAGTGAGCATCACAACTTGTATCATAGGAAATATCTGGCCTTTATTTCCTTTTAAATTTTTATCTGTGTGAATGTAGCTGTCATGAAAGATGCCAGTGTCACAGAATAGAATAGCTATAGCACAAACAATGAACATACAACTTTCCCCAAACTACCCCAATACAGTGCATTATTCCTGACAGACAGGAAAGTCTAGGGGGGCAAGAATAGATTGGTCTCGATCTCAAAAACTGTATACATATGGCCATATAGATGTCTGTGTGCTAATGGTATTAGAGGTGATAATTGGGGAAGCTATCTTTGTAATGGGTGAGATAGCCAGAGTCTTTGTTGAGACTCAAGCGTAGAGTGTCAAATTTTAGCATGAATGACAGTTCAGTGGATTCCCTTTCAAGTGCAGATTTAAAAGGCTTTTGAAGCAGGATGCAGGTGATTAAGTCGTTGAGACAGTGTCCTTTCTGGTTGAAATAGCAAGAAATTGTTTTTTCTTTGTGATCCTGTCTAATATCTGTTTTGTGGGCATTGATCCTTTGGCGAAGTGTCTGAGACGTTTGTCCAATGTACAAAGCAGACGGACACTTTTGGCACATGATAGCATAATTATATTTCTGGATGCGCAGGAATATGTGTTTTTGATTTTATAACTCACTTGGTTAGATCCAATAATGGTATCAGCAGAGTGAATATGTAGACAAAGCTGGCACCGAGGTTTGTAGCAAGGGAAAGTACCAGGGTTGGTATTAGTGTGCTATGTCCTGTGGTTGTTGGTAAGAATCATCTTGGTGGTTGTCTATAGGAGACTATGGGTCTGTCTCCCAGAGCCTCTTGAAGTTTAGTATCCTGTTCCAGTATGGGCTGTAGTTTATTGATAATGTGTTGGACAGGTTTAAGTTGGGGGCTGTCCCCACCTCTAATACCATTAGCTCACAGATATCTACCTTCCCCCCTCCCTGCATCTCCCCTCTGTTCTGAATTTTGATTTGTTCTTGTCATATGTGTTCATCTTTTTTTTAACTGTATCCTTTGGTATATATGGTTGTGACAATTTTCTTCCACTATTTGATCTGAGGAAGTGGGTCTGGCCCACGAAAGCTCATCATCTAATAAACCATCTTGTTAGTCTTTAAAGTGCTTCAAAGTCCTGTATTTTGTTTAAGATAATTAGGAACTTGATACTGTTTAAATATATAAATGATTTATATGTATAAATAAATATCCTTGATGGATTGTCCACTCTAGCCTGTTTAGTTTATTGGTGAGGGGCAAGGGTGTTAAAGTTTTGTGCTCAGTATTTTACTTTTATATCAGCCTCAAGGTGCCTTCTATTTCTGGCTTGTCCAGATGGGATATAATTATCTAGATTTGACATTAAGGGTGTTATTTTGCTCAAAGAAAATATATAATGACTTCTATGTATGCTTCATTGTTAAAGTAGTATCCAGCAGTTACTTCTTAAAGTGATAACCAGCGTAGGTTCAATTAGTTAATTGCTTTTAAACATTGTTTGGTCCTAGTTTATCAGCCTTCTTATGAGGTCATCACATTTACATTGTCAGTACCTAGTTCTGTACAGTACATTTAATCCCCTCAGGTTCTCACTGGAATTTATAAGATTCTATCTTGGTCACATTTAAGGAGATATGCATTTTGGAGGCCAGATATGTTGCTTGCTGAAGCATTCTTTTTCGGCAAATGAGATATTTGAAGTATCTATTGTAATTCAATAGAGTTGATTTAAGGTATCAGGGAAAATAGAACAAAGGTAATTGTTTGGACCCTTGGAGGCTCTTTGTGGTTGAATTAAACAATAACATCCTTTTTTAATTCTCCCTAATGCCTTCTAGTATAAATGATATATCTAATATATGCCTTGTAAATAAATGGAGAGCTATATGTCTCTAATGAAAGTAAAAGTGATTAAATCTCTGCAACCATTTAGAATTTTTTGAAATTATTTCTCCACCAAAACACAGAACAAATCAACCCCCACCCTCTAATCCTAAAGGGGAATAATCAGAAACACGCACAGGAACTCAAGACTTAGAAAGCAAGGCCATGACTTAGGTGCTTTGTCACAGCAGGGTGTTAAGAAAGAAAACTAAACTCTTCTTCTGACAGTGTTCCACATTTACCAGTAAGTGAGTCCCACTTTGGATTGCAACCTTTCTAGTCACTGGCCCCTAAACCCTCAAGGCCCTGCCCTGTTCCATCTCTCCCTGCCCTCCCCCCCAAAAAAGACCCCACCCTATTGCTTTATCCCCTTCCTGTCTCCTTCATCGCTTCTTGGATCATCTCAAGGAGCCTGCTGAGGTAGGAGGTGATCAGGGCCTGGTTCAGGTTGATGGCTCGGTTCCACCCCTCGCCCCATGAAAATCAGAGGCATTTAGGGTTGCTGGGTCCCTTTTTCAGCCTGTCTTTGTGGGTAAAACCTGGAGGCTAGCAACCCTAAATAGCACCCAGACACAGATGTCAAACCATTCTATTTGGATAAAATCTGAATGGGGACAACCCTAGTCTCAAAACACCTGACAGAGTTAAAAGATACAGCTACAAAGCTAAAATAAAATGGCAGAGGGAAGTATAGGCATAGGAGAAAAATGTCTTGAGATGAAACCTGAAAACAAATGATAATTAAGAAATAGTGAGGAAGGAGCAAGATGCTCCTGATGACAAAAGCTAAAGAAGGCTTTCAGCCTAACATTTGCAAGATTGTATGTAGCGACAGGGAAGGGCTAGTGCTAGACAAGTGGAAAAACAGGGAAGGGATTAAAGGTAGATAAGGTCAGTAAGGATGTCTGAGACGAGTCTCAGAAGGTTTAAAAAAAGGACTATTTTCAACTGGTTCCTGAAATGAAAGGGGAACCACTGGAATTGTTTGAGGACATAGCTGATGTGGGCATGCTTCTTATGGTGTCTGAGAAAACAGGTAGCATTCCACATGCAGTAGAGCAGGGTTTGGCATGATATGGCCCACGGGCTGGATGTGGCCTGCCAAGCCATTTGATCCAGTATATAGCCCACCTTGGTGGGAGGGGCAGGGGCAAGGGCAAGGGACTTCATGTGCTCCCCCACCCCAAGGTCCTGATTGTCTTGGGAGGGGTAGCATGAGAAGTGGGCTGTGCCCATGAAAGCTCATGATACGATCTACATGTTTTATTAGTCTTTAAAGTGCTACCAGATTATTTGTTGGTTTTTAAGTTTAAGGAAAAGTTACTTACTTGTTCCCACAACATAAGACCTAGAGGTCACCAAATGAAAGTAATAGGCAGCAGGTTTAAAACAAACAAAAGGAAGTTTTTCTTTACACAGTGCATAGTCAACCTGTGGAACTCCTTGCCAGAGGATGTTGTGAAGACCAGGACTTTAACAGGGTTCAGAAAAGAACTAGATAATTTCATGGAAGTTAGGTTCATCAATACTTATTAGCCAGAATGGCTAGGTATGGTGTCCCTAACCTCTGTTTGTCAGGGGCTGGAAATGGATGACAGGAGAGCATTCACGTGATGATTACCTGTTCTGTTCATTTCCTCTCGGGCATCTGGCATTGGCCACTGAAGATAAGATACTGAGCTAAATGGACCTTTGGTCTGACCCAATAGGACCATTCTTATCTTCTTATGATCCCACTACCCTGAGCTCCATTCTACACACAACCTCCGTTCCCTACCTCATGCCCCCTCAATAGAGAAGTGCAGCCTTTGATCACTTTCTAAAATCTTGGAATGGCCCCCGATCAAAAATTATTGCTCACCACCAAGACAGAGTCTGCTGGCACTTCTCCCACAGGGTATGTCTACACTGCAGAGATTTTCTGGAAAAACAGTCTCTGATTCTTGCTCAGAGTCCTTCTTTCTTGCATTCATTCATGGTGCAAAATAACACTCTGGTGAATTTCCACTTTTTGATTTGTCTTTGCATTTATGTTTTGAGGTCAGATTATCCTGGTTGCCTGTGTTGCTATTGTGGAAAGACATAGTCATGGACAATCTTGCTGAGTGTTTGGAAGACACCATTATGGCCATAAGCATTGTTACATCTGCTGCTCTATTACTTTCATGATGATCTATTTTATTTTTCTCTGTTTTTCAATCTTGACTTTGATGGAATTGTTTTTTGTTCAGTAGCAAGCTGTGATGATGATCTGAGTTTAGGCCATGACTATGCAATCTTTATTCATACCTATTATGCACATCACTAATCCCATTAAGCCACTGGGACAGCTTGTAAAGTGGGAGTAAAGGATGCCTTTGCCACTGTTTACCATCTCTGAGGGGGAAAATAGAGCAGGCCTGTTTAGGCTGCCTGACTTTGCTGGGGAAAGTCTCAAAGGGGTCTTAAATGGGCCATTATATTCAACACACAAATGACATCAAAAGCTAAGTATTGGGCTCTTACTACCCACTCTATTACCCTCATTTAGCATGGACACTTTAATTAAAAGTCTTTTCCCCCTCTCCCTTCTTTTTCTGCTTTATATTTGTACTCCTGGGCCCCTTGCTCCATATTTGTCATCTGAAGAAGTGGGTTGTGTCCATGAAAGCTCATGATACTATCTATATTTTTTTATTAGTCTCTAAGGGCATGTCTACACTAGGAAATTATTTCAAAATAAGTATTTTAAAATAATAATTCCTGAAATAACTATTTAGAAATAGCATGTCTGCACTACAGGGAAGCCTCAAAATTAGTCTGAGGCAGGCCCCCTTAATGTGGATGCACTGCCTTGACTTAGAGCCCCAGGAAGTACTGGGGAGTAAGTACTTTGAATGACTCTGGAGAGTGGTTATTTTGAAATAGCAGCAGTGGAGCATCCACACTACTGCTGTTTCTAAATAACTATTTTTGAAATAATTCCTCATGGAAGCAGGCATTATTATTTTGAAATAATGGGCTTAGTAGAGTGAACTCTCCATTTGTTATCTGCTCATATCAGATCCTTTTGTTGCCTCCATAGGGCCCGGGGCCAGAGTTCAATGCAGTGGAGGCCTAGGCTCCCCTACCAAAATCCCTCTCTGCAGGTTGAAGGGCCTAAGCCCCAGGCCCCTATGCAACATTCCTCACAAGCCAAGACCATTGCATTTGGAAATACACCTGTAAGAGAGAGAGAGTGAGAGAGAGAGACTCATGACTCTGCCCAAGAGAGGCAATTTCCTGGGAGACAGAAGCCTAGGAGAGAGTACCCCTGCTGAACCACAGAGGGGGAATACTGTAACACTATAATTCCAGTTAAGTAGCTGGAGATTTTCTCCATGAGCTGCCTGTCTAATGTAAAAGGCTCTCTACAAAGGGATGAAAGAAGGCTTCATCTTAATGACTGTTGCTACAACTTCATCATAGCACATTGTTGTCTGTGTGTCACTTGGTGCTGTATCACACAGAAGATGTCAAGGCCAGGAATAATGAATGGGTTGTAAAAGCAGTGCACAGAGCTTATAAGTGGCTCCTTTGAATGCTCACACTTACTTTCTGACTACGCATAAATCACCAGCTCCATCTGCCTGCTATTTTCCTCAGCATCCTATGCATCTTAACTCACTAGGAAAGAGCAGGGAATCCCATCCCAAATCTCAGCTGAAGCAAGGCAGGTAACAAACATAAGAATGGCCCTACTGGATCAGACCAGTGGTTCGCTTAGCCCAGTAGCCTGTCTCTAATAGAGGCCAGTGTCAAATGCTTCAGCAGAAATGACCAGAATAGGGCAATTATTGAGTGATCCATCACCTGATGTCCAGGCCCAGCTTCTGGCAGTCAGAGGCCTAGGAACACCCAAAGCAAGGGGTTGCATTCCTGACCGTCTTGACTAAACGCCATTTATTTATCCATGAACTTACCTAGTTCTTTTTAGAATCCACTTATGCTTTTGGCGTTTACAACTTTCTCTGGAAGAAGTTCCACAGGCTGACTGTGCATTGTGTGAAGAACTGTTCCTTTTCTTTTAAATTGATTGCCTCTTAATTTCATCATGAGACCCCCTGGCTCTCGTGTTATATGAAGGGGTCCAGAATACTTCCTTATTCGTTTTCTCCATACCATTTGTGATTTTCTTCACTTCTACCATATACCTCCTTAGCCATCTCTTCTCTAAGCTGATTACTTCCAGTCTTTTTAATCTCTCCTCACGCTGTTCCATAACCCTAATGATTGTTGTTGTTCTTCTTGGTACTTTTTCCAGTTTTAATATATCACTTCAGGGCAAAGGTGAAGAAGCAGGATAGAGACCTCAAACTGGTTGTATAGTCTATGATTAGATTTCATCAGTCTTGTAACAGATATGAACTCCTGAAGCACTTTATCATTCTTACCATGGAGTCACAGTCCCCTTAGACCCGTGTTTCTTAAACTGTGTTCTATGGCACACGGTGTGTTGCGGAGAACATCAGAGTTCAAAATGGCTGCCCTTAAAGGGACAGACAACCTTTTTCTTTTTTTTTTTTTTTTGCTCAATAACTTCCCCCCGACCCATTTTTTTTTCCTAAAAAAAAAAAAAAAAATCCTTGGTGTTCCTCATAAAAAAATTATTGTTTGGTGTTCCTCGGTCTTAAAAAGTTTAAGAAACACTGCCTTAGATTTTCCGGTCTAGCTTGGCAAGCTGGACTAGTGATAAATATGGCTCCATGTCTGTCATAGAGGTCATGGAAGTCATGGGTTCTGTGACTTTCTCTAAGCTCTGTGATTTTTGCAGCAGCCAGTTTGGCTGACTCCAGGTGATCTCTGGTGGCCCCCAGCAGTGGTCCCCAGGGCCGCTGAAGCAGTGTTTCCCCAACCTCCCAATTTAGGCAGGAATATTTATAGTACAGGTCATGGATATGTCATGACCATGACTTTGTTTATTGCCAGAGACTTGTTCATGAATTTTACTAAAAATAAGTGTGACTAAATAGTAGCCTTAGTGATAGTTGGTTGTTATACACCAAAGATCACAAAACATTCGAGTTGCTTCCAGTCCCTAGAGACCAGTCATATACCCCAGGTAATTTGTATCTCACAACTGTAAAAAACACATGTAGCCAATCCTGTAATAAACTAATTAAAGATTTATTAATTAGGAAAAAAAAAGATTTATTACAAGGGTAAAACAGGAACATATACACACAAATGAGCTGCAGTTTGTGGTTTTAAAAGGTGAGAGTCTTTTTGGCTATTCCAGGCTGAGCCAGGGGGACCTCTGTTTCTATTTCATAGATCAAGCATTGAAAGAGTCCAAACAGCAAAAGAAAGATGAATATTTTTCTTGTCAGGTATTTTTATTTTCTTCTTCTATAATTCAAGCTAATAGTTGGGAATATGTTTCCCCATGTGCATTACTTTGCATTTATTAAAGTATTTTATTTAAATAAGTTATATATTAACGCTTTTACATTTTAGAATTATTTCTTCAATGTGGAGAAATTGGAGAAGGTCCAGAGAGGAGCAACAAGAATGATTAAAGGTCTAGACAGCATGACCTATGAAGGAAGACCGAAAGACTTGGGCTTGTTTAGTTTGGAAAGGAGAAGACTAAAAGGGGACATGATAGTGGTTTTCAGGTATCTAAAAGGGTGTTAAAAGGAGAAGGGAGAAAAATTGTTCTCCTTGTCCTCTGAGGGTAAAAAAAGAAGCAATGGGCTTAAACTGCAGCAAGGGAGGTTTAGGTTGGACGTTAGGAAAAACTTCCTAACTGTCTGGATGGTTAAACACTGGAATAAGTTGCTTAGGGAAGTTGTGAAATCTCCATCTCTGGAGATATTTAAGAGCAGGTTAGATAGACATCTATCAGGGATGGTCTAGATGGTACTGGGTCCTGCCATGACGGCAGGGGACTGGACTTGATGACGTCTCGAGGTCCCTTCCAGTCCTAGTATTCTATGATTTTAATGCAGGTTTTTTTTTCTGTTCGCTTTTGCATTTTTTTGCTACTTACTCTTCAAATTCTTTCTTTCTTGGCCTGTCTATTTGTACTTTTACACTTGACTTGCCAGAATGTGTGTTCCTTTCTATTTCCCTCAGTAGGATTTCTCTTTCAGTTTATATAGGTTGCCTTTTTGTCTTCAGCCATCTCTTCTACTCTGTTTACCCATAGTGGTATTGTTTTGGTCCTCTTACTGTTTTCTTTTTCAATTACATTTCATTTGAGCCTTTTTTATGGTACGCTTAAAAATGTGTATAGTTTGAAGGCATTTCACTTTTGTGACTGTTCATTTCAGTTTACATTTAATTAGCTTCCTCACTTGTATGTAGTTCCCCTTTATTCTCCATTATTATTATGTTTTGTATTTTTTGAAGACTGTCTAATCACCCTGAACAGTTCAGTCCGTCCCCCTCGCAGTCCCCTGGGCCACATCCCTCAGGTGGAAGGGCTAGAACCATTCTCTATGCTCACCGTCAGCGGGAAGAAAAACAACAAGGCAGGGAGCCAGTGGAGTGAAATGGGATGGGGCTGGATCACTTTGCTTCAGGCCACCACCAGTGAGTGTGTTTGGGGGTGGGCGACCCCCTGCTGGACTTCTGGGCTGCAACCAAAGTGCGGGGCCTAGGATGGCTCTGCTCGCTGGCTGCTGGACCCTTGCCCCCCTCATGGTGTTTGGGGGGGCGCTTTAACTTTCATACCCCCCATTAATCACCCCATGTCCCTTGAAATGTTTTAATATTGTATGCTAAACAGCCTACTCACCTTGTACTTAGCAATGATACTGTGAGCTAGTTTCCCAGACACAAAGAAGAACTCTGTAGAAGCTCAGAAGCCTGGTCTCTCTCGCCAGCAAAAGTCGCTCCAATGAAAGATACTACCTCATGCACTTTGTGTCTCTAATAAAAAAGTGTTAGCAGATATTCAGCTTTACTGATTCCTCCCATGTGCACATCTTTCACACAACCCAAAAGAAATTTCCCATTTGACTAGGCAGCTGGAAATGGGTGCATTAAAATATTTTGATTTACTATACCATCTCTGGGCAGTCCCAACTTCTGAAGGTTTTATTTTGGTACATTATGCTCCGATGACTTAATAGAAAGATATCTCCTATATTATAATCTCAAAATCAGTAAATTTAGAAGATGCCAGAATCTGGTAAATCATAGTCAAAACCAATATTCCCCTCGAGTAAGTACTATCTCTTAACTGTGGATATGACTCTTACTTCTTTAACAGTACTGACTATGCTTAGGTGTATGATACTTCTATTAAGTGTACATACAGCACAGCTAAGGAGCCATTTTGTATATTGATATTTTTCATGCCTTACATGTCTTCAAATCAAAATAATTAATGATCATTGTCACCTGTTGTACCACATTGTGTTTCTGGCTGTTCTTGAGGCAAGTAAAATCTACAGCAGCAGGGAAAGCTTGTAAGAAAAAAATAAACGTCCTGTCCCAAGTGCCCTGAGTGTTAGGCTGAAGACTATGAAAAATGCTAGGACACTGTAACTGAACTAAACCGAGATCAACAGAGGTGTACCATAGCTGCTTCTACAGGTTACAGCTTTGTGATAAAATTTCCCAGATCCCCTCAGTCACTGTCAGCATGCACTTAACCTGCTGTATATAGCAAATTCCTCAGGAACTTCATAGTCTGCCAGAGTTGGATTTGTTAACCTTCTGAGTACATGGTAAAGCCTATCTTTTCTCTCTGTTTAGGAGAGAACAGACTGTGGGCTGGATTGACTATATTTCTGGGCAGCCCTTTTGCATTGTTTTGTCTTTTTAGAGGATAAGTTCCTAAAGCACCTAGCTGTATTTTGTGCATTTGAGGAAAATAAATAGAACTGCTGCTTCTCTCACTACCTTTTCTTTATTTTTACACTGTCCCTGATTGTTTTAATGTTTTGTAATATAGCCAGCTGTTCATCAGGACAAAATATATCAGGGTTTTTTTTGTTTTTTTTTTACAGTTCTAAATGTGTACTAAGCAGAGTACCAATGTTTTCAACCTTTCTGGCTTTAGTGTTAGATTTTCTTGATTTATATGCAATTGGGAAGACTAACAGTTATTGTTAACAGAGAGACAACATTGCCACAGCTACATTAAAAACAGCCATTTCTACTGTTGTGGTTTAAAGAATTATTTAAGAATGGCGCTTTTGGAAACTACTGAAATATAAATTAATATTTTCAGAAGCAGCAGTTCTTCACACAATACAGCCAGCCTGTGGATCTTCTTCCAGAGAAAGTTGTGAAAGCCAAAAACATAAGTGGGTTCTAAAAAGAATTAGGTGAGTTTGTGGATATAAATATGCCTGACTAAATTAGCCAATATGGTCAGTTTAAGCAGATGCCAGATACCGTATAATGGAAAAATGTATAAAGATTGTTTTTGTGCTTAGTCTAGGACATGTGCTAACTTGAAGTCCTGCAGAAAGATAGTAGTGCCACGGCTCTCAAAGAACTGAGTTCCAAATGCGAGAGCTCACTTTCCGAACTGGCAGTAAAAAAACAGGCAGAACAGACCATTAGTCACAGCACTGCAAATGACAGGCAATATAAAATAAAGCCACCTCTAAGCTGGTTCCTGCTGGTTTTGCTGTATTCTAAAGAAAAGGTAGGTATAGTGTTACAGCAGGTGAAGCTATACAGACACTAGTTCTATATTCCTTTCCTTGCTTTCATTCTTAGATAATCTAATCTGCAAGGAAAGCCATATTTGCTGAAAAGGGCACATCTGTTCAGTTAAGCTGCTCAGTCTGTATTGTGGATGAACAAAGGATCTAGCTCAGTCATTTCATTTGGTGTACTTAGAGAGCAAAAATAATATGTTACTGAATGCCTAAGACTGGTCTAAAAAGCTGTTTCAGGTAAAGCACTAAATAAAGCACTTTAGTGGGTTGGAAAACTACTTCAGGATAAATGACATTGGTGTCTGTTCTAGTCAGCTTGACAAGCTGGCTGTGCAGGAACATTGTATTATGTTGATTCACCTTGAGCCTAAATCAGGGTAAAGAAAATACTGTGTCATATGCCTTTTTGTCCATAAAACATCCAGTGAACATGAATGTAAGGTGATTATGTCCAACCATGCTCCCTGAATGTCCTCAAAGGACAGCCTTGGAAGTTTTAGAGACTAGTGCAGAACATTTGAGACAGAATATTATTTGATACAGCACATAAAATGAATTAACCCCCTCCCCAGCTACATACAAAAGATAAGACTATCTGGAGGAGGTTTGTAACTAATAACAATGAAACTAATTTGATTTAATTTAAATAAATCAAAATAAAAATGGTGACCAACACACATATCTTTAGGAGGAAAAAAATAAAAAGGTACAATGGAGACAGCAAATATAAGAACAGATCTTTTGTCCAGCAGAGGGCAGGGTGTTCTCACTAACACAGCCAACTAACCACAAGCAGAGAGCTATATCCAGTTTCTTTTTCAATCCATAGGAGTCTGCATTTGCTTCGGTAGGGACTGGATTGGATTCTTTAACCTAGGGATATCAGAGGACCAGTAGGTGCAAAGCCACTGCCAGTGGAAGAGCATTTCAGACTCCAGAGAGCAAGGAGAGAGAGCCTTTCTCAGTATTGAACAGGTGATTCAGATGTGCTCAAATCCTTAAGCTGAAAGCCATATTTCTAATTTTTAAAAAAATCAATTACAATGAAGATTGTGCAACTCAGAGTATGTAACCACTGTTATCTACTGTCTTGTGGCTAAGACACTAAACCAGGACTCAGGAGATTAGGGTTTTAATTCCTGGCTCTATCATAGACATTGTTTCACGTGTTCTTGGGCAAGTTACTTAATCACTCTGTGCATCAGTTCCCCGTCTGCAAATTGGCAATAATACTTTCCCACCTTGCAAAGGCATTGTGTGGATATTGCTTGTGTGGTGGCAGAACCTTGCTAGAAAGATAGACTATAAATTAGAATTCTAGTTGGGCAATTCCTTTTTATTTACTTTATTGCTTCTTAAATCCCTCTTTAAACTTCTTCTTCTGCATGGATTTTAATGCCTTTTTGCCAACAATGTCCCATTCGTAGCTTTTGATGCGAAAATGGAGTTGTTAAAGGCAG
This sequence comes from Pelodiscus sinensis, assembly GCF_052426305.1. Classification (NCBI taxonomy): domain Eukaryota; kingdom Metazoa; phylum Chordata; order Testudines; family Trionychidae; genus Pelodiscus; species Pelodiscus sinensis. The sequence continues at coordinate 70,334,407 of NC_143052.1, forward strand.
GGGAACTTGGTACTGTTACCCTGGGCTTGCATAAAGACATTAACTGGTCAAAGCACTACAAAACCAACTTCCCCTTCCTTTAAATTCACATTTTCACATCAAAAGCTATGAATGGGACACATCCAGCCCATTTAATTAGCTTCATTAATGCAAATCCTAAGATGACTGGTACTTCTTTTGCTGTTATATATTTCTTGGATTGTTATTTCCACTCCATCTACCTTCAAAAGCTAATGATATTATATATTTTTGTTAGTTGCTAAGGTGCCACAGGACTACTCATTGTTTTTAAAGCTACAGACTAAAACAGCTACCCTTCTGAGACTGTGATAAATGGTTTTACAATATATAATAAATAGTAAAATACTTCTTAATAGGCCCTGATTCTACTGTGCTTGCTCACCTTAAATACTTTAGTTTGCAAGCTGTCACATTAAAAATAATGGAACAACTCACTAAGTAAGGTGCTGTCACCTACACCTCCATACACAATGTATGAAGGATGATGATCAGTTGGCAAGGGTTCAGAGAAGAGCCATGAGAATGATTAAAGGATTGGAAACATGCTTTATAATGAGTGACACAAGCAGCTCAATCTACTGAGTTTAACAAAGAAGGGTAAAGAGATGACTTATACCTATATGTAGATCAAATATTTATAATGGGTTCTTCAGTGTAGCAGACAAAACACATGATGCATCGGCCAGAAGTTGAAGCTAACAAAATTCAGACTGGAGATAAAATGTAGCTTTTTAACAGAGTAATTAATATTTGGAACAGTGTGCCAACAGTTTTAGTGGATTTTCCATCATGGGCAATTTTAAAACTGAGATAGGGTGATTTTTCTTAAATACATGCTGTAGTTCAGACAGGAATTATTTGGGGGAAGTTCTAAGGCCTGTGTTATACAGGAGGTCATACTAGATGATCAGAATGGTCTACTTTGGCTTTACAATCTGTGAATCTATATGAAGATGCTAATTCATCCCTTTACAAATGTTTAGAATTGTACTGCAGCAGATAGCTTCTTGGCTGCTCGGTCAGCTCCATTCTACATCTTTTGCCCAGGTTCAGAGAAACAATTAACAGCCCTCCAAAATTCAGATTTACCCTAATTTTGCTCCATATAAATATGGTTTACTGACAGACACCAGTCCTTCTGTCACACATCTTTTCAGTATAAAGGAGGGTGGCATGAACAGACCCTTACTAACTGTGACCAGGTAAGGTGCACTGATGTTTTTCTAGGGCTTAAAATGTATTTATTTGTTACCGACTGTTCTCCTTGAAGGATCACTGATGCCTCCAGGGCTTCTACACCTATTTTACATCTGTTGCCTTGACACTAGCACTAATATGCCCCAGATGGCGGCAGGCGTTCCTTCTTTCAGACACAGCAAGAGCAGCACACTAAACCTTCTGGTGTGCACCAGGCCTGCTGGAAGCTGGTAAGTAGGCAGCCAGAAATAGCCTCAGAGCTCTGGGTATAGCATCAGAGTCTGATTCAGGGCTAGACTGTGACCTGTACTAATAAGAATCTTCCTTACACTATTCATATTCCCTCCTTGGAGCAGGTAGGCAGGGAAAGGCCTACTTGTTGGCCAGAGGAGCTGAGCTAGCCTGAGCAAAAGAGGCTTCAGGGGATAGCCAAGTTAGTCTGCTGTGCCCATGAAAGCTCATGATACCATCTACATGTTCTGTTAGTCTATAAAGTGCTACCAGACTATTTGTTGTTTGAGCAAAAGAGGTTACACCTGACTGCTGCCAACGGAGTAAGAAGGAAAAGCATGTGACTTTGGTGTTTCTCTAAGGCACAGTGCTTCCTGGGGCAGCCTAAATCACTCCTTGCTCATTCCTGTAGCTGTAGTCACAATTTAACTCTCAGGCTGTGTCTAGACTGGCCAGTTTTTCCAGAAAATCAGCTGCTTTTCTGGAAAAACTTGCCAGCTGTTTACACTGTCCGCTTGAATTTCCGCAAAAGCACTGACTTCCTACTGTAAGAAATCAGTGCTTTTTGTGGAAATACTATGCTGCTCCCGTTCGGGCAAAAGGGCCAATGTAGACAGCTGAGATTTGTTTTCTGCAAAAAAGCCCCAATCATGAAAATGGCGATCGGGGCTTTTTTGCACAAAAGTGCATCTAGATTGGCCACGGATGCTTTTCTGCAAAAAGTGCTTTTGCGGAAAAGCGTCCGTGCCAATCTAGACGCTCTTTTCCGAAAACGCTTTTAACGGAAAAGTTTTCCGTTAAAAGCATTTGTGGAAAATCATGCCAGTCTAGACGTAGCCTCAGTGATTGAAGAGGGAAAACAAGAACTAATTGGTTTGAGTTGTCCATCTTCTCTTGCCTGCGGAGTCAGATTGGAGATAGGAATGGGATACTAGATCAAACCGATGTGGCTGCTATTATGCTGGCAATCATAATGTTGCAAAAAGTTTTGGTCAGTTTACACTGGGACAGATCATTACTAGAGATCTGCACATGGTCTTCGGGTTCTTGTGATAGCCAACCTACTAATGTGGCCACTGTAAAAGACAATGAACCACTCAAGAACTATCCTGACAGGTCACAGACAGCCCCCACCAAAATCCTTCCTATAATAAAAATATTATAAGCATGGCCTTCATGTTAACAAATATGAAGGGCTAGATATGTGCAATAATCTTTGGGCAGAACAAAACTATTTGCAGTTCCCTGATCATCAGGGCAGTTTCCACCAGCTCTGGTATATTTTACAGCAGACTATTTTATTTCTGTCAGCTGTGGTCAGGGATCAGTAGAATGCAGCAGCACTCCAGCCATATTCCCAATACTGTACAAGCCATACATTGTGGATCAGGGAGGGGGCCTGCTACATGAGTTTTAAGTGGTTCAGCTGGCCAGTCATGCCCTTCTGTTGCCAAAATGGTGTAGAAGGCTTGAAGCGAGGCTGAGGATTTGTACCAAACTGTTTTTGTCCGATTAAAAAACATATCTTGTGTCTCACTTGAGAGACTCAAAGCTAAACCACAAAGAAGATGCAAAAGCACAGCACATTATGTAGCAAACAGGGACACTATCTACTCAAATATACTCTGCATGAGCTAACAGCAAACCTTCGTAAGTTTTCTCTAGTAGTACAGGAATGTCACTTTCAGATTCACAAGCAAGGTGTTGGAACAAATACTGACAACCCTGTCCCTAGAGAACCCGCCCCTGATTTTACACTTAGCTTGGGGATTTCTGAGGCAAGATACTGTGCTGTGTGAATATTCCATACAAACATAGGGTATGTCTACACTAGCCCCCTAGTTCGAACTAGGGAGGCTAATATAGGCATTTGAAATTGCAAATGAAGCCCGGGATTTAAATATCCCGGGCTTTATTTGCATGTTCCCGTCCGGTCGCCATTTTGAAATTCCACTAGCCCGAAGTAACTGCCCGTGACTACACGCGGCAGTGAAACGGTAATTCGAACTAAGTCCTTAGTTCGAATTAACTGTTACACCTCATTCCAGGAGGAGTAACAGTTAATTCGAACTAAGGACTTAGTTCGAATTACCGTATCACTGCCGCGTGTAGCCACGGGCAGTTACTTCGGGCTAGTGGAATTTCAGAATGGCTACCGGATGGGAACATGCAAATAAAGCCCGGGATATTTAAATCCCGGGCTTCATTTGCAATTTCAAATGCCTATATTAGCCTCCCTAGTTCGAACTAGGGGGCTAGTATAGACATACCCATAGACTGAATTCTTCAAAGGAGCCAAAAGGAGTTAGGCACCCAACTCATTCAATTTGCTTTGACTGATGGAGATTCCCAGGGACATAGATCAGCATCCTTTAAGGCTAGTTACTGTAGGAAAATAAGAGTACTTGAATGGGGAGGGCATACTTTATCTTCAAATCTCATGAAAAAAGAGGTCAGTGTTTGGAGCCAGGGGAAAGAACTGAGCAGAAGGGAGCACACAGCCACTTTATTTTGCAAGTCAATCTCTGGATTAGAGAGTGACAAACCACAAAACACTCAGTTTAGGCTGACTATGTTCTGTAGAAGGCAGAGATACAGAGTTGGCATGAGGAGGTACTACTATCCTGTGTGCTTGTTTTGGCAAGAAATGTGATTTGAATTAATGGAGAGTCTTTGATCATCTCCTCGTTAGTGCACTGCCTTACCTATGCTGATGAATTGTAGCCTACTGAGCTTTGAGTATATAAGGGTAGTCTGGCTTCTTTGCTCTACTATGACCTATGGCAGCCCTTTATGTAAAGGATCAGTTAAATGGAGGAGTTGTGTTACATCAACTCATTTTATTATCTCATTAGTTGATGCCTTTGTAAACTTGTATACTTTGCATGAGATTAATTGACTCACTTCACAGAAATTAAAAATGAGAGACTTGTCATGTCATTTCATCCATCTCCCTGTCACTGTGTCATTTATTTATTTATTTAGCCTTTTGACTAATGTACAAGGAACTACGTGGATTTTAGTGCAAGTTGAACCTCTCTAGTCCGGCACTCTAAGGTCCACCAACATCCATGGTCCGGCATGATTTTAGTTAGCTTGATGTCCGATGTGTCAGAAAGATAGAAAATACGGCAAAAGATCTCCTTGGCTTAACCACGAGATCTTGCATGATCTAAAAATCAAAAAGGAGTCATATAAAAAATGGAAAGTAGGACAAATTACAAAGGATGAATATAGGCAAACAGCACAGGAATGCAGGGGCAAGATTAGAAAGGGAAAGGCACAGAATGAGCTCAAACTAGCTACCGGAATAAAGGGAAACAAGAAGACTTTTTATAAATACATTAGAAGCAAGAGGAAGACCAAGGAGAGGGTAGCCCCACTGGTCAGTGAGGAAGGAGAAACAGTAACAGGAAACTTGGAAATGGCAGAGATGCTCAATGACTTCTTTGTTTCAGTCTTCACCAAGAAGTCTGTAGGAATGCCAAACATAGTGAATGCTAGTGGGAAGGGGGTAGTTTTAGAAGGTAAAATAAAAAAAGAACAAGTCAAAAATCACCTAGAAAAGTTAAATGCCTGCAAGTCACCAGGGCCTGATGAAATGCATCCTAGAATACTCAAGGAGTTTATAGAGGACGTATCTGAGCCTCTAGCTATCATCTTTGGAAAATCATGGGAGACAGGAGAGAATCCAGAGAACTGGAAAAGGGCAAATATAGTGCTGATCTATAAAAAGGGAAGCAAGAACAACCCAGGAAACTACAGACCGGTTAGTTTAACTTCTGTGCCAGGGAAGATAATGGAGTAAGTAATTAAGGAAATCATCTGTAAACACCTGGAAAGTGTCAAGGTGATAGGAAACAGCCAGCATGGATTTGTAAAGAACAAATTGTGTCAAACCAATCTGATAGCTTTCTTTGATAGGATAACGAGTCTTGTGGATAAGGGAGAAGCAGTGGATGTGGTATACCTAGACTTTAGTAAGACGTTTGATACGGTTTTGCATGATATTCTTATCAATAAACTAGGTAAATACAACTTAGATGGGGCTACTATAAAGTGGGTGCATAACTGGCTGAATAACCATACTCAGAGACTAGTTATTAATGGTTCACAATCCTGTTGGAAAGGCATAACAATAGGGGTTCCGCAGGGCTCTGTTTTGGGACCGGCTCTGTACAATATCTTCATCAGCGATTTAGATATTATAGAAAGTACGCTTATTAAATTTGCAGATACCACCAAGCTGGGAGGGGTTGTGACTAATCTGGAGGATAGGGTCATAATTCAAAATGACCTGGACAAATTGGAGAAATGGTCTGAGGTAAATAGGATGAAGTTTAATAAAGACAAATGCAAAGTGCTCCACTTAGGAAGGAACAATCAGTTTCATACATACAAAATGGGAAGCGACTGTCTGGGAAGGAGTACGGCAGAAAGGGATCCAGGGGTTATAGTGGACCACAAGTTGAATACGAGTCAGCAGTGTGATGCTGTTGCAAAGAAAGCAAACATGATACTGGGATGCATTAACAGGAGTGTTGTGAGCAAGACACGAGAAGTCATTCTTCCGCTCTACTCTGCGCTGGTTAGGCCTCAATTGGCGAATCGTGTTCAGTTCTGGGCACCGCATTTCAAGAAAGATGTGGAGAAATTGGAGAGGGTCCCGAGAAGAGCAACGAGAATGATTAAAGGTCTAGAGAACATGACTTATGAGGGAAGGCTGAAGGAATTGGGTTTGTTTAGTTTAGAAAAGAGAAGATTGAGGGGGGACATGATAGCAGTTTTCAGGTATCTAAAAGGGTGTCATGAGGAGGAGGGAGAAAACTTGTTCATCTTGGCATCTGAGGATAGATCAAGAAGCAATGGGCTTAAACTGCAGCAAGGGAGGTTTAGGTTGGACATTAGGAAAAAGTTCCTAACTATCAGGGTAGTCAAACACTGGAATAAATTGCCCAGGAAGGTTGTGGAATCTCCATCTCTGGAGATATTTAAGAGTAGGTTAAATACATGTCTCTCAGGGATGGTCTAAACAGTATTTGGTCCTGCCATGAGGGCAGGGGACTGGACTCGATCTCTCGAGGTCCCTTCCATTCCTAGTATTCTATGATTCTATGTCTACTTATCATGGGTGTGGCCAAGTTTCCTGTGATCCCATGAAGTTTGTTTACAGCCTCCAGTCCTGGCCATCTGTGTTCTGTGCTGTTACTTTGCTCTAATTTACCCGTAAATGCATTCTAAGAGCCCAGTAAGCAGTGCAAGTGTTGGTAATGCTGCTAGACAATACCGACCTCCTGTGGTCCAGAAAATTCTCTGCTTTAGCACTGGTCAGGTCCCAAAGGTGCCAGAATAGAGAGGTTTTTAACCTATATACAAACTCCTGCTCTGTACTCATAATGCCATATGTAAATGCTTGCTGGATTTTATACATTGCTTATTTTTTCATATTGTTCAGAGTAATGAATCTTATTGCATTGCTTATGGATAAGGCTGTCCCGTTATAAGACCCTAGTTTTAGTTGCTTATAATGTTGCCAAATTTTAGCCAATCAAGCTGAAATTTGCCATGCCAGATGCCTGCTTCAGACTGAAATTTTTGGAAAGTTTCAGCAAAATTGTGCAGCTGTTTCTGGGAATAAAGTTAGGGGAAAATATACTCCTTTACCCATGTTTTTTAAAAAATGTAACACCAGGTTTTTTTTAGAAGTTCTAGCACCCACCTCCAGGCTGTAGAGGAGGGAGTTGAAATCTAGCAAGTGGATTGCTCTGACATCATGGATTTATCTTGTGCTGGTCATGTAATAAGAGCCCAAATTTGGCCAGGTTAGATGTCCCTGAAATATCTCAGTTCACAAATCCTCAATGCAGGCTTATTAGAGTTCAGCAGCTTAATTTTCCAAATATTCTGTCTCCTCTGAGTATGCTCCAGCCTCTGGATGCCAGGGCTGAGCAGAACTTTCTAGATCAGTGGTGGGCAACCTGTAATGTTGAAGGCCACATGTGACCCATAGGGGTTCTATGTGTGGTCCATGAGACATTTCGTTAACCATTGCCCACACATAGGGTTGCCAGATTCTCCTTGTTTTTGTCCACATCGTTTTTTCCTACCAGTATTACAAAAGTGATGCACACGTAAAGATGGGCACGTGAAGTGAGGTGAATGTTCATAACATTGTGCAGAACATTGTGAGAACCGTACACTCCCTCTGCATCCAATAAAAGTGCTCCTACGGTTGCATTGACTCACCCAAGCACAGTTAGCAAAACTACCCTGTCCAAGAAGACCATCTTGGTTACGACAATCTTGTGGCCCACCGATATGGAGGGTCACTCATGTGGCACACTCACTAGCCTAGATTGCCCCTCTCTGTTCTAGACTCAGAGGCTGAAGGCAGAGGGAGTAGACTGGGACTGAAAGCTAGTAAGTAGAGGATGGCAGCTAGGACCGTATGAATAAAGAGACTAAGGCCTTGTCTACATTACAGAGTTTTTTCGGAAAAACAGCTGTTTTTCCAACAAAACTTCAGTTACGTCCACACTGCAGTCATGTTCTTCTGAAAGAAAATTGAAAGAACAGAGGGGTTTTTCCAACATTGGTAATCCTCATTCTACAATGAAGAAGCCTTTTTCTGGAAGAGCTCTTTTGGAAAAAGGCATGTGTGGATGATGAAGAGGGAGTTCTTTCGAAAGAAGAGGAAAGAGGAAAAAGCATAGGTGCCCTGATGGCCACTCCATCCATAGTAATCACAGCTGAAATGCGAATAGCGTCCATTCAGTGTGGACGCTATCTTTCGAAAAAGCAGACCGCGTTTTCAATGCACTTTTGCAGTGTGGATGCTCTCTTTTGGTAGACGTTTTTCTGGAAGTTCTCTTCTGGAAAAGCTTCTTCCAAAAGAAGCCTGCAGTCTAGACATAGCCTAAGGCCTTGTTTACACTAACCATCTCTGTCGATCTAATCTATGCGACTTCAGTTAAACAAATAACATAGTTGAAGTTGAAGTACTTATGTGGAGTCTTGCATGCAGGAAGGTAAGTGAAGGCCACTCTTGTATCATGGCCAGCTACTCTTCTGATCGTGGTGGAGTACTGGTGTTGACAGGATAGCACTCAGAGTTGGTTTACTGCATCTGCTTTGACACAATAAACCAGCGCCCTGTGTATCGATTCCTGCAGCATCAATTCCCGATGTAGTGAAAACAAGACTGAAGACTAGGAAGACATTTCACGTGTCCCAAAAAACAATCCTGGGAAAGAAACAAGGATATCATATGGAAAAAAAATCCAACCAGGATTGTCCTGATAAAATTAGTGCATAGGATCATTTTACAAATAGACTTAAAATTAGTTTGCAAATAGAAAAAGCAACATTTATCAAAGTGTTTTAAATGAATCATTTACTTCACCCTAGGTACTAGAGGAAAGTTGGGGAGACTAAACAGAAAAAAAGCCACAAAGATATAGGGGGGGGAATCAAAACTATGGAAAGAAAATAGATTGAAATTATAAGAAGGAAGACTGGCAAAGAAAAGAATGTAAAGAAGATTGTAATAGCTCCTGTGAGATTTTAGAAAGCCATATTTAAAGTGAGAAATTGCAATTTGCCACACATTTACAAGATTGTGCCAAATAACATCTTTTATACAAATGCTGTTTTCTAAAAGAATTTGCCCTCAAGCTCCCTAGATTAATCACTGCTGGAGGACAATTATGCCTATTACTTTTCCTGCAATATTGGCTGTGCTGAAGAAACAAAGATGTTCAATCATCAGTGAAATCATCTAAATTATCCACTCTAATTCTAGGCACAAAACAGAAAGGAAGACATTTGAAGGAACAATATGCTGGTAGTGCAAGCTTCATTACACTTGGTTTCTGACTGTGGGATATTCCAGAAAGATTAAATAAAATTAACAAGAATCATAACGGAGAGGGTGAGGACAAAAGTGGAAATGGATTTTTTAGCATATAACTATGGAACTAACTTTCAACGCCTAGAAAAAAAAGCAAATTTATCCTTAGAGAAGATAGACTTGTGCTGAAGTTGTGGTCAGCATTCTAGAACCAACGTATTCTTCTATAGCCAACAGTCAGCTTTTCAGATGTTTTCGTCTATATTTAAAGAAGGCAATGGAAGAGCCAGGACTCATGGGTTCTGTTCCTAGGTCTGCTAGGCTATGTCTACACAGCAGTGTTAATAACATAGTGCATATCTACACAGCAAGCCTTTATTTTGAAATAATGTCGAGCTGGAGGACTTCTTTCTACAACTCATGGTAACCCTCATTTCACAAGGAGTAAGGGAAGTTAAAGGAAGAGTGTTCTTCCTTTGACTTCCTGTTGTGTAGACAGAGCCAAAAACCAAATTAAGCTATTTTGACTTAAGCTACACAATTGACATAGCCACAGTTATGTAGCTTAATTCGACTTTAGCCCTGCTGTGTAGATGTACTCCTAGTGACTAGTTACAACTAGATTGTATATAGGCTTGTGTGGATAAGGAAGGCTCAAGAAACCTGTCCCATCCTTGCACTCTTGATCTGGAGCAGGGCACATTCCTAGGCTTTGTGCTATTGACTCACAGGGAACATTGAATTTTAGTGCTGTGAGCCGCAGAAGGAAACATGGCAGAATGGGGCAATGGTGGGATTATGATCACCTCACCGTCCATGATATATAATAGTATAGGTGGAGCACAAACTCACCTTGTAAAATGATGTAGTCATAAGAGTTATTGTGTGTGCTTCTCCAGTGCCCTTAGGGGCATTGTGTTTGCTTCTGATGAAATGCCTCAAGAAACAGCTCCTGTCATACAGCTTCTCCTCCTGCAATTCAAGCAATGACACAAAGCCACTGAGCTTTTCTGTTCCTCAATTTATCCATCTTTAAAATGGTCACAATAAAGCTTCCTTCACAGGGCTTTTGAGTGACTTAGAGCAGTGTTTCACAACCTTTTTTTATAAAGTGCCCCTTTAAAAAAAATTATGAGTACTCGGAGTACCTACAGTTTTCAGACACACACATTTTTTTCTACCATTACAACACATTTGTTTAAACAACTTAATCATAGCCAGGTGGGCGATGAAATTTTTGGGTGTAAAAAGCACAAAAATAATAAAACGCTGTAAAACTTAAAACAAAAATTCAGTTTTCTCCAAATTTCAGTTGTGTTGACGTATTCCCCAGACTTCTCTCAAGTACCTCTAAGGGTACTCATTCCACTGGTTGAGAAACACTGACTTAGGGTTTATCTACACAAATATTTAGTTTGTGGCAAGCTGAGGTGTGAATCTTCCCTGTACTAGCTTGCCTGCACTAGCTGCTGCAGACTAACTGGATGTTTAGATCCTGCTGACAAGTACTTAAAGTTCATTAGTGCATTTTGATCTAGTCCATTTCTAAGGAGGACTAGATCTAAGTGTGCTAATGAACTGTTAATATGCACGTGGACATACTGGTAGATTCACAACCTAACTTGCCATGGACTGATTGTTTAATAACGCCTGTAAAGTACTTCGAGATCTTTGGAGGAAAGGCACTATATACATTACATTTATAATTAATAAGATTGTAACCCCAGATTGGTCTCTTGTGCAAATGTGGCTAGAATTTGAGTGCGCCGAACCATTTAGCTGTGGATGATGTGTCATTTTCACCAGGAGTTAAAAGGAAGCAGGCTTCACAGACTCTTCTGAGCCTCATTTGTTCATTACTCTGGGTTTGTTATGCTTGCAATTCAGCTTTCTTTATTGTCTAGAGAGCAGTGGTGTTTTCTTTTACCCTGATCCTTTGTTTTTCATTATCTGACCAAAGGAGATTTTTCTCCATTTACTACTGTCAGCAAACCTCTCTTTTCACATGCCAAAATCTAGCTTCAGACCTTCAGAACACTTGTGTGTCAGTAAAAAATGAGGCTTTATTGGTGCAAACTCACTGATGATATAGTCTCATCTGACAGTATGCAGTTTGCCCTCTATCTCTGTTCAGCTCTGGCAAGGTCCACCTGCTCACTTGATGCTGTAATTTATGTCACTCACTCCGATGCTCTGTGGTTGCCAACGTCTGATTTCTTTCTTGACATACACATTTGTAAAGATACATATGTGTGAAAACAAATGAAGTCAGTGAAGAAAGCTGGAGTTTCTGGAAGCTGTTCTCCCCTGAAATAGAAAGAGGGATCAGGAGAGCTCTCGGAACAGTAAACAGGAGGTGTACTTGTCTGAGAAGGAAATCACTATTGAATGGAGCAGCAGTTATCTCACCTGACAGTACAAAAAGGGCAGATCACCCAACAGGGCACATCCTGGAGAACAGGGATAGCTAGACCCTTAAGCAGGTGTGACCCTGACAGGTAACTCAGTTACTGTGGCAATACAGCTAAAGAGCAGTATCATCCACTTCCATTCATTTGTAGATACACTCATCTCTAGTTTATAATTTTAATTTTGTAACAAACAAAGATGATCAATAAATGGCTTGATATAGTCTATAAATGACATGTAATCTTTTCGGAAAAATCAGGTCCTATAATTCTCTACATATCCAAGAAAGAAGGCATTCAAAATTAGAAGACACTTGAAATTTTGGCCAGGGAGTCCAATCTTTGTAGCATTATCAAACAATCTGAAGAGTCTTAAGGAATGTATCCCTTCTTCATTTTATGATACAATACAAGGTTAGAAGTCTTTTGAATCCTGGAATATTTAAAATATTTTTTCCAGAATTGTGGGGTATTTCAAACAACAATTCACTGAGGCAGAACAAGAAAATAGAGGAAGTCAGCTTTCTGCTATAGAAGACACGGGAAAGACACTGACTATATTATATGATAGAGGCCAGTAAAATAACATGATGATGATGATGCAAGAATGAAGTTTGAGACAGAATCATATTGAGAGGCCACAACTGAGTCAGTGTTGCTCAAATTGGTAGAGAGGTGTTTCCTGGAACTTTGTATGAAGTCATTGAGCACTGTGATTCTGGGACAGACAAGGATGAGTGAATTAGAAGAACATTTGTAATCGGCATTGCTAATGAAGTAGCCTTGTTAAAATTACAGATAAAGTGAGAGCTGGTACTGGGGAGAGCTATTTTAACAATTTAGTTAGGAATTCCTTTTGGAACAAAGCTGCCATCAATCCCGTACAATACATGTAACAGTTTGAAAGATGCAGGAGATGCATTTGCACTTTTACATGAACTTGAAGCAAATCCAGATGCTTCAACCTTTTTGCCTCCTCCTCCCTTTGCATTTCTCCCCTTTCATAGCTTTTATTAGTGCATTGGCAAATTATAAGGGCTTCATCTACCACCCATATTCATGTTGAGCAGTGACTCACTACCCACTACTCCATGTGAATATGGGTGATATAAAATCAAGCCCTTGGCAATATACATAGAAGAGAACATGTTATATCTACTCAGTAAAGTCTGTGTGGGGACCATGCCATGCCGCGAGGCACGGGGTTCGAACGAACGGGGATTTAAAAATGGCGGCTCCCCGCTTATGCAAATGAAGCCCGGGAAATTCAAATCCCGGGCTTCATTTGCAAGTGCGGTATGCCTACATTACCCCGCTAGTTCGAACTAGGAGGGTAGTGTAGACATACCCTAGCATCTTTGGCAGGAGAATAGGAGTTTCTTATTTCCCCTTGCATCAGTGCATGGCTGAGTAGACTAGGGCACAATGAGTATGAAGTTTCATAGCTGCAGGTAAGGGGGAAAGTCAACCTCTGACAGTTGTAAAAATAATTGCTTATATTTTGCATTTTAACAATATGCCATCTAGTATATTTCTAGGCTTTTACAATGAATTTCCCTACCAAGGACATCCAGAGTTGGGGCTAATCATTCTAGATATCTGGGTTACTTAATCCTGATATTGTCCTTTCCAAAGTAAGGGTATTTTTGATGCCTCAGTAATCTTCATTGCTTCCTGCTCCTACCTTAGTCCAAATGATCTGTATCCTGGAACACTAATGCAATATTATACTACTAGCCAATTAGCCCATCATAAAACGGGATTTTCAGGTGTCTCCTCCACGTCGGCCTTCTCTCCTGAGCCTCCGGTCTCTCGCTCCATGTCTCTTTCTTTCGCTCTCCTCCTCCTCCTGCCTTCCCCCTCTCTCTCGGCTCTCCTCCACCTTCTGCCTCTCTCTACGTCTCTCTCTCTCTCTTCTCCCCTTCCTGCCTCTCTGTCTCTATCGGGGATGCACGCTTGTTCAGGCCATGCCCTCCTTCGCCTCCCATCATGGTGCTCAGCTGACTTCTGCGCTGCTCAGCTGGGCCGCCGCGCAGGAGCAAGCAGCGCAAACGGCCTCTCTCTCTCTTCTCCTCCTATTGCCTCACTCTCTCTCTCTCAGCTCTCGTCCGCCTCCTGCTTCTCTCTCCATCTCTCTCTCTTTCTCTTCTCCCCCTCCCTCCTCTCACTCTGTGTTTCTCTTCTCCTCCTGGTGTGTCTCTCTCACTCTCTCTCACTATCCTCCGCTTCCTCTGTTCTCCTGTCTGTCTCCCCCGCATCCTCTGTGTCTGCTCCGCTTTCCTCCTTTTGAATCCGGCACCCTTTCCTGATGTCAGAGACGCACACTCGTCCAGGCCCCGCCTCCTGGCTGTTCCATCTGGGCGGCGCTGTTGCTCCCCCGTGCTGCATGGGGAGCGTGAATCCCAAACGGCCACTTGCTCCCGCGCGGCGGCCCAGCTGAGCGGCGCAGAAGTCAGTCGAGCACCACGGCGGGAGGCAGCAGGGCCTCCCAGAGGGAACAGCCAGCATTTCAGCATTACAGAGTCACAGACATTGGGCTACTATATACATGATATGTTCTAATTATCCTTGATTACTTTTTCACCAACACTTCTTTCTCTATATTAGTTTCCATAGCATATAACAAAATCAGTGAGAAATGGTGTACTGCGCTTCCATTATGTTGTTGGCCATTGCTCTAATTCAGGTGTAATTTAAAATATTTTGGCCCAGTCTTCCAAATCATTTTGAATGTTGAATATTTTACTCCATTTATTAAAAAAAAATGCCCAAAATTGTTTTTTGTTCTCCCGCTGTGAAAATCATTCTGACTGGATTGCGAAAGACAAATCATTCAAGGAGCCCTGTAGAAGTGGCTTATTGATATTCATGTCTCCCGCAGTGAAGTCCACAGAACAGTTTTCATTAAATCTGTCTCTTTCTCAGTTAAAAAAAACCGAGGCAGGAAAATGGTTTAAATGCCCAGTGTTTAGTGGATAAACTTCTACATCACAGAACCACCGTCAGAGTTTTATGAGTTGATACCTCTTGTGCACTTGGATGGAGGGATTTATGCTCATCTGTATCCGGTGACTTCCACTAGCATTAACTGAAATGCACTGTATAAATCTCCTATGCAACAAGAGGAGAGATTGTTCCTTTTAGACCGACTTTTATTAGAGCCATTACTTTATACGTATGTAAGCCTCTAGTGACATCAAAGGGTTTTCGTTTAAACCACATTTTATGAGAGCCAGCCATTAAGCTTATTGGGCTTCTAATGATAGTAGGTTCCCCATAAAGGGTCATAGATGTCAGAGTTTTACCTTTTGCCTGCCTTTGATACGACAGTGTTTAATGCAAGTGTATAATTTTGATATTCCCAAGGATCATACTGTGAATTTTAACTGTCAACTTCAAATTGTTAA
Organism: Pelodiscus sinensis; assembly: GCF_052426305.1. Classification (NCBI taxonomy): domain Eukaryota; kingdom Metazoa; phylum Chordata; order Testudines; family Trionychidae; genus Pelodiscus; species Pelodiscus sinensis. Next base: position 70,349,520 of record NC_143052.1, read on the forward strand.
AATGAAATCACTAGAATTTTTAAAGTGGGACCACCCTGTCAGATGGCAGCTCGCCCTTTGAAGAAATAGGGGACTGGTCTACCTCAGGCAGGCTCCACAGAGGGGGAATGAGGCAGCTCTGGTTCACCTCGGGGTAGTTAATTCATTGAGTAACTGGGAGGCAGTTAATTAGGCAGGAAAGAGCCTGGACATGGTAAAAGATTAAAGACCTCAGTTAGGGAATTCTTGAAAAGAAAGGCGAGAGAGAGAACGTGGAGAGAATGTGTCAGAGAGAATGTGGAGAGAGGATTCCTTGAGCAGACTGGAAAGAAGCTGCCTGAGAAGCCAACACTCCAAAGAGGAAGAAGCAGGGCAAGAGGCTGGGGATGCCCACAAAAGGAGGAGAGGTAGGAAGTCGCTCCAGGAGAGACCAGGGAATGAGAAGGATTGGTTCTGGCTGTTCCAAGGAAAGGCTCTGAACTGGAACCCAGTAGAATGGATGGGCCTGGGAGATTTTCCCTACCTGTGCTAGCCTAGGACTTTGAAGAAGCCTCTAAACCCAGGAGACCTACAGCTGTTTAGCTTTCACTGGAGCAATGGAAATTCCAACTCCCCAGTATCCTAATGATGAACTTGGCAAACACAGAACTGAGTGAGGCCACCTACATGGAATGGAGTCAGATGGTGTAGCTCCCCATCCTTTTGCAAGGAGAAACTAATAGAGGAAAGCCACTTCTTATATCCACAAACATTTGTGATCTAGTGGACTAGGATCCCACATTCCTGGTTTTTTTGTTCTGTTGTTTGTCAATTTTTCAATGAACAGTGACAGTGAGAGGCACAAAATGAAAGCAACATTCAAACCACTTACAAATATCCAGAGGGGGTTGATTTGTAGCATCCACTAATGAGGCTGCCAAATGTCTGTCCAATTTCAAATGTTTCCGTTGAAAACCCTGGTAATTAGCGCTGCCAACAGATTGTTAAAAATATCACTGGGAACACACCCTTTCTAGGTGATAGCTGACTGTGAGGCTGAGTGCACTGTAATTATAGTGCAGTCAACGAGTTACAGCTTGAGCTAATAATACCCTACTGAGCCTAAGAGTTGTAATTACACAGAGATGTAATGTAAGATTGGCAGGATTTTTTGTGGTGGTCAAACAGCATCTGGTAAATTTAAAAGATCCAACCTGGTGGTCACTGCAAGCCAAGGCTCAGATGGGCCAGTTTAAAATGTAGCAGATCAAACAAACCAAGTCACTCACTTGGCAAAACAGTGGTGTTTTCCCTAGCAATGGAGGGTTCCTCCTTTAGGTCTGATATAAAGAAAAGTTTAGATGGCAAATGCATATTAAAATTTCTAGCTAAAAAAAGATGTCAACAAAGCTTTTAACAAGATCATTATCTAACAACAAAGAAGTAAATAATAATCCTTTCCAGTATAACACTCATTCAAATGGAGTGCATAACTTTATGGAGAATCCAACTCAATATATTTTTCTAGCATTGTGGCCACATTCCATTTTCTGCAGCTAAAGGTGCCTAACCCAAGTCTGTATAAGATGAACTTGGTGCAGGACATTAGAAGGCGACAAAGAGCATATCACCTTTATACCCCAAGCTTCCTGGAGGAATCAATGCCAGGTTCTCCCATATAAGCCCTGGTCTACATGAGGGAGATATTTTGGAATAACAAGTGGAACACCCACACGACCCAGCCTGGTTTTTTTGTTTTGGTTTTTGGTTTTGGTTTTTTTTAATAATGGGCTGGTTATTTGAAATCTGTACTCTTGCTTTCCTCAGGAAATAACACTTATTTTCAATTGCTAATTTGAAACAGCATTAGTGTGAATGATCTGGTGCTACAAATTTGAAATAATTGGCCTCCAGAAGCCTCTCACAGTTGCACTTGTGATTGCTCTGGCCACATCTATCATCTCCACTGCTCCCCTTCTCCTGCAGAGCTTAAAACAGCAGGCTACTGCAGAAGGGCTTGTGTCATGTGGCCAGCTTGGCAAGCCACATGCCATACAGTAAGAGCTGACAGAGCCATGGCAGACCCCAGTGCTCCCACTGACCTCCCCATCATGGCTGCCAGCACTCCCACAGCATCCTTGGTTGCTACTCACCAAGGACACAGGAGAGCACTGGCCTGAAATGGTGCAGAGATCCTGAATCTCACTGAGGTCTGGTGTGAGGAGACCAATTTGCAGGATCTGTGCACGAGAAAGCACAATGCTGACATGTACAGCCAGATGGCCAGCAGTCTGGCAGACAAAGGCCACACCTGGACTCTCAACCAGGTCTGGATGAAAATAAAAGAGCTCTGGCAGGCTATAACATAATGCCAGGGGGCAGAGCGGATGCTCTGGGGTGGCCCCACAAATGTGTCACTACTATGAGCTGCTCAGTGCCATGCTGAGAGGGGGCCGGTCACCTCTCCTCTCACCTCCATTATTATTGAGTCCAGCCAGGATATACCTGGCATCAGCCTCCATATGGGTAGATTTGCAGAAGACAAGGAGGAGGAGAAGGCAGCCAGCAAGGTGACCATGCCCATCAGCCAGGACCTGCTCTTTGCCCTGAAGCCAGTTCCCTCCCCATCCCATGATGTCTCCCAGGCATCAGAGGAACTGGGCAAAGGCACTTCAGGTGAGTTCTATAACTTTCCCTATACACACGTGGGGGCAGGAGACAGGCAGTGAGAGGCTACATGTTCCTTGCTTGGCCTACTCGGCCTGGGGGTTGCACAGCAGCACTCCCGGACCCCATGATCCTCTCACACAGGAACCCCTCAGTCCTTCTCACCAGGTTCCTGGAGAGGCCTGCCTTTCTCCAGCCTCTGTGCTGGGACACCTTCCCATGACAAGCCACCACTAAGAAGGCTGGGGTCATGGAACCACACAGCAGTGCCACCCACGACAGAGGGTCAGGCCTGCACTCAGACAGCCTCCACTCCCATTCAAGTGCGGCGATGTGGAGGAGACTGATCCCCTGCATGAGAGGGAGAAAGAGGAGGGAACTCCAGTAACACTCTCTCCAGCAAGCGACATCTGTCACTCACAGGGAACAAGATGCAACTGAAGGTACTATGGTAGCCTGGGAAGCACTAGGAAGCTGACAAAGGCAGACATGGCACACTACACACAGATGATGGTGCTGAACTTTCTGGTGTGGCCATGAATGAGAGAACTGACTGGAAAAGGCTATGGAAGACAAAAATGAAGGAATGTGGGGGGAGGGAGAGGAGGAGAAAGTCCAGGCATTAATCCCAGTAGGGGTTTGTCAAGGCTGTGCAAGCCCTATAGGCAAAATAGACCCCTTTGAAACAATAATGCTTGGACTATACTGTTCAAGTGGGTATCCTCACAATCTACAAAGTAAACAGTTAAACATGTGGGAAGGTTATCAGAGGCAAAATAACCCTCCACAATTTACAAATGGTTTCTAAGCTTCTGAAAATAAAGTGATCAGATATTTGAAAATGCTACGTCTGGTCTTACTTCTCACAACAGCTATCTAGCTCTGTTTCCTCCTGCCTTTTTCCCTGAGTCGGCACATAGCAAAGCAGCTCTATAAAATGATTGACATGAAGCCCTGTTTAGTGGTGCTGGCTTTGCAAAGCAGCAGGCTTTAGCAGAGAAGGTGGGATGGAACAATAAACAAACGCGGGAAAATGAAGAAGGCAAGATGAGAACTGGTGCCATCGGGCTGTTATGACAATAACCCCAAGAATTGATCTCTGTCCCTGTCCTAAAATTCTCTGGGGGCACATCTACGCGGCAGAGTTATTTCAGAGTAACTGACATTATTCCGAAATAATGTAGTGCATGTCTACACTACAAGCCTTTATTTCGAGATAATGTAGAACTGGAGGACTTCTTGCTCCAGCCCATAGTAACCCTCATCTCACAAGGAGTAAGGGAAGTGTTCTTCCTTTGACTTCCTGCCCTGTAGACAGCTCCAAAAGCTGAATTAAGCTATTTCAACTTAAGCTATGAAATTGACATAACTGATGTTGAGTAGCTTAATTCAACTTTAGCCCTGCTGTGTAGACGAACCCTAGGTGTGTGGCATGATTTTACATAAATCTCATTAAGCCATTATACAGGCAGTCCCCGGGTTACGTACAAGATAGGGACTGTAGGTTTGTTCTTAGGTTGAATCTGAATGTAAGTCAGAACTGGCGTCAGCCGCTGCTGAAACTGATCAGTTTCAACCGCGGCTGAATCTGGACGCCAGTTCTGCCTTACATACAGATTCAACTTAAGAAACCCAGGCATCCCCAAGTCAGCTGCCGCTGAAACTGATCAGCGGCTGATTCCAGGAAGCCTGGGGCAGAGCAACTCAGTTTCAGCAGCGGCTGAATCAGGACGCCTGGTGCAGAGCAGCTGGGGTGCTGCTGGGTTGCTCCAGTAGCGCGGCTCCTCAGCACTACTGGATCAACCCAGCAGCACCCCAGCTGCTCTGCCCCAGGCGTCCTGATTCAGCCGCTGCTGAAACTGACCAGCAGCGGCTGAATCAGGACGCCTGGGGCAGAGCAGCTGGGGTGCTGCCAGGTTGGTCCGGAGCGGCGCTGCGGGACCAACCCGGCAGCCCCCAGCTGCTCTACCCCAGGGGTAGGCAAGAAAAGCCTGGTCTGCTGGGGGGGGCACTAGCTGCACCCCTCCCCCCCCCAGCAGACCAGGGAGACGGGGTGGCGGGACCGCCCAAGTCCTCCACGGCTTTGCTCCGTCTCCCTGGTCTGCTGACCTGTGAGACGTGGAGCAAAGCCGCAGAGCACGCGGGCAGTGGGACAGTCCAGGCGCGCCGTGGCTGTCCCACTGCTGGCGTGCTCCGAGGCTTTGCTCCCCATCTCCCTGGTCTGCTGGTTGGGAGACGGGGGGCAAAGCCACGGAGCACGCCCGCAGGGGGACAGCTCAAGCGCGCCTGGGCTGTCCCGCTGCGGGCGTGCTCCAAGGCTTTGCTCCCCGTCTCCCTGCAGACCAGGGAGACAGGGAGCAGTTTTTCTTGCCCCGGGAGGATGGGGGTGGCGGGACCGTGGCACATCTGGGCGTCCCGCCGCTCCCGTCCTCCGGGGCGAGAAAAGCCCCGTTCGTAACTGCGGATCCGACATAAGTCGGATCCGCGTAACTCGGGGACTGCCTGTAGTGGCATGACTTTGTGTGAATTTGATGTTCACTGAAAAGTGTTGTTAAAAACACAGTCCAGAGCTATTATGCAGGCAGAGCCTATACAGATTCTCTCACACAGCTTAATTAATGTGTCAGTTGTTACCTGCAAAGCCTTTGATACTCCAGTCCTGAGCCTTTGCTAACAAATAGTTGATAGCCTTACATAATGATGTCGGGATGAGTGTTTTCTTTCTCTGTTTTCCAGTCCTTAGGCCTTGAGCATATTGATAACATTGGGCCCCCAAAATGATTATTTACAATTGTAGACTACTTTGGTCAACCTGAGATTCTTAGATGAAAGGTAATGGGTAAGTGCACAGTTTTGATCTTCATTATCTTGCTCTTTATTCTCCAACCTGGTACATATTCAAAATATTCCTGACTGAAAAACCTGCATCTGAACACCCTCACTCATTGTGCAAATTCAGATCTAGATTCAGACTTGAATCTGTAGCTCAGACAATTCTCTAATTCCTCTGTAGAGGTTCTTCCAATTCACGGATCCTTTTCTACTTTAGACTCTGCCATGTACTAGAAGCCATTACATCAAAACACAGCAGGTAATAAATCGCTTTGGTTCTCATGATTTCCAGTCCTTCTAGTCTACAGCTCTTTTGACTTTGACTACATTTGCCAACACCTGAGAGAACCATTTCTGGATTAAGTAAAAAACTGAGGACATAGGTTAGGGATTTCTAAAGTATATCAATTTATCAAAAATGAGCCTTATTGTCCTTCTTTTCACTCTGGTTCACACATATTTCTCCTGCACTCATGCATACACAATTGTTCCTCCACTTTGCTCTTCATTCTTTCCCTGCTCTTCACTCCCCAATTCCTTGTCTTCTTTCTGTCTGTTCTTGCCATTTCTTCCTCCTTTTGTTCTCTTTCCAGTATCCCTTTTCCTGTCTTTTTCCTCTTTACTCCTTAGACATTTCAGTTTTGTCAGCTAATGATGTAAAACTCTGTGATAAGCAGCCAGAGAGACGTGCTAATCATCTCCATTTCAGAAAGTGGGTGAAATAATGTCTCTTATTGGACCAATGATTGTGGGAGACAGTGATAACATTTCAAGCCATGCGGAGCTCTTCTTCACAGTTTGTTTCACAGTTTGCTCTTGCTTGTGGCAGTTTGTTCTCAAAAGACTGCCATTACCATGGGAGGGCCAAATCCTGATTTTTATTACCTGAATGCAAACCCATCAATTGCACAAGTCGAAAGGAAAGTAAAATGTAATTCTGTCAAGCTAGGAAATTTTTGTTTGTTTTAAAAAATTCCTTATGCATCTATGTTTTGCATGCATCTTATTTCATGGGGGAAAACACTTTTATTAGCAGGTTGTTCTTAAAATCCCTCAGCATGATTCAGTGCTCATATTCTTTAAAGGGTACAGATAGAACATCCTAAACTTCAGTTGTAATTTCTTCTTCTGAAGTCATTGCTTTAGTGTCCTCTAGTGCTGAGTGAGAGCCACTGTTAGAGTTCCCTTTGTCACTGGCAATGCTGTTTAGTTTCTCTTTTTAGTGCTAGCTTTCTGCTGTGCTTTTTATAACTTCATTTAATATCAGTCTCTTGGCAATTCAGAGTCAGATGCTGGTACCCTTGCTCACACTAAATGACACTGTAATAACATGGCCATCCAACTCTGTCTTGAAACAGTACTTATTAGCAGGAGAGATATACCATGCTTCAAGCAAGCACTGTAGGCACTTCAGCTGCTAAAGCTCTCTGGGTATGTCTACACTACCCCGCTAGTTCGAACTAGTGGGGTAATGTAGGCATACCGCACTTGCAAATGAAGCCCGGGATTTGAATTTCCCGGGCTTCATTTGCATAAGCAGGGCGCTGCCATTTTTAAATCCCCGCTCGTTCGAACCCCGTGCCGTGTGGCTACATGTGGCATGAACTAGGTAGTTCGAACTAGGCTTCCTAGTTCGAACTACCTACCGTTACTCCTCGTGGAATGGGGGCAGGGGAGCACGGGAAGCCTCCTCCTGCCCTGTAAGGAGCACGTGGCACTTTGAAGTGCCATGGACTCCTCACAGGTCCAGGGCAGGGTGAAGGAAGCTTCACGCAGCTCTCCCAGACCCTGATTGGCCTGGGGGCGGGGGAGCAGCAGGGCCTCCGCAGGCTGAGTCCACCTGCTTGGCAGAGGCCCTTTTGCCCACCCCTGAATTACAGGCTGAGGGAAAAGTGTGAAAAGCAATGCAATATGGATCAATAATAGGCAGGGAACAGGTAGCATTCTATCCACTTCAGATACACATCAGCCTGTTATAAAATGTGGGGAGACTTATACCATTGGTGTTACTTTGTTCCATTTTCAAGAATGTATGGCCCAGAAGTTCAAATAAGTATTACTATGCAGTATCTGTGTACCACACCCATTTCAAGTGCATTGGGCATGTTTTTAATACAGCTAGTTAACAGATCCTTTTATCTTGTCATTTTTTTAATGGAAGTGGTTGATTAGTAATTCATTCTAGTTTACTAAAAAAAATTCTGGTTGGTATGATACAAGATTAATTAAAACCTGAAAGATAAACAGCACTATATAAATACTTAGTATAATTATTTACAAAACCAGCAATGCCTTTTCTAATATATATTCACCTTTTATAGGAAAAAGGTGGGTGTGTATCCTTTGCATTTGAAAGATTTTAAGATCTTTTTTAAATTTTGCCAGTGGTTTTATTAATTAATCTCTCTCTCATTCTCGCTCCTTCACTCTCTCTCTCCTTCTGTCTCATCAGTTAGAAATATAAGGCCCAATTCTTCTAGTTGGCTGAGTTTTGCTCAGTGCAGAGCCCAGAAATGTGACAAAGGTGCATTTACATCATTTCTGAATTCCCCCAATCCTGGCGCTAGTTAAGGTGCAACTTAGAGCAGCTTCCAAGCTGCTCTAAAATGTATTCAACTGCCCATAATCCTAAAGGACTGTTCTAAAAGTTAGAGTGCTACAGAGCAAAGGAGCCTGGGGCTATAGAGCCAGCTATTCTTATTCTGCATCAACTGGGGATTGTTCTGTACTGGGGGAATCTTTAGGGGGTTATTTAAACAGGTTTTAAAATCCCCTTTTATACCAAAGTGGTACAAAGGGGCTGTAATGAACCAGAGAACCTGTCCCAGCATTTGAAAGGCCTGTGTCTGAGCTTTAAAATTATACCCTTTTTACGCTGATATTCTGAACAGGCAATAGATTTAAATTATTGGAATATATTTAATAAGAGATCAGGTGAGTGTTTCATTATATTGAAATACAATTGAGCTCTGTATAAATCCACCAACTACAATTGCTGTCAGATGTGCTTGCATGATCAGTGCTTCATCTTTTGTACACTCGTTCAGAATAACTTGACTCAGCTCAGAATCAGTAACTGCATAAAGGTTGCTTTGTTCAGAACACCAGGAAGATATTTCTAATTCTTAAGGATGAATTTCAGCTCTGTGCAGAGAACCCAAATAGGCCTCAAATGGCCCGCAGCTTCTTAAAACCAGGGTAAATTTGATTCTAAGAACAAGCATAATTTTGTAGTTCTCAAGGAGCAGTGTGCTTTGTTTAACACTCCATCTGGAACTTTTACAGTGATGTCTACTTGCAAAACAGTCCCCTTTCACCCTTTCACAGTAGATCCTCTGCAGCATGGCTCCTGCTGTTCTGCTAATGTCCATTAGTATGTCATTGAACTCAGTGGTTTGTTAGGAGATTAGATCTATTCAGTAGCACAGCAAACAGGTTCACAGGGAAATAGCTAGATTTTTCAACAGCAGTAGTCAAAAGGATAAATTACAGGATGCAGTGATCCTTTTTATTGATGAAACCGTTATCCCTTTATTGAAAAAAACTTGGTATCAATTTAGCTATGTAAGAAAGCAGAGAACCGCGTACCCAGTGCCCGAGGGGTTAAAGAAAACCTGTGGGCCCAGCTAGCCCCGCCCCCTTTACCTGTAACCAAAGCCAGGCCTGGAGGGGGCGGAAAAGGAAGAAGCCTGGCTCACTTTGGGGCTGACTAGTTTGGTTCAGTGGTCTGAGGGCCTAAATCAGAGCCTGCCCCAGCAGCCATGGAAGCAAGTAAGCCTCCACCCCTACACCTCTAGCAAGAAGGGTTGAGGGGAACCTACTAGAAGCCATAACTAAGGGGAATCTGGACTCATGGGGTCACACCCCAAACTTAAGAACTTGGACAGGAAGCGGCTCGGAGTTCCTGGGCCAGAAGCACACGGGGGACAAAGGGGCTTTCCACCCTGCTACTCAGCAACCTAGCCACTAGGTGACTCAGCTGCCTGGGATCCGGCCACAACACAAAACATTTTAGAGTCTAGGATCAATGTGATGATCAATCATATAGCTTTCAAAATTCTGTCTGTAGCTAAGGTCATATACTTTTTATATTAATCAAAATTATTTATTTGCAATTGGTTCAAGTACAGAAAGTATTATTAGGCCAGATTTACTATACATTGACTTCAGTGGAGTTACACCTGGAATGAATTTGGCCCTCTGTCTTCTGCTATCTCCTGAGAGAATACCAAAAGCAATATCCCAATTAGACATGCAATATTAATGTTCCATGTCTTTGTTTAAAGGATTTCTCTACATAAATAAACCTGAGTTCGTGTTGTATGGTTAATGCTTGTCAACACAATTACCATAACCAATTTGGATTGGTGCTTCTGAATTAGAATGACAGTTTTCAAGGAAATTTGTACTCTTGAGATCTGACAGAACGGCCTTTATGGATCATTGGAACTTATTTCCAGTTTTCAATGAGTACAGTTACCTCCCTTCGTTTCAGTTGTGCAATTGAGGAGATCCTAAATAGCAAACCAGGAGACTGGAAATGGTTTCAGGGGCTACCAGTGTCTAATAGGCCCAGTGTCTCTGGTTCATCATCACTGCACCAATTAAAACTCCCAATGCTGGCACACTATATAAAAAGTGCTTTTTAATGTAATTATATAGTTTAGCTAGTGTAAATTGGTGCAGCTCCATTGATGTAAACGACTGCCACCTCTTTCTTTGGCCATGTCCACTGTGTCAGCTGCTGGGAGGAGTAGCATAAGAGACAATAAAGTGGAATTATGCCATTCACCAATTCCTTTGTATAGGGAGAATTTTCCACCAGCAAGCCAGACTGGCATTCTAGTTTCCTGGATGTGCCCCCAGAAAGGGCCCTTCAGATCATAAAATGAAAACTATTGAGTCTGATATGTGTTGTGCTTAAAACTAGGTTAGAGGGAACAGGTTTTGGACACTGTTTTTCCTATAGTTAGATTTATCTCTGGGTGTGTCTAGACTACAGGGTTTTGTCGACAAAACTATACCTGCGTCTACACTGCCGCTGAGTTCTGTCAACATAACATCGACAGAACGCAGCAATTTTGTCAACAGCAGTAAACCTCATTCTATGAGGATAACGCCTTTTGTTGACAGAGTTCTGTCGAGAGAAGGCATTCTTGCATACACACTGTCCTTTGCGTCTACACTGTCATGTCGACAAAGTGGCTTGCTTTGTCGACAGAACTGGCTGTAGTCTAGACGCTCTTTGTTGACAGAAGCTCTGTTGACAAAAGCCTGCAGTCTAGACGTACCCTCTGCTTTAGCCTATGCATGGCTTCTTTGTTGTACATGATTCATTATATATTTTCAGAATGAGAAGCTTGAATCCGTCATTTTTGTGTCTGTATATAATTAATACAGCTTGTCAATGGAGAAATTTTCCTAACTCCCAAATGTTGAAAACTGCTTGTTAAAATCAGACATACATGTTAAAAGAATCTCAATAATTATATACAGAATTGTAGAAAGTTCATTTTGATCACATGTATTCTACCTTATAGACTAAGGCTTTATTATTTTCTTATCTACCTACAAAAGGTTTTATTTATTTTTATTAGATCCTTATTGAACTAAGCTGTGCAAGTTTGAAGTTTATTGTTCAACACTATTACCTAGTCATTTTAAACTCTTGGGGGACATTTTAATTTTGCTAAAATTGATTTATAGGATTATATGAGGTATTCCTCATATATCATTTTATATACAGGCAGTCCCCGGGTTACGTACAAGACAGGGACTGTAGGTTTGTTCTTAAGTTGAGTTTGTATGTAAGTCGGAACTGGTACATATTGTAGGGGAAACTCTAGCCAAACATTTCTCCAGAGCTCAGTTTTATTCTCCCACACCTCACTTCCCTCAGTCCTTTATTCTCAAGCTGAGGTGTCTGCTGAGAAAAGCCGCTCCGCGTCTCCCTGGTCTGCTGGGGGGAAGCAGCTAGTGCGGGGTTGCCTCACCCCGTTTGTAAGTAGGGATCCGATGTAAGTCGGATCCATGTAACCCGGGAACTGCCTGTATATCAGGTTATCAGGATGGGTAAAGCTGGCTAAGATTCTTGGGGAGAGAGAAGAAATCTGTAACTATTCCTGAAGTTCTTAAATATCGTTCCATAAAATGAAGACAGTAGATGTTTACATTAATTTTATTTTTCAAGTCATGTTATTGTTCCCTGACAAGCTGCAAGAAATCATCATCTCTACTAAATTTAGGAGAAAGGGGGAATGGCAGTACATGGAAATAAAACCATTCTAACTTTATCCAGCCCTCTGGGGGCCACGTTCTTCTCTGATCTTTAGTTGTCATGGGGTACCAGTGAGGATAGTATATGGCATATTACATTCAGTAGTCATCACTGAGAAGATATAGCTATTTATCATTTAAATGAATATTAGAGCAAGATGCAAATATCAATGACTTGTGTGCTCAATTTCAGTGGGAAGGAGGAAAAATGGACTAGAAAAGTAAGTTAATTTAGGCACAAAGCTTCTGATTTTGTCTACTTCATTTGGTAACTAGTTATTTAAGAAGAGCTTGTATATAAAGAAAAATATCAATGGAAAACTAAAGATGTGTTAAGAAATCTTTGGCATAAAGTGAAATGGGAATCAGTGACCTGAAAACTTGTGGAGTATGATTTTAAAAGGCATAAAGAGAAAACAGCTCCTCTCTATTTTGGAAGGGGATAGGATAATACACTAGCCACCAAAATCATTTACTCCTAGGGGAATTCTGTGTCAAAAAGTTAAAAATTCTGTGCATTGTATTTTAAACTTCTGTATATTTTATTTGTCAAAATAACACCATATAATCATACCAGTATCAATTTTTTCGGTACTCTGTTTCAAAATACTTGTCAGCAAGTATATCTATAACAGTAGAGATGACAAAACAGATTCAGAAAACATTTTCTGACAAATAGATTATTTATTAGGCATATTCATACCAGGCCCGTATGCAGGATTTTCTATGGGGGGTGCTATGTTTGTAAATCTGGACCGCAGTGCTGTGAATGCACTCCCCATGATCTCCCAAGTAAGTAGGGAAATCAGCCCCAGCCTTCTCCCAGCCAGATGAAGCATGCTTACTTGGGAGACCATGGGGTGGGGGAGAGATTTTGCACCCTTTGGACCCCCCACTGCGTAAGGGCCTGATTCAGAACTTTGAATAATAATTCATTTAAACTTACAACACAGAAACATATTTCCCACTACTCAGAAGGAATGAAAAGACCCGGGGAAGTCAGTAGCAATGGAGGAGCTGAGGGAGAGGCAAGTAATTGGTGGGAAGGAGCATGGGAATAAACCTGGAGAGCTTATGGGTGTGCACGAGATAAATATGAAAAAGATTTTTTGTGGGGAAGAGGAATTGTTAGGGAGCTTCCCCACTGCAGTCCTTGACTCACCCCTAGCCTCTATCAATTCGGCACCTCTATCGCTAACCCTCACTCAGCTACCCTTCTTACTTGTTCCCATGTAAACCTGTATCCCACTCCTATTCAGTCTCCACCCAGTCTACCTCCTAGCCCTTCCGAAACCAAGTCTGTAACCCTCAGCAGCCTGCTGTGTCCCACAGTGTCCATCACCCTATATCACATGCCTCCTGACCTAGTCCTACAGTCATTATGCTTAGCTGGGGCTGCCCCTGCCCAGAGGTGGCTGCTTTCTACCACAATAGTCCCCAGTGAGTGAAAGGCAGAAGTGCATCACTTTTCTGGCAGAATGTATTTTCTGTGGAGAAAAAAAAAATTCCATGTAGGACATAAATTCAGCATGTGAACAGTGCTGCAGAATTCCCTAGACCTAAAAACCAGCATACATGAAAGTGCAGTCTAGAAGACAATCACAAACGATGAAGAAAAATTTCAAACAAGCCGCAACTTTTTCCAACTGACCCTTGGAATGGGAAAGAGGCAAAATCAATGCCACTGGAGACATACACAGATATAAAAGAAGAGATTTAGAAGTTTTTTATTCTTTTTTTGCAGACAAATTTATTGTATCTTACTAAAGAGCTATGTTTTCCACTTATGGCTGCTTTTTCTGCATAAGTAATTAATCAAAGTAATTTTAATGCTGCATCAAATGTCTCAACTCTTTCTTTGTTTAAAAGTAAATTGGAGAATGTCTGTGGAATTCATTTTATAGTAATCAGAGTACTGTGGGTGTAATTATCTGCATAGAACAAACTTCTAATTCAATTTTCTGGAGTTAGCATGTGTATAGAAAGAACTTTAACTGAACCAAAAAGATTAGAGAGGTTAACTGCCTGAAACATGGTTGTTGGCAGGCCTGGATGGTTCACACAAGAGATTTGTGCATCACTGTACTCATGTAGACAGCCAGAAATGTTAAGTACAATTCAAGCCAATAAGTAACTAGTTCTCTAGATGATATTAAATTGGAGAGCTTTACTTTCATAGTACAATACATTACAGCTTATCTGACACTTTTTTCCTGGATCACTTTATTCAGAAATGTTCTTTAAGATTGCAGTATTTTCAAAAGACTTTATTCTTAGTCTCTGATCTTTATTTCATCATTCAAGGGCAGACTTTTAAGTCTTTTAAGAATTTTAAGTGCAACTAGGAAAAGACACTAAGGCTGTGTCTACACTGCACCCCTTTTCCGGAAAAGGGATGGAGATTAGACAAGTCAGAATTGCAAATGCAGCGGGGATTTACATTTTCCCCGCTGCATTTGCATGAACATGGCTGCTGCTTTTTTCCGGCTCAGGGCTTTGCCGGAAAAAAGCACCAGTCTAGACAGGGATCTTTCGGAAAATAAAGCCTTTCCCGAAAGGTCCTTTATTCCTGATTTTAAGAGGAATAAGGGACCTTTCAGAAAAGGAAAACAGGGACATACCCACCCCTGAGTCATTTGTTGGGGGATTTTTATGACAAATTTGAGGAACTGTCCCAAATTAAGGTGTCATTAGAGGAGGTATGGGAATAAATCAATAAATTAAACAGGAGTAAATTAGGACCAGATAGTTTTAACCAAGAGTTCTGCAGAAACTCAAATATGAAATTGCAGAACAAACTATTGTATGTGACTATCACTTAAATCAGTGACTGAACCATATGACTGGTGGATAGCTACAGTAACGTTGATTTTTAAAAAGAGTTTAGAGGCGATATTGGCCATTATAGGCCAATAAACCTAACCACAGTACTAGACAAACTGTATGAAACTATAGTAAAGAACAGAATTATCAGCCACATACTGATATGTTGGGGAAGAGTAACATAGCTTTTGTAAAAGGGAACCACGCCTTTCCAATTTATTAGATTCTTTGAGGAGGGTCCAGAAACATGTGGACAGGGATAATCCAGTGGCTATAGTGTGCTTGGACTTTCAAAAAGCCTGTGAGGGAGTGAAGAGAAAAGGGCCTGGCATTACAGGAGTCAAACAAAGCCTTTTGGCTCAGCTGGCCCCTCCCTGCTTTATCTGTAGCCAATACCAGGCCTGGAAGGAGGATAAAAGGAAGGAACTTGGCTCAGTTAGAGGCTGAGCAGCAAGGAGACAGGAATGTGGTTCTGCAGTCTTCATGAGTAGAGCCAAAGACCATCCACTTGGCTGGCCACAGGAGCTAGTAAGCCTCCAACCCTATCCCATGGGGCAAAAGGGGAGAACCTACTCTGAACCCTCACTCAGGAGGGGGGAATTTGGACTCTTGGGGCCATGCCCCAAACTTAAGGATTATACTCAGATAGTTGACTTGAATTCCTAGGCCCATGGCACCAGTGGCAGGGGGCTGCACCCCTTTTCCACCAGCTATATCTAGTACCTAACCACTAGGCCACCTCGCTGTCAGGGAGACACGATCACAAGTGGTGAAGAAAGTGGGCACTGCCCTAACCCTGCTGAAGGGCCTTGTTAAAGAGACAGCAGTAGAACAAATGAGTGTGAGCCCAGCCCTTGAAAGGAAATGAAGCTGCTGCTGAAGTGGATGGCAGAGCAAAACACCAACCAGCAACAGCAGTAGCTATTGCAACAGACAGTGCAGCAACAGCAACAGCTAATTGGGGAATTAGCAGCCCAACAGCAGCAGCTGATGCAACCCACAACCCCAGCTGAGCTGCCTGTGCATGCACTGACACTGTCATCTATCAAGCTTGCCAAGATGGGGCCAAAGGATGATCCGGAGGCATTTTTGGAAACATTTCAGTGGGTGGCTGTGGTAGCCCGGTGGGCCCAAGCACAGTGGGCGGCTGTGCTGGTTCCATACCTGACTGGAGTACCCCAGACTGCATACTATGACTTAGACCCTGTTGCAGCTCAGGAGTATGCCCAGGTCAAAGCAGCAATCCTTGACTCCCTGCATATCTTGGAGGAGACGTTCCAACAATGCTTCTGGAGGGAACAGTACCCCCCAGGAGCCCAACCCCGCCTCGTTGCCCAAAAGCTGCAGTGTACCCAGATCCTATCCTCTGCAAGGAGGGAGTGGGTTGTACAGAATCACCCAGATAGTGCGGCCAATGTCACCCAACTGATGGAGAACTATCTGGCTGCCAGATCCCTGGGGATGACACCCTCTTGGAGCCCTACAGCGACCAAGAGCACCATGGTCCTCATGGACAGAACTATTTGGGGCCCCCAGCATTGGGGAAAACCTCTGGCCCTCTCTAGGTTCTGCCTATATCAGATAAAGAAGGACCTGCAAACAGAAAAGGTACACCACAAGCTTTTGTTGCCTTGGCCTTACCTTATCCATGCCATACCCTCTGCAGGACACACGGGGAGGGAAAAGACACCGGCGCAGATCGTGTCCCACTTCTTTTGGCTGGCTTCCTTTAGCCAGTTCCATTGCTGGGACAGTCTGTGTTGGCTATCTGGTTGCTCCCAGGGTGGTGGGGGGGCAGGTCTCAAGCCCCCAACTTTATGCTCCCCAGGCAAATGCCATATCCCCACGGGGAAGTGAGTCCACAGGGAGGTGGAAGGCTTTTGTGCCTCCTGTCTGAAGTGTCAACTCACTGCACCCCGGCCAGCAGAGAAATCCCTGCTAATTCCCCTCTTGCTCATGAGTATACCTTTCGAAAAGATTGGGATTGACATAGTCAGCCCTCAGGAGAAGAGTGCTGCCGGCTACTGATTCATCCTTGTAGTAGTAGACTACACAACCCAGTGTCCCAAGGCAGTGCCATTACACTCCACAAATGCCAAGAAAGTAGCGTCTGGGCTCATGAACATCTTTGCCCGCGTTGGAGTCCCTTAGGAGATCTTAATGGATCAGGGGACAAACTTTATGTCTCAGACGGTGCAGCAACTCTGCCAATTATTTAAAATCAAACTGCTCCAAACGTCCATCTACTACCCCCAAACAGATGGCCTAGTAGAGCATTTCAAGAGTACCCTAAAGGCTATGCTCCATAAGTTTGCCGAGGCCTCCACAGGGTTTTCACCTTTTGAACTTTTGTGTGGGGGGCAACCCCGAAGCATTTTGGACCTTGGTCGAGAAATGTGGGAGGAACAATCCTCCTGATCCTACTGCTGCTGCCCAGTTCGAACTCATAAAAACATAAGAACAGCCATACTGGGTCAGACCAAAGGTCCATCTAGCCCAGTATCCTGTCTACCGACAGTGGCTAATGCCAGATGCCCCAGAGGGAGTGAAAAGAACAGAGAGCAGGTGGGAATACCTAAGCCTGGGGCACCCATGACAGGGGTCTGTGCCCCTTTTCCAGTAGCTAACCCTGGGACCTAAACACTAGGCCACCCTGCTGCCAGGGAGACCTGGCCACAAAGCCTTTGTCCAGATCTTTCACCAGAGGCTTTTAAGCAAAGTAGGCAGTCATGGGATAAGAGAGAAGGTCCTCTCATGGAACTCTAACTGGTTAAAAGGTGGGAAACAATGAGTAACAGTGCAGACCCCCGACTGAGCCATCTTACATCGTTGTGATATAAAACATCTTCGTATTCAGCTTGGATGTCCAGTAGAAACTGTTTAAACTGGCGGTGGCACAGGGCTTTAGAGCGAATAAAATTAATAGTCTTTAGCACCGGTTTCATAACATGATCATATTTGAGATGTTTAGCACAGAGAACTTGTTGATGAATGATACAATGGAGTTTAATAGCTTTGCCTCCTTCTTCGATCACCTGGTTACATATTAGGGTTGATAATCCACTTCGTTCACCAACCATGGCAGGTGCCCCATCAGTAATAATCCCAGTAACTTTGTTCCAAGGCAGTTTCATGTCATCTATGGCGGAACTAACAGAAACAAATAAATCTTTTCCTCTTGTTTGGTCCGTAAGGCTCTGGAGGTCAAGTAGCTCTTCAGTCACATTCATTTCATCGTCCACCCCTCTCATAAAAATCAGCAACTGAGCTGTGTCAGATAGGTCCGTGCTTTCATCACAGGCTATTGAAAAGAAGTCAAAATCCACTCCTTTGGATGTCAACTGTCTCTTAATATCTGATGAAATCTCTTCAATTCTCCGTGCTACAGTGTTACGAGCCAGGCAAATGTTGGCAAACTCTTGCTTCTTCTCGGGACAGAAATTCTCAACCATTTTCATAACGCATTCTTTGATAAAGTCACCCTCAGCAAAAGATTTGCAATTTTTAGCAATTAACGTTGCCACCTCATAGCTCGCCCTTGTGGCATTTTCATTTGACTCACGGGCTCTTATGAAAAATTTCTGTTGTGACATTAAAACAGCTTCAAGTTGCTTCAACTTTTCACTGCGGTCGTGCCCTGTAAGCTTGTCGTATGTGCTATGTCTCGACTGGTAGTGTCTCTTGACATTAAATTCCTTATAAACAGCCACAGTCTCTTGGCATATCAGACAAACACAGTGATTCTGTATTTCAGTGAAGAAATATTCCACTTTCCACCTGTCCTGGAAGCGGCGGCCCTCACTGTCTACTTTCCTTCTCTTATTTACAGTCGCCATTTTTTTAAATTGACCAGAAGGGGAAGGGATCATGTGAGCGCAGTGCCAGAGGTTTAATACACTGCCCAAGTAATACACTGCACTAATACACTGCCCAACAAGAATTCTCTTGCCTTTGTGGCTGTTTGTGGCGAAGTGTCTAATGATGAGCTCCGGCGTGTTCACAGCTCCACGTGCCTGAGCCCGCCAGGAAGCTGACAGTGCGCAGGGCCAATCACAGATACTGAGATTGAGCAGCTGCGGAGTCCGTCCCTGATCTCAGCAGCTGCGGAGTCCGTCCCTGCACTCTCAGCCCCAAGGTAGAGGGCCTGCAGGGTCAGAGGCGGGCGGAGAGCGCAGGGCACGCTGGCCTCACGGCGGCCCGGGGGCAGGGCGAACCCGCAGCCAAGTGGGGGAGCGGGGCTGCAGACGTGCCCTACATGGCAGTCTTTAGGACCGCAGCGGCCGCCATGGACGGCGGCGGCGCGGCCGGAAGCGGCGCCAGTTCAGAGGAGCGCCGGGGAGCCAGGAGAGGGGGAGGAAGCGGGAGCTGTCCCCGCACTCTCAGCCCCAAAGCGGAGTGCAGGGGCAGGGTCTGGGACCGCGACGGCGGCAGCGGCGGCGGTCCGAAGTGGCGCGCTGCGCGCGCCAGTTAAAAGAAACATCGGGGAGCTGGGAGAAGCGGGGGGCCGTATTAAATCCGACCGCGGGCCACAATTGGCCCGCGGGCTGGACTTTGGACATGCCTGCTTTTATTGCTAACATTCCCATAGAAACCTTTTTGTTACCCTTCACATCCCTTGCTAGCTGCAATTCCAATTGTGCTTTTGCCTTCCTGATTACTCCCCTGCATTCTCGAGCAATATATTTATATGCCTCCCTAGTCATCTGTCCAAGTTCCCACTTCTTATATTTCCATTTCTTTGTAAAACATCCTTTCTATCCCAAGCCATTTGGAAGAAGAGCAGTTGTTTTTTGTTATTGGATGCTGTGAGATTTTGGGGAGGATGGATACACCAAAGTCACAGACACTATTCTTGGCATTTCAAAGTCAATTAAGCTAGAGCTCAAATGCTGTGTAACCAGCCAAAGAAAAAGGGATTCTGACTCATATGCAACATAAAATTAATGAGAACCTGTTATCTCTCTTGGCTACATATATTTCTGAGTGAGACATTAGAGAGCATATCAGAAAAAAGTCAATGGCAATCTGACAGGAGAGCAACGGATGAAAATTAAAGTTTTGCACTTTAAGACACACTTTGGAACGAAATCCTTGTGTTCCTCTAGTCATCTCAGTGCTCTTCCTCTTACTGTCTGGCTACATCTACGCTACGGGTTTTGCTGGAAGAGACTATGCAAATGAAGCGCTGATTAACATTTTCTCACGCTTTGTTTTCATTATCTCTTCTGATCTGTTTTTGTGCAAGGAGTTTTTGCACAAAAACAAGCAGTGTGGATGTTTCCTTTTTGTGCAAACACCCCTTTTTGCACAAGATCCTTATGGAGGCATAAGGATTTTGCTCAAAAAGGGTTTTTGTGCAAAAAGGAAATGCCATATTGCTTGTTTTTATGCAAAAACCCCTTGCACAAAAACGGACAGGAAGAGATTATGCAAATGAAGCATGAGAAAATGCTAATCTGCGCTTCATTTGCATTGCCTCTTCTGGCAAAACCCGTAGTGTAGACGTAGCCGCTGTCTGCTCTTTTCCTTTGGCACTCTTTCACTTCATCTTTACCCATCTGAACACTGCTTTTCCACTTGATCACTGCTTTTTCTGGTTTCTCTTGTGCTCCCCTTTAGCTCTGCCTCTTCCAGCTTATTTGATCCTTTCCTGTCTTCACTTCTTGGTAAATTCAGGCAGAGCCTATTCAATGTCAGACTTGCATTATGCAAACTCTGATTCCACACCCCAGGATGGACTCTTGAAGATTCTAGCAGCTCAGTACAACTAATAGATGTAATTACTCTGCACTGTTCCCTAGTAGACAAAAAACAAGGCAAGTATCACAAGTATCTTGAACATTCTCAAGGGCCTTACTTTCCTCCTTCTTTTTAACCTTCCCTCCCTCAGTCCTCAGCCTGCTCAGAATCAGTTTTATACTATCATAATGTTAAGGTTGTAATTATTTACTGGAGTTTAATTTAGTAAGTGAAGATTCTCAACAATAATATTTCACTAGACTGAGAGGAATAAGGTTTGGATCTCAGTACACCCATGTAAATCTGAAATCACTTCGCTCATGCCAGTGATATTGCACTGGATTTATACTGGTGTAACTAAGATAGAATTTGCCTGTTTGTTTACATTAAGAAAAGACATCATCATTGCAAGTACTGGGCCTGATCAATTAGTTTTTCACGAGTAACCCATTGATTTCAGTGGAGTTATTTCAGTTTATGACAGTGTAATTGGCCTTATAGAAATGGCTCTGGCCCACTGATTTTTTTCAAGTAGTTCTAGAATGTTCTGTCTTTTGTGTGTGTTTTTTTCACTTCAAACTTTAGTAGTTAGATTTTACCCCAGTATTTGTATGGTCTTAGAGTTGGCAACTCCAGGATCTATCTAAAAAACAGAGAAGAAAAGTACAGTATGTATAAAAAGTAAGTGTTTTTATTGGAGAAAATATTTGATCATTGCTTCTTGTTCTTTCAGGACTGACAGATGTTGTCTCATTGTATCAGGTTGTACTTCACAGTGGCTGAATGCATTATGAAACATCTCAATTAATTATATCTATTAAATACAAAGTATTAAAACTATGATTTCATGCCTCATAACCCTACAGTGTCTCAGTGTTTCACCATTGCTAAATAGTTATTAGTGTGTTGTATTTGCTCCCTTATGCATTCAAACTTTTCTTCCAGTGACAAGATTTTATTGCAAATGTTAAATAGCACAACAGAGGCATGTTGTTGCCTCTTAGAATCATAGAATCATAGAATCATAGGACTGGAAGGGACCTCGAGAGGTCATCGAGTCCAGCCCCCTGCCCTCAAGGCAGGACCAAGCTCCGTCTACACCATCCCTGACAGATGTCCATCTAACCTGTTCTTAAATATCTCCAGAGAGGGAGATTCCACCACCTTCCTTCTAATATTTGACCACCCTGACAGTTAGGAATTTTTTCCTAATGTCCAATCTAAACCTCCCTTGCTGCACTTTAAGCCCATTACTCCTTGTCCTGTCCTCAGAAACCAAGAGGAACAAATTTTCTCCTTCCTCCTTGTGACACCCTTTTAGATATTTGAAAACCGCTATCATGTCCCCCCTTAATCTTCTTTTTTCCAAACTAAGCAAGCCCAGTTCATGAAGCCTGGCTTCATAGGTCATGTTCTCTAAACCTTTAATCATTCTTGTCGCTCTTCTCTGTACCCTTTCCAATTTCTCCACATCTTTCTTGAAATGTGGCGCCCAGAACTGGACACAGTACTCCAGCTAAGGCCTAACTAGTGCAGAGTAGAGCGGCAGAATGACTTCACGAGTTTTGCTTACAACACACCTGTTGATACAACCTAGAATCATATTTGCTTTTTTTGCAACAGCATCACACTGTTGACTCATATTCAACTTGTGGTCCACTATGACCCCTAGATCCCTTTCCGCCATGCTCCTTCCTAGACAGTCGCTTCCCATCTTGTATGTATGGAACTGATTGTTCCTTCCTAAGTGGAGCACTTTGCATTTCTCTTTATTAAACTTCATCCTGTTTACCTCTGACCATTTCTCTAACTTGCTAAGGTCATTTTGAATTATGTCCCTATCCTCCAAAGAAGTTGCAACCCCACCCAGTTTGGTATCATCTGCAAACTTAATAAGCGTACTCTCTATCCCAATATCTACATCATTGATGAAGATATTGAACAGTACGGGTCCCAAAACAGACCCTTGCGGAACTCCACTTGTTATCCCTTTCCAGCAGGATTTAGAACCGTTAACAACAACTCTCTGACTACGGTTATCCAGCCAATTATGCACCCACCTTATCGTGGCCCTATCTAAGTTATATTTGCCTAGTTTATCAATAAGAATATCATGCGAGACCGTATCAAATGCCTTACTAAAGTCTAGGTATATGACATCCACCGCTTCTCCCTTATCCACAAGGCTCGTTATCCTATCAAAGAAAGCTATCAGATTAGTTTGGCATGACTTGTTCTTCACAAACCCATGCTGGCTATTCCCTATCACTTTATTACCTTCCAAGTGTTTGCATATGATTTCCTTAATTACCTGCTCCATTATCTTCCCTGGGACAGACGTTAAACTGACCTGTCTGTAGTTTCCTGGGTTGTTCTTATTCCCCTTTTTATAGACGGGCACAATATTTGCCCTTTTCCAGTCTTCTGGAATCTCCCCTGTCTGCCATGATTTTTCAAAAATCATAGCTAAAGGCTCAGATACCTCCTCTATCAGCTCCTTGAGTATCCTGGGATGCATTTCATCAGGACCTGGTGACTTGCTGACATCTAACTTTCCTAAGTGATTTTTAACTTGTTCTTTGTGTATCCTATCTTCTAAACTTACCCTCTCTCTGCTTGTATTCACTACGTTAGGCACACCTCCAGACTTCTCGGTGAAGACCGAAACAAAGAAGTCATTGAGCATCTCTGCCATTTCCAAGTTTCCTGTTACTGCTTCTCCCTCCTCACTGAGAAGTGGGCCTACCCTGTCCTTGGTCTTCCTCTTGCTTTTAATGTATTTATAAAAGGTCTTCTTGTTTCCCTTTATGCCTGTAGCTAGTTTGATCTCATTTTGTGCCTTTGCCTTTCTAATCTTGCCCCTGCATTCCCGTGTTGCTTGCCTATATTCATCCTTTGTTATTTGTCCTAGTTTCCATTTTTTATATGACTCCTTTTTTATTTTGAGATCATGCAAGATCTCCTTGTTAAGCCAAGCTGGTCTTTTGCCATATTTTCTATCTTTCCTGCACAGCGGAATTGTTTGCTTTTGGGCCCTTAACAACGTCCCTTTGAAATACTTCCAACTCGCCTCAGTTGTTTTTCCCTTCAGTCTTGCTTCCCATGGGACCTTACCTACAAGTTCTCTGAGCTTATCAAAATCTGCCTTCCTGAAATCCATTACCTCAATTGTGCTGGTCTCCCTTCTACCTTTCCTTAAGATCATGAACTCTATTATTTCATGATCACTGTTCCCTATACTGTCTTCCACTTTCAAGTTCTCAACTAGTTCCTCCCTATTTGTTAAAACCAAATCCAGAACAGCTTCTCCTCTGGTAGCTTTTTCAACCTTCTGAAACAGAAAGTTGTCTCCAATGCAGTCCAGAAACTTATTGGATAGCCTGTGCCCCGCTGTGTTAGTTTCCCAACATATGTCTGGATAGTTGAAGTCCCCCATCACCACCATATCTTGGGCTTTGGATAGTTTTGTTAATTGTTTAAAAAAGGCCTCATCCACCTCTTCCACCTGGCTAGGTGGCCTGTAGTAGACTCCTAGCATGATATCACCCTCGTTTTTTACCCCTTTTAGCTTAACCCAGAGACTCTCTACACAGCTATCTCCTACGTTCATCTCCACTTCAGTCCAAGTGTGTTCATTTTTAATATACAAGGCAACCCCTCCTCCCTTTTTTCCCTGTCTGTCCTCCCTGAGCAAGCCGTACCCTTCCATACCAACATTCCAATCATGCGTCCCATCCCACCAGGTTTCTATAATACCAATGATATCATAGTTGTATTTATTGGTTAGCAATTCCAGTTCTTCCTGCTTATTACCCATACTCTTAATTGTTCCTAATGGAAGTTAAAAGAAAGAAAGGAAGAAAGAAAGACCCGGACAATAAACCAGGTAAAAAAAAGAACAAAGTGATGGGGTGTTCATACTCCACACTGAAACAGGTGTAGTTAAAACTCTGAGTGTGGAGGAAGTCCCACCCTTTCACCCAGACTGGGCATGCTCCAAGTGCTGGAGCAGTATAAAAGGCAGCACAACACCTCAGTCTGGGCTGGTTACTGAAGGAGAAAGATCTTTGGCTTGTGCGCCCAGGCTACACCAGCCAATGACTCAGACAAAGGGAGATAGAGCCCCAGGAGACTGCTGTCACACAGCCCCTGAGCCACCGTGGGGAGAAGCAACTGCAGAGGAAAAGGAAGACCCAGCCATTTCATGGGATGCTGTCCCATCAGCACTGGTAGGAAGTGAAGGAGTGGCCTCTCCCACTCAGGTAAGCTTGGTGTGTTTTGGCTAGATTCCCCACTAAGGGAGTGGTAGACCACTCAGCCACTCACAGGGCCCTGGTGGGACCCGCTAGAGTAGGGTGGGCCCAGGTCCCCCTAATGGGGTGATTAGACTCCAACCCCCTACCCTATTGACTTGAGCTACCACGCTGTGCCACCCTGTGTTAAAGGGCCATACCTTATTGACTATGGCTGCCCAGATGTGCTACCCTGAGTCAGGGGGACACCTCTCACTGACTCTAGCCATTACGTCATACTACCCTGGACAAAGGGTTGGGGCTCATAGACAATGAGAGGGACTGTCGATGATTCAGTGGCTGACTAGGAGGTATCCACTCCCTCGTGTAACTTCCCCTGAGAGACGGTGTGTGCATATGCTATGACAAACAATTTATGATGTCCAACATCACCATAATAATTCAGCTTAGGTATGTCTACACAGAACCCTAAAGTTGAAATAAGGGTACGTCTAGACTACAGAGTTTTGTCGACAGAAGTCTTGTCGACAGATACTGTCGACAAAGCTTCTGTCGACAAAGAGCGTCTACACTACATTCAGTTCTGTCGACAAAGCAAGGTGCTTTGTCGACATGGCAGTGTAGACGCAAGGACAGTTTACATGCAATAACACCTTCTGTCGACAGAACTCTGTCGACAGAAGGCGTTATGTCTCGTAAAATGAGGTTTACCAGCTTCGACAAAACTGCTGAGTTCTGTCGACGTTATGTCGACAGAACTCAGCGGTAGTGTAGACGCAGATATAGTTTTGTCGACAAAAGTCCACTTTTGTCGACAAAACTCTGTAGTCTAGACACACCCTAAGATACACAATTTGTGCTATGCAAATTGCGTATTTTATTTTGAATCTATTTTGAAATTTGGCATGTCTACACAGTGCCAAATTTAGAAATAATGCATTATTTCAAGACTTCCCTTAACCCTCATGGAATGGGGATTACAGGAATGCCAAAACAGCGCACTCATTTGAAATAATGGGCACCTTGTTAAGATGTGGTGTAGCTATTTTGGGATACCTCTGGTATCACAAAAGGGCTCTACTGTGTAGACTTATCCCTTCTGACTTGGATGACTGCCTCTTTGTTGATTCATGAAAGATAAAGAGAATGCCTATTTCTTTCTTTCCGCTTTGATTTTGCAGCAAAGACACAATAGTCATTAGAATATAAACTTTCCATAGCTCTCTTTTCAACCTTTCTAGCTACACATAAGGGATGGTATGGGATGGCAGAAGATTTTCACTGTTTTTACGTTTTGGCTCCCATTTCTTCATTTTAATAAACATATCATGTCCCCTTCCTCTACTGCAAAACTTCATCCATAGTGCACTTATGCTAGTTCTATAATAAAAAGTTCACCAAAAAAACATGTGGACAGTGTTTGTCTGGGGACAAGCTTCATAACTTCTCCATTCTGCTTCTGACTTTCCATGGCCAATAAAGTAGAATCTCCAAGAGCCCAAACTCAAATTCGCTATTCTAAAATAAAGGCTTCAAGTGTGATCTGTGGTTAAAACTGAGTCTAGACTTCCATCCTAAGCCCTAGTTTTTATTCTTCTCTAACTTTGGATGTAATTTGTTTGGAAACTTAGATATTTAAAACATGTAGAAAAAGATTTTTCCCCTTCCCAAAAAATTAAGAAAACTAGTTAATCTAAAAATTCTTTGCATCATTCTTAGTTCACATTGTGATAGGTTTGGGCATTGCAATGTTCTCAGATGTACTAATTTTCAAAATCTCCAGTGTAACAAGAAATGTTTGTTCCTATACTCAGTACAGGCATATCTCATGGATGGGGCATTTTCAAAGAGATTTTTAAGAATGCACATCCTAATGGACTACAGCCATATCAAATAGGAAGGAATGAGCCTAGACAAATAATTTTTACTATCTTCGGAAATGCCCTACCTGTTAGCTACTATTCTCTGATAATGCCCTCTTATTGTAGAGGACTACAGAAATTTGCTAGAATCAGAGAAAATGAGAGGGGGGAGGCAGATGGGAATAGGAGACAGGACTAGAAAGGGAAACCTGGAGAAGAAGGGGGACGATGAACACTGGTTTAAAAATGAAGCTGCAAATCTTAGAAATAATAGATTTTCTTGGATAATTTTCAATACTTCTTGATTTTGGTCAAACTTGCAAGAGGATAACTTTCCTGTTAGGATAAGTAGGGGACGATCTTGGCCAAGAATACAAAGTGGAGCTGTTTAAAAATATATTTTATAACAAATTTACTTCGCTTTTTTCAATCCTCAGAAAATGATTTCTATTTGGTTCAGCTCAAGTTGTGGGCAATTCCCACAAAATGATTTACTCATCGTTCCTAATTGCTTTTGACCTTGTTCACTTTGATCCTCAAAGGAAGGATAGTGAAACTGATTAGGACAAGGAAAATGAGTCTGATAATTTAAGAACCTCTTGCAATATGATTCCAAAATAAAGTCTGGCTTTAATTCAGTCCAAAAGATTTTAAAGAGAAAACATCACAATCTTCTAAATGATTTTGCAGCTTGTCACTTTAAAAAAAATGAGACTTGGGTTCCTAAGTTACTTAGCTGCTTTTGAAAAAGTTATCCTTTTTCAAAGGATACAACAGTATTATAACAACATTACTATTAAAACTCAAAAATTTGTTTCTAATGTGCACCTTTTATTGTCACTAGATTGTGCAGCCAAGTACCTTTGCCTTGCTTCAGGGAAAATGTCACATTTGTACTGATTTATTGGAGATATACATTATGCTAAAATAAATTGGACTGCAGTTTATTTTTCTGTTGGTTTTATTTTGGTTAACGTAAACATAACTGAATATTTTCTATGCACTTTGAAGATGAAAAGCCGAGAATCAAGTGCAAAGATAACTTTAAAATGGACCCTGCAATTGTAACTCACACACCTTGGGTGCATTTAGGCTGGCAAAATCTCGCTGCCTGTCTACACTGGCTGCGAGTAATTGTGCAAGAACATTGACTCTGTACTGTACAAAATCAGTGGTTCTTGCACAAATATTCCGATGCTCCCACTCAGGGATAAGCCCTCTTGCGCAAGTATTCTTGCACAAGAGGGCCAGTGTAGACAGCCAAGTTAATTTCTTGTGCAAGAAAGCCTGATGGCTAAAATGGCCATCAAATCTTTTGCGCAAAGGCACATGCCAGTATAGACGCTCTCTTGTGCAAATACTTTTAACAGAAAAACTTTTCTGTTAAAAGTATTTGCATAAAACCATGCCAGTCTAGATGCAGCCCTTCTGAGTGTTGTGAACTGTCCTATCTAGTGGCACTGAGACCACATCCAGACAAATCAATTTGTCCCACAGCCTTAGCTAATAGCCAGCTATCTTTTAGTTTATAGAGACTCATGCCCTAAGCTCCAGAGATCCCAGGTTGGATTCTGCTTATAGATAACCAGGGTCTGTCGGTGTCCCATGATATCCACACAAACTTATCAACAAGTTTATCTGTTCATTTGCCAAGCATGATAGGAGCTACAAGATTCAGGAACAGAAGATTCTAGACAGGGGCTGTGTCTACACTGGCACCCTTTTCCGGAAATACTTAAAACAGAACAGTTTTCCGTTATAAGTATTTCCGGAAAAAGCACGTCTACATTGGCAGGATGCTTTTCCGGAAAAGCACTTTTTCCGGAAAAGCGTCTGTGGCCAATGTAGACGCGCTTTTCCACAAAAAAGCCCCGATCGTCATTTTCGCGATCGGGGCTTTTTTGCGGAAAAGACTATTGTGCTGTCTACACTGGCCCTTTTCCGGAATAGTTTTTCCGGAAAAGGACTTCTGCCCGAACGGGAGCAGCATAGTTTTTCCGGAAAAGCACTGACAATTTTACAGTAGATCGTCATTGCTTTTCCAGAATAAGTGGCCCAGTGTAGACACAGCCAGGTAGTTTGAGACTTTAGAGAAAAAAAAATTAAGATATTTCTAAGATCTAAGAACTTGAATAACATGGGGCAGACATTGGCCTGACATTAGAATTCTTTGTACTATGTTGTGCAGGGGAGTTTATATCTTTGGAAGACCTGTATCTTGGGGTGACACTGGGAGCAGAGTCAATACACCTGTGCCTAGTCAGGGCTGGCTTTAGGCTGATTCAACTGATTCCTCCGAATTGGACCCTGTGCCTAAGAAGGCCCCGTGCCCTAAAGCTAGAAGTGTGCTGGCGTGCCTGGCACGCCGTGGGATGGGGCGTTGGCCCCGGAGGAGTACTGTGGTGGCTTCCTTGCGCCGCAGGAGGGGTGAGTTGAACGCAGGGGTTTCCCTGTGCCACAGAAGGAGGGGTCAGCCCCGGGGTTTGGCGGAAAGGTGGGACATGACTCTGCCCTGTAGCTGGGGATTTAAAGGGGCTGTGACTCTTTTTTGTGTGTGCGGTGTTCTTTTTTTTTTTTTTTTTTCTTTTCTTTTGCTCAACAAAAAATCCTGGCTTTTGGGGCCCCGTCGAAACTGTTTGAATTGGGCCCTGCACTTTCTAAAGCCGGCCCTGTACCTAGTCACCTGACCCCAATTAAGTTTAAGAGAGCAAGTGGACTTGGAAGAAAAAGGAAACCCAGTGAATCAGAGTTAGGAAGCCTAGAGCACCAGCATGCCTTGGACAGAGCTATTCTGACAAGGAGAAAAGCTTGGGATGATGATGTCCTAAAAATGCAGCATAGAAACAGGACTATCAGTGTTGCTTGGGAGACAAGGCAATGAGAACCTGAGAGGTAAATGGATAAAGTCCTTTGGCATTTGTAGCTCTGGGTTAGCTGGAGAACTGGTTTTATTTAAATTTGGACAGTAAACTTGCTTAAGAGACTCTGGGGATGGCAGTGAAAGCTGTGGGGAAGCCTGATCTTGTTACAACCTGAAGCATGTTAAAGATGTTGATCTGCAACTTTGTACATGGCCCTGTTTTTGCTGTCAATGGTCTTCTCATTAAAATTCAATTTTCTGGTGCAGCTTTACTTATAGGTATTTTTGAAAATGTATGTATAAAATGCTAAGCCTAAGATAAATAGGGAACTAACAGCAGCAGCTTACAGCACAATAAAATGCTGTGCAATTATTTTCTATTACTATAATATAGGACCATTTGTAACAGCTAAA
Organism: Pelodiscus sinensis; assembly: GCF_052426305.1. Classification (NCBI taxonomy): domain Eukaryota; kingdom Metazoa; phylum Chordata; order Testudines; family Trionychidae; genus Pelodiscus; species Pelodiscus sinensis. The sequence goes on from NC_143052.1 coordinate 70,379,204, forward strand.
AGTGCAATTATACTTTCCCCTGTTTAATGCTTGTGCTCTATTCATTCAGTGTGCCAAACCTTCCAGTTACGTTATATGAAAGCCTCAATGAGAGAGATACGGGGGGGGGGAGGGGGGGGAGGAGGAACAGACTAACAATAAGAGTTAAATAGTAATAGAGAGGTAGATGTGTTAGTCTGATCTTGCTAAAACAAAAGGAAAAACTATGTAGCACTTTAAAGACTAACAAGATGGTGTAATAGGTGATGAGCTTTCATGGGCCAGACCCACTTCCTCAGATCATATTCTGGAAGAGAATTGGCATGACCATATATACCAAAGGAATACATACATATATGGAATTCCTTTGGTATATATGGTCATGCCAATTCTCTTTCAGAATATGATCTGAGGAAGTGGGTCTGGCCCACGAAAGCTCATCACCTATTACACCATCTTGTTAGTCTTTAAAGTGCTACATAGTTTTTCCTCTTGTTTTAATAAGAGTTAAAAGGTAACTACAATACAAAGTGATCAAGGGCCTGATCCTTGTCTACCCCCCATGCCTACTTCAGTGGAATATAGAATATGTAAGTGTATAGTACCCTTAGTATGGGTATAAATAGCAGTGTAGACCATGCACCAGGGTTTAGGTGAATACTTACCCTATATGGCTGTTTAGTTGCCCATGCTGGTTCTCCCTATCTACACTGCAATATTTAGTAGGATAGTGTCCTATTGCCTCCTTACTTCTGGAGGCCTTCCCTGCTGCTCTCTGGCAGCAGGTGTTAAATGCCTTTCCCTGCAGCCTTCCTACACCAGCCTTTCCTTATTTTCAGGTGTTATGTGAGGTTGTGGCTGCTGGACCCAGCTGCAGCCCGAGGCTTGGCCCTGCTCCCAGTTCTTGGGAGTGGCAGGAGGTGTGGCTAGGGTAAAGTACGACATAGCACCCCCATTATAAAGTATTCCAGCACCCTGGCTGCTGCCTCTCTTCACAGCCTTTCAGTGACACATGTGGCTACACATGCTGCTGCCAGAAGTGTGTAGACCTAGCTTATGTGATCTGACAACAGCTGACACATCTCAAGAGGTGTTTCCTTATGATACTGGAACCTAAGAATATTAAAGTTGTCAGGGATGCAGATTCACTACTGAATAAAAACTTTAATTTAAATTGTCTTGTTATATTAGACCACAGAAATAGTACAAGATAGACATCTTATTCTAAGCATACTGATGTAACACGTAGGCAAATTTGTTCAGAAAAACAATGAAAGACAAGACAATTAAAATGTCCTAATGTGCCCGATCACAGGTAGGCTACGTCTACACTGGCATGAATTTCCGGAAATGCTTAAAACGGAATACATTCCGTTTTCAGCTTTTCCGGAAAAGGAGCGTCTACATTGGCCACGGAGTTTCCGCGATAACGATGCGCTTTTCCGGAAAAGCGCGTCTACATTGGCGGCGCGCTTTTCCGGAAAAGCAAAAAGCCCGGAACCATTTTGAAAAGGGCAAAGGCCACCAGACCTTTCCGGGGGCGGGGCCGGAGCTCCGTCCAGACGCGTGGTTAAAGGGGTCTCGCCGGGCAGCCGTTTGTCTCGTGCTCCCGTGCCTTGTGACCTCTGCCAGAGACTGGCACCCTTCACAGGGTCGGTGGTTGCCCTGTGAGTTTTGGGGACACCACCCTTTGGCCCCCCACCAGCTTTTCCTGGCATTTTATTTTTTCTGCTCTGCACTGTCTGCTATGGAGCCGTGGATGGCCATGTACCTGCTCGGGCCCCTGTTAGACCTGTACAGGTGCCTGGAGCTCGTGCTGCAGGCTGGTGCCCTGCTGTACACATACCAGGAGGCAGAGATTGCCTTGGACTCCCTCACCAGGGAGGTCCTGGCAACCGCGTGGCATCAGCACCCAACGATAGACCGGCCCATTTGGACTTTGGAAACGAGCACCGACTGGTGGGACCGTGTGGTCCTCGGACGATGGGACGACTACCAGTGGGTCCGGAATTTCCGAATGAGAAAGCGGACCTTTTTGATGCTGTGCACCTGGCTGACCCCCGCGCTGCAGAGAACCGCCACCCGGCTGCGGGCACCCATCCCCGTCAACAAGAGGGTTGCCATCGCGCTGTGGAAGCTGGCCACACCGGACAGCTACCGCTCGGTGGCACACCAGTTCGGGGTGGGAAGATCCACCGTTGGTGTTATCGTCATCCAGGTAAGTCCCAGGGGGAGTGAGATGGGGGGAGGGTGCTCCACTCCAGGCCCAGGGACACCCAAGACTCCAGGCTGGGTCGCTCAGGGGTTTCGACCATCCCTCCCTTGCACCGGCCCACTGGTGGGGGGGGGCGGGGGCGAGGGGGGCCCTGTGTGTGTGTGTGTGTGTGTGTGTGTGTGTGTGTGTGTGTGTGTGTGTACAGAGGGAATCAAGGGGGAGACCCAAGGGAGCGCACACTCACCCCTGGCTGTATGTAATGTGTTCCCTTGTGTTTCTCTGCACCCTTCTGCAGGTCGTCCACGCCATCAACGACGTCCTGCTGCCAAGAATCATCCGCCTGCGCGACGTCGATGAGACCATGGCCGGCTTCGCTGCCCTCGGGTTCCCCAACTGCGGGGGAGCCCTGGACGCCACCCACATCGCCATCCGGGCCCCGGAGCATCGAGCGGGCCATTTCATGAACCGCAAGGGGTACTGCTCCATCGTCCTGCAAGCCCTCGTGGATCACCGGGGTCGCTTCCTGGACATCTACGGCGGCTGGTCCGGCCGGGCACACGACGCCCGCATCCTCCGGAACTCAGGACTGTTTCAGAGGTTGGAGGCGGGCACCTACTTCCCCCGGCGGGACTTGACTGTCGGGAATGTGCCGATGCCCATCTGCATCGTCGGGGATGCGGCCTACCCCCTGATGCCCTGGCTCATGCGGCCCTACACGGGGCAGCCGGACCAGAACCGGGCCCGGTTCAACGACCGCCTCAACCGGGCCCGAAACCCAGTGGAGCTGGCGTTTGGACGGTTAAAAGCCCGCTTCCGTTGTTTGCTCACCCGTCTCGACATGGGTGAGCAGAATGCAACAGAAGTGCTGGCCGCGTGCTGCGTGCTCCACAATATTGTGGAGCGCAGTGGGGAGGCCTTCCTCCCTGCATGGGTGGCAGCTGAGGCACAGACCTTGGACCAGCCCGACACAGCTGCCATCCGCCAGGCGCGCCAGGAGGCGGTGCGCATTAGAGAGGCCCTGGTGGACATGTTTGCCCAAGCCCCGTAGCAGGGTCGCTTGGGTCACCCCAGAGTACTCCGTCCCAGCTCCTACCCTTCCCCACCTCCTCCCCTTACCTCCCCCCTCCCCATAGTATAGTAAAGCGTCGGGTCACAGCACATCGCGGCCGTCATCGAGTCTGTTCGTCGGGTGCGTCGGGTGTAGTTAGGGTTTTTCTTTTAAGTTAGGCTAGGGTTTAGGCCACCATCGCCGTCCTGAGGAACAGCCAACAGGATTTGGGACTTGTGTCGAAGGGTTACATCAGTGCCATCTTCAATGGATCTCCTGGCTGTTCCTCTCCTGAGGCCCGGAAGGCCCAAAGGACTGACATGGCCAGGAACACCACAGTCATCCGTCGAGGGATCTCCTGGCTGTTCCTCTCCTGAGGCCCGGAAGGACCAAAGGATCGAGGTGGCCAGCAACACCACAGTCATCCGTCGAGGGATCTCCTGGCTGTTCCTCTCCTGAGGCCCGGAAGGACCAAAGGATCGAGGTGGCCAGCAACACCACAATCGTCCTCCCTGCGCCTAACTTATGTTTTTGAATGTGTACTGTACTGCATATTGTAACCATTTTTTTCTGCTTGTTTGTTGCTATGTAAATATAGTTTCTGGTTTACATCTTTACTGAAAAGTCTCAATTATTTCTTTATGCGCCGCGAACCAATGACCACTGAAAAAGCCCCCCCCCCCCCCCCCCCCGGTGATAGAGTCATGAATTTGTTGTCCACAGTTGTAACCCTCTTTAAATTGAAGTGGCTAATTGGCATCTCACATAATTTCTGTACAGTTACTAGAGGAACACAATAACCACACAAGATTGAAATGAAAACAGAACTTTTTATTTACAAAGGGGGGGGGGGAGCTTTAACTGCGAGAAGGAGGGGGGGACCTTTAACTGCGAGAAGGAGGGGGGGGAGCTTTAACTGCGAGAAGGAGGGGGGGACCTTTAACTGCGAGAAGGAGGGGGGGCAGTTACTGGGACGGGTGGCCCCTGCGAGCGCCCCTCTGGGGGCGGACCTGCCCACGCTGGGCAGACCGCGTTGGGGCAGCCTGCACGCTGAGGTGCCCACGAGTAGGAGCACGAGTAGGAGCACGAGTAGAAGCACGAGTAGGAGCACGAGTAGGAGCACGGTCTTCAGGGTCAGGGTCAGGAGCATGAGTAGGGTCAGGGTCAGGAGCATGAGCAGGGTCAGGGTCAGGAGCATGAGCATGAGCAGGAGCAGGAGCATGAGCAGGAGCAGGAGCAGGAGCAGGAGCAGGAGCAGGAGCAGGAGCAGGAGCAGGAGCAGGAGCAGGAGCAGGAGCAGGAGCATGAGCAGGGTCAGGGTCAGGAGCAGGAGCAGGAGCATGAGCAGGGTCAGGGTCAGGAGCATGAGCAGGAGCAGGAGCAGGAGCAGGAGCTGGGAGAGGAGCAGGGATAGGAGGGGGCATGGGCTGTGCTCCCGGAGGGATGGCGGGGGCATGCGGTCCGGCCATGCCATAGTGGATGGCATGTATTAAATGTGCCGTCAGGGTGCCCATTGTGGCACGCATCTCGCGGCATTCCTCCAGGAACGCAGCCCATCCCTCCTGCCGCCACTCCTGGTCCCCCTGCACACGCTCCGCAATGGAGGTCTGGATCCCCTCCACCGCGGTGACATGACGCCGAAGCAGCTGGTCCCGGTGTCGGAGCCTGGTCCTCCGGGCTTGGGCAGCTGGGGGTGCCGCTGCTGCTGGAGTCGCTGGTCTGGTGCTGGGTCCCGCTGCAGGGAAGAGAAGAAAGGACGGGTCAGTCAGGCAGGCCATCCACTGTCCCCACACTTCCATGCCCTCCACCCCAGAGCCCCAGGTGACCGCACAGTTGTGGCTTGGGCCCACTCAGTTCCCCTCCTGCTCCCGGGGGGTGTTGTATGTTGGCAAGAAGGACCACCCCTGGGAGTAGGGTCCTCCCTGCAGTATTGTAAGCACCGGTCTGTATCCTGGCTCCGTGCAGGGCAGGAGGGTGCTTGTGCTGCGTTCACCTGTGGAACTCCCTGCCGGTGGACACTGTGAAAAGCTTAGGGCTAATCACTGGTGTTTGACAGGGAGCGAGATGCATCCCCACGCAGTGCCTGGGAGCACACCTGTCAGTGGCGGTCTGGGCTCTCAGATCCCATTTTTGCGTGCGATATCTCCTGGTCAGAACCAGAAAGGGTGACTGGGTGGGGGGATGTCCCATCCTTGCAGCAAAACTCAGGGGCCCATCTCCCTCCCACTATCCCTCCCGCAAGCCTGGTAGCCCAGGGACAGGTGTGGCCGCAGTGGGGACTTCCCTCGGGGAACCTGCCAAGGCACTGGGAGCAGGTGAGCGGCTCGGTGGCGGTCCACAGTCACAGGACTGTGACGCTGCACTTATCCCAGGAGCAGCTGGCTGTGCCTCACAGCCAGGCCTGGGACAGTGTGCCATTCCCTGTGCTGCACCCCTTGGTGGAGCAGCAGGCTCTGGGCTGAGTCCCTCGGGCCCTGGCCGGTTCCAGCCGGCATCCACCCTTCCCCCTGATCCCGCTGAAATGTGTGTGAGAAGCACGGTCCCAGCCGTGCCCGCAGCTGCCTGCCACGGCCACCTGCCGCTCAGTCACCAGGCTGCACGTGGTTGCACGTGCTGCTAACTGCCGCATGCTATGCAGCGTGCAGCTCACGTGGCCTGAGTGACATGCTCTCCCCTTCCCCCCTCCGGACACTTGGGTCTCACTCCCCCCCGCCCTCCGCCCCCCGCCCTTTGGGAGTGTAACCTTCAAAGACTCACCAGTGGGTTCCTCCCCGGCCACAGAGGAGCTGCTGGAGGGGGCCTGCTGGGTGGCAACGCTGGCCTCCTCTCCCGAAGCGCCGCCGCTGTCGTCTTCCTCCTCCGGTTCGGTGGGACGAATGATCGGGGGGTGCTGGCAGGTGTCAACGGGGACAGCTGGGCCTTGCGGGGCTGGCTCGCCCAAAAATGAGTTCAGCCGCTCAAAATAGGGGCAGGCATCAGGCCCTGCTCCCCTCCCCTCCGTGGCCCGCACGTACCCCAGCCGCAACTCCTTAACCTTCGAGCGGACCTGCTCGCAGTTGCGGCTGGGGTGCCCTTGCTGGGCGAGGTTCCGGGCCATCCGGGTGTACAGCTCAGCATTCCGGCGGCGGGACTGTAGGTCATGGAGACCCTCCTCCTCCTCCCACAGGTCCAGGAGGGCCTCCAGCTCCCTGGGGGTCCAGGATGGGGCCCTGCGCTTCCGGCCCCTGGGGGCTTCCTCCTCTGCCCCGGGTGACGGTGGCTGACCACCTCGAGCTGCCATGCCTCCGCTGAGGTGGCTGGGCAGCACACTTGCCACGTCGCAGAGCTGGGAAGGGAGGTCTCTGAGGGCCTCCTGCCACGTGCGGTCAGTAGCGTGCTGGCTCTTTAAGCCCTCGGGTAATGCGGAAGTCCGTGGCTTCTACGGGGTCTCCCGCCGTCCAAACCGCTTTTTTCCGTGTCTTCTGCTTTTCCGGAAAAGCTGTCTACACTGGCCCTTTTCCGGAAAAGCTTTTCCGGAAAAAGGACTTATGCCCGAGCGGGAGCATCGTACGGTTTCCGGAATAGCGGCTGATTTTGTACAGTACAGCATCGTTGCTTTTCCGGAAATTCAAGGGCCAGTGTAGACAGCTCGCGGCTTATTCCGGAAAAGCGGCTGATTCTCCGGAATAAGTGGCCCAGTGTAGACACACCCGTATTGTCTTGTTCTTGGAAGTTACAAGTTAGAACCAATCTTGGAACATGAGATTTATGGCTTTCCATCATGCTGTAGCACTGATCTTTTCATTAAAAATTAAAATGTGGGATAGTATTGTCAACTCTAAAGTTATGATCTAGTTCTCTTGGGTAATTCCAAAAAGTGAGGATGGAGTTGATTATCCTATGTGCCTCCTAAACTTAATATTTTGTTAAGTTCTGTCTTTAGAGACCCAGAAAACATCATATACACACAGTTCTCCAGATGCGATATAGAAACTGCATCATACAAATACCCCATTGGCTGTGTCTAGACTGGCCAGTTTTTCTGTAAAATCAGCCGCTTTTCCGGAAAAACTTGCCAGCTGTCTACACTGGTCGCTTGAATTTCCGCAAAAGCACTGACGATCTCATGTAAGATTGTCAGTGCTTTTTGCGGAAATACTATGCTGCTCCCGTTCGGGCAAAAGTCCCTTTTGGGCAAAAGTTTTGCGCAAAAGGGCCAGTGTAGACAGCTGAGATTTGTTTTGCGCAAAAAAGCCCCGATCGCGAAAATGGTGATTGGGGCTTTTTTGCGCAAAAGCATGTCTAGATTGGCCACGGACGCTTTTCCACAGAAAGTGCTTTTGCGGAAAAGCATCCGTGCCAATGTAGACGCTCTTTTCCGAAAATGCTTTTAACTGAAAACTTTTCCGTTAAAAGCATTTCTGGAAAATCATGCCAATCTAGACGTACCCATTTTGTATTGTATGTAAATGGTAATTGCTTGTGTTAAAGGAACTGGACTGAAGCACATGTTCTAATTAAAGGTTCTTGAACATATATCATACGCCTTATTTTAAAAGCAGTTTGATATTTTCTGCTTAATTTAGCATTTTGTGCACTCTACAAGGGGCAAAAAGGTATTTTTACATCCACCAGCCTTCCCGTTTTAAGCATACCCCAGTTGATTGTATTAGGACCTAATCATTTGTACTTATCTGAAAACATGTAAAGGAACAATTCTTTAAATACACTGGAAATCTATGTCACACTGTGCCTCCCATTCTTGTAAGGGTTTTGTGAGTAGTGTTGATTTATTTTCTTTTTGTCCAATAATCTAAATCAGAATAGCTAACAGTGTTAATGAAATGAATGTTCAACATTGCCTATCACTTTCTCCAAAACAGAAACAATTTGACACAGGACATCTGTATGGATGTACAAAATTTAAATAGTGAGGTGGGTTTTTTTTTACATAATGTAAACTAAAAGTTTTCTAATCCTTTCATCTGTTTCTTTTTCCCCTTCCACATGTCATGCATTCCGTCCACGTTAATTCTGTATTTTTCTTAGATTTGCTTTCTTGTGTTTATTTCCTTTATCTCTTCTCTACCAAAAAGAGTGAAAAAAGTAATTTCCATTCCCCATAAGACGAGTGGTCTAGTTTCTCCAGTAGCTTGTTAATGGTTAAGGGCTAGATACAGATGCTTTGGAGGGAGGCTCAAGAAACCTCTTAGGATATATCCTATGTGGTAAAGAAAAGCTTTGGGCTAGCCCTTGCCTGCTACACAGCAATGATTAATCAGCAGTTTAGAGGGAACACTGATTCTAAGTAACTCAGAAGAGTAATGGAATTGAACTGCTGAGGAAAGTATACCTATAATAATAGAATTAATACAAAGTTGCTGAAGTGCAATACATGAAATACATGGTGCAGGGTCAGTAAGTAAGCCTCAGTCATGCAGATGTCAGAGAAATTATAAAGATGTTAATCCCCCAGAGAAAAACTCTACAGAGCTTGTGAGGAATGTACTGTTAGGCCAATGCATATTTAAACCAACTCTTGGCAATATGCCAGTGTGACAGTATTTTGACCTGCAGAAAGTCATAATGTATTAGATGGATGCTTCAAAGGATGAACTTGAACTAGGCATAATCAGAAAAAGATGGTGCTTGCCTGATGTTGTATGTTTCCACTACAGAGCAGCATTATATGTGAATAGGGGACCTGAAACTGCTCCCACCTAAGTCAAAGTTCCAAGAATTGAAAAACAATGAGGAAAAAGTATGTGTATACAGACACTTCCAGCCCCCTCCGTCCCCGAGGCCCGGCCTTAGGGCAAGGTGAGTAAGACGGTTGCCTTGAGCTCTGTGCTGCCCGGCGCCCACCCACCTGGCTGCTAGCTCACTGCCCTGGCTGGGCAGCCAACCACAATATGCTGCCTTGGGCCCCGCAAACTCTTTGTCTGCCCACCCCCCCACAGTAATATCTAAAAACGAATAGGCAAAGTATGAAACAATAAAACCTTGAACTGTAAATAGATGTTTAATCATAGAGATAAAAGAACAAGGCTCACAATTTTATTCACGTTCAGGGGTTTTGAGGATTTTACAAATACTGTATATAACTTTCCCCACATTTGATAGCTCACTTATTTGGTTTTGCAGCCCTTTCATATTACACCATGGGGCCATAACGCTGTACTAAATATTGAAATTACATAGGATGAGTTTGTCTGCTTCATACTTACTGAGCGATGCAAAGCAGCCAGCACATAGACGAGCATACTGCCAAATCTGGCCCATGGTAATTTAATGTAAGTGGTATTATTGGGAGTTATATGTGCAAAATAAGAAAAGAAACACAATACACTTTTAAAATCATCTATTTTCTCTTATATACATTTTTTATCTTATTTTTTATTTTCATTAACATTCATTGTCACTTTACGTTTTTGATTGCTGAAACAGCAAATCCCAGACACTTAGCTTTAATTGCAAAGTTTAATTGCAGGGTGTGATGGATAGGAGGAATACTGTCCTTTTCTGGGTATCCCAGCATTCAGTGACGAAAGGGCTAAACTCAGGTAACAGGAGGTGTTGGCAGGGAGACAAGAGAACCAATGGGAGAAATTAAAGCAACCCTACTTGCTTTTTTTCTTTGTGTGAGCTTAAGCCAGGAGATGGGGGAACAAGATGAAGCACAGATATGTCAGTAGATGGGGAATGTCTATTTGGATGTGATTAAATTATTTTTTGTTTGGTTTAACTTCTCTGTGCTAAGTCCATGTGTCCCGTCCCCCCCCTCCCCCCGCCCCATCTCCCCATCCATTATAATTTTAAATTGAATCCCAGGGATAAAATTATCTGGTTTTAATTTGTTCTATTCTCAGTTGCTTTTAAACACCTAACCGAGGCGGATGAGGGTTTTGTGGGGCCCAGGGCGGCACAATTTCGCGGGGCTCTCCCTTTGACATGACGCATGCGCCGTGGCACCACGGCGCATGCGCGGGGCTTCTTGAAGCGCGAGGCCCGGGGCAGCCACCCTGCTCATCCTGCCCTATATCCACCGCTGCACCTAGCAACAAAGTATGCTTTATCAGGTATATATTTTTGTTCTGTTAATAAAATCACCTTTTTTAAGGCTATGATTTGTTTCTTGCATCCTGGAAGGTAATAGAAGCAAAATGCAGGACAATGTAGCACTTTAAAGACTAACAAGATGGTTTATTAGATGATGAGCTTTCGTGGGCCAGACCCACTTCCTCAGATCAAAGGTAATAGGAGGTCTGTGTATGCATGCCTAAGATTGAGAGGTAAGCTATCAGAGATTTCCATTTGTATTTTCAAGCTTTTTTGTTATAGAAGAGCTTGCAGTACCCCTCTGGAAGAAGTTCCCAAGTGATTTCTTCTTGGGCTCATGAAGAAAGGTTTGTTTGTTTTTTTTAACTTGGTGGTGGCAGCTACCTCCCAAGGTCAGGGAATTTGTGACCTTGGGGAGCTTTCAAGCAGAAGCCTGGAAAGGCAAAGTACTGTATTGTTAAGGGCTCTTGTGAGTCCCCACCTTCTGCATTTGAAGTGCCAGAGTGGGGAACAGCCTTGACATAGGGTAAATACAATTTATTTTCACTTTTAATTATGTGCTAATAAAAATATTGCAATGACCTTATATATGTTAAAAGTAGTCTTAGCAGATCATGGACTTCTTTTATTTCACTGTCAAATTTCACAGCTTAGAAAGTATGAGCAAGCAGGCATCACTCATACTGCACTCTTTACCTCTGTGTGTATAATCTAAGTAAATTAGATCTTGTTACCTCTGCAAAAGTTACTTTTATCTTAGTAGTTTATTCAGTGAAGATGAAATTCTTTGCTGTGCAAAGGGTCAGCAGAAAGCTAAATTCCAACTCATGGTCTATTTTGAAATTTTAAGTGGGAATTAAATAGTGTAAACCTTGTGTGTCCTGCACAGGAGTGAATTCAATCCAAAAGGAGGAACAAATGAAAGACAATACTGGGAGTTCTTGATATTCATGCATAGTATCACTGGTTTCGTCAGACTAGGATCTAACTTCATTTTGCAGTGGATGCCATGATTTGCCAATATTATAGACTTGCCCTATTTCATCCTGACTCCATGCAAAACAAATAGCATCTGATAAAATCTCTTTAGTGACTATATGGAAAACATTTCACACATCAGATATTGATCGTGCACGGTGGCCAAGCATAAGAGAATTTTCTGGGATCAATTAATTAATGATTCCATCTAGTTACAAGGCACTTTTCATCAAAGTACCATCAATCAATTTGGAACATTAATTAATAAGGTACCCTTGTGAACTAGGTGGTATTATATTTAGTTTACAGATGAGTAAACTAAGGCAGAAAGAAGTTGAGTAATTTGTTTAAAATCACACAGCAAGTCAATGGCAAAGCCAGGAGAAAAATGTTGTCTAATAACTTGGGTAAAATCCAGCCAAATAGCAATGTTAGCCTGATCAGGGCATGAAGGTAAAGAAAGAACATGACTTTTTTTTTCTTGGAGGAGGGCTTCTATTGGTATTTTTTTATTTGGGTATACAGGCTCAAACTATATGTATTATGGCATTTTTTAAAAGGTTACATGCAGATTGCAGATATTTCATTCTTGTGACTGTTCTTTTTACCTTCCATATAAGAAAGCTCCTCATCTTTGTGTAGTTCCCTTTTTTAAATTAAATGCTACTGTGGTGGGTTTCTTTTGTATTCCCCTCCTACAACAATGTTTAGTTATATTATGGCCACTATTACTGAGCGATTCATCTGTATTCACACCTTGAACTCAATTCTGTGTTTCAGTTAGGGCTATATCAACACTTTTCTCTATTGTTGGGAGGTCCCAGGACTAGCTGCTTGCTAACTTCCTTCTTTCCTTTATCTGATTAGCCAGCTGATGGCTAATTAGTTCCTTACATCAAATACCCAGTCTCTCCTTCAGATTAGCTAAATGCTCAATCAGTTGTTACTGGGGAAACAAATTGAGGCTACAGTGAATAGAACATTCTGTAATATCATGATGTGGGCAGTGTCTGTAGTTAAATGTGAAATCGTTGTTGGTGAGGATGATATAGCTGAGTTTGGTGATGTGTTTTGGGATATATTTGAGTGTACCTTTTCTTGTAGGTAATTGAGGTAGGCAGTGCTGCCATGTAGAATATATGACAATTTGAACACTCTAATACAAATATTAAAATAATCAAAAATCCATTTATATTATACAGTTTTTTTTATCTTCACAAGTCCAGAGAAGTCAATACTGCAGCATTGGAAATTTGTGCTTAGAAATGGCTCAGGAATACACACCCTCTCATCTAGCTAAATATTTATATTCTGTTCACAGTTGTTTACACATAATCTCCAAAAGGTACACATTTTGGGTGCATCTATACATTAGGGCTTAACTTGAAATAAGCTATGCAAATTGAGCTACATCAATTGCATAGTTTATTTCAAAATTGCTTATTTCAAAATTTGGGAGCATCTACACAACACTTATTTTGAAATAGAGCTCTCTTCCTCCAACTTCTCTCACTCATACAATGAGGCTACGTCTACATGGCAGGCTTTTTGAGTAAGAACTGTTTTGTGCAAGAGTTATTGCGCTAAAGGTCTTGCACAAGAGCATGTCCACACTGCTATGTGCTTTTGCGCAAGAGCGTCCATGGCAGTGTAGATGCTCTCTTGTGCAAGAACCCCCTGTTGCCCATCCACACTGCCTTCTTGCACAAGAGGGCTTATTCCTCGTGGGGAGAGAAATAATTCTTGCGCAAGAAGCCCTCTATTTCGACGCCTTACTGTAAATTTACTTGCACAAGAATGCACGTGCAGTGCAAGCACTCCGCACGTTTTTGCGCAAGAACAATTGTTCTTGCACAAAAAGCCTGCTGTGTAGATGTAGCCTGAGGGTTACAAGAGTCAGAGTAAGAAGTCTCCCAACTTGACAGTATTTCAACATTATTTCGAAATAACTGCCTGCTGTGTAGATGCAGACCAAGTTATTTCTAAATAACTCTAGTTATTTTGAAATAATGCTGTTGTGTAGATGTACCCTTTGAGGCATATTCTTTTCTCATTTACACTTGTGCCCAGAATTTGACCTGTTAAGGCTAGGTACCTGGTAATCCTTACAGCTACATGAGTTACAAGTGCATGTTGCCATCTCTTTAGATGAACATCTCTTTTGTTTCCTCAAACATGGGTCTTCCTTTCTCCACCAATCCATGGTGGCCTCAGAATGCTATTATGATGTCCTGAATTTTCTCTACTTTTTGAACTGGTTATATATGTAGTGCCTCTCTCCACCCAATCACCTTCTTTAATGTCAATCTGCCTACAGGTTTCGGTGTACAGGTCTGGGTTCTTCTGGATCCTGCCACCCACTCAGCAGGGTGTATCTTCTTTATTTTTTCCTCTGAATTTATTTGGCTGTGCCTTCACCCCCCTTTCCTTCCTGGCAGGGTCACCAGGGCAGTTTGGGAGGAAAATTCTAACCACAGGGTAATCCCCACTTACTTGCCAGATAGTTGGAGACTTCAAAAAATAACACAAACACATACAATATATTCAACACAATAATTATGTTAAACAGGAAACAATTATAACATAACAGGGTAAAACACTATTTTTAGGTTCACTGGTGCCCACACTGCTAATATCTGTGACTTGCCCCAGTCATGTGACTTGATGTAGCAAATGTAAGATTAGTGTCCCGTTGGTACACGTACTTTGTTGGGGCTCTTGATGACCTATGACCACAAAATTCTTCTCTGCAGTGTAGCTGGTTGGGTTTAGTACAGCCCAAAGGACTCATAAGTGGGATAAGGTGGTAAATCCCTCCACAGGTTTAATATGCAGCAGGTTATAAAATCCCCAAACCCTTACTCCGTGGCTTGAGGACACAGTTCAGGGAGTAAGGGATCCCCAAAACAAATTTCCTGACTGACTAACTAAAAGATGGTGCACTCACAAACTCCATGAATGATCCTCAGGTTCAGAGATGACTCTGGACTCCTCAGTCACTGCAGAGGGCTGATCTCTGCTGGCAAGGATCCTTTTCGGGCAGGAATCAGGCTGCTTGGGTCCCAGGATTCCCCTCACCACAAAGGGATCCAGAGCTCAAGGTGCAGATTACACAACTGTATTAAAATCCAAACTGTAGTCTCCTAGCTCAGTGCCCAGACACACACACAGCAGGCAACATCCCTGAACTAGACGACAGAGCAGAGCTGACCATGCGGTGACTGGTCTCACCTAGGGAGCTGGAGGGCTAACTCAGCCTGGCTGGGGAAGTTTCCCAGCAAACTCTACAAATTGGGACTCATCAGTGGAGAAGGAAAACCCAGATGAGGGATCTTGCTTTCAGGTCCCTAGAGGCCAGTTTTCAGGGGGGACCCTGCACGCAGGCCTAGGGCTTACCAGCTTCCCACACAGCCAGTCCTGCCCTTGCTAGGGTTGCCAGATGGTTGAAACAAAAATACTGAACACGCCCCCGGCAAAAAAACCTACCACTGAGGAAAAAATTCTATTGAAGGAAAATAAAAGCGGGGAGGGGGCAAAGTTGTTGAGAAAAAAAAAAAAAGACTCCAAGACCATTTTGTGCCAGAAGCCTTGCAGAACCAGGTAAGCATGGGGTCTGGGGTCGGGGGGCTGGGGGTGTTGGGAGCCAGGGCGGAGGGGGAGAGGCGGGGGGGGGGGAGGCAAGTTGCTTCTTGGTTTTAATCTCTGGTAATCACAGGGATAGGATCACTGCTAGGGTTACCAGGTAGTCATTAAAAAAAAAAATATCGGACACTCTTCATGGAGGGAGGGGGGAAGGACTGGCCGGAAGGGGAGCAGTGCTGGCCAGGAAGGGGGGTAGCTGGGAAAGAGAGCTAAGGGGGGGCAGCGGGGCTGGCCAGAGGAGACTGGGGGGCGGCCGGTGGGGGCAGAGCTTGCCGGGGGATCTCAGGAGGAAGGGAGAACTGGCCGCCAGAAGCAGGGCTGGTAGGGGGTGCAGTGGGGCGGGCTGGGGAAGATCCGGAGCAGGAACCAGCCAGCAGGATGCAGAGCTGGTGGTGGCGGCAGCGGCGGCAGCTGGGGTGGGGAGAGAGGGAATGGCCGGGGAAGATCTGAAGCAGGAACTGGCCAGCAGGACACAGAGCTGGCAGCAGGGCGGTGGGGGGGAGGGCGGGAGAGGGACTGGCTGGGGAAAATCCGGAGCAGGAACCGGCCAGCGGGACGCAGAGCTGGCGGAGGGGGCAGGGGAGCGAATCAGCCGGCGGGGAGCAGGACTGACCCAGGCTGTGCAAATCCTAGGGCGCTCCCGTCCCGCGCAAATCAGTCTGGCTGCGGCTCCACCACGCGCTTGACCAGTACGCAGGAGCATAGTCCGGGCTGCCCCTCCTCCTCACATGCTACCAGGGCTCCCATCGCTGATCACGGCCTGTCTCCCAATCACTCCCCCTGCCCCCGTCAGGCTTCTGTCTGGTGCCCAGCCCGAAAACCAGGAAATACCGGACATTGCAAATGTCCAGTATTTTCTGGATTTTTTTTACTGGACAGAGGCCCCAAAAAACGGACTGTCCGGTAGAAAACCAGACACGTGGCAACCCTAGCCCTTGCCCTGGCTGGCTCCAGACTCACTCATAAAAAACAATGGCCTCTCCCCTTTCCTGAACTCCCTGGGAGTGGCATCTTACTCCCTGTTGGTTGCCGGGCTGACTCTGAGTTTGCCTTGGCTCCCCCTCCCTACCAGGGACAGTGTGTCACTAACTGAGCTGCCAGCAGACAGAATACCAGGAATCTAGGTAATCTCCTTGGGGGTTACATATAGTTTTTTAAAATAAAATAATTTGTAGCCACATACAAGTAATAGTCTCATTTTTCAATTCGCTCTGCATTCCCTAAACACCTCTGATATGTAGATACAATCTGTGTGCTTTAGTGAATCCTAAGGGTAAATCAAGAATTTTTTGGTTATATGCTAAGAGGTCTGTAATTCTTCAAGTGCTATTCCTATGGGTGTTCCACTTTTTAGGTGTTTGTGTGCCCTGTGCTCATAATAGGAGATTTGTCATATCAATGCCCAGTGAACAGGCACTGTGCGACCAACCCCCACTCTGATCCTCATCTACGTCCTTTGGCTTCAAATCATAGCACTTAGAAGCACCTTGCTACTTAGTTCTTTTTAGCCCATTTACTACACAACAGGAGCCCAAGAACATACCTTATGATAAGGATTGGAAATGGCTCAATCTTTTTACCTGCAAGACTTATTCTTTGGCTACAGTACATCTCCAGATTGCCAACAAGGCCTCACAATTGGCTAAGTGTGATTACAACAACTGTGCAACGTTTTCTGAATTCATTGACTCTATTTCTGAAGATAAAAAAAGAACAATTTACTGCACTTGTAGCAGAGAGACAGCCCTAAGCTGTACTAGACTCTGCAGACACAGCTCTAAGATCAGTGAGTGATGAATGAGAGAAGTGCAATCCATAGTCAAAGACTTGCCCTTTGATAGACCCAAACTATTTGCCACCAAGATGGATGACTCTCTGCCTAGGTTCAAAACTTCACAGGTGACATTCCAATTCTTGTGGATTTATACACCTAGACCCAAGAAAGAGAAGTTTCTATGCCCCTCAACGCTACCGCCACACTCCGTATTCACAAGAACTACAACAGTATGAGTCACAGGATCACAAACAGAGACCCTCAAGGAGATAGCAGCCAAGTCCTCCAGCACTTGCATCACAGCTACTGACATCCAGGCAATAAATTTGAAGCCTAGGTTGAGGGCCCGAGAGCCCCACGTTTTTCAGTGCTGAAAATGTCGATTCTCTCCTGATCATTTGGAAGAACACCTAGTTCCATTTGATCCAGTATGAAAAATCATTACATACAACAGATAAGTTCTAGAAACTGTACACTCTGATTACTCCATCCCCTTTCTTTGTTAGCCCCCTACTCTCCCTTCCTCCCTCCCTATCCCTCCTTCAGTGACTCCCTCTCACAAGCTTCTACTGCATCAGGAGGTAATCTACCTCATACATTTAGGAGCAGTGGAACCCATTCCAGCAAGGCACAGAGGAAGGGCATTTTATTTCCACTATTTTCAGGGCAAGAGCTGGAGTTCATTGGAGCCCATCGCAAATCTCCTGAGACCATAGCCCAGGGGAGAGCAAATTATATGCCATGGGTCACATCTGGACCCTCAGGGCTTTTAATCCAGCACATGGAATTATCACTTTATGATGCAGCGGGGCGAAGGCAGGCTCCCATGGTTATAACCAGTGTTTTTCAACCTTTTTTTTTTATGAAGTACTCCTTTTTAAAATAGTAAAAAAAAAAAAGTACCCCCAGTACCTACAGTTTTCAGACTCACAAAATGTTTTTCTACCATTGCAACACATTTGGTTAAACAACTTAATCATAGCTGGGCAGGCGATGAAATTTTTGGGTATAAAAAGTATAATAAAATGCTGTAAAACTTAAAACAAAAATTCAGTTTTCTCCAAATTTCAGTTGTGTTGAACCCCCCCCCCCCCCCGACTTCTCTCAAGTACCCCAAGGGTACTCGTACCACTGGTAGAGAAACACTGGTTATAACAATCATGAGGCCCTCCGAGATAAAGATGCACCGCTCATGCAGCCCATTCACTAGCGTAGGTTGCTCCTCATTGGGATACAAGTATGAGATACAAGCACTGCTCATCTACGGAAACGGCAAAAGTCTCTGGCTCTGGCATGTGGTGGGATACACATAACACTTGCCTGAATACACCTCTGCATCACATTTCTAAGAACCATAGTTAGGGAATTAACTATTTCTTCCACACCAGCATTAACTTTGTGGACACCACAATCAGCTTACATACAGTCATATATAAACCACAAATCACCACACTTATCTCCACAGATCCAGTAAACCTCTGAAACA
The DNA here is from genome assembly GCF_052426305.1 of Pelodiscus sinensis. NCBI lineage: Eukaryota > Metazoa > Chordata > Testudines > Trionychidae > Pelodiscus > Pelodiscus sinensis. The sequence continues at coordinate 70,397,364 of NC_143052.1, forward strand.
CACAAAGAAATCTGTTATCTATAGACAGGTACCTAGATATCACAGAATTTTCTCCGGTGACAAAGTCCAAGATACACACTTAAAACTTCTTTTCTCTAAAAAAGGATACTCCACCAGAGAAGCAGATTGTAGCATGGAATGGGCCACCAAAATACCTAGTCAGCTTCAATACAGGAAAAAGAAACTCTACTGGCTGCACACCCCTATTCAATGCTTGCTACCCCACATTGGAACCCATATAGGGTAACATTGTAGGGATAACATATTAATGTATTAAAAATGTGATTCCCCCAAATGGAAGTGACTCCCCATAATTTGTTCCCCACAACTTAAAGTGTTTAGATTTATTAGGATTCTTCTTCTTATTATTATTATTTGTTAAGATTGTTAAATGTTTAGATTTATGATTATTATTGCCCCTTTAGAATATAATATATTAGGTCATGTAACTTAGAACTGTTAAAAATATAATCCTAACTGTTAAGAATATAATCCTATGTAACCAGAAACAGCCCCCCCCCCTCTGTGCTCCAGGGCATGCTCAAGCTTGTGCAAGGGGCTGCTTGAAATTGACATTGCAGAGATACATTGTAACAATGCATTGTCAAGCCACTAACTCTGCTATGGGAACCAAGCCCTGTAATTGTCTAAGGGCATTGTTAACTTTACTTAGCAGTCAGAGAATGTTTTAAGCAATACCACCCAGAAACTTTCTGTAACTACAACTTTTATTATTATACAAAATACTGTATGAATGTATGAGAGAGTGCTTGGATGATGAATGAATGGCTCTGAGAGGTGCCAGCCTGAGAATACAGCAACAAAGGGCTGAAGAAGGCGTCAGGTGCCAGTGCAACCAAAAGGTGTCAAGTGGAGAAACTGGAGGTCCACCCGATGAGATCACTGATGAGCACCTGGCAGCCACCCTGGAGACATCAGCATGATACAGCAATTTCCATAGACTGGCATAGGAAAAAATTCCTATAAGAACTGGACTAAAAAACTATGGAATCAGAGTCCAAGGTTCTGCTGCCAGCCCACCAGGAGCTTCAGATGCGCATCTGATCAGGACTTCGCTCCCCACTACCATCACTTGTGTACAGAGTACCTGGCCAGTATCCTGTCACAAGCAACTTCCAGGCTGGTAACTATACACAGAACTTGAATGAATGGATGTATGAATGAATGGTTATATATATATATATAATATACATACAAGTGTATAAGGGTTAAGTAGTGTTAGGAATAAGTAGTTAAACAACGTTGTTTGCTTCTATCTTTTCTTTATTTTTTATTATTATCTTTACAATAAATGTGGCTTTTTGCCTTATCCCCCTCATAAGATCCTGCTTGCTTTTATTTGGTACAACAACATCAAACAATTATAATTCCTATTTGGCAGGAACTACATCCTGAAAGAAATCGGTCCTAAACCCCTCTTTTGGCTTTGCCACAAATGTTGCAACCCTACCAAACTCATTAGAAGCAAGCTAACCACAGAGCAGAACCCACCAACTCGAAGTGGTGCCAGAGCCAGTCACAACAAAAGATGCAAAACCTACAGACATAGCTACACTGCAACAATGATCACTACCACCCATCATATACCCTTTAAGACTCATGGGTTTCCAGAGTATCACACCATGTGGTATATCTTGTTCACTGCTTCAGATGCCCCAACAACTACCTATCTTGTTCTGAAACAAAAAACAGGACTATGTAGCACTTAAAAGACTAACAAGATGGTTTATTAGGTGATGAGCTTTCGTAGGCCAGACTCACTTCCTCAGATCAAATAGTGGAAGAAAATTGCCACAACCATATATACCAAAGGATACAATAAAAAAAATGAACATATATGAAAAGGACAAATCAAATTTCAGAACAGAAGGGGGATGAGGGGGGGAGGTAAATGTCTGTGAGCTAATGATATTAGAGGTGATAATTGGGGAAGCTATCTTTGTAATGGGTAAGGTAATTAATGTCTTTGTTTAGACCTAGGCATAAAGTGTCGAATTTAAGCATGAATGACAGTTCAGAGGATTCTCTAACAAGTCTGGTGCTGTGTTTCTGCCATTTCTTTAATTCAAGACTTCATGCCTTTGGTTTTTGTCAACTTCTCAAATTGCTGTTTTTAAGTCTTATATCCTCTTCTGTCTTGACAGATGACAGTATTAATATATTTAGTTAGCAAAAGGTAGTTTATACCTCAGGGAAGTATAATTCTAAGTGAAAGGAAGGAAGGAAAGAAAGAAGTTATGTGTGTTTTCTTTCTTTCTTTCTAGCTGTACAGGCCTTTTACTTTCCAATTCATCTTGAGCATTAAAAACCTCTCCTTGTATTATAAAATAAGATTTTAGAAACAGAAAAATAGGACATAATTTTTCAAAAATGTCCACTTACTTTAGATATCCCCTATAAGAAACCTAGAACCTCTGGAAATGAATAATTGTAGTGCAAGCTACCATACCTGAGTGTCAACTTGCCTCAGGCTGAGAGGAGAAAGTCAACATCTTGCACCTCTTCAGTGCTTGGTTGGTATGCTGAGAATGCCAACATGCATGCCAGTTACAATATTGGGTGTTTGACCAGGTTGCCAGTCCCCAGAGAGAAATTTGAAGCCCTGGTATTACATATTCATTGTGCTCCAACTCTCATTTTGTTTTAGTTACACAGAGACTACAAAATGGGGAAGTGTGTGTATGTGTGTGTGTGTGTGTGTGTGTGTCAGGGGGGAGGGGTCAGGGGCATAAGTGTAGGCCTGCAATACTGTACAATTGTTTCCCCATCCCTCAGCCCTATCAGGCTGTGAGGAGGTATTAGAACATTACTCTAATACTACACTATTTTGTGGGCAAAACAGTGGAGAAGTACACACTGGCTACGTCTAGACTGGCATGATTTTCCGCAAATGCTTGTAACGGAAAAGTTTTTCCATTAAAAGCATTTGCGGAAAAGAATGTCTAGATTGGCACAGACGCTTCTGTGCAAAAGCACTTTTTGCGGAAAAGCGTCCGTGCCAATCTAGACACGGTTTTGCGCAAAAAAGCCCCGATCGCCATTTTCACGATCGGGGCTTTTTTGCGCAAAACAATACCGCGTTGTCTACACTGGCCCTCTTGCGCAAAAGCATTTGCGTAAGAGGACTTTTGCCCGAAAGGGAGCAGCATAACATTTCCGCAAGAACACTGACAATTTTACATGAGATCGTCAGTGTTCTTGTGGAAATGCAAGCGGCCAGTGTAGACAACTGGCAAGTTTTTCCAGAAAAGTGGCTGCTTTTGTGGAAAAACTTGCCAGTCTAGACTCAGCACTGAGATTCTCCTTCTGCGGATGTAATTCTCTGTTCCGCTGCTATAATAAAACCAGCTCAGCCAGAGGCATAAGTGGCTGTAGTGTGGGGCATGCACGGATTGTGTACACACGGTCCCATTGGGTGACTGTGGATGGTCTTTCTTATCAGTTTCCCGCTGCCCACTGACTCCAGCACTGCGCATGGCTGTAAGTCGACCTTGCCTAAATCGACCTATCCTCGCAGTATAGACACAATCTAATTCGCTGCGACACTGCCCTGCCCTGGCACAGGCCGCGCCCCTGCTCGTGCCCCTGCCGCTGGGCTCCCCAGACCCTGCACGCACGAGGCGAGAGTCCCCCTCCCGCTCAGTCCCGCTGCTGCGGGGGCGCTGCTGCCGCGGCGGGGGTGGGGGCCGCAGGGCGCGGACCGGGCGGGTCCTTGCGGGGCGCGTTCCCCAGCAGCCCCCACCCCCGGGGTCCCGAGCTTGCGGGGGGGGGCGCGTGCGAGGCCGGGGTCACCAACTGCGCTCCTGTGACAGTGAGTCTGTCCCGGCCCCTCCCGCGCAGCATCCCCCTTGCGGCTGCCCCGCCCCCTAATCCCCGCCGGGCCTCCCCCTCGCTCTGCCCAGCGCGGGGGGAGCGCTACCCAGCATGCAGCGGGCGGCGGGCTCGCACCAAGATGGCGGCGCCTCTGGATGAGTACGAGAAAGAAGCGGGCTGCGTCCCCATCCTGCACCCCGAGGTGAGGCCGCCGCGCTGCTGGGCTCGCGCCGCCGGGCGGGCTCTGGCTCGCGCCGCCGCCGCCCGTTCTCCGCCCCCGGCTTGGGCGGCTGCTGGGCGGGGCCGCGGGGGCGGAGGGCGCTGGCTGCGGCTGCCTTGGCCTGGGGGCCGGGCTGGGCGGGGGCGGCTGCGCTGAGGGAAGAGGCCGCAGCTTCCCTGGCCCCGGGGCTCTGCCGGGCGAAGCGCCCTGTCGCCGCTTCGGGACGCCCAGGGGGAGGGTCCGCCCCGCCGGGGGGCAGCGCGGGGATCCCACCCCCGAGTGCGTGCGGGGCGGCGAGAGGCCCCGCGAGCGGCGCGCTTGTCTGCTCCCGGCCCGGGTGACTGAGGGGACAGGGTCAGAGCGTCCCGTCGCTGCCCGCTCCTCCGGTGAGCGCCTCGCGCTTCGGGCACAGCCCTGCAAGGCCCCGTGGGAGACTCCGCAATGCACATGGCTCCGTAGAGCATCGCTCACTGCCTGGCGGAGCTGCACCATCCGTGCCAACGCAGGGCTCGCTACTGGTGGCAAACGGCTCAGACTTGGAATAAATGATTCCCGTCACGGTCTGCTGTTCTTGAGCTTCAGTTCACCCCTAAGAAACTGCGCCTGGTCCGACTCTGTCCAATTCTGACTTGCTGGCATCTTGTGTTTGTCCTTCTCATTGCCACCTCTTCCCCCCCATCCTTCCAGTATAGTGGACAAGTGCTGGAGTAATGTCAAGTATCAGAGGGGTTGCCATGTTATTCTGAATCTGCATAAACAATTAGAAGTCCCCTGGCACCTTATAGATTAACATATTTATTAGAGCATAAGCTTTTGTGGTCAAAGACCCACTTTGTCAGATGCATTTTCGTCAGTTGCATCTGACAAATGGGTCTTTGCCTATGAAAACTTATGCTCCAATAAATCTGTTCGTCTGTAAGGTGCCACAGGACTTGTTGTTTATGGAGTAATGTCAGTTGATAGCATTTAGAGGTCATTTTAAGTAATGTTCCATCCAAAAACAGATTATTTGTCTTTGTCTCAACTCTCTATAAACATTCTCCTTATGCCCTCTGATGGTTTTGGAGGATGTTGTAAACAGTATAAACAAAAGTTTTGTATGTGAACTCTTATCTAATATTGTAAGCCTATGAAAATAAGTAGGTGTGATTGCTAGCAGACTTAGTCAAACAGATGGTATTACTCTTCCATGCCAATATTTTAAAGATACTTTTAGGTTTATTAATAGCTAAAGAGACGTGACAGTGCTAAATGTGACTGTTTGCTCTTATACTTTTCGTACAGGAGTTTGACGTGTAGGAACCACTCAGTCAATAGGAGTATACTGCTAAATGCCTACATTTCATTTAAAATTAGCTCTAAGGTCTCAAATCAGACATTGCAAAGCTTAAATGTCTTTAAAAAATCTGGGCCTAGATCACACAGTGATCTGCCAAAAGGTCCTTTGGTGGCAGGTTAGGTGGAGTGCAAGTCAGGGATGTGAGTGAGTAGTTGACTATCCAGTAATCTTAGGCTTATGGAGTAGTCCACTCGACTACTCACTCCCTGCCCCCCCACTTGCTGCCTCTATATCAGATGCAGCAAAGGGGGTGAGGAAGTAGGAGGCGGTGCTGGGGAGAGCTGACTTAAAAGCTGGTTCCCACCAGCACTGTCTCCGTGGTGCTGCCCAACCCTCCCCCTCCCATGCTGCTGCCTCTACTAGAGGCAGCAGCATGGCAGGTGAGGGAGAAGGAAGAGGGGATACTGTTGTGGAGCAGCCTCTGCCTGCAGCAGGCCCAGGCCCAGGCCCAACATGGGCAGAAACTGCTCCAGCAACAGCCCCTGTGTGTGTGTGGGGAGGGGGGGTCCCAGCATGCCAGGCTCTTACTACATTTAAACTGCAGAGGCGCAGCGCAGTTAGATCCGGGACCTGGTGCGTGTTAGGGCTGAGCCGGGCTTGCTCAGTCTCGGCTGGTGCTAGGGCCAGAATCTATCCCTGCTGTACCTCTGCAGTTCAAATGTACCAGGAGCTGGGCTACTTGCACGCCTGGCTCTTACCACATTTAAACTGCAGAGCCGCCGCAGGGGATAGCTCCTGGACTCGGCCCAATCTGGGACTGAGGAAGCCTTCCTTTATTGACCAATCGAATAGTTCATAAAAATGTTATCGATTATATGATTAGTAGAGTACCCGACTCTGAACATTCTTTAGGTAAGTAAACATGATGAATGTTTCTTTTTGGTGTATACGCTAGATGGTTACCTTCTTTCTAACTGAATAAATACTTGGTGTCTGAAGTTTTACATTGTCTTTTTATGAATGGTGGACTTTTTCTTAATTGGACTACAGTATTTATCTACAGGGCTTGACGAACGGCGGCGAAAGCTGCTCACCACTCCCGCACTGTGCATGCGCAAGACCCGCATTGCACATGTGCGTGCTACAAATGAACAGGGCGCCCGGCTGAAATCTACTCGCCCATGGGCGAGTAGATTCAATACTTTGTTGAGCCCTGTTTATGTAATCTTCTTCTGTTGCTGATATTTTCTTCTTTGGAGTGAGATGTAAGGGAGAAAATTGGTCAAATGTTCTAAAAATTGAAGAAAAAGATTAATCCCCCAAAAGTTTCAGATATGTGCCTGTGCCGATTGTGTTGCAAGGTCAGAATCTTAGGCTGTGTCTAGACTGGCATGATTTTGTGCAAAAGTGGCCACTTTTGCGCAAAGTCTTGCCGCCTGTCTACACTGGCCGCGAGTATTTGCGCAAGAACACTGACTTTGTAATGTACAAAATCAGTGGTTCTTGCACAAATACTTTTGACGGAAAAACTTTTCTGTTAAAAGTATTTGCGTAAAATCATGCCAGTCTAGATGCAGCCTTAATGTACAGCTTGATAGTGTATGAAGGAACAAAAAATGAAGTGTGTACAAACTGTTAGGAAAATCATTGTGAACTGAAAATGTATTACAGGCAGTCCCCGACTTACGCGGATCCGACTTATGTTGGATCCACAGTTACGAACGCGGCTTTTCTCGCCCCGGAGGACATGGACTGCGGGACCTCGCGGTCCCGCCGCCCGTGTACTCCGGGGCGAGAAAAGCTGCTTCGCGTCTCCCTGGTCTGCAGACCAGGAAGACACGGAGCAAAGTCGCGGAGGGGCTCGGGCAGCCAGGCAGCCCAGGCGCGCTTGAGCTGTCCCGCTGCAGGCGTGCTCCAAGGCTTTGCTCCCTGTCTCCCTGGTCTGACCCTCTGCCCGTGTGCTCTGCGGCTTTGCTCCGTGTCTCCCAGGTCAGCAGACCAGGGAGACGGAGCAAAGCCGTGGAGGTCTTGGGCGTCCCCACCCCGTCTCCCTGGTCTGCTGGGGTGGGGGGTGCAGCTAGTGCCCCCCCCCCCCCCCAGCAGACCAGGCTTTTCTTGCCTACCCCTGGGGTAGAGCAGCTGGGGGCTGCCGGGTTGGTCCCGCAGCGCCGCTCCGGACCAACCCGGCAGCACCCCAGCTGCTCTGCCCCAGGAGTCCTTATTCAGCCGCTGCTGGTCAGTTTCAGCAGCTGCTGAATCAGGATGCCTGAGGCAGAGCAGCTGGGGTGCTGCTGGGTTGCTCCAGTAGCGCCGAGGAGCCGCGCTACTGGAGCAACCCAGCAGCACCCCAGCTGCTCTGCCCCAGGTGTCCCCAAGTCAGCTGCTGCTGAAATTGACCAGCGGCTGACTACAGGAAGCCCGAGGCAGAGTTGCTCTGTCCCAGGCTTCCTGGAATCATCTGCTGATCAGTTTCAGCAGCAGCTGACTTGGGGACGCCTGGGTTTCTTAAGTTGAATCTGTATGTAAGTCAGAACTGGCGTCCAGATTCAGCCGCGCTTGAAACTGATCAGTTTCAGTAGCGGCTGACGCCAGTTCCGACTTACATACAGATTCAACTTAAGAACAAACCTACAGTCCCTATCTTGTACGTAACCCAGGGACTGCCTGTACTGAAAATTAATGTTTTCTATATTGGAATAAATATATTTGCTGAGTTCATAGTACTATAAACAGTGGTATTATCAACATTTTTACGTATTTGTTTTACATGCCAAAGTGGTGGTGATAAATCAGATACTATTTGACATCTGAAACTGAATAATTTACAATGATAGAATACCGGTAAGTAGCATAAACAGTAACTATGCTCTTCCTCCTAACCTCCGCCCAAAGCAAAATGTTACTGAAGGAGACTTCAGTTTAATCCAAAGAAGAAAATGACAGTCCAGTATTACTTTGCATAGTTAGATTTCAACCAGAGGATTGAATTTTTGCCTCTCTCTCTTTGTCATCTTGTAGTCTTTTCACTAATTTCACTGGGTACTGGATCAGGTCCTGAGATCATGAGTAGAGATGGCTTTTAAAGCAAAAGAGATATTAATATGCATGAAGTTTTTGGAGTTGAAAGAGAGTCAATTTGGAGTTGCACTCACCAGTTCTCTGAACCCTTATGCCTGTATAGAACTTTGCAACTAATCTTATTGAAGTCAGTGGGACTAGTTGTGAGCAAAATTGTACACCTGAGTTCAGTGTTTGAAGGCAAGTGGCTAAAATACTCATATCCCTATGTACTTTATGGAACCATTGACTCCAGGTCTTTAGAACACAAATAGTTAAGTACATATGCACTTTGTAATCAAGTTTTTTTTTATTGTATAAAGATAAGGTTATTTTTGAGCGAATGAGTATGATCCTTTCCTGTTTTGGTGCATATATTTTCCTGTTAGTCATTGATTTCCAGGAAGGGTCTTCAATATATTTTTTAAAAAGAATTCAGTCGTGTGTGTGTGTGTGTGTGTGTTGATTTCAGTGCTTTGTTCAGTTACCTTATGGCTCTGCAGTATGTCAGACATCAATGCTGCCAGCTCAATATTAAGGTTACAGAAAAAATTGAAGGACATCAATACCTGTCCAAGTGACAAAAGTTAATTTTTTTGTGTTGAGAGGCTTAGCAGCAAAACAAAAGATAAATAATGAGTTTTGGCAAGAGGGAATGAGATGGAGAAGTATGCTGGAAATATGCACTGATTATTTTTGGGGGGCAGGGACCCCCCTTTTTGTTCTGTGTTCCTACAGTGCCTAGCACAATGGGATCCTGGTTCATGACTAAGGCTTCTCAGATATTAAAAAAAATGTGAATCTACTACCGATGTTAAAATGTGGGTAATTGGCTGTTACCCATTTAAATGGTAACACTCTTACATCCTTAGAATCTACACTAAATAATTGTAGGGAAAATGCTCATATACAAGCATTTCATTTATGTCTGATAGGATAGGATATATTAATCATATTATTCGGTTACTCTTTTAGGGTTGACACCATACTCAGTTCTGCACAGGACAGTATGCACTGCTTTACTGTAGAAATGTTGGGGACGCCTCACTGGTTTGTTGCCACATTGCTAATGATGAAGCAGCAAATAGCAAAAAAATGCTTTCAAGTATTGAAATATAACAAACTGTTTCTAACAATAAATACTTCTCTTCCCTCCCTCCTCACATACATCTTAAATTAGTTTGTTAGCAGTTGGATTTGGTTTTTATTTCTAAATAATTTTCCAGTACTTGGCATTTTTTTAGGAGTGCAATTTTTTGCCATTGCTTATTACATGAAACAATTCTTAATGGATTGGATAATAAAATTATCTGAAGTACAGAAAAACCAACAAGGAATCCTGTGGCACCTTAAAGATTAACAGGTTTATTTGGGCATAAAGCTTTAAAGGGTAAAAAACCCATTGTCAGATTTGAAGTGTTCTTTGCCTACAAAAGCATTATACCCAAATACACATGTTTGTCTATAAGGTAGAGATGTAAAATCCCATTAATTGCTAATGGGTTGATTGGTTAACTGATTAAAAAGGGGTGAGCAAGGGAAAGGCTCTCCTGCCCAGCTGGAACCCCCGGCTGCTAGGCTGGAATGCTCCTTTCTTCCCTATGCAGGGAGGGATTGCTCCAGCCCAGCCAGAGCAGCCCCTGCCTTGTAGCAGGGTTTGTATCATCTGAGATGCCAGAGCAGCTGCTGCCTGCAGCAGTCACGGGCGCCCTGCAAGCGGGGGCTGCTCATGCTACGTCTACACTGCGGCAATTTTTCGGAAGAGGAAATGTAAATGGAGCACTCATTTGCAAATCGTGCGCTCATTTGCATGTTCTCTTCCGATCCTTTTTGCAGAAGAGGTTTTTGTGATAAGCCTTATGTAGACGGGGCCATTTGTTGGAAAAATCCCGTTTTGCACAAGATCCTGTAAACCTCATTTTTTGAGGAATAAGGGATCTTGCGTAAAACGGGATTTTTCTGACAAATGGCCCTGTCCACCCACACAGGGCTTTTCCGCAAAAAGGATCGGAAGAGAATATGCAAATGAGAGCATGAGATTTGGAAACGAGATTTGCATTTCCTTTTCCGAAAAACTGCCGCAGCGTAGATGTAGCCTCAGTCGGAGCAGTCCCTGCCAGTGGGATGCCTTGGCCTGCTGTGGACAGAAGCTGCTTCAGTGGGCCAGGACACTAGGGGCTGTGCTGGAGCAGCCTCTGCCTGTAGCAAGCCACCTGTGAGGCTGGAGCAGCCCCCTCCCTGCCTGTGGCAAACAGGGAGCTGCTCCAGCCCAACTGTTCAATCTTAACCAGTAAAACCTTCACATGGCTACTTTAAGGTGCCACAAACTTCTCATTGTTTTTGCTGTTAGAGTAACATAGTATCTTTGATACTTGGAAGTACAGCTTAATGACTGTCCAGGATTGCATTGTTTCCAAAGACATTAATGTTCACAGCTGATCTGGGGGGTATGCATTTGGGTTGCTAGCTGTTGATATTTTTAGCATATTGGCTCAAGGAGAGCCATCATGGATATGTCTGCATGAGTTGAGAATTGCACCTCCTAGCACAAATGTAGATGTTCACTGTGGTTGATTGTGATCTTCCTAATAATAATTTTTAAAAAAAAATCTCAAAAGGAAAATGCAAGAAATGTGAGAGAAATTCTGATAATTTTGAATTGTTCAGAATAACTTGTTTTGAACATTATGATTAAATTGAGTCAGTACTGTTTGTGAGTAAAATTTATCAATTTTGGTTTTTTTTGTAAAATATGTATTACCTATTGTTCCTCTGTCTTTGCAATAAAATAAGATTATCCTGCAAAATTTAACACAATTTAGTTTCTTAAAGAGTAGAGATGGTACAATGTTTTAAAGATTACTGTTGGTTGAAAACTAGGGATGCGAACTTGTACCTATGGCTTATTGTTTAACCCTCACAGAGGCATCGATGTGGGGAGGGAGGGCGTATTGTGTATCAGGAGGCAGCAGAATGCGGAAAGGGGTAGGAGGCTGGAAACTGGAGCCGATGCGTGTGGGGGAGCTGGCTTTCAAACTGGCTCCTCACATATGCTGCCCCTCCCCATGCTGCTACCTCCATATAAACCTCTCTCCCGTCCTCCCCTGGTGTAAATGTGTTAACTGCTGAAATTCCCAGCGGTTCAGATTTACAAAAATAAGCACATTTTAACATCCCTATTGAAAACTAGACACCCTTCTGTTATTGAATGTGACAGATAAGGGAAGTATAGTCTGAGGACGGATATTTTCATCATTAACATTTGCGTTGAAAAGAAGAGCAAGACAAACCTTAAAACAAACAGGATACATTTCCTCACTCTCACATTCACTTAAACTTCTTGCTGGTCTGAGGGAGGAGTTCCATAAGTTTTACAGATGAATGTTTGAAAAAAGAAAAAGTGACTTTCCAAAGATCTAAAGGAGTTTATGGAAGAGTTCTAAACCAACCTTGATGTCTAATGCCCCAATTATGCTACAGTGCTTCCTATGCAGTTCTGAGATCAAACTAATAATGTTTATCTACACTTGTAAGGTGCCCTGAGCTCTTCAAATGTAAAAGCACTATGCATATGCAGAGTTGATTTTTTTCTCTCTCTCCCCCAATCAGATTCCCCAGGAGTAAAGAGGGTTTATGGCTTGGTTGGACAGCTTTGTCCTAATTTATTTAGGTCAGTTTATATCTGCCATAGGAGCGATGTAGTATTCCATGGTTTAATCTTTCTATCACTGCTTAAAGTCAAAGTAGTCTGTTTAATGAATATATGGTGAAGCTATATAGTGAAAGTATGCATCTTTTTAGGTTTGCAGTGAATGAAGCTCTCTTTCAGAAGCCATTCTTAGCTTGATAAGCAATTAATTTTAATCATATTTCATCATAGTACCACTGATCCAGAATAAATGTTGAAGATACTGATGAAAACATAACACACAGTCTTCCTGAAAAAGAAACTGAAAACTCTATGCATACACATTACTAATACCGTATATACTCGAGTATAAGTCGACCCGAATATAAGCCGAGGCACCTAATTTTACCCCAAAGAACTGGGAAAAAATATTGACTCGAGTATAAGCCTAGGGTAGGAAATGAGGCAGCTACTGGTAAATGTAAAAAATGAAAATAGATACCAATAAAATTACATGAATATTTATTTCAAAGAAAAACAATAACCTAGCTCTGTAAGTGCAAAAGGGGGTCAACAAAAACAATATGGTTCTGCAGGCACGGCCACAGCTCAGCCCCCGCCGCCCCCGTCCCGCAGCCCCCACGTTCCGGCCCCCTCGCCTGCCAACAAGCCCCCTCTAAACGAGGCAGCGGGGGGGGGGGGGGCTGTGAGAGACCAGAGCCGGGCATCGATGGGCCAGTGAGCCAGCGGGGGGAGCGGGTGCCGGTGCTGGCTGGATTTTACCACGGGAGGGGAGGGGAGGGGGGGGGAGCAGGGAGCAGCGGCTGGTCCTTGTGCACCTGCCCCAGAATCGGGCCCAAGCTCGTGATCAGGGCTCCCGGGCGCTTCCAGAACAGACGCCCACGGTGCCGAGTCGGCTCCTGGCCCAGCTGTTCCCGAGCTCAGCGCTGCACCCGAGCATCATGGCGAACGACCCCAAATGCCCTTCCTCCCACGTGGCAAGGGCCCATGGTGCCGGGCAGGCAGGGGCTGGGGGGCCAGGAGAGCCAGGAGGGCAGGGGCTGGGGGGCCGAGGGGGCAGGGACTGGGTGGGCCAGGAGGGCGGGGGGACAAGGGGACAGGGGGGCCGGGAGGGTCAGGAGGGCAGGGGCTGGGGGGGACGAGGAGACAGGGGCTGGGGGGGACGAGGAGACGGGGGCTGAGAGGGTCAGGAGGGCAGGGGCTGGGGGGCCAGAGCTCCGGGCTCACGCGTCTAGACCCGGCCGGCGGCAGAGACGCGCTGAGCCCGCCCGCGAGCAGGAGGCTGACTCGAGTATAAGCCGAGGGGGGCATTTTTCAGCACAAAAACTGTGCTGAAAAACTCGGCTTATACTCGAGTATATACGGTATAAATTGATAGGGCAAATTATTTTATATACATTAAGTTATGTGCTTTTCTGAATACCTACCTATTCAAGATTATTCTCAAGCAACAGCAATAAGAACTTTGCCAAAAAATTAGTTGATTTAACTGCAAAATGTTGTCAATTAGAAAGCACTGTTTTAAAAGAGAAACTTTGATTTTTAATATCAGATACGTGTGTGTGTGTGTGTGTGTGTGTGTGTGTGTGTATGAGCGCATGTGTATCTATACGTTAAACAAACCCACTGTAATTCAGATATCACAGTTTAAGGTTGTTATGAATATTTTATGCTTTAATAGAAATGGCTTTTTTGTCCTTAACTATTCGTATCCTTTTAAGTGTTTGGGTTTTGTGCAAATCTTAAGTAACTACATGGTTGTCACTTAGAAGCCATTAAGATGTCTACATAGTTATATTTTTGGGAGAGCAGAGAGAGTATTTAATATATAAATGTACCTTGCGGATACAAGAAGTGTTGAAGAGTGATGTCTTTAAAGGGAAGATTTCAGCAAAATTTGTCAAACTAATGGAAAAAGCTGCATTGGTGTTGGCACCTGTAAACAAGGAGAGAAAGTATTTTAAGTTTTTCTACTGTAAAGCAAAATATTGGGTTAGAAAAAAGTAATCAGTTCATTTACAGTATTTTTGGTGCTGAGCAGATGATATCTGCCATTTGTATAATTGAATCATAATCCCAGGAGAGAGAGGGGAGAAATAACTTGTACCGAGGGAATTCTTACAACTGTCCTTAAAATCTGTGCAGCCTGACACAGCTTCACCATAGTATTTTGTTGTTTACTAAAACTAGCCTAGTAGTCACACTACCAATATCTTTCTGAAGAAGCTTCTACCGCTAGTTGACAAAGTTCAGTTATTAACACTATTTTTTGTCAAGTCTCATACATTGTAGACAGGCTCACTATTTTGATAACTTTAAATTACAGTTTGGAGACATCTTGATATGATACAGCCATAGTAAGGGGTTGATTCAGTTCTATTTAAGTGGGGATTTGGACATTAAATGTTATAAATAAAGCTGTAAATCACATACAGAAATATATTAATTCAAACTCATTAAATATTTCTTAAACATTTGAAGATGAATACACAAAGAGCTTCTGTTGCAAAATAATTGTAAATGTTAATAAAGTTTATTAATACTAATTTATTATAAAATGTTTTAACATTGTCTTTATTCTTTAACTTGCTTCCTAATTTAAATAGTTCAAACTTTGTACTATCTTTTTTTAAATTGTAAAATTTCAGGGTACATATGTTTATCTTAATACCTCAAGATTATAGACTGTGTTCAAGAATTGGATATTTTGGAAATGTCTTTTTAAAATGTCCTTTCAATTTTTTTATGTATTAAAATGAATGTTATCCTTTTAGAGGTTTTTTTTTAAATCATCAAATGACTAGATCGTCCACTTTTGGACAATTCAGGATTTGTGTACGCTACTGCTTAAGCCAATCAGTATAACTTAGTTATCTTAAAGGTGTGAGTGTCATCCCTGTCGATGATGTAAATTGTACCAGCTTAAAACAGTGTCCACACTGTGCTTTGTCTGCAGGAGATACTCTCCTGTAGGGATGTCCATGTATAGACGACTACACGATCAACCGATAAGCTTGGTCTTATCAGTTAATCCTGGTGACTACATGCATTTCTCTCTCCCCTCCCCCCATCAGAGGCAACAAGGGGGGAGCTGATACATGCAAGGAGCTGGCTTTTAAGCTAGCCCTCTGCAGATGTTGACTCCATGGACCCACTTGCCCTCCCCGCTGCTGCCTCCTGCAGAGGCAGTGGGGGAGGGGTGGGAGACAGGAGCTGGTGCTTGGGGGGGAGCTGGCTGAAAAGCCTACTCTCCCTGAGCGCTGGCTGTGCAGAGCTGCCTGTTCTTATGCTGCTGTCTTTCAGAGGACCTTCACTTTTCAACAAACATGATTTATTCCTACCCATCTGTGCATGAAATCCCTTGACTTTTCTGACCTTCAAATACAGTGGTTTTTCTACTCCTTTGTGTAAAAAAAAAAAAAAAAAAAAAAATTGCATCCACATTGGGAATGTTCAGGATTAATAATTAGGGATACAATAGTGTAGTCAACTAATAAGTGGGTGCTTGTCAGATAATGCTATTGACTACACACAATTCCATCCCTTCATCCTCCGCAGCTCTGCAAGTAAATTTTTTAGCAGGCTGGCCGACAGGCTACTTTGGGCTGCGTCCCAGCATCAGCCCTTGCTGCGGCTCTGAATTAGATACATTTTAGGAGTCAGTGTGCAGGCAGGCTGGTTTGCTTAGTCCCAGCTCATGCCAGGTCCCAGCAACTGTTTCTGCCCAGG
The DNA here is from genome assembly GCF_052426305.1 of Pelodiscus sinensis. Taxonomy (NCBI): domain Eukaryota; kingdom Metazoa; phylum Chordata; order Testudines; family Trionychidae; genus Pelodiscus; species Pelodiscus sinensis. The sequence continues at coordinate 70,413,132 of NC_143052.1, forward strand.
CTCATCAGTTAACTATTTAAATGTATATACTAACTCATCCCTAATGCTGTCAATTTGAACTTTTGGCAGTTTTCAGAAAAAATAAAAAAACTTGTTTTGGATAAAAAAATCTTCCTCTGCAATATTTGTGTTTACAATCAGCCTTTCCAGATTTTTAAGTGTTCTTTCTTTCCGGAGAGACCCCCCCCCCCACAATTAGATAAACTAATGTAAAAGGGAAATAGGCTTTACCCAGAGTGATTTCAAATGCACAAAGTAAACAAACTGAATAATGACAGAGAACATTTATTTTTTGTCATTTGTGTTACTCATCTTGTAGCAGCAATAATATTGTGATACAGTAGGAAAAAGATTCCCAGTGAATGTGTGTGTATTCACACTAAGTTCCTGGTATCTCTTTAAGCCAGGGTTTTATCTGGTAGAGTTTTAGCCAAAGCTACCCCAATGACTTCTTTAAATGCTAAATGACTCACCCAATATTTATGCTATGAAGAAGCTCATGTTTAAGTCAGACTTAGCAGATAAACCTAATATACACTCAACAACTTTTCAAAGATAAGATACACAGACTAACGATGTTAAAGACTAGTCGACTGTCCGATAAGCATTTGCTTATCAGATAGTTTTTTGACTAGTCGATGTACATTTCGAAGGAGGAATACAGAAGTGCCTAAGAGCCTCAGGGGCTCTTGTACATTTCAGAGGAGGAATGCGGAACTCCACATACAGCTCGGTGCCAGTGGGAAGGCATGCTGGTGCCTTCTTTGAAATGCACAAGAGTCCCCAGCTGTGGCTCTTGTGCATTTCAAAGCCATGGAGCCCGGGATCAGCAGGGGACTCCCCAGCTGATCCCGGGCTCCCCGCAGCTGCCCTGTTGAATCACGCCAGCTTTCTGAATTAGCCAGCTTTCTGTCCATCTTACAGTCCATTTTTCCAATCCATATTCCCTTAACTTGCTGGCAAGAATATTGTGGGTGACTGTATCAAAAGCTTTGCTAATGCTGGCACTGGGGGCTTTGGGAGGGCCAGAAACTATTTAGCTGAATATTCATCAGTTGCTTAATGAATATGCAAATGGCTGTTACCAGTCCTCCAAAAGCTCGTGAAAGGATTTACTGGTCCGTGTGTCAAAAAGTTTGGGAACCCCTGCTTCAGAGGAATAAGGAAGATAAAACAATTTTATGGTCCAGTTGTTAGGCAGCTACCTGGGAGACCCAGGGCTCATTCCCTCTGCTCTGATTACTCTATTTATAGATAGTGAAACAGCTGCAGAAGAAGAAATTAAGGTCTTGTCAGTGTGGTCAAGTTATAGTGCAGTAAATCATCTCCCAGCACTGTAACCCCCAATGTGTCTACAAGGCACTTAAAGCACACAAACTACCTCAATGAGAGTCAGAACTTTCTGTGCAACAGCTACAATGCGGCACTACTACTGTGGACGGCCAGATGTACTGGTCTCCAGTACCTCTCCCTCAATGCCTGCTCTCACCTCTCTGGTCATTGGTTTCAACTCTACTGCTCTTCCTTCAGGTGATCAACCCTTAGAGCGACCCTTTACATTCCTTGGGAATTTGGAAAAAACCCTTTCTGTGTGCTCAGCAATGTGTGAAGTGCTCTCAGCACATCTTTATGGGCAGGGCTCGACAAATAATATAATCTACTCTCCCATGGCAAGTAGATTGTAACCCGGAAGAGCCGGGCTTGGGTGATCTGCGCATGCGCAGAATGATCTGCGTATGTGCAGATCACCGGACAGTGCGGCTGGCGAGCAGGGCTCGCTGCGGTTTGGTGAGTCTTGTTTATGGGTGACCATGCCTCCTCTGAGCATTACATGATACCCTATTTGGAACAATGCTGAGGTGCTGGACCCTCATCAATATTTGGGAAGAAGAGGCTGTCCAGTTCCAGCTGTAAGAATTATGATACCTACAGGTAGATATCAAGATGCATGACCAAAAGGGCCCATAACCAAGACACACTGCAGGGTCAAAGGGAAAGAACTGCAGAACACCTACCACAAGGCACAGGAAGCAAAACCACTGATCCAGTGTTGTGCCCATAACCTGCCAATTCTACAAAGCTTTTGGCCCATGGGGGTCCCCCATGAGCAGGGCTCGACAAATAATGCAGTCTACTCGCCTGTGGCGAGTAGACTGCAACCCGGAAGAGCCGGGTTTGGGCGATCTGTGCTTGTGCAGAACGATCTGCGCATGCGCAGATCGCCGGACTGGCGAGTGGGACTCACTGCGGTTCGGTGAGCCCTGCCCATGAGCATACTAATTGGTGACTTTTCCATCTAGTCATTATACAGTAGATTTACGATAATCCGGAACCTATGGGACCTAAGTGGTGCCGGATTATCAGATATGCTGGACTATCAGGAGGTACTATAAGTTGGTTATATATATATACTGTATACATTATATACTGTATATAAAGTGTTCTTAACCCTTTTTATTGTACATACTGTATACAGTATACTGTAATGTTTTAGTTTTTTAAAGCCTTTTCTACCCTTTTTGCTCAGTTCAGCTGCTGCCGCTGTTACCTTGTGACTCATTTTTTGCTGAAGCTCACTCACTAGGCTCTTGCCATTTTGATGCCGGACTATCAGGAGTGCCGGACTATTGGATTTTTACTGTGCTTGTAACAGGAGTATTGTGGTAATAATAAAGTTTTTTTTGTTTTATTAACCTGTATGACAGGGAGTCCCAGCCCCGCACTAGCTGAGGGGAAGCTAACCAGGCCTGATGGGCTGAGAAGGCTCCTCCTCCGTGGCCTTGCTGGGCATGCTCCAACTGCAGGCATGGTGTAAAGGCCAGAGAACTTTTTACTTTAGTTGGAACCCGTTTTTTCTTCAGTACTGTTTTTTGCAGCCCACAAATATAAACACATATCAAAAAGAATTAAAAATGAATAAATTTTCAGTGTTTCACCTGGCTGCATCCTTCGCCCAGCCTGGGCCACGGCTTGGGGAACCCGGCGCCCCATGGGCACTCTAGGAAGCAGGAGCAGATTGGGGGTAGAGTATCTGGCTAGGAGGGAGGGTGCAAGGAACGGTAGGGTTGCCAGGTGTCCAATTTTGTACAGGACAGTCTGGTATTTGAGGCTTCTGTCTGGGAAACAAATTGAGAAAGTACCGGACATATAAAATGTCCAGTATTTTCTAATTAGGTAAATTTTATTACTACTAGGTGTTTCAGTCCTTAGCTGCGAACTGCCTGGCTGGTAGATGTGCTCAGGCTGCATGAGTGTGTTTACCAGCCAGGCAGTTCGCAACTACTCGAGGGAGGGCAAAATGGAATCCCTGGGGCTGCACTCACTTGTGTGCCCTGGTCAGTCCCGCTCCCCCCCCCCCTTCTCCTCCTGATCTCCCCATTCCAGCCCTGCTGCCCCCGTCCAGCCCTGCTTCCGGCAGCTGGTTCTCCCGTCCTCCTCCTCCCGCTCTCCCCCGTCCAGCCTCCTTCCTTTCCCCCCACCCCGTCCCCTGGCCAGCGTGCTGCCCCTGTCCAGCCTTGCTTCCAGAGGGTGGTTCTCCAGTTGTCCTCCTCGTGATCTCCCCTGGCCAGCCCCCCCGCCCTTGCCCCCTGTTCAGCCCTGGTTCCGCTGCTCGCCCTCCCCGATCTCCGCGGGACAGTCCCGCTGCCCCCAACCCTGCTTCCGCCATCCACCCGCCTGCCCGGATCTCTGCCAAACAGCCCCGCTACCCCTAAACCTGCTTCTGCCGCCCGCCTGCCCGCCCTGATCTCCGCAGGGCACAGGGCTGCCCCCAACCCTGCTTCCTGGCGGCTGGTTCCCTCCCCTCCCCCCCACACCTTCTCCCAGCCCACCCTGCTCTGCTCCCCTCCCGGCAGCCACCTTGAGGCCTGGTATTTTCCTGCAGCCCATAGTTCGGAAAACGCTGCTCTGAAGTATTATAGACTGTGGAACAATCAGTGGACCAGAGAGTGGGATAGGACAGAAAAGGATGAAAGGTAAGAACAAAAGAATAGCTAATCAAAGCAAATTTCTGTATTAACTTTTCCTAAATCCTACCAGATTTGAGAGGTGGAACTATTGTTATTTAGGAGAATTGCAAGATCTCCAATAGTTCATGCTACAATGTAGTTAATTGCTTTATTTACGCATTTTAGGCAGATTTTTACTGTTTTTTTTTATCAGTAGTTTTGGTCCACGATAAGCAAATAAATTGTGAGTTTGTAGTGTCTTGGCTCACTTGTATTCATAAAAATTATATTTTCCTACCCTTTTGGTAAAACTGTTGCATTTAGCTTCTCTGTACTTGAGGTCACTTAGCTTTGAGAATTTTTCATTTGTCTAGGATTAGAGCACATCCAATTTTATGTTTTTCACTCTTTAGTCCTCTCAGGTAACAATTTGGAAAAAGATTAATTGTAACAAACTAAAATATGCTTCTTTAATTGCTTGTTCTGCTATTTATTTTATTTATTACGCTGTTTAATACGTATTATGGTCGTATCTAGATAATCTGGCATAATCACTGCTCTGAAGAGCTGATAGTCTAAAAATTAGCACAATCTCTCTTTGTTTCCTGGATTTCTTAAAGGTGGGCTTCATCAAGTTATTGCATACAATGCCTTTATATGCTATTCTGCATTTTCACAGAAATTTTTAGTACCTTGTTGGTATTTTTGTTTTGGCTAGGATTTCCTTTGAAAAGCATTGATTTATTATTTCTATTAGAAATCAGACTCTGGCTGTACAAATTTGATCGTGTTACCTCTTGGTGCCAATATTATTTAACATTTGAAAGGCACAAGAGACCTAGCCATCTGCTTTTGTCCTCCTCAAACATATGTAACAGCTGTAAGCAACAGTATTTCATTTCCCTCCTTCTGTCTAAGCAGGCATGTTGACCTGTATGTTCTTTCTTGCTATGTATAATTTGGTGTTGCTACTGCTTTAGGAGTCTATGCTTAGACCACTTAGTCACACAACCATAGTACTTCTTTAAAAAAAATTCCTATGGATCTTCTTCTACATGTACTTAGTAAATGTCTCCCACTTACTCATCTATTGACTGAAAAAGGTGTGAAAAATTTGTATTTGTTATTAGATGGACTGACAAGTGGGCAGGTGGGATTGTTTGTGCATTGTGTATTCTTGCAGGAAAGGTTGATCTGAAAATGCCAATCACTAGTTTCTGAAAGAAAATGTGTCAATAAAAATTAATTCAGAGTTATGGTTGAAAGTGTGGAAGAAAAAGCTTAAACCCACAGATTTCAGTAAATCTCCACTTAAGTTGATCCTACTCATCAATGGTTTGTGATTTTCTTCATACTCACCCAAAGTTTTTTTTTTTTTTTTATGTCACCACTGCAGTTCAACACCTGTGGCTACACCATGTCAACTGACTTGGGCTTGCCAGGAATAAGCTAAGGGTTGTTTAACTGTGGTATAGACATTTGGGCTTGAGTTGGAGCCTGGGTTCTTGAACCTTTTCCTTTCATAACATTCTCAAGTCTGAATATCTGCACTGCTATTCAACAGCTCCTGAGGTTGAAGTCTGAAAGCCCACGTCAGCAGAGATGGGGCAGCCATAGGTAGCTGCAGCGTAGACGTACCTTTAAAGGTTCGGACTCAGCATAGAATCATAGATTCATAGAGCTGGAAGAGACCTTATGACGCACTTCAGAAAAAGACATTTGTTTAAAATAATTATAAAGGAACTTGGTTAGGCTCTGCAACCTGTTGATCCTAGTTTGCTCCCATCAAAGTTGAAATATTAAGTTACAGCTATTTACTACCTCCTTCCTTCTTTGCATATATTTCCTTTCTTTTTCTGTCCCCCCTTCTTTTTTTTCCTATATTAGATCATGTTGTAAAATTTCCTTTTGTCTTTCTACACTTTATTTATCCCTTTCTCTGAATTGTGTGCTCAGTTCTCCCTTATTGTTTTTGCTTTCTCCATAGTATCTACCTATACCGTACCTCTTTTTTCCACTTTATCCCAAAAATCTTTTCCATCCACTGTTACTCATGCATCCACATATAAATCTACACTGGATCTCTGTTGACAATAAAGAAAAAAGTCTTGTAGCGGTGGATGTGTTGTCACTGAAAGCAATGTGTATGCTCTCACTGTTTTGTTACTCAAAGGCAGTTTTCGTCCACAAAACTTGATAGCGTACAGTAGATGTAGCCTTCAGAATTGTTGGTTTCTTAATGGGTTTGTATTTCAAAGATGATTCTCAGCAGTAAAATGTATTTCTCATTAGATGTGGAAAAATACTGAGCATATATTTCTTTGGTTTAGGTTGGAAAGTTTCTGAACCCATATGTGAAGAGTGTGACAAAATTAGGGATCAGAATTTGACTGATGTTGACTCACCATCAGTTTGAAATCAAGTCAATTAAAAAAAAAACCCGAAGTAGTTTCTGTTGCTAACCCTATACCTGCCAGTTTTTGAAAGTTTGTAGCCATCTTTTCTATTTAAAAACACGTATTACATCTCCTGCTGTTGAGTAAGAACACAAATAAAGCCAGAAAATGGTGACAGTGGGGGCGGGGGGGATAAAACTGACTATACTCAAAGTACCATCAGATGTCCAGTCAATAAAGTGTGTGGGGGAGGATTTTAAAAAAATATTTGTTGTCTTTATTCCTTTAATAATGGTAGGAAAAACATTCTCAGAGTAGGGTTTATAAATTGGTACTTGTCTTTCAAGTTAACAGGATGGAAAGAAGTCAGTGTTTTCATATGCTTTAATCTTTCATTCCTGTCCAAATACCTTTTTTTTGGTGCAGAGTGGGATGATTATGCTATCTTTGTCATAATTTTAAATTACTTTTAATGTCATCAGTCCATGACTGCTGAATGCTTGTTACTGACTCTGTAATAAGCTTTTATATGCTAGAGTCCTTGAGTCCAACAGTTATGCTTTCATATTTATGATTCTTATCCAGGTGTAGGTTGCAGTTGTGATAATCCAGTATATTTAGATTAAAAAGAGATACTTTTGCAGCTTTCCTGTTTTTTTCTTTGAAATAATTGTGGTACATACCCACAAAACATATTTTTTGGTGAAATATTTACAGAAAAAGGAAATAATGTCTGAGTAATTCAGCTAGTTAATTCTGCATCATGTTACAAGTTAGGAAATAAACATTTGTGGTTCTTGTTTCCTTTTGAGCAACAGATGTTTCAAAAGCACTTGCTTTGTTCAGAAGTTCTTGTGTTTATATTGCAGTATAAACACTGCACATGGTTTTAAATTAAAGGATACAAAAAAGGCATTTTTTACCTAAGTATTTTAGGAATCTTTAGCAAAACACAACATTTGATGTTGGATTCAAGTACTATACCCTGAGTATGTCTGAAGAAATCTTTCCATTCCAGTTTTAGAATGACTGTGGTAATGGAGCCAAATTGATAAATGGGCACAAATTTGCTGATGTCAATGTAGAGATTAATTTTGACATTGGTGTTTAAACTGTTTTCACAGACTTGTTTGGAGATAAGTCTGTAAGCAGTGTGGACCTCTGATGCATTCTTTCTTAGGGTGTGTCTAGACTACCTAGTTTTGTCGACAAAAGTGGACTTTTGTCGACAAAACTATACCAGCGTCTACACTACCGCTGAGTTCTGTCGACATAACGTCGACAGAACTCAGCAGTTTTGTCGACGCTGGTATACCTCATTTTACGAGGCATAACACCTTCTGTCGACAGAACTCTGTCGACAGAAGGTATTATTGCCTGTAACGTTGCGTCCAGACTACGGAGTTCTGTCGACAAAGCAGCTTGCTTTGTCGACAGAACTCAATGTGTCTGGACGCTCTTTGTCGACGGAAGTTTTGTCGACAGTATCTGTCGACAAAACTTCTGTCGACAAAACGCGGTAGTCTAGACGTACCCTTAGTGTCACTTAGGAGACATACAATTGTAAAAGAAGACTTTTGTGTTTTTCTCTCCCTGGGCATGAGCTCTCCAGTTTCTGGTTGAGATAATGACAAGTGCCTCAGGATGTGATGGACATTATGCCCAGTTTTCATTTAACTTGCTCTGTATCTAGTAATCTGGATATTTCCAGTGGAAGGGGGAAAATGTAACTAGTATCATCAGTCACACATTTGAAGTGTTGGTATAGAGTGCCTCAGACCATCACATCTGCTGCCTGCTGCAGCACCTCTGAAGTCAGTTGTGGTTGGAGTTGCATTGCTTAATACTTCGGTGTACAGTTGACAGGGAGATGAGGAGCTACAGGAAAAGGTTGAAGAAGCAAGTGCTGTGATGAGGTATGCACCTCTAGATTCTTTCACAGATTTTCACTCTCACCAGCAAACAAGTACTGCATGTGTCATGCTGCATAGGAAACACTTAAGGATATTATGAATATTAATACTGTAACATTTCTATGAGTTATGCATATGTGCCATCTAAGATATCTGCAGAAATGTTACAGTTTGTCACATATGATAATCTCATGTATGTGTTGGTATTACCTTTGTATTTTGGGTTATAGATATGTATGTATATCTCTTTTACAAAACTTGTGCTATGCTTCTGGGTGACACCCCCAGGTGGTTTGCATCAGAACTGCCTACCTTGCTTGACAGCCTACCAAGTGCCATCAACTGTGCAATGCAGGGGCATGCCTGCAGACAGAAATCTAAGGCTCTCAGGCCATGTGCTAGGCAGCTTGTGGAAGCACAAGCAGCATGTCAAAAGGCAATAAAAGGCAGCTTCAGCAGTTTGTCTTCAGTTCTGCTTCTTACCTCTGGAGTAACCTTTCTACAAACAAAGCTCTGAACAAAGGACTGCATCCCTCTTCCAAACTGTGGTTATGATCCAAAAGGACTTTCAAGTCAGTATTGCTACCAGTCCCTACTAGTGCTACCAGTACTGCTAGGAACCTGATGGACTTCTAAGTGACTTCTAAGTGTGTGTGTGTGTGTGTGTGTGTGTATATATATATATATATAGATATATAGATATCTAGATATGTGTGTGTGTGACTGTTTTACCATTTAACATCTCTATTCTTGGTTTTTCTTTTTTTATATAATAAACATTTAGTTTTGCACACTAAACATTTGGCTTGCAACTCTAGATGTGAAAGTTTAATTGTTTACATCAGGGCTACTCAATACACATCCCATGGGCCGCAAGCGGCCTGTGGCCTGTTTGTTTGCAACATGTGGTGCAGTTTGGGTTTACGCGGGGCTCAACACACAGTGCGTGGGTGGGATCCTTTGAACATGGCCTCCACTGGGAACAGGCTCCACAATGGCGAGGTGTCTCCCAGGCAGGGTGAGCATTGAAAGACGCAAGCGTACGGATGGGCTGGAACAGACAGGTACAGGGTGTTGGCTTTTCTAGCCCCCAAGGAGGAGGTGCTGGGAGCATCGGGGCATTGTGTGAAAGAAGCTGTTTGCATATATTTGCATATATATTTGCATGTATATACAACCACACTTAGCACATGCCGAAGGCTGCAACTTATGAGTATCATTGTGGCCCCCAGGGCTTCCAAAGTTGAGTAGCCCTGGTTTATATGGTCAACCGATAAGCCTTGGCTCATAGTTTAATGTGTATAGTTACACGCAGGCCCCCCCCCCCCCCACCCCTACACTGCTACCTCTGTATTAGAGGAAGCAGCATTTGGCAAGGCAGAGAGGAACTGGTGTGTGCAGTGAACCAGCTGTTAAGCTGGCTCTCAGCATGTACTGGCTCTTGCGGAGCCTCCTGGTCTCCCCCACCCACCTGAGCTGCTGCCTCTGTGTCTGAGGCAGCAGTGTGTGGAGCGGGGGCAGGCGGGAGCTAGAGCTCATGGGAAGCTGGCTTAAAAGCCTGCTTCCTGTACACACTTGCTCCTGGGGAGCCAACCTTCTCCCCTCCCCTGTATAATTGTAACTGCTGTAGTTTTCAGCACTTACACATTCACTTTAATAAACACATTTGAACATCCCTACTGGAAACATGGTATTTATACTGATTGTGTAATGTGGCTGACCCTTCTGGGCCAGAAGAATATTTTGTACAGTGAGCAGAGTTTTTAAATAACTTGTCACTGTACCGGGCGTAGGTGCTGACTGAGAACCAGGGAACTGGAATGCAATAAGGGGGCTGTGTGATTTTCTTTATGGGTGAATTGTACAGATACAGTTACTGGCACTGAGAGAACGTTACGTGGCATTGTTTTTCAAATTTAAAGTAAAAAAGGGCCAACATCCAGGCTAAGTCTTCACTAAATGGAAAATCAACACTGCTGTGTTTGATTTTTCCAGTGTTCAATTTAGCGAACCTTAATTAGAATCAATAAATCAAACTCAGCGGGCACCCCTGTTGGTGACCAGTACTCCTGCTGCTGTGTGGAGTAAGGGAAGCTGATGGGAGAATTTGCTTTTTTCAGCTTCCTGGTATTGGGATGGACAGGAAACTTGAAACAAGGTATGTCAACTCCAACTATGTAATTAACATAGCTGGAATTGTGTATCTTGATAAAATGTTGCCTTTTAGTGTACACCTGGCCTCAGGTATTTGTTTGGACTTTGTCATACTTTATTTTATGCCTCAATTTGCATCTTAAAACTTTATATATTTAGGTTTTGTATCAGCACTAGTCCTTCATATAAGAGCCTGATTTATCCTGACACTGAAAAGATATTGTTTCTGAAAAGCTACAGGCAGTCCCCGACTTAGGCGGATCCGACTTATGTCGGATCCGCACTTACGAACGGGGCTTTTTTTGCCCCGGAGCTCGCGGGTGGCGGGACCGCCCAGAGCGCAGCGGTCCCGCCACCGCGTCCTCCGGGGCGAGAAAAGCTGCTCTGGGTCTCCCTGGTGTGCTGGGAGGGACTCCCCAGCACAGCAGGGAGACCCGAGCAAAGCCACACAGGCGGCGGGACCCCGTTGCCCGTGCAGCTTTGCTCCTTTGCCCCGGAGCAAAGCTGCACAGGCGGCGGGGTCCCCCGCCTCTGCGGCTTTCATAAAATCATAGGACTGGAAGGGACCTCGAGAGGTCATCGAGTCCAGACCCCCGCCCTCAAGGCAGGACCAAGCTCCGTCTACACCATCCCTGACAGATGTCTGTCTAACCTGTTATTAAATATCTCGAGAGGGAGATTCCACCACCTCCCTTGGCAATTTATTCCAATATTTGACCACCCTGACAGTTAGGAATTTTTTCCTAATGTCCAATCTAAACCTCCCTTGCTGCACTTTAAGCCCGTTACTCCTTGTCCTGTCCTCAGAAACCAAGAGGAACAAATTTTCTCCTTCCTCCTTGTGACACCCTTTTAGATATTTGAAATCCGCTATCATGTCCCTCCTTAATCTTCTTTTTTCCAAACTAAACAAGCCCAGTTCATGAAGCCTGGCTTCATAGGTCATGTTCTCCACACCTTTAATCATTTTTGTCGCTCTTCTCTGTACCCTTTTCAATTTCTCCACATCTTTCTTGAAATGTGGCGCCCAGAACTGGACACAGTACTCCAGCTGAGGCCTAACTAGTGCAGAGTAGAGCGGCAGAATGACTTCACGAGTTTTGCTTACAACACACCTGTTGATACAACCTAGAATCATATTTGCTTTTTTTGCAGCAGCATCACACTGTTGACTCATATTCAACTTGTGGTCCACTATGACCCCTAGATCCCTTTCCGCCATGCTCCTTCCTAGACAGTTGCTTCCCATCTTGTATGTATGGAACTGATTGTTCCTTCCTAAGTGGAGCACTTTGCATTTCTCTTTATTAAACTTCATCCTGTTTACCTCTGACCATTTCTCTAACTTGCTAAGGTCATTTTGAATTATGTCCCTATCCTCCAAAGAAGTTGCAACCCCACCCAGTTTGGTATCATCTGCAAACTTAATAAGCGTACTCTCTATCCCAATATCTACATCATTGATGAAGATATTGAACAGTACGGGTCCCAAAACAGACCCTTGCGGAACTCCACTTGTTATCCCTTTCCAGCAGGATTTAGCACCGTTAACAACAACTCTCTGACTACGGTTATCCAGCCAATTATGCACCCACCTTATCGTGGCCCTATCTAAGTTATATTTGCCTAGTTTATCAATAAGAATATCATGCGAGACCGTATCAAATGCCTTACTAAAGTCTAGGTATATGACATCCACCGCTTCTCCGTTATCCACAAGGCTCGTTATCCTATCAAAGAAAGCTATCAGATTAGTTTGGCATGACTTGTTCTTCACAAACCCATGCTGGCTATTCCCTATCACTTTATTACCTTCCAAGTGTTTGCATATGATTTCCTTAATTACCTGCTCCATTATCTTCCCTGGGACAGACGTTAAACTAACCGGTCTGTAGTTTCCCGGGTTGTTCTTATTCCCCTTTTTATAGATGGGCACAATATTTGCCCTTTTCCAGTCTTCTGGAATCTCCCCTGTCTGCCATGATTTTTCAAAGATCATAGCTAAAGGCTCAGATACCTCCTCTATGAGCTCATTGAGTATCCTGGGATGCATTTCATCAGGACCTGGTGAGTTGCTGACATCTAACTTTCCTAAGTGATTTTTAACTTGTTCTTTGTGTATCCTATCTTCTAAACTTACCCTCTCTCTGCTTGTATTCACTACATTAGGCACACCTCCAGACTTCTCGGTGAAGACCGAAACAAAGAAGTCATTGAGCATCTCCGCCATTTCCAAGTTTCCTGTTACTGCTTCTCCCTCCTCACTGAGCAGTGGGCCTACCCTGTCCTTGGTCTTCCTCTTGCTTCTAATGTATTTATAAAAGGTCTTCTTGTTTCCCTTTATGCCTGTAGCTAGTTTGATCTCATTTTGTGCCTTTGCCTTTCTAATCTTGCCCCTGCATTCCCGTGTTGCTTGCCTATATTCATCCTTTGTTATTTGTCCTAGTTTCCATTTTTTATAGGACTCCTTTTTGATTTTGAGATCATGCAAGATCTCCTTGTTAAGCCAAGCTGGTCTTTTGCCAGCACTCCCCCCCAGCACAGCAGGGAGACAGGAGCAAAGCCGCAGAGGCGGGGGACCCCGCCGCCTGTGCAGCTTTGCTCGGGTCTCCCTGCTGTGCTGGGGGAGGACTCTCCCAGCACAGCAGGGAGACAGGAGCAAAGCCGCAGAGGCAGCGGGACCTCTGCGCCTCCGCGGCTTTGCTTGGGTCTCCCTGGTCTGCTGGGGGGTAGGGGGCGCAGCTAGTGCGCCCCCCCCCCAGCAGACCAGGCTTTTGTTGCGGGACGCCTGGGGTAGAGCAGCTGGGGTGCTGCCAGGTTGGTCCTGCGGGGACCTACCCGGCAGTGCCCCAGCAGTTCTGTCCCAGGAGTCCAGATTCAGCCGGTGTTGAAACCGATCAGCGGCTGATTCCAGGAAGCCAGGGGCAGAGCAACTCTGCCTAGGGCTTCCTGTAGTCAGCCACTGATCAGTTTCAGCAGCGGCTGAATCTGGAGCCAGTTCCGACTTACATACAAATTCAACTTAAGAACAAACCTATAGTCCCTATCTTGTACGTAACCCGGGGACTGCCTGTACTTCCTCTTTTGCAGATGTAATGTAGCTCCCTTCCCACACTCCTAGAGCATCAGCTTTACTATGCCTGATCCTCATTTGCTTTCGCAATATATGTCATGCTGCTATTATTAGGACAAGGCTCTTGCATAGATGGAAAAGTAGCACTAGGATATCATTTTCCTGCTTAACTTTCTGGCTAATGGAATGTTGAAAGGCCTACCAATGTACAAGTTAGTGTGAGTATGAAATAGGAAAACATGCTCCATGTTGATGATTTGGGCACAAGTTCTTTGCTAATGTATACCACCATTATAAATGAGGCCAACTTTATTTCATAGATTCTTTATAAGTTTACATCCTTTGTCTTCAGAATGGCGTTGAAGGAACCAAGGAATTGTATTCTTGTCATGTTATCATTCTGACCAATGTGGAAAGTTTAAAAAACATTAGACATAGAATACAGTGACTAAGCTCTTACTCTTTTCCTATCCTTCCCTCCCCCAAGCATTCTGGACTGTTTGCCCTGTGGAACAAGGAAGTTCTATAGGAAACACAAGTGTAGTAATTCTTCAAGTGATGTCCCCTTAGTGCTCCACTGTAGGTGTTGGACTCGTCCCGGAGCCACAGATTGGAGTTTTGAGAAGCAGTAGTCAGCTGGCGCCTCGCAGCATTCATGCCCTTTTGCATGCTCACGTGATCCAGCTCCCGCCAGTTCCTCTCGGCCGCAGACGGAGCGAGCTCCTCTCTTCAACTTTGTCTAATCAGGAAAACAGAGTTACTAGTTAGTTGTTATAGTTAATACTAGTCAGTTTGTAGTTAATAGTTATAGTTCTTAGTTCGTAGCACGTTAAAAAAAAAAAAAAACAACTAAAACCTTCTTCGTTGTTGCTGGCCCTTTTCAGGCCTCAAACCCCCCATCACTCCCAAAATGAAAAGACTTAAGATCAAATTAAAGATGTCAGGTTCTCCTGGTTTTAAGAAGTGCGACACGTGTCGTGAACGCATGCCGGCCTCAGACAGCCATTTTTCATGTATTTGCTGTGTGGTTGAGGCTCATGTGCCTCAGAAATGCTCTCTCTGTTCAAAATTAACAGCGAGGGCCCAGCATGATAGAGAAATGCGCCTCCGGATGATTCTGTTTGACAAAGTGTTCCAGCCATCAGACTCTGCGTCCGTGGCTCCCGCTGACCCTGCTACCACACAAAAACGGAGTGCGTCCTCTCCAGGGTCATCTCTAGCAAAAAAGACATGGGCTTCGCCAGCAAGTTCCTTCCAACCAGTCCCGCTGAGCAGGGTAAGCACCGGAGAGAAGCCCAGGATGCCTGACACTGCCTCTTCACGTTCAAAGGTGGTTCCAGTCAAAAAAACAAAAAAGACAGCACTTTCAGTGCTGACCCCACAGGGTCTGACAGTACCAAGTTCGATGTCTGCTCCATCAGCCCCATTTGCCAAGACCCCGGCACCGGCCACTGTGGAACCGCTGGCACTTGCAGCTCTGGAGCACAGGTGACAATGCAACCCAACACCGGGGAGGACTGATGCTTTCTCAGCACCGAAGAAAGCCCCTGCAAAGATGAACAGATATGGGAGCCCGAGTTCCATTTCTCCTACATTCTCACCGGCACCAACACCACCTCCACCGGCACCGAGGTCACCGGTCCTGCACACCTTCAAGCAGAATGGCAGGCTTTTCCATACTTGTCACATTGAAGATCTCTATCCACATTTCTTGTGGTACCCTGAAGAGATTCTTGTCACCATACGAAGCACCTTTCTCTTTCCCCGCCACCATCGTCTAGAGAGTCTGTAATACCTCCTCATTCACTCACACTGTCCCCGCACGCTTCGTATTGGGAAGAGCAAGGGGGTGCATATTCTCCAAGATGTTCCTCACTTAGGAGATCACATTACCAATACGGTTATCATTGCAACCGTACACTTTACTACTCCAGCTATTATCGTCACCAACAGTCACGTTCTAGGCGATGGTCTCCTTCTGGCTGTAGCTCGCCCAGATATGCACCTGCCTCTGTATCACCGTGGGGCCACTGCCTTCTGCCATGACTACCTGTACAATAGACGACAGAAACATGATTTCGACCAGCCATAGGAAAGACAGTGACACTTTCATGAAACTCTACGCAATTGTGCACCAGTTGGCTGCGGACACTTCACTACCCTTAGCAACATCAAATAGACCATGACTCCGGAACCCACCTCCCTGGTATTCTTGAGTACTGCTACACGGTCACTTACAGTGGAGCACCCACGGAGACATAACTCGAAGAGGAGGAAGAAGTTACCTTAGTGCAGAAATGACGGTTCTTCAAGATGTATGTCCCCATAGGTGCTCTGCTACCTGTCCTCCTCCCCCCTCTGGAGTCTCCTGTTCTTCCTCTTAGTCTTTTTCAGACACTTGGGTGGAGGAGGAATTGGCGGGAGCCGGACCGTGCACATGTGCAAAAGGGCGTGAACTCTGTGAGGCGCTGACCATGCGTGTGTGTGGTCCGGCTGACTACTGCTGCTCAAAACTCCAATCAGTGGTGCCGGGACGTGCCCGGCTACAGTGGAGCACCCACGGGAGGATACGTCTCGAAGAACCATCGTTACTACACCAAGGTAAGTAATTTCCTTATCTCATATGGTTTGGTTTATGAATTATTAAAGTATCGGTTTTAAATACGGTCTTTTAGTGCCTCTTATGTGTCTCTTAAAGCTTTCTCTTGGATGCAATTGGTGCTTATTTCGTTCCAGGTGTTATGCCCTTCTATATGTCTTTCAACTTGTCTTCTTTCATCCTGCAGCTCCTCTTGCTTCAGGACTGGCAGCTTCCTCTTAGTGACTTGGGCCTCTGGCCAGGTCATTGGGGTTCTCCCCTTCCTAGGTATCAAAGCCTTCTAAAGAGATGTGTTCAAGTCAGCCTGCTCTCTGCTGTCTGGTCTGCACCACTTTCCCAAAGGCTGGTAGAGGAATTTGGGCCAATAGTCAGGGTCTGCCGTATCCCACACCTTGCTGCCTTTCTTGTTTCCTGCCTTTCCAGCTCTCCCCATTTCTTGGCTTTGCCAGTTCAAGCTCTCTCATTCCAGCGAGTAATTGCAGGCAGCCTATCTCTCTAGCTCCAAAACCATCTCCTTTCCCCCCCAGGGACTACTTCATTGAACTCCCTTTCTGCTTTCAGTTCCTGGGCTTTATACAGAAACCATCCTCCTGCATTTCTGTCTAGCTGAGCTTCATTTAATAATTCCCTGCTCCCTGACTCCTATTCCAGGTGCAGCCTGGGAAGTTAAATGGCCTGCTTGGCCCCTCTGAACTTTGTCTATTTTGGATGATCCATCACACTCCCGTATTTGTCCTGTACATTTTGGGACAATAACTCCTATACTAACCTTTATTGCCCAAAATAGGGTTGGCAGGTGTATGGTTTTTGCCTGGAGTGCTCAATCAAAAAGGGGCACTAGCTGCTCCAGTCATCACCACTAAACAGGCTACTAAAGTCTAGTTGGTCTGCAGCAAGGCTAAGTCAGAAGACTCCCTGCTTGTCCTGGTTCTACATGACTCCTGGAAGTGGCCATCAGGTCTGGCTTTTAGATACAGGGGTTAGGGAGCTCTGTACGCTGCCCCCACCCTGGGTGCTGGATCTGTAACTTCTGGTGATGAAGATTATGGGGCAAAAGGTAGGATGAGGGAGAGGCAACGGTTTGGTATGATTAGAAAGTTGGCAATCCTTGCTCAGAGCTGGGGCAAATTGATACTGACTTTTGTTATCAGCTTGATTGATAATCTACTAGATTGCAACACAGTTTGGCATTACCATAAAACTTTTGAAAATTACCTTGGCAGTTTTTGGAATAATCCAGGAAGCTAAGAAGTTCTGTATATTCAGCTTCTCTGAATATTCATTGTGTGGTAAAAGTAGTATCTCTTGTACCATGCATGTGCAAAGTACATTTTTTTCTAGTGACGTGGTCACCAACCTGTTGATCGCAATTGACTGGTCGATCGGGAGGACCTGACCAGTAGATCGTGAGGTGTTTGGGACCCTCCCATTTTTCCCCACCCCAAAGAAGCCCCACTATCTACCTTCAGTGACAATGGAAGTAGTGCCGGCTTCCTGCAGGGCGGACAGAAGCCCGGCAGCTGCGCACCACTTCCGGGGTTTCAGGAAGTGCGCTGGCTGTTCCCCCTCCCCCAAACAACTGGCACAGCACCAGAACCCAGGTCTGTGGCATGCCAGGGACTTCTTGCACGTGGGGGGGGGGGAGGGGAGTTGAGGGTAGGTAGGAGGGTTGGGAGTCCCTGGAGGAGGCGTGCACTGGGACGTGCTTCCCCTGGGAGGGGGGGTAGCAGTCCCCGGAGGAAGCGTGTGCCAGGATGTGCTTCCTTTGCAGGGGGGAAGAGGGTAGGAGCCCCGGGAAGATGAGAGTGCCGGGGATTTCCTGCCCCCACCAGCACCCTTTCCCCTCCTGCAACAACCTGTTCCCTGCTTCAGCTCCCACTGGCAGCCTGCTACCTGCCCCATCACCTGTCCCCTGCCCCCACTGGCACCCTGTCCTTACCCCAGCACCCACTAGCACCCTTCCCCAGTACCATGTCCCCTGCTCCCACCAGCACAGTTGGGGCCACATTAGTGAGGCTTGGAGGGTTTTGGAGGCGGTTTTTGTTTTTTTGTTTTTGCATCTCACTTGTGAGGCCCCAGCTGACTTTTCTGTGGGTCAGTGACCCCTGTTTCAAAACAGGTTCCCCACCCTTCTCATAAATAAAGACAATGCTGAAACTTTTTGTGTTTGACATAAAATTTTATTTAAAAATGAAGCCTGGCCAACAAACCCCAATTGGGGCCAAACCCACATCTGGCTGCAGCATCATAACACTCCTGTACCCCCCCCCCCCCGACCTCAAATTTGAGCCTATCATACACTGGAACCACCTGTCCTGAGCGCCTCTCATCCCCAGACTTCTTCACCCCCACATCCTCAGTCTTCTGCCACAACATTTCTGCATCATCCACACACTGCAAATCTGGGTCCTGAGCCCATCATACTCCCTGCCCTTAGCCTCTCACACACCTCAACCCAAACTCCTGCACACTCACATCCATAAGCCTGTGGCTTGCTCAGCACCCCAACCCTCCACCTGACCTAAACATTCCCCAGCCTGGAGCCCCCTCCCCAAGCCAGCATCACCTTCTCTACATCCTCCTGTATCCAGATTCCCTCCCAGAGCTTGCACCTTTCACCCCTTCCCACACCCAGGGGATTCTGTCTCAACCCAATGAGGGTACGGCTAGACTATGAGTTTTTCTGGGCTATCCTGGAAAAACTCTTCCATGTCCAGGGATGCGTTTGTTCTTCCGATTTTTTTTTAGCAAAAGAGCAAACATGCTCTTTCGGCAACCCCTGTATTCCTTGTTCCACGAGGAATAAGCGGGCTTCCAAAAGAAGGAGTTTTTCTGACATTTGGCCCAATGTTGGAAAAACCTCTTCCTACAGAAGAATTGGAGGGAAAAAAAAAGCGGCAGTGTAGCCGTATCTTAAAAGTGTATAAGGGCTGGGGACAGCAAATGATGGAGAGGAGGAGAACAGAGAGGGCGGGGCTTCAAGGAAGGGATGGAGTCTTGGGGGAAGGATGAGGTAGATCTTGGCTTGTTCTGACATTTAAAAAGTGATCTTGGGCATAAAAAGGTTGGAGACCACTGTTCTAGTGGCTTGTGACTAAATAATTCACTCAGAAGTATTCATCTTTATTATGAAACTCCCTAAGTAAAATTTGAGTTTTGTATCTCCCATCGTTTCAGTGCTAGAGCTGGTGGTGGTTTTTTTTTTTTAACCCTTTCAATAATTTCTGTAATGGAAAATGTTTGCCATCCTGTTGCGAGAGGAAAAAATTTGCTCAAAATTTCCAAATCATTCACCTGCAGAAAGAGAGCAAAACTAGAGAATTTCTGCCTACAGGGTGAATTGACACGTTGGCTACGTCTACACTGGCCACAATTTCCGGAAAAGCCATGCAAATCAGGTAAGTCAGGATAGGGAAAGTCATAAGAGATCCTCCAGAAAAGGGCTTTATTCCGGAGGATCGCGCCAGTCTAGACGCTTTTTTTCCGGCTTTTCCCCAAGCCGGAAAAAAAGCAGCAGACATGTTTATTTAAATCCGCAGGGGATATTTAAATCCCCTGCGGATTTCCCTATCCTGACTTAGCTGATTTGCATGGCTTTTCCAGAAATTGTGGCCTAAATCTTGCTTCATGGCAATCCCAGGTAGTTGAGTAAATTAGGTGACCGTGACCTAAGGTGAGACTTATTTCTACCAAGGCAAAGTAACAAAATTTGCTGCAGGTGTTATGCTTTTGTGGTGGGACACATGGATACATTTTCATAGAAGTGGGATCAGGAACTTATTTATTTCATGTTTTCCCTCCAGTTCTTCTGATATTTATCTTCTGAAAGATATGCTCTGGTTCAAGATGAGGTTTTTGGGCTTGATGCAGAATGTCTGGGTGAAATTCTGTTGTGACTATGTTAAGCAAGTGTTAATATTAATTAAAACACTGTTAAGTACAACCACATTCATTCATCCCAACAATCTGAAAGATCACTGACTAAAGGAACATTTATCAAGAATAAACTGGGATGTTTTGTTTGTTTTAAAAGTTTAAAAGAACTATGTGAGTAATTGAGCCTGATGCTAGTGGCTGCCATGGCATTTGTAGCATTGTCCCATAAACTCACTATAAGAGATTGATAATCCATTTCCAACCTGTTTCATTAGATACTAAATTAACAATGAGGAAAAATATTATCATTCAGTATTCAGAAATTGTTATTTCTGAAGATACTGGTTTCTTTTTATGGTTAAACTTTTATTAAAGCAGATTGGACATGCTCTTTTTAACATGGGTTCAGCTCATTGATTCTTTTTTGGGAGGGAAGTAGGGCTACGACTGACCATTTGTAGGGATGTAAAATCCTGTTTAATTGGTTAACCAGTTAAATATTATGTGTGGATGGAACAGTCCCTGCTTGTGGGTTGCCTAGGCTCCGGACGTCACCCAGATTCCCCATGAACAGAGCCTATGGGGTGCCCGTCCCCACCGTGAACAGGGGCTGCTCCAGATGACCATAGCAGGCCTGTAAATAGTAGTCTCCCTCCATGGTGTTGGTGCAGATGCCTTCCTGTGGCAGCTGGGGAGCTGCCGCAGCCCCCACTGGTTAATGGTTAACCAGAATCTTTAAGGGCGGTGCTTACCAGTTAACCTTTCACTTCCCTAGGGTACAGTTCCCTTCTTAATTTAACTGACTTCCAAAATCTTTAGTTAGCTGTGAATACTAAGATGTTGAGACCTATTGAAATGTGGTGAGTGAGCAAACAATTACCCATTTCAAACTCTGCTTCAGAAAGGGAGCAGATGCAAAATTATAAACAAAGCATTCCTAAGATGCTATAAGGGAAGATATTTTCTTCTCCAAATAGGAAATAGTTGAAGGTGTTTATGAAACTTGTTTTTTGCTTCATTGAGCCCATTATACCTGCAGACTTGCTAAAAAGAATCACTTCTTCTGTATTATCTAGGTGTTCAGCAATCTTTTTACTGCACTGTGAGTTGTAATAAACTATATTTCTAAATGAGATAACTGACATTTAATCTTTCCTTTAAAATGTTACGTAATTTATAACTGAGAGAGAGAAAAGCAATCTTTTTGTTTGGTTTGGACTACTAAATATTATTTTTGCTTATTCAAGTTTAATGTGCTGATGAGGATGAGCATAAGTTCATGTATGACCCTGAAGAACTATAGTGATGAGGGAGAACAAAATCTTCATGTAAAGAGAAGTTCCATAATGATGTAACTGAAGTGATTAATGGTTGAGACAGTCTACAGCTAACGTTTGTTAGCATGTTAACAATTTGGGCACTGTACCTTAGAGGAAAAACATGGTCCGTGACTTAAACATATGTGCTAAATCGGGTGGTCTCAAACTCAATTTACCTTAGGGTCAGTGCCAGTTCTAAAATCCTCCTAGTGGGCCAGTGGGCCCCTCATGTCCCCTGGCCCCGTCTGCCACACAGGGCAATTTACTCTCTCCCTCAGCTAGAGCGGCTTCTGGCTGCTAGCTCAGTGCCCTTGCTGGCGAATGTGTGTGCAGAGCTGTCCTGACCATAGCGTGGCCACCCTGGGCCTGGAACTTTGGGGAGGCTCCATGACGGCTGTCCCAACCATCCTATGAATGGAATGGTCCTCCATACTCAGGTTAGCTTGCAGGTCCCTGAGTGGGCTGGGACTGACAGTGGGTCAGGCACCAAGGTTTTCTGTAAGCCACACAGCTCTGCAGCTGTTTAATGAGCCCCACCCAGAGACTGAGAGCTCTTGCACAGGGAACTCAGATAACTGGCTGGGGGAAGGGCCATCTTGCTGAGCAGCAGCAGCTGCTGCAAGAAATGGAGGAGCTGCGAGAGCAGGTAGGCAGGGGAGATGAGGAGGGAAGGAGGGATTAAGTGGTGGGGGAAGGGAGTTGTAGGGTAGGGGAGTTTGGGGAGATGAGGAGGAGTGTGGGAGTAAGTGGCTGGAGAGAGTTAGAGGGTACGGGAGTTTGGAGAGTCCCATTTTCTGACTGGGAAACCTGGAGAGGGGGGGAGAGGAAGAGGTAGAGACAGAAACCCAGCACTTTCCTCCAGCCTCCTGGGCTGGGAGGGGTGTCTGTTGTGTGTGTGCGCGTTCCAGGACATTTGCATGATTACATTTCAAGCAAAGTTTACCTAGGTGTTAATGGCTTACGGTAAGAAAGAAAAGGATTATTTTAACAGAATTTCTTTGGAGAGTTGTAGATATGTAAAACTCTGATCTTAATGATTTTTTGAATCTTGTGTTACAATTTATCATGTATTAATTAGTATTATATTAAGTCAAGATCTTTGCTATCTGGTAGAGTTCTGGCTCTAAGGAGTCAGAAGTAGCAAGTACCAGGTGTGATGTTAGTTGTTTTATAGGGTGAAACCTTATTTGCAAGCTCTTTGAAACATGGATCTGTCTACAAACTCTGAACCCATGTGTTAATTTGGTCTGGGGTTTCTACTCTTTGAGTTGGTGACACACACAACTTTGAATTGGTGAAAGTTTCAAACCAGGAAAACTTTTCTCTGTAAACTTTTACAGGTCTGTTTCACTTGTATTTGTATAATATGGATCCTATACCTTCCCCATAGAAACTGTATAAGTCTGAGTGAATGCCTTTTACTCACTTTTTTAGTGTTGGAAAATATTGTATTAATATTTGGAAGGAGAGCATGACTATTACTGTTGACTCATAGATTGGTTTAGCATCTTAAAGCTGAGCTATGTGTGGATAATATGCATTTTGGTGGGTTTACTAGCTTGAGTTGTTAGGATGATAATTCATATGCTCCAAGGATAGTGTTAATTTTCTTTTTATTTGATTTCATATTAAATAAACATCATTAGCATTGCTCCTTGTTAATTATCCCTTGTTTTAATATATTTTCTTCTACACCTATGGACTGTTTCAAATATATATTTATAGTAAACTTCCGATAATCTGGCACCTTTAGGACCCAGGGGGTGCCGGATTATCAGATATGCCGGAGTACCGGAAGGGGGGCTATGAGGGTCTGGGGTGGGGGTGGAGGGGGTTGGCGGGGAACTGCGCAGCGTGGGAGAGGGCGGTGCTGTGGGACCAACCCGGCAGCACCCCAGCTGCTCTGCCCCCGGCTTCCCCAAGTCAGCCGCTGCTGAAACTGACCAGCTGCGGACTTGGGGAAGCCGGGGGCAGAGCAGCTCCAATTGTCCGTCTGGCCAGAGCTCTTCCGGGGGTCCAGTTGGTACCAAACTATCAGGAGTGCCGGACCACTGAATGCCGGACAATTGGAGTTTTACAGTGTATATATAGATTTTTTTGTTTGTACTAGTTGTGCGTATCCACACACTACCTCAATATTGGTGTTGCACAATAAAATTTCACCCCACCCAAAAGACAATTCAATCACTCAAGAATGGAAAATGTTAGAGGGAACACTGTTTGGTGCCCTCACACTCATTGCAGCGACAGAAGCTGTGGAGAAGTAGAACAATGCAACATACTGTTCTGCTCCACCGCCATCTCCAAAGCGAGCCTGCAAGTCTGGGCAGGGGCTCTCTGCTTTTTGCTGTCATGAGGTTGGCCTGGGAGATGGTGGCGGAGCAGAACAGAGGCCGCTGCATTGCTCTGCTTCCTTGCAGCCCCCTATGCACTCAGGCACCCCTCCCAACCCCCATCTTTCCTGCCTCCCCCCACTGAAGTAAGGTGAGGAAATTTGATTTATTTTTTCTTTTCCATATTACGTGTTCAGAATAAAATGTTGCTAATGGGGTATTTTGTGTGTCACAGAATCTTGAAACTTGATTATTGCCAATTTGATAAATTCCTAGTTATGGTCAGAGAGTTGCTATAGGCTATGGAAACTAGCTTATAGCAGGGATGTAATAGTATATTCGATTAACTGATAAGCAGTATTTTATAGGTTAATGCTATAAACTATGTGCATTTCCCTCACCCCCTCTCCCTGCCAGTAAATTTTTTAGCAGGCTGACCAGCAGCCTCGCTTGTGACGAGTCTGGGACCTACCCCTACTATGGCTCTGCATTTAAAGTATATTAGGAGCTGGGTGGACAGGCAGCCCAGCTCAGTCCTGGCTCATGCTGGGTCCAGGAGCTCAGGAACTACTGCCACCCTATGCTGCTGCCTCTTTCTCAGAAGCAGCAGCACAGGGTGACAGGCAGCCGGTCTGTGAGGGGGAGCTGGTTTTTTAAATGGCTCCCCTTGCAGACCTACTCTCGCCTGGCACCCAGTGCTGCTGCCTCTGATACAGTGGCTGCCCCCAGGATCTATAGAATATCGACTAACTGGTAGAATTTCATGAGGTTACTTGACTATTGAATTAACTGATATTTAACATCCCTAGCTTATAGTCACCATAATAGTATCCCAAAAGCACTTTACTACTACACAAATAATAGGCATCATCTGTGGAGTGAAATATGGCAGTTGTTACAGATGTTGTCGTCTTTGGGTTGAAAATGTATTTATTAAAGAATGCTATGCTATATTTCATAATATTTAAACAGTTTTGACCATATAGCCTGGTCAAATTTAAGTTATTTTATTTTGTGTTCAACTGGATATAATATTGTTGTATTCATATGAAAATATTTTTAAATAAATTCTGTTCAGTTACTAATGTTCTAAAAATTCTAGAAGTAAACCTGAATCTCATGTCCTAATAGCAGATTTCCATTTTGTAGGAAATCAAGCCCCAAGGCCATTATAACCTTGGATACAGTGATTCTCTTGGACGGAAAAGCCACATTGATGATTACAGCACATGGGACATTGTCAAAGCGACACAGTAAGTGTGTTGTTTTTGTAGTTTTAAACTTGTCAATATCCTCACTACTGGAATGAAGGTAAAATGAAAATCTCTTTTAGTTGCATATATTTTGAATGAATAATTTATGTTTTTTGTTCTCGGAAACAGCTGATGGATTATAGTATAGGATTTGAAAATTGAATTAAAATGCTTTGGAGGGAAATTTATGCTTTATGAAAATATACAGAAATATTTCTGCAGAGTATTGAGATTTAGATTATTGCTGGAGTGGATGATAGAGAAGAGATTAAATGCTTTCTGAGATTAGTTTTTCTTTCTGTTAAGGCTGTTCCTTATGTTTTAAAATACAAATAAACTACCGTGTGGGCTGGATCACACAGTTACAAAATGCTTATTTGATTTTAAGTGTTAAGACCATTGGAGCACAGTTAGAGTGCATAAATTGGATTCCCCTGATCACCTCTTAAGTCTACAGTTTCACTGAACTGTAAATAAGTGGTACAGTAGAGCTTAATCATTGTGATTGTACTAATGGGGTAAGTGTATTTTATATAGGGGTTAATTTACATAAAATAAAGATAATTTAGAGATTAATCAGTTTCTTATTTTATGTTAATATGCAATTCAGAAAGTAGCAGAAGAGGCTGATTGATCCTCCTGCAATTCAGGAGTATATATGACTTTCATAACCATAATATCTGAGTGCAAATGACATATTATAAAATTGTTTTGTGAATGGTCTGAGACAGAGGTGGCAATATTTTTTTAATGAAAGGCCACTCCAAGATTTTGGACAGTGGTTAGGGGCCTCACTTCTGTAGAGGGGGCACAGGTTTGGGTTGGCAGGTGGGGTAGAAGGGAGCATGGTATAGACTGGACTGAGATTCAGGAGGGAGTGTGGGGTCTGAGAGGGAGTTCAGGTGAAGGAGAGGGTTATGATGTGGGGTAGGGTCTTTGGGTGAAGGGTCCCGAAGAAGACTCTGGCGAGAGGGAGTGGTGTAGGAGGGGGTGCAGGATCTGGGAGGGAGTTGTGACCTGGAGGAAGGGGTTCAGAGGGTTTGGGTAGTGATGTGGGACAGGAGAATGGGGTGCAGGATCAGGGAGGGGTATGTGCATAGGAAAGGATTCTGGCCTGGGGGAGGGGTACAGGAGGAGGTGCAGGGTCTGGGAGGGAGCTGTGACCTGGATGGGTTGGGGAGAGGGGATACTAGGGTTGCCAGGAGTCCGGTATTGAACCGGACAGTCCGGTATTTTTGCCTCCTGTCTGGTTAAAAAAAAAATAATCAGAAAATACCGGACACCTAAAATGTCCGGTATTTTCTGATTTTTTTTTTCCCAGCCAGAAGGTGAAAATCCCAGGCTGTCCGTCTCAATATGAAGGCAGTTTGGCAACCCTAGTGCTTACCGGGTTCTGCAGGGGAGCTGTCCGGGCCTGTGCAGGGAGGTAAGATGGCGGCTGGCTGCCTGCAGCCTGTTGAGGCCAAAAAGCCTCATCACGCATTTCTTAAATAAACATGTAATCTCATCGAATCTTACACAGTTATTTGATAGTCCCCCATGCTGGGGCCAGCAGCCAGTGTGCTCCCAGCACCGCTCCTGGGGAGCCCCCTGTTACCCAACGCTGCTGTCTCTGTATCAGAGGTGGCAGTAGGGTGGCAAGCAGGAGCCTGTCTGCAAGGGATCATGCAGAGCAGTTCCTGTCCACATGGGGGCCTGAGCTCCCTGCGGATAGTGGCTACGTCACCATCCCATGGAGCAGCCTGTGTCTGTGGTGGGATATAGAGGCAGGGAGGGGGAGAGAGTAAAAGAGGGGGGCAGGCGTCTCTGTGGAGCCAGTATGTGTGGAGAGCTGGCTTAAAAGTGTAATGGCTCTTGCCTGGCTCCTCCCACCCTCTGCACTGCTGCCTCTCTATTAGAGGTAGCAGTGCAGAGGTGGGAGGCGGGGTGCAAGTGGCTCTGTAGGGTTCAAGCCTGCTTGCCATGGGCACTGGCTCCTGTCTCCCCCACCCTTGCTGCCTTTGTTGTGCATGTAGTCGTTAGGATTAATCAATAAATCTAGGCTCACGATTAAAAATACCATCTTGTTTTACTATAGATTGCAGCTGTAATTTAAATCCTTTTGATATGGAGATGTAACTTTAGCATCCTGAGGCCTGGCTGACTTACAGTTTTCACAATCATCCATCCATCATCTGTGACTTCACTGGATATTGTAAATGTATTGAAACTATTCTTTTTGTGACTGGTTTAACCTTTAATTTGCCTTATTCTTGGACTAGTTAGTGATTTTATAGTTGTGGAAGTCTGAAAATCTGTGCTTCTGGACTTAGTGCCTGAAGAGAGATTCTGCAATTGCAGAATGGTAGGCAAATAAATGATGTTGCATGGATTACATCTATCAGATTAGTCTCTAACTAGTATTAGGCTTGCTGATAAAATCATCATTGACAACTTGTATTAGTGTTACCGTCATCAGAATAATGTCTATAGGTTTCCTACAGATAATCACAATATAATTTTCAGTGATCAATATTTATAAGATATAATTAACATAGGACACATTTATACTGCAAAAAAAACCCACCCCACTGTTGTGATGGTGAGTCTTTCTAGGGATGTTAGCACACAATTGCTTAAATGATTAACTGATGAGTCTGGGCTTACTGTTTTATCCAAATGACTACACGCATTCCCTCTCCACCTGTACAGAGGCAGCAAGTTGGGGAAAACGGTGTCCATGGGGAGCCAGCTTTCAGCCAGCTCCCCGTGAGGACTGGATCCCGCAGAACTGTATACCCCCACCTTTGCGCTGCTGCTTCTAACAGAGAGGCAGCATCTTGGAGGATGAGGGGCACAGGTGGGAGTCGTTACATGCAGGAAGCCAGAATTTAAGCTGGCTCTCCATGCATCCTGGCTCCTCTGAGATGACTGCTCACCTCTTGCTGCCTCTCCCCTCCCCCATGCTGCTGCTTCTGTATTCCACTGCAGATAGAGGCTGCTCCGTGGCATGTCGGAGCAGCCTCTGTACATGAGGAGCTCAAGTTCCCCCGCAGACAGGGGCTGCTGCTGCCTCATGGCTGGAAATGGTGAACCAGAGCCAATGGGAGCCGCAAGGCTCTGTGGCTACAGACCCTTTAGTTAAACAAAACAGTGTGAGCCTGCTAGTGGCTTTCCCAGAGCAGGCCCACAGCCCACTTTGAGAAACACTGAATTACTTTATGAAATAGATGAAATAGATGACAGAATGACAACTACTATTAAAATTCCCTTGGTAATGGAAGAGGAGATGTTTCATCCCATCTTTGATGTCATGGGTTCTGCATTCAGAAACAGAATTGTACTTTTATATGGGCTGCACTGGCAGACTGAATGGCTGGCCTGCCATTTATGGTATTCTATAAAGTTAAGGTTGTGCTATGTCCCCCACCCCAGGTTTATACATAAAGTATTGACCGAGTTTCACCTGAATCATTCAGTACTCTCGCTTTTTCCTCCCATCAGACTGCATGGACATGCAGGTGAAAATAGATTACATATATTAAATGCAAAAAGGGCTTTAGTTATTTCAATGGGACTAAACAATTTAGAATTTCTTCTAATCTTTTCGTATTTTATGTTGATTTATACAAAAGTCAAACAATCTCTTTTTCAAACATTATCAAAATGGTTGTGTACAAAAGAGGCTTATACATTGACATGTATTCCTATGCCTGAGGATTTAGGTCCCAATCCCCTAGCGAAGGTGAATTCAATGGTATGCCTTGGATGCGTTACAGGTGCTGCTCTCCTGATTTCTGTAACACACAATTGCATACATACACTTGCATAGCATGGTTATTTGGACTTTGGACTTGTCTATACATGTGACTTAGTGTATGGAAAATCAGGGTGTAAATGTACAGCATGCTAACTCTCCACATGTACCCTGCTACCATATGCTAAAAGTTCGGTAGTCTACATGGAAATAACAGAACATCTAAGCACACAAAGAAAGTTTCTTGTATTATGCTTCTCTCTGTGGTATCTGAGTTCCTGATTGTTTCCCTCCATATTGATATTTTTTTGCCTGCAATTGGAATTTTATTTCTTCTTCCAGGTATGGAATATATGAACGGTGTAGAGAATTGGTGGAAGCAGGTTATGATGTACGGCAGCCAGACAAAGAAAATGTTACACTTCTCCATTGGGCTGCAATCAACAACAGGATAGATCTGGTGAAGTATGTGTTAATGCATAGCTAAACATCAGTAATGTCTGCAAGCAATTTCTGTGTGTGTTTATAATGCTAAATAGTCTTTACAGTTCCTTTTTAAACCACCTAATTTTTTAGCCTTAAAATTGGAAATAAAAGCCAGAAACTGCAATTTAGATATTTTGCAGAATCTCTGGGATGCTATAATGTCCAAGAATAAGACTTGTTAAATGCCTAGCAGCAAGGCCAAGCCTGTTTCAGGTCAGTTAAACCTTTCAGAACAGTATTCAGCTGGAATATTTGAAATGCAGAAAGGCTACTGCAAAATTCTCAGGTCTGAATGGCACTTCTAATTTTCGGAAGATGATACAGAAGAACAGATCATGCAGCCAGAGACCTTGAAATATCTCATTCTTTTGTGAATATTAAATTCTCCTCCATGAGAAAAAGGAATCTTATGGAAGAAGGTAGTGAATTTTCTAGGCAACTAAGGTAAAGTCCCTTTGATCTAATACAAAAAAAGAACTTAAATATTCCCTTTTCACAGGGTTTTTTGTCTTATGGAATACAAGAAATGATGACCAAATAAAAAATTCTTTAAATTTTTTTGAACCACAGAGACTACAGTAAGGCCAGATCTATACTCATAGGGAATGTTGAATCAAGATATGCAACTCCAGGTATGTTAATTACGTAGCTGGAGTTGATGTACCTTGTTTTGCGTTGCTCCACTGTTCCCGTAGTTGGAAGCCTTACTCCTCACACAAGCAGGAGTACTGGCAGCGAGAAAGGGCACCCTCTGAGTTCAATTTCAGTGAGTCTTATCTAGAATTGCTAAATCCAACTCCGAAAGATGGATCTTATGTCTAGTGAAAACATGGCCTAAGTAATGTTATAATCTCTTTCCTTTCACATAATATAAATTGAATCTTGATTTAAAACCCTGGCAATTTTGGTGGGGTTTCTTATAAAGGAGGAGGTGGGGGTAGAGTACTTAATCCAGTTCAATGACCCAGAGTGCAGATTTCAAAGTAGATCTACTTCTAAAGTGCATGTGCAGCCACTACACAACCATATATGAAAAGACAAAAATTAGGCACAAAAAGGTTCTCTAGGTCTTTAGTCTTTAGGTCCCATCTGTTATTACAGGTTCTTTGGCCACCAGACCTGGTTGTTTTCTATTCCCAGGCGACGATGGTTGCCTTTATTTGCTTTTTAAGGGCACTCTTTTCTTATTGCAGTTCATTTTGCTTTCCATTATGCAGAACCACTAAAGGTGACATACAGACATGGAAGTATGTTAGTCATTAGTCTTGCAAGACAGGAAAAATAAGTGGTGTTGCAGTTCTCTTGGCAAAGGCAACTAATCTCCTTTTACACTGTCATAGAAAAGTGTAAAAGGATAACATTGATTATGGCCATATCTCTAAATTCAAGTACATGGATATCTTCATTTTATTAGATAAAAGGCAGGCAGTAGTCCACCTTTCCCTATCATTTTGAGGGAGCATCTCTGTACCCAGTTGATAACAAAATGTAAGGTACATGGATTCTTCAGGCAATCAGAACTCTGAGTGAGAGTTTTGTCTTTTTCCTGTTCTTCTTCCTTTCTTCATACCTCTAATTTTCCTTCTCCTTCTGGCTTATCTGACAATAGCAGTGGCTGGAATGTCAAAGATGTTTTAAACAACTTAAATCACTAAAATATATGTATTCTTGTCTGGTATTTATATTTCTTCATTAAAAAGGTACAGTGTTTTGTGAAAGCAGTTGGTAAAATGTAATCTTGTAATCTTACTTGTGTTCTCTTATTCATTCAGTAAATACAAGGCGTTGATCATGGTTGATGTCTTTAATGACGTGCTTGTATTACAAATACTCCACTCTCAATTGGCGCTATTCTTAATAGAGTCCAAAGACTGAATGAGCACTGAAACAGAACTATTCTTTCCTCCCCAAGTAGTCATAGTTCCCTTGTGAGGGATTTAAGTATAGAAGTGATGTAGGTAAGAACTAATTTCTGGCTAGTGTAATTATTCACTCACCTCCATAAGCTCTAGAAACTCCCACATCTCCCACTAAATTCACCTGCAAACTTGTCTATAAAAAACTCAGTTTGGTTATGCATTTGCTCCCGTTTATTAACTTAAAAGCAAATGTTAACTCTGTAATTGTCACTTCTAAGGTTGCATTCAGGCCTTACTCACTGTGAAAGAGGGAAACAGTTACTGATATATAACTTCTTTGTTGGCATCTAGAATTTAAAACAGACTCAGTATTCTTAATGTTTCTTCTGTTGTAGATGTTTGTGTAACTTGGTGTTTTGTGCTCTTATCATATGATTACTTCATACACGACATGCTAGCAAAATAATTTATTGAAAAGTAAGATGGTAATGAACCAGAATGAACATCTACCATATTAATAATGGTTTGGAGGGTTGTTTTGGAGTACAGATCTGAATTTAACATCTGGTTTCTTGCTATATACTGGGCTGAGCTAAGAAACTTGGATATAACACCTCCACATTTTAGGGTGCCTGAAATCTTGATCTGAGACCAAATTTTGCATATAGATTCAGCCTTAATTTACAGATATTTCCATTGACCTGCATTGAAGAAACTATATTAAGGTTTCTGGCAAGACGTGTTAAAAATTTTTTTTTGCTAGCTAACTTCATCATTTTACAATTTAATCTCTTAAGGAAAAGCATACTTCAGTAGAGAAAATAATTATCTCATCTCACAAAAACTGCACATATGTTATAAATATGAATTGCTACAGATTAAATGTGGATAATTCAATTTGTCTTACAGGTGGTTGGTATTCTTGAAAATGTTTTTCAAAAAATTAAAAACGACTGGATAGAAATTAAAGTATCTGTTATTTGTCCTGGTCTAATAAGTGTAATTGAGAAGCATGTTAAGTCTCTACACTTGGTTAAAGGCATAACAGAAACATTCATTCTTGGAACAGTGATTTCTGTAGGGACATTCCAGTGATAAAACATGCTCCAAAATTGAATGGTCTAAAACTATATTTAAGCTGCACTAAAATTCTGCAAATATTTTTGTCTGTTTTCCATAAAAGTTCTTTAGTCCATGAAATTTACTTTCTAATAACTTAGTTGAAAAATATTTTTCAATTTTAATAATATAAATCTTTTAAGTGAATATAGTGATAGCTAAATTAGCAATCATTCTGTTAATAAAAATGTTAAAATGGAATTAGACCAGTAAAAAGCTTGTGTGCATCAAAAATGTAAGACTGGCAGTTTCAAGGAGGAGATTTGTTATAGGGTAATTGGAATTTTTTTTAAAAAGCATCTTAAATATATCTTTTTAATTAAATATTTGTCACTTATATTTCATGTTTATGATTGTAATCTAAAGAATCTAGGTTAAATATATGTTTCATTTTGTTTTTAGATTCTACATATCAAAGGGTGCTATTGTTGATCAGTTGGGAGGAGATTTAAATTCCACCCCACTTCACTGGGCAACAAGGTGGGGACACAATTTTGCATTTTCTTTACTCCCAGTTTAATTAGAAAGTAGTTTCTTTATTGGAGTGAAATTCCTTTATATGTTTGTATTATGGGAATTTGGGGTGCTTTCATGCAAGAATGATCTTGAGAAACTAGGTTGCTGGTCGTAACTGAGTACAGGTAGGACCTTTATAGTCCAGATTTCGGTAATCTGGCAACATTTCTGTTTCAGCGCCCTATGGATGCTTCCAGGCTGGAGTGCTCATGGGGAAAAGCTGGACCCCCAAGCTGAGCAATTCCTCTGCTACCGTCCCAGAGCTTCCAGAGTACCACAGATATCTCATTTACAGCAGTCAAGCTCAGGGAGGGAGGGGGGAAAAGCAGGGACACTTCAGGGAAGAGGCAGTGTGGCTGTGGAGCCCAAGAGCCGGGAGTGCAGCCCAGCAGCCATGGAACTCAGTGCATACCCACTCCTGACCCCTAGCCACAGCCACCCTGCCTCTTCTTCTGAGCCACCCTCCGTCACCAGTTCCCACTTGGTTAATGCCGGCCCTTCTACTGCCACTGGAGCGGAGCACTGCAGCCGGTGACAGCAAAGGGGCCAACATTGATCTTCCCTCCAGCATATATCCTGGTTCAGGATGAGTTAGGTCTTGAGGGGAATGGATCAGAGAGGTAGGTACAACCTGTACATTATATGTTTGGCCTACAAGGACATGGGCATACAGTTAATCTATTGGCCGGTTTACTAGTTTCAGATGAAGATGAGGCTGATCACTATGTTAAGAAAGTATATACATTTTACATAAATTGGAGTCAGTGGTTGCTTTGTAGTTCTCTCTCCTATTGATCTGGGAATCTTGCCTTTCAGGATTGGAGGGTCTAGAAATACAGAAGTGGAAGATATGAGTCAGGTGATAGGAGAGATCAAAATTATTATGTAGGATATTGTCAAAGTAAAAAAGGGGTGGATACACATGTGTACAGTACAGGATAGACTCCTTGGATACAATAGAATAGAAATGAACGGGGAAGGAAATGTATATGTACTAATATTCATAATTGTGCACTGCAAAAAGGAGGCCTGGGATACTGGTCTTTGGAACATTTAAGTAATTAAATTATGTTGTTACTTCAGAGTGAAAAAACCACTCATTAGGCTAATCTGTTAGGCTTAGTTTTAAATATTAAAACTAATTTATTCCTTTGGGTTAAAGAGCATATTTGACTATGTACGTATTATAAGGTAAACAATTAAACGGATTGTTACTGTTCTAAATTAATTCAGGTTCAGAGAATATTTGACTATTATTTTGAACGCCAGTTGACCAAAGCCATATTTTGATTAACCAGAGAGGATTGTTTTGTGGTGTCATAGCTGTGCACAAATTGACAACTGTGCATATTTGGCACCTTATCACAAAAATGGTGAGAAATGGGAAAGTATCCGTTTCCAAGTAGCACATTTCCCCTTCCCCCCATTAGAAGGATACATTGCATCTCCTCCCTGTAAAAAAGAAAATCTGTATAAAATTTTTAAAAAACAAAAATATAAAATTAACTCATATTTAATTGGTCATAATATTTACAGAATTAGATGCATAATTTCAATTTTCAAAGGAAATACTGTTTTAAGCTTTAGAATTGCATCATTCGTGTCTTAATTGTTTAATTAAAAATGTCTGAATTTAACATTTTTCCTATCCAAATATGTTACCAAATGTTTTTTATTTATATATATATATATATATATATATATATATATATATATATATATATATATATATATATAAAATTAACTAGCTGTATTTGTGTTCACTGTTCTGTTTAGACAGGGTCACTTATCCATGGTTGTACAACTGATGAAGTATGGTGCAGATCCGTCACTAATTGATGGGGAAGGATGCAGCTGTATTCACTTGGCTGCCCAGTTCGGGCATACTTCTATTGTTGCTTACCTGATAGCAAAGGGACAGGTAAACTGAAGTATTGATTACAACATGTAATTTTAGGCTCCTAAACAGATTATTTCATTAGTAAGAAAACAATTACAAATTATGCTTATAATTTCAGTAATTAATATTATGTTATTTTGGAAACTGTCGTATCTTTTTATATTGTTGTGTGTTGCATTTTTAGATGACTGCATTTTAATTGAAGCATCTAATGTCTGTTAGCAATTGTGTGAATACTTTGACTTTAGTTCACATGTGTCTAATGGCCAATATAATATGTGTAAATGTCAGTGTATTTATTCATTTCTTTTCTTACTTTCATTGAATACAATTCCAATCAAGTATATTTTAATTGTTCAGACACAAATCTCCAGATCATTGAAACCTCATGGTAACAGCAAGCAAGACAGAAGAGGCATGGTGATATATGAGACTAAACATTTTTGTGTTAGCTCGTTGTACGCCAGAGGTGGGAAAAATGGCCTCTGCAGGCTGGATCCGGCCTGCCAAGCAAGTTGATCTGGCTGGCAGAGGACCTGCTGCTCCCCTCACCCCAGACTAATCAGGGCCTGGGGGCAGGGGGAAGCCCGAGAAGTCTCCTCCCTCCCTGTCGTCACCCTGCAAGGAGTTCATGGCACTTAGAAATACTGTGCGCTCCTGACAGGGTAGGAGGAGACTTTGTGTGCTCCCCCCACCCTTAAGCCCTGATTGGCCTAGAGGTGGAGGGGCGCGCACAAAGTCTTCTCCCGCCCTGCAAGGGGCACAGTGCTTCTAAGCTCCGCACGCTGTTTGCAGGATGGAGGCAGGGTGGGAGGAGACTTCACGCACTCCCTCCGATTGGCCAGGGGGCAGGGGGAGCATGTGAAGTTTCCTCCCATTCTGCAAGGGGCTTAGCACTTGAAGTCTACCGCCAGCTGTTTCTCAGCTCTAAGTGTGGTGCTCTCTTGGGGGAAATGGGGAGGGCAGGGAGCGAGAGACGTCACTGCTCACCCTCTCCAGGCCCTGATTGACGTGGGGACAGCACGTGAAGTCTCCTCCCACTTCCAGGGGCACAGGTGCCTGTTCAGGGTCTGTGGGTGGGGAAGCATGGAAGTGTCCTGGCCCCGCCCCTTCTGGGATGGCCCAGGGCCACTTCAGAAATTTTTGAAGTGGCCCCCGGTCGAAATTTATTGTCCACCACCGCTGTATATCTTTAAGTCTACAACTCAGCCAAACAATTAATAAAACAATCTTCCCGTTCCTGCTTGGCATGTATCAGCTCATGGGATATAAAATCCCAGTTAATAAGTTAGCTGCTTAAACCTTGGGTTTAACAGTTTAACGTATTATGCAGGATTCCACTCCTGCCCATGTGCGGGATTGCTGCTGCTGGTCCCCCACATTGGGGGGGGCCAGCAACAGGAGTCAGTCTCTCCCTCTCTCCATGTGTAAATATGTAACTACTGAAAATTTACCAATATTTTACCAAAAATTACAAAATAATCAGCATTTTAACATGCCTAATTAGCATACTGTGTAATAAAAACAGTATGTTCCTGGTAAATGGTATGTAGTAGTCAATGATTATCCAGGCATAACTTTATTCTTGCTTTCTGACTGCTTTCACCTTATAAATTTACATACTGTGTTCCTGTTTATCCAAAACTCTATTATCCAAACCTGTGTGTTGTTTGCACTCCTTCCTAGTCATCTAATGGTAATGTGGATGTTTGGCTAATAGAGCAGAGACTCCTGAACTGGACTGCAAGTTTCGGGATGAGTCCCCAGCCATGAGGGAGGCCACACTGCTGCTGAATGGCTTCTGCAGCAGATAGGGAACCGCATTCAGTCCTGTTACCATGGGAGTGAGTGAGTAGGGCCATAACATCAGAACTGCAGAGGGCTCCTGCACTACTGCAGAGTCAGTGACACTCAATCCCTGAGGGCATAAAATGCAGAGATTGGTGGGCAGAGCAGAGTTGAGGCTTTGTCCCTGCAGAGATTGAGTGTCATCCAGCCATCACTAGTTCAGGTAACTCTCTGCAGCCCCAAGGTCAGTGAAATGAGAGAGTGAAGAGGAGCAGAGCAGAGGCTCCTGGCCAGGACTGTGCAGAGGAGGATGACAAGACTCCAGCTAGTTGCAGGGGGAGACTATCCCACTGCTGGATGGCTTCTACCTTCCATTATTTGCACTCTAGTTTATCCAGAGGAAATCTGTGTCCTTGATGCGATGTGGACAATTGGCAGTATATTGCATATTTGGTTTATTTATAAAGTAGCTTAGATGGAACAGCAGATGGCGCTATTGTATCTTCAAGCTCATGTTTCTATATAGGTTTATTTCATACAGGCAGTCCCCGGATTACGTACAAGATAGGGACTGTACGTTTGTTCTTAAGTTGAATTTGTACGTAAGTCGGGTACCCTGGGTGTCCCCGTTTCAGCCACTGCTGAAACTGACCAGCGGCTGACTACAGGAAGCCCAAGGCAGAGCTGCTTTGCCCCGGGCTTCCTGGAATCAGCCGCTGAACAGTTTCAGCAGCAGCTGACTTGGAGACACCTGGGGTAGAGCAGCTGGGGTGCTGCCAGGTTGGTCCCCGCAGTGCCGAGGTGCGGCGCTGTGGGGACCAACCCAGCAGCGCCCCAGCTGCTCTGTCCTAGGCGTCCAGATTCAGCCGCTGTTGAAACTGACCAGCAGCGGCTGAATCGGACACGCCTGGGGCAGAGCAGCTGGAGTGCTGCTGGGTTGGTCTGGTAGTGCCGACCCTTTGCGCTGTGGGACCAACCCGGCAGCCCCCCAGCTGCTCTACCCCAGGCGTCAGCGAGAAAAGCCTGGTCTGCTGGGGGGCGCGCACTAGCTGCGCCCTCCCCCCCCCCCCCCGCAGCAGACCAGGGAGATGCGGGCGGCGGGACCGCTGAGACGCGCCACTGTCCCGCCGCCCGCGTCCTCTGTGGCTTTGCTCCGCGTCTCCCTGGTCTGCTGGGGGGCAGAAAGCTCCTCTTTGTGCTTTACTGTTTTATATATATCGACTCTGTTGGCACCACTACCCTGCACAGCTCTTGTACATTTCAAAGGAGGAATGCGGAAGTGCCTATCAACTAGTTGAGTAGTCAATGGAAATTCCATCGACTACTCAACTAGCAAATTAACCATTACTTAACATCCTTAATACGCAGGCTCACAGTATGCACAGGATACTGCCGCTCAGGGCTGGCTTTAGGAAGTGCGGGGCCCAATTCGAACAATTTCGCAGCAATTTCGGTTGAGCAACAGCTACCTCCTGTGCCAAACTCTGGAGGTAGCGAACACACGCGCACACACACACACACACCGCAGCATAGGCAAACCCTGTGCTCAACTCACACCTCCTGCGGCACAGCCAGCCGCTGCACTCCTTCTCCGGGGCCAACGCCCCCTCCCGCAGCATGCCCAGCATACTTCTGGCTTCAGGATGTGGGTCCCCATTAGGCACAGGGCCCAATTCAGGCTCATCGGCCTAAGGCTGGCGCTGCTGCTGCTACTTGTGTAACTGCTGAAATTTTCAATGCTTACATGGCTATTGAAACGCTTTTTAAAATTCCTAATGGAAACTTAGGTATTGTTTTGTTTGCACTAGCAGAGTTTATGTGGGGCAATTATTGCACAACACTTTGGTGCACACTGCAGTTCATATCACTGGTGTCCTGTCTATGGGGTTATGTGGATTGGATATCAAATTTAAATGACTAGTATCTGATCCAGCATGGCAGATGCTGTATTCTTATTATATAGTGAAACTTAAGTATTTTTTACTTATCTGAGTAATGCTTTTCTTTTTGTCAGGATGTAGATATGATGGATCAAAATGGAATGACACCTTTAATGTGGGCAGCTTACAGAACACATAGGTAATTAACTCCTAATACAGACTTGTTCAAAGCACTTAGCCTTGCTCAAACAATATAACATAGAAGGACACACAAGTCACTATCTTTAGCTAGCTAAATTATTCCCATAGTGCCATCAAACATGCAATAATCTGTCTGATTTATTATAATTAATGAAGAAGACAGGACATTATTTGCCTAACAGTATTACTATGTTTTCTTCTCCCTCCTCTGCTTCTCCTTCTAAAAGAGTTGTATGATGAAGGGTGAGAAATGTTTGGTACCCTTACTGTTGTGCATCAAATACATAAGCATTTGCATGATATTACATGTTTGTAATGATACTGTCATTTTTTCTGTGATACATGGGAAAATAAGAATTTATTTGAAAATATGTGATCTACTATCATATACAAGACATTGTTAGATAGCCCTGTGCAGATTCCATGCAATTCAAAAGATTTTTTTTTTCAGAGACAGCAAATATGACCATTAATGCTTACCACTAGAAAAAAGGACTATTATAATTTGTAATGTCTGAGTTGATACATTAAGGTGCTTAAGTAGGCCAAACTCATGGACAAAGTGCCTTGTGATTTTTAAAATTCTTTATGGATCTAACCTAGCTTTTATTTTTCTAGTGTGGATCCAACTC
The DNA here is from genome assembly GCF_052426305.1 of Pelodiscus sinensis. Taxonomy (NCBI): domain Eukaryota; kingdom Metazoa; phylum Chordata; order Testudines; family Trionychidae; genus Pelodiscus; species Pelodiscus sinensis. The sequence continues at coordinate 70,452,112 of NC_143052.1, forward strand.
GATTGCTGCTTACTTTTAATGTTTCCGTTAATCTTGGGGACAAATACCACAAAAATACAGCATTACATTGGGCTGTGTTAGCGGGAAACACTACAGTCATTAGTCTTCTACTAGAAGCTGGAGCTAATGTTGATGCCCAAAATATCAAGGTAAACATTTTAATACTTTAATCATTTATTACAATGTTGTACAGAAATAATTGTTAAAATCTGAATCTTGATTATTACTAAACGTTTGATAATTCCTAGGAGGTGGTGTCTGGCCATGTTGAGCAAACTATGCAATGAATTTGGGGACTATTTTCCATCAAGAGTGGCCCATATCCTCTAATTCTGTACCTGCAAAATTACATTTGTGAAAAAGTGTTTCTGCAAAAACATAAAAGCAATTATTTTGTGCACTCAAACACGTGTACATCAGTTTTTGTAGGAGCACATACTTGTGAGTATAAAATTGAAAAACTGACTGAAAATTTAATTTTGCTAAAGTTTGAATGTTTCGAAGTGTAGGATGTTTGTTGTTTTCTGAAAAGAGGGGACAAACTCCAATTTACCACCATTTTCAGGGCAATCAAAATGAACCATAACTACAGAATACTGGTTACAGCAAAATAATTGTTCCACTTTTCCCACGTGACTAAATTTTGTTTTATGGGAGGGGATGGAATGGAGTTTATCAGGGAACCAATTGAGTTTCTATGGTTCAACATTAGCTCCAACTTATGCCTTTGGCACAAAGTCCCTATGTCTACACCGCAATAAAAGACTTATGCCATAGTCGTGGCTGGCCTGGGTCAGCAGACTTGGACTCAAGTTCCAGGGCTGTATAACTGTGATATAACTGTTTAGGCTCAGGCTTCAGCGTGGCCTCCAAGACCCCCTTGATGAGGTGTGGGATTCGGAGTCCAGATTTTAGCCTGAGCCTGAACATCTGCATTGCTGTTTTTAATCCTGCAGCCTGAGCTCTGCAAACCCAAGTCAGCTAACCTGGGCTCTGAGACTCTGTGCTACCAGGGTTTTTTTTATTGTACTCCAAGAGACCATCTGCCAGTAAATAATTGGAATAATAGAGCTTTAGTTTGCAATACCTCAGCCATTTACCAGCACATGCCGTATGCTAAAATTGTGGCAGTTGGCACAACTCGAGCATACAGCCTCAATTGACTATTTGCTTGTGAATGCCAGAGGTGTGGGATTCTCCAGTGGCCATTTATAGTCACAATCCTGAGTGGCACAATAAGGGTGGACATACTGGAGAACCCACCCCAATATTTGCCATTATAATGTACTGCATGTGGTATAGGTCAGTTAATCTAGCATTTCACAATATTTTTTTCCTAGAGGGTTCACTTGAGGTGGTCAAGGCATTGTCTTATGTTGTCAGCCCCAGAAGCAATGAACTTATGAACTTTATTGTGTATATTTTATTTGAACTCACACAGCACTGTTAACAGTATCCATTTTCTTGGTCAGTGTGGGTCAGAGCCACAAGTAAGTGCAACATAAGTTCACACCAATTGAAGCTGTTACTGTATTCTAGACTGTAACAAATCTTGGTGCTCTTGAATTAAAACTCCTAACGAAGTCCACATAACTTTCTCCATGCTTTGAACCCTAGAATCTAGGCTCACACATTTACTTGCATGACTATAATTACCTGTATAGTTAACCACGGATGTGTTATATTTTCAGCCTCGACTACATGTGGCATCTCTTCAACTATTAATTATAAAGTGACCATGTATGTAGTAATATATATATATATAAAAAATCACCTCACCTAAAATATTGCTTATCATAAAGGGATATCCTTTAGTCTGGAACAGTATATTTATCCTCTCTTCAGTTATTGGCAGGCAGCAGCAGTGAGACAGAAAATAGACTTTTAGAGTGCTGGATCATGGTTTGTTCTCCACAGACATTCTATCTCTATCACACATGCTTATTCTCTAATCCACGATTTTCTAAGTCAAGAATAGACGGGAACTACAAATGGATAGAAGAAAATGTTTAACCACTGACCTAAAAAGCCAGATAAATGGTTATGTAATAAAACAGCTACATTCTCTTTCTAATAAATAAGCTCTAAACTATTTGAGTATCAGAGGGGTAGCCATGTTAGTCTGAATCTGCAAAGGCAACAAGGAGTCCTGTGGCACCTTATAAACTAACAGTTTTATTGGCGCATAAGCTTTCGTGGGCAAAGACCCACTTCGTCAGATGCATGTAATGCAAATTCCACAGGCAGGTATTCTCCTCTGGAATTTCCACTACATGCATCTGACAAAGTGGGCCTTTGCCCACAAAAGCTTATGATCCAATAAATCTGTTAGTCTATAAGATGCCACAGGACTCCTCGTTGCTTAAACCATTTGAATGATTCATAAAACAAATGGTCATGGCTTTTACTGCACACTTCGTTCACTAATGTGAAATTCTGTGGTCCCTGTGGATAACATAGGTAGATTTTGAACAGTCACATTGGCTGTCCAAGTCTTAAAGCAAAAGCCCCGGTCTGTATTACTAAATAAAATAATGGCGCGAGAGAGATCATAATACTGTGTCCATGTGAATATCTCGTCTTCAGAAGTCTCTCCTTTTTCTTTCACCTAATGAATTCTAATGGAAATCAGACAAGGAACTTTTTTTTGTCATAAATAGTCATACCCAAATGGCTATGTCTGCACTGCAAATATACACCTGTGGCTGGTCCATGCCAGCCACAACATGAGATTGCATGGCTTGGGTTGTTTCATTGGAGTGTAGACTTCTGGGTTTGTGCAGCTGCTTGAGTTCTGGGACCCCCAACTTTGCAGGGTCCTAGAGCCTGGGCTCCAGCCCCCAGTCTCAAACTCTGTACTACAGTGAAACAACTCCACAGCCTGAGCCCAGCAAGCCCAAGTCAGCTGGCACAGGCCAGCCACAGGTTTTTCATTGCAGTGTAAGCATACCTAATGTCTTTACACATGTGGTAGGCAATCTTTGGCCCACAAACCACATGCAGCCTATCAGAGTAATCTTGATTGGGAGCCATGAAATATTTTGATGACATTGACCATTCACAACTTCCAGTGGCAGTGGTTCTCGGTTCCTGGCCAAAGGGAGCTGTGGGATGCAGTGGTCAGCACACCCCTGGAACCGCTCCATCTACGAGCTCCACTTCCACAGGTCCCATTTGCTAAAAACAGCAAACTGAGGCCACTGGAAGCTGCATGGGGACATGCCTGAAGTCAGCCAGTGTCAGCAAAATGTCTCCCGGCCTGCAGTCAGATTACCCTGATGGGCCGCATGTGGCCCATGGGTTAAAGGTTGCTCACCAGTCTTCTATATTTTCTGGGAATGAGCAGCTACCTGACAGACTTCCAAAACAGATAGTTCAGTAGCAATCATGAGTGGTCCCTGAGGCGGTCCATCACAAAGCATATATCTCATCATTGAGGATTCTCATAATAAATCTTTGTGTCACATAGGAGAAGTATAAATATCAGAATTTCAGCTCCAGGAGAAGCCTCAAGTCAGGTTTGTTACCTTCTTTCTGCAGTGGAACCTAGGTCTCCTTTATGTTTTCCACCTATTTTCCTGATCCCTATGGTGCCTTCCAAAAATAAAAGGAAAAAGCACAATCTCTCTTGTAGTTCTCTACTAGCTAAGATAGTTTGGCTGACAGACCTGCCCTAGATGTACATTCAATTACTAATACAGATCCAAGACTGCCTGGATCTGATCTTACTGTAGTGTGGTCAGGTTCACCATCCAAACCTGAACACTTTGCACTTGGTGCTCCAGACGCCGGTCATTTAAATACCACAGATAGGGACTACTTTGAACAGGGGCTGATGAGAGTTCTGCAGGGCCCCGGGCAGCACATTTTCGCGGGGCCCCCCTTTGGAGAAAAAAGGCATCAAATGCGCAAATTAATGGCTATTTTCATATTAAATGTGAATTGGGTAAATTTGATAGAAACTTAATTTAATTGGATAATTTTTATTTTAATTATATTGTACGTCATTCTTAAACAAAATTCTACATTAATAATTACAAATTTTCATTTGTATTTAAGTCTATTATAGCTGTCTAGCTCTTTTGGCAGCACATTCTTCAATTATGTCATTAAAGTCCATTTCTTTACACAGGTCGATTTCAATCGATATAATTGAAAGTCCTACAAAACGCTCCTGGCTCATAGTAGATCTTAAGTAATTCTTTATTAGTTTCAATTTTTCCATAGTACCTTTTAAACTGAGATTACATTCTTCAAGTTTTCTTTTTTCCTTTAATTTCTGGCTTCCCGCCATATATTTTCTACCTGCGTCTCTTGCTCTGCTAGTCATTTTATAATTTGGGGTTGTCGGCAAATTTACAGTTATAAAATTGTTATTTATCTGTAAAAAACGGAGTGGGTGACGTGGTGCATGCGCCACGGCCACAGCCGACACAGGTAATAGCACGTGTGCAAATCAGTTTCAATCTGTCGCCCGCTGCGTATTCATATTACTTCATTACGTGTTTCACATATCAATATTAAATGTTCGTTATTAAAAAACCTAGCCAATAGCCCGTCATAAGATGGGATTTCCATGTCTCTCCTCCACATCTCTCTCTTTCTCTTTATCCTCCTCCTGCTGTCTCTAACAACCCCCCCCAGCTCTCCTCCGCCTCCTGCCCCTCTCTCCATCTCTTTCTCTTCTCGTCCTGCCTCTCACTCTCTCTTTCTCTTCTCCTCCCCTTCCTGCCTCTCTCTCACTTTTTCTCTTCCCCTCCAACTGCCTCTCACTCGTGGAGCCCAAATGGCTGTTTGCACTGCTTGCTCCCGCATGGCGGCCCAGCTGAGCGGTGCAGAACTCAGCTGAGCGCCAAGGCAGGAGGCGAAGGAGGGTGGGGCGGTGACATACACGGCCAGGGGGCGGGACTTAGTCTCTGTCATGCCTTTTGCCTCCCACCGTGACGCTCAGCTGAGTTCTGCGCCACTCAGCTGGGCTGCCGTGTGGGAGCAAGTGTCCATTTGGGCCTCGGGGAGCACAGGGCACAAACAGCCGCTTGCGCCACCGCTTGCTCCCATGCAGCGGCTTAGCATGGGGCCTATTGAAGCGCAGAGCCTGGGGCAGTCGCCCCGCTCACCCTGCCCTATATCCGCCACTGGCTTTGAACATGTCGAGGAAATTCTGATTCAGAGCACAAAGAAGACATCCATCAGAACCACTTATTTATCAAAATGGAAGAGACTCTCAGTTGCAGACTTCAGATCTTTGACTATTTTCTGCATTTATAATTCCTCTAGCCCAGTGTTTCTCACCTTTTTTTTTTTAATAAAGTACCCTTTAAAAAAAAGTATAAGTACCCCCAGTACCTACAGTTTTCAGACACAAAATGTTGTTCTACCATTGCAACACATTTATTTAAAGAACTTAATTGTAGCCAGGTGGGCGATGACATATTTGGGTGAAAAATTTAAACAAAAATTCAGTTTCCTCCAAATTTCATTTGTATTGATGTACATTGACTTCTCTTGAGGCTATGTATACCACTGGGTTGAGTCACACCTATACCTCTTTCATAGAGCTGGAAGGGACCTTGAGAGGTCATCACGTCCTGTCCCCTTGCCCTCACAGCAGGACCAAGTACCATCCCTGATAGATTTGCCCCAGATCCCTAAATGGCCCCCTCAAGGATTGAGCTCGCAACCCTGGGTTTAGCAGGCTGAGCCTCAAACCACTGAGCTATCTCTCCCTTCTGTTTATTAAGCCTCATCTTGCAGCAGTCTTAGTTTGCCATTGTCCTGTGTTCAGTATTAGAATATACTCTGTGTTCAGTATTAGAACATAAGAATGGCCCCACTAGGTCAGACCAAAGGTCCTTCTAGCCCAGTATCCTGTCTTCCAACAGTGGCCAAAGCCAGATGCCCCAGATTGGGTGAACAGAACAGGTAATCATCACATGATCCTTTTCCTGTCATCCATTTCCAGTCTGTGACAAACAGAGGCTAGGGACACCATTCCTACCCATCCTGACTAATAGCCATTGATGGACATCCATGAATTTATCTAGTTCTTTTTTAAACTCTGTTACTTGGTCTTCACAACATCAGGGAGTTCCACAGGCTGACTATACTGTGTGAAGAAAAACTTCCTTTTGTTTGTTTTAAACTTGCTACCTATTAATTTCATTTGATGTCCCCTAGTACTTATATTATGGAAGCAAGCAAATAACTTTTCCTTATTCACTTTTTCCATTACAGTCATGATTTTATAGACCTCTATCATATCCCCTCTTAGGGTACGTCTAGACTACATGCCTCTGTCGCCAGAGGCATGTAGATTAGGCTACCAGACATAGTAAAATGAAGCGGCGATTTAAATAATCGCCGCTTCATTTAAATTTACATGGCTGCCGCGCTGAGCCGACAAACAGCAGATCAGCTGTTTGTCGGCTCAGCGCGATAGTCTGGACGCGCGGGTGGGGACATCAAAGGTATTTGTCGATCACCCAGGTATACCTCCTGGGATGAGGTATACCTGGGTGGTCGACAAATACCTTTGATGTCGACACCCGCGCGTCCAGACTATCGCGCTGAGCCGACAACAGCTGATCAGCTGTTTGTCGGCTCAGCGCGGCAGCCATGTAAATTTAAATGAAGCGGCGATTATTTAAATCGCCGCTTCATTTTACTATGTCTGGTAGCCTAATCTACATGCCTCTGGCGACAGAGGCATGTAGTCTAGACATACCGAGTCTCCTCTTTCCCAAAATGATAAATCCCAGTCTTTTTAAGCTCTCTTCATATGAATCCCCTTCCAATCCGCTAATCATTTTTGTTGCGCTTTTCTGAACCTTTTTGAATGCCAGTATATCCTTTTTGAGGTGAGGTGATCACATCTGTACACATTATTCAATATGTGGGCATACCATGGTATTATATAGAGGCAATAAGATACTCACTGTCTTGTTCTAGATTCCTTTTTTAACAATTCCTAAAGTTCTGTTTGCTTTTTGACTGCCACTGCACGTTGAGTGGATGTTTTCAGAGAAATATCCACAATGACTCCAAGATCTCTCTTGAGAAGTTATAGCTAAATAAGTCCCAATCATATTGTATGTATAGTTGGGATTGTTTTTTCCAGTGTGCATTACTTTACCATTTGTCATTTTGTTTCCCAGTCACTTAGTTTGGGAGATCTTTTTGAAGCTCTTCACAGTGATGATGATAAATTTAGTTTAATCAACTGATTCAATAGTTGATGGATTTTCCATCAACTAGTTGATTAGCAGACAATGGGAAGCTGCAGTGGGCTATATCCCACCTGGGAGCTAATCCTGCTGTGGCTCTGCCTTTTAAATGGATTAAGAGCTGATATCTCTTAATCCATTTAAAAGGATTTTGTACAGCGGGGGGAGGAGGGAAACCTGCAGGAGCTGGGAATCAGCTGTTCCATCTCATGCTGGGTCTCCCTGCTGCGCCTATTGGCTCTTAATACATTTAAAAAGCAGAGGTGCATCTGGGACTAGGCTCGTGCCCGGTCCCTGCTACACCCTCTGCCTCCTCTGCTCCCCATGGAGACAGTGCTGGGGGGAACTGACTTTTAAGCCTGCTCTTCCCCTTTGCTGCCTCTATTGGAGGCACCAAGTGGGAAGGGTTGGGGAGGGAGTAGAAGCGAGTAGTGAACTAGTCCCTCGATGATCCAGTAGTCTTTTGCTTATCGGATAGTCGACTAGTCGCTTACATCTGTACTTCAGTCTGCTTTGGTCTTAACTATCTTGAGCAATGTAATATCTACAAATTTTGCCACCTCACTGTTTACCCCTTTCTCCAGATCATTTATAAATAGGTTGAATAGTATTGGTCCCAATATGAACCCTTGGGGGACACCCCTAATTACCTCTTTCCATTCTGAAAATTTACCATTTATTCCTACCCTTTGTTTTCTGTCTTTTAACCAATTATCAATCCATGAGAAGACATTCCCTCTTATCCCATGGCTCTTACTTTACTTAAGAGCCTTTGGTGAGGGATCTTGTCAAAGGCTTTCTGGAAATCTACTAGATTAGTAAGTCATGATTTCCCATTACAGAAACCATGTTGACTTTTCCCCAACAAATTATGTTCATTTATGTGTCTGACAATTTTATTCTTTACTATAGTTTCAACTAATTTACCCACTACTGACATTAGACTTACCAGTCTCTAATTGCCAGAATCACCTCTAGAGCCTTTTTTAAACATTGGCATCACACTAGCTATCTCTTCCAGTCATTGGGTACAGAAGCTGTTTTTTTTTTTAAAGGATAGGTTAAAAACTACACTTAATAGTTCTGCAATTTCACATCTGAATTCTTTCAGAACTCTTGGGTGGATGCCATCTGGTCCCAGTAACTTGTTACTGTAAGTTTATCAATTTGTTCCAAAACCACCTCTAATGACAATTCCTCAGATTTGTCACCTAAGAAGAATGGCTCAGGTTTGGGAATCTCCCTAATATCCTCAGCCATGAAGACTGAAGGAAAGAATTCATTTAGTTTCTCTGCAATGACCGTATCATCTTTGAGTGCTTCTTTCGCATCTTGATCATCCAGAGGCCCCACTGGTTGTTTAGCAGGCTTCCTGCTTCTGATGTACTTAAAAAACATTTTGTTATTACTTTCTGAGTTTTTGGCTAGTTGCTCTTCAAACTCCCTTTTGGCTTTTTTTACTATATTTTTACGCTTAATTTGACAAAGTTTATGTTCCTTTTTTTTTTTTCCTGACAAGGTTTTAACTTCCACTTTTTAAACAATGCCTCTTTTTCTCTCACTACATCTTGTACTTTGTTATGAAGTCACTGTGGCACTTTTTGGTTCTCTGGCTGTGTTTTTTAATTTGTGGTATACATTTAAGTTGGGCCTCTATTATAGTGTCTTTTGAAAAGTTTCCATGCAGCTTGCAGAGATTTAACTTTTGTCACTGTCTTTTAATTTCTGTTTGTTTAACTTCCTCATTTTTGTGTAGTTTCCCTTTCTGAAGTTAAATGCCACAGTGTTGGGCTGCTGAGGTATTTTTCCCATCACAGGGATGTTTTATTTACATTATGGTCACTTTTTCAAAGCGATCCAGTTATATTCACCTCTGGGAACAGATCCTGTGCTCCACGTAGGACTAAGTCAGTAATTTCCTCTTCCCTTGTGGGATCTAGAACTAGCTCTCCAAGGGTATGTCTACACTACCCTCCTAATTCGAAATAGGAGGGTAATGTAGTCATACCGCAATTGCAAATGAAGCCCGGGATTTGAATTTCCCGGGCTTCATTTGCATAAAGCCGGACGGCGCCATTTTTAAATGCCGGCAGTTCGAACCCCGTGCCGCGCGGCTACACGCGGCACGGAGTAGCTAGTTCGCATTAGGCTTCCTAATCCGAACTAGCTGTACTCCTCGTGGAATGAGGAGTACAGCTAGTTCGGATTAGGAAGCCTAATCCGAACTAGCTACTCCGTGCCGCGTGTAGCCGCGCGGCACGGGGTTCGAACTGCCGGCATTTAAAAATGGCGCCGTCAGGCTTTATGCAAATGAAGCCCGGGAAATTCAAATCCCGGGCTTCATTTGCAATTGCGGTATGACTACATTACCCTCCTATTTCGAATTAGGAGGGTAGTGTAGACATACCCCAAGAAGCAGTCAGTTAAGGTATCAAGACATTTTATCTCTGAATCCTGTCCTGAGGTGATGTATACCCAGTGAGTATGGGAATACTTGAAATTCTCCATTATTGAGGTTTTTTAAAAAATGTTGATAGCCTCGCTAATGTCCCTTCTCATTTCATAGTCACTATCCTAGTTAGGTGGTCGATAATATATCCCTACTGCTATATTGTTATTATTAGAGCATGGAATTACTATCTGTAGAGATTCTGTGGAACATTTTGGTTCATTTAACATTTTAAGATTTTTAAAAAAGTTATAAAGTTTCTCCAGTCAAAGAATCTGCTCCTGCCTGGAACCTTAACATTGACATCTTGAGGTCCATTGGGCTTCCTTTAATCCCTTTTCAGAATGTTCTTTAGTTTATCTCACTCTGAAAATTATTTTCCTAATTACAGTGACTTCATACAGGAGAGTGAGAGAACTCCAAGCACTTACAGCTGATTCTCTCTTTATGGCATTTCATAGGGGCAGTGGTTGTGCTCAAACCTCACCCAGGTTCATCCCTAGTGTACTCTCAGAATTCCATCTGATTCAATCAGTTATCTTACCTGTCTTTTTTCTGAAATCTCTCTTGGTGAAAAGAAGGAAGTTAAGCTAGCTGGACATTTCCAGACTTGATTAATTACATTGACAGAATCAAACCATCTAGGCTGTTTCCATTTATTTCTGACTGTAATTATTCAGTCTAAATTTCAGACCATCTCACTGCAAAAAAATGGATATGTAAGTGGATAGCACTTCATCTCACTCTTACAAATTAGCTGGTAGATCTCTCCTACTAAACATTAAGAATTGAGCAACATCCTCCACCTGCTTCAGGAATATGTGCGTTTCCAGTATCTATTGACTTTTAACAGGCAATATGGGTCAGACATAACTACCAGAGCAGATACCAAATATGATAAAACAATGGTTGGATGCAGCTGACAATTTTCATTTCACCAATCCAAAAGGTTGCCAGTCTCAAATAGTGGAATCTATGCTGACTTGTTCTTAAGAAAGAAAGAATAGTTACTTAATCTTATAGTAACTATGGTTCTTAGAGATGGCAGTTAGGACTTTACAACCTTCCTTTCTTCCCCTTTTTCGGAGTCCTCAGCTACCACAGAATTTGAATTACAAAGGAATTGAGAAGGGGTTGCAGACACTTCATCTTTGATGCCTTTGCATGGGAGTAAAAAGAGATATATGCTTGTATATGGTTTCAACATATACTATTCTAAAGAATCTAGTATTGTACAGAAAACATGTAAATACCTGTGTGAAGATACACACTGACTACACCATTTCAAAGGACAACAGTTATTGTAAAGCAAATAAGTGTTCTTTTTCTTTTACAGTTCTAGGTACCCCTTATTGAGTTTGAGGGTTACAAAAATCTGGCTTTTTGTTATAGGAATTTTTCAAAATAAAATTTTGTTTATAAAAACCAGGCTTAACGTAAGCTGATGCTGTCCATAATAGAAAAAACATTGTTCTACAATCAGCCTTATTTTGTTCTCATGTTTTCTGTTGATTAATGTTCCAAATTTAGATTCTTCTGCTATTTTAATTATAGCTAGTTATCTGTAAATCAGGTTTTGAATTTTTTTGAGACCTCTTGTCAGTTCTGAACTTTTGATGTGGAACAGATGGTGATTTGGACGTATCTATAACCTTGCCTAGTAAGGTCCTTTCTGCAGAGAGCTTCTTGGAAATAACTAAAAATGTTGTCTAGCTTAACTATTTTTTGGATCTTTTGGATGGAAAATCCATTTACTTCCAGATTAGTTAGAGACTGAAATGCTACAGGTGAGCTAAAGCTTTTTAAAAGGGTGAAGTCAGTTCTAGGTGCTATTGTTAGTAAATTACATCACACAAGCTTTTTTGAGGGAGTTGACCCAGGTCATTACTAGTCATCCAAGTAAGGCACTGATTTTCTTTTGAATTAAAACACTGTTTCCAGGATTTTGGTTAATTATCAAGAGGCAGTAGGAAAAAACAGTGCTCTGTACTGAAATGGAAAAGCTTCTAGAATAAATTTGATCATCTTGATATGAAGATACATATGTTGAAGATCTGATGACAGTTAGGTGGTATCCTGGATTAATATCATACGAAGTATTGAAGTACCTGCTGTCTGCATATTAATTGCCATTTCTAATTTAATTAATATGGGGTTGTCCATTCCAACTGTTTTGAACTATAAAAACAAGAAGATAAACACCTTTTCTTGGTGGTAAAATTATATTCTTTTCTTTGAGGTTTGGATTGGAATGGAGGTAGAATGATTTTCATTACTGAGAGAAGTATTAAATCTTAGGCAGTAATCCCATTTTGTTATGATTCTTTCATACCCATATTTTTACCCATAATTTATTGAATGGACTGGGGTGGTCTCATAGATGAGAACTATTTTATAAGAATAAATACATGGAAATTTTATTTGAATACTTGTGATGTCTTCTGTTTCCAAAGGAAGGAGGAAAAGGCTAATTACACTGTCTAATCATGAATTTCTAAAATAAGGAGAGTATTTACTTAATGGGGAATGATTTGAATCTGCTAGTAAATCTTGGATTAGATCCTTGATGTGGTTTCTTGTCAGGAAATTTCAGTCATGTCTTTTAAAGGCTTGATTGTGAATATCCCCAGTTCAAGTGCCTAGCCTATTTTTTTTATTATTATTAAGATCACACATGGTGAAACATATCAAGCTAAATATTTATTACTATCTGACTTGGAGATTAGTGTATTAATAGTCCAGGATTGAGATCCCTGATGTTTGTTATAAATATTAAAATGTATTTAATAAATAAGTCATGCCTCCATATTAATAAAAGGCATGGCTAGTTGATCAGATTTTTTTTTTAAGATTTATTTAACACTCCTGCAATCTTTTTATCTAGACAGTCCCAAGGTGTCATATAGCCCTCTAGTAGAGGAGATGCTCAGTTGCATCCAAAGACAATAGCAGGTTTTATGTTGGAGAAAAACTTCCAGAGGTTATTACTTGTCCGCAGATAATCTTTATAGTTTGGATATGTAAAAATACCAGTGCCTCAGATTTTCCAGAGATTAGTGATACAAGAAACCAGTAGATATGTGAATAGACAGGGTATTCGCTATGGCAGAGTCCCACATTTTTTTTGTTACCTCAGAGGGATGAGCCTATATCTTAACCTATATTTATATCTTAACTTATATTTTAATGCTCTGGTTGAATGACATAGAGGATAAGGATAACTTTTGGTCTAAATTTTCTGATGAATTAGGCTTGCTCAACACCTCATACATAGGAAGTGGAAGGAAACTCCCTGAAAAGCCACAAAATCCATCTTAGGTTTTCCATTATGTACTACTTAATCCCTTAACAGACTCAGGATGAGACTTTCAAAGGCCCAAATGGGGGCATCCAACTCCCTCTGAATTTCAGTGGTAGTTAGATGACTAGCTGTTCTTTGTGCCTTTGAAAAACTCCCTCCCCTACTCCCCAGTTGCTAGTACACTGTGCCCTTTCTGGGTAACCTCAGTTTCTGGTACCTGTCTCATTTTTTTTTAGGCATGGCCGAATGATGGAGGATTCAGCTATTTTTCAAGCCTCCATGAATGCTTTGTTTAGGAGGGGAATTAACTCCAGTAGAAGAGAGGAGGAGTCAAATGCGAAACTGGAGCTGGAGGTACCTGCAGTTGGTTATCCCTTGCCTCCGCTATAACACAAGACCCTAGTCACAAACTTTCACTTAGCTCTTTTTCTTGGAGTAGAAAACAGATATAAATCTCTGTAGATGGAAATCCGTTTAGTCCTCTGTCTTTCTCTCTCTCTGTCTCCCCTCCTGAGTGTGCAGTGAGAGATGAACTAGGACAATGTTGTTACTGCCTTGGGATCCTTCAAGATAAGTGAAAAACCTGGCACACACCAAGCATAAGGACCTCATAATGGTAGGATAAACTGGGTGCCAGCAATCGTTACACTTTCTGTCCTTTTCCATTTTCTTCCTAAGAACACAAAGGCTGAGGCTAACATAGTAATATTAAAATGTGAGAAACTTTTCTCACGGAAAACATTTTGTAGTACAGTACTAGTGATTTCTGGTGATCTCTTCCTTGTGGCATAGATGTAACTAAGGAGTAATCCTATGCAGTGGAGAATTTCCATGATCCAGTGAGCAACAGATGCTTTTTTTGTTTGGTTGGTTTCTGCTGACTGTCAATAGTTTAGAGAGGAGGGGGGAACAGATAAGACGTCTGTTCAGGATATTTAAACACAGATTTGTTATGACAGAGGATCCCTAAAGGCAATAGTTGTAGCCACATTTGAGGCACAGAAATTATGTCATGAACGTGGATTTAATACTGTGCTCATCACTGAGGCACTTATAAAAAAAAAAAAAAAAGTGAAAAGAAAAAGACTGGAGGGAATGAATCGTCTTGTTGGCGTCAAAGCAAGCATCAGAGTAAAATTATACCAGAATATTATTTAATGTTTTTTCAGTTTAATAATTTTATGTGGGTGATTTACTATTTTAAAAGTAGACGTGTTCAAAATACTTTTAAAAATATTTTAAATTAAATTTCTCCTATTTTTCAAACTCCTGGCAGGGAGAATCACCACTTGATTTGGCAAAACAGAGAAAAAATGTTTGGATGATCAACCACTTACAAGAAGCGAGACAGGCAAAGGGATATGACAATCCATCATTTCTGAGAAAGCTAAAGGCTGATAAGGTGAGAAGAAATCTCTCGTTTTTCATGATATAAAAACATGTTTTTGTCATGTTCCTCCCTTTTCAAAATAGGTCTTCAACATTACAGAGTACAGCATGTCACCAGAGCTCATGTATATAGATATTAACAAGAACTTTTCCCCATATTTCAGTTCTGGAATTATCTCATATTGTCATGCTATATCTAGCTTCTGAATCACTGCCATTGCAACCTTTCCTTGGGATAAAAAGTATAGGAACATAGTTTCTTCCAAGGGTCAGTGACAATGCTGTTCCTTGTCTGAGCAGAAGGGAGAGTACCATAGGAACAGTGTAGTTCTCTTCTTGTGGAAAATCAAGATACTTTGACAAATGTAATCCTCAATCAAACTCAGAAAATCAAAATTTCAGTCTATTTCCTAAACTTCACTCTCTTGTGTAACTGCTGGTGAGTTTTATATGACAAAGTGAAGCAACATGGAGGCTGAACATGACACTATAATGGTGGCGTATGAACCTTCTCCAGTTTTCAAAGGCCTTTTATTTCAAAGGCCTTTTATTAGGTAGAATCCTATTGGAATATATAACCTTGGCACTGGTTTGATGGATAAACAATTCATCTGTCAACTTAAAAAAAAAAAGCACAGCTCAATTTAACAAAAACATACATTTTATACAAAAATAAACTGCTTTTAAAAATCACTTATAGTGCATTGGCTTGGTGGGCTAATGACATTTTAATGTTTTGTTTCCTACTGAATGACAATTTAAAAGCAAGGTGTACTCTGTGCACAGGAGGAATATTGGAGCGCTACCCATGGCCTGAGCTGAGTGGTATTAATAAATCTTAATGTATAGGGAGAATGGATGGAATACATGATAGAACCTTTGAGGAGGACAGGGAAATGGAAGTGTCTAAGAGAAATGTCTGTCATAAATACATACATAGGATTTCCATACAGAAGTAATTTTTATTTGTCAGTGAGATGGCTTTGATGACAGTTATTCTCTAAATGTTGCACATGAGGGTTGAAATTATTGTTTTAGCTCAGAAATAGTGTATCTTGGTAATGAAAACTTTAGCTGTAGTCTTCAAGGACAGTCTGTTCTCAGTCATTTTTAAGTCAACATTTGTAAATACTTACATTATTACTCTTTATTCATATTGTGATAGTGCCTAGAGGCTCCAATTAAGTATTGGTATATCAATCAATAATTGGTCCCCACTGTGCTCAGCAATATACATACACATGACAAAAAGATGGGTCGTTAAACCCAAATGCTTACGATATAACTACAGGCAGTCCTCGACTTACGCGGATCCGACTTATGTCGGATCCGCACTTACGAACGGGGCTTTCTCACCCCGGAGGTTGAGGTGGCGGATTGCTACCTGCGAGCTCCGGGGCGAGAAAGCCCCGTTGGTAAGCTGCTCCGGTGCCCCTGGTCTGCTGGAGACCGTCCCCAGCAGACCACAGGCACCGGGACTGAAGCTGCAGCCGTGGCGGGGTCCCGCGCCTCTGAGACTTTGCCAGAGCAAAGCCTCAGAGGCGCGGCACCTTGCTGCCGCTGCGGCTCTGCTCCCCGTGTCCCTGGTCTGCTGGGGGGGGGGGGGCGCAGCTAGTGTGCCCCCCCCCCCCCAGCAGACCAGGCTTTTGTTTTGGACCCTGGGGCAGAGCAGCTGGGGCGCTGCCGATTGGTCCTGCAGCGTCGCTCTGGGCACTACTGGACCAACCCGGCAGCACCCCAGCTGCTCTGCCCCAGGTCCTGATTCACCCGCTGGTCAGTTTCACAGCGGCTGAATCAGGACGCCTTGGGCAGAGCAGATGGGGTGCTGCTGGGTTGGTCCAGTAGCACCGAGGAGCGGCGCTACTGGAGCAACCCAGCAGCACCCCAGCTGCTCTGCCCCAGGCGTCAGCTTCTGCTGAAACTGACCAGCGCTGAGTACAGGAAGCCCGAGGCAGAGTTGCTCTGCCCCGGGCTTCCTGGAATCAGCTGCTGATCAGTTTCAGCAGCAGCTGACTTGGGGACGCCTGGGGTTCTTAAGTTGATTCTGTATGTAAGTCAGAACTGGCGGTCAGTTTCAGCAGCGGCTGAATCTGGACGCCAGTTCCGACTTATATACAGATTCAACTTAAGAACAAACCTACAGTCCCTATCTTGTACGTAACCCGGGGACTGCCTGTATATGGAATCAAAGGTACATGAATATTAGGTAAGCAGTTTTACTTTTTGCAAGCTTCATAGCATCTACAATATAATACATAGCAGTTGAATATTTCAGTTGACTTTTTTTATAACTTGAATGTAGCTTGTACTCTGAACTGTGTATTTAAAAGGTAATTGCTTGATTTGTTAGTGCCTACTCTTTGCTTATATGTCAGACCATTAAGAATTACCATGTAAGTAGAATTATGAGCAACTTTCATCTTTTTATTTTGTTTTTAAACTTAGTTATTACTTTTCTCACCATATATACTGACCTCTGTGCCCTTTCATGATAAAGTATCATTTGTATTCTGTTCTTAGTTATAAAGCCTCTTGTAGGTAATAGGTACTGAGCATGTCACTTGTACTTTATGTCATTGTCTATTACAGCCATGGCCAACCTGCCGCTCGCGCCGCCCCCCCTTCCAAACGGCTTCCCCCCCAGGCTTTCCTGTGCTTATTGTGTCAGAGCTGCAGGGTTTTAAAAATGCACCCAAGATGGCGGCCATCTTAAAGGGGCAGCTTCCTTAAAAAATTTTTTTTTTTTTAATTTTTTTGTTTTTCCTCAACAATTCTGTTCTGGGGGGGCTTTGCTTTCCCCCTGCCCCTCTTGACAATTCTGGTGCAGCTCTTCGCATTTTTTCTGCTTCTGTTTTGGCTCTCTTTGTTAAATGGATTGACCGCCCCGGTCTATTACAATGCAGAGTTGTTTCCAAGTGTCTTTACTAGAGTATCTTTATATAATTTCATTGTACTGGCTCTTCACTACTGGGATAACTAAAATAAAGGTTTGCTTTAAATTGTGGCTGTTATTACAAAGAGAGTATTGGAAAAATGTGATGATGTAAAGGTAGCACTTTTTCATCCCACGAACCTGCTTCCTATGTGTTTGATTAGTTTACTGACACAATAAGTTTCTATTCTTCTGTTCTGTTAGCACAGCAGAGCTACTGTAGTTACGATAGGGAACTGGATTTTGTTCCAACTTGAGTATGATTGGTAGAATGGTTAACTAATTCCCTCTGGAGAATATTTACCTCAGAATTTAAGAGCTATACATCTCAATAGCTCCTATACTACCTGTCAAATATTTTAGTTGGGTAAAGGTTATAGGAGATTATGTGCTAGTCAGAAAGAACGTAATTTGACTCATATCCCAGAGTGAGTTTACAGTTATGGCAACTACAAAATCTTTTTAGTTATCAACTTAGTACTTTTGTTATGAAAGTCATTGAGACACAAAGGTGGAACCTTGTGTTACTGCTTTTAACCATTTTCCACTCCACTTTACTATAGTTACTTTTACCCTTTACTTAGCAATATGTTCTTTCCTAGATTTCAATATGCAGTGCTGCAAAATTTTTCCAAACTGTCATGTTTAAAAAAAAAAAAAAAAAAAAAACTTACAAGTTGTCTCTTAACTTCCAACCTAATTGCATTATGGCTTTTATATTTTTCTTAATGTGTAAAATATAATTGCCAATTTATACATCTCTCAAATATCTATAGTGGTCAACCATGTTACCTGACTTACTCAAAATATTCTGAATTCTCTCTTTAATTAATCTCTCTCAAATTGAATATAACATTTTACATATGAAAATTGTTTGACTTATCATTGATACTGGAAGAGAAATCAAGGCATCTTTTAGTCAGAAATCTCTAGTTTACATGAAGAAAAAAATGATTTGCATAATATGAATATGCTAAAAAGAAAAAATACATTTAGAAAATCAGCTTTTTCTTGCTTATCTTACTAAGGTTCTCAGTCTTAAATGAATTGTTATGACTGTTAAAGTTAGACTGTGTAACAATTACCTACAAGAACTGTTTCTAAAATTATCTAAATGGCTTATTGAAATATTTGTTTCTGTGCAGGAATTTCGTCAGAAGGTGATGCTAGGAACTCCATTCCTAGTTATTTGGCTGGTTGGGTTTATAGCAGACCTAGATGTTGATTCTTGGCTCATTAAAGGGCTAATGTATGGTGGTGTATGGGCTATGGTACAGTTTCTTTCAAAGTAAGTATTTTATCAGGCAACTTTTTTCAATCTAGTACACCTAGATAAATGTTTAAGATATGGCTTGTTCATTTAATTAATAAAAATTGTACTTGATTTTTTGACAGATCTTTATACGGCTTTTGGATATATAGCATTCTTAGCAAGAACTTCTTTTTTCTCACTATTACATTTCAGAAAAAGGACCATGTGATTTGGCTTTCTAATGCTATGTCATGTCAGAAATGTTGCCCTTGAATTAATTTTAAATGAAAGGCACTGAGTTAATATGGCTAGGAGCAGATAAACATTTTGTTTTCAGCAGAAGGGAACTGGATGTCTATTTAAACCACTAGTGTAAACTGTGAAGGGAATAGTTAAGAAGAAAGTTTTCTTAGAAGGGGACAGTAGCAGCAAGGTGGAATTGAATATAGGTTAATAAAAATAAATTACTGTTCAGAATTAAAATGATGAGACCTTCAGAAAGTCATTCAGAAACTGATACAAAATGGAATACACCAAGAATTATTGCTGTGGTCAGAAGAGATGATTGTAAAACATCAAGTAAGATATTTTAACTCTGTTTTAAATCTGTCATCCAGTCACTAACCCCCCCCCCCCCCCCCCGTCTCTCTCCTGAAATATACAAGAGCCGCGGCAGCTCCTGTACATTTTGAAGGGAGAGAAGCAGTGGAAACCTGTGCCAACAGAGAGCAAAGCAGTGATGGCTCTTGTTTCCCTCTGTGCCTATTCCTTTTAAATGTACAAGAGCTTTAGGCGCCTCTTGTATTCTCCAAAGGGAGAGGAGCAGCAGTGGGACTAGAATGAGCGGGACTGTTCAAATACACTCTTGCACCATTTCCCTGATGCCTTCTGCCCACCATGAAGACGGTGTTGGGGGGAGGGGAGACTGGCATTTAAGCCAGCTCCCCCCCCCCCCCCGCACTAGCTTGTGTCCCCCCTTGTTGCCTTTCTGTGATAGAGGCAGCAAGGAGTGAGGGGGAGGGGAAAGGAGAACCAACTACTCTAGTGCCTACTCGACTAATTGTTTCTAGGGATGTAAGCGATCAGGCATAGTGGTAAATTGCCCCCTAAAGTTGGCATACAGGGCAACCTTCCAGTTTTCCCCATCTCAAGATCTACTTCATCTTTAGATCAATTTAGGTTCACTTAAGTCTGGTGTTGAGCTTTCAATATGATTGATTCTGGTAAGCCTCTTACCTGAAGTGGTTTGATATACTTTGGTTTGAGCGTAAGTAGCAATGAGTCCCTTATTTCATCAATATCTAGATTTTGATCTACAGATATGTTTGTAGCAATGTAACGGTAATACTGCGTTCCAGGCTAGAACTTGGACCGCCATGAGACTGATAGCGAAGATGCTGCTCTGTCTTCTACTTACTCTTGACCATTTATGTCTCAGAATTCAAAAGGTGAAAGTAACAGAGCTGATAAGTAAGCTCTGTGCAGATACAAAATTGGTACTAACGTGCAAATGCAAAAATGATTGACAGATATTGGCATCTGCTGATGCGGAAACCAGTTGATATCCACAAATTTGCCGGGTTCTAGATATAAATTTTGTATCTGCATTCCCATCCTATTCACAATAATGACCGTGGATATTTGTGGTCTCTACAGATTGAGGGATTCTCTTCTCACCACCTTTACTTTTAGTGGGCTGACATGTTCTCCTTGTTTTCCAGTCTTTTCAAGGTTTGTGGATTCTCTAGGTGTTGTCTACACATCCTGGTTCTGGAGCTGAAAGCTGGTCACCTAGCCTTTGCTCAAGGCAAAAACTTATTTACCAAAGAAAAATTGTGTCGAGGCAGATGATTTGAACTGAGTCTTTGTACCCTAAAAGAACAAATGTCTTGGGTATAAGTCTGGAAGTATTTATTATATAAGGGAATAAGTCCTAACTAGGTCTCTCCATTACCGAGAACAACACCCATTTTTTCCAGTTCTTCTTCAGGGTCAGCAAAGATCTAGTAACATTGGTAGACTCCCCTATTGGACTGAAGTGCCATTCCTACAAATGTGAATACACAGAGGTGATACTCTCAAAGAAGAGCAGTTACTGGTAAATAACCTCTCTTTTTAAAAACAAACTTAAGTAACAGCGAGGATATGATTCATTATTGTTAACAGTGTTGTTGTAGACATGGATATTAGAAAGACAAGGACGATTAAAGTAATATATTTTATTGGACCACTTCTCTTGATAAAAGTGAAAGTTTGTCTCCTAATAAAAGATAACGCATGCCAACTGCGTATTTCTAGTTAGAATAGGAGACAAACTGAGAAGAAGAGCAAGATAATACACAGGTGACAGTTGACTGGAAGAGAAATGTAATTGTATAAATCAAGGATGTAGTACAAGGTGCTTTTTCTCATTTTGGATAAAAATGATATAATAAAGAATATTCTCCTAGCCTTTAGAAGGTGGGTATTAACAGCTGACACAAACATTTTGGTGATAAGATAGTGGAAGAGAACTTGAGATTGTTATTACTATATGTCTTGGTAAACAGGTGAATGTGAGCTTGGAGTAAGCTGATATATCTATGAATGGTGTAGGTTGAAAGGATATGGGTTAAAGTTAAAGCCAAGTGTATACCAAATTATTATTGTTACTTTTTTCTTTGGCCTTTTACATAATTACAGTATATAACCACCACTGGTAAGAAGATATATTAATTTGTTCTGTAATATTAATGCTGCTGTACTATATGTTTCACAGGCACTTAAAATGATCATAATTTACAACTAGAATGATGTAAAGATATACATGCATATTTGCATTAATCCAAACAATTTAAGAGGGTTTTTTCTTTAGACTTTAATTACTTTGTTAGTTTTCTGGTTAAATACAGGGTTTGGTACATCTTTTTTGTCTCCGTCCTATAGAGAGCAAAAAACAGATTACAAAATTACAATAGAAAATTGTAAAGTTGGAGTACAGAATATCTTTAAATTTGAAGTCCTTACTTTATAACTGTAAAGTGATTAAATTAACCTGTTCGTATTTAAGTTTCCTTGTTTATTTTTAAGGAAAGAATCTTTTATTGAATAGCCATAATATAATATTATTACTACAATATGTATCTGTTTCTTGTGGTGGTGATTTCTTTGTGTGTAGTTGAACTTTTACATAACACTGAATTCTTAACTTAAAAACAAACTCCGAACTCAATCTGTAAGTATTCAGGAAATTTAGCATTCCATATGTAGCTGATTTTCCTAAGAAAGACGTTTTGAAGCCCTTTTTGGTCTGTCCTGTAGTTTGTACAACATATTCTGTACTAAACATATAGCATTCATATAATACTTATGAAAAAGTAATTTTTACTTTTTACATTTGTCGTTATAATGTTTCTGATGTTCTCTAAAATGGCGCGTGAGAGTTAGAAAGTTCCTAGGTCTAGCGTCTCTTTTGCTTCTGCTAGAATTTGCATTTCAAAAAGAAAACTTCAGAGCAGTTTACAAATCTATCTATATATTTGAGAAGTGCATTTGTCCATCCATGAGTCCATTTATTCAAGAACTCCTCCTAAACTATAAGAACTAGGACCATCGGATTTGTTATGCAGCTTCTTTTTATCCTGATTTAAAGCAAGACCAGGATTTCATTGTGCCAGGACAATGGGATGTGCCTGGAATTCAGTTGTTTCTCATAAAATGGAACAGGAGGGGACAGTCAGGAAGAACTGTTATACTATGGAAAGGCCATAAGTGGCAGCAAGAGCCCCCAACCACAAGCTGCTGGCCAGCAGTACATGGCCTACCCTGGGAAGCAACTGCTGGCAGCTGCATGATCCCCGCTGTCCCTGGGCTAGCCCTGAGAAGTGCCAGTGGGCAGCCTGCGTGGGCCTCCCTCTGTCCCCGAGCTGGGCTTGGAGAGCACTACTGGGAGGCCTGCGTGCCCCCCCGTCCTGACCTGGGCCCGGAGAGAACCGGCAGGAGGTCTGCTTGGCCTACCAGTGGCCTGGACTGGGGGAGCACTGGAGGTAGGTTTGTACTGCCCTCAGGCCATCCCCGGGGCATTTTGAATTCCCTTTTCTTTCCCCTCCCCCTCGGCCAGGACTGGGCAATGCTGGGTAAGTCTTCTAGCTGATTATAAAGCACACCAGAAGTAAACTTTTTAAAAATCTAATTTTCCTTTTAATCATAAAACAAGATTATTCTGTAAATGGGTGCCCATACCAGGGCATTCCCTTTGTTTAAATGTGTGATGTGGATGAGGTTAATTTTATGTAGGAGTGATGGGAGTCAGCTGTGGGAAGGTTGTTTAATTTGTTAACAATTGTGCAGGAACCTTTAGGTGTGTCTTTTAATGGGTCATTTTCCTGTGACAGGTTCGTTTTTTCATAAGAACATAAGACTTGGCATTTTGGGTCAGACCAAAGGTCCATCTAACTCAGTATCCTATCTTTGATGGTTGCTAATGCCAGGTGCTTTAGAGGGAATGAACAGAACAGATAATTGTCAAGGTATCTATCACCTGTTGTCTCTTCCCTGGTCCTAGGAAACAGACTAGAGACACCCTCCCTGCCTTTCCTGGCTAATAGCCATTGATAGACCTCACCTCCTCTAATTTTTTTTTTTTAATCCTGTTATAGTCTTGGCCTTCACAACATCCACTAGCAAAATGTTTCACAGGTTGACTGTGCATTGTAGGAAGAAATACTTCATTTTGTTTGTTTTAAACCTACTTACATATTCATTTCAGTTGTTGACCTCTAGTTCTTTTGTTATGAGGAGTAAATAACACTTCCTTATAGGGATGGTAAGAAGAGGGTATTTGACTAATTGTGTAGCCGATAACATTTTTATCGACTACATGATTAGTTGATAAGGGAAGGCGCTCAGTCCTGGCTCATGGGTCCAGGAGCTGCCCCCTCTGTGGCTTTGCAGTTTAAATGTAGTCAGAGCCAGGCTGCCTGCCTTCCCAGCTCTTACTATATTTCAACTGCAGAGGGTAGGTCCCAGACCCAGTGTGAAGTTTGCTCAGTCCTGGCTCGCACTACATCCAGCAGCCCCTGTCTGTGTTGGGGCCACAGGCAGAGGCTGGTTTGTACACCCCCCGTACACCCTCCGCATCTGCCTCTGCTAGAGGTAACAGCTTAGAGGGGAGGTAGCTCCTCAGAAACGGTGTGTGAGAGGAACTGGCTTTTAAGCCAGCTCTCCCCAGCACTGGCTCATTTTCCCCCAACCTTGGTGTGTGTGTGTCCAAGGGGGTGTAGGGGAGGAATGCGAATAGTTGAGTAGTCAACTTGACTACTCACTTACATCCCTGCTTCCTTAACTACTTTCTCCATACCAGTCATGATTTTATAGACATCTATCATATCCCCCCCCTTAGTTGTCTCTTTTCCAAGATGCAGAGTCTTATTAATCGCTCTTCATATGGAAACTGTTCTGTACCTTCAATGATTTTTGTTGCCCCTTTTCTGAATCTTTTCCAATTCCAGGATATCTTTTTTGAGATGCGGTGAGCACATCTGCATGTAGTATTCAAGATATACGTGTACCATGGATTTATATAGTGGTGATATGGTTCTATCTTTTTATCTATCCCTTTTTTAATGATTCCCCAGAATTCAATGAGCTTTTTTGACTGCTGTTCCACAGTGAGTGAGTTTTTTCAGAGAACCATCCAAAATGACTTCAAGATCTTAGTTGTAGCAGCTGATTTAGACGCCATCGTTTTATTTATTTTGTGTGTGTGTGTGTGTGTGTGTGTGTGTGTGTGTGTGTGTATTGTGGGGGAGAGAGAAAGAGAGATGGGAATATGTTTTCTATGGTGTATGTTGCTATAGGTATTCTTAGCTGGAACTCACAACAGCTCTTGAGAATTATCTGGCTTATATAATTTCTCTTTGGCTTAATTGAAGAGCTAGCTTTGTGTCAGAAATATGTGAACTAAAGGAAATGGAAAACTGATTTAATTGTTTTTCTTCTGATAATATCTCTGTTAAGAATCTCTGCTTGAAGCTGTAATGAGAGAAAAGTGATAGAGTCAAAACAGACATTTTTATTATAACTATAGACTAAGGAAAACAAGGAATATGTAAGTTTTCTTAGTTTTAAAAATTTTATTTGCTATTATTTGGGTTTCTTGAATATCTCTTATATAGGAATCTCTTGTGTAAATGTAATTCACAACTGCTGTCCATGCTCTTGGCTATGAATTCATTTCAAACTCTATTAAAATAACCAGTGATATGGATATTGCTGAGTGAACATTTAGCAATGATTCCTTACTGCTGTCAGCATATGGCTTCAGAGTAAATATTTAAGTCTTCTCCATTTCATCAATAGTTCTAAAATGGCATTATGTCAGTGGCATATGAAGTACAGGTTGAACCTCACTAATCCAGCACTTTCTGGTCTGGCATGGACATATCATGGGTGTGGTGAAGTCCCATAAAGCTTGTTTATAGCCACCAATCTGGACTCTGACTGTTCTGTGCTGTTATTTAGCTCTAAATTTACCCCTCCATGTCTTCTCAGAGCCCAGCAAGCAGTGGAATTGTTTGTAATGCTGCTAGACAATACTGACCTCCCTGACCTGCTATGGTACGACAGATTCTCTGGTTTGGCACCAATCAGGTCCCGAAGGTGCTGGACTAGAGAGATTCAACCTGTAGTGTATTATAACCAGAGTGTGGAATCCTATGAAAATATTTTTCACTAATTAAGGCAGCATGATGCTTGTGTAAGCAACTTCAGAATAATCCACTCAGATTTTTTTTATAATGATACAGAAGACTGAAGTCATCTTTATTTTCTTACCAATGTTTTTGTGGTAAAAAGTGAAGGAACAGATGGCTGATTACACTTGCGAACTCAGACAAACATTCAGGGTATGTCTAGACTACGTTCCTCTGTCACCAGAGGGATGTAAACTAGACATACCGAAATTGCTAATAAAAATGGCCGACGTTTTTTGCCGATGCAGCACTTTGCCAGCAAAAAGCGGCAGTCTAGAAGGGGATCGGTTGACAAGAAAATCCTTTTCCTACCGATGCGGTAAATCTTGTTGCTCGATGCATAAGGGATTGGTCGAAAAAGGCTTTCCTTGTCAACCGATCCCCGTCTAGATTGCTGCTTTTTGCTGGCAAAGTGCCGCGTCAGCAAAAAGCTGCGGCCATTTTTATTCTAATGAAGTGCCGGATATTTAAATCCCTGCTTCATTAGCAATATCGGTATATCTAATTTACATCCCTCTGGCGATAGAGGGATGTAGTCTAGACATACCCTCACAGTGCAATACTCTGGCCAAAACTGCTAATGCAGTCTTTGGATGCATAAACAGGAGAATCTTAAGTTAGGAACATAGGTTATTTTACTTCTGTTATTTGTTATTGGTGGGACCCCTGCTGAAAAATTGTGTACAGTTCTGGTGTCCACAATTCAAGGAGGAAAGTGATAAATTGAAGAAGTTTGAGAAAAGAGCTATGAGAATGATTAAGATTAGAAAACATGCTTTACAGTAAGGCACTTCCCAAGAGCTGTATTTAACTTAACAACAAGAAGGCTAATGGATGACTTGATCATAGTCTATCAGTACCTATATCGGGGGAAAATATTTGATAAAGTGCTCTTGCCTGTAGCAGAGAAAGGTACAGAACAATCCAATAGGTGGAACTTCAGACCGAAAATAGGATGTAGCTTTTTAACCATGAGGATAATTAATGATTAGAACAATTTACCAAGAGTTGTGGTGGATTCTCCGTCACTGACAATTTTTAAATCAAGATTGAACGTTTTTTAAAAAATGTGTTCCCAAACTATTTTGGAAAAGTTTTATGCCCTCTGTTATGAAGCAGATCAGACTAAAAGATCACATTGGTCTCTTCCGATCTTGAAATCTATGAATATGAAATTATATGATGTCTATAGACATAAAAGAGAACGGGGACCATTCATTTATGAATTGAGACTTATTCTGAAGATTGCATCCAACCATTAAAATCTTGTAGACTAGGTTTAAAATTGCTTTTGTAAGAGTTCACATATTGGCCTGCAGATAGCATAAAACATTAATATAATATTCTGGTTAAAGATTCATGTCAGCCCTGCTTCCTTTTTGTCTTATATTATACCATAGTTATCCCTTTGACCATCTGAGGAGTGACATTAACTGACTCTCATCCATCCTTCTGCATCAGGGAAGTTTGAAAATTAGACTTCTACAGGCTCTGAAAAGTTCCAGAAACGAAATCTTTTGCAAAGAGTATATGGAGATATTGTTGTTTGATGTATTGCATAAAAAGAGGCTTTTTCATGTATAGTAATACTGAATTTAAATGACATATAAAAGAACATACTATGTGATGTCACTTTTGTTGTTTTACAGATCATTCTTTGATCACTCAATGCATAGTGCCCTGCCTCTTGGAATATACTTGGCAACTAAATTCTGGATGTATGTGACCTGGTTTTTCTGGTTTTGGAATGATATCCTTTTTCTTGTTTTCAGTAATATAATTTTTCATTTTTGTGATTTGTATACGTTTAATATCAGTGCTGAGTTCTAAATATGACCTCAGAAGTAAAGAATGGATTGTAATTTTAAAATAGCTACAACCATTTAAAATTCTTAATGCTTAATTGGTTTTGTTAAAATAGAACTTTACTATGCTATAGCAATCGAAAATATTAATTATTTTTACTACTTGTAAATTAAATTCCATCAGCTGAATAATGTTGCATTATGCAGTTCGGTGACTATAATCAGAGGGGACCAACAGGATTGCTGGCCCCATCGAAATGTGGGGTGGGGGAGTTGCTCTGTGCTCCCAGAAGGGCTGGATTTCAGGCCGAAGAGGCAGGGCTGGTGCAGCCAGTCTCCAATGCCACCCTAACAGCACAAGCCTTCTGAGTTGTCCAGAGTACACCATGTGAAGGTGTCAGCAGCGATTTAAAAAGCCTAGGGCTCTGGCTGCCGCTGCTCTTTTTGCACACCCTCTTATTGGGCCAATCTATTATTTCCAGATACAATATGGAAAAGATTGAAGGCTACACAGTACAATTTTAAATACAGTGCATACTCTATAAGTTATAGAAAGGTCTTTGGTTTGTATCTGAAAATCATGATGAACAGTCTTGCATTCAGCACTATTTCTAAAAAAAACACCTTTATGAAATAACATGCTGAATGTAGTGTCTTTGTTCCCCTTTTCTTTGTAAAGTCAGTCAATTTCAAGTCCCTTTCTTTGTGTGGTTAAAATATGCAAAAGAGAATACCTACTCGTATCAGTGGAGAAATTTAACCACAAACTTCTATGGGCTGGGAATTAACTTGGCTCATATTCTGTAATCTGCTTCAAGTTACAAATCTTGCATTGTATAAAAGAGGATTGAAAATACCTAAAATGAGTTGCACACTTTGACTAAATGGAGAAAAATGATACTGTGAACAGTTTAGTACATGCAATGCAGATATCCTGGAAAATTATTGCTATAAAAGAGCATTCTGACATTTGTTAGGGATTACTTGCAAATGTCTTGCTCAGCTGTATTTGAGAAGAGATTTCATGAACAGATTTATTATTTATACAGTTCATATGCTACTGTATGTCCTGAATTTTTACAGTAAATATGGAGGGAAATTCCACTTCTAAACCCAAAGACACAGTGGGAATGTGGGGATAAATTAATTATTTTAGTTCATATTCACAAAATAAACAGATTTTGATTCCATGGTGTGATTACTCCCACCACTAATAGAACCACACAGGGATTGGAACAGAAAGCCAAAAGTGTGAATCTTGGCAGTTAAGCTAAATTGCCTCACTTTTCATGTGACCACCCTAAAATTGCACAAGTCAGCTGTTAAAGTTTTAAATAGTTTTCATGATATTCATTTTCTATCCTCTTCCTTGACTCACTGGCATCTCAAGTAGAAAGTTATATTACCTTAACTGGACATTAAATTGTATATACTGAATTGTTGTGGCTTATTGTAAAACATCTGGAATATTACTTGATAACGTTTTCAGCAATTAACTTTAATTTAAAAATAAAAAAAAGAAATTGAACAGATCTTGATCATTAGATAGAAGACAATATGAAAATGCTAAGTATTTTAACATATCAGAATTTTAAAAATCACATTTATTTATATGATTAAAAAGTTATGATTAATTGTGATGTTAAACAAGAGAAAATCATTTACAATATTTTGGATGTTTTTTACATTTTAAAATATTTTTGTTTCAATTAATACACAATACAAAAGTGTACAGTGCTCACTTTATATTTACTTTTATTACAGATGTTTGCATTGTAAAGTGTTTTTCAGTTTACTAATACAAGTACTGTAGTGCAGTTTCTTTATCAATGATGTTGAAGCTACAAATGCAGAATCCTGTACAAAAAATAACTGCATTCAAAAATAAAACAATGTAAAAC
Organism: Pelodiscus sinensis; assembly: GCF_052426305.1. Lineage (NCBI taxonomy): Eukaryota > Metazoa > Chordata > Testudines > Trionychidae > Pelodiscus > Pelodiscus sinensis. The sequence goes on from NC_143052.1 coordinate 70,481,095, forward strand.
TTTAGAGTCTAAAGTCTACTCAGTCCTATTTATTGTTCAGCAAGTCACTCAGCTAAACATGTTTGGTTAGAATTTGCAGGAGATAATGATGCCTGCTTCTTGTTTACAGTGACACCTGAAAGTGACAATGGGTGTTCACATGGCACTCTTGTACCTGGCGTCACAAGATATGTACATGCCAGAAGCACTAAAGTTTCATATGGCCCGCCATGCTTCAACCACCATTCCAAAAGGAGATACTGTATACATCTATGCTGATGGATTCCACTCGATAACTATCCAGAGCAGAATGGATTGATAAATTATTTTCATCATCTGAATCAGATGCCACCAGCAGAAGTTTGATTTTCTTTTTTGATTGTTCAGATTCTGTAGTTTCTGCATCAGTGTTGCTCTCTGAAGACTTCTGAAATTATGCTGCACACCTCATTCTCAGATTTTGGCTGTCACTTCAGCATCTAAAACGTCTCGATGAGTTCTCTAACTATTTTTAGAAATCTCACACTAGTACTCTCTTTGTGTTTTGTCAAATCTGCAGTGGAAGTATTTTTTAAATAAATAGCACGTGATAGGTCATCATCTGAGACTGCTATAACATGAAATATATGGCAAAATGCAAGTAAAACAATTAGAGACAAACAGTTCTCCCCCAAAGATTTCAGTCACAAATTTAATACGATTGTCTGAACAAGAAATAGGACAGAATGGACTTGTAGGCTCTAAAGTTTTACTTTTTTAGTGCAGTTAAACAACAAAATTACCTACATATTTAAATTATGCTTTCATGATAAAGAAATTGTACTACACTGCTTATATGATGGGAATTGAAAAATACTATTTCTCTTACCATTTTTACAGTGCAAATATTTGTAATAAAATTATAAAGTGAGCATTGTATACTTTGTAGTCTGTGTTGTAGAAATGAGTGTATTTGAAAATGTAGAAAAACATCGAAAATATTTAATACATTTCAGTTGTCATTCTATTAACAGCCCAATTAATCATAATTATTTTTTAATTGTGATTAATTTTGGATTAATCCTGTGAGTTAACTGTGATTGACAGTCCTACTTAATATTATTGCATTAAAAATCCTCATAAAGCAACTTGATGTTTAATGAATCCTTTTGAAAGTGTTTTTAATTTTGAGTAAAATAAGTTGCCAGATTCATTTAATAAAAACTGCCACAAAGAGGAATTTAATCAGATATCACTTTACCAACACTACAGAGAATAAAGAAGTACTGTGCTCTGTTCTAAGTAATCATATAAAGCTGTAAAAATATAAAGATTTTTACTCTGACCACAGTTCTCTGTCTTGTGCTAAAAAAATAAAGCAGACGTGATTTTTTTTCCTTGTTAAGGTTACAGGACAGTTTGCCAAAAGAACTACAATTACTTTGGCATTTTATTACAAAGATTTCCAACTTAAAATGATCATTTAAAATATAAAAGATGACAGAACTAAGTCTCTAAATGAGCTTGTCACAAAACATTGTCTCCATGAAAAACCATTAATAATGTAGTTGTCACTGACACATTTGAATACACTGAGGCTATTTCGGAGGTTTATAGGCATGTACCTTTAAATGTCAAAATGCCCATTAAATATCTACAGTTTTGACTCTTTAAAAATCAGTGTAATGCTATATAGTTTCTTGTGTTTACTACTTTTATTTACCAGTGAATTTTATTACTCAGTGTGTAATTCCTAAGTAAAGATATAAGGCTACCTCTACACTACAGTGTAGATGGATTCTCTGAGATCAGTCCATCAGCAGTGATTTTGATGAAAAATAAGGAGTAACGATAGTTCTAACCAAGGAGTTTGATTCGAACTAACGCATCCCGGAGCGCACTTCCTTGTTTGAATCAGCTGTTGAGTGGAATAACTCGTGGGTGAGATTATGCTACTGAAGCGTGAGATATTTAAACCCCCGCTTCATTAGCAATTTCAGTTGGCTACATTTGCATCCCTAGCTTGAACTAGGGAGCAAGTATAGACTTACCCCAAGTGTCACACTGTTGACTCATATTTAACTTGTGATCCACTATGACCCCTAGATCCCTTTCTGTAGTATTCCTTCCTAGACAGTCACTTCCCATTATGTATGTATAAAAGTGATTGTTCCTTCCAAAGTGGGGTGCTTTGCATATGTCCTTATTAAACTTCATCCTATTTACCTCAGACCATTTCTTTATTTTGAATTATGACCCTATCCTCCAAAGCAGTTGCAACCCCTCCCCGCTTCGTATAATCTGCAGACTTTATAAGCATACTGTTTGTGTCATTATCTAAATAATTGATCACGATATTTAACAGAACTGGTTCCAAAACAGACCCCTGCAGAACCTCATTTGTTATGCCCTTCCATCATGACAGTGAACCATTAATAACTGCTCCCTGAGAACTGTTATCTACCCAGTTATGCACCCACCTTATAGTAGCCCCATCTAAATTGTATTTCTCTAGTTTGATAAGAAGGTCTGGCAAGATCGTATCAAATGCCTTACTAAAGTCTAGGTATACCACGTCCACCACTTCTCCCTTATCCACAAGACATGTTATCCTGTCAAAGAAAGCTATCAGATTCGTTTGGCATGGTTCTTTACAAATCCATGCTGGCTGTTACCTATCACATTTTCTTCCAGATGTTTGCAGTTGAATTCTTTAATTACTTGCTCCATTATTTTTCCTGGCACAGAAATTAAATTGACTGTTCTGTAGTTTCCTGGGTTGTTCATGTATAGATGGGCACTATATTTGCCCCTTTCCAGTCTTATAGACTCTTTCCTGACTTCCATGATTTTTCAGATATGGTAGCTGAAGGCTCAGATACCTCCTCTATCATCAGCGCCTTAAGTATTCTAGGATGCATTTCATCAGTCTCTGGTGATTTGAAGACATCTAAGTTTTCTAAGTAATTTTTAATTTGTTCTTTTTTTAACTTCTAAACCTACTACATTTCCACTAGCATTCACTATGGAATTCTATGGTATCCTGTCATCATCAAACTTCTTGGTGAAGACCGAAATAAAGAAGTCATTAAGCACCTCTGTCATTTCCAAGTTTCCTTTTATTGTTTCTCCCTTCTCAGGCTACGTCTAGACTACAGGCTTCTTTCGGAAGAAGCTTTTTTCGGAAGAGATCTGGAAAAACTTCTTCCAAAAGAGAGTGTCCACACTGCGAAAGTGAATCGTAAAAGCGATCTGCTTTTTTAATAGAGAGAGTCCAGACTGAATGAACGCTCTCTTGCATGTAAGAGAGTGTCAGCTTGTGATCCAAAAATTGTTGTTCACATTTTTCCATCTGAAGAAATTTTAACAATCACAATTTTTTAATGTTAACAAAATGAAAAAATCAACACAAAGCATTATGGTAATGTCAAAAGGAAATGTTTAGTTTTAACCTGAATACTTTAATTTAGACTTCCAGGTACTTGAGAAAAGGAAAAATAAATATGGAGGTGGTGAGGCCTCCATCATAAGCTCATTTAAAAAAAATGAAACCACTTTAAGAGGAAAGAATGAAAAAGCTCCATTCCTCACTGTCCCTTAGCACAGTGTGGCTACAGCACTAATCCCAAGGTCAAAGTTACAGGATGGAGTTGAACAATGAACAGTGTTCCCCCTCTCAGATTCTTATTTGTGTACTTCACTTATTTTCTCGTTTTCATTTTCATGAGATTTGATGCCCCATTCATTTTATCATTCATCCATAATCCTGCATCCCCATTAGCCTTCCTTTCAGTTTCAGCATCCACATGGCCTATTTTATGTCCTTAGGAGGATGATTTTCCTACCAATATGTAGGGCCTGTTCAATTCATGGCTATGAAAAAAGTGTCATGGACCATGAAATGTGGTTATTTGTGTGCTTTTACCCTATACTGAACAGATTTTAAAGGAGAGACCAGTGTTTCTCAAATTGGGGGTCCTGACCTAAATGGGAGTTACAGGAAGGGTCCCGAGGTTATTTTGGGAGGGATATCACAGTATTGCCACTCTTACTTCTGCATTACCTTCAGATCTGGGTGGCTGGAGAGCGGTGGCTACTGACTGAGAGCCCAGCTCTGAAGGCAGCAGTATAGAAGTAAGGATGACAGTATCATTTACTTCATCCTTACTTCTGCATTGCTGTTGCTGGTGGTGACTGCCTTCAGAGCTGAGCTCCCAGCCAGTAGCCACGACTCCCCAACTTTGAAGGCAGTGCCACAACCAACAACAGTGCAGAAGTAAGGGTTGCAGTACCACAACCCTCCCAACAGGGCATTTGTGACCCCCTTCCACTACACCGTTTTGGGTCAGGACCACTACAATTACACAGCACTGAAATCTGAGATTTAAGTAGCCGAAATAATAAAATTTACTATTTTTAAAATCCTGTAAGTGTAAAATTGACCAACATAGACCATGAATTTGGTAGGGCCCTGCCAATACTACACTTATCTCCTGGAGTCCTCCTAATGTAAGAAGGGAGGGGCTGAACTTTGCCATTTCATTTAATGGCTTTTATATCTGGTCTATGCTGCGGAGTTAACTGTGGCAAAGCTCTGGCCATGCCCTGAAGGTCCTGCAGTTCTGGGGGGTGGTGTTTGCCTCAGAAGCTCACTGTGATCCTCCGCTCAACCTATTGTTTTTCTAGAGGCACAAGCAATTTAATTACTGTGGAGGCAGTATGTTACTGTAATATAGGTGGATATAAACTTGTAACGTAGACATATCCTTAGGATCTGTACATCTACTATATATTTGAGTGTCTGTTCAAGAACTCCTATATGGTAATAGCTAGGACCACTAAATGTTGTATGCAGCTTCCTCTTGCCATAATTTAAAGCCCATCCAAACCCTTACCTTGCTAGGAAAATGGGGTGTTTCTTGAATGGGATTGCTTTTCAGAAAACCATACAGAAAAGAGACAAACACCAGGCAGATAAAAGAGGCTGGAGGGGTGCCTCATCCCCTTTTTGGGACTGCTACAGTCCTGAGCCTCCCATTTGTCAGGTGCCCTTTGTGGGGGGAGGGTCAAGCATCCTCCCACCCAATTCCTACAGGGAAATTGCTGGCTGTTACTGTTCATCAGGGAGCAAGGGGAAAGTGCGCAATTTGCTGCATTTCTCACTGGCTGGTAAGCCTGGGCCTGCCCCAGCAAGGTGACATACACCCCTCCCCCAGCCATGCCTGCTGGAGCTTCAGTGGCCATGAAAAGGTGCTTCTCACTTGGCCCCAAGCTGCTTCAGTGAGAGGGGGCTGAGGTAGTGCTCTATTACCAGGGCAGCATGCATGTTGAACCCCTCATCGTTAGCCCTGCTCCAGATCAATGACTTAAATGGGGGGGGGAGAGGGTGTTAAGGACCCAAGAAACACCAGGAAAATTTAGTATAATATGTGTGAGTGAAGAGTGCAGAATGAGAGGAACATGCAAAAGAAAAAAAATTCTCCATGTTACAGCCAGGCCCAAGTGGCAGTATGAATAGTTTCTTGATTATAGAATCATATTGTCCAAATTTTACACAGTAGATTTCATATAGTGAATTAAAAGTAAGGCAACAAACTGAGGGCCATAAAACTATTTTACTGGTGAAAAAATAAATTGCCTTAGTTCCTTTTTTCTCTTTAGCAGTCTAGACATGATGTTAAGTAATTTGGAATGAATGGTAACTTTTTTTCTTTTGTATCTTATTGTTCGTAGCAGAACATCTGCTTACGGGATTTTAATTAAAAGATATTTCTCTCATTTTTCTACGTTTTTATTGTGACACAAATATCAGTGTAAATAGTAATATTTTAGAGAAAATGTAAACCTTTAAAGCTATTTAAATAAAGTTAACTTATTTTTGGCAGGAACTAATGTTAAAAAAAAAAAAGCATTTAGCAAGAAACTGAGTTACAAAAAGATTAAACTCAGCTTTTAATCAGTAGTAGAGCCAATGTAGAAGGGCATATATTAGGTTATGATGTACATGGGGCTATATAATTTATAAAGTTAATGAAAAGAGCTTGTTATATTTAAGCTTCTCAGAAAACTAGTATTTCTAGTGAGCTAAAATGCTAAGAGGCTTTTTAATAATTCATTATAAAAAGTTAAAATTAGCTTATCAAACATTTTCAGTTACAGTTGAAGTCTACATCTATTTTTTTTCCTTCAGAGAACAGAATTAGAGTAAGGAAGTTTGGTTGAGGTACAATAAATTATAAGATATAAAAGCCTGTCCCATTGCAGTGTTAGACATATTGGCAGTTTATGGTGTCCACTAGTATAAAGAGGTATTAATTACATTTATACTGAATGACTCTCTATATGTTGCCAGCATGGCATAAAGACAGTATAGGAAAAATGAAAATTCGGATTCCATATCATTTTTCTTATTTTCATTTTGATTGTCTATATATTGTTGTGGAATGTTTTAGATAATGTTACTTGTTTGTTGATTATCTTCTAAAAAGCAGTGTCATATTAAGCATTAATAATCCACTTACATGCTGTGGGGTTCCAAAATCTGTGTTTTCCATGCCATTAAAAATGACAATAATAATAATTATTATTAATAATAAACAGAACTGTTTCCCATAAATTGCATACATTTTATAGATTATCAATGCATAAAATGTTCATATACATAGTACATAAGCTATATAAAACTCTGTACTTATCAATCCATATTCAAGGTTTGATGGTGCAAAAATGTACAGAAATAACAAACCATACTCCTGTAAGTAGTCCCAATGACAACTGAAATCAGTGGGACTACTCTATGAGTAAAGTCACTCATGTACATGCTAGTAGAATTGGCACACTAATGCTAGATTTTGGGGCCTGTCCATATAGGCGAACTAGGTGGTCGCCTAGGGCGCCAAGTTAAATGGGACACCAAATGGTGGTGCAATATCATTGAAGGGTTTGGAGGTAGGGGCGCCAATTGCATGGTTCACCTAGGGCATCAGTTGCTGGCAGCTAGTCTGGGGCCGCCCCTGGTTATACTTCATGCTCGTTATTGGCTTTTACTAGGGAATTTATTAATTATGTGATTTAAACCACTATAAACCTTCGTATATTTTAGCATGGGAAACGTTTTTAAACGAGTGGTTATTTCTTGTATTTACATTGTACTTGAATTTATCATTATTTTCAGCAATACTAAGAATTGGTATTTTATATATATTGGATTATATATTTCAAAATGGCTTCCATTGGTCTGAGATATGATTCATTTGCTTATAAGATAATCATGTTTCACACAGCACTCCAAAAACAGTTTGGCTTTTTTGGTTATTTACTTTAGACTGAGAGAGCTTTCAAATTAGTATCTGAACTCTGAGTAGAGTGTTAGAAATGAGCAAAAGTTGAGGGATTATTGCCATGTGACATCATTCCCTGTTAGACAGTCCCTTATATGGCCAATAGCATTCTTTTTGGTGTTTTAACTGGAATTTTAAGACAATTAAGACATAAGCAGTCAAATGAAGTTTTATAAATAGAACTTCTGTATCTTCACTGTGAAATCAGGAAATACTTTAAAGAGACAATATTGTATGGAATTCAAATTAAACAATGACCAAATAAAATCGGAATTATAGTTTAGTTATTTCTAACACAGTATAAATCATTAAAAAGAGTTAGTCAGCCAGACTGCCTGAAGAAAATGTGCAGAACCAAGTACAGTAGAAGTCCTTATGATATAATATTATGTGGTTATTTTAAGTGTCATGTTGATTTTGGAAACTTTTTAGAACAAAATTATGTTTGCTTGTCTTAATTTCAAGTTGACAGATGTTAATTCAGCCCAGTTTGGTTGTTGTGTAATTTTTTTTTTTCATTTTGAACATCTTTAGATTCCTTGACTTTAAACACATCTCAGTTTTCTTTTTATACATCTTCCATTCCTTGCCAATAGTGTTGCACTTTTCTACAATTTTGGAAAATCCTGGAAATCAGACCCAGGAATCATTAAAGCCACAGAAGAACAAAAGAAAAAGGTAAAAAGTACTATAGACTTTTAAGGGTGATAGGAGAAAAATACCATGTCCTTTTTTGAGAATGAGTTACCCTATATGTTTCTAAATGTAGAGTATCTTTCTGTTTAGCACGGGGAACTTGTAGGGGAAAAAACATAGCAATATCAAAAGGTTAATATCTGTATTTATCTTACATATTTCATTGGTTTTATGTGTAAGTAGTGTGTGTGTCTTCCTGTCAAAATTTAACGTTTATGATGTTTTAATTAAAATACATTTATAGTTGAAAGTTAATGATGTTATAGTGTATGTAAATATTTATATTAAGTTCAAAAAGTGATGAAATTAGACTGAAAGTGATGATAAATTAGGTAATCCCCCAGATAGTTTTATAGAAGCATAAAACTCTGCTCTATTCTACATACATTCTTATACATCTCTCATATTAGTAGTGCCTGAGTGCCTAATGTACTAAATTATGAGACTAACTTAATATTAGCTGTATACAGTGTTGTTGTAACAGTGTTGTTCCCAGGATATGAAAGAGAGAAGTGGGGTGAGGTAGTATCTTTTGTTGAACCAGTTTTTGTTGGTGAAAGAGACTAGCTTTCATGCTTACATAGCTCTTCAGGTCTGAGAAATGTACTCAGTGTCACAATTAAATACAAGGTGAAACATTGTTTAGCATAAGTAGCTATCATATATTTCAAGGGACTATTGTAGGGGACAAAATCACTGTTATCAGCTGTGGATGACAAGTTTTTACACAGAGATCTCCCTGTATTAGACCTCTCAGTCCCCATCCTCAAAATAAACCAGCACAGCACCTCTAGAAGAATTCCCTGTTAAATTCATAACCTTGCTAGGCGCTAAAATCATGAACTGGATAAAAACACTGGATTTATGACTTACTACAGCAATCTATAACCCACTACCACTGCCCTTAGTATTTTCCCCTCCTGCTTTCGTCCTCTGATTGGAGAGGTGTTAACTGACCATTTCAATTTGTTTAGTCCCCTAAAATATGTTTTAACTGCTTATATTAAACAATCTGTTCCACTTGTATTTAGTTGTGACATTCTTGTCTATGCTGCAGTTAGACATCCAGGGCTGGCCTGGCCCGGCCCAGCTGACTTGGCTAAGGCTAAAGCCATATCTACAGCAGCGCTTAACTCAGCAAAATGTATGCTGCTGGGGGTGTGAAAAATATGCCCCTTGGTGACAGATTGCTCTAGCATAAGTGGTAGTGTGCACAGCACTGTCAGTGAGAGCTTCTCCTGCTGATATAGTCACTACCACTCATTGGAGGTGGATTAATTATGTTGACGGAAGAGTTTTCTCTGGATGCCATATAGCAGCTACATGAGAGATATAACAGTGACCCAGCTGCAGTGGTATGACTGTGCTGCTGTAAGATTTCTATTATAGACATAGACAAATAGCAGTTTAATTGTGGTGTGGACATTTGTGTTCAGGCTGAAGCCCAAGCTTTTAGACCAGGAGCAGGCAATAATTTGTAATGGGGGGGACACTTCAAGATTTTGGTAAGTGCTGAAGAGCTGCACATCTTTGGAGGGAGTGAGAGGTCTGGGATGGCGGGTGAGGTGTAGAAGGGAACTTGGGATAGAGGACTGGGGTGCAGGAGAGGGTGTGGGGTCTGAGAGGAAGTTTAGGTGAAGAAGGGGGTTATGATCTGGGACAGGGGTTTAGGGTGCAGGGTCCAGAGGGGGGTATGGAGGGAGCAGAGGATTCTGGCCTGAGGGAGGGGTATAGGAGAGGGTGCAAGTCTGGGGGGGACTTGTAACCTGGAGGAGGTGAGGAGAAGGGATACAGAGGATTAGGGTGGTGACCTGAGGCAGCACAGGTGGTGGTCTGGGGCAGGATGTTACGGGGAGAGAGAGGGTTGAGTGCCAGAGGCAGGTGCTGGCTTGGGAGGCACTTACCTAGGTAGAACCTGAGACAGGCTCCCTGCTTGTCTGCTGGGCTGGCTGCTCCATGTGACTGCTCTAGAATGGCAGGGGGGAGTGATAAGGCTTTGCTTGCTGCCCCTGCTGCCAGCAAAATTTCTCAGCTCCTATTGGCCAGAAACTATCCAGTGGGAACGGAGGGATTTTGTTAGGGGCAGGAACACAGCGCAAAGCCTCCCCATCCCTCCCCATCATCCAGAGCAATTAGAAGCCAGCTGTTTAAAGTAGGATGAACTACTGTGTAGTAAAGGTCCCAGTGAAGTGGCCATGGGCTGGATCCAGCCCGCTAGCCACCTCTTGCCCACCCCATTCTAGATCCTCACACCTCTCACAGCCCAGGCTCGATCCTAACCCCAAACATCTACACTACAGTTAAATAACCCCTTAGTTTGAGCCTCATGAGCCTGAGTCAGCTGATAATGGTAAACCATAGGAGCCTGATTGTATGGTAGATGTACCCGCTGAAAACATTTTCTAGACCTGAAAAAGAGTTCTGTGTAGGCTTGAAAGCATGTTATCGCTCACCAACAGTAGCTAGTTCAACAAAAGATATTACCTCACCTTGTCTTGTTAATACTAGCTGTCACTTTAAATGTCATTGCTTAAAGATTTTGCCAGTTCTGTTTTGAAAGTAAATGAAATTTCAAGTTACTTTAATTTAAATATACGATTCCAATAAAGCTAGAGCTTTTATTGACAAAATATTGAGTTCAGTTTAGGAGTCAAGTGCGGATGGGAAAGATTAACCGTTGAGGGCTGGAACAGCTCTCTGCCCGCCACAAGCAGGGGTCTGCTCCAATCCCTTTGGGCCTGCCGTCGACGGGCACTCCAGTTTAACTGGAGCAGCTCCTGTCCATGGTGGGCCCAAGTACATTACAGGCAGGGCTGCTCCCGATATCCGAAGCAGCCCCTGCCTGCAGCAGGAGGGGTTGTTCCAGCCTGACTACAATAGGCTGAAGGGCAGCTCTAGCCTGACTGGGCTGGAGCAGCCCTCCCACCCTCCTCCCTTTTAATCGGCTTAACCGATTAAACATCATGTTTAACTGGTTAACCAATTAAACGTGATTTTATATCCCTAGAGTCAAGCTTCTTCATTTCTGATATATATCTGTGATTAGTTTTCAGTAGCATTTGAAGGTAATTGATCTTTTCATATAATTTATGACCAAATCTTTTACCATGGTCATTTTCTGATACTCAAGCCCATTCCTCAGCTAGGAAGTAAAGGCAGAACTTTCTTTCATACCACCTTTGTTTGGCTTGTTACACTAACAGAGTAGACATAAACATCTTCTACTTCTTTTCTAACCAGAAAAGGCGGTGAGGAATCAAAACTATAGGGATCCAAAGATAACCAACAAGACAGGGAACTTAAAACCCAGAACCATAGCTAAAATATATTTTGTGTACTATGGCTGAAGGTATACATTAGACAACCATATTGGTCTTCAATTTTATTCCTTAACTATTATGCTAATCAGAGTAAATTCTTCCTGGACCAAGAAAAGTAGCCTTGGTAAAAGATATTTTCAGGAAAATTCTTCTGAAATCTGTGAATATATATTTTCCAGACATTGCAACCTTTATATAGACGCCTCTTGTGGCACAATCTTCAGCTGCTGATGTTTAAAGATTGTTGGAAATGCAGACTGTTTTCATTTCGTAGAGTAATAAGTCACCACTATTCTAATAAAAAGTAGATACTGGAAGGACATGTATTGAAATTATCTAATTTAATATAAAGAAATTGGGATGTTGTAACTGAAATCTACCATTGTATATCACTTGATTCATAAGCATGGCACGATGCATAGTGGGTTGGAGGTTTGGCGTTTATTACTGCTTTTGTGGTTACAAGATGAACCTTCTATGGAGTAGGTAATTGCAGCTTTGAAATTTTGGACTGTATAGCACTGAACTTAAATTTCTCCTTCTGGGCTGGGGGTCTTGTCTGGAAGGTAGTCTTTGAGGGCTAATCAAAATGTAAATCAGTTACGTTTAAATGTGCAATTTTCAAATCAGTGTAGTGAAATCTGTGTAATAAAATCTGGGAGGTTGTTCTAAGTCAGTCTAAACCTGCTTTATAACTATTTAGCTTAAATCAACTAAGAAAAGACTTCAGATAAACTAAAAAGATTATTTTAAATTGGAAGTAAGTGTCTACATAGGGTTTTGAACCAACTAACTAAATAGGTTTTAAACTTACTTAAATTAAATATTCTCTTTGTGGGCAAAGCCTGAGATATTCTGAGCTACAGAAATTATTTAACATTGGAAAATAGATGGGTATGTGTTTAAAAGTTTAAATACTAATTTTATTTCTTGTTTTGTTTTTTCTGAAGACAATAGTCGAACTTGCAGAGACAGGAAGTCTGGACCTCAGTATATTCTGCAGTACCTGTTTGGTTAGTATGCTTTTTATTTTATTTTTGTTTCCAATATATTGAAATGTAAATATCAGTTGGCCGGAGTGGGGGGGCCTTTGTGTGTTGTGGGCAAAACTGGATATTTATATAGTAAAGAAACGAGACTTTCCCCCATTCTCTGTTTTATTACACAGATGGACATTATTTAAAAAACTTACATCAAAACATTGTTTTCCAAAATAACTCAAGTGAGTCTATTCATAAGAATTATGGTAATGTCAGGGGGAAAACAATTTGACTTTATGCAGAGTATTTGTTAATGGTCACACAACGGTAGAATAAGTGACTTTATTAAGCAAAACATTATTTTTTAGGCATGCTGCGTATTATGAAGATTGAGGAGTGAAATTCTGCTGTCCATGTCTAACCATTCTGAACTAAGTGGAATTATACTGATTGCTGAAATGAGAGCAGAATTTAGTCCATTATTTGATCTTATTGACTCACATCTAACTTGTTTAGTTTATATAGAGAGATTGGCCCATTTTTCCTTCTTCAAATTAATAGCGTTTCCGCCTTTTAGTCTTTTGCTTACATAGTTTAAGATTGTCCAAACACTAAAAATATAATAACCATTAACACTTCTACATGTGAAGGGGGCAAGGGTTGTAAATTTTTTAACTGAATTTTAAGATGTGCAAGGATGTATCCATTGTGATGACAATATATTTAAATTCATTTCCTAAATTAATTGACTTGAGATATATCAGTAAGGCTAATGAATTAAAATGCTATAGGTCAATCTTGTAGTTTAAATTTTTTTCAGTATCCTAATTGCTTTGAGTTGAAAAATTTAGCCATAGATTTTAGTTTAATATGTTTCTACTTTGCTAGTGGATTAAACACATCCAGTTTTTAGGTTGCAGTTGAAAACTTTCATCTAATTTTTTCTAATGTTTAGCTAATGCACTGTTGAGAGAGCTTTGATCAATCCATGGTACTAACAAATATATTTTGTACTTCTAAACATGCTTATAGATTACTTTAGGATTACTTTAGATTACTTATTGTTTGACATCTGTATGCTTTTAAAACCTTTTGTGCTTGTTTGGAAGAGCATATTTTTAAATCAAAGATCATAGAATCATAGAACACTAGAACTGGAAGGGACCTCAAGAGGTCATCCAGTCCAGTCCCCTGTCCTCACATCAGGACCCAGTACCGTCTAGACTATCCTGATAGATGTCTATCTAACCTGCTCTTAAATATCTGCAGAGATGGAGATTCTACAACCTCCCAAGGCAACTTATTCCAGTGTTTAACCACCCTGACAATTAAGAACCTTTTCTTAATGTCCAACATAAATCTTCCTTGCTGCAGTTTAAGCCCGTTGCTTCTTGTCCCATCCTCAGAGGCAAAGGAAATTTTTTTTTCTCCCTCCTCCTTGAGACACCCTTTTAGATACCTGAAAACCACTATCATGTCCCCTCTCAGTCTTCTCCTTTCCAAACTAAACAAGCTCGGTTGTTTCAGTCTTCCTTCATAGGTCATGTTCTCTAGACCTTTAATCATTCATGTTGCTTTTCTTTGGACCTTCTCCAGTTTCTCCACATCTTTCTTGAAATGTGGTGCCCAGAACTGGACACAATACTCCAATTGAGGCCTAATCAGCGCCGAATAGAACGGAAGAATGACTTTTTGTGTCTTACTCACAACACTCCTGTTAATGCATCCCAGAATCATGTTTGCTTTTTTTTACAACATCATCACACTGTTGACTCATATTTAGGCTTGTGGTCCACTATGACCCCTAGATCCCTTTCTGCAGTACTCCTTTCTAGACAGTTGCTTCCCATTCTGTATGTGTGAAAATGATTGTTCCTTCCTAAGTGGAGTACTTTGCATTTGTTCTTATTGAACTTCATCCCATTTACCTCAGACCTTTTCTCCAATTTCTCTAGATCTTTTTGAATTATGAGCCTATCCTCCAAAGCAGTTCCAACCCCTCCCACCTTAGTATTATCTGCAAACTTAATAAGCGTACTGTCTATACCAATATCTAAATTGTTGATGAAGATATTGAACAGAACCGGTCCAAAAACATACCCCTGTGGAACTCCACTTGTTATGCCCTTCCAGCAGGATTGTGAACCGTTAATTACTGTTTTTTTTCTTCTAGTAATTTAATATTTTATATTGATGTGTCCATTTTTTTCTGATATTGGGCTTAACAACATGCTATCTGGCATTGCCATAACTAAAATAATCCCCTATAGAGAGTGAAAATAGTTTCTTTCAAAAGTGAGCAGTGCTTTTAAAATTTTGACTGTAATATTAAAAAGAAAAATACTATTTTTCCCACTCCCTCACAAAACATTTTAAAATACAAAATCAGCTTCAGGAAAACAGGGTCAGCTCTCTAGTTCCACAAGAAAACATAATATGCACTTTCCTTTTAAAATGTGATCTGCAAATATAAAAGACTGTAAAGGCTACTAATACAGGTTGAACCTCTCTGGTCTGGCAACATCCGTGGTCCCGCATGTTTTTAGTTAGCCAGATATCCACTTCTTATTAGCTCTAATTACCCCCCAAATATCTTCTAAGAGCTCAGTTGGCAGTACTGCTAGATTATATTGACTTCCCATGATTCGGCAAATTCTCTGTTTGACACTGGTCTGGTCCCAAGGGTCCTAGACTAGAAAGGCTCAACCTGTCGAATACATTCATGCTTTTCATGAGATGAAATATTAATAACAAAATACCAGCTTTTGAAAAAATTGTCAATTCTTCTTAAATATGAACACACACACTACAGTTTTATTAATCGAAATGGCCAAGTGTTGGCCTTTGCTGCTACTAAGAGAAATCACTTAAAATGGGGGTTAAGATTATTAGTTAATAGTAGTGGTACTATTTGGGGAAGGCTTTTAAGAGGAAAGTAAGCTTCACAATGCTTTTCAAAACTGAATTTCATTTTAAAACGGGCTAGAACAAACTGTAGATTAAATGACATGTTGAGCTTGAAAACAAAGTATCTTTTGCTTTGTGTCAAAATGGTTGTGATATTTGCCAGATTAAGTAGAAAGCTGATTTAAATCCTGAACTGTTTAACATTTCCTAATCGTCTGTGGATTAGACTGACAAATTATATTTACATTTTGAAATAAAGCGTTGAAAAATAATTACATCCCGCACTTACCTACTAAGAGCTGAAATATTCATTTTATTTCCCATGCAAGAATAAAAAACATTACAAACACCTAATGAAAATACTTTTTCTATAATATGTATAGTGTTATTAATTTTATATAATAAATACAGAACTTTAAAATCAGATTTAAAGGGATAAATCAAAATGAATTTGTTTTTGAAATATGTAGTTTTAAAGTTAAATATGTTGTAATTTCAAGGTTTGTTCATATACAGGTATTTTGTTCTTGATTTGTCATAGCCATTTTATATTTAATTTACAAACTATATTCAATTTGGAACTGTTTTCAAAATTTTCGAAGTGAACTTTTGAGCAAAAGTTCCATTGAAAATCTCTGAATTCATATTCTTCTTTTTGGTAAATAGGCTTAATTAATGGCATTCTGTTTGGAAAAGGGTTAATTTATTAATTATGCCCAAATATCATTTGAATCATAATGTAAATACCCTGTCAATATTTAATAACTGACCTAAAAGAAGTCTGCACCCAAAACTTAGGTATTGTGAGGGTTTTGAGGTGAATGGAAAGAGAAATAAATATTTAATCTTTTTTATGAAAAACAATTTGTATTTAAGGGAAAATATTTTAAATAGTTTTTTTTTGTACCATACATACTATAGCAGACATATACAGTAATGGAATTTCAAGACACTAATATTTTAAGGGGCTCTGAATTAGCCATGAAGCTTTTAAATTCCTGTTGACCTTGAACTAAGGGTATGTCTACACTACAGTGTTTCAAAATATCTTATTTCGAAATATCTTATTTTAAAATAACGCATCTTCACACAAAATGCATTTCGAAATAGCGCATCCACACTGCGTGGAGTCTGAATCACATTTAAGGCTGGCCAGAACCAGTTCCAGCAGAGCACCAGGTCAGGACTTACTGTGTGGGGCTGCTGCCTGAAGCTATATGAAGTCTGTGCTTAAAGGGACACCCTTCACCCCTCCTCCCCCCTCCTCCTTTTCCCCCTCCCTCCACTCCCCCGACAGCCAGTTTTCAGGTTTCCCTGCTTGCTTGCCTACCTCTATGAGGGACAGCAAAGTGTTTTGTCTCTGCGGGGATGGGAAGCTCAGGGTTAGAGGTCTTGCTGGAGCAACTTGATTTTCATGCAAACCTGCTCCTGGGTTCGCATGTGGCCTTTAGTGGCCAGTCTGGCAGCTATCCTGCCATAGACGGCTACGTTCCATCATCTAGTGTGGAGATGATGGATGTTGACATCCTCCCCAAACCTGAATAAGGTCCATGATCTCCACCCTGGACCAGGAAGGCGCCCGCCTTCACCAGGCCCTGGCAGGCTCCTGGGAGCTGGCAGACTGCTCCTGGGGAGCAGTGGAGGGCTGGCTGCCAGTGGCTTGCTGGCTCCTGTTTTGGGACCACTGGGTCAGGGGCAGTGACTGCTGGCTCTGGGCTGGCAGGCTTGGAGTTGGCACAGGCACTGTGGCTAGAGACTACCCCTTTAAGGGCTCCGGGGAGCGGGGGAGGGAGAGAAGTGTTCCTTTTTTGAGGCTGGAGTGGCCACCAGGGCACCCTGGGAAGGCTGGAGGCCCCCTATTTTGAAATAAGTGTCTACACAGCACTTATTTCCAAATAGCTATTTTCAATTTGGCATTATTCCTCATAGAATGAGGTTTACCAAATTTGAAATAAGCGCTCCGAATTTATTTTAAAATAGCGGTTTGACTGTATAGATGCTAGGAAAGTTATTTCGAAATAAGGGCTGTTATTTCGAAATAACGTTGCTGTGTAGACATACCCTAAGAGATTAACAGCTGCAAAGTATTTTAATTATAATTAAAATTCTTGAGTTTTTTCCCACCGGTATAAATGTCTCAGAATTTTCCTTTCATTTAGTTATAAAGCTTTTTGTGATTGTGTGTCCATAAATATCTGCCCAACAGATACGGAAGCCAGTGAGGTCCAAACATTGTGGCGTGTGCAATCGATGTATAGCAAAGTTTGACCACCACTGTCCATGGGTGGGTAACTGCGTAGGTAAGTGATTGCTCAAATATGGAATCTTAACAAGTAGAGATGGGAAAAATACAGTTAGGTCAGTTTGTCCACCTCTTTTTTTAAAGCAATAGATTGCTGACTAGCATGAGCCTGTGATATGCGGCACAGATTTTGAAGCCAGGGGAGCAGGGCATGCCCTGTCTCCCAGACAAAGTCCTTTTGGAGAATCAAAGTCCAGTAGTTCACAGGTACTTAGTAAGTTTGATTAGAACAATCAACAATGCAGTGGGAATGCTAGCTGCAGCTAAGCCTGGAACACTCTGTTCCAAGCACTTGTCACTATCAGAAAGAAAGAACTGAGGAGGGAAGCTCCAGGGAGTGTCCCATATAGCGTAGAATGTGCACACCACTCCAGGGAGTGCAGGGTGCCTTGTCTTCTACTTGGCCTTTCCCTACTGCTTAACGAAAAATTTCTGGCGCTGGTGCATGTTGCAGGCACGCACACCTATGTAGAATGGACATGAGCAACAGATATCGAAGAACATCAGTTACAGAATAGGTTGTACCTTTTCAGTATGCCAGCTGTCCCAGGGATAGAGGACTACTCCGGCCCTATCTCAGCGCAGAAGCTTGGGGCCAGGTGAAAAGCACCTCTCCATGGCTACTCCTGCTCCAGTGGGCATAGCCCAGGGCGAGGGTGCATGTGTCCTGACTAGGGCAGGTCCAGGTTTATCTGTGCCTGTGCTACCCAGCCCTCGGGAGAGTGAGGAATGCAGTGAACTGTGTATTTTCCCTTAGGTAACTGATGAAGTGAAACAGACAGCAGTGTTTCCCTACAAATGGTGGGGGGAGCTTCAGTCCTTCCCTCCTCCCCAAAGGACACCAGGCGTGTGGAAGACTCAGCCCCAGCCAGCCCCTTTCACTTGCCTGGTGATTCTGTCTTTCTACTGTATGCTTTTATGAGAAGCAATCCCATTACAAGCACATCCGATTTTCCTGGCACAACCAAACCCTAACCTTGCTTTAAGAATTTAAGTTATGATAAGAGGAAGCTGTATATTGAATTTGGTGATCCTAGCTCTTACCGTTTTGGAGAAGTTCTTTAACAGACAGACCAAAAGACAAGAGAAATTCTCTCAAATGTATAGTAGATTGATGCCAAACTTGTAATTATGTTTTGATGCTAATGCTCCAGAGATAGAAAAATACAGACAAATGAGAGGGAATTCAGAGAACCGGGATAAAATTGATTAAGAGGCAAAGAGACTTAGTTATGATGAAAGATTAAAGAATGGAGTGTGTATTGCTTGATAAAAACTAAGATTACAAGTCTCAGTGTCCTTTGTGGTACACTAGATCTTTGTTTTATTGTACACAATTACAATGTCTACACAGCCCCTTACTTAGCCCAGTGTTGGAGCTTTTGATCGGAAGGCTTTGGAAATGATTTTGCTATATCTATCAAATCTGACGAGTCTGAACTATAGACTCAAGTCCATTTATGAAGTTTGTACAGTCATTAACTATGCTGTCCAGGGAGGCATTGGCGTCTTTTGATATTGGGAAGGGGCTACCTCTAATCTTTAGCCTTTGGAAGAAAAGATTAATTCATATTTTGGGAGGTAGGGTTTGAATTATTCATTCCCTTTGCTATCAGTTCTTGATAGCAACTAACTACAGCCTGTCCCCGAGTTGTGAACAGTCGAGTTATGACCGTTCACATTTACAACCAAAGCTCCCATGGAGCAGTCATAAAGGCAGTCCCTGAGTTACGAATGCGACCTGCGCTTACACATAGCGCGGTCGCTGTGTAACTCAATGGGGTCCGAGTTACGAACAAATTGAGTTATGGCCAAGTGTTTGGTTCATAACTCATTCATAACTCGGGGAGAGGCTGTACTCCACTGTGTCCAAATACACATCCATAAGTGCATTAGTTTAAAGTGTCTGCAAAATTGATCAATAGTGAAGTAATATTGACATTTAAATTATAGTTTCACTTCAGGTACATACCACAGAGATAAATACAGTCCTGCCATCCAAAGAGTTATTTCTCTTAAATTTCTTTCAGACTTAAATGTCCTGCAGACTTGTGTAGACAGCACTGCATGGGTTACTTTTAGCTCAGTTTTTGAGAACTTTCTTCTTAATCATAAGGATTGAATACAAAAGATTTTTAAAAGTAATCTCAGATTATGAAGCACAGTTTTGTGGCAGTTCACAGATTATGTTATAACAGCAATTTACAAATTTACATAAACATTATTAAATATTGTATGCATGATCTTCACACTAGTGAGCGTTGTTCCTTATAGTGGATAACACAGTGACCCAGTAACAGTCTACAATTATTTGAAGGGCATAAACACCAAATAAGGAGAGAGATGTTTTATGTGGTACAAGAGAATATAATTATGAGTAATGGGCTTAAACTCAGAAATGAAAACCAGTTAAAAAAATCATAGAAATGAGTTTTCCCGGACTGTACTAGTTGGCAAAAGGAAATGGCAAAAGCTACATTTAGACATTTAAAAGTAGACTTACGAAGCACTGGTAATTGCATCAGAGGGAATAATCTTGAATTGACCAAAGTAATGATAAAGAACCTCTAACATGGCTTTACTCTCCCTGATGTGTGATTCACAGTCAATGCCTCCAGGTACATCATTACAGAACAGAGCTCATTCTCAAATCCATGTACATAGTGTGTTTACCAGAAATGAAAAACATCTGTTATGTGTCTGGAATTGTGAAATTTCAAGAGAGATGTGTGGTCTTACAGTTTTCCTTTTAATAAATGAGGAAGAGATTAGCAAGAGTTTTGCTGAAGATGTGGTGGAAGGCATGTTGTAGTAAAATTACATTTATATATTTTACAGAAATAATTCTTTCTGTGATAAAACTTGCCATAAATGGTCCTACCTAAAGTGAAGTATTTTAACCATTCTGAAAAATTTGGTTCAATATAAATTACACTAATTGAAAATGTTAAATACCCAACTTTTTAGTGTTTTGGGCTATTTTATTTTCTTCTAACTCACATATAGTTTGTCTTGATTGACCAAATTTCGTGTGTATTTTACCTTTCACATGAACATTTTTCACTCCACTCTTGAATATTGCACAGAAACTCAATTTTTCACTGTAAAAATGACCGTACTAAATTAGGTGGCAGGGTGTGAATCATTTTTGTGTTTTGAAATAAAAGTGGTCTCAAAAGAAAGAAGCTGTGATCTCATTCTGTTCCTAGTTACATCTCTGTCATTAAACTGAAGAATCACTGAGTCACTATTCTTATATTAAAGTAAAAAAGTGTAACCTTTTGCATGTAAATAGTATTTCACTTAATAGGTCATTGATTTTAAATGTTTTGTCCATTTAATCATACTTTCCCTTGGTGAGTGAAAAGAACAGATAAAAACTTAAACTACAGAATACAAATTAGTTGATACTTCCTCCAAAATAAAAAAATTCACTTCATGTGTGTAAAATATGCTTTTATGTTGACTCTTTGAAGCACAGAAAATCAATGTTCATGCCCCTGTTAATGCAAACTTGTCCTCCACAACATATTCCTTGGTGTTGTTTCCATTCCAGTGTCAAATGACAGATATTATGGAGTATCCATCACTTATCTTTCCACAGCATTCTGCTAAGGATGAAGGGGCCATATTCTGCTCTCGTATGAACCATTTGAGCCCCAATCTGTCATTGACATTGCACAGGATTTTTCAAGAGCAATAGAGTTCAGGCATAACAAAGGGCAGACATTGGCCTGAATTCATTGCAGTAACAAGATTGTTGCTGAGGGGAGAATTTATTTCATTAATGCCTTGTAGGCTGACTTCTAAACTCCTTCAAGGAAAAGGTTTATACTATGATAGTAGTAGTAGTTCTTCGAGTGATGCCCCTGTGGATGCTCCACTATTGGTGTCGCGCTGCGGATGGGAGACTTTTACA
Source organism: Pelodiscus sinensis (assembly GCF_052426305.1). NCBI lineage: Eukaryota > Metazoa > Chordata > Testudines > Trionychidae > Pelodiscus > Pelodiscus sinensis. Next base: position 70,502,517 of record NC_143052.1, read on the forward strand.
GCAGTGTCTAGTTGGGCTGTGCATGCGCAAGAGCCATGTGTTGTTCCCTCCTTTGAAGTTAGCGCACGCAGCCTGACTCCTTTCAGTTCCTCCTTCAACACCCTTGGTTGTGGACAGAGTTCCAACCTTTCTCCTCCTGTCACTTCTGTGAAGAAATTTTAGTTAGAGTAGCATTACCCGTTCCTGTTTTCTTTATTTATTAACCAGTTAATAGTTTAAAAAAAAGAGAGAGACAGTTAGTTTTATTTCAGATTTGTATATAATTAGTTTGACTATTAGGTTTTATTGCCACGTAACCCCTCAGTGGCAAGCTGCGGCAAACTGCAGCCCGCCAACCCATGCAATACCGGGCTCTCCTGGCTCCAAAAAATATGGAACTTCCGGGATTCTCTGCCAGTGTCTGATAGCCATAGTGAATGTATATGCTGTCTGGGCAAGACACCTATTACCCAGAAATGCGTTCATTGCCGTAGTCTTACAGCAAGAGCTCGCAAGGATAGAGAGCTCAGAATGTGAATGCTGCTATTTGATAAAGCACTAGACCCTCACCCAGATAAAGAGGGCAATAATGGCTCTGATGCAACTTCCCCTCAGGAAATTCTCAAGCCTTCTATTGCAAAAGATCTTCACCAGCCCACTCCCTCCCACTGTGAATTAGCAAGGGAGATGACCCAGGCACCTAGGGCGTTGATAATTCTCGATCCTCCTCTCTAACAGGCTCAAAATCACGGTCTAAACAGCCCACAGCGACCAAAAAGGGAACCTGTCAATAGCCCCGAAACCACAAAGGCACTTCTGGCACCTTGCGAGCCCCTGGCACAGTGTTCGCCTCCAGCACTGGGGAAAGCCAGGGTGAATTCCACCTGCCTTCTGACTGCACAGACTAGCCTCAGGTCTCCCAGGCCTCCAACAGCACTGATGCCTCCACTGCTGGCACTGGCTGATTTAGCATCGTGGCATAGAACATCAAACCATCACCACTCCCCAACATGCAGCAAAATGCACGCCACATCAGTAACTGATAGGGGATCGAGAACTAGATCCCCAGGCGATTCGTTGGCATATCATAGCTTTTGCTCCCCCTCGTCAATGAGGAGTTTTCCTCCCTAACCATGTTCACCTACTTTATCGTAATATAGTGTGGCTAGCAGGGGGATGTAAGGAGTATATTCTCCTCACAACATTCATCCCCAGAGAGAGCACATGCATCATACGGGGCACACCGACTATGGCACAACTAACACCCTCTGTCCCACTCCGATAGGCCGTACTATCCTCAGCATCATAATTGCTGGTCCCCTGTCATTATTGGGTACCACAACACAGTTCCACTGCCCCTTCCACACCTGCACAGAGATCACTGCTGTCTTCACACTCAGATCTATCACCCTCTCCAACAGAGGACACGGACCCTGAGGAGGGGCAGATTGTGGATGACCCAAGCATCTAATAATTGGAGATGCCACCCAATGATAACTCGTCTTCTGCACTTAACGAAGCGGTTATCCCAAAGGATCCCTTACCTAGTGATGACCTAAAACTGTTTCAAGATCTATTCAAAAGGGTTTCTGTCAGTCAGGAGGTTGTGCTATCAGAAGTACTGGAAAAACAGCATAAGCTTTTAGAGAACCTCCAGCCTTCCTCAAAATCCAAAATTGTACTTCCTTGGGATAAAACGATATTGGAAGCAGCAGATAAAGCGTGGCAAACACCAGCCACAGCCCTCCTAACTAACAAAAGAGCTGATAGAAAATACTTTTTTCCATCAAAAGGCATAGACGTTTTATTCTTGCACCCTCAACCCAACTCTCTAGTGGTTGATGCTGCAAATGAAAAGTATAAAACCCTCAATACAAAACAAATATGCAATACAAAGACCATAGTTGCCTGGACTTGTTTGGGAGGAAAATATACTCCTCCTCAACCCTTCAGCCACGCATATCTAATTACCCAGCCCTACTTGCAAATCACGACTTTGAAAACTATGTGAAACTAACAGAACTCATGCACCTCCCAGATAAGAGGCCGATCTTGAAAGCCATCATCAAGGAGGGGTTTACCATATCTCACACAGCCCTACATATGGCTCTCAACACAGCAGATACCGTGGCAAAAGCTACGGTGACATCCATAGTAATGATATGCTCATCCTGGCTTCAAGCAGCTGGAATCCCTAAGGATCTCCAAGCCAAGGGAGAAGACCTACCATTTGACAAGGATAAATTATTTGCCACCAAGACTGACGAGGCCTTGCATTCTAGTAAAGACTCAACACACCATCTTGTATACCCTAGGGATGTACACTCCCCCTTACTGAAGGAAGCGTTATACGCCCTACTAGAGACACAAGGACACAACCTTTGGCAGACAACATCAACATTGACCGTTTGACCAAAGTCGCTTCTGACCACAAAACCAACGGCAAAAGCCCCAGCCCCATGCTCTTCCATGGCTCAGGCTTCTAGGCAGCACGTTTGAAAATTTGGTGGAGGGCCTGCCCCGACCCCTCCTCCACACTAGTGCCAGGTGAGTCCAACATCTTCCACCACTGCTAACGCCCTTTCAACAACCAGTGGGTAGCAGTCACCAGGGATGGGTGGGTTTTAGAAATTATCAGCTGTGGGTATGCTGTCCCTTTCACATTGATTCCCCCAACCTTTCTACCCACATTCTCCCTTTTCAGGAACTCATCTCATGGAACGCTGCTCTGCCAAGACCCCTGTCTAACCCCTTTCTCAACATAGGAGCTGTAGAATGGGTACCCAAACAATACCAAGGGAGAGGATTTTACTCAAACTACTCTCTCGCCGAAAAGAAAACCAGGGGTTGGAGGCCTGTCTTGGACCTCCGCCAGCTGAACAGATACCTCTGCAAGTAGTGCTCCAAAATGGCTACACTCGCCACGATTAACCCAATGCTAGGCAAAGGAGACTGGCTTGCAACCCTCGACCTCCAGAATGCATCCTTTCGTATCACAATACATCCTGTGCACAGACGTTTTCTACGCTTTACAATAGGATCAGACTATTTCCAATAGAGAGTCCTCCCTTCATATTCTCCTCTGCCCCCAGAGTCTTTTCCAAGACCTTGTCTGTTGCAGTGGCTCATCTTCGACAAAGAGGCATCACAATCTTTCCTTATTTGGACAATTGTTCATTCAGGGCCCCTCTCAACAGGCCACGATGGATATGATCAGATTCACAAAGGCTTTCCTACAGTCTCTATGCCCCACAAAATCCTGGTGTTTATAGGGACTCACGTAGTTTCCATGACAGCATGTGTCTACCTTCCCAGTCAACACTTCCAGACCATAAAAAAACCTGGCTTCAGTCATGACTACCAGCCCAACCTTTCCCATTTTAATCAGTCTCAAACTCATGGGTCATATGGCAGCTGCCACATATGTTGTTCCACATGCCTGGCTATGCATTCGATGCTTCCAACACTGGATTGCCTCTGTGTATACTCCAACCAAACTCCACATCCACAGACACGTCTTGTCTCCCCCAAAATCCTTGTTACAATGATGGACCCAGGTGCACTATCTCTGCAGCGGGGTATCCTTCCATCAAGACCAACTAGCCAAACAAATCACAATGAATGCCTTACTTCTAGGCTGGAACTCCCACTTCCAGCAAGAATTTGCGCAAGGGAAGTGGTCCAACGAGTCCAGGCTCCATATCAACCTGCTCGAACTTTGAACAGGACGCAACGCGTGCAGACACTTCCTTTCATTTATTCAGGGCTTCACAATGCGTAATCTCACCGACAGGATGACCATGATGTTGTACATCAACCACCAAGGGGGAGCCAGGTCACCATCCCTACGCACAGAGGCGATTCGGCTCTGGAATTGGTGTATCCACCACGACATAACCATCATGGTGTCATACCTACCTGGGAACAAGAATACCATGGCCAATACCTTCAGCCTCTACTTTGTCACAGACCATGAATGGTAACTGCACAGTCAGGTCACCCACGACCTATTCCAGCAGTGGGGTTGACCACAGATAGACCACTTTGCAATCAGCCAAAATTCCAAATGCCTCCAATGCTTTTGAGAGCGAGCATAGGGCCCAACTCATTGGGGAATGCTATGCTCTTCTAATGGAATATTCACCTGTTATACACCTTTTCCTTTTATCCCTCTGATGCCCAGAGTCCTACGGAAGATTCAGATAGATGGGGCCCATGTAATTCTGATCGCCTCAGCTTGGCCTTGGCAGGCAGATCTGGTTTCCATGTCTCTATCAACTGTCTCACCAACCTCCCTACCCCCTTCCGATGAGATCCTCCATCCCAGCCTCAAACACTGCACCTGAGGGCATGTTACCTATCTGGTTTTTGGAAGCAGAGCAACAGTGCTCACAACAAGTAAAAACTGCACTACTTCATCGCAGAAGACAAACTACACATAATACTTACCCATACAAATGGCAACAATTTAAGGCATGGTGCACTCAGAAGGGAGTCCAACCATCCACGGTTACACTTCACTTGATCCTGGAATAGATCATGCACCAGAAACAACAAAATTTATTACTTTCATCACTCCTAGTTCACCTGACTGCGATCACAGCCTTTCACCCTCTAATAGAAGGGTTCTCCATATTTGCCCAGCCCATTTCTAAAAGTTTTTGAAAGGGTCTGCAGAACCTTCATCCACCATGTAGACCCTTACCTCCAATGTGGGATTTAGAACAACTTCATCACTTACCTTCTCACCATGAAAACGCTGTTCCTGCTGGCAATCGCGTCTGCAAGGAGAGTTAGTGAACTCGCGACTCTTGGCCTCACCTTCATATACCACCTTTCAGAAACACAATATTATTTTATGACTCCATCCCTCCTTCTTACCCAAAGGGTGAGTAACTTTTCTTTCTAAACCCTAAAGGTGAAAGTTGAAGTATATTACTTGAGGCACTTCAAACATCAGTCTTCATAAATTCTTTGTTTATAAAAGCTACATTAGAGCATTTTTACAACTGAAGGAAGCTGTTTGATTTTGGAGGATGGAAGTGCCTTGTGTGGTTAGTCTAACTGATATATTTGGGTTTTCTGTTTCTGTCTTATTTATTTGTTCACTTCACTTGTTAAAAGCACTTGATTATTTTTTGCCTCTGAAGGAAGATCTTGGTTTAATAGGGAAAACATTTGACATAAGTGACCAATTAAGTGTTCTGCTGCTTAGATAAAAAGGGACACATCTTTTGTAGTCTATTACCATTTGTGTTGTGTCTGTGTGGTTAGTGCACATGCTAGGGCCACTGGAGTACTCTGCTAGTGAATGTTTTCTACAAATTGAGGGAAACTTGAGATATGTTCCAAGTAATATATACACAAATAAATGTGTGTCAATATTATAAATGCATTTGTTGAATATCTTAAAGTATGGCAAAAGTGGTTTCATTGTGAGCAAATGTTATTATGGTATGTGTCATTCAATTTTAAATGAAATTACTATTTTTTTAAGTTTAATTCATTAATTTAACTAGTTTTTTTTAAGACCTTGTTTATCTAAATGATTCTCCATCCATCCATTATTGGCTATTTTGTTCAGTTGATTCTCAAGCAGTTTAACACCAACTTGTCCTATACCTTATGTTGTTAAAAGGGGATGTGATTTTTTTTGTCCAGATTTCTATTTTCTGTCTGTTTTATTAAAAATACCTGCCAGTTGTTGCCAAGAAATATTCTGTGATTTTTGAGGATACCAAAACAGTTTTGTGAGCACTTCCTGGCTATGCAACAGCTGTTAGCTAACCAGTTCCCAAAGCGATGTTGATGTCAGTAAAGCAGATTCTAAATTTAACAAGCGCATGTACATTTGAGCTGCAGAATGGTAAGAGGACAGGAAAATAAACAATATTAGGCCCTAAGAATGGGCAAAATTGTAAGGGAGGAAAAACACCTATTTTCAAGCTTCTAAGAAGTCATATTAATTTTACAAGACTAATTTAATGTTTTCAGGGAGTAATGTTTCCATATAAAGTAATTAGCAATGTTGTCTTAGAATAATTTGAATTGAATTCCCATGTCAGTGAACCATCTAGCAATTACTGACCTTTTTCCTCAAGGTGAAAGTAATGAATTCCTGTTGTGTGTGTTCATCTTTAGGAGCAGGGAACCATCGCTATTTCATGGGATATCTGTTCTTTTTACTTTTTATGATCTGTTGGATGATTTATGGCTGTATTTCTTGTGAGTAAATTTTTTCTTAATTGCTTTTATGTACACTATTTCATTTGAGTGTTTGCTAAGTGAATGCAACTTATGTTTTGATACCTTTTTTGTATTGGAATTAAGGTATGATTTTGTAACTGCCCACATTAGGTGTTCTAGAATAGAAGAATACCTATTTATTATAAAAAAATATTGGATTTAGAATGCTGTACAGTTCTTGTTACTATTATCCCATGCCCTTCGTTAAATTATCATCATCTCTGTGAGTTTAAATTATAGCTAGTTAGAAAAGGGGGAAATTGTGAATGTTTTTGTAAATTATTTCCATATTTATAAAAATTGCATTTTGTCATTGTTATGAACAATTCAACTTGAAATACTACATTATTATGCAGAATAAAGTCTGATGTGAGATTTTTTTTATAATTTTTATATCTTCCAGATTGGGGAATCCATTGTGAGACTACTTACACAAAGGATGGATTGTGGACCTACATTACACAAATTGCCACCTGCTCACCTTGGATGTTTTGGATGTTTCTAAATAGTGTGTTTCATTTCATGTGGGTAGCTGTGTTACTCATGTGTCAGATGTATCAGGTATGAAAATGCACTTTGTGTTGCTTCTTATAGTCAGCCCTGAATATTAAAAGTAAATATGCATTCCTGTTACATCAGATATTCTTTTTTTAGTTTACTTAACTTTGTTATGAAACATGTTGCAGTGATTACAGAAACAAGGTTTGCAGAGAGACTAGAAAGCTGATTGTGCAGTCAGTCTTATGGGATTGCCTTCTTTAAAACAAGGAGAGGATGTGGGATAGTCTTATTGGGAGCTTAAAGAGTTTAAAGGTCTTTGTATATCTATACAAAGGATTGTTTTAAAAAGAGTGAAATGGGTCAGAAGTTTCCTCTGTTCATTAGCTTCCTTGACAGCCTTACAGATGAACATAATTTAAGTAGGGCAGACATGGCATTAGATTAGAAAGCTTTGTTCAGGCACTTTTGGCTGATTTTTCTTGGTTGGAAACCTTGTGTAATTTTTTCAAAAATGTCCAACTACCATTTTTAAGAGCAATTTAGGCACTCAGGCTCCTAAGTCCCATTCACTTTCAAAGAGATTTAGGGTATGTCTACACTTGTACTTAATTGACAAAACTTTTGTCGTTCATGGGTGCTTAAAAAACTGCGCTCATTGGATGTGGAAATATTGGCAAAAGTGCCTACAAATAGCATTCACACATGGTCACTTTTCGCAGCAAGACTGTGTTGACACAACCTTGTTGCTAAACACTGCATGGTGTAGACAGACCTTGAGCCTTCTAAGTCACAATTCAAAATGGGACTTAGGCTCCTCAGAGGTCATTTCAGTACTTTTGAAAAGTTTACCCCTAGTATGGGAAACCCTGTAGCCAATTCTTAGTCCTTCTCAGGGCATGTCTACACTAGGAAATTATTTTGAAATAAGGTATTTCGAAATAACTCCCAAAATAACTATTTCAAAATAGTATGTCCACACTAGAAGGAAGCCTCAAAATTAGACTGAGGCAGGCTCTTTTAATGTGGATGAGCTAACTCAACTTAGAGCCCCAGGAAGCACTGGGGAGTAATTACTTTGAATGACTCTGGGGAATAGTTATTTCGAAATAGCAGCAGTGGAGCGTCCACACTACTGCTATTTTGAAATAACTGTTTTGAAATAAGCATTATTCCTCATGACAAGTAGGAGTTAGTTTCAGAATAACCAGCCTGTTATATCGAAATAACAGGGTTGATAGTGTGGACGCTCCACTTGTTATTTCGAAATAAGGGGAGTTATTTCGAAACAACTCCCTAGTGTAGACCAGGATTAAATGTCACTCAGAGATGTAAATGCTCATACTCTTTTACCTTTACTTTAATGACACTCCTAGTGCTTAGTAGAACAGTCATCAGAAACTCAAGATTGCATGGCACAGCTCTATAGAAGGGTGTGATTTATAAAGCACTGGTCTAATTGCCCCACACAGATCCTGCTGGCATGCGATATGTCATTTGCATCTGCATAGTCCTGTCTCAAAAAGTCAGTGCAATGGTTTATATATTAACAGTGATTTTTATTGTAAATGACTTTAGCAGAAACTCCCAGCTGAATCGACTCCCACTGGGCTCCTCCCAGGTGCTGAAATCCCCAACTGTTCCATGTCAAATTTTCAGCTTTTTCCTCTTACCACTTTTTCCATGCAGTATTTTGTCCTACAAAAACCTATGGCACATGGAAAATATAGAGCAGTAAAATAAATTTAATTTGATACCAAAATAAAGTATAAATGTAATACTGTGCCAATTGTATCGTTCAATTCCAGCTTAATTTAGTAAAAACATTCAACGTTGGTGTAGCAGAAGCTGCTACTGAACTTTCAGTTTGTCTTATTGGAGCACACACATGTAAAGGGCTCTGCTACAGAAATTGCATTTGGCTTGCAGCACAGTGTACAGTACCTAACCCTAGATTGGGGTGGGCAAGATGAAGCCAGTGGGCTGAATCTGGCCCATCAGGTGTCTGGATCTGGCCCATGGCCACCTCGCCAGGACTCTTACTACAGAGCAGCTCAGCTGCTTTAAACAGCTTCTGCTCTCTGCTCTGGATGCTGGAGAGTTTCTGGCCAATAGGAGCTGATAAATGTTGCTGGAGGCAGGGCCGGTGTACAAAGTCTCCTCCCTGTGGCTGGGAGCCCTGCTGTGGGAGTCTGGTTGAGTCAGTGGCAAGGCAGACAGAATGCCAGCGGGGAAGTGTAGCGGGAGTCCCGGTGGCAGGACTGCGGGCTGGTGGGGCAGGGAGCACTAGCAGCTGAGCAGTGGTTTGCCACGGTGAAGCAAAGAGCCCCAGGAGCAGGACCATGGACTGCCATGGCAGGGCAGCAGGGCTGGTCACACGTGGGAATCCCGCCAGGAGCCCATGCCAGGAGCAGAGCCGGGCTGGGGGAGCCAATGGCTAGGGGGCAGAAATGACCTCCCCTGGTCTGGAAAAATCCCTCCTTTGGGACCACTCAAGTCCTGAGGGTGCTGGACCAGGGAGGTCCAACCTGTACTTCACTTTTTTTATCCTAAGAATAAAGAACAGTCTTATCACAAGTATTTATACAAGGGGTTAATTACCACTTCAGTCTTTCTAGTTGTATCGGAAATAAGATCCATACTCCAAACTTTGAAGTAAACCATCAGGCATCTCAGCTTTTTCCTTCTCTTCTGTAACAATGATTTAGAGCAGCCACCATATAGATTCCAAGTTTATACTTGTGCACCAGGGTCACCACGCTACCTTCCAGTGGGATTTCATGTTCAAAAAAAATGAGCCAGGGTGACCACCTCTATTCAATGTAGTTTCCAAACCAAAATAAAGAATTAGAAAACTAAAGCAATACGAGCATGCAGCTTTCCAGTGTGCCTTCCAATCTCCAACTACCCTGGGATCTATACATAAGTTCCGTTAGGCTGGTAGATATGTTTTCAATTTCTATGGAACCTGGAACAACACTTTCCTCGTGGCATGTTGTGAAATGCTTTGCACCCTTAACTGTGATGAAGGCAAAATTATAATTGTAGTATTCAATGCAGTTTCAAAGGCAGATAACATTCCATGTAGGAAATATGAAAAATGTCATGCAATAACTATTAAATCTATCCAAATCATTATTTATATTATTGTGTGTAGCAAGATATAAGTTAATTTAAAAGGTCTTGCCAAAATCTATTCTTAGAGAGCCTAATCCAGCTTTTTTCTTGGCGCTCTGTTCTCTGCTTTTTAACTCCACAGCCCCTCTCTTGATTCCTGTCTTTGATAGCAAAGTTGTCTTATCCCTTAACAAACCATTCTTATAGGTTCACTCTTGCCTGTCATTGTTTGCGTGTCTATCCTATCTTCCAGATTGCTTCCTTACTCCATAGCGAATATTAAAGTGTCCTAAAGTTAAATTCATAATTAAGTAGCTTGATTTTTCAGAAGTAATTAGGAGTACTCAGAAGTTCCCATTCATATTTGAAATCAGATCTCTTTTTGCAGAACCTGGCAATAGGTGCCCAACTATAGGGTCTTATTTTTTTGAAATTATGTCCTCTTTCTTTAGATGGCTGTCTGTTAAAAGGGCAAACTTTCAATATATTCAGAAAAGGCAAGTAAATTGGAGTGTAATTTCCTGAATGCTCAGGATTATCAGCCATCCTGTAACATGGTGCTCGGTTACCATTTGACACCAAGAATTCTGAAGTTTTAGCTTATGATAGTACCCAGTTGTTAAGGGAGTTGTAATACTTTTGTTTACAGCCTTATACACACTATAGTATGCTGGCATGCTCCGTGGCTTTGCTCCCCGTCTCCCTGGTCTGCTGGAGGCCAGCAGACCAGGGAGACGCGGAGCAAAGACGCGGAGGACCCGGACGGCGGGACATCAGTGCGTCTCGGTCCTCCGCCCGCGTCTCCCTGGTCTACTGGGTGGAGGGGGGGGGGGGCGCAGCTAGTACGCTCCCCCCCCAGCAGTCCAGGCTTTTCTCCGGACGCCTGTGGTAGAGCAGCTGGGGCGCTGCCGGTTGGTCCCGCAGCGCCACTCTGGGCGCTACTGGACCAACCCGGCAGCACCCCAGCTGCTCTGCCCCAGGTGTCCTGATTCAGCCGCTGCTGGTCAGTTTCAGCAGCGGCTGAATCAGGACGCCTGGGGCAGAGCAGATGGGGTGCTGGTGGATTGGTCCAGTAGCGCCGAGGAGCGGCGCTACTGGAGCAACCCAGCAGCACCCCAGCTGCTCTGCCCCAGGCGTCCCCAAGTCAGCCGCTGCTGAAACTGACCAGCGCTGACTACAAGAAGCCCGAGGCAGAGTTGCTCTGCCCCGGGCTTCCTGGAATCAGCCGCTGATCAGTTTCAGCAGCAGCTGACTTGGGGACGCCTGGGGTTCTTAAGTTGAATCTGTATGTAAGTCGGAACTGGCGTCCAGATTCAGCCTGTTGAAACTGATCAGAGGCTGATTCCAGGAAGCCCGGGGCAGAGCAACTCTGCCTCGGGCTTCCTGTAGTCAGCCGCTGGTCAGTTTCAGCAGCGGCTGAATCTGGACGCCAGTTCCGACTTACATACAGATTCAACTTAAGAACAAACCTACAGTCCCTATCTTGTACGTAACCCGGGGACTGCTTGTATGTGTTGGGGGCAGGGATTTCCAGCCTTTCTCTCTCCTAATTTGCTTTTAATTTTGGAGATTCTAAATGTTTGCCTGCTTTATCTTCCATCTCTTCTAGATATCGTGTTTAGGTATCACTACAAATGAAAGGATGAATGCAAGACGATACAAGCACTTTAAAGTCACAACAACATCTATTGAAAGCCCATTCAAGTAAGTTTATAAAAATGTGTAAAACTCTATCATTTGTATAGCCAACCCATAAATAAACTTCACAACTGAATGCAACAAAACAGAGCTGAAGGCTGAAAACTATCTTCCAGATGGTGATAGGATCTCAGAATTTCATTTTTTAAAAGTGGGATATGAATAGCTATTTTTACCATAAACCAGTGTATCTGATTATGAAAAGTGATTCGTAGAGTCTTGCCATGCAAAAGAAATTAGAAAGAAGAGTAAATATATGATTTAATGTGGCCACAATCTTTATATAGCTGCAGCACAGCCACCATCAAATTTTTTTTGTCTGAGAAATACAAGGCTGTGCACAGCACAAATGCATTATGTTGCCTTTCTCACATTGTGGAGCCATTCCCATCAGCTTATTAGCTTTTAAAAGAAGTGGGTTTTTTAAACCATGAAAGAAGTGTCTGACCTGACTAAATAAGCACTGACTACAAGATGGAGCAAAGGTGTCGACACTGATTTGCTTATTCTGTGACCTTTCAGGAATTTGGATGCTTTCTTGGTTTATAGAAACTTCTACCTGTGAGGAAATCCCAAGCTCTTTAACACTCCTTTACGAGACATCTTGGAAATACCATAATTTCTTAATAGCTGACCTTCAGTTCAGGCACATGGACACTGACCCTTGTGCCTTCTAGGACACAGGAATTAGATTATAGTCTTAAAAGGTGATTTTATTAACAAAACGAAGATACATTTAGTAAAACATACTTGATTGCTAAGTGTTACAGAGCAACTAAAAATAAAGATTGAAGCACAGAAAATTGCTTCTCTGGGATGCAGTTACAGTGTACAGATGGTTTTTTTTAAGTAGCACAGAGAAGTCTCTCACAAACCAAGACAACAAAGAAAGTAATCTGATTGTGTCTAACTATAAACATTTCCTGTTCTGCTTACATTTCTGCTGTTCCAGAGTTTGGGTTTTCTTTTCTTAGATGGGATATTGCATGAAAATCCATGCCTTATTACTGCTTAGTCCATTTTTTGCCCAGCTCCTGCTCTGATTCTTATGCAAAGGAAACTGAAACAGGCAAAACTTGTTTCATTTCAAGAATCTTTTTCCTTTCTTCCCATTGGCTCTCTTGGCTCCCTGCCAACACTTCCTGGATACCTGCTGGTTTGGGTTTAACCCTTTAGTTTAGAAAAGGGTAGTGCCCCTCCCTTCCATCACAAAGAGTCAATTGTGCTCTCAGAAATTGGGCATCCACTTGGTGTGTTCTGTGTTTGGGAACTTTTAGGTGAGCAAGCAGACATGGTAAATTGAGAGGTAGCCAGGCTTGTACTGTAGTAAGTGAATTGTGATGTTACTAATGTATGTCATCTTGGTTGCTTTTTTTTTAGCCATGGATGTATAAGGAATATCATAGACTTCTTTGAATTCAGATGCTGTGGTCTTTTTCGTCCTGTTATTGTGGACTGGACAAGGCAGTATACAATAGAATATGACCAAACTTCGGGAGCAGGCTACCAGCTAGTGTAGCACCACCTTCATCCTGTGAGCATATCATATCTGAGTGGTGCCTGAAAATTTTCTCTCTCTCTCTCTCTCTCTCTCTCTTGAATCCACACCCTTTGAACCGTAGCATGCTATGTGTAGGGCTAACAATGAATCTTATGGTACCTTCTCTTTATCAGAGATTTATTAATGAGTAAAAATGGACAGAATAAACTGCCAATCCTGATAAGGAAGAGGAGGAAGACTGAAAAGGGATTTTAACCATTCTTAACATGAGAATTATTCACAACAACATATTCACTGCATTTGTTGTTTGATTTTTTTATTTAACACCTTTTGCAATAGTGCATGAGATTATTGAAGTGTTGACATACCTAGTCATGTTGTGCTGAACAGAAGTATTCATTTCTCAATTTGAATAATTCCATTGGAGCAAAAGTCTAAAACTAAATTTCATAATGCAGTCAGACTTCATTAAGATTGCTGCATTTTATTTCCTGTAGTGTGATTTTATATTGATTTTTCTATAGCATTATGTACATGGAAAAATGTGCATTTCAATACTGTGATTAAAATCATGTGGTTTTATTGGGGATCCACTGTAATGTGTTATGCTGCTGAAGCAGAGCACATGAGGATAATGTTCACAATTAAGTGTGTTGCCTATATTTTATGGCTCTCAGCTGTTACAGCCATCTGTTTCCAGTACTTGTTTTGAGGTTATATAGTCTGAAAATAAAGAGTTGCACGAATAAGGAAAGCTCTTCTGTTGAAGTCGAAGCCCTGCTTAAGTGCATGATATACCTTTTAAAAATAGATCACAATATATACTATATGATATTCAGAAAAAAAACAGAGTTTAATTTGATATCATTGAACAAATTGTATAAGCAATTTAATAGTAGGAGTGATCCAATGTAATATATTGCGTAGTGACTATGAAGGTTTGAAGGGAAGTTGCATAGGGGGACCAAAGATGTGTCTGCAAAATCTCAGTAATAGAAAAGAAAGATTTATAACCATTTTAAATTCTATGTGATTGCAAAGCAAATAGTGAAAACTAACTGAAACACTCATTTTGTTTGCACATAAAATGATTGAATCCAAGCTTAAGTAAAGTGTGATCTCTGTTAATAGCACACATGAATGGAAAATCTAATAGGACACTCCGAAGAAGATGGTATGTCAGCAAGTGGAAATCACCCTTGAGATTTTTTTTTTCTGTTAAATTCTTATACTGCAAATATGTTTGAAAGGTAAGGAATGATCTGAAATCTCATTCCAAAGGGGCTTTTTGTTGTTGAATATGATGCACTGATTCTGTTTTGGCGTTTTCCTATACCCATGGTGAATTATTCACTGTTTTCTTAACTATTGTTTACAGAGAGACTGAGTCTTGGATTAGTTCTCTTTTAAGTGCTGTAGCAACCTAGTGGTTCGAAAAATCTGTGAAGGGAGTTTGGGGAGAGGACCTGGAAGCAGTTGATAGAGACCACTGTAAAGAATGTGTATCTGTATATAAATAATTTATCAAATAGTTTTCTCTTTGTGAGTGCGTGGTAGTATATTTAAGATTGCTCATTTCATTTTATCAACCAAAAAGTGTAGGAAAATATCTAATGAGCTTTTAGTGATGTTCAGTATTGCTGTTAATAGGCATTATACCTTGCAAATTCACTGCATGTTTGATGCTTGGCAAAATTAGCATTCTCTGTAATATGCAGATTACAGGTATTAAAGCAATCTAGTGGTATTCCCACCCCTTGCCTTAGTAAGAGGAGCAGTGAAACTGTAAATAGGTAATGTTCAGTATTTGCAAGTAGACATTTTTTTCTTTAGATGTTTCTTTGATAACAAGACACACAGTTTCTAAGTACCAGATATCAAGATTTACAGAAACATAAAGTTAGTGTACTTGAATGTTTAATACTGGGGACGGGAGGGGAAATCAACACTATATTTGACATATTTGGGTGGGAGAGAAGAGTTGGTTACAAGAGTGATGAGGTCTGTGCCATTTTCTCAAAATCTAGAATTGTAACAATTTTGTTAACATTAACAACAAATGACACCATTATTCCTGTTTTTAATTTCTAAATAGAAAAAGCATGAATAAACCTTCAAAATTTCATTGCCTATTTTACAGTTAAAGATAATGTGTTGCACCTCTATGGAAAAGCTTTTTTCTTCATTTATATTTGGGGTTGGTTGGCATAAAGAACTTCAATCAATTGATCAGTTTTTAGTAAATATATTTCATGGCATCCGTAATCTGTTATGTAAAATACATTGTTTATTTTAGTTGTTTAATTAACTATCAAAGTCTGTATACCGGAATGTTTGCAAAACAAAGGTGGACTTTGGTGGTAATATGAGGTTAATTTTGCCGTCATTAATTGAACATAGCTCCGTAGTGGGAGTATTGCTTCCCAAAGAGTTAATTGACTTGAATAAAATTGAGACCTATGATCTGAAACCTTCAGAATGGGAAATACCATCTGTGCATCATTTTTCTCTCAAGTAAGCAATTCAACTTAAATTTGCATATTACAGCAAAACTATATCACTTTGAAAACTTTATTAAACTGATCCAGACTGAAATCAGATCAGCTTTATCTGATATAGGTTGAGTAAATGGGAATTTTGTCTCAGCCCTAAACATGTGCTGTTTCTTTGCAGGTTTCTGTGTTCTTTGGTGTCCACCAGATTTTGTTTTTGAAAATTAATAATCATAAAACAACATCATTACATTTTAAGCTATGGATACATTGTTTTTGTATTTTCTTTATTTATAACTGTGCCAAGTATTATTTTACTACTGTCAGGATCTTGATGTATTACATGGTGAACAGAAATCTGTATATGTTTAATAAATTAGCACTCCTTACATAAATTAAATCTGTGAAAATTTTGTAAGTTATTAATCAAATAAATATTGACTCTAAGTTGCAGTGTTTGTCTTGACTTTTTGTGGCACACTAAGTTTATTCAGTAAGCTGTGTAGCGCAATCAACAATAATATGGAAGAAGAGTTGTCTTATGACGGAGTATAAATAAATTATTGTGCAGCATAACACATTTCCAGATGTTGTTTTGTCCAATGTAATTCTAAGTAGGAAGAATATAATTGTTTTCTACAGTATTTTGAAGAAAAAAATACCAATATCATAATAATACATTACCTTTACTTTCGTAGCCTCTTTCCAAAAATATTCCCCAGTGTTTTACAGCAAGTATGAGCCAAATTCTGTGTTGATACACATTGGCACACCTCTCTTTTCTTCAGCGGGGTTGCATTACATGTAAATCTCCTCTGTATTTTAAAATAAGTATTATCCACCAATGAATGGTATTATTTTCTGAAGAGGAATATCCTGGCAACACAGCATTCCTGTTTTTAGGAAGGACTGGGTTCCTTTATTTTAATAATTTAAGTTTGAAAAGAAAAGGAAAGCAAATTAGAAACTTTCCCCTTCTTTTGCTTCAGCAATAACAAAGACTGGAATCTACTTTAAAGGACATCTTTGATTCAGCCTCACTGGTAGATACAATAACTTGTTTTCATCTGTGTTGTCAAATTGAGGAGACACAGAAGTTCGTGAAGGTTTAAGTCTCTTGTCACATTAGTTGCACTCCATTGGGCCTGATTCACATGCATACTGGGGCAAATGTGCGCCACTTCCCTAGCATAAAGATGCCCAAAAGCCAGTTTAGCCAGCCCCTGGAATTTAAGTGCAAAGTTGAGCATTACATTAAACATCTCCTCTTGTTCCTGAGTGTGAAGACATGGAGGAGAAAAGAGGGAATGATCAGAACTTTCTTATGCCTGCTATGTACTGGGCTGACAGAATCATCCTTTGGAGCTCTTGATGGCCAGAGTAAATTTGCCCAAGGTGATGTCATTTATATTGGGGACCAAATTGATGCCAGGATAGACCTTGGAATCATCACAGTGCAAAGGGAGCTCATGGCCACAGACAAGCATCTGCCCCATTGAATGAAATGCAGTTAGTTCCAATTTACACTAATGCAAGATGAGAATTGAAACCTGATGTCAGTTGCTCAAAAATAAAATATAAGGTTTAGGCATTTTAGCAAATGGGCAAAATATACATAATTTACACTCTGGAGCAGCACAAACAAGGCATGAAACAGAGTAGATGGACCATGCTGTACTTTCTGTCCTCCTGTTTCTGATACAACCTTATTCCAGCCATCCTACATGTGTTATACATTTAACATACCCGAGGCTGGATCAGACCCCTTAGAACTGCACATGGAAGAGACCCTCTGCATTGATCTCCCCATCCCACAGGGAAGTGAGGGAAGGGGGCAGTATCTCCAAGGTGGTGCTCTTCCCCCTTTTCCTTGGACCAGTTAAGAGAAAAGTGAGTTGGCTGAAGCCATGGCTAGAGCCTGTCTTGTGGTCAGGGAGAGGAGGTGTTTCATCTTTGACCTTCCTATCAGAGAGTACTCTGTTATGGAAAGTCCCATCAAAGGGGAGTAGCCAGTGGGGTAGTTCTAAGTCAGCAAGGTGTAAGCAGTGAGAACTGCTGGGGAGAGGGTGGCTTTTGTGGGCTTGGCACAGCAGTGAGAAATCTGCAGCCTCTGAACTGACAGTTCACATGCAGTTCATCAAGGTGAGCCACTGGTAGGCTGCCAGACAGGTTGCTTACCTTGTGTCTGCAGTTACAGCCACCCGCAGCTCTCATTGTCATGGTTCACCATTCCCGGCTAATGGCAGCTGAGGGCTGCTAGCAAGTCCCTGTTTCCCATGCCACTTCCTGCCACTCTCATTGGTCAGTGGGAGTGTAGGCAGCCGTACGTGTGGACACAAGGTAAACAATCTGTCTGGTGGTCCCTGATGAGCCATGGGTTGCCCACCACTGGCTTGGAGAGTAGTTCATCTGTCATTTGGAATAAACTCTACCTTCTGCTTACTCCCTAAAGATCGTCTACAATTGGAACCTCCCAAAGGCTGCTTTCCCATTAGCTTACCTCATGCCAAATTAGCCCTGGTTATACAAATATAATTCACACACATTTTCTGACTAGCATACACCATTGATTGCCACCCAGAATATGCCTACTTTGGAGATGGGAGTGTCTCTCCTAGCTCAGGTAGACAGACTGGTGCTGGTGGGGCTCAAGTTATGTTAAAAATAGCAGTGTGGACATTGCAGCTTAGTGCAATGTTGGGTCTAGTCCAAGATGGCTAGTTAGTTTTCGGAGTTAAATTATTTTAGCTCGTGTCCTGTAATTCTCTCACGCAAAGTCCTTAGTAAAGTTACACCAATATAGATCCAGAGTAACTCCACTGAAGTAAATGGGACTACTCCAGATGTAAGGTGGGGTGATTTCTTAAAAACTTTGTTGCTGTTGAAGCATTTGCAATAACTGTGGAAGAGGGATGAAGTCACTTCAATGGTAGTCTGTTTTATGTTGTGAAAGGCATAATTTTGATCATTACGGTTATAGTTTACTTCCTTGCTTTTTCTGTGGTTTAAATAACATAATGCCCTTGGGACTAGGAGGAAAATGGAGCCAGGACTAATCACTGTGACTCTCTGGAAGGCATGTCAAGAAAACCCCCAATTTTAGTAATGCAAATCATTTCTGATTTCCTTTCCAAGACTTAAACGCAGTTTGTTTATGGTGAAATGAACAATGCACAATATGCCAAATTGTGCAAATATAGTTCAAACATCCTCTAATTTTGCTGATGCTGTTATCTGTATGTACTTGTGTCTCCTTACTGTAGCTACAACAAATAATGAAAAGGAGTCGATAAGGAATGTTTGAACGACACTGTTTAGTCTGTCATGCATTTAAGTATATTGTTTTGACTCTTCTGTAGCATATAGTTCAGATTCAGCATTTCAGCGTGACTTGCAAAGGGAAGTGTTTCACTCCATGTATGAGTATAAAGAAGTAATGTATGGTTAATAAATTTAATCTATGTGCTCAAATACTCTAGGTACAGATTATTTGGAGAGCAAGAATGAATCCAACCTAGGAACTACACTATTGCTTCCCCAGTCAAGTTCATGTTTAAAATAAATACGGTACTAGAAGAGACAGCTTCATGGGTTCTCTGCGCAAGGGAGCTATTTTATAGTGCAAGTGTACTTACATTCAGCCTGACCAGTCTAGCTCGCTTAGGTCTGCCAATGAGGTAAATTGCCCGAGTTGTTAACTCTCCGGTGGAAACTAAGAATGATACCTCGATTAACCTTTTGGGTTCATAGCCTCAGGAATATTCAGGCTGCTTCATGTCACTCTAGAACAAAATCAGGTCCAGGGCCGGGTCTGACGCCAAGCATATCTCTCAGGCCCACCTAGCTGATAATCAGAGCATGCATACTCACAGCTCGCAGGGTATATTCAACTGACCCCCCCCCCCACACACACACACACACATACCTTGCTCTGTCCTGCAGCACAGCTGCTCCCAGGATTCTCCTGTTAGCTGTGCAGAGTGGGGGTGGAGAGGAGAGGGGAGTGCTAAAGTCAGGGTGTCCCCCTACCCCTGTACCCAATCTCTGCAGAGCAGGGCTCGGGGAGAGGGAGATGCACAGCGGAGCTGCTCCAATCAGAAGCACAGATGGTAAGTGACTCACAGGGAGCTGCCTGCCTTAAGAGGCAGTGCACTATTTTTAAAAGTTCAGTGCTTATGTGCTCTCTCTCTAGAGCAGGGGAGGTTGAAGACACAGCAGAACAGCTTTATCTGTCTTAGAGACAGTGTGTGGCTTCTCTCAGAAACTTACCCAGCAGCACACACACATTCTGTGCATCTGCCACACACACACACACACACACACACACACTTCCAGAAGTGGGGCACACCCTAGGTGGACCTGTTCTCCACCAGACAGAACATGGAGTGCTATAGTTTCTGCTCAAGGTGAGTCTCAAGTGCAGGATACCTGTCAGATGCCTCTCTCAGACATCCTGTTTTGGGGGCTGTTCTACACCTTTCCCCCAATCCTCTCACCACCAAAGTCCTAATGAAGTCAAGTGGGGGCAAGGCTCAGGTCATTCTCATTGCGCCTGGGTGGCTCCATTAATTTTGGTTTGGCAGCCTGATGAGCCTCATGGTGCCCCCACCATGGCCGCTGTCAAATCCACCTCAACCTAATGTCCCTAGGGTCATGATTGTCTGCTCCATCCCAAACCAGCGCATCTCCACTTCACTGCATGGCTATTTTGTGGCCAAATCCAGAGGTGCAATCCTGCTCTGAGGGAACGCAGTGAGTCCTTCAACCCAACAACCAGACATATATGGAGAAGGAGACTAGGTTCTCCTATGTGTTTCATGTGTGTTCATTTTTTTTAACTGTATCCTTTGGTATATATGGTTGTGACTATTTTCTTCCACTATTTGATCTGAGGAAGTGGGTCTGGCCCACGAAAGCTCATCATCTAATAAACCATCTTGTTAGTCTTTAAAGTGCTACATTGTCCTGCATTTAGGTTCTCCTTGTGAGCCATGCAGAAGGGGCTTTCCCCTTCTGAGGGCTCCAGACAAGCTATCTTAGATTATCTCTTCCATGTGACACATTGGAGTCTTGCCTTTTATTAAGGTTCACTTGGCAGCAATCTCAGCTTTCCATGTGCCAATCCAAGGCCAGCTTGTGTTTTTCCACAACATGACAGGCAAGTTCTTGAGAGGCTTGAGGTTTTATCCACACATTCAACCTCCTGTCCCTCAATGGGACCTTAAGCTGGTCCTCTCCATGCTTACAGGACCTCCCTTCAAGCCCATGGCCTCGTGCTCCCTCCTGCACCTGTCTTGGAAGATAGCCTTCCTGGTGACTATCACATCAGCTGCATGCCCTGACTTTGGAGCCCCGATATACTACCTATTCTAAGAATAAGGTTCAGCTCTGGCCCCAACTGGCCTTCCTGCCCAAGGTGGTCTCTGCATTCCACGTGGGTCAAGACATTTTCGTCCCGGTGGTCTCCTCTAAACTGCCTAGGACCAGTGAAGAAAGGTGACTTAATGCTCTGGACATCCGGAGGGCTCTTGCATTTTACCTGGGATGGATGTAGCCATTTCATAAGACAGTCCAGCTCTTCATGGTTTATACCAAGAGGATGAAGGGGCTCCTGGTGTTCACACAGAAGATCTCAAATTGGATAACCTCTTGTGTCCGAATATGCTACGAGTTAGTAGGTGTCCAGCTGCCACCACTGGTCAGGGTGCAAGCTTCTTTGGCAGCCTTCCTTGCTCACATCTCAACACAGGACATCTACAAGGTGGCAACCTGATCCGCTATTCACACTTTCACAACTCATTACGCCATCACACAACAGGCCCAGGAGGATGCAGGTTCGGCAGAGCCATGTAGAAATCAACATGTCCTTAAACTTCTCCTACCCACTTCCAGAGACGTGGCTCTCAGTCATCTACAGTGAATAGACATGAGCAAGCACTCAAAGAGGAAAAGACAGTTGCCTGTTTCTGAAACTGGTGTTCTTCAAAATGTGTTGCTCATGTCCATTCAACACCCCACCCTCGTTCCCCACTGTCGAAGTTTCTGGCAAGAGGGGACTGAGGGTAGAGCCAGTTTCCCCTTATGCTACTGAGGGAAAAATCTTCTGTCATTGGTGCATGTGGTGAGCCCACACTCCTATGTTGAATGGACATGAGCAACACATCTCGAAAAACACCAGTTATGGAAACAAGTAACTTTTCTTTCTCTCCCGTGCAACTTGCATGAGTAAGTCCACATCTTACGGGTATAGGACATCATCTTATTTCATGGCACCAACACCATTTACAGAGAGAATAATGAGCCTGCTCTACAATTTTAGCTGAGAGCCAGCTGGCTTTTAGCTCATGAAGTAGTAGCTCGCGCACTAAGCTCCAGAGGTCTCGGATTCAGTTCAGCCCACAGATGACCAGGGTCTGTCAACGCTACACAAGCAACCATCAATATACATTTACAAAGTATCAATAGTGGGACTCTGCCTTGCTGCATAAATTCAGAATTGGAGATGCTGGCATTACAGAAGCTGCATTTAGATCTGATATAGAAAGTTGAAGAACAAAGTGTGTTCTGTACAAGTCTCTATATATTCCTGTTTTTCAGATTAGCAGTTTTGATTTCAGTCAGGGAGTGGGTTCTTTTTGTGGACAACGTTTCCTTAAATTGCAGCAAGGGAGGTTTAAGTTGGACATTAGGAAAAACTTCCTGTCAGGGTGGTTAAGCACTGGAATAAATTGCCTAGGGAGGTTGTGGAATCTCCATCACTGGAGATATTTAAGAGCAGGTTGGATAGACATCTATCAGGAATGATCTAGATGGTGCTTGGTCCTGCCGTGAGGACAGGGGACTGGACTTGATGATCGCTCTAGGTCCCTTCCAGTTCTAGTGTTCTGTGATTTCTGCTTGTTTTGCCCTTTCCACTGAACCATCCTGAGATGTAAAAGGCTTGTGTCATAAAATTGAAAATGGTTTTGTCATCTTGTAGAATGGAGGGATTATGCCCAAGCATCTGGACTAACAGAGGAAATCTCAAAGAATTCATCAACTGTGGAAATGGTATACATGCACACAATTCTTTGTAGGTAAATAAAAGGATTCACGTATTAGATACTGTGAACAGAATTAATGATGAGGGAAGACTAAACTTTAAGTTCTCTCTTTTCTGATTTGAAGATTGCATCCCATAAATCCACACTGTCAGAGGACAGTAGCCCTCTATGATCCTCAAATGAAACATGCTTTTGTGAAACTGTCAGCATATTTTGATTTGTTAGACTAGATTATGCTTCAACATGACTATGAACAGCTCTTGAGTTCCATTTATCAATATGATGGGAAGTATTGGATACTGTAGCCGAGAGCCAGTGTTCCCTATAAGATGAGCACTTGGGCAGCCACCCAAAAGAGATTCAAATGCCACCAAATGATTTGCAGAGCACCCACAACCTCCCACAGCCAACAGCATGTCTGTGTCTAGACTGGCCAGTTTTTCTGGAAAATCAGTCGCTTTTCCGGAAAAACTTGCCAGCTGTCTACACTAGCCACTTGAATTTCCGCAAAAGCACTGACTTCCTACTGTAAGAAATCAGTGCTTCTTGTGGAAATACTATTCTGCTCCCGTTCAGGCAAAAGTCCCTTTTGCACAAAGCTTTTGAGCAAAAGGGCCAGTGTAGACAGCTCAGATTTGTTTTGCGCAAAAAAGCCCCGATCGCGAAAATGGCGATCGGGGCTTTTTTGCGGAAAAGCGCGTCTAGATTGGCACAGACGCTTTTCCGCAAAAAGTGCTTTTGTGGAAAAGCGTCCGTACCAATCTAGGGGCTCTGTTCCAAAAATACTTTTGACAGAAAACTTTTCCATTAAAAGCATTTCCGGAAAATCATGCCAATCTAGACGCAGCCCATGTGTTTCTACTGGTGGTGCACATCTGCACATGCCTTGGTACACACAACATTTATTCAGCACGTGGATGGAAAAAATTAGAGGGAATATTGCCCAGAACCCTAAAGAAATATGGGCACCTACCTCCCATTGATTTCCATGGGAGGGATGTGCCTAAATAGTAAAGACATAACTAGACAAATTAATGAAACTGACTGATGCCCTGGAAGAGTTTGTAGCATGTAACAATAACAGTTTCTTACAGTGCTAGAGCTGGACCACACCCAGTGAAATTATCATAAAAAGGGGTAAGAAAACACTTGTTGCACAGAATGCAAATTTACTTTAGGGCACTGCTACCAGCTATTATTGAGGCCAAGAGATAAGCAAGCTACAAAATGATTAGACACTTCTAAACAGCATCAGCCATAGTTATATTTGTAACGGGCAAAACTGTAGAGAGAATGTAAATCCCCATGCATGAACCACCTACTCATGACCTTGTGTTAGGAAGAAACTTCCCCAGAGCTGTCTTTTCCAACACTGTCCATTTGTCTTAGAGAGTACTTCCAGCTGGGGCTGTGGGAGGAGGCAGAATTCTGCTTTGAGCCACTGTAGAGCTACCTCCTATGTTCTGTTTTGTAAATATTGTTTCTCCTCATCCTACCCTCTGGGGGTATGTCTACACTACCACCCTAGTTCGAACTAGGGTGGTTAATGTAGGCAACTGGAGTTGCAAGTGAAGCCCGGGATTTGAATTTCCTACTGTTACTCCTCGTGAAACGAGGTGTACCAGTAGTTCGGAATAGGAAGCCTAATCCAAACTACCTAGTTTGTGCCGCGTGTAGCCGCAGGCACGGAGTCCGAACTAGCGGACATTTAAAAATGGCGGCGCCCGGAAATATGCAAATGAAGCCTGGGAAATTCGAAGCCCGGGCTTCATTTGCAACTCCGGTTGCCTACATTAACCACCCTAGTTCGAACTAAGGTGGTAGTGTAGACATACCCTGGGGAACTTAAGGGTGCGGCTACACTGCACTGTAACTCAAAATAAGATATGCAATTTGAGCTACATAAATTGCATATCTTATTTTGATGCTATTTCAAAATAGCTTATTTCATCATTTGGTGCTGTCTACATAAAGTCAAATTTCAAAATAAAGCACTATTCCGAACCACCCCTTACTCCTTGTAGAATGAGGTTTGCAGGGACATTGGAATAGTGAGATAGCGGGCTTGCTGTGAAGACAAAGAATCATAGGACTGGAAGGGACCTCGAGAGGTCATCGAGTCCAGCCCCCCGCCCTCAAGGCAGGACCAAGCTCCGTCTACACCATCCCTGACAGATGTCTGTCTAACCTGTTCTTAAATATCTCCAGAGAGGGAGATTCCACCACCTCCCTTGGCAATTTATTCCAATATTTGACCACCCTGACAGTTAGGAATTTTTTCCTAATGTCCAATCTAAACCTCCCCTGCTGCACTTTAAGCCCGTTACTCCTTGTCCTGTCCTCAGAAACCAAGAGGAACAAATTTTCTCCTTCCTCCTTGTGACACCCTTTTAGATATTTGAAAACCGCTATCATGTCCCCCCTTAATCTTCTTTTTTCCAAACTAAAGCCCAATTCATGAAGCCTGGCTTCATAGGTCATGTTCTCCACACCTTTAATCATTCTTGTCGCTCTTCTCTGTACCCTTTCCAATTTCTCCACATCTTTCTTGAAATGTGGCGCCCAGAACTGGACACAGTACTCCAGCTGAGGCCTAACTAGTGCAGAGTAGAGCGGCAGAATGACTTCACGAGTTTTGCTTACAACACACCTGTTGATACAACCTAGAATCACATTTGCTTTTTTTGCAACAGCATCACACTGTTGACTCGTATTCAACTTGTGGTCCACTATGACCCCTAGATCCCTTTCCGCCATGCTCCTTCCTAGACAGTCGCTTCCCATCTTGTATGTATGGAACTGATTGTTCCTTCCTAAGTGGAGCACTTTGCATTTCTCTT
The DNA here is from genome assembly GCF_052426305.1 of Pelodiscus sinensis. Taxonomy (NCBI): domain Eukaryota; kingdom Metazoa; phylum Chordata; order Testudines; family Trionychidae; genus Pelodiscus; species Pelodiscus sinensis. The sequence continues at coordinate 70,527,931 of NC_143052.1, forward strand.
TATTAAACTTCATCCTGTTTACCTCTGACCATTTCTCTAACTTGCTAAGGTCATTTTGAATTATGTCCCTATTCTCCAAAGAAGTTGCAACCCCACCCAGTTTGGTATCACCTGCAAACTTAATAAGCGTACTCTCTATCCCAATATCTACATCATTGATGAAGATATTGAACAGTATGGGTCCCAAAACAGACCCTTGCGGAACTCCACTTGTTATCCCTTTCCAGCAGGATTTAGCACCGTTAACAACAACTCTCTGACTACGGTTATCCAGCCAATTATGCACCCACCTTATCGTGGCCCTATCTAAGTTATATTTGTCTAGTTTATCAATAAGAATATCATGCGAGACTGTATCAAATGCCTTACTAAAGTCTAGGTATATGACATCCACCGCTTCTCCCTTATCCACAAGGCTCGTTATCTTATCAAAGAAAGCTATCAGATTAGTTTGGCATGACTTGTTCTTCAGAAACCCATGCTGGCTATTCCCTATCACTTTATTACCTTCCAAGTGTTTGCATATGATTTCCTTAATTACCTGCTCCATTATCTTCCCTGGGACAGACGTTAAACTGACCGGTCTGTAGTTTCCTGGGTTGTTCTTATTCCCCTTTTTATAGATGGGCACAATATTTGCCCTTTTCCAGTCTTCTGGTATCTCCCCTGTCTTCCATGATTTTTCAATCATCATAGCTAAAGGCTCAGATACCTCCTCTATCAGCTCCTTGAGTATCCTGGGATGCATTTCATCAGGACCTGGTGACTTGCTGACATCTAACTTTCCTAAGTGATTTTTAACTTGTTCTTTGAGTATCCTATCTTCTAAACTTACCCTCTCTCTGCTTGTATTCACTACGTTAGGCATACCTCCAGACTTCTCGGTGAAGACCGAAACAAAGAAGTCATTGAGCATCTCCGCCACTTCCAAGTTTCCTGTTACTGCTTCTCCCTCCTCACTGAGCAGTGGGCCTACCCTGTCCTTGGTCGTCCTCTTGCTTTTAATGTATGTATAAAAGGTCTTCTTGTTTCCCTTTATGCCTGTAGCTAGTTTGATCTCATTTTGTGCCTTTGCCTTTCTAATCTTGCCCCTGCATTCCCGTGTTGCTTGCCTATATTCATCCTTTGTTATTTGTCCTAGTTTCCATTTTTTATAGGACTCCTTTTTGATTTTTAGATCATGCAAGATCTCCTTGTTAAGCCATGGGATAGCTATTTCAGGATACTCAGGTATCCTGAAATAATGGTGCACTGTAGACGTACCCTAAAATAGTTTGTCCAGAGAGGAACAAACCAGCGAGTCCTGTCTTGCCTTGCTTTAAAAAAAAAAAAAAAAAAAAAAAAAGTAAGATTAAAAATGAAGCCTGCCTTAGAGAAAAGAAAATCTAATCAAATAATGAATCCACCTTATGCTTCTATTTGACAGACATCTGGAGTGTGGGGGTGTGAATAAGTTATTTCCGAAAACTGGGGAAAACATAGGCCATGACCACTGTGCATCTTAAGCCAACTAACTTAAATGGCTGCTCAGCCCATTCTAGGAATTTTCAAGTGAAATTGTGCTGCCAGGATCAGAAGTGTGTTAAAGAAAAATGATCATCCTAGGACTCAGGTTTACTTGTGGCAAGGGTGGGCTACAGAACTGTGCACAGTTTGCTCCTTGTGGGGGCAGAGGTTGATTTAGAGTTGTACCTTGCATTTTACTTAATGGTCAGATGAGGGCACAGCGGAACTGTCTCAAGAAATATGCCTCCACTCAGTGTAGGAGCCAAATCCCAATCAAGAACCAGCGAGCAGATGCGGGTATTGTCTAGCCTTCATGTTGAACAATCTTGACTAACTATGGTTGTCTGCAACTTGGTGACATTTTATTTTTGAACTATAGCACTGTCACTAGGAAATGAGGTAGCAGTAAAAAAAAAAAAAAAAAAAAAAAAAAACTAGTCAGAGAATTTGCAAGCCTCCTTACTAAAACCCAAATCATGAGTGCTCTCTGCTGTCTTCATCCCCAGAAATTAAATAAACTTTGGTCTGAAAAGCTGACCTGGCATCCAGCTTTTCATGGGGCTGGTGTGTGGGGTTTGAATTGGTGTACAAAGCTTCTTGGAAGGCCCAGCATAAATCTAGCACTTCTGGCTTGTCTATGCTTCCACTTCACTGTGTTGTAACTTTCTCTTGGGGCTGTGAAACACACACACTCTGGCTATGTCTACACTGATGGGTTCTTGTGCAAGAACTCTTGCACAAGAACATGTCCACACCACCACGTGCTTTTGTGCAAGCACATCCATGGCAGTGTGGATGCTCTCTTGCACAAGAAAGCTCTGATGGCCATTTTAGCCATAGGGCTTTCTTGCAGAAGAAATCCCTGCTGCATGTTCACACTGCCCTCTTGCGCAAGAGCTCACACTTGTGAGAAAAAGGTGTAGCTCTTGCGGAAGAAGCCCTCTCTTCCCATGCTTTACTGTAAATTTTCTTGTGCAAGAGCAGGTGGGCAGTGTGGATGATCTGTAGGTTCTTGCGCAAGAATGGCCGTACTTGTGGCCTGTGAATTTGGAGACATGACTTCAATAACAGAGTGCTTTCACATAGCAGGAGCAGTCAGAGTCACTACAAAATAATTGGGATTGCTAGCATCACCTATTGTCAACTAAAAATAAGCCATCTATATTTTATCCTTTCTTTCTATACCATGTTTAGAAAGCGAGCAAGCACTTCATTTCATTTGAAAGTAAGTTAGAAAAACCTACAAGGGCCTTTCTGGACTGACTACCTATATACCTATAAGAAGGAAAGGGTTGGACTTCAGCTTGGTAACCTAAGACATTAGAGTGAGAGACAATGGTAGCATGGCTGAATGGAAACATCAATGGTCATTAGTTGTAGCAACACTAATGAAAGTTAAGGTTTTGGTGGCAGCAGCACAGAGCATTTTTGCCTACACAAATAATACAGGCATAATGTGCCTTGTTTATCTTCTCTATGTACTAAGACGTTCCATCATTATTACTTGTTAGTGAGGGCTGTCTACAGTGTAAGTGTAGCCTAGTTGTGTAGAATAGGGAAGAAGCTGTAGCCCAAGCTTTGAGTTTGTAACAGTTGATAGAGCTGCAGGATTTCTGGGACTATATACATTAATTTCCTCAAAACCAAAAAAGGAGAGGTTCTTTGAAAAGTTCACTTTCCCACTTAGTTCAAGTCTAGACTGTGTTTCCAACCCATTTTCTGCTTTTTAAGCATTAGACTAGACTGCAGTGTTCCCTAGGACATAATTTAGGAGGCTTCTAGCAACAGGTTTTCTAAACTCTAAAATGTTAGTTCTTACTAGTAATTGGAGATTTCTTCTGCAGGAATAAAGAAAGATGAGAGGTAAGTCTCACCTTCTTCCTCCCACAAACCCCACACTCACACAGTGCTGAAATAGCTCTACTGACATCTTAAGGAACTACTTGTTATTTGGTAATAGTAAGCAGTTTGCACTATTCTATTTATGCTGATACCTTGGTGTGATCAAGATAGCCATGTCCCAGCTATTGGAGAAAAGAGCTGTCTGGGATAACGCTCAGTCTCATCCACCCCTTTACATTCTCTACCTATAAGAGGCTTTTTCTTTTAACTAGCATAAATATTGTCCTCGAAACTTAAAAGAAAACGACTGCTAAGAATAGGTTAGATGTGTGTGCAGAGATTGGGATTTCTATTATCTACACTAAGCTCTTGTTTGACACTTGCTTCTCCTGATCAAATGGCACTCTCATCTCATTTGTTAAACTCTTCCAGAAGTTTCTTAAATCTCACAGAACCTTCCCAAAGGTCCAGAAGATTCTAAGAGGTTAGTGAAAAATGAATCTTCACCTAGACTATCAAACATTTTACTTCAAACAAAACATTCTATTTTCCCTTTTGTCACTACCAAAATAGGATCCCAAGCAAGTGTCTTTCCCTTTAGCCAGCTCAGGTGCTCACACGTTGCCAAGAGATGTCTCCTCCCCCGCAGAAAAGGAGAGACAACGTTCAGAAGAGAATACCCTGTCTGCCTCAGGTGTTAAGGGTTTGGAGTCACTTCACTTGGGCTTCAGGGGTAGGGATGTGGTCAACTATCCAATAAGCAAATGCTTATTCGATAGTCGACACACTGCTCTACTAGTCACTCCTTTCCCCCCCCCCCCCCGCCTTTATCAGAGAGGCAGAGACGGTTGGGGGAAAGAAAGGGTGGCTTCAAAGTGGCAGCACTACATGAAGCCTGGAGACAGACCCTGGGCTTCACGTGGTGCTGCTACTTTGAAATGCCATGTGCAGCCCGGGACTATACTCCCAGGTGGCCCTGAGTTGCATGTGGCATTTCAGAGTGGCAGTGCCACATGGAGCCTGGGGTCAGCTGGGGATTGTGAGTACCCAGCTGACTCTGGGCTCCATGTGGCACTGCTGCTTTGAAATGCCACAGGGCTAGCAGGGAACTACTTGAGCACCCCACAGCACTTTCACAGTGTAGCAACAGCCCTGGCGGAGGCAGGCTTATTGACTAATCAAATATAGTTAATGCAAATGGCATTGACTATTCAATTAGCCAGTTAATAGAAAATTTAACATCCCTAATCAGGGGCTCCATGCCAGTCTAATCCTGGGCATCAATTTGGAACTTATAAAATGATAGAAAGGGAGATGCTAAGTCTGAGTTTATCTTCCTCTTCATTAAGATGAAGTTCTGGGCAGTGGCTCAGGCTTCAGTGCTAGGTGGCAGGATTCAGGTTGTCATCTCCCCACCTGGTGCTGATCTTGCCCTCACTTCCTGGGGCTGTAAGTCTGATTTTTTAACCACCCATCCTCCCCCACAACACTTGGGTTCAGACTTCAGTCACCCTTGCTGGGGTCACATGGTACTTTGTCATAAAAAAAGGGTCATAGTGCAATGAAGTATGAGAACCTCTGTATTATAGTGTCTGGATTATGTCCTTTTTTCTGTGCCCAAGCTGTAGCGGGTCTCAGTATGTAACACTGTATAGCACAGGAGGGGAACCTTTCAGGTTAGGGCCACTGAATCAGAGAAGATAAAAGAAAAAAAAAAGTCAGTCGGGGGCCATGTGCAAGTGAAGCAAAAAAAGCCACAACAAATCCTCACTCCAACTGAGAAGGAAAGACACTCCCCACATTCCCTCCTCACACCAGAGCCTAGTGGGGCCTTGGCTAGTAGATTGTGTTCTCCAGACTCACCGGGAGGTTGGAAGGGTGGGGAGAGAGGGAGAGACGAGAGGCTCGAGTGCCAGCATGAGGCTCCCCAATGCTGGGAGGAGCCCTGAGCCTCAGGGGCTGGATGCAACTCCCAGTTTGCCTGCAGTTCCCTACCCTTACCCTACAACTACAGAGCATCTGGCACTCCAGCTATAGAGACATGCTTTCAGCTCATTAAATCACACTGTCTCCACTTTTTAGTTGTTTCAGGAGACTGTTGTCTTTACAACTGTGGCAGAAATACTGACTGTCTCCAGGTTTTTCATCTTTTACTGCATCACTAGTTCTCCAGGAATGCTTCAGCCCTATTAGTGTAGGCTCTACTAGTAAAATCCTGCCCCCCGATGTTACTAGGAGGTTTGTCAGACTTCAAGGCAGGGGACAGGATTTCCCCTACTATTTCTAGAGTGGGCAGCAGGCAGAAGTACTCTGAGGCTGACTAAATTAAGGTACACCCAATGCCAGAGGTACACTCGCACATACCCCCAAACTCTGCCCCTAGCAATAGTTCTCTCTCTCTCCTCCCTCCTCAGTACTTCACCCACACAACTGGAACATAGCTGTTTGGGCAAATGAGTAGGGCCCACTGCCCCCCTTCTCATGGCTCAGTCCTCTGCTGAGGTATTACCAAGGGAGCCACTGTGCAGCAGGTCCCTGAATTAAACATCCCCATTGGCATACACAAGGCAATTCATACCTGTTTCAGCCTCTCTTGCCCTCACATGGCCTAGATGGTGTTTTAAGTTTAGACTGATCATCACCTGCTCCAGGTGCTGGGCTGTGAGGGCCAAGTACATTAATTCAGCACTGGTCTCAAGCTCTTTACACTGGTGTGTCAGAGGGTGAGCAGTTCTGATCATTTAAAGATAGACTAACCAAAAAGACAATATGCAAAGCTTTATTGAGATAGACAACAGTGCTAATATAGTGGAAATGTGGTGTACAAGAGAAACATGTAATGCTTTAGTATTTGGTAAAAGCTTGATCTAAGCAATATTATAACACACTAGTGTCAGTTTCACAGTAATTAGTAACACTTAAGCTGCGCCTTGTTGCAGAGGAAGAATCTCAGTGAATCATGCTAATCTTCCGTTTAACTCCTTCACTGAGCATGGACTAGAGCACCTGCTCCCTGGCCATATCCAAAGCCTTTGGGGCCAAAGTTCTTTGCATAGCAGCCTGAAAAAAAGAAAAAAAAGCGCAACATTTTCAGAAGGACATGCGAGGGTGCCTTCAAGGTACTTGACTTCCTGATCTATTGTACAGGACTGCTCTGCCATCTGCCCACTCCAATGCAGTACTGATGGAAGGATGCTAGATTAACAGAGCATTGAGTGCCACTGAACTATTCTTCAAACAGAAAAACATCAGTAAGGAATATCAGGTCTGTTTCTACTTACCTTTACAGTAAATTTCACCTTCTTTCTCTGTCAGGGTTGTAGATTCTAGACTCTTCCCACACTTGGCACACCGGAAACAGTTTTTGTGCCATGGCTAAGAGAAACAGAGAACATAAGTTATGGTATTTACCAAGTACATTAGGCACAATGAGATAGTGTTGTGCAATGTAAATAGTGAAAAGCTACCAGAATATTTATATGTAAAGCACACAAGGATGCTACTCTATGACTTGCAAAAGCAACCGCTCTTGCGCAAAAACTTGCTGCCTGTCTACACTGGCCGCGTGTTCTTGCGCAAGTAAACTGACGTTCTAATGTATGAAATCAGGGCTTCTTGCGCCAGAACTGACGCTCCCACTCAGGAATAAGCCCTTTTGTGCAACTGTTCTTGTGCAAGAGGCCAGTGTTGAATTTCTTGCACAAGAAAGCCCTATGGTTAAAATGGCCATCAGAGCTTTTTTGCGCAAGAGAGTGTCTACACTGGCATGGATGCTCTTGCGCAAAAGCACATGCCAGTGTAGATGCTCTCTTCTGGAAGAGTTTTTGCACTCTTCTGCAAGAAGCTGCCAGTATAGACATAGCCTATGGCTTTTCTGTTTCTCACTCTAATAATAATAAATAATAATAATAGAGTGACATTAGGGATAGAGACCAGCTCTTAGACTGTAGATGGTTTCAGATGCAAATTAGCAAAGAAATATTAAGATTTGCCTAAAACAATACATTGAGCTTTTGCCAGAATTTATGACTGCAGCTCCAGTCACATGCATTTCCCTTTAAACCCTCCTTCATCTTTATCTTGGTTTAAGACATTGAACTAGTTTGATTAATGGTGTTTTCCATGTTGAGAAGCTGCTATTCTAAGAATTTTGCACCATAGCATTTGGCTTGACTTTTTGGCTAAATATGCTCAAAACAGTTTTGTTTTCAGCCAGCCCTTGCTTGGTGGAGTAGGGAGGGGACACACAATTCGTTTATCAAAATCCTACTTTACCTTTCCAGCTCCTATTACTTTCTCAGCAGCATAAACAGAATCCCCACATCTGGAGCATTTCTCTGCACCTCCAAATTTCTGAGCAAATTTTGAAGTATTTGGACTTGTTGTAGGTCTGTGAGGAGATGGTGTGCTAGAATAAACAGGTCAGATGTACAGTCAGTCTTGTACTCCTATTTATCCTCAGCTGTCCTGAAACTTCTCATGTCACTCCTCTGTCTCCCAACCATGGTTTTGGGGCAGCAGCAGTGGGGTGGAGGCAAGAGCAAAGTGAACTGGGGGCTGCAGTCAGGGCTAGGAGTCAAGGGCTAGGTCAAGCTGAGGGCAGAGCCAGGCTGTGTGGCACTCCCTCCCCACCCCCGAATGTCCTTCCAGACTTCCCTGGTGGCACAACCCCAGTTTGGGGGACCATTGTTCAAAAAAGGAAGAGAATGGGGGTGGGGGGGAGAAGAGGCAGGAATATCTGAACACACAATACACAAGTGTAACCTAAGTGTGTGTATCTGTAGTGACTGCAGACCTAGCCTCACACATTTGTCTTTAAAATCCACCTTCACATTTAATCTTGATTTAAGAGAGGCTGAAGTGGTTTGGTCAATGGTATTTTCCATGCTGAGAAGCTGCTATTTTAAAGGGAATTTTGCATCCTAATTGGCATTTGCCTCCCTGACCCTTGTATTTAGTTAATGGCCGCATGATGTTAAGTTTCCTCCATATCATAGTGCTTCCCAGTTATCCAGAAGATATCAAGACCACAAAGTGGTGTCTAATACTGGACATTGATTTGATGAACAACTGCCTGCATCAGTATGCCAGTTTCTCTCTGAACTTAATTTTAGACTCACTGAACAACCTCTGGAGAATTTACATCTCAACTCTTAAGATCTAGAAGCTGGAATTTTAGAAAGACTGAGCTGTTAACAGTTGAACTTTAGTGGAAGTGGATGTCAGAGGTAAGAATTTCATGACATCATCAGAAGTGTATACTAATTATGTATTTGCTGTTTGGATACTAAACTCCTACTCTGAGCAGGTTCTAACATCTTTAAGTACTTTTACCTGGCCTGCTTTAAAGAACCAATTCTATCACACTTACTACTGGTTGCTATACCTGACGGACTGAAATGCAGTGAGGCACTTCAATTTAGAGCAGGATTAAGTTTTCCATATAGACATTAAATCTCTATACAACTGCAAATCCTCCTTTATTTTAAATCATAACTAGAACACAACCTTGTCAAAGCTTAGTGTATGAGCCTATTAGCTAGTAAGTAGGATTTGAATACTACACAAGCCATGTTTAGTATTCTTTACACTTGCATAGAGCCAGTAACAGCACAACAGGATTTTTAATAATCCAGAGATTAAAAACTTGATCCTAAAGCCCTTGCCCACAGGTAACTGCCACGGAGATCAGTGGAAGCTACATGAGGACGACAGCAGAACAGGCATCATGGGTTCTGTGCATCTTTGATCTGCACAGTGGCTCTACATCAATATTCTGTTCTAGAATACACTGGCATTTTGATGGGTGTTTGGAGCAAACACATAGCTACAAATGCATTTGGCCTTTTACATCCTGCATGAAGAATCTTTAGCATAACATGAAGATCACATACCACCTGTGCATCTTGCAGTTACAGATAGTGAAGAGCAGAACTTACTTGTCATGCTTAATGCCCAGTCTCTCGCCTCTGTCCATGTTGAGTGTGCCTGCTCCTTGGCCATAGCCATAGCCTTTAGGACCATATTTTTTTCCATAGCAGGACTTGCAGTAAACCTCATCGTCATGAATTGCTACAGTTGTGCTGTCTAAGTTTTTCCGACAAACCACTGGGGGGAGGAAAGTTTGAAGGGATCATTTTCAGCCCTAGCACATGCAGTAAACCAAGAAATGTCAAATGCCAGATGTCCTGAGTTTCCCTGGCCACAGTTCTTTCTAATGAACTGTGGAATTGCTGAAAATTAGAGGGAGGCAGCTTCTCTTTTGAATTGGTGAATTATGTGTAGCTTCATAAAGAGGCTCTATTCTCTCCCACCCTCATGGTGCTGACATTTAAAGAATGGAAACTCGCTGTAGTTTGATTAATGAGGCTATAAAAAAACCAGATACTAAAGTCAGCAGTTTCCTTTCTTCCTTCAAGTTACATGAAAACAAGCATCTGTATCAGCGCAGAACCATTTAATTGTCTGACAGTTCCTAGCCCTCTGTTAACATGGACAATCTGCTTCCTCACAGCTTCTTCTGGTTGCCCATTTATCCAAGGTGGATTAATGTTTTTGTAATGCTACTAGTAATACTGGGGTTCTGTTGACTCTTTATAAATGCCACGCTAGAACTGTAAAACCAGGAACCAGATTGCTTTCAGTAGCTGATGATGTAATTATTGGGTATCTTTCTGTTGCAAGTGGTGGAGCCTACTTTTCTGAAGAATGCAGAACTTCATCCTAGCCTTCATTTCTGCTGGAAAAACAGTAACATTTTACCAGGCAAGAAAAAAAGTTAGATGTATTATGCAGATACATCTGGGGACAAAAATTAAGAGACTTGTCCAAGGTTACATCAGTAAGGAATGAAGCTATTTCTGCTTCCCTTTTCTAAACACTACACTTAGTTAAGAGACAAATGCTCTTTGTTCGGTCATAGCATTTTGATGTCTGTATGGGTTGGACTGACAGTCCAACTTACAATCCAGTTTTCTAAGACAGAGGCTAAATCCACACTGGCACTGGACAGCGCTGTAACGGTCTGGCTCAGGGATGTGAAAACAAGTATTTCCCCCCTCCCCCCCCCCAAGAGCAGCAAGTTACCATGCTACAAAGTGCCAGTGTGAGCCAGACTTCAATGTGGAGAGCTGCACTCCCAGCGCTGTTAGCTACATCCCTCGTGGAGGTGGTTTACATAGAGTGCTGGGAGAGCATGTGGTTTAAAGTACTGCCACTGCCTTTTAAGCGTAAACAAAGCCTAAGTTTGAAAAAACTGCAAGAGCTTCAAAGTTCACAGAAACCTTTGTTTATCGCATTGATTCAGTCAGTAGACAGTTGATACATGGCATTTTATAATCATTAGAAGTAATTAATCAGTTTTAAATACACTAAGCCTTTATGTTTAAGCTCAAAAAACTCAACATTACCTTGGCTTCACTCAAGAGTGACTTCTAAACCAGCCACGTTAATAGAAGAAACTTCTGTAAAAACTGAATTTAAGCCAATTGAGCCACAGCCAAATAACTGGCTGTAACTGCTGTAGAGTACCAGGAAAAGGAACATAAACACACCTCTATCCCATCACACACAGATGGGATGTTGCAACTATTAGTGGCAAGCTAATTTGGAAATCTTCCAGTTTGTAACTGTAGTTTCCTATAAACCACATCTGAACTCTAATTCTGACCCCAGAAAGTCAAGGCCAGAAAGCTGGGTAGTAACACTGCATATCTGCAATAAGTACTTTGATTGTGTTAGACTGGCAGCTTGAGAGTTTAAGATGATGACCTCTCTCCCTCCCCCCCCCAAACTAAACAATCTTTCCATCTGGAGAAAAAAAAAAAAGTTAGTTTTGATGCCTGAATAACTTGGAACACTATTCATCTGAAATAATCCACAGCTCCTAGGCCAAGGATTTTAGCTCTGCTACATGTATTAGTGAGAAAGTCAGACAGACTACTGATGTTTTAATATGCTATACAATCTACATGGCCCTGGGTTAAAGAGCCTTTCAAAGGAGAAGTCCTTTGAGTATTCCTTTAGGCCTCATTCTACTTTCCAACGGATTCTGGGCAGAAGCTTGGCTCTGCATAGCGGCATCTCCCCCCCCCCCCCCCCAATTAAATAAATAAATAAATCCAGCCTTCTTGCTGTGCATTTACCTGTTTGAACAGAATACAAGTTTAAGTTTGATTCCTGAACATGCTCATTGCCTTTTACAGACTTACAGTTGCAAAGGAGACCTAGGCTCCGTGTAACAAGTCTCTTTAGGAACTCTCCCATGCCAGTGTATCTGCCAGAGGGGGACAATTTTCCTCAGTGGTTCTGATGAGCTCTCCCTCTACTAACAGAAATGCTCAGGAAGCACAAGGGAAAGTGTGACAAGTTAACCCAAGTCTGACAGCATTCATAGCATTCCTAGGGCACCCCAAAACTAGGCTGCAATCTGGCAGCTTGCACTGCCATTCAGCTTCCCAAATGCCAGTTCAGAGTTTCTATTATGCAACTCCTTGGGAGAAGTTTGTAGAAGAGCACCTTGCTCTTCCATTGTAAGGTGTGACATGCAATAGAGCCACGAATGCTTTTTTGAAGAGAGTTTGCATTACACAAAAAGCAACGTATGAGGAATTCTTACTGCAGAGAAAGCAGCATCTGTGGAAGCTCCTCCCATCACATTGAACCTCCTCAGCATGGTAGACTATTCGTCCACAGGCACCACATTTGTTACCTCCTCCCCAGTTCGGCATCTTGACTCTGTAGAAGATACACTAGCAGTTAGAGACAGCAGTTAGAGACAGAGACAGCAGTTAGAGACAGAGATTGAGAACTGCACCTGTTAACAATTCTGTGAGCAAAGAGTCAACAACAAAGAAGCCTGTGAGCTAGGAACTGTAGTCGCCTATTTACTACAATGCTATTGTTCTGCCTCATTTTTGGCTGTTTTGAGTCTAGCTCTATTTAAAAAAAAAAAAGCAAAGTAGTCAGATTGTGACAACACATTCTACATCCCAGATGGGATTCATGGGATCAAATAGTTCACATGCTCATCTCTAATGCTGCAGGAGTAAAACTTAGGGCAAGAGATCTTTAGAAGATTTGGGTTCCTATTGTTGTATACATGATGGTTTGGTGCATTAACCGAAGACATGGAAAGAACATATTTGTCTTCCCAAAACCTTATTTTACATTCCCTGTTCAGGATTCTTCAAGTTGCATGAATTTGATACGCACAAAGTTGCATGGATAATGGCTTTACTGTACCTTGAATGAACACCCTCCCAGATGGATGTAATTTCAGTTTCTATGCTTCATTAATCTTGTGCCTCTCCTCTGATGGAAGCCAAGCAATTGTGCCAACAGTGGGATTTTGTTTTTCTGCAGAGACTATGCCATTTTCCAAGGCATAGGCCACAAATTGCCTCACTAGAGAGCAATTCCCTATGCTAAGGGCCATATTTTTCTGAAGTTGAGTGGTTACTGAGGTTTGTTTCGGAGGCATCTTCATGACACAAGATCTCAACTTCACCCAACAGGTATGTGTAGTGAGCCTAACTATTCAAAGTGGGAATTATGTGTAAGAAAATGGCTGACAATCCCAAGCATATAGGCCCCAGTGGGCCAGTCCTTACTCCACCTTGGTTCTGCAGCCTGCTGGAGACATTAGCTGAAGAATCCTCCATGGTGCTTTGAGCACAGGCATGTATTCGGCACGGTTCACCCCGTTCCCAACACTTGCCCCTTCTGTGGCAGGAGGGAGACCCTGGTGCACGTCTATCTCGATTGTGCCAGCTTACTCTTTTGGCTCCTCCAGAACCTCTGGTTAGGTTCTGGCTGCACTTCTCCCCTCACCTATCAATTCATGCACACACCATCATGGCCCCACAGAGTCATGGGACCTCCTTGTTAACATGCTCCTGGGTATAACCATTTAGAAGACCAGGGAAAAGAGGCTGGCTGAAGGAGGGGCCTGCGACTGTGGGGCCTATTTCTGTTCCTGTATTGGTTCACACATCCAGGCAGAGTTCCACTGGCGGCATCCACTGGCCCTCAAACCCTCTGAGGGACAGTGGGTGCTGTCCAGGATTCTCTGCTTCATGTCCCCGTCCAGTTCCCTTGTTGTAGCCCTTCAACCTCCACACCTGCCCCTTTTCCCTCCCCTTAATTTGTCCCCTGTAAACATTTGGTATTTTGGTTTCTGTGGGTCCTCCCCATAGGCTGGGGGGAGGGGAGGAGGTCCTTTAGATGTGGGCATGCTTACACCAGCCCACCTCCCAAACTCCAATAGGACAAGCATATAGTGTTCTCTTGTCCTGTTCTAAGCTGTAGTAAAATGTAGGAACATCATTGCAGTTACTTGTTTGATACTTAAATATTTGTTAGAGACTCCACCTCCACCCCTTACAGCCATAAAGAGGTAAGTTAGTGCTGCTAGGATGGCACTTCTAGGAATGCCAAAAGCTAACTGCTGAAAACATTTCTCATTGAGACAGAAGAGCACTGCGACTAAGGGAGACAGTTGGAGACCTGTGGAACAAATGGATATTGTTTCCTCAAATGAGACTGTTGTCTGGAAAATTACATTTAATCAAGATACTCGTAATCAAGACATTGTTAATTCTCTCACTACAGTAGCACTTTAGAAAGCAGAGTTAAAGTCAGGTTAAGATAAAACAATCAGCTGTTTCATTGTGCCTCTTCCCTCACTATCATTTTTTGAACAAGAGCCAAAGTTAGATTGCAAGCTCTTTGGGACAGGGACCATAACTGTATACTGACTAACACAATGGAGTCCCAGTAGTTTTTTAAATGCAGAGTCAGAATTCCACCAATGTTGTAATTTTGCAACAAGGATGTTAGCTGTGTGTAAATATTGCAGCACCAATATGGAACATTTACAGAGTCACAAGGGCTACCTAACTACTCCTGAAGCCTTTGAAAAGTTCTGTGCTACTCAGAAATAGACATGGAGGGGGAAGGAAAAGGGGGGGGGGAGAAATTAGGTGTTTTTCATACCTGAGCCACACAGTGCATGCTATAAAGTACCAGTGCAGACTTGGCCAGAGTCACTATCTTTGGGAGACCATATTGTATCAAACATATGCATGGCTTACATATCTTTGTAGACAAAGGACTGCAGACTTTCCCTGTGGTCAGGATTATCACAGCCCCTTCAGAAACTGAAAACAATGCAGGGAATGGTGGGGATGATTGCACAGAGGTTATAAATAGGGATGTGAAGTTAACTGTGTACACAGTTAACCAATGAGCCTGAGCTCATTGGTTAATCTTCAGTTACATGCAGGCTCCCGGTATGCATGGGAAGCTGGATTTTACCCTGCGCCCACCCCACCCACGCTGCTGCCTGTGATGCAGAGGCAGCAGTGAAGGGGCCAGGAGGAGCTGCCTGTCACCCTGCATGTAACTGCTGAAAATCTCAGTAGTCAGTTATGGATGTTAAATTTCGATTCATTGGCTAATCGAAGTCAATGCAAGTTACGTCCACTATTCTATTAGTTGAGAAGGGTGCTTCCACCTTTGAAGTGTAGCAATAGCCCCAGGGCTGTTGCTACATTTCAAATGCAAAAAGTGTTGTGGGAGCACAGGGGCCAGCAGAGGACTCAAGCAGTCCCCCACTGCTCCATGCTCCCTAGGGTGTTTCAAAGAAGCAGTGCTGCATGGAGCCTGGGATCAGTGGGGAAGTTCCCAGCTGACTTCAGGGTCCAAGCTAGGGATGTAATAGTGTAGTTGATTAATCAATTAGCAAGAGCGGATAGGTTAATGCTATAGACTACACGTATTTCCCCCTCTGCCCCACCAGTAATTTTTAGTGTAGGCTGGCCAGCAGCCTGGCTCACTCCTGGCTCATGCTGAGTCTAGAACCTACCCTGCTGCAACTTTACATTTAAAGAGTATTAGGAGCCACATGGGCAGGCAGCCAAGCTCAGTTCCGGCTCATGCTGATTCTGGGAGCTCAGGTGTTCCCCTAGACAGGATGCTGCCACCCGCACTGCTGCTTCTTTATCAGAGGCAGCAGCACTGGGCAACAGGCAGCCTGTCTGCAAGGGGAACTGGTTTTTAAACTGACTCCCCTCACAGACCATCTCTTGCCTGGCAGGAGTGGCACGAGGCTCCTCGGGAGTGAAGCAGTGCACTGGCTGCTGGCCCCACCCCTGGGGACTATAGAATAGTCAACTAACCGATAAAAATTCATGAGGCTACTTGACTACTCAATTAACTGAGATTTAACATCCCTAGTCCACACAGTGCTGCCGCTTTGAAATGCCAAGTGCAACCTGGGCCAGCTGGGAGTTCCCATCTGGTCCCAGGCTGCACACAGCATTTCAAAGCAGCAGCAACATGTGGACTCCGGGATATGGCCCTGGACTCCACACCGTGCTGCCACTTTGAAGCACTCCCTCTCTCCCTCCCCCCGCTGCCTCTTTCTGATAGAGGCAGCAAGGGGGGGGGGGGGAGAAAGAAGAGGAGGTGACTAGTCAACTATCCTGTCGACTATACGATAAGCATTTAATTGTCGACTAGTCGTTCACATCCCTAGTCACAGCTACTTGCACCAGCAGCACAGGGCAGCAGCTGGCTTCCCAGGAGCCAATACTCATCCGGAGAAAGCTTTTAAGCTGGCTTCCAGAGTGCATTGTCTCCTGCCTGCAAGCCCGCTCCCAGGGAGCTGACTGCTGCCCCTGATACATAGGCAGCAGCGCAGAGTAGCAGGGAGGCTCCCCAGGAGCAGGGCAGGAGCCTTTGTGTAACCGTGAACATTAACCAGTAAGTCCAGGTTAAATACTTAACCAATAACATGGTTATACTGCCACATCCCTTCTTTAGGATAAAATGGACTGAGCCTGCACTGACCCAGGGTCTTTATTTTGGTTCCTGATCTACAGACCAGATCAGAACTTTAACTGTGCGGAAAACCCAGTGGTGGGCTTTGAAGGACTGATACCTAACAAGAGTCCCAGACAGACATGGGGATGACCTTTGGTAGGCTTTAACACGAGTTTAGATTATTATATGCTTTTGCTAAGGTTTTTACTAAAAGAGCAAGTGGGCTTGCTGAGAAGAAGCTGTGTGGTAACAGATCACCTCTGGATATACAGTGTTCACAGTCCTCAGAGAATGCCAAGAACAAGCACTGGCCTTTTAGGCATGCTGGCTTGCTTGGGAGCTCAGTGTGTTGATCAGAGAGCTGTGCAGTCTACAAAAATAAATAAATCCAGACAGGACAGAGATGCAGGTCTCTGCCCAGGAGAGAGAAGGGCTGGGAGGTGGGAACCTTTAAATGGGTGCTCTTGGGAGGGATCACAGAAAGGAAATACAGGTGCTGTTACCCTGAAATGGTGACACTGTGCCCCTCAAAGGAATGTTGCTAAGGAACTGCTAAGAGACCTTTGCTCAAGAGAGGAAAAAAATCCCAGCTACTAGTGGAATGTGGGAAAACAAGATTAACTGATTAACTCAAATTGGGTCACTTTAAGTGAATTCCTAAGCAGAGGTTTACAGAACAGTTCCATTTAACAGAGAAGTGGCTTAGTACCTGTTCCATTTATGGTGGTGAGAGACACATTAATTTAATTCCAGAAATATTTCTTTGTGCAACTTTTCCAAGAGCTTGGCACTATTACTTCTCAATGGGATGGCAATAACTAATATTCTAAGCAGGCTAGTAAGATTTGTTTTATGACACCACTGTTTGTCATTCTTGGCATTACTGTGGAGTCTACAAATTAAGATTCCATTTCTTTTATTCGAGTGCTTGGCTGTGCTACCACACAGCAGCTGACATCAATCATGGCAAACTGAGTCCTCTGAAAGATGGATATAGGCTGCATTCCTCTTCCAAACTCTTGTGCACTAACTGCAGAGTGAAGGAGGGGACTCCTTCCCACTTCATATGCCTTCAGAACAGAGCAAGTCAAAATTGTGTTTATTAAATAAGCTTCTTTCTTGTGCCTTGTAACCGTGCCAAACCCCTGTGGGGCCCTGACCGGCCTTTTGCTTTTCACATTTCAACCCTTGTATATACCCATTTAATTGCATATTCCTTCCTTCCTTCTTGTAAAAAGGACAGCCTCAGTGATGGGGTACAGGGATTGTAAACTAGGTTCATAACCTTCCTGGGAGAGCTGATTAATCTGCCCCATCTCTTTGTTCCCCATTTGTAAAATAGGGATAGCACTGACATTCCTCAGAGTCACTGAGAGGATATAATCTATTGTGAATTACAAGATACAGATACTACAGTAAAACCTGTGTTATCCAGAATTTTCAGAAAACTGGCACGACCTAATCCAGTATGCATGGGGATATCAGGGGAAGAAGGGGACGGAAGCCATACAGGGCCTACCAGGGGGAGCAGTGTTGTGTGGGCCAGGATGTGGCCTGTTAGGGAGGGCCATGAGCCCTGTGGCAGGTTAGGATACAGCCTGGTGAGGTGGGTGGAAGCTGGGGGGCAGAGATGGTGGGGGCAGCCGGAGCAGCTGTTCATCCCTCCCCCAAGTACGTGCTGCACATCTGGCTTAAAGCACCAGTTTCCTTCCCTCTTCTTCCCCCCCTCACCCCCAAACTTAGAAATATGCTGGTTTCTAAAGTTTTCTGGCCAATTTAAGTGCCGGATAGCACAGGTTTTACCGTACTTTCATAAAGGCCATATAAGTACCTGGACTGAATTTAAATGAAGTCACAATTTGATGTTGACTAAGGTAGCTGTGGGCAACCTGCAGCCCATCAGGGTTCCACATCTGACCCACAAGATATTTTGTTAACTGTTGCCCACATGCAAGGTGGCCAGATTCTTTTGGTTTCCATCTGCGTAGTTTTCTCCTCACCAGTAATACTAAAGTAACACAAATCAAGGACATGTGAAGTGAGGTGCATGCTGATTGCACACATTGACTGCGAGAGCTGTGTACTCCTTTTGCATCCAAAGCACCACTATGGTTCAATCAGCACATCCCACAAATTCTAGGTTTGCAAACGCAGTTAACAGAACTGCCCTCTTCTGGGAGTCCCCCTTGGTTACGACAATCTTGTGGCTGACTGATATGAAGGAGGGCCCACTCACTAGTCTAGGTTGCCCCCTGCAGCCCTAATGCCTTTCAAACTTCAGTAAAGGTAGTGCTTCAAGAAGGTGGGTGCCCCGAGGAAATAAAGACCAAGTGTCCTTCCCTTTAACATTTCCATAGGAGCTTCTACAGCAGCAATAGCAACATTCCTTGAGCTATCCTCACAAGTCATTCCCTTGCAATGGAGATCAGACCACAGACGTCAGCGAGAAGCAGTCTGGTGATCAGTTCTTCATATAGTACCAAAGTGTGGTCAGATAGCTGGAGAACACTAAGTCATCCTGCCCTAAAGATCAATTCTCTCCTTCTTAAGAAGGAAGATAGTATGTGTTCTATCTACACTGTTCCAATAGGAGCAGTACTACGTATTAGAACCCCACAGGTAAAAAAAACAAGGGTTCTGATTTCAGTTCTTAGAAGGGTACTGAGGACGCACTGGTTCATGAAAGCTGCTTAGAGAACTTGATAAGCCTCCTGCTAGCTCAGGCAGGCCTCTAATGAAATCAAGAGCCACTGATGTGGTACTAAGTTTTCCAGAGATTTGTACCATTGGTACCCTATAATTTTGAACTATTTTGTTTTCATGAGTTCTTGGCAGCCACATTAGAGAAGTGTATACCTGAACTTCCAGCAAGTGATTGCCAAGAGGTACTCAGTGCTATGCCCTGCACTAGGGATGTGAAAGAGTAACTGTTTCTGGTTAACTGGTGGGGGTCTGAGCACCTTCCCACCAGCTGCGGTAAGGGGGTTGCTCCAGCCCCAAAAGCTCCCTGATCGATGGAGTGCTCCAGCCTGGCCAGAGCAGCCTCTGTTTGTGGCAGGCCCAAGCATGCAGCAGACAATGGCCTCTCCAGCTTAGAGATTAGGGTTTCCAGGTGTCCGGCATTCACCCAGACAGTCTGGTATTTTTGCCTCCTGTCCGGTAAAATTCAGAAAATACTGGACACCTAAGATGTCCGGTATTTTCCGATTTTTTTCCCCAGCCAGGAAGCGAAAATGCCAGGCACCTGGTAACCCTACAAACACTCAGCACCTGGCCTCCCGACCCCATGCTTACCTTGTTCCGCAAGGCTGCCGGCACAAAATGGCTGCCAGCAAAAAAGACCAAGGGGAAGCAATGACTCCCCTGGGTCTTAGTGCTCAACCGCTGCCCTGTTCCTATCCCTGCACTCACTCTTAAAGGAGGGGACATGCTGTTTTATTTTTATTTTTGCTTAAGTCTTGGAGTCCCTTTTATTTTGCTCAACAATCCCCCCTTTTTTCTCTTCAACAATTTTTTCCCAGGTTTTTTTTGGGGGGCCCTCAATATTTTTGTTTCAACCATCTGGCAACCCTATCTCCAGCCCAGCCATACTCTAGCCCAGGGGTCTCCAAACTTTTCAGCCCGAGGGCCGCATTAACTATCAAACAGCAGTTCGGGGGCCGACTACACACTTGAGGTCCAAATAAAAAACAATCAAAACATGAATGTTGTTTTTAATTATTTATTTAATATTATTTTATTCAGTTATTATTTAATAACACATTGATACACTACACATGAACACCTGTATTAGTGTGAATGGTGAAATTGTTTCCTGGATGCCAAAATAGCAGACATTTCTGGCTTTAGATTTGTTGTCCCTAACTCAACAGTGACCTGAGATTATCATCGGACAAGTTTGTTCTCAAATTGTTCTTCACGTATTTCATTCTTGAAAATGTTTTTTCACACAGGTATGTTGTTCCAAAGATTGAAAGGTACCTTGATGCAAAAGTTTTTTCCGTAGACAAAAAGGTCTCCACGGGCCGGATGAGAGGGCCTCGCGGGCCGCATCCGGCCCGCGGGCTGTAGTTTGGAGACCCCTGCTCTAGCCTCTCCTTTAATTGGTTAAACACTACATTTTACTGGTTAACCAATTAAATGAGATGTTACATCCCTACCCTGCACTTCTGGTCAGAATGGTGTGGTTATTTACTCCACATTGAAAGCCATCACTATACTACATCCCTCCTATTCCCCAGTTCTGTATTACGGGAACACAGTGTTCAGACAGCATTTGCTAGTATTCAGAAAGTGTTTGTTTTTTTTTTTAATAAATATAATGCAAGTGTTTTGAGAGGTTTCATTCTACTTTTTAAAATAAGGTTTTAAAAAGAATTGTTTGCCCTTGCTCAGTGATTGTTCTAGGAACCAGCTGTCCTAGTGTTGGGCAAGAGTTCCGTAGGCACCTAACCTTACAGCTTTGGTTCTTATTGAAGACTAGACTTGTGGGTTTTTTTGCATTTAAACATGCACAGTGTGGAGTCACATAAAGGGCATATTGCCTAAGGGACAGTCTGGGGGGGGAGGGGACGCCAACTTTCACACTTCAAAAGCTTCAGCCATGGTAAGGGCTCAATGTAGCTAGTGAAGGACATAGGAGGTAAAAAAAAAAAAAAAAATCTATAGACTTTTTTTAGCTAGAATGGTGAATAGGCAATATGTTAAACATGTGGAAAAGTGCTAAGCCATATTCCCATGCAATGCAAAGGGATCAATACAGTGGGGCTGCCTCAAACATCTGGGGCACCCTGCATTTAGGTGCCACACCCTCTTTGCTATCAAAAGCGGGTACACTCAACAGGAAGTACCTGCATAGAGTGATGCCTCCCAGACAGTTCCTCATCCAGGAACCTTATACATCATCTACACATTAAAAGTAACCGTTGGAGTTTCCACAGAATAGAATCAAAACGCCAATGTTTAAGAGCCAGCCAGAAGCAGAGAAGCTATAAAATTAAAGCAACAGGAACTTACGGAGTGAAGCTATTCCCATGCACTTAATATTTTACATAGAACAGCATGAAATGTTCTCTTAATGGAACTGTTCGTGACCAAGTTATTTTCACAACCTAACTGCAAGCTAACTGTTGCTGGGTTTTGGAGTCCTGGTCCCCAGGAAAATGCAACATTTCTATACTTTAGTTTCTTTTGCTTAGCTGTGCTCCCTCCCTCCTCTCCCCCCAATATTTTCCCTTTGAATATTTGCCCCACTTCTCAAACTAGTTGGGTTAACAAGCATGTAGACACTAGCATGATCACCACAATACTGCCCTGTAAGCATGAACTAGTACAGTGTACCCAACCTGTGATCTGTGGACCCCTGGTGGTCCACAATGGTACTGTAGGAGGAGGGGCGGGAGTCCATGGAAAGTTTAAAAGTAACTATCAGGCTGATGTGGGACTGGGTCTTTCCGCCAGGTGATTCTCGCCCAGGCTCGCAGTTCATGAACATCCATCCTCTTGCCACCAGCTGTGCTGCTGTTTATGCTCCAGCCCTCTCCCCCTCCCAGTGCTGTGGTGGGCCGATCCTTTTCTTTTCCTTTTCTCTTAAGTCTCCATGCCCATCCAACGGTAGAGTGCTGGTGCAGAAGCTGGGCCGCAAGAGCCCCCCTTCGCTGTATCCTCCATGGATAGGCAGGAGGATAGAGGGGGCAGGAGCTGAGGAAGCAGCTCAGGCCAAGGGATGTGCTGGCCACTGCTTCATTTGACCCAGAACGGCAAATGCAGGGACTGGGAGCTGACAGGTTCCAAGTCTGCAGACACTCCATGTGGATAAAAAGTTCCAGTAGCTGGCCCTGCTGGGCTAGAAAGTGACCCTGGGAAGTGTTGCAGACTCTGCTGGGACATTTGTTTGCTTGCAGAGTCTGAGTTTGCTTGCTGACACAGAGCCTCTCCGTGCCCATTGGCTGGGAACAACAGCCGCCATTGGGAGCGGAGAGGCTCCATGCCCTGCAGTCTGCACATTCCTCAGCCTGTGCTGAAGCTGGCAAGCTGTGACTATCCTCTGGAGTCGGCTTATAAATGCGTCAGTCACTTTTTACCATTTTTTCTTTTTTTAAAATGATCACGTTACATGAATACGTCACCCAGCTCTAACCATCCAAAAGCTATGAGAGTGGTGGGAAGGGTTTAGTTGGGCCACTAGCAAAAATGGATTGGCGGATCCAATACAATTTTGTTTGGTAAATATCTAGCACCTCAAAGTTACATTTCAACTTGGACATTCTGCATTCTCTCAATACTACAATATTTGTTTAGATAACATGATTATACATTGCAAATGATTATCAAGTAATGGAATGTTTGAAAATAGCTATACTGTTTGGGGGGGTCTAAAATTCTAGTAGATTAAAAAGGGGGCTGGCTGTATGCTCAAAAAGGCTGGGAACCATTGCACTAGTACAAGCTCCCCATGGCACACCCAACGAACGTGCTAACTAGTAAACAGATAATGGTCAATAGCTGTTTGGAATCCTGTTGAGAAAAGCATGGCAAAATTAGCATGCTCTCTGAACTAATGGAGATTCACCCATCATACGCTCCATAATGCAAGTAACTGTGGGTTCACAACATTCTCTATCATTCTACAGGACAAGAGCACTGTCTTCTGCCCAAGCCCTGCAAATATTTTCACTGAGCACAAGGAGCTGGTTCAACCATTGTCATGGAACCTAACAAATTGGCAAAAGTTTCAGGGGGGTAGCCATGTTAGTCTGTAACTTGGGGGGGGGGGGAAACAAAAACAAAAAGACACCTTCAGAAAACAGCAAACAGTCCTGTAGCATCTTAGAGACTAACAAAAAATATAGCTGTATCATGAGCTTTCATGGGCACAACCCATTTCAGACTGGCAGATTTTGACACTTGGGGGACACAAAAGCTTAACTACACTGTCTCAAAAAGCTGTCTCACCTTTGATCCTGAAAAAAGTTGTACTGCTTTTAGATTTTTTTTTTAAAGCATCAGGAAAAAACTAATTGTATGGTGCTTTCCAGGGCTTGTTTTGTGACATACAGCCTGGTATTGTACAGCCTGGTATGCAATACCGGCACCTCCAGTCAGAGCTCAACACCTTTTCCCCTGGAGTACCAGCACTTTTTTTTTTTAAAACGACAAAAAAAAAAAAAGCACTGATGCTTTTATAGAATGGCAACCTAGAATAGGGAAATAATTGTTTACTACTTAGTGTTTAGAAGTGTTTTGTATTTACAGTTTCCACTGGAAAGCTGCTCTAGCATGAGATGCCTATCTCTCTTCTCTGCCCCCCCCCCCCCAAAAAAAACAAACAAAAAACAAACACACAAGTTCTTTAGAGCAGGAACAGTCTTGCTCAGCACGGTCAGCATTAATAATTACATAATCAAGTTTTGCCTGCTGTGTACTTTAATTTCTGGAAGTAAACCTTTTTCAGAGAAGTGAGCCCTTGCTTATGAAGACAGCTAATTTGAAAACATCTTTCAAGATACTAATCCTACTGGACTAACTTTCCTAGTGGCTTTAATGAGAGACCACACCAAGCCTTTCCAAAATTGGGTACTGTGTAACCATTGTCACAAAGAGATCCACTGAAAATGAAAGTTTTGGCAAGGAACATAAAGAAGCAAGCTGCAAATGCTAGTGCACGCTCATTCACTCTAGCAGAACCTGAAGTCACGACCTGACCGGTCAACCACACACCTCATTTGGAACTGAAAGTCCTCCGTGAGGCAGCAGCGGAGACCAAGAGTGGGGGAAGTGAACAGCACTGTGTTAAGCAAACAACAAAAAAGGGGTGGGGGAAAAGAGGGAGACTTAAATATTAACATAAAGAAACTTTTATGCTTGTTTTGTTTAAAGTGAGATGGTTAAAAGCAGCTTTTCTCTTCTGCATGGTGACGTTTCCAAGCTGTATTTAAGTCAACGATCAGTTGTAAACTTTCAAACACGCCATAATGTTTTGTTCAGCGTTACCAACAACCTCCATTCCCAAGGCATTCGTAACAGATTCTGCTGCCTAAGCTTCTTTTCCACAGATAGCAAATGAATTAATTCATACGCTTGTGTTTGGAACTTAGGTATGTTAGCCCACTCATCTCTTCAGTTATCTCAAGCTTCAAAATGTAAACCCTCCAGATGGACTACTCCTGCAAGCAAGGTGGGCACTGATTCTGCATTTACAACACTACCATTACTTCCAACAGAAACTGCCAGCTAATTAATGTAGCTAATTAAATGGCATATAGGATTAATACTTAAAGCATCGAAAAGTAGCCATCTAGTCGATCCAAAAAGACATGCATCAGGCTCAAGGCGTTTCTAGCAAGCTACTAATTAGCCAAGCATGTACAGACAGCTCCATTATTGAACCAATAGTCAGGAAATTAATTTGGCGGAGGAGACAAATAAATGCATCTTTTCCTAGTTAAGCCAATGGCGATGGTAGAAACGGGGGGGGGGGGCGCGGAGGGAAGACACTTACTCAAGAGTCCTTTGAGACAACAGCACCCACCCAGCCACCCCCAGGTGCAGGTGCTACTGTGGCAGCATTAGGCGGAGAAGGTCACGTCACACACTCACTGCCAGTTTAGCGCCCTGCCTAATCACTCCAGGTGCCTGTGCTGGGGGGCTGGATGCCGGCTCCCCCCCCCCCCCCCGGACGCACCACCCCAAGGAGACACCGCAGCCAAGAGGCAGCAGCGTCCCGCGGACAGCCCCACAGCCCGCCCGGATGGGAGCAGGCAGGGCCCGTACACGGTGCGGCTACTTTCGTGTGAGCCCTGACGCTTCCCCCCCCCCCAGACCGGTAGCCGCAGCCTTGCCCTGCACGCCCAGCCCCTGACTGGGCGCGGAGCCGGGGCAGACTGCAGCGGGCGGGATTAACGCCGCGACGCGCCTGGGCTCCTGCTCGCCGCCCGGGAGTGCGCGGGAAACCCGCCACATGCCCCGCGCAGCGCCCGGGGCCAGCGCATCTCCCCGCTCGGCGGGGCCCCGGAGACTCACCGCGGCGCAGGGCACTCTCCGCTCAAGGGACGCGGCCAGACTCGCTCGCAGCAGCCGCTAGGGCGGCCCCGGCGCCTGTTTAAAGGTCCCAGCGCGGCCGGGGCGGAGCTAGAGCGGGGAGCCCGGCCCCACACGCCGCCCCGGCCAGCCCCCGCTCCCAGCCAGCAGCACTATTTGAAACCCGAGGTTTCAGCTCAACCCCCGAGGTGGGGCAGAAGCCTGGAGGCCGGGCAGGCAGTGCCGGCGGGGGAGCTAGATCTCAAACCTCAGCAGCCCGGCTACGGTTGTGTTGTATTGTAAGGCAGCGCATGGCGCGGGTGTAGGTAGCTTTGGAGAGGGGCCTTGATTCCCCGCCTTCCTCCCCCTTCCCTTTTCTCCCCACTCCCACCCCAGGGCTGTGCCAGACAGCTGAGCATGACTAGCTGGTCTGAGACTGACTGTCGCCTACAAGTGCAAATCGGAGTGACCACAATAAACCAATGTCAGATTGCACGTTTCGCTCTGCTTTTCTTTCTCCATTGTAAGCATCTGGAGAAAGTGTTTCGGGCGCCGTTAGAACTGATCCTTCAGCACCCACTTCAGAGGATGGTGGTAGTAAGATAGTGGACATCTAAAAAGAGCCTGAACGCAGACAATCTGTCTAGCAGAAAACCCCTATTTATTTATTTTGAGAAATATATGTGTTTTTAGGGAGAAAATAATTGTGTGAGCAGCACTTTTCTGCACTTGGAAGTCAGTATCCTATAAGAAAGCTCATCATCCAATAAACCATCTTGTTAGTCTTTAAAGTGCTACATAGTCCTGTCTTTTGTTTCTATACCCTCTTGTTACTGAAGAGAGTTTTCTAATAAAACAAAGAAGCTTACATTTCTACTACACCTTTCATCGGAAAGGATCCAAAGGTGTTTTATAAAATGCATATGGCCACGGATCACTTCACCCACCTTTTGAAATGCAGTCACTTCTGGAGCAGAATGTAGCCTCTGAGTTACAGGATGGACTAGAAGTGAAAAATCCTCTGCAATAATTATATAGAAAAGTACATATCCAAGTTACAACTTAACCATAGCTAAAAAAACAAACTCTTGCACAAATGCGAAAGGATTTTTAATGACCACAAGTGGACATAGTTTCCTACTTATATTGGATCTGAAGGATGGTGCCTCTCAGCACAGCAACCCAAAATATCATGCTAAATTAGTAGTTCCATATTGATCAGTGTAGAAATAGGGTTTGAATATTATTTTAGTAGTATTTAATCTTGTCCACACCACTCTCACCACACTAAACTGTTAGGGTGCGTATACACTGCACCGTGGGTCGAAATAAGATATGCCATTTGAGCTACGCAAATTCTGTATCTTATTTCAGTTTTATTTTGAAATAGCTTATTTCAAAATTTGACGCTGTCTATACAGCACTTATTTCTAAATAAATCGCTATTCCGAAACATCCCTTACTCCTCATGGAATTAGGTTTAGAGGGATTGCAGTGAACCTGTTATATTTTGAAATAACGGGTGCACTCAAAAGACACAAAATAGCTATTTGAGGAAACTGAGCCTTAGAGAACAGTTCTCTGGCAGCCATGCTTGAACTGTGTTTTAATGTTGTTTTAAACATGGTCTCTTCTTTAGTATCAACAGGATCTAGGCTGCTGATTGTTTTTGATTCCTGTCTGTAGAGTTTTCTCTGATCAGGAAGAAGCAGGTTTACCTCCTGCCCGGCGCTCTGTTTACTAACAAAGCATCAAATCAGGCTGAGTATTCAGACAAAGGGGCTCTTTATCTTATTTCAGAACAGGGAGTACTTTCTCAGTAAGCTCTTATGTGTGGGTATTTTCTTACAAAACACTAAATATAATTATTCTAAAGTGAATTGGCATTTTTGATACTGGCATTAACCCAGATAGCACCATTTTGTGTAAGCCCTGAAGCACAACACCTGCTGCAAGTTCAGAGACCACAAATTGTCCATATTATAAGATTAAAAATTACATGAACATCAGGCATATGAATGAGAACAAATGCTAGCTGGCTTCTCCCATTAGAATGAGATAACTAGAACACTGATGGTGCATCTAGACTGGCAAGATTTTGTGCAAAAGCAGTTGCTTTTGCACAAAAACTTGCCAGCTGTCTACACTGGCCGCTTGAATTTGCGCAAGAGCACTGACTTTGTACTGTAATGTACAAAATCAGTGCTTCTTGCGCAAATACTTTCATACTCCCACTCAGGGATAAGCCCTCTTGCGCAAGAATACTTGTGCAAGAGGGCCAGTGTAGACAGGCACCTTATTTTTTTGCGCAAGAAAGCCCGATGGCTAAAATGGCCATCGGAGCTTTCTTGTGCAAAAGTGCGTTTAGATTGGCACAGATGCTTTTGCGCAAAAGCACTTTTTGCACAAAAGCATCCTTGCCAATCTAGACGCTCTTTTGCAGAAATACTTTTAACGGAAAAACTTTTCTGATAAAAGTATTTCCGCAAAATCATGCCAGTCTAGACGTAGCCTGAGTGTTTAGAAGTTGCTGCCTGTGTTTATGATGGTGACTTGCAGATATTTTCCTTTCCAGTTATTATTTTTTGTTCTCACTTGCAATGAATGATGAAGGACCCAACACACTCTGCTACCTTACTCATGCACTCCTTAGTAGTTTACTCCATGATCAAACTCACTGCTTATTCCCTGATGAAGTAAGGTTTCTCACTTTAAATAAAGATGGTAGTGTGACTCACTCACAGTGATTTACCACAGAGATATGCAGCAAAAAAAAAAAAAAAAAAAAAAAAAAGGCAAGAATTCATGTTACTAGAGGCCCTACAGGCTTTCGGGAAAAAAAGGAAAAACAAAGACAAACAATTTTTAGCTGACGTTCATGCCCTTCCTTTGAGACTGCAATAAGAGAAAGGATCTCCTCCAGAAGAGGGGTGGGACAGAGCCAGAAGCTTGGCTACTGCCGACTCTGTTTATCATGTCTAATACACATTTCCCCTGATCTGACCAATCCCTCTCCCAATCCCACCATAAGCTAGCTTGTAGTTAGGATATTTATCTCTTCTCCATGGGTCTCCTCCAGATGCTAAGACATTTTTTCTTTTGATAAAATTTTCTAAAGACCATTATACATATAAACAAAGGAAATCTAAATTAGAATCAAATGACATTACAAGTTCTGTTAAGAGTCTTTGAAACTACTTAGCAGAAGGAAATTCAGAAACCAGCTGGCACTGTTTTTAATAACTTCTCTTATTGTGACTAAATGCTGAGACCTGTACAATAACTAGGCACAGTGGAGTGAGTACATTAGCTGATGGTCTTAATTCCAATACTAAGTTTCCCCACTTTTGATCTTTTGTCATTATGTAATATAGGGCCATACCTATGGGGCAAAGGGAGACAATCATAAGTCCGACACATCAGTGACTATATTGACACCTAGGAAAATCCTCAAGAGAAAAAAATTAACAGTATTATATATCTGAGAATTTTGTATAGCTCTGCATTCATTGTATTTTGTAGAATCACTGTCTGAAAACCAGAATCAAAACCCATTTTGCTTGTGTTTTACTTCTCACCACTTAATACATTTGTGTTGATTCTGGCTGTTCCTGTTGAGAGACATAAAATTTCCAGTCAAGTGACCAAAAATGGAGATTTTCTGTATTATCAAAGGTCATATAAAGGGAGCAGCAAATTGTATAATTCAGAACTTTGTACAGCTAAAAATGGCATCTGGTCTCCTAGCACCTTGTCTCATAATCTTCTCCACCTTGTTTAACCTGCAACCCTGCTCAGGTCTCCTACTCTCTTAATTACTGTACTGAATTTTCTGACTGACCACCTCTCTTCAAGATTGCTCATCTATCCCGTCTTCTAGTCCTTCTGTGACTTCCAGACTATCAATGACAATGACTACTCTTCTGCTCTAGGACCTCTCTTCCTTCCTTCCTTCTCTTCCCTTTCTTCCATTGTCTCAATCATTGACACCTCCCTTCCTGACTCCTTTGAATCTCCCCAGCCAAACCTCATTCCCTCCCATGACCGCTCATATGAATAAATGTGATTGTGCTCCTCTATGTTTGTTTGCCATCTCCATTTTTTACACCCTATGCTAAGTTGTGAGTTCTTTGCAGGCGGAAAACTTTTTAAAGAAGAAACTGCCTTTTTAATTATATGTGTGTACAGCACCCAACACTGGGGGCAGGCTACACCATTTTTAGGGCCTCCAGTCGCTACAGTATTATAAGTAACGATAAAATCATAATTGGCTTCTGTGCCATTTTGCTTTGTCCACCTCCTATAAGTTAATATTTTATATGTGAAAGGCAGGTTTGGGATGGTGAGTTGTTGCTGTTGCTGGTTGGGGTTTTTTCATTTGCTTTGAAAAGGGGTTGTTTGTTTGCTTTTATGCAAAGGGAGCTTTATTATTTCCCTGACACTCAGGGTAGGTGTACACTTGCACTTGATCGACAAAACTTTTGTTTGTCACGGGTGCTTAACTCCTCCATCCCAATAATAAACAAAGTTTTGCTGAGGCAAGTGAAAGTGTGAATGCTGCTTTATGAGCAGGAGTGCTCTCTTGTCTACAAAACAAACCCTCCTTGTAGGAGGCCTTGATCTTCAAAAGTGTGGACAAAGAGCATTCAGACAAGCTGATTTTTAGTGACAAGGATGTGTTGGCACAGCCTTCACACCATTATCAGTAAACACTGCATAGTGAAGACATACCCTGAGTCTGGATAACATTGGATCCTGCCGATGCTTGGCCCAAGCTTATAGGCTACGTCTACACTGGCCCCTTTTCCGGAAGGGGCATGTAAATTTCACTAGTCGTCGTAGGGAAATCCGGGGGGGATTTAAATATCCCCCGCGGCATTTAAATAAAAATGTCCGCCGCTTTTTTCCGGCTTTTAAAAAAGCCGGAAAAGAGCGTCTAGACTGGCCCCGATCCTCCGGAAAAAGTGCCCTTTTCCGGAGGGTCTTATTCCTACTTCAAAGCAAAGCCTCGGAGGACGCCGGCAGTGGGACAGCCCAGACGCGCCGCGGTCCCGCTGCCCACGTCCTCCTCGGCTTTGCTCCATGTCTCCCTGGTCTGCTGGGGGGTGGGGGCACAGCTAGTGTGCCCCCCCCAGCAGACCAGGCTTTTCTCGCCGCCGACGCCTGGGGTAGAGCAGCTGGGGCGCTGCCAGGTTGGTCCCGCAGCACCACTCCTCGGCGCTACTGGACCAACCCGGCAGCACCTCAGCTGCTCTGCCCCAGGCGTCCCCAAGTCAGCCGCTGCTGAAACTGACCAGCGGCTGACTACAGGAAGCCCGAGGCAGAGTTGTCTGCCCTGGGCTTCCTGGAATCAGCTGCTGATCAGTTTCAGCAGCGGCTGACTTGGGGACACCTGCAGTAGAGCAGCTGGGGTGCTGCCGGGTTGGTCTCCACAGCGCCGAGGTGCGGCACTGCGGGGACCTACCCGGCAGCGCCCCAGCTGCTCTGTTCCAGGCGTCCAGATTCAGCTGCTGTTGAAACTGATCAGCGGCTGATTCCAGGAAGCCCAGGGCAGAGCAACTCTGCCTCGGGCTTCCTGTAGTCAGCCACTGGTCAGTTTCAGCAGCAGCTGAATCTGGACGCCAGTTCTGACTTACATACAAATTCAACTGAAGAACAAACCTACAGTCCCTATCTTGTACGTAACCCGGGGACCGCCTGTAATGTAAAATGTCAATTTGCTGTTCTATTGCTGCTCCTTGTTATTATTTTTTTCTGGGGGGAGGATATTCTGGTTCTCTCTTTTTAGATCTGAATGAGCCTTTAATTTTTATACCTGAGCTGGTTATCATTCAAAGCATCTTGAACTATTGATGTAAGTAGTATTGTGTTAGTATTGTGTATACTGAAATACTGTAGTCAGTAAAACAACAATAACAACATTTGTAAGTCATTTTCCCTGCTTAATATGAAATATTATTTTAAAGCTAAAGGTAGAGCTTTTCATTGCTATTAACCTTAAAGGCCAAGTAATTTTCAGTGTTATCGTCAGTATCTCAATTTCTCAAAACCTGGTCATAGCAAAGGGGGATTGTCAAAGAAGTTCTACACAGCATTTATGAGAAAGCAAGGAGAAAGCCATTTATGCTGTGTCACCCTTATTTGCCCCTCAACAGAAATGCTTTTTCCTTCTCAACATTTGAATACATTTTAATTATGTTTTCTTTACATGACTCCTTTCAGTCATAAGTCTCAACCAGCTGTTTCATTTATAGAACAAAAGTATGATAGAGCCACAAAATTTGCACAAATACACCACGAAGGAAGCATAGGCACTATAATTATAGAGTTTACCTTTTTTGTGACTTTTGAATGAACTGTTAAGTTGCAAAATACACATTTAGTGAGAGACATAGGTCTAAGGAAGCTTCTGTATAAGTAAATTACATTTTTAAATGTAATTTTCCTAATTAGAGAGTAATAAGCTTGGTTTGTTAACATATCTTTCACCTACATGAAAATCATTATAACTGAGTGACAAGCATTTTTACCTTTTTAATGATTACTGAGTTACATGATCTTCTATTCCCAAACTAGTACAATTCTATCAAATCTGCAAACAATTCTATTGTGGTCTGTATATTACCAACATGACGATCATTGATGCTTCTCAACATCTAAGGCATGTCAGATTTGTGACCTTATTTCAAGTCTATGCAAAGTGACCTTGGGAATGACATACAGCATGACAATCAACGCCGAATAGTTTCAGAGGAGTTTGTTATTCACACATTGACTCTTGCTGAAATTTTTTTCCTTATAAAAGGTTATTTTTAAGAGTGAACTTTGTTTTAAATCATGGCTATTCAACTTTGGAAGCCATGGGGGCCACAATGATACTCAGAACACATGCCAAGGGCCGCAAATTAAGTATGGCTACATATACATGCAAATATATATACAAATCTATACAAATAGCTTCTTTCACAGTGACAGACATGAATACAAAGCACTTCCCACAATGCCCCAACACTCCCTTCCGGGGCGCTAGAAACACTGTCAGCCTGTACCGGTCTGTTCCAGCCAGCCTATCTGCTTGCATCTTTCAATGCTCACCTTGCCTGGAGAACGCCTCGCCTTTGTGGAGCATGTTCGCAGTGGAGGCCATGTTCAAAGGATCCCACCTGTGGGCCACATGTTGAGCCCTGCATAAACCCAAACCGTACCGTGGGCTGCAGACAAACAGGCCGCTTGTTGAGTAGCCCTGTTCTAAATGATAACGAATGCTCACCTACATCTGTGCGCATGGCCTGATCTAAAGCCCATAGAAATCAAGAGGCATTTTTAAACTTTTGGATCAGATTCTCAGAATCCAATTCAGCAGACTGTTTTCCTCAGTGGCCCTCATGCCTTGGTGGAGTCCCATTGACTTAAATGGTGACCTCCTGATGCATGCAGGGCCCTGCACAAACCTGCTGTCACAAGGACTCCATTTTTCTCAATCATGCCTGCAAATAGGTGGTACTGTTTTACAATCCTTAGATGTGAGGTTTCAAAACATTTTAATCTAAGTTTGATCAGGGCTGTGAAGGAATTACATTCTTGTGAATTGCTCAGTTCCTTAGTAAGGAAGCATGAGTGGAGGGAAATTCCTTGTTTAAGCAACTCTTTATAATACATTGCTTGGAAAGACAGATGTCTTATATTTATTTTGTTTTTTCTACCCAATGCTTAAATCCTGGTTGAGGTTTCTATAGACTTATCAAAAACCCACAAAGAAGATGAAAGAAACATACAATTTGTATCTAATCTTAAATACATTTAGGGAAGTAATGTGCTAGGCAGACCGCTGGTGCTGATGTTATCAGGGTCATTGTGCTTTAGAAGCTGAACAAAATATTGAAATTATTATATGCAAGTTCTGAGGTTTTCAGAGAGATCTGTGAAAAGCTTAGCAAAACTTGAACTCTATTTAAGGTGCCAGCTCAGCAGAATGCTAATACCTGTAATAGTAATGACGTCACTCTCCTGGCAGGGAACACAATTTTGGTTGAAAGCTTTGGTTTTCTTAATACAGGTTGACTTACTCACAGGGCCAGATTGTGCCATGGAAAAACCTGTGGGTGAGGGCTTAACTGGTTTCAGAGATTTACAGGATCTGTCACTGTCTGACAAAATTTCATTAGTGTGGAACTAAAGCTGAGGTCCCAAACAGCTTGTTTCAATAATGCTGCATGTGACTCCCTTTTAGGAGAGCAGGGAAGTGCTCTTCAATGGCAGACACAGAGTAGCTATCAAGGTGAAATGGTCTAGGTTTGCTAGAATGTGGCATGACAGCTGAGAGATTTGCTGGAGATGGGCCCAGCCTGGTGACACAATAGTGTCTGACATGGTTCTGATTAGCATGAGATGAAAAATCAGAAGACAAACTAAAATATATCAATGAGATTTATTTCTGACATCACTCTCACTCCATCTGAGCACCTCATATCGTGTCCAAACCCTGCAACATCATTGCCTTTAGTATCATCTCCTGGTAAGAGCAGAAAACATAAAAGAAAGTAACTCAGGGAAGGGGTTCAGAGGGGTAGCCGAGTTAGTCTGTAACAGGAAAAACTTAAAAAACAACAAATAGACTAGTAGCACTTTAAAGACTAATCAAACATGTAGATGGTATCATGAGCTTTCATGGGCACATCCCAAGTGTTTGTTGTTTCATTATCTCTTTGCTAGCCAATTCAGGCCTGTTGTGTTACCCTTCTTTTGCTAGCAACCAGTTCCTCTCATACCCACTTCCGATCTAATTTCCTTGGCTGACCTTGAGATGCAGGTGACCTACCCACTGTAAGCTTTTGTAGGAAAGGAGAGGGGGGCCCTCTTGGTGCCAACTAGTAAAGGGCAGAAGGAGTACTTAGGGTTTTACAGGAATCCCCAAGGTTAGCTATCTGCATAATAGTTCATGAAAGGGAGGCATGTGAGTTCCGTACTGAGACCTAGCACCCCACTGGTCCTCATATTCATTGTGAAATGTGTAAATGGATAATATTTAAGAAGTTATGTAGCTATACTGAAAAGTATGTTGTTACTGTCTTAGAGTTAAGGCTGGTCACCTGGAGGTAATGTACCTTGGAAATGTTTTTTTCGGGCAGAAGGTAACAGTCTCCCAGGCTACATCTACACTGGCAGCATCTTGTGCAAGAACTCTTCTTGTGCAAAAACTCTTCCACAAGAGAGCGTCTACACTGCCATGTGCTTTTGCTCAAGAGATGTGCTTTTGCGCAAGAGCATCCATGGCAGTGTAGACACCCTCTTGCGCAAGAAAGCTCTGATGGCCATTTTAACCATAGGGGCTTCTTGCGCAAGAAATTCATGTTGCCTGTCTACACTGGCCTCTTCTGGAAGAGCTCTTGCGTAAGAGAGCTTCTTCCTGAGAGGGAGCGTCAGAGTTCTCACGCAAGGAGCCCTGATTTCCTACAGTACACCGTCAGTTTACTTGCGCAAGAATGCGCGGCCAGTGTAGACAGGCAGCATGTTTTTGCGCAAGAGCAGCCATTTTCGGGCAAGAACGCACCTGTGTAGACACAGCCCCAGTGTGGCCATTTGTATATCTCACACTGTGTGCCTATTTGCATACTGAGACAGAGCCTGAATGAAAGAAATACTAAGAGATCTTCAAGAGAGGTAATTTACGGGACTAAATGAACAGCGGATTGTTCCCTGTTCATGAATAAAGATAAAGGATTAGTCTGGTATATCTGGGACTACAAGGAGAGAGAGACATTGAATGCTACACTTGGCAGGAATTAGGCTTGCCAACTTCCTAATCACACAAAACTGAACACACCTGTCGCACCCTTCCCTGCCCCTTCCCTGAGGCCCTACAGCTGCCCTTTCTCTGAGACCTGCTCCTTGTTCCCTCCCTCCACTCACCTTCACCATGCTGGGGTAGGGGTTATGGTGCAGGTGGAGCGAGGGTTCTAGATGGAGCTGCAGATGGGGCCAGAAATGAAGGGTTACGGGTGTGGAAGAGGCTCCAGACTGGGGGAGGAGGTAGGGGTGATGAGAGGGTGAGGGCTCTGGCTGGGGAATACAGGCTCTGGGGTAAGGCCAAGAGTAAAGGGTTTGGGGGAGCTCAAGGTAGTGCTAACTGGAGCTACTGGCATTCCTTTTGGATTGGGCATTCTAGCTGAAAATGAAACACCTGGCAACCCTGCTAGGCATACTGACAGTGTGCTTACCACACGAAAGGAGGGTCACAGCCAGCCTGGCTGTAAAGCACTGGAAAGATCTTGGGTGAGCAATACTCTACAGATGTGAGAGTATCCTGTAAATTAAGTGTAGGCTCTAGAAAGCATGTTATTTTATTTTATAACTATTTGTTTCCACCATTTGTATTTGCTTCTACTTGAATCGCTACACGTTGTTTGCTCAACTTATACTTCATTTTGCAACAGACATATCTAAGTCCTGTGAGTTAAGCAGAGGGTTGATCTGAGGTGAAACTGGTAAGCTGGACTGCATTACTTCTGTGGAAGCAGGGAATCTGAGTGTCCAGTGGACCACAGGCTGGACACTCCTGGCAGTCCCTCAGAGGGCCCAAGGACTGGGGTGTGCCAATTGCTGAACTGTATTGTGACAAAGGGGCCTGTGAGGCCTAGAGGAGAGCAAATAGTGTTGTCATAGTTTCCAGTGGAGCTGGAGAGCTGACTACAGAAGCATAGACAGGCTTCCTCATGCTAGGGGCAGATGGTAGTGAGGTGCCTCCCAACTCTAGGTGCTCCTGGGAAGCAGCACAAGTTCCATTCTAAATTCCATGAGATTCTCCTAATGGAATTTCCTTTGCATTTTTCCATTAAAGGAGAGGGACTCTGGACCTCACAGAAGAAGCCAGGGGACTGTAATCTAAACTTAATTGGAAAATCATACCTCATCTCTGTGGATTTTGGCGTCTCCACCCTGTTCCTTTAGCCTCCCTCTTTGGCAGCATGGCTTGCTTATAATCCATAAGGCCATTATCTTTCCTCCACAATTACCACACCCTTACCTCTCCTGTCTAAGGAGATGTAATGGAAAGGGAGTGGCACTATTTCCCTAACTGGATTTCTGGCAGGAAATCTGCCAGGCCCTAAGGGACTAAACTGAAGTAAGTGGCTGCTTTGTAGCTCCTTTCTCCCCTAGCATGGCTTCTCGTAATCATAGGGTTTTAATAGCATGGAGTTTCTATAGAGGAGCTTAGTGGAATCACCTACTGTCTTGTCTCTTCAATCTTTGAGAAGGCACATCAGAGCCATAGTTGGTAACTTACTATAACATTTGTATGAAGAACACATGTCATAGCAGAATGTAAAGGTAGACCATAGGAATCCTTAATTTTCAGTTTATAGTAACAAAATATTGAAGGGTGGACATTCTCCATTCTGTCAAAACCCACTGAAGGAGAACACTTACGTAAAATCTTGAGTACCATGCGCACCTGCCTTTTAAACATCAGAATTCTTGAATAAACTAATCTTATCTATAACGCACATCCCCATTGTATTCGAGATTTTACAGTATCCTATTTGCCCCTATATTCCTCCTGCTAATACTTCTAACACCATATAAGCAACTCCAAAGCACAACAAATCTACAAAGTCAGATTAGAAAGCTCCTCACAACTCAAAGGCACAACTGCAAACACAAACCAAGCTTGCACCTGCCGGGGGAGCATCCCCCACTCTGCTGCCAGCACGCCGAGCTCGCGCCTGCCGGGGGAACCTCCCCCACCCAGCTGTCCGCGTGCCAAGCTTGCGCCTACCGGCCCCTCCTCCCCCGCCCGCCCAGCTCATGCTTGCCAAGGGTGAGTTTAAAATTTTAAAAAATAAAACTCCTATAGATAATGCGCACCCTGACTTTGATGCTAAAAAAACCCAGAAAAAAGTGCATTATTATTGAGATTTTACAGTATGCTGAAAGATGCAAGGGCTGCTGATGGGCTAGAACTGTGCTGCCTTTAATTACCTGGGAAAGCCGAATAGGTGGCAATGCAGAAAGGGCTTTCTTGTGCTTCTTATTAGCCTGGAGAGCATGTATTTAACAATTCCATTTTTTTGTAAATGTTATCAAACAGTAACCATGACCTGAGCCTGCTATTGTCTTTTCTGTCTCCTGATGTCTGGGATGGCCAAAATGGAAGATGACTTTTGGTCTCTGCAGCTGCACCCCGCATCCATATATAACAAGGGCTGGGGTCATGGTCTCCATATTTATTGAGGGCATGTGGCTAAGAATTATTCAGATTCAGTGGAGATCAGACTTTATGTGCATAGCAGCTGCGCTTCTGCTTCTCTCTGGCTTCCTGATGGCACAGCAGGCTCAGTAGTCATGCTTCTGTTAGTCCTCTGGTATGACTGCATTCTTGGGGCTCTGCTGATAGGGGAGACATGATACACACACAGGAAGCTGACTGAAGAAGCATTAGCCTCTGCTGCTAATTTGGCATAAATCCCACTACTATGGGAGAAGATTGTACTAGAGGAGCAGTCCCCTTTCTCTGTCTGTGCTGTCTGACATGTATAGTTGGTGTGCAGGGTTAGTGGCAACTACCATATGATGGTACCATGGCATCATATACCATATAACTGTATTTCCCTGCTATAGCTAAAGCCTTACATATATGTATAAGCAGACCCTGAATGAGCTCTCCCCTGACATCTAGTGGTGAGCTGTGGAAGAGGATTTCAGGAGCTTATTTGCATGGGCACACCCACCCTGCCTTGATGCTCAGCATGATGGGATTGCTTGTCCAAATGATTGCTTTTGGCTGGTTTCAAAATCAGTCTAATTGTTATTAGGACTAGAGTTATAAAAAGTTGTTATCGTTGTGGTGTGACTCCAGGGCAGAAGACCTATACCCGGCATACCCCAATGCAGAGACTCACCTTCAACTAAATGGAACTTTCTGGGTGGGGAACATGGGTTCCAAATCCCAATGAAGGGGAGAGAAAGAACACAGGTGTTTGTATTGGGCAGTGGTTATTATTTGACCCTTTCTCTCTGGTATAATAAAAGAGCTAATTTAGATTCAATTGAGAGTCTTGTTAAAGGCTGTAGAGCTGAATTCACTGATACTTAAATCAGTGGTGAGCAACCTGATGGCCATATTACCCACTGGGGTTCTATGCATGGC
This sequence comes from Pelodiscus sinensis, assembly GCF_052426305.1. Taxonomy (NCBI): domain Eukaryota; kingdom Metazoa; phylum Chordata; order Testudines; family Trionychidae; genus Pelodiscus; species Pelodiscus sinensis. Next base: position 70,566,269 of record NC_143052.1, read on the forward strand.
TTGTGCATCCCTCTCTATCTCCTCCCTCTGTGCTTCTCACATGTGGTGGGGGGCCGGCACTGACCTACCTACTTACACACTTCTGGAGCACTGTATAAATCTTATTCATGCCTGTTTCCTGCTCTTCTATCTTCTTCCCAGAGCCTGCATGCTACAAATCAGCTGATTCATGGCATTCAAGCTCTGAGAGGGAGGGGGAGAAGCAGTAAGGGGCATGAATCGGTCATTCTTGGTGCTCCACATGTGCTGGCATGGAGGGGAAGGAAAAGGGATGGGGGAGGAGGCAGGGAAGAGGCCAAGAGAGGGTTTCAGGGTGGAGTGGGGGCGGGGCTTGGAACAGAGGGGAGGGCTCTACAGCCCCTGGCAATGTGAGAAGTGACATGGATTTAAAGCAAAGGCATGTGTGAGGTGCATGCTGATTACACACAATATTGTGAGAGCCATGTACTATCTCCCCTTCTTGATGTTCCTTTTGTTGATGATTGAATTTGTCCCTAATAATGGATCAGTTTCTGTTGAAAAGGCACGATAAAGAAGGAGAATCAAGTGCAATGTATTTAATCTTATTTTTGGGGTCATGGTTTGTGCACATGCCCGATTTCAGTCTTGTGGCCCTCTCAGATGAAGGAGGGAAACTCATGCCGCCCACTCACTAGCCTTGGTTGCCTATCATTGGTCTAAGTATTAGACCTATTTTGGGACAGTGTCTCTGATGTGCCAGCAGTGAGGGTCCCTTACTAATAGCTGAAATCACTGTGAACTAAGAGCGGGAGCGGGAAGAGAGCTGAAGACATCTCAGTGAATGGCCAGCATGGTGACTGGTGGAGAAGTGCAGCCAGTAGGATGATTGGTAGAAAGGAGGGGCCAGATGCCAGCAATGCAGCAACTGGAGAGACATGGCCAGCAGTGGGGCTGGTGGAGAGGATGGCCAATGGTCAGCAGGGCAGCTGGCAGTGAGGAGTGGCCAGTAGTGTGGCTGGCAGAGAGGCATAGTCAGCAAGGTGGCTGGTGGAGAGGGCCAGAGTGGAATCCTCCAATCAGCCTGTGGGGCGGCAAACAAGTGCCCGAGCAATGGAACATGTAAGGTGCTTCCTTAATTCTCCCACTTCCATCCAGGTGAGCTCTGAAGATGAATGTCTGAACTTGGGCTGTGAATGGGGTGCAGAGAAGGGACAGGAATGTTAAGAGGACTTTTGGGTGGCTGGACTTAAGAACTTGAAGGAAAAGGAAACTGCTCAGTTTTCTTGGGGATGGATCTTTTGCTCATGGGTTATGTTTATGAACCCATGCTCAGTATTTTCTCAAATTAATGCTGAGTTACTTCCCTCCTTTTATTAAAAGTTTTTGGTTACGCTCACACTCTGTGCTTGTGAGAGGGGAAGTATTGCCTCTTAGAGGCACCTGGGCAGGATATGTAATTGTCCCAGGTCACTGGGTGGGAGTTTGAGCTGGTTTTGTGTTGTATTGTTGAAAAAGTACCCTTGAAGACTGAACCCGGCTCTTGTTGCTACCAACTCTGACTGGCAGAAGGGTTACACAGATTATAATTATAACAATTGAAGATATTTTAATTGCTTATTTTACAAATTAATTATCTATTTTAATGGTGCAAATAATTAAATGTACCATGGAAACATTAATATTGTGTGGGGGAGGGAGGAAGCAGGTTTCAACAGGAAAAGTATGTCAAGACTGAATGCTTGCAGATGTCACAGTGTGTTAATTAGCTAATGTTGACATATAGGCCAATATAATCCACAGTGAAATTTTTTTTTTTTTTTTTTTTGTCAGTAGGAGCTGTGCACCTAATCGGAGGCATGCACCATGGATTGTGTACCACTGAGTAGTTGCATCATGCTGCACTCTTCTCTTGTGTGGTTTCTTTGGATGACAATTTATATCACTCCCTATCTTACATATTGAGAAAAGCTACTTGTGCATCAAAGAAGAGTACTGAAAGCTATGGTCACTCATCACTGCACAATCTTTGGCAATGACCATCACATCTTGGCACATGAGCACAGGCACAGCAATAGTACAGCTATGAGGGCATTCAGGGCCACTTCTCTGTGCTGTTGACAAGTTGTTTTCAAGCCTTTGCTTATTAATTGTCTTTAGCAATTCACTCCACTTTGAATGACCTAGTTACATAACATTCACTGTGTAACAGTGCACAAACCTCATTTTTTAAGACAAAAGAGAACATGTCCAGTACATTTGCCTCTAGCTACAAAACTCTAGTGCAGAAAAGAGAGGAAAGCATTAAAAAGATTTCTTCAGAATGTTTTTTCAAGTGATATAAAGACTCTTCAGCTAAAGAGAAATTCCTCAGATAAGAACCATACAAGCTACAAGGTTGCCCTCACCTGTCTTACTAACAGCATCTTTGACTATTGAGACTGAAATGTTTTTTTGAATTAATTATTATTTTGTGTTGTTGGTTTGCTTTTGATATTTCATTGGGCTTGGAGCATGAGCCTACGCTGTGGTGCTTCTGATCGATTTCTCCCTCTGTTGAAAGTTAGCTTATCATTTTGGTTGTCATGCATCAGTACAGAGCTGTAGTATTTGCTTTTCCAACACTCTAGGGGAAGAGTTAGTTTAACAAACGTAATTCTGGGGGGCAATTTTTCAAGTGCACGAAAATAATTAATTGCAATGCCTCACACAATGGGGTATTAGTCTTGGTTGGGACTGATAGGATCCTATTATTATTACTATTATTATTATTTATTTTATTAAAGTTTATTTCCTCATAAAGTAGATGGCCTTTTACACATGTAGAGACACTTGCTTCCCCCCAAAAAGTTATAGTATAAATAAAATAAGACACAAAGACAGGTGTTCAGGACAAGGTGACTATAGGGAGTATTGCTTGAAAAGACTGAATTTAAAGGGGACTCAAAGTGATGAGGAAAGGTGCTTGTTGGATAAAAACTGGGGGAATATTATAGGCACAGTAAATGGTATAAAGGCAAGAGTGGCAAAAGGAGACAGAAAAAAGCAAAAATGTAAGACTACTACAGAGGAGCATAAGTGGTAGAAAGAAGCAAGATGGGTGTGTGTGTGGAGATAAGATTAGAGAAATATGTAATGGAAAGAGAATGTAGGGCCTAGTTGATGAGGACAAGGAGCCTAAATTTGACACAGTAAGAAGCAGGAAGGCTGACCAGGGGAAGGTTATGATGATCAGTGTATTGACAATGACAAAACCATTGATGAGAATTTTAGTAGTAGGAACAGTAAGATAATAGTATATTGTGGACATAATAAAAAGAAATAATCCATACTTCTATTAATAGTAGCTTTAAAAAACCCTTTATGTGGAAAATGAAACCTAATTTTATACCTCAGCTGCCTGGCGTCAGTAAGTATAAACATTTTCTGTACAGCACAGGCATTTTCTATATTCCTCAGGGGTACTGAATGCTGTTTGTGTGGATAGAATAATTCTCCCAGTACTCTGCTTCTCTTAATGTGTCCTAGAAGTGCATTACCTGTATTCTTAATAAACAGCCAACTGATTTATACTCTGTTACCCTCAACCATTACTTTTCTTCACTCACCTCCCAAAAGTTTATCTCCTGAATGTGAAAGTAATTTGTATAAAAATAAAGTTTATAGAGATTGACTTAGCTGGTAGAATTTTAAGTAGGATTTGGTATATCCATAATGAAATCTCATTCACTATAGTCACACACAGTGTTATTTATTCTGCCCAGCACACTTTAGTTGAAACAGATGTGAGCCATTTGAGTGAAAACTGTCTCTTTCTAACCCAATCCAATAGAAATAGAACTAGTGCCACTAAACTTTTTTTTTCTGAGATTTTATCTATTTTTCCCCATTACTTTTCTTCTCTAAACTGCAGTTCTTTTTTGGCTACAGTATAAAATTATGGCCTGCAATATTTCCCGTTGTATCTTCTGTATCTTTTATTAGTGTTTTCTTTCCCACTTTTACTTACTGATTCATTACTACTCCAAGTACAAATTCATCGCTGGACTGTGCTACCTAGCATATGTTGGCTAGCATATTTGAAAAATTAGAATCATAGAATAAATCGAATCATAAAATACTAGGATTGGAAGGGACCTGGAGAGGTTGTCGAGTCCAGTCCCCTGCCCTCATGGCAGGACCAAATATTGTCTAGACCATCCCTGATAGACATTTATTTAACCTACTCTTAAATATCTCCAGAGACGGAGATTCCACAACCTCCCTGGGCAATTTATCCAGGGTGTTTGACTACTCTGACAGTTAGGATCTTTTTCCTAATGTCCAACCTAAACCTCCCTTGCTGCAGTTTAAGCCCATTGCTTCTTGCTCTATCCCCAGAGGCCAAGATGAACAAGTTTTCTCCCTCCTCCTTATGATACCCTTTTAGATACCTGAAAACTGCTATCATGTCCCCCCTCAATCTTCTCTTTTCTAAACTAAACAAACCTAATTCCTTCAGCCTTCCCTCATAGGTCATGTTCTCTAGACCTTTAATCATTCTCGTTGCTCTTCTCTGGACCATCTCCAAATCTTTCTTGAAATGTGATGCCCAGAACTGAACACAATACTCCAATTGAGGCCTAACCAGCGCAGAGTAGAGCGGAAGAATGACTTCTTGTATCTTGCTCACAACACACCTGTTATTGCATCCCAGAATCATGTTTGCTTTCTTTGCAACGTCATCACACTGCTGACTCATATTCAACTTGTGGTCCACTATAACCCCTAGATCCCTTTCTGCCGTACTCCTTCCTAGACAGTCGCTTCCCATTCTATATGTGTGAAACTGATTGTTCCTTCCTAAGTGGAGCACTTTGCATTTGTCTTTATTAAACTTCATTCTATTTACCTCAGACCATTTCTCCAATTTGTCCAGGTCATTTTGAATTATGACCCTTTCCTGCAGATCAGTCGCAACCCCTCCCAGCATGGTATCATCTGCAAACTTAATAAGCGTACTTTCTATACCAATATCTAAATCACTGATGAAGATATTGAACAGAGCCGGTCCCAAAACAGAGCCCTGCGGAACCCCTCTTGTTATGCCTTTCCAGCAGGATTGTGAACCATTAATAACTAGTCTCTGAGTATGGTTATCCAGCCAGTTATGCACCCACCTTATAGTAGCCCCATCTAAGTTGTATTTACCTAGTTTATTGATAAGAATATCATGCGAAACCGTATCAAACGCCTTACTAAAGTCTAGGTATACCACATCCACTGCTTCTCCCTTATCCACAAGACTCGTTATCCTATTATAGAAAGCTATCAGATTGGTTTGACACGATTTGTTCTTTACAAATCCATGTTGGCTGTTCCCTATGACCTTGCCACTTTCCAAGTGTGTACAGATGATTTCCTTAACTGCTTGCTCCATTATCTTCCCTGGCACAGAAGTCAAACTAACTGGTCTATAGTTTCCTGGTTTGTTCTTATTTTCCTTTTTATAGATGGGCACTATATTTGCCCTTTTCCAGTCCTCTGGAATCTCTCCTGTCTCCCATGATTTTCCAAAGATGATAGCTAGAGGCTCAGATACCTCCTCTGTCAGCTCGAGTATTCTAGGATGCATTTCATCAGGCCCTGGTGACTTGCAGGCATCTAACTTTTCTAGGTGATTTTTAACTTGTTCTTTTTTAATTTTACCTTCTAAAACTACCCCTTTCCCACTAGTATTCACTACGTTAGGCGTTCCTTCAGATTTCTTGGTGAAGACCGAAATAAAGAAGTCATTGAGCATCTCTGCCATTTCCAAGTTTCCTGTTACTATTTCTCCCTCCTCACTGACCAGTGGGCCTACCCTCTCCTTGGTCTTCCTCTTGCTTCTAATGTATTTATAAAAAGTCTTCTTGTTTCCCTTTATTCCGGTAGCTAGTTTGAGCTCATTCTGTGCCTTTCCCTTTCTAATCTTGCCCCTGCTGTTTGCCTATATTCATCCTTTGTAATTTGTCCTACTTTCCATTTTTTATGTGACTCCTTTTTTTATTTTTAGATCATGCAAGATCTCATGGTTAAGCCAAGGTGGTCTTTTGCCATATTTTCTATCTTTCCAACACATCGGAATAGCTTGCTTTTGGGCCCTTAACAATGTCCCTTGAAAAACTGCCAACTCTCCTCAGTTGTTTTTCCCCTCAGTCTCGATTCCCATGGGACCTTATGTATCAGCTCTCTGAGCTTACCAAAATCCGCCTTCCTGAAATCCATTGTCTCTATTTTGCTGTTCTCCCTTCTACCCTTCCTTAGAATTGTGAACTCTATGATTTCATGATCACTTTCACCAAAGCTGCCTTCCACTTTCAAATTCTCAACTAGTTCCTCCCTATTTGCTAGGATCAAATCTAGAACAGCTTCCCCCTTCCTACTAGCATTCACTAACCAGCCTAACCAGCGCAGAGTAGAGCAGAGAAATGACTTTGTGAGTAGAAAAGGGCACATGCTTAACCAGTCAAGTTAAAGCTTAACGAAAAGCCTAGGCTTTAGCTCAGCCAATGTAATGGCTCAGCTAACATGTTCTAACACTACATATCTTTAAACCCTAGCATAAACAAGAACACAGGGTCTAATTCAAAACCCAGTGAAGAAAATCAGAAGACTCTCAATGATTTCTGAGAGTTTTGGACATTCCTGAATCCATTTCTTTGTCAGTTTCCCTATCTGTAAAAGTGGGACTAATAATAACCAACTTCACAGGAGGCCATGGGAGTCCTAAGTAAGAAAGGCCAGATCATGAAATCCATATGCAGAAAGGTACTTTGAAGATATAAAGTGCTAACGGTTATTCTTATAGTTCCATTCCTTTAGCAAGCGGCTTTTTGGTTTTTATTTCTCATCTGCAGTTTCAGATATTTTTCCTCCACTGGCTATATGGACAACATTGAGAATTTAACAAACCTGGAATATGTGAACAAACTGCAGCATATTATATCAACAGCGAAAGAGCAAAATTATAACCATCAAAAAGGATTTTGTAATATTAAAGTCTATTTTGTATTATTTTTACATCCTTAAATTTAACATATGAATTTCATTGTACATAATACAGGAACTTTCATTCCAAGACTGCTCTTATGACGGTAATACTCCATTTTACATCTGTCAGTCACTGCGGATCTTCTGACATAATTAACTTTGAATGTTAAGCAAATAGTTATCTGTTTCTGAAATTCAAGGTTTAAATTATTTTTATTTATTTACATGTACTTTGCTTTTATTTTGTCTTGCAGTCAGATATCTTTTTCAATTCAGTATTATTTAATTAGCCAAACATGTAGCAAAATCAAAACTGAGCTGCTCTGGCTAAATCACAGACATTTTCTATGAAATATAATACAAAGTACAATGATTTTTTTTATTGCAAATAAAAACAAGATGGACTAAAATGACTTTTTATTGTTTATACTTTCTGTGGACCAAAGGTTTCTGAAACTAATTTCACTGGACTTAGGATCAGGCCCTATATAAACTGGGAAAATCATCCAAAAGATAAGCACTTTAATTGTTGGTGATACTGTTTTTGTTGATAAATACAAGAAGTAGCTATTCACTTGTGCAATCTCTGAGTTCAAACAGGAATTCTGCCAATCCAGGTGCTCTGCAATAGAACCTCTGATGTACTGATCAACTGCTCTTTCAACATTATGTGGTTCATCCTTCCTGTTCTGCATATTGGGTAAAATTTTCAAAAGTGCCTAACAGACTTAGAACTTAAGTCCCATTGTCAAATGGGGCAGGCACTGCAGAGCTCAAGTCCCAGAATTCTGGAAGTATTTAAGTGTTGAAAGATACAGATTGGTGCCTTTCTAGATTTTCAGAAGTCCATTAGCTGCCTAGCTCCAAGTGGGTGCTATGGGAATGAGTTGCCTAACTTCTCAAGCACTCTTGAAAATCCAACTAAGTATCAAAGTTTGGCAATGAGGCCACAGGCTTGCATGGTGGATCACAAGCTAAATATGAGTCAACAATGTGACAGTGTTGCAAAAAAGTGAACATTGTTCTGGGATGCATTACCAGGGTTGTTGCAAGCAAGACACAAGAAGTAATTCTTCCTCTCTACTCTGTGCTGATTAGGCCTCAGTTGGAATGCTGTGTCCAGTTCTGGGTACCACATTTCCGGAAGGATGGAGAAATTGGAGAAGGTCCAGAGAAGAGCAACAAGAATGATTAAAGGTCTAGAAAACATGAACTATGAGAGAAGACTGAAAGAACTGTATTTGTTTAGTTTGGAAAAGAGAAGACTAACTGAGGACATAACTGCTTTTAAGTACCGAAAAGGGTAATTAAGCACTGGAATAAGTTGCCTAGGAAGGTTGTGGAATCTCCGTCACAGGAGATATTTTAAGAGCAGGTTAGATAAACAGCTACCAAGATTGATCTAGATGGTGCTTGGTCCTGCCACGAGTTCAGGGAACTGGACTTGATGACCTCTTGAGGTCCCTTCCTGTTCTAGTATTCTATGATTCTGTTTTTCCCAGCATGCTCACCTACCAGTTTTTCTTGTGCTTCTGTCTTGGTAGTTGGATTGTATGTGTTCAAGCAACCTTTCAGGTTCAGAAAAAGGGCAACAAAAATGACTAGGGGGTTGGAATACATGCCATAGAAAGAGAGATTAAAGAGACTGGGACTTTATAGCATAGAAAAGAGGAGACTAAGGAGGGATATTATAGTGGTCTATAAAATCATGATGAGTATGGAGAAAGTATATCAGGAAAAGTTATTTACTCCTTCCTATAACATAAGAACTAAGTTGTAAATTAAGTTATCATGGGATAAGAAGGAAGATCCCTTCATGGACTGGGAACTAGTTAAAAGACAGGAAACAAAGGGTAGGAATAAATGGTAAATTTTCAGAATTGGGAGGGGTAACTAGTGGTATTCCCCAAGGGTCAGTCTTAGGACCAATCCTATTCAACATATTCATAACTGATCTGGAAAAAGGGGTAAACAGTGAGGTGGCAAAGTTTGCAGACGATACTAAACTGCTCAAGGTAGTTAAGACCAAAGCAGACTGTGAAGAGCTTCAAAAAGATCTCACCAAACTAAGTAACTGGGCAACAAAATGGCAAGTGAAATTGAATGTGGATAAATGTAAAGTAATGAGCATTGGAAAAAATAACCCCAACTATACATACAATACGATGGGGGCTAATTTAGCTACAACTAATCAGGAAAGAGATCTTGGAGTCATCGTGGATAGTTCTCTGAAGACATCCACGCAGTGTGCAGTGGCAGTCAAAAAAGCAAACAGGATGTTAGGAATCATGAAAAAAGGGATAGAGAATAAGATGGAGAATATCTTATTGCCCTTATATAAATCCATGGTCCACCCACATCTGGAATACTGCGTACAGATGTGGTCTCCTCATCTCAAAAAAAGATATACTGGCATTAGAGAAGGGCAACTAAAATGATTAGGGATTTGGAACGGGTCCCATATGAGGAGAGATTAAAGAGACTGGGACTTTTCAGCTTGGAAAAGAGGAGACTAAGGGGGGGGGATATGATAGTGGTATATAAAATAGGCCTCAGTTGGAGTATTGTGTCCAGTTCTGGGCACTGCATTTCAAGAAAGATGTGGAGAAATTGGAGAGGGTCTAGAGAAGAGCAACAAGAATGATTAAAGGTCTAGAGAAGATGACCTATCAAGGAAGGCTGAAAGAATTGGGTATGTTTAGTTTAGAAAAGAGAAGATTGAGGGGGGACATGATAGCAGTTTTCAGGTATCTAAAAGGGTGTCATGAGGAGGAGGGAGAAAACTTGTTCATCTTGACCTCTGAGGATAGAACAAGAAGCAATGGGCTTAAACTGCAGCAAGGGAGGTTTAGGTTGGACATTAGGAAAAAGTTCCTAACTGTCACGGTGGTCAAATACTGTAATAAATTGCCCAGAGAGGTTGTGGAGTCTTCATCTCTGGAGATATTTAAGAGTAGGTTAGATAAATGTCTATCCGGGATAGTCTAGTCAGTACTTGGTCCTGCCATAAGGGCAGGGGACAAGTCTCGATGACCTCTCGAGGTCCCTTCCAGTCCTAGTATTCTATGATTCTATGAAAATCACGAGTGGTGTGGAGAAAGTGAATAAGGAAAAGTTATTTACTTGTTCCCATAATACAAGAACGAGGGGCCACCACATGAAATTAATGGGCAGCAGGTTTAAAACAAATAAAAGGAAGTTCTTCTTCACACAGCGCATAGTCAAACTGTGGAACTTCTTGCCTGAGGAGGCTAGGACTATAACAGGGTTCAAGAGAGAACTAGATAAATTCATGGAGGTTAAGTCAATAAATGGCTATTAGCCAGTATGGGTAAGGAATGGTGTCCTCAGCTTCTGTTTGTCAGAGGGTGGAGATGGATGGCAGGAGAGAGATCGCTTGATCATTACCTGTTCAATTCAATCCCTCTGGGACACCTGGCATTGGCCACTGTTGGCAGATAGGGTATTGGGCTGGATGGATCTTTGGTCTGACCCAGTATGGCTGTTCTTATGTTCTTACTAGGGATCACCATATGAAATTAATAGATAGTAGGCTTAAAACAAACAAAAGGAAGTTTTTCTTCATGCAGCGCATAGTCATCCTGTGGAACTCCTTGCCAGAGGATGTTGTAAAGACCAGGACTTGAACAGGGTTAAAAAAAGAGCTAGAAAAATTAATGGTGGATAGGTCTATCAATGGCTATTAGCCAGGATGGGTAGGAATGGTGTCCCTGGCCTTTGTTTATCAAACGGTAGAAATGGATGATAAGAGAGTGATCACTTGATGATTACCTGTTCTGTTCACTCCCTGTTCTGTTCACTGCCATTACCTGTTCTGGGCACTCCCCTGCTGCCCATTAATTTCATTTGGTGGGCCCTAGTTCTTGTATTATGGGAACAAGTAAATAACTTTTCCTTATTCACTTTCTCCACACCACTCATGATTTTCATAGAATCATAGAATACTAGGACTGGAAGGGACCTCGAGAGGTCATCGAGACTTGTCCCCTGCCCTTATGGCAGGACCAAGTACTGACTAGTTACTTCCAACAGTTGGGCTAGGCAGACCTTTGATCTGACTCAGTATGGCTGTTCTTATTTCTTATCCTTATGTTATATTCTTTGTATTCACTTGTGGAGATGTCACTCCTACTACAGAGGCTAGAAACCCAGTATTAGGTGGGGAGAGGCACTTTATGCCTTAATTCACTTATGGTACAGCTACACAGCCGTGTTACTTCAGAATAACTGATGTTATTCCGAAATAACATAGTCCACGTCTACACTAAAAGCAGTTATTTTGACATAATGTCAAAATAATGTTGAGCTGGAGGACTACTTACTCTGACTCCTGTAACCCTCATTTTACGAGGAGTAAAGGAAGTCGGAGGAAGAGTGCTCTTTCTCGGACTTCCTGCTATGTAGACAGTGCCAAAAGCCAAAATAAGCTATTTAGACTTACGCGACGCAATTGACATAGCTCAAGTTGCGTAGCTTATTTCAGCTTTAGCCCTACTGTGTAGATGTACCCTAGGTGCCTATGTTTTTGCAGTAAAAGTTCTCTGTGTCTATGATCATGCACACTGTTGCCTCAGTCTAGGTATCTTGAAGCCTGAGCCCTAGCGCAATTCACAAACATGGGGGAGAGGGGATCCTTCACCTATCTTACTTGCAAGGTCTTACCCAGTAAGCTTATGCAGAGGCCATCTAACTCCACACGAAGCAGCTGATGAGAAGGGGGGAAAGACCTTTTCTTTTAGTGCAGTTAAACTATTCATCTGGGCTGTGGGAGACCACAGGTTTCAATAACCACTCTGGTAGTAGGTAAATGGGGATTGAACTTGACTCTTGTGTGAGTGGCTGAGCCACTGGGCTCTGGATTGGGCTAGGTCCTGAATCTCTCCTCTTGCAGCAGTTCTGCTTGGAGGGATAAATAAATTATCAGAGGGACATAAAGAGAGTGACTCTCTAGCCTGATTGGTAGGTCACTCATTGGTGGAGTGGACGATCCAGTCCCTCTGTTACAGTGACTATTTAGTTACCCAGTGTGAAACATCTTTAACGGGACAGACTAAGGTACTCCCAACATCACAGTATCCTATAGCTCACTGTTTAGGGTGCATCAGCTGAGAGGTGGCAAATCCCCTGTCCTACAGCAGAGCAGGGACTAGATCCTTGGTGTCTCACATCCCAGATGAGGGCTCTGACCTCTGGGCCTAAAGTTATGATGAAGGCCCCTGTTTTGCCTCTGCCTGAGAGAGTTCTCAGCTACAAATCCCAAACAGCGATAAGCACCTCCCTTCAGGCTAGGATTAGGTGCTGCACTTCCCGAATGGAGTGGGTCTTAGGACACACCCCTCCCACTGGATAGTTTAAGTGGCTACACATGCTGGGTTTTTGAGAGTCTCCTTTTAGGCACCTATTACCATTCATTGTACAGGAAGCATAAACACCTAACTCAGGCTTTGTGAACCCCCATGACTTTCTAGGATATGTGTACACTGCAATTGAAGACCTGTGGCTAGCATGAGTCACCTGACTGAGGCTCTTAGGCTTGGGCTATGAGACTGTTTATTTGTGATGCAGCCATTTTGGCTCAGGCTGGAGCCCAGACTCTAGGGTACTGAGAGGTAGAAGGGTCCTACAGCTCGGACAGTAGCCCAAGCCCAAACATCTACACCACAATTAAATAGCCTCTTATCTTATTCTAAGTCAGCTGGCATGGGTCTGATGTAGTGTAGTCATACCCTGGGTTGCCTAAAAGTTAATCACTGCAACACTCAGCATTGCAATGCTAATGCCCCTTTGTGAGTTTAGCTCTTATAAAAAGACCAGAACAGACCAATGGCTGAGAGTCCAGCATCCTGGGGCGAATTCTTTACTGGTGTGAATTGTCCTAGCATCACCAGAATCAATACTTTCCTGTCTCAATCTGTTGCATGATTGCACAACAGCATATGGTGGGACAAAATTCATCTTGACTCCAGTGGGTGATGTTGAAGGAGGAGAGGTGGTAGCTTTTTGTAATGGTTCTAGCAACGTTACCTTCAGCTATCATTTATATTCAGATAAGTGTAAACCTTTTCCTGCCTCTTACTACGTAATTGCCACTGTAATGTCAAGGGTAATTCAATACAGTATTTACTTATAAAAGTATGATCTTTTATCCATTTTACGCAATTTCTCTTTTAATTCCATCCAACACTCTATTGTCCTTGCATTATGGGAAGTGCAGGGCACATTATAGCGCATTATCTTTTAAATCCCTCTTCGTGTGGGAGTTCAACCACTGCCTTACTCACGCACCTTTCTGCCCTTCTTTGGCTCTTTTCTATTTTTGCTATTCCCAGTTTGAGATGAAATGATAACTCCGTGCCGGATGTACCGTGTTCAGCATTTCATATGGGCTGTTGGGGCAGCATGAATCTCTACAGCACGGCACATGCTTCACCTAGGGTATGTCTACACTACAAAGTTAATTCGAACTAACGAATGTTAGTTCGAATTAACTTTGATAGGCGCTACACAAGTGCTCCACTAGTTCGAACTTAATTCGAACTAGCGGAGCGCTTAGTTCGAACTAGGTAAACCTCATTCTATGAGGACTAAGCCTAGTTCGAACTTACTAGTTCGAATTAAGGGGTGTGTAGCCCCTTAATTCGAACTAGTGGGAGGCTAGCCCTCCCCAGCTTTCCCTGGTGGCCACTCTGGCCAACACCAGGGAAACTCTATTGCCCCCCTCCCGGCCCCAGACCCCTTAAAGGGGCACGGTCTGGCTACGGTGCCCGTGCCAGGTGCAAGCCTGCCAGCACCCAGCTAGCAGACCCTGCACCTGGCACAGCTCGAGCCAGCCACCTGCCCCCCAGCCCTCCCCCTCTTCCCGGGACCAGGCTGTTGGCTCCCGGGAGCTTACCTGGGACCACAAGAGGCGGGCACCCGCCTGGTCTAGTGTGGACATCGTGGACTTTGTCCACGACCTCCGCACTAGGCACAGGAAAGTGGCCGTCTAGGGCAGGAGAGCTGCCAGCCTGCCCACCCAGGAGCAGGTGTGCATGAAAATCAAGGTGGTCCACAGAGACCCCCGACCCTGAGCCCTGAGCTGTACTGGGCTGTACAATGGCTGTACTGGGTCAGACCAAAGGTCCATCTAGCCCAGTAGCCTGTCTGCCAACAGCGGCCAACCCTAGGAACCCTGGAGGGGATGGACCGAAGACAGTGACCAAGCCATTTGTCTTGTGCCATCCCTCTCCAGCCTGCCACAAACTTTGGGCAGGGACACCACTCCTACCCCCTGGCTAATACCACTCCATGGACCCAATCTTCATCACTTTATCTCACTTCTCTTTAAACTCTGTTTTAGTTCTAGCCTTCACAGCCTCCTGTGGCAAGGAGTTCCACAGGTTGACTCTTTGCTTTGTGAAGAACAACTTTCTGTTACTAGTTTGAAGCCTGCTACCCATTCCTTTCCTTTGGTGTCCTCTAGTCCTTCTATTATGGGAACTAATGAAGAACTTTTCTTGATGCATCCTCTCCACCCCACTCATGCTTTTATAGACCTCTATCATATCCCCCCTCCATCTCCTCTTTTCTAAGCTGAAAAGTCCCAGTCTGTTTAGCCTCTCTTCATATGGGACCTGTTCCAAACCCCTCATCATTGTAGTTGGCCTCCCCTCTCCCAGCCTCTCTCTTCCCCTCTCCCACCTCCTTTTCCCAGTCTCCCCCAGTTTTGTTCAATAAAGAGAGATTCTATTTTTGAACACAATTGTCCTTTATTTAGTACATCAGGAAGGGGGGCTAGGGAGGGGTAAGTGGAAGGAGGTGAGGGAGGAATGGGGTACGAGCCCCCGATGGGGAGGACTGGGCTGGCTCTGTGGGCTTCTGGGGGTGGAAGTTCTCCTGCAGCCCCCCAATTGCCTCCTTTCCCCAGATGGCAGCCTGTGGCAAGTGCAGCCGGTCTGATGGCCAAGTGGTGTGATGTGCCCAGTGTGGGTACTCCGGGCAATCCAAGCCAGGACTGCTTTGCAAGTGGGGCACCCCTGAGAACTGTCTGTCCGGGGTGGGGGTCAGGTCCCTTTAAGCACAGCCCTCGGCTAGCCTGAGGCAGCAGCTCCACGCTCTAAGTCCTCATCTGATGCCCTGCCGGCACTTCTTCCGGCCATCCTTAACCCCGGTTCAGGGTCCACTTAATGTGGACATGCTAGTTCGAATTAGCAAAATGCCAATTCGAACTAGTTTTTTAGTCTGGATCCGTTAGTTCGAATTAGCTTATTTCGAATTAACTAATTCGAACTAAGTTAGTTCGAATTAGCGCTGTAGTGTAGACATATCCCTAGTGCTTTAAAACAGCACTTATCTAGTGCCAAATGTAATCTCAGAACACACGTTAAAAGAAAAAGAAGTAGTATAGAGATCAAAATGGTCAGGAAAGGTATGGTCCCGCCTTTGAATTTGAAATTGAAATCCATTAATGAATATCTAAATTGTTAATACGTTGTTCCTGTTGCTTTCCATCTCCTTTGTAATTTATTCATTTTTATTGTATTTAATGAGATGCCTCTAGATTCAGAGCCTGACCTAGTCTAAGTTTGTTTGCGTCCTCTTATTCTTGTAGTGAGCACTAGATCGTCACTCTCTATCTAGCACGGTGGTCTCCGACCTTTTTACACCCAAGATCACTTTTTAAATGTCAGGACAAGACAAGATCTACCCTATCCCTTCCCCAAGACCCCACCTCTTCCTTGAGGCCCTGCCCTCTCTGTTTCCCCTCTTCTTCATCACTTGCTATCCCCAGCCCTTACTCCAGGGGTCTCCAACCTTTTTAAGCACAAGATCACTTTTTGAATTTAAGTGCAATCCAGGATCTACCTCAAACCCAAATACCCTTCCCCCGCCTCCTTCCCGCCCCTTCTTCGAGGCCCTGCCCCTGCTCACTCTGTCCTCCCATACTCCCTCCCTTTCACCAGGCAGGGGCAGAGGGTTGGGGCACAGGCTCTGGTCTTAGGTAAGGGATTTGGAGTGTGAGAGGCTCTGAGCTGAGCCTGGGGCAGGGAGTTGGGGTACAGGAAGAGGTTCAGGGTGCAGACTCTGTAAGGGAATTTGGGTCTGGGGGGACTCAGGAGTAGGGGTTTGGGGTGTAGAGGCGGGTACATGACTGGGGCAGGGGTTTGGAGCTGGCTCCAGCTGGACACTGCTTACCACAGGTGGCTCCTGGTTGGTGGTGCAGTGGGGCTAAGGTAGGCTCACCCCTGCCCTGGCCCTGCACCACTCTCCAAAGCAGTCAGCAAACTCCCCCCATCCCAGGCTCCGTTGTGCCCCTCTCCCCGTTCTGTGGAGATAGAATACAGGGTGGAAGTGGGGGCACCCTGACAGCGCCCCCTTCTCTCCCTTCCCTGCTCTGCACCACAAACAGGAGGCTCCCCGGGGTGGGAGGAAGCTCCCAGGCAAAGGACAAGAGGTGTGCCGCAGTGGGGGGAGGGGCAGCTGAAGTACCAGCACTTGAGAGCCTCTTGGTCAAATCAGTCTTGATCACCTGTCAGAGGCTCCAAGATCTACCGATAGATCCCGATCTACTGGCTGGTGACCACTGCTCTAGAACATAATCCTTTTCATCACTTTCACAATTTCAAATAACCCCTTTTCTCCAAATACCACAGATCTAACGGCATTGAACTTTTTGAATAACTCAGATAAAGTCTCGCTTTTTCTCATTTGCCTCAGTAGCACTTTTTCTATTCCATTTTTGCAGTTTAATTCTTTATTCATGTTTTAGAAAGAAAGAGCTATTGGAAGAATAAACATATCATGGAAAACAGTGATGCAGGGTATTACTGTTATGTATTCTTAAAATATTCTTATAAATAATTGAATGTGTAGATTAGACACAGGCATTTTTGATTTACTAAATTTTGTCTTAGTCATATATAGTAAATTACAGTAAGCAGATCATATTTGATTAAAAATGTCTATTATTATTGGCATTAAATAATATTATTTCCAGAACTGTTAAACCATTTATGGTATTAGACTAGTTTGTTATTTTGGGAAAAGATAAAGTCTTTCATTTAGTTTTTTGGCACTCATAGCTTTTAAAAAACATTTTGCTTTGTTATGATTTAGATTTTCTGTTGACATTAATCCCTAATAGTAGGGGTAATCTTTCTTGGATGTCTTCCCAGAGGGTTTAATTTTTTTGCAAGGGAAGGGATGGCATTTACAGGTCATGCGCAGTAATGTATCTGCTTCATTGCAATGTCAGCATTTATCATTTGTTCCAAAATCAGTGTCTTCCATTGTTGTTGCTATTCACTAGATAGCAAATATTAATTTTCATATAACACACAATGTCTCAATTGTGGCTTTCTTTTGTCACTGATGAATGTTATGTTCCATTGTCTAAGTAGTGTGTAAGGTATAAGTATAAAGAACTTGATTCCTAAATCTATAGGCCCTATCTAGCAAGACACTCCTTATGGATGGATTTTGGTGCCTAGGTAAGCCCCAGGTCATTGAGACTCTGAGGGGTGTGTGTGTGTGTGTGTGTGTGTGTATGAGTGTGTGTGGGGGGGGGGGAGGAGATGGGTTGTCTGCCTACAACTTGCTATGCTAGTATCTCAGTGTTTATGCTTTTGTGATTCTGGACAATTCCCATTGATGTTCTTGTGAGTTTGTTTGAGTAGGGATAAAGTAAGGCCCCAATTCAGCATATACTTGAATCCCATTAACTTGAATGAGATTTAAGCCAGTGCTTAAAGTTAGCAACATGCTTAACTGGTTTGCTGAATTGGGCCCACAGTTTGAGGTCCTGATTCTCTCATTACTGAATTGCTTCCTCGCATTCGTTAGCGTTGCACAATTGCATTCTGAGACAGGAGCTCAGGATTTGACCTAGTAGAGGGAGGAAACTTTATCTCCTGTTCCCATCTATACCTCAGAGAATTCTCAGCAGGGCTATGCTTAGGATTTATGGGGCTCTATGCAGTTCTATAAAACTGGTGCCCCAATGCTGATGGCAGCCCATGAAGGGATGATTTTTTAGAGATGTGATTTTTATAATCTTCAGCAACACACCAATGAAATATTTTTAAAGCACACTTTAAACTAAGGTCCTGTAGACTAACACAGTACATTCAGAAACAGACAGTATATTACTAGGGATGACAAATGCCTGGCAAATGGCCACAAGAATGGCTCTTTCACAGGTTCAATATTTTGCTATAGGTTTGGTGGGCTTTTACACTTTTAAGTTAACTAGATCCTCTCTGGAGGAGGCAGAGTCACAGAACAATTATAGGAAAAGGCAGGTGGATGGACATTAAGACCCAGTTGTACCCCAAATTTTCAGGTGTCCAACACAGTAGGGATGTTAGATTGTGTGTAATTGAATAGTCATGTAACTGCAAAAAATCATAAGAACATAAGAACGGCTGTACTGGGTCAGACCAAAGGTCCATCTAGTCCAGTATCCTCTCTGCCAACAGTGGCCAGTAACCAGGTGCCCCAAAGGGGGTGGACCGAAGACAATGATCAAGCGATTTGTCTCCTGCCATCCTTCTCCAGCCTCTGACAAACAGAGGCCAGGGACACCAATTCTATCCCCTGGCTAATAGCCTTTTATGGACCTAACCTCCATGAAATTATCTAGCTTCTCTTTAAACTCTGTTATAGTCCTAGCCTTCACCGCCTCCTCTGGCAAGAAGTTCCAAAGGTTGACTACATGCTGTGTGAAGAAGAACTTTCTTTTATTAGTTTTAAACCTGCTACCCATTAACCCATTAATCGTATCAGTTATATGGCTATTTGATAGTCCCCAGAGGTGGGGCCAGCAGCCAGTGTGCTCACAGCCTCACTCTCAGGGAACCCCCCTCTATTAGAGGCAGCAGCAGAGGGTGGCAGCAGTCCCTGTCTTTGGGGGGAGTACGAGCTCCCAGTGGACAGAGGCTGCTCCATGGCAGCAGCCCCTGTCTGTGGGGAGGTTGGATCCCTCGCAGACAGGGCCTGCTGCTGCGGAGCAGTCTCTGTCCACAGCTAGCACGGGGCTGCTGTGGACAGAGGCTGCTTTGCAGCCACCTTCCCTGTTCCCCTCCATGCTGCTGCCTCTAAAAGACTTTTTTGTTGTTGTCGTTGATCCTTACTGGCCTGTGTTGCCAGTGTTCATTAAGGGAAGTGCAAGTGGCCATCTCTCTCTCTAGCTCTCTCTCTCTCTCTCTCTCTCTCTCTCTGTCTTGTGGAGAAAGCTGAGAATTTATTTTGCAAATAAAACCAAATTTCAGGAAAAGGATAAGCTTTGATCATCGGATCTGCTGCAACTTATGTGAAGTGTGTTTGGAACTGAGGAAAGAAGCCATCTTCTCAGCTTGAAATGAGGGGCTAACCCCTACAATCCACAATCAGTTTTCTCTTCGAGCCTATACACCAGTTCTTGGATGCCTGTTTCTCACCCCGTTCCTTAACAAATCTGCAGCTAGGCAGGATTGGTGATAGGAGGATGTGGATAGTGCTCATAGCATATATGTATACAGTGCACCTGTCACCCTTGTGCAAAGATTCTTCATCCTTTAAGGACCCCCATGAGACGAGAGCCAAAAATGCGTAGTGACAGCCAGTGCTCCCCCAGTATTGTCTGGAAGAGATCTGCAGTGCAGGGCCCCCTTTGTGGGTGGAAAAGTTGACCTGATTAATTTATAATCCAAAGTAAGATGTAGTCTGAGGAGAGAGGACCCACAGGGGATAGAGAAGGCTGAAAAAGGGGTCTAGCAATGATTTCATGTGAATGTTCTGGTTATTAACGCACAACCGAATATTAGTAAAATATGAGCACATACTATTACTGGACCAAATCCTAAGATCCTTACACCATTTGTAGTCAGTCAAACCTCCCACTAACTTTAGAGAGTTACCTGATTATGGATTCAGCCTAAATGGAGTATTTGACACTTTATGCAGGGAAGACTAGGGCTTAAATATCTGACAGTTTTAAGGGGAAGAGGGTGGGGGCATGGGAGACCTAAGCAGGAAGTGGTAGGGAGGAAAAGTCTTAAGCATACGGGATACACTAGATGAAAGTCAGTTAGTTCTAGTAGAGCGTACAAAATAAATGTTAAAATAATAGGCTCAGATCATGTTTCTTCGTGGCTCAGTCATTTGGCTGGCTTGTTGTTGGCTCTGTTCTGTAGTTATTTCCATGATAGTTGTCACTGCAGACTTGCCAATTTTACCTAATTCTCTGGCATGTTCAAAGACTGGATCCCAATTAAGGCCATTTCCTTAATTGACTTAGCCATTCTGGTGTTGAGGGAATTGCATGCAACTTCCATTTTCATGCAATCAGGATTTTTCCTATCAGCATGAGTCGGCTTGTTAGTTTTAGGTCTGATCTGGATTTGCTCAAACTTGGAAAGACTCCCACAAGAACAATGGTAAGAGGACCTGTATTTCCTTCATCTTAAATACATCTTCATGTATTTAAGCCCAGAAAGGGAGCTTTGAATCACTGGGAGTTGAGGGCACTTGACATCTCATCGGAGGCATTCAGCAATGCACACGATTAAATCCTAATTTGGGATACAGCCAAAAGAAATACTAGCCAAAAATGTCAAAATACTAGTCTCTCCAGACAGTATACATCACTTACCAGAGTTGGGGGCTGAGATTGTGGCTTTGTCAAAGTACCTTTATTCACATTGGTATTTGTGTCAGGTTTAGTGATTCTCAAGGGTTTATACAAGCAGCATTGCTGGACCTATCCATATAAGGATAAAAACAGTTGCTAGCTACATTTGATCATATTCTGTGCTACAATTCTGCTGGTAAACCATCAGTTATAATTGACTGTGTTGGCAGGTTCTGTGCACCATGTGGTCAGGGTCTTAATGAGTCACTGTTTTCTGCTGTTTTCCTCCTTTATCATGCAACTCTGTTCTTTCTTTGTTACTAACCAGAAAAATGACGTAAGTTCTTTCACCTGTGTGCTGAAAATCTGTACATTGTGTTTACATCTTGGTTGTTATCAAACAAAACCATTTCAGGTGAGTCTGGTTCTTTTTTTGTGGGGGAGGAGGCGTTGATGGGTACGTAGCAGTACAAATTTGGTAATACAGTTAAAGTATATCAGAAAGTGCAAAGATATAGATTATGTAGATGCTTTATATACCCTAAAGGGAGAAATATGCTACCAGTAAAGACCTGTTAATAACTGTTGGCTCCTATATTCAAGATTTCCCAGTAACTAATTTTTGCTGGACTGAAATGAGAGTTACCTTACATTCGAGATAAGGGTGAGAGGTTTGTGAACATTCCCATCTTTGTGCTGGCCACAAACATTGCTTCTCAGGAAGTCATGAGTGAAGCATAGAGATGCTGCTTCCTTAAATTCCCTTTGTTCCATAATGAATGGAGCAGATTTTAGTTTCCGCCTCTTGCCTTCTAAGGCTATGTCTAGACTGCAAGCTTTTTTCAGAGAAGATCCTCCAGAAAAGCTTATTTAGAAAGAGAATGTCCACACAGCAAAAGCGCAATGAAAAAGCAATGTACTTTTTTGAAAGATAGCATCCACATTGATTGGATACTATCTCGCACTCGTGTTATTTTCTGGAGGCCTCTTCTTTCTTTCAAAAGAACTCCCTCTTCTGTGTCCACACATGCCTTTTTCCAGAAAAGCTTTTTTGGAAAAAGGCTTCTTCCTTTTAGAAGCTTCTTAAAATTCTTTCCATTAGCAAAATATGTTCTTGGTTTTTGAAGTTTGAGTCAGCACCATATTTGGATTGAGCTTTCTGTGTTGAATAACTTAATATTGTGGACAAAGAAGAAAAGAAGCATTATGTCAGTTGAAGCTGGGCGTTCTAAACCCACATGATAAATTGAACTTCTGTGTGATCTGGTGTTTCTCTATGACTGCAGTTTTATGACTTATGGAGCTATTTACAGCCACTTTGCAACAGGCTACACTATTACATTTATTGTGATGGGACAAATTATTATAACACTGTAGTAGAACTGTGCTAAAGGACAATTTTGTTTTGATAGTTTGAACAGGACCCAATCTTACCAGGACATCAGGGTTGTGGAACGGACAATAGTCTGGTTGTTATAATTTAGATGTGCTTACATAGACAAGCCCAAACTGTGTTGTATTATTAGACAGTCAGAAACTAGAATACTATGTTATAACATGCTGCCACAATGTAGTAAACTTTGTAGGGCTCTGTCAGAAGAAACCAAGAAACTAGTGACCATATTTCTTCTTTGAACAAGATTTAATTTCTGAAACATTGACTAATATTTTAGTAGTACAGGGGATTTTTTTTCACCAAATCCCACTTTCAACTTCAAAGCCAAATTGCTTTCACTGAAACCACAATGTACATGTTGTAACAATGCTTGCCTGCAGATGCTAACTATTTAGAACATTTTTTTCCGTGTGAATCATCCATTCACTCAGGAATAAAATTCTGCTGTTAAACAGAATCTAGCCACATAACAAAAAGCTTTACATGTTTGTGGTAGGTTTGTGTTTCATAAAATAGTACCGCATCTTTTACTGTTAACATGTTATTAGTTTTACCTTTCTAATTTATGATTACTTCATTTTTTCCTGCATACACAATGTTTTTTCTTTAAGATGTAAAATAAGGCCATTCCTACCTCATGCTAGTGCAAAAATGCTGAAATAGAATAAATGTCAAAGGCCCCAATCCTACAATGAGCTAAAAGCAAGTCAATCTTAATATGAGGACTCATTTCACACGGGTGGACATGAAGCTAATCTGCCTGCATCTTGTTGCAGGATAAGGTTCTGAAAGATAAATTAATTATTCCCATTCCCTTGCTTTTATAACTGAAAAATACAGAATTGTTTGTTACCAGAAGTCTGTTATGCCTTAAAACTAGAGCATAGTGTGACTCTTTTACTATTAAACTGCAGCTCACAAGCCCCCCCATTCTCTGCCTACCAGACTGAGGTGGAGGAGAGAGATCTGAACTTCTGTCATGCACTAGCGTGGTAAGCTAGAAGCTTCTGTCTGGTTGGGAGGAAGGTCTCACATCTCAGGGCTTTAGCTGTGCTAGTTCTCAGGCTTCAGAGTGCTCTGGCTCTCAAACTTCTGAAGATGATCATATTTGGCTTCTAGGGCCAGTCAGTTTGGCCACCCCTGAACTAGAAGATCATTGGGTAACATGAAAAGTACATTTTTCTAGTCAAGAGACAGTGTGCTAAACTAACCCCCAATTATCAAATGCCGAGTCTTGCTACTAAACAGAATGCTGCTTCCCAGAGATATTATGTCGATCCTTTTCACAGCCCAGAATGAAATGTAAACAAGATTGCCATTTCCAGGAGTGATTAGTTCTGGTAACTGTTTATGCTGCTTTCTTTGTGCAGTTTACTTTTATAAATATGCACTTGGGGAATAATTTATCTAGTGTACCACGGCACAGTAATTTCCTATATAATTTCATCCAGTTGCTACAGGAACTCATTTTGGGTTAGCAGTAGTTGCTCATAAATCATTAGCAATCATTAACTTTGGGTAGCAGTGATTGCTAATCAAGAGTTCCAGGCTACATTCACAACCTCTGTAAAGTCTTCATTAATCAAATTACTGGCAGTCTTAAAGGCAGCAGTATATGTAATTTATTCTATGAATAAATATTAGGAAAATCTTGATGTCTTTTAAAAATTGTATCTGCTTCACTCTGGCTGGTCCACAGGAAAATCAAAAGTTTGTAGAATAAATTGCTGTCAAGTATTTTGCACTTTGTATTGATGATTATGATATTTTCTCATGCTCTGATACTAAGAATTAAATTGTTCTTAATAAAGCTAGACACATGTTTAAAGAAGAAATTATATTAGGCACAGTATTTCCCCCAGGGATCAGTCATCTGTGTGCTTGTTCAGGTCAATGAAGATCATACCTATTAAGAGTTATATAAACTTCATCTTTTCCTCAAAGCCCTGTATGCTAGTAACCTAACTTTCTATTGAAGAGATGTTTTGGAGCCCCTCAGTTCCATTTGGGAAACAGATAAGGGCATGGTGCTAAGTGATATAAGATATTTCCTGTCTTCCAGTTATCTGGGAATACAATCCCAATTCCCTGAGTTCCACTCCAGCCCTTTTTCGCTATGACAGTTACACAAAGGCGACCGAGAGCAAGAGGATCTGGCCAGCTGACAATTCCCTTCCAGTACATGGACATAGCTGGGAGAAATGAGGGTCAGGCAGTTTTTCCACACTCTATCTGTTAGAATGGCCCTGTGGGAACACAGTCAGATGACTATAAGTTAAGAGAGCCCTTTCTTTGAGCTGCTCTCATTTACACTGGTCCCAGAACTTCAGAGCTGCAAAGGTGATGTAAAAGCAACCTCTGTCCTTTGTAGGATTCTGCACCAATCGTAGCTTGGCCAGACCCCAAAATCAACAGTATTGTGTCTATGGCTTTCCTAGGCTCTGCTTGCTCAATTTTGAGAGGCCAGACCTGAAAAATCAAGATCAGGTCTCTTATGGAGTGTGAAGTAAAGGGGTAGCACAGAAATCACTTAGTTTTCCAGAAAAACTATACTTACGTCCACACTGCTATTGCGTTCCTTTGACAGAAAGTCAAAAGAACGGAGGGGGTTTTCCGACAGCAGTAAACCTCTTTCTACAAGGAAGAAGTCGATTTCCAAAAAAGCTTTTTTGGAAAAAGGCGTGGAAGAGAGTGGTTTTTTTTGAAAGAAGAGGCCTCCAGGAAAAAGCACAGGTGCCCTGGTGGCCACTCAATCCACAGTAATCACAACTGAAATGTGAGATAGCGTCCAATCAATGTGGATGCTATCTTTTGAAAAAGCAGATCACTTTTTCATTGTGCTTTTGCTGTGTAGATGCTCTCTTTTGAAAAAGGTTTTTCTGGAAGTTCTCTTCTGGAAAAGCTTCTTCCAAAAGAAGCTTGCAGTCTAGACGTAGCCTTATTGAGAGAGAAAGAGAGGTGTTTTCTAGCATCATGCCTACAAACAGCTGGGCAGAAAGGCACAGATCCACAAAGGGATTTAGGCTCCTAACTTCTGTTAATTCTTAAATGCCTTTGTGGATCTGGGCCAAACTTCTAAATCCTAATCTGTGCTCTGACGCCGAGCAGCTCAAAATCCCTATTTCAGTTTTGCAGAGAGGGGATACTAATACGAATCTCAAAGGGCCATTGTCAGGATTATTTAGTGAAAAGCACTTGGAGGAAAAAATTTATTGAAGTGCAGGCTACTGGAATAAAATATTTTCACCTATGATTGACTAGGCCATATCTAAATCACCTACGATGACTTGCTACTTAAACAAAGGCAAAGGAACCATTCAATGAGGCAAGGATTTCTGTTCACAGCCTTAACTCCACTGTTCCATCTGTGGGGCAGCTGTGTGGCTGCTCCCAAGGTGGGAGCAGGGTGTTCACGGCCCTATTGCTGGAGCTCTGGCCCACTACTTTTGCATGCCAGCACTGGAAGTCTTGCCCTCTGGAGCTATGCCCTCCTCTTCCTGCACGTCATTGCTGGAGCCTTCCCAGCCCACTACTGCTTCTTGGTATTGGAGCCTTGCCCAACTGTTCCTGCGTGCTAACACTGGAGCACTTCCATACCACTGCAGCATGCCAGCGCTGGGGCCCTGTGCTGCTGACCTGGCGTGCTGATTGCAGAGAGGAAATCTTATCACAATGTGACTCAAGAGCATTAAGATTAGTAGATTAACTGCTGGTACAAATTTAGTTACAGAGATAAACTACTTACATAGGTACTGCACAAGCTGTCATGTGACAATTCATTGGTTAATGTTTGGAAAGTCCTTTCATGATGAAAACATTGTTTATGGGTGCAAGCTTTAACACTATTGCTTGCCATACAAATACTTTACTGTTGCATTCACTATTTAAAAAGATGTCTCATGAAACTGTACATCATAGTCACATGAATGTGAGATGCTGTTCAAGGTGGGCTTGTGACAACGAATTCCAAAGGAACAAACACACATTGTAAGATGGCTTTGATAAAAGCTTTGAACAGATTCCCAACAGCGCATGTTTTCCAGAGACTGACTGGTAATGTTCAGTAAAACGGAGAACAATGTGACCATTAATAGCTATGTCAAATGCCATCCAAAGTTGCCCACATGATCTGTCACTTCACTGCCTCTTTTGTGTCTGCATTTTCATAATGTTGAAGGGAAAGGACTTATAGAGTGGACCTCCTTTGATGGGACTGACACAAGGAAGATTTTTATAATTGTGGTGCATGTCAAAGTTTGGGCTCCCTGTGTGGTGTTTTTGTAGGCTTATAAGATTCAATTCAATTGAATCCCTAGGGATGTGTGATTAGTCTTTGAAGAAATGAAAATTTTACTTCATACTTGTCTTAAAAAAATACACAGCTACCTTCATGGTTGAGGTTTCAGTGGTAAAGCAGATTGCAACAGCAAAAAAAAAAAATGCTTAACTTCAAAAGATATTTATTGTCTTCACTGATGAGATTGCTAAAGGCAGCATTTGAATTTAATAATGAAATATCATTATTAATAATGTTTTATTTATACAGCCTTAATGTATTTCTAGATCTTTAAATGAATCTGTTTAAAAAAAAAATAAAAAAAATTGAGCCCTAATTGTGCGGATTTTGTTCAGGCAAAACTCTCAGGGTATGTCTACACTACAGAGTTAATTAGAAATAACAGATGTTATTTTGAATTAACTTTAATAGCTGTCTACACATACAAGCTGCTATTTCAAATTTAATTCGAAATAGCGGAGCCATTATTTCGAATTTGGTAAACCTCATTCTACGAAGAATACGCCAAATTTGAAATAGCTAATTCGAAATCAGTGCTGTGTAGACACTTATTTTGAATTAGGGGGCCTCCAGCCCTTCCCAGGGAGCCCTGGTGGCCACTCTGGGCACAACCAGGAGAACTCGTCTGCTCCACCCCAAACTCCGGAGCCCTTAAAGGGGCAGACTCTGGCCACAGTGCCTGTGCCAGTTGCAAGCCTGCCAGCACCCAGCCAGCAGACTGTGCACCTGGCACAACATGAGCCAGCCACCCGCTGCCACCCAGCCCTCCACCACTCCCCAGGACCAGGCTGGTGGCTCCTAGGAGCCTGCCAGGGGCTGCAAAAGGCAGGCGCCTTCCTGGTCAAGTGCAGAGATCGTGGGCATCATTGAGATTTGGGGGGAGGCCTCCAGTGCCCATGATCTCCGCACTAGGCACAGGAATGCGGCCGTCTACAGCCTCATGGCTGCCAGCCTGGCCACCAGAGGCCACATGCGGACCCAAGAGCTGGTGTGCTGCAAAATTAAAGAGCTGCGGCAGGCCTATGCCAGGGCCTCCCAACCAGGGGCTGACCCAGAGGCCTGCCCTCACTTTGAGGCCCTGGACCATATCCTGGGGGGTCAGATGGTCCGTGCTCCCCTGGTTGTCATTGACCCCAGGGCAGAGGGCCCTGCCCCTGACACACAGAAGAGGAGGAGGAGGAGGACGACAGTAGCCTGTCCTGCAGGGAGCCTGCCTTGCACCCAGGAACCCTGAGCCAAACTGGAGAGCCCGTCAGCAGCCTCATCCAAGGCCGGGGAGGCCTCCACATGTGAGTGACATCACGGTCCCCTTATGCAGGGTGGGGCAGGAGGGAGGAGCCCAGGGACCTTACCCTGGAGAGAGACACTGCACGCTGCCCTCCCTCCAGATGCCTCCTCTACACAGAGGCAGGGCACATCTCCCTTCTCCCCCTCCCCACCACACTGCAGGCAGCAAAGGGGCTGGGGTGCAATCCTGGGCCAGCTCACACTCCCGGGGATAGCAGTATGTGATGATGTGGACACCTGCCGTCCTCGCCTTGCAGAGGGGGGCTGGGTTTCACCCATTGTGTCCTCAAGGAGAACTGACCACTTCTCTTGTTTCACCACAGCTGCAGCACCTGTGAGTGCAGGACTCACCACCCCACCTGGACCCTCCACCCGAACTCAGGCCAGCAGGCGCACCCGCAACCAAGAGGAGTTCCAGAGGCAGCAGCTGCGGTTGCAGGGACGGCAGGTCCACAGCCAGGAGCAGTGGGTGCAAGAGGACCTGCAGCTGTGGTGGGAGAGCTTGAGGGAGCTCCGGGAGCAGGGCCATGCCCTCCATGAGCACCTGCAGGCCCCGACTGACTGATTGCTGCCTCCTGCTGTTCCAGCCCCGGCGGCCGTCCCACCTATCACTTCTCCTCGCACCCCTATTCCCCCTCCCGCTTCTTCCGCACCCCCCTGTCCATCCTGCCCCACCCTCCACACCCACTCCCCCCGATACTCCCACACCCACAGTGCTGCAAGATGGGAGAGCCAGCAAGACCCCCAACCCTGAGCTTCCCCTCCCCCTTACTCCCCTTGCCTCCCCCTTCCAGCTCCCTCCTCCCAGGTTTCCCCCTTCCCCTCTCCCACCCTAATTCCTTCCCTCCCCCCATCCCAGTTATGTGAAATAAAGACTTTTTTTGTGGCCACACAGGTGTTTTTATTGTAGATCAGGAAGGGGGGTTAGGGAGGGGAAAGGGGATGGAGGTGGGGGAGGAATGTAAGACCCCAGGCCCCAGTGGTAGTCTGGATGCGTGGGGGTAAACCTCATCCCAGGAGGCATACCTGGGAGGTCGACAAATGCCTTTGATGTCGACCCCCGTGCATCCAGACTACCGCGCTGAGCCGACAAACAGCTGATCGGCTCAGCGTGGCAGCCATGTAAATTTAAATGAAGCGGCGATTATTTAAATCGCCGTTTTATTTTTCTATGCCTGGTAGTCTAGATGTAAACCACGTGTGAAATATTGTGCTGGAAGAGGTCGAGGCAGGTGAGGAGACATCTAAACCATGCTTTCAGTTGGCCGAAGGCCCCCTCGACCACAATGCAGGCTTTGCTGATATTGGCATTGAAGGCCTGCCAGGAGAGGCTGGGGTGTCCTGTGTAGGGCTTCATGAGCCAGGGCTGTAGGGGGTAGGCCACATCCCCCATCAGCACACTGGCATGTCCATGTCCATGACCCTGATGTGGCGGTTGGGGAAGAAAGTCCCGGAGTGCAGCCTCTGGCACACAAAGGAGTTGCGGAACACCCGCGCGTCATGTGCCTTGCTGGACCAGCCCACATTGATGTCCGTGAACTGGCCCCGGTGGTCAGACATAGCCTGCAGGATCATGGAGAAGTACCCCTTGCGGTTAATGTAGAGGGAGGCCTGGTGGTTCGGGGCACGGATGGGGATGTGCGTCCCATCGATTGCCCTCCCCCCGGCAGTTGGAGAAGCCGAGGGCGCCGAACCCCTGGATGACCGCGTCCGGGTCGGTGAGGTGGATGACTGGGCTGAAGCAGAAGGTGTCAGGCAGCCTCCAGCAATTACTTCCAGGCTTGCAGCAAGACATTCAACATGAGCACCAGAGTGCCCAGGGGCGGCTCTGGCTCCATGGTGCCGAGTGCTGCGGTGTCCCAAAGGAGAGCGACCGAAGCAGGCGGAGAGGAAAGTGCTTTGCTGTGTCTCAGTGAGGTAGGCAAGAAAGTGGGAAAGCTGAGAACCAGCTGTCCAGGGGGGTCCCTTTAAGCACAAGCCTCAGATAGCCTCAGACAGCAGCCACACAAAGCAACTACTGACCTGATGCCCTGCTGGAACCAGTTTCAGCTGCCCTTAAATGCGATCCAGCATCCAATCAGTGTGGGCGCGCTATTTCGAATTAGAAAACGCTATTTCGAATTAGTTTTTGGGTCTAGATGCGTTATTTTGAATTAGCTTATTTAGAATTAACTAATTCAAAATAAGTTAATTCAAAATAGCGCTGTAGTGTAGGCATACCCTCACTGAAGTGCATAAAGGTTTCTTGCTACTTTGGATTAAGGCTCCATAAGATTATTAAGAGCCTGATTCAAAGCCCATCAAAGTCAGTGGGAATCTCTCCATTTTCTTCAAGGGGTTTTGGATCATACTATATTTTTCAGAGCTGTTTGAAGTGTATGGTTTTTTTTAAAAAAAATGGTTTAGAAATATGCTCAATCAATAAAAGTGATACATTTGGTTAGCTGTGGTCCTGTTTCTAATATTTGTCAGTATTCTGACGGATGCCAGCTGCTTATGAAAATGTTTGATAAGTTTCATGAATGTCACCATGAATTTTCATTTGTCTGAAAATGTGTACTGGACATACAGTAAAACTTCAGAGTTATGAACACCTTGGGAATGGAGGTTATTTGTAATTCTGGAATGTTCATATCTCTGAGCAAAACCTTATGGTTATTCTCACAAAAAGTTTACAACTAAATCTTGATTTAATATAGCCTTGAAATATTTCTATGAAGAAGAAAAATGCTGCTTTTAACCATCTTAATTTAAATGAAACAAACATGGAAGAGTTTCTTTACTTTGTCAAAATCATTTTTCTTACTTTCTCTGTTTTTGGAAACAGCTTGCATTTAGCACAGTACTATACTATATTTGCTTTTTTGGGGGGGGGGGGAGGAGGTGGGGGAATCCTTGCTGCTGCCTGATTTTTGTATCCCTGGTTGGCATGTGGTTCACCAGTCAGTTCATAAATTTGGTGCACATAACTTAGAGGTTCTACTGTTTTTTTGCTATTCTGCTCTTCTCCTATTCTAAAAAGTTCCAATCATTCAGTCAGAGAGCAGAAACCAATACCATGTAACTTAGGTGATCAACCACACAAAAAGAATAGCAAATTACTGTAGCAAAAAGTTTTCAAATAATTCTTTAGCTAAAACGGATTTGTCACATTGTTCTGCAAATACTTACAAATAACAAAAATATCAGGGAAGACCTAGGAGCAGCTTGTGGATGGATTTGCTTATGAAAAAAGGTCTGAATTTGTAATTAAATTATTCAAAACAAATAATTAACCAGCTCATGTTTAATTTTTTGCGATGGTGCATTTTTTCCCTGTTGATGGAGAAAGAAACAAATGAATGAATGTCTTAGGATTCTCAAGTTCCCTATGTAGGTGTGAGGGGGCAAGGCAGCCCTGCACTGAACCTACAGGGCCCAGCCAGGGTTACCTGGCTGCAGAGGCCCCTCCCCCACAGCCCTACCAAACATGCCCGGGCTGCAGTAGGGCTATAAAAGCCTGGGCCAGGACTCAGTCTGAGGAGACAGCCGAAGGAGAAGGACTGGAGAAGGGAGCTCCCACTCAGCTGTGACCAGGGACTCCAGGAGAGGCCGGACGGGATGCGGAGGCGAGGTGGTGCAACCCGGAGACTGCCTGCCGAGGGGACGCTGGTCTGGAGATCGCAGCCAGCTGGGCAAGTCCAGGGGAAGGAAGCCCGGGGATCCAGGTAGGAAGTGGCCCAGGGCAGGAGCTGGAGCCACCTCTCCCGGCCCGAGAACCTCGGTGTGTTTTGGCTGGATGGCCCCGCCGAGAGAGTGACCCACTACCTGGTCGCTCACAGGGCCCTGGGCTGGGACCCGGTGGAGTAGGGTGGGCCTGGGTCCCCCTACCTGGGGTGTGTCCCCACTACAACGATAAACTACTGCGTGGACTTGGGCCAGAGGGCCTTAGCCCTGCTTAAAGGGCCAGTTATAAACTACTGTGTGGACTCAGGCCGGAGGGCCTTAGCCCTGCTTAAAGGGCCAGTTATAAACTGTCTTACAAGGGTGTTGGGGGACTCAGGCGGGCGGGGCCTGCCACAGTAGGTTAAAAAAGGATCAAGAACAAATTTCCAGTCCCTCCTTGCTGTGCTGTCAATTCTCTTACGAAGATTAGCAGATGTTTCTCCACTCTGCTTCTGAACCTGTTTGGAATGACAATTGTCAATGTCTGTAAGTCTGGATTCATCCAAGCATGCTAATCAACAGAAATAACTTCAAAATAAAACTATTGGTGTTTTGCAGTTGCATAATGTAGGAGACATCAGAGCATGATATACATTGGACCAAATTAATCCCTTATGTAACTCCACAGAAATAAGTAGAATTACAAGAGGGATGAAATTGACCCTCTGGGAATTTAAAGATCTTACAGATGAGACTCCTTTATTCCCAGTTTTATCTGACGAAGTGGGTTGTGCCCACGAAAGCTCATGATACCATTTACAAATGTTGTTAGTCTCCAAGGTACTGCAAGACTATTTGTTATCTTTTAAGTTTATTCCCAGTTCTTATTTCAAAGCCAAAAAACCAGCTATGATCAACCATATGAAAACAAATTACAAAAATATTAAATCTTAGTAATCTTTGATACCTACATAATCTTTGCTAACAATATTATGCTGCTGCTGTAGTGTCTCTTCAGGGCTAGGGTTGCAACTAGTTTCTGTTAAGATGCTTGTCACACTGTCTTGAGTGGCTTACGGCTCTGAGTGCCAACCTCCGAGAACAGATTAAGAAGGGAAGGTGAGATCCCATACTGGTTGTATGCCCAATGATTAGCTCTCACCAAACCAGTAACCAAGGTGATCTCCTGAAACACTGTAACAATCTTACCATGAAGTCATAGACAGATTGGAATGTGTTTACTACACACCAAAGATTACAAAAGATTCAGATTGCTTCCAATCACTTATTTCAGGTTAATTTGTTCAGGTCAATTTGATCCCACATCAAAATCAATGCTTATAGTCAATCCAACAGTAAAACAACTAAGAATTTATTAAGTAAGAAAAGAAATGAGAGTTATTACAAGGTTAAAGTAAGCAAACCTATGTACACAAATGACTTACTACATATGGTTTTAAAAGGTGAGAGAGTTCTGGTAATCTTTCGGCACTGGATGTCGTTGACCCTGGGATCTCTGCTTCTGTAACACAGCTTTAGCCCAGTCAGAGTTCAAACAGCAAAAGAGATGATTTTTTTTCATTAACTATTTTTATTTCCTTCTTCCAGAAATCAACTTGATGGGATGAGGCCTTCTGCTTGTAGCCTCTTCATGAGCACACAGAGGCAATTAGTAAAGTTTTTGTATTGTGGTGTCACACAATGTCCCATTTATTTTTCTTAGTTCTTTCTGAGTCACTATGAAAGGGTATATCTACACTACAGCACTAATTCGAACTAACTTAATTCGAATTAGTTAATTCGAATTAAGCTAATTCGAATTAGTGCATCTAGACCTAAAAACTAATTTGAATTAGTGTTTTGCTAATTTAAAATAGCATGTCCACATTGAGTGGACCCTGAACCGAAGTTAAGGATGGCCGGAACCAGTGCCGGCAGGGCATCAGGTTAGGACTTAGAGTGTGGAGCTGCTGTCTCAGGCTAGCTGAGGGCTGTGCTTAAAGGGACCCGACCCCGACCCCTACCCTGGACAGACAGTTCTCAGGGTTCCCCGCTTGCTTGTCTACCTCAGTGAGGGACAGCAAACCAGTCCTGTCTTGGAGTGCCCTGAGTGCCCACACTCGGCCCATCACAGCACTCGGCCATCAGCCCATCTGCACTTGCTGCAGGCTGCCATCCGGGGGGGGGTCAATCGGGGGGCTGTCAGGATCCAGGCAGCCCTGCAGGAGAGCTTCCACCCCGAGGAGCCCGCAGAGCCACCCCAGTCCTCCCCATCGGGGGCTCGTGCCCCATTCCTCCCTCACCTACTTCTGCTTATCCCTCCCTAGCCCCCCTTCCTGATGTAAAAAATAAAGGACATGTGTGTTCAAAAATAGAAACTCTCTTTATTTAACAAAACTGGGGGGGGGGGGGTATTAACCTCTGGGGAGACTGGGAAAAGGAGGTGGGAGAGGGGAAGAGAGAGGGTGGGTGAGGGGTGGGGGAAACCTGAGAGGAGGGAGCTGAAAGGGGGAAGCCAGGGGAAGAAGGAGGAGGGAAATATAAAACTATGGTACGCCATATCTTCAGTACTGTGTACAAATGTGGTCTCCTCACCTCAAAAAAGATATTTTGGCCTTGGAAAGGGTTCAGAAAAGGGCAACTACAATGATTAGGGGTTTGGAACAGGTCCCATATGAAGAGAGGCTAAAGAAACTGGGACATTTCAGCTTAGAAAAGAGGAGACTGAGGGAGGATATGATAGAGGTCTATAAAATCATGAGTGGTGTGGAGAGGGTGAAAAAAGAAAAGTTCTTCATTAGTTCCCATAATAGAAGGACTAGAGGACACCAAATGAAATGAATGGACAGCAGGTTTAAAACTAATAAGCAAAAGTTCTTCTTCACACAGCACATAGTCAACCTGTGGAACTCCTTGCCACAGGAGGCTGTGAAGGCTAGAACTATAACAGAGTTTAAAGAGAAGTTAGATAAAGTCATGGAGGTTGGGTCCATGGAGTGCTATTAGCCAGGGGGTAGGAATGGTGTCCCTGGCCTCTGTTTGTGGAAGGCTGGAGATGGATGGCACGAGACAAATCATTGTCTTCGGTCCATCCCCTCAAGGGTACCTGGTGCTGGCCACTGTCGGCAGACAGGCTACTGGGCTAGATGGACCTTTGGTCTGACCCAGTACAGCCATTCTTATGTTCTAATCTCAGGGCTCAGGGTCGGGGGTCTCATTGGACCAACTTAATTTTCATGCAAACCTGCTCCTGGGTTCGCATGTGACCTTTGGAAGCCAGGCTGGCTGCTATCCTGCCCTAGATGGCCGCATTCCTGTGCCTAGTGTGGAGGTCGTGCACGTTGGAGGCCTTCCCCCAAACATCGATGAGGTCCACGATCTCTGCACTACACTAGTCGGGCGCCTGCCTCTTGCAACCCTGGGCAGGCTCCTGTGATCCGCCAGCCTGGTCCTGGGAAGAGGTGGCGAGCTGGGTGGCAGCGGGTGACTGGCTCATGCTGTGCCAAGTGCAGGGTCTGCTGGCTGGGTGCTGGCAGGCTTGCAACTGGCACAAGCACTGTAGCCAGACCATGCCCCTTTAAGGGCTCCGGGGCAGGAAGGGGGGCAGAAAAGTTTCCCTGGTTTGGCCTAGAGTGACCACTAGGGCAACCTGGGAAGGGCTAGCCTCCAACTAGTTCAAATTAAGTGGCTACACAGCCCTTAATTCGAACTACTTAATTCGAACTAGGCGTTACTCCTCGTAGAATGAGGTTTACCTAATTCGAATTAAGCGCTCCGCTAGTTCGATTTAAATTTGAACTAGTGGTTTGTATGTATAGCTGCTATGAAAGTTAATTCAAACTAACGGCTGTTAGTTTGAGTTAACTTTGTAGTGTAGACATACCCAAAGGTATTACTCTTGCCATTTAGCATTTTGCACTTTTTCTTGTTTGTTGTAAACTATGTAACTGACCCAACATTTCATACCTATGTAACACTTGCATATTACTTTGGGATCTATGGGGTGTAAGCCGTACCTCTGCTGGAGGAATAGTAGCAAGCACTATCTGTGTTGCACCCATTGGAAGTAGTTCATCCACTTTGATCGACAGTTACACCCAGCTATCACCTGTGACTCCAAGTTGCTATTTGCATGCAACAGTGGCCTTGCTCTGGGAAACAGCTTCAGTGAGCAGACCAAACCAGCTGATGAGCCTTTTGCCCTGGTGAGCATGCAAAGACTGTTCAAGTGGCCTGGGCAGAGGAAATCAATTGGTGATTCTACTTCCATGAAGGCAGTTATATTGGCTCATCAGCATTGTCAGCCATGGACTACCAATGTGTATATATAATATATACATATTACTTTAGGACTTGTCTGCACTACTCTTAAATCAATGTAACTAACTTTGCTCGGGGCATGGAAAAGGCACCCCCCAAGTGATGTAAGCTACATTTAACTTAAAGCTCTATCCACAACAAGCTAAATTGCCCGGAGACATT
Source organism: Pelodiscus sinensis (assembly GCF_052426305.1). Taxonomy (NCBI): domain Eukaryota; kingdom Metazoa; phylum Chordata; order Testudines; family Trionychidae; genus Pelodiscus; species Pelodiscus sinensis. The sequence goes on from NC_143052.1 coordinate 70,601,954, forward strand.
TCCCCATTGACATACCTTGTGCCTCTCATTGAGGTAGAGTCATTATGTTGACAAGAGAGCACTCTCCTGTCGGCACAGCATGTCTACACCAGGGGTGTGTCTAGACTACAGAGTTTTGTCGACAAAACTATACCTGCGTCTACACTACCACTGAGTTCTGTCGACATAACGTCGACAGAACTCAGCAGTTTTGTCAACGCTGGTAAACCTCATTTTACGAGGCATAACGCCTTCTGTCGACAGACTTTCTGTCGACAGAAGGTGTTATTGCATGTAAACTGTCCTTTGCGTCTACACTACCATGTCGACAAAGCAGCTTGCTTTGTCGACAGAACTGAATGTAGTGTAGACGCTCTTTGTCGACAGAAGTTTTGTCGACAGTATCTGTCGACAAAACTTCTGTGGACAAAAGCCTGTAGTCTAGACGTACCCCTGATGTGCCAGTGCAATAGTGAAGACTAGGGATATTAGATAGCATGTAATTGAATAGTCATGGAACCGCATGAAATTTTAGTGGTTACACAACTATTTGATAGTCCTCGGGGGCGGGGCTGGCAGCCAGTGCACTCCTGGCCCATTTCCCAGGGAGCCCCCTGTCACTCTATCAGAGGCTGCAGCATGGGTAGCCGGCGGAGCTGGTCCATGTGGGGAGCCAGTTTAAAAACGAGCTCCCTGCACAGACCAACTGCCTACTGTCCTGCACTGCTGCCTTGGTACGAGACAGCAATGTGGGGCGGCAGCAGATCCTGTCCGTGAGAGTCCAAATTCCCCGTGGACAGAGGCTGTTCTGGCATGGAACAGCCTCTGTCTGCGGGGAGCTCAGGCCTGCCATTGTTACCCACCAGCTCTGTGATTATTGGGGAACCAGAACATGGTCACCTGTCAGCCTTGTGCTCTTGGGGAGTCAGGGAGTGACATTCATGGAAAACCCTTCCCCTCCCTCAGGCCTCTGCTAGAATCAAAGACAAAGCAATGAAAAGGCCGGGGAAGACACACCTAAACTGCTTCAGACAAGGGTGATATAATTAAGGAAACACCCCAGCCTCATTTGCATTAAAGATGGAACAGAGGGACATCTCATTAGCATACAGAATGGAGAGCAGCTCTTCCAAGGCAGGAACCGTACTGAACTATGGGACACCGAAAGCAGAGAAGCACTGCCTGATGGGAAATCCCTGCTCCAGATGCTAATGAACCTAGGCCTGCTCACACCCAAATTAGTCATTATCAGACCAATTCTAGTAACGATCCTATTGACACCTAAAATACTGAAACTGCCAAGTTGCATTGTGAGCTCGTTCAAGGAACATCACCCATAACCAGGGGTGATCAGTCTCTATTGTCTCTCCTCTTTCTCTTTGAACTATCTCTATAAAACTCCTATCCTTGCCCCAAGAAAATTGTTCTGATACCTGAACTTAAACTGCATCAGTTCCATTGAGACTTCCTCATCTCCTGTCTGATCGTGCTGGGGACTCTGTCCTGCTTTTCTCCTGCCCTCTGGACCCCCGGCTACCATCATCATCTGGGAACCCCGTTCAGTGCAAGCTCCATGGAGTGGTGAGGTCTCTCTCTCTCTTTCTCTCTCTCAACTATCTCTCTAAGCATAGCCTCCTGACCCTGCCCTGTGTAAACTGTTATATGGTTACCTAACATTTGTAATCAGCTTCAATTTAGATTTAATATTGTAATTGTTAGCTTTAATATTGTAACTTTTGATATCTATTCACTACTCAGAAATAAATCACTTTCATTGTTAAACTGGTTGCTTCTCTCTCTTTCTTTCTCTTTTGCTCACTCTTCCTTAAGGGGTGCTGTTTTGGCTTCCCCATTCGCTCTGCAACAACGCTTCTTGTACCCAAGCAAAAGATCCCTGTAGTGCCCAAAATCCTGTGGGGTTTGCTCATCGTGTGGTTTACCAGTGAATGACTGTGGTGTGAAAGTGGGGATAGGGGGTGCTGAACCTGGGGGCTTATGAGGATGGCAGCTTAAAGTGCTGTTTAATCCGGCCCACGGAGTCCAAAGGCACGTGAGGGTGCAGTGTGGCATTGCTGTGAACCCAGCCAGCTGAGTCCAGGGACATATGAGGGGGTCAGCTTGTGAGTGCTGAGTACCCAGTCCTCTCAGACGTGCTCTGTTAGTGGGTGTGAGTGTCTGTGTGTGTTGCCAAGGTGGTAAGAACCCCATCCTGAGGAACCTAGTTCCTGCAGGAGAGCTCCAGTGGGAGGGGGAATTGGCAGCAGGGAGAATTCTGCTCCATATGAGACCCCAAGTAAGCACCAACAGCACACTGATAGAACTGTTAACCTGCCCCCAGTCCCATAAGGGTAACCCTGATAGATGAGCATACCCCAGAGTATTGGGCAAATCTGGTAACACCATGGACGGAGGCTGCTTTGTGCCATTCTCCCCTGACCCCTTTTCCCCCCCGGCACTGAACAGAAGAACAGAAGAACGGCCATACTGGGTCAGACCAATGGTCCATCTAGCCCAGTATCCCCCCAGCACTGGCTTCTGCCTGCCTCTGTATGAGGCAGCAAAGGGAGGGAGGGCAAGTGGATGCATGGAGTCGGCATGGGAAGGGAGCCTGCTTGAAAGCCACTCCCCATGGGTATTGGCTCCAGCCTACTGTCCTCACACTCTGCACTACAGCCTCTGTATCAGAGGCAGCAGTGCCATGATGGATGGGGGGCAGGCAGATCCAGTGCTCATGGGGAGCTGGCTTTTTAAGCCAGGTCCTCACAGACACCAGCTCCTGCTCCCTCCCTTTGCTGCCTCTGATACACGGTGGGAGGAATGCGTGTGACAAGATTAATCAGTATATCCAGGCCTATTAATTAATTGTGTAGTTGTCAACAACTACAGAATGCCATCCCTAGTGAAGACAGGACCTTATAGCAGGACTAGGGAACCTTTTTTGTATTGGGGCCATTGACTCACTGAAAACATCAATGGTGAGCCACAAACATTCAACTCCTCTGTGTGTGCATGAAAACATCAAGGTTCAGGGCTTCCTCCCTGTGATGCTCACAGCTTCAGCCCCATAAGTCATATTTTCTGGACCCTTTATCATTTGTGTTGCTCTTCCCTGGGCCTCCTCCAATTTTTCTACATCTTTCTTGAAATGTGCTGCCCGGAACTGGACACAAGGACACTACTCCAACTGAGGCCTTATCAATACAGAGTAGAGTGGAAGAATGACTCTTGTGTCTTGCTCACAACACTCCTGTTAATGCATCCTCCACATCATATTTGCTTTTTTTGCAATAGTTGTCACACTATTGACTCATATTTAGCTTGTGGTTCATTATGAAACCCTAGAACTCTTTTTGCAGTACTTCTTCCTAGACAGTCACTTCCCATTCTGTATGTGTGAAACTGATTGTTCCTTCCTAAGTGGAGCACTTTGCATTTCTTCTTATTAAACTTCATCCTATTTATCTCAGACCATTTCTCCAGTTTGTCCAGATCATTTTGAATTATGACCCTATCCTCCAAAACAGTTGCAACCCTTCCCAGCTTGGTATAATCTGCAAACTTAATAAGCGTACTCTCTATGCCATCATCTAAATAATTAATGAAGATATTGAACAGAACCAGTCCCAAAACAGACTCCTGTTGAACCCCACTTGTTATGCCCTTCTGGCAGGTTTGTGAACCATTAATAACTACTCTCTGAGAATGGTTATCCAGCCAGTTATACACCCACCTTATTGTGGTACCATCTAGGTTGTATTTCCCCAGATCATTGATAAGGTCATGTGAGAGCGTAACAAATGCTTTACAAAAGTCTAGGTATACCATGTCCACCACTTCTCCTTTATCCACAAGACTTATTATCCTATCAAAAAAAGCTATCAGATTGGTTTGACATGATTTGTTCTTTACAAGTCCATGCTGGCTTGTACCTATCACTTGTTATCTTCCAGTTGTTTGCAGATGAATGCATTAATTACTTTAATTAATTTACTTTAATTACTCGTTCCATTGTTTTCCCTGGCACAGAAGTTAAACTGACTAGTTTCCTGGATTCTTATTGTTATATCCAAAAAAGTTTTTCCAGCAGGATGACAGAGTGATGTCATCACGTCTCTCTGTATCCCACAGTCCCTCCCCCCTCAGCTACCCAGCCTCCTTCCTCCCTCCCTTACTAGTACTGAGGGCCCCAGCCTCCCTGGTATTGGGGCAGGTGGCAGCCACACGGTCTCCTTGGAGCTCCAGGGGATGGGGTGGCAGCCTCGCGGCTTCCCTGGTGCTCCAGGGAGGGAGTCTGGGAGCTGCACTCCCTCCCGCTTTGCCTTCTATCTGCCCAGTAAAAAATCACATTACACCACAATATTTGAAACACAGATAGATTTTGACATGAGTTTTTGCAAGATACATTTTTCAAGGGAAGGAAGAATAAATGCATAGGAAATTGCTATTTTTCTGTCATTTTGGTTAAGATCATAGAGAGGAAAAGAAACCATTGCAAATAAGAATATATGTGGTGTTGTATCAGCTATCAGCCCAGGCTATTTTTCAAAAGTGAAAGGAAACCTCAGGATGTGGTGAGATGACTCTTGCCACTGGGAAATTCTAAAACCAGAAAGACTTTATTTGAAAACAGGATAGAAATTTCTAAGTAAAAACAATGCAGCTACACCCCCCGCTGTTTGTGAATAACATTCCGATACTTTTGGCCATCTATTAAAATGAAATTTTCAATTGCAGTGCTGGTATGTGCTGCAAGACTCATAATTTGTAATGACAGCACTGGAATTATTACATTTATGAATCAGTTTTGCTAAAAGTATAAAACTTGAGAAGAATTTGAGTACCCTGATATTCCTTCTTCACTAAGCTGCTATTCTTCCATTAACTCAAAAATCTACTTTAATTTTTTCTTTGTTTCTGCTGTTCTTGTACTAATTTACATATGTTTGGCCCTTCCAGAATACTCTTATTTTCCAATTAGATTCTACCATCACTTATATAATTATAGACAAATCAGATTATGGTGATTAGCATATATTATAAGCCTTTTTATTAATTTCTGAGGGAATATTTCTACAAGGGATAACATATAAATTAGAAGGCTAATTAGGCCAAAATTACCTTTGCTGATGAATCTAAGCAATCATTAAATACTCTAACAAAAGGGACCTTTTTGTGCATTGGAGACTTAAGGTGTAATTCAAGTACCATCACTAGCAGTAAATCTTTGACGTTTCTATGGGCTGAGTTCCAATACCTGTAGTATTCTTTCTATTCAAATCTGTATATGTACTGTTTATATGCACACACACATACTGTGAAAGTCTGAGGAATGACTAAAGTTTATTCATTAAAGAGAAGAAGATAAATCTTCAAGAAGACAAGTTTCATTTTTGGTAGGGGAACAGAATAAAAAAGGGGGTTCAGAAGAATCCATATGAAATTTTACATCACAGCATAAGTGTAAGCTTTCCATCAGGTAGATATCGCATCAGGTTGTAATGCATTACACCTGCAATTGTTTACTTGGGACTTCATTTGGTATGGTAGTACCGCTCATCTCTTGGCTTCCTGAAAATGAGTAGGTTCCCATTGAAATCTATGAGGGTCCAGGCAGATTCTTTTTCTCTCTAATTTTCTGTGGCTATTTCTAGACTACGGAGTTTTTTCAGGATACTGGAGGTATTCCAGAAAAACTCCGCCCCGTCCAGGGTGCTTGCTCTTCTGACATTTTTTGCTCTTTCAGAAGCCCTGTCTTCCTCGTGCCATGAAGAAGAAGGGCTTTTCTGAAGGTGGAGGTTTTCCTGAAATTTGACCCAGTTTAGATGGGCCAAATTTCAGAAAAGCCTCTTTAGAAAATTTGCAGATATAAAGCAGCAGTGTGGACATAGCCTGTGTGACCTTCCACATGTTACTTGAAGGCCCATAGCCTCAAAAGTATGTAGGTGCCTAAATGGGAGTTAGAGAGTTTGTGTCTGTCTCTGTGTTTTTGTTTCCTATCTGTAAATTGGGGATAATAACACTCCAGTAAAAGGCTATAGGTGTAAATACATTCAAGATTGTGGGGGACACACATACTACAGTAATGGAGGCCATGTGAATACCAAAGGCTACATCTAGACTGCAAGCCTCTTTCAAAAGAGGCTTTTTCGAAAGATACTTTTGAAAAAGCCTCTTTTGAAAAAGAGCATCTAGACTGCAACCAGTACTTTTGAAAAAGCAAACAGGTTTTTCAAAAGAGAGCTCCCAGGAAGTCTGGATGCTCTCTTTCGAATAAGCACAGTTTGCATTACATACCACCTTTTTTTGAAAGAGCACTTTTGAAAAAAGGCGTTATTCCTCGTAAAATGAGGTTTTCCGTGGTTGAAAAAACTTCCGTGTTCTTTCGATTTATTTTTGAAAGAATGCAGCAGCAGTCTAGATGCAGGGGAAGTTGTTTTGAAAAAAGGCCACTTTTTTTGAAAAAAAAAACCCCTGTAATCTAGACATACCCAAAGATAGAGTTAGGACTGCTAGATTTGGATCTATTTTATTTACAGGTCCTCAGACTTGTAACCACAATATAGTAACATTAACATAAGAACTTTTTCATCTAGCTTGCCACTGAGATCCTTAGTAGCATACATTTGTGTTAGATGGAAGTATGATAGTTAAACTATTTCTGTTTAAAGACCCCCTTTTTCAGGTGTTACCTGCTGAAACTTTCAACCTGTTTGCTGAGCTTTTCTTTACCCAGTCTTACCCCAGGATAAATGTCATTGGAACATTTTAAGTGAAAATGCCTCAGCTATTTATGAGGATTAGGAAAATGCTCACCCCCTATATTTTAAAAGAAAAGGCAATGCAGGTTGAACCTCTCTAGTCCAGCATCCTCAGGACCTGACTGGTGCCAGACCATGGGAGGTTAATATTGTCTGGCAGCATTACCATCACTTTCACTGCTTATTGGGCTCTTAGAAGACCTTTAGGGATAAACTGGAGCTAAATAACAGCTCAGAACACTGGGAGCCAGAACTGGTGGCTGTAAACAAACTTTATGGGACTGTGGGAAACTTGGCCACACCCATGATAAGTGGGCATCTGACTAACTGAAATCATGTTGGACCACTGATGTTTTCAGACCAGAGAGTGCCAGACTAGAGAGATTTAACCTGTAGTTGTAGATCTTTCTGAAATAGGGTTGCCAGGTGTCCGGTATTGTACTGGACAGTCCGGTATTTGCGGTCTCTGTCCGGTAAAAAAAAATAAGAAAAATACTGGACATGTGCAATGTCCGGTATTTTCTGAGTTTTCCAGCTGCGCACCGGACAGAAGCCTGGCGTGGGCGGGGTAGCGGCTGGGAGTCCCAGCTGGGAGGCGGGGCCATGATTGCCGCCAGGAACCCTCAATTGGTTGAGTGTGAGGAGGCAGGGAAGCCTCCTCCTCGCTTGTACGTCACTGGGACCCTGCACGGGACAGGCAGCAAGTGCACAGGTCAGTCCTGCTCCCCACTGGCCAATTTGCTCACCCCTCTCCTTCCTGGCCGGCGAGTTCTCCCCTACTTCCCCTCCTGATCTTCCCCGGCCAGCCCCCCTGTACCCTGCCCCAGCTCCGCTTCCCACCGGCCCGTTCCTCTTCCTTGTCTCCCTTGGCCAGCGCCGCTGCACCTCTCCCCACCCCCACCAGCTCTGCTTCCCGCTCCCCCTTCCTCCTGCCCCTGCCCGCTGCAACCCTCCCCCACCCCTGCCAGCTCTGCTTCCTGCTTCCCCTTCCTCCCGGCCAGCGCTGCTGCACTCCCTCCCTCCCCCCACGCCCCACGCTAGCTCTACTTCCCGCTCCCCTTTCCTCCCAGCCACCCTCATGGCACCCAATCCCACCCAGCTGTGCTTCCCGCCTCCCCTTACTCCCGGCCAGCCGTGCCTCCTTCTGGCCAGTCCCCTCTCCCCTGATATCCTGCAGCCAGCCCTGTTCTACCTGACCTCCCCCCCCCCACGACCAGCCCTGCTTCCCATTGGCCCCCCCAGTTCCCTCGACCAGCCCTGTTGCCACCCCCCCGCTAGCTGTTTCCAGCCCCCCCCTTCCCAGCCAGCACCGCTCCCTTCCTGACCAGCCCCCTCCCCTGCCCCAATGAAGCGTGTCCGGATTTTTATTTAAATGATTATCTGGTAACCACTAGCAGTGATCCAGTTTCTCAGAGGTTTTTTTGCTCAACAACTTTGGTCCCCCCCACCCCCTCGCTCTTTGTTTTTCCCTTCAACAACATTTTTTCCCAGTGGGTTTTTTGGGGGGGGAGGAGGGTGTTCGGTATTTTTCTTTCAGCCATCTGGCAACCCTATTCTGAACAGCTCTTGTGCTGCAATGGGTGCAGGGAGCAAGTTGAAATTTGACAGGAAAATAGACATTAAGGACAGGGACCTTTCAGCATTCCAGTGAAGTCTGGTTATTAGTTTCAGTATGCACAATTGTTTATATCTCCTGTTGCCTAAAGGAACTCAGGTTGCATGGTGCATGGCTGTATGGTTAAGTAGTCTGCATACTGAAAAATATGTGATATAGTGATTTAGTGCATTTAGCCCTTCCTTATTCACTCTACAGCAAGTCAGAAAACAGTAGGCCATGAAGACGTAGTAATCAATAAGCAATAAGGTTTAGTAAGTTGTGACATATTCATAAATCATCTGGAGAAAGAGATAAACAATGAGGTGGTAAGATTTGCAGACAATACAAAACTGCTCAAGGTAGTTAAGTTCAAACCTGTGAAGAACTTCAAAGGGATCTCACAAAATTAGATGACTGGGTAACACAATGGCAGATGAAATTCAATGTCAGTCAATGCAATACAAATTGGAAAACATAATCCCAACTATATGTATACAATGATGGGGGCTAAATTAGTTATTACAACTCAAGAGAGAACTCGTGGGGTACAGCTACACAGCAGAGCAAAACTTGAATTAAGTTGCACAACTTGAGATATGTCATTTGCGTAGCTGAAGTCTAAATAGCTTAATTCAGCTTTTAGAGCTGTCTACACAGCAGGAAGTCGACTGAAGAACACTCTTCCGACGACTTCCCTTACTCCTCATGAAATGAGAGTTACAGGAGTCGGAGTAAGAAGTCCTCCAGATCGACATTATTTTGAAATAATGGCTTGCAGTATAGACATGCTCTTTGTTATTTTGAAATAATGTCAGTTATTTCAAAATAACACTGCTGTGTAGACATAGCCCATGAGTCATTGTGAATAGTTCTCTGAAAACTTTGACTCAATGTCAGTTAAAAAAGCAAACAATGTAAGGAATCATTAAGAAAGGGTTAGATATTAGGACTGAGAATATCTTATTGCTGCTATATAAATTCATGATACACGCACCTCTTGAATATTGCATGCAGATGTGGTTGCTTCATCTCAAAAAAGATATTTTGGCATAGGAAAAAGTACAGCAAATGACATCAGAAATGATGGAACAGCTGTCAAATGAGAGATTTAAAAGACTGAAGTTTCAGTTTTGAAAAGAGATGAGTAAAGGGCAGCAGTGAAAGTAACTTAGAATTTCTTATAGGCACTGTCGTATTGCAACCCAGGTCCCTGCCAGCTCTTTAAATAGCTTTCTGCTGGCTTTTGCTGCAGCTTAGCCAGCCCTTGCCAAAGCTGCCCACCTGCTTACTTTTAGCTCTGCTAAGGAGGGTTATGATGGAGGTATATAAAATCATGACTGATGTGGAGAAAGTGAATAACGAAAAGTTATTTACTCCTTCCCAGAACACAAGAGTTAGGGGTCATCAAATAAATTAAAAGGTAGCAGGTTTAAAACAAACAAAAGGAAACACTTCTTCAAACATACACACGCACACAGTGCACGGCCATCCTGTGGAATTCCTTGCCAGAAGACTCTGCTAGAAGCTGAGAATGAGTGGCAAGGAATGGATCACTTGATGGTTGCCTCTACTGTTAATTCTCTCTGGGGCATCTGGTACTGGCCACTGTGGGCAGACAGGATACTGGGCTAGATGGACCTTTGGTCTGACCCAGTATGGCCGTTCTTATGTTCTTATATGAGCAGCTCCCTGTCTCCTTTAGGGTGGCCTGGCCCTTTCTGCCGCTACAAGGAGCAGGCACAACTAGGCCATGGCTATACACTGTTTGAAGTACTTGTCTGGGTGACCCTAGATCCATCCACAACTGAAGTCTTTCCCTGCTGTGCTGAAGGGGAGGAGCCACTAATCCAGGTTTCCATTGATTTCTTGGGGGTAACAGATGAAAAGGAATGAGATCAGAGGTAAGTACTCAGAGATCCAGAGGGGGACAATGAGCAGAGAATCGCTGGTAGTGCCCACTAGTCCTCAAAAACATCCAGGGAATCAGTGAATACTGCCCAGAGGAACTCTGCCTGCATACATGATAAAATTAGGGACTGGAATGAGGCCCCACAATCACAGAGCACTGTCCCCATTCAGCTTCCTCATAGAGAGATAAATGGTCATCTTGGCCATTGCCCAGAGCAGGCTGATGAGGATGGCTCAGGATTTTGTGGGGTTACAGATAGGGTATATGAAAACCAAGTGGTATGAGGAGAAGTGGAGCCAAGAAGTATGAGGTTCTAGAGGAGCTGGAAGAGGCCATGGCTGTGCATCTATTGCCATTTCTAGGAGACAGTGGGCCTAAAAGATAGAGCAGTGGAAAAACAGAGCAATGGACCTCTGCCTCACTGGATGGCCTGGAGCACAGGGGGAAGGGAGCTTACCTGCCATGTCCCTAACCACCTGGGCAGAGTTCTTGATGCAGGCAGAGGAGGCTGCTGTGGAGATGTCCTCTGCCCATGCCAGGTCTGTTAGATGGTAAGTGGATAGGTAGTAGGCCATGAGGATCATTTCATTGCCACGCCCTGACAGGACCACCTGCAAGTATGGCTCTTGAAGCACCAACCTCATCATCCTCTTGTGGAGGAGATGGAGGATGGGCTTCATGGTGATGGTCTAGCCCTCACAGCCATCAGTATCAGTTGGATGTCGGGAAAGGTGGTTGTCCCAGCGGCCCTGACCTTTCTGCTCATCTCCACTGGATCTGTGAGGGGGAGAGGGTGGGGGCTGTTCTCTTCCAGGAGGCAGAGTGATGTGTTTCTTGGCCCCCTCCTTTTTTCCCCGGGCAAGAGGTAGTAGCCACAATCCATCTACCGAGGGAGCTAGATGTGCCCCGGGCTCAGTGGCTGTCCAGTGTCCAGACGTTGTCCTGCTTATCCTGAAGCTCCCCGCAGAGGGATGGATCCCCAGGGCAAGCATCTAGGCACATCCCTAGCTCCAAGACCTCCCTTTTCAACTGCTCTATTGTTGCATCCCTCTTCCACCTGACCCACCAGCTATAGTTGTGGCAGAAGAGCTGGCCATGGACTTTCCCCATATCCCAACACTTCTGCCTCGAAGGAAGGGCAAGCCTCTGCCAGGCCAGCCAGAACACTTGGAAGAATGCCACAATGCCCATATCCTCCAGGGGACTGTCACTGAACTGCCCGTAGGCTGGCCCCAGAGAATCAGGCATTAGCAAGGCTGTCCTTGTCACCAGTTAGTGACAATGGGGAATGGGGCTGGCCCAATGCTGGAGGAGTGCACCTGCAAGATGTGAAAGCAGGAGATGTAAACGTAGTCCAATTGGAAGCAGTATGACTGAGTGTCCTCCTCCTTCTGGACATAGGTGAAGGTGGTGGACTCATTCACGTAGTGGTTGCATCAATTGCCCACTGGGGAGTGATGGTCAGTAATCTCCTTGAGGACATTTGAGGCAACCTGACTCTTCTCTGTCCTGAGGAAGTCCTGCATGTCCAAGATCACGTTAAAATTCACCATGGGTCTGGGTGAAGGGATTGATTTTCAGTCTGGTCAACATCTATGCCCTATACCAGGCCCTCACAAGAATCCAAAGTGCCAAGGAAAGCGGATGCCTGCTGGTAGATAAGCAGCTATTGTAGGCCTGGTATGGGACATAAATATTGACATACATAAGTGACAAAAGAATGACCCTATGTCATAAGATTACAGGAAAAGATTTGCCAATGAGTGATATTGTGAATAATTAACAGTAAGAGTATTTTTGTGCTTATAAGATACCCAGTAGTTGCATATTTTAATACATGCACTAACTGTGGGGTGCACTATGCATGTTAATGCTAATGAGGTATATTCAGAATCACATTACAAAAAGAGGATGCACTGATTAGGAAAATTGAGTTTCCTTTGACAAACTCCAGCAGGAACTATCCTTCTGCTTATGATCAGCTGGAAAAGCACCTATCAGACATTAAGAATATCATTAAGGATGTGAGTAGCACTCTATTTGTAACTAGTGCATAGGTCTTTATAATATTCCTGTAATCCTAATTTATAGAATTTGGGTAATTGTAATTTTAATAAAACTTGTAAAACAGACTTGACCATGTACTTGTGAAATGTGTGTGGCAGATCGATTCATTGAGGTTAGGTCTATCAATGACTATTAGCCAAGATGGGTAGGAGTGGTGCAGCTGGGTATGGGCAACAGGGGTGGGATCACTTGGGGTATATCTAGACTACATGGTTCCATCAATGGAGCTATGTAGATGAGTTTACTAGACATAGGAAAATGAAGCAGTGATTTAAATAAACGCTGCTTCATTTATATAAAAATGGCCACCGCGCTGTGCTGATCAGCTGTTTGGTGGCACAGCGGGGCAGTCTGGACGCTCCGTGGTTGACAACGGAAGTCTTTGTTGACCGCTCTGGTAAACCTCATTCCATGAGGCATAATGGAGCGGTCGACAAAGGCTTCCGTTGTCAACTGCAGAGCGTCCAGACTGCTCTGTTGTGCCGCCAAACAGCCGATTGGCACAACGCAATGGCCATTTTGATGTAAATGAAGTGGCAATTATTTAAATCACCGCTTCATTGTCCTATGTCTAGTAAACTCATTTACATGGCTCCATCAACAGAGCCACGTAGTCTAGACATACCCTTGATGATTCCTTGTTCTGCTCATTCCCTCTGGGGGCACCTAGCATTGGTCACTGTCAGAAGACAGAACACTGGTCTACATGGACTTTTGGTGTGACTCAGTATGGCCGTTCTTATGTTATGTTCTTATGGTCACTGTCCTTAGCTTTCATGTGCTTCTAGAGACTCTAAATCTGAAGCAAGTTGCAGATATGACTTTCAATCTATTGAGCTTGAATTTGTGGCCACTAGAGCTGGCCCTACAGTGTTGTAATACAACATTACTGATTACTTAAATTCACATGAAGCTGCTCCTTACCTTACAGAGTCAGAGAGGTTTCTGGGAAATCACAACGTGGGAATGGAGTGTGCCTTATTGTAGGCCTGCATTAAATATCCAACTCCAGGGAATTATAGCCATATACAGAGTTCAAAAGAACCTTAAGATTTTGGAGAATGATTTTGGGGGCGAGGTTTGAAGAGAACCTTTTTTCTTTTACCTCATTCTCCTTAGTCAGTGCATCCTAGTAACATACTGTGTCTGGTAAGGCTAGAAGCATCTATCAAGGTTGTTCTAATGTTAAGAACATAAGAACGGCCATACTGGGTCAGACCAATGGTCCATCTAGCCCAGCATCCTGTCTGCTGACAGTGGTCAATATCAGATACCCCAGAGGGAGGGAACACAACAGGTAATTCTCACATGATCCCTCTGCTGTCACCCACCTCCAGACAAACAGAGGCTAGGGACACCATTCCTACCCATCCTGACAAATAGCCATTGATGTTGGCTGGAGTAGGTCTGGTGGTGCTAAACTTCTACTTCTGTGGTAAGGATGCACGTTTGGGAGTGATCTGCTTGTCAAGTATGTCTCCTCCAATGTTTCCATGATCCTTGAGCCACAGATCCTAGTAAAGTTTAATTGGTAAGGAAGAAATAGAGAAGAATCTAGCAGAATTCTGTAGCCTGGGCATGAATTCTTGGATGGGCGTATGATGCCTTATTTCTCTTAAAGTTCAAAGAGCCATAACAAATGAACAATTATATAAATGATGTTATGACGAAGAGCTCAATACCAAGCAGAGCAAATATATGGTAACTTGCCTATGGCCACAGCATGCAGAAAACTATGGCCAGGGCCACACTAGACATTTTTTCTGGGATTGTAATGTTGGTTAGGGGGGTGATATTCTTTGTGAGGCATTTCTATACCAGCAAATGTGCTAGTATAGACACAGTTATGGCTCTTGCTGGCTATTTTATGTTAGGAACTGGTGTAATCTATATTGGGAAAACCACTCTTACCAATATAAGCTGGATCTACATTGGCAGGTTTGCCAATATAACTATACCAGTATTTCTAGTGCAGGCAGGCCCAGCAATGGGGGAGGGAGGTGTTAAGGGACAATTCCACAAGGGGCCAGCGTTTCAAAGGGGCCTGGAGCTCCTAGCCGCCATTATTGTGGCAGCAGTGATGGTTGGAGACTCGGGCCCCTTTAAATTGCCACAGGAGCTGCTCTGTCAGTCCATGCAGCTCTGAGCATTGGAAGGAGGGCCCAGTGCTACACTCTGGGTGGTACTAAGGACTGACTACATTCAGCCCCGCCTCTTCCACCTGAGGCTCCACCTTTTCTGAGGGCACGGAGCTGGGCTTCCCCACATTGCCTCCCCTGGGGCTCCGGTGGATGTCACCTTGCTGAGTGTAGACCAGTCCTAAAGCTTTGTCTAAACTGAGTTCAAGCTCCATTACAGCAGTTGGTGGCCAGCTATTCATGCAGGTGTAGTGGGAACATAGCAAAGGCCAAGAAATCTGTAAAATTGCACTGGTGGAGTCCATTCCAATTTCAATCAGAGGAAAGCTCTCCTGATGCATATAGCTGCTTGTCTTGTGGATGCTCAGGATTTACACTGGGGTGACTATACTGGCTGCTGGCCACTGAGGGTGCGTCTACACTGCAGGGCTTAATTCGAAATAAGCTATACAAATCAAGCTATGTCAATTGCGTAACTTATTTCAAAATAGCTTATTTTGAAATTGGGAGCCTCTACACAGCACTTATTTCAAAATAGAGCACTCTTCTGATTTTCCTTCTTCCTCGTATAATGAGGCTCACAGGAGTCGGAGTAAGAAGTCCTCCAGCTTGACAGTATTTTGACATTCTTTTGAAATAACTGCTTGCTGTGTTGATGTGGACTAAGTTATTTTGAAATAACGCTAGTTATTTTTAAATAATGTTGCTGTGTAGATGTACCCTAATTGTGAAAATTAGGGCCAATCCTTATTATTGGCAAGGCTGTACTAAAACAACCAGACAAAAACCGCTGAATGCAGTAAATCTCCCTAGAAAGATACTTGGCAAAGATAATCAACAGCCATCTAACTAAGCTTTAACCTATACAGGCAGTCCCCGGGTTACGTACAAGATAGGGACTGTAGGTTTGTTCTGAAGTTGAATTTGTATGTAAGTCGGAACTGGTACATATTGTAGAGAAACTCTAGCCAAACATTTCTCCAGAGCTCAGTTTTATTCTCCCACAACTCACTTCCCTCAGTCCTTTATTCTCAAGCTGAGGTGTCTGCTGAGAAAAGCCGCTCCGTGTCTCCCTGGTCTGCTGGGGGGGGTGGGCGCTAGCTTCGCATCTCCCTGGTCTACTGGGGGGAATCAGCTAGTGCGGGGTTGCCTCACCCTGTTTGTAAGTAGGGATCCGATGTAAGTCGGATCCATGTAAGCCGGGGACTGCCTGTAGTACCAATTTCTCCCATTTATGGGACACCACAAAATGTAGCTTGGGTGAGGGAAATGAGAAACCAAATGAGTGTCTGAGAGATGTAACTTTACTGTTTGCTCAGAAATGAGATATGCTGCAACAATGAATCAATTTCTTTGAAGACACAGTGGTGTTATTAAAGGGGCATTTAAAGACATTGGACAAATGAAAATACCAGGAAGGCACTTAAATGTATAATAGCCTTATGAATAATAAACACATTAATTACCAACAGAAGAAAAGAGCTAGAAATCATTGGGTGCCAGGAATCCCAGATGGTAAAGAATGTGAGACTTGCTGCTATTAATGGATAATCTGATACCTAAACTCCTGAAGTTAGATATTACAGAAAAACCCCCGGTTCTGTTGAAAGGTGTTACAGAATCTCTGACTATGTGAAAGATAATGAAGGTGGCCAACAAAGGCAGCTCTGTTAAAATCACTCTGACTGATGAAACAGACAGGAAGAGGATCTTTAAAGCTGAAGGAGACATTATTTAAGGGAGCAACAGCATTCTGATGTTCCAATGCAGGCAAGACAAATGTAAGCCCTTGGGAGGGTGGTGGCTTTTCTATTCCAGTAAAAATCCATCATTTCTATGAATAAATTTGTGAATTCTGAGGGACATAAATTCTTTCAAACCTTAACTTGAGAATTCTCAAAGGGGTACTTGTATTAATCTGTAACTTTAAAATCAATGCGCAATCCTGTGGCACCTTAGGGTATGTCTACACTACCCCGCTAGTTCGAACTAGCGGGGTAATGTAGGCATACCGCACTTGCTAATGAAGCCTGGGATTTGAATTTCCCGGGCTTCATTAGCATAAGCGGGGAGCCGCCATTTTTAAATCCCCGCTGCTTCGAACCCCGTGTAGCGCGGCTACACGGGGCTCGAACTAGGTAGTTCGGACTAGGGTGCCTATTCCGAACTACCGTTACTCCTCGTGAAACGAGGTGTACCGGTAGTTCGGAATAGGCACCCTAGTCCGAACTACCTAGTTCGAGCCCCGTGTAGCCGCGCTACACGGGGGTCGAAGCAGCGGGGATTTAAAAATGGCGGCTCCCCGCTTATGCTAATGAAGCCCGGGAAATTCAAATCCCGGGCTTCATTAGCAAGTGCGGTATGCCTACATTACCCTCCTAGTTCGAACTAGGAGGGTAGTGTAGACATACCCCTAGAGACTAACAAATGTAATAGGTCATGAGCTTTAGTGGGTACACCCCAGTAAGTTCACCAAGGAAAATGTATTTTGTATCTTGATAGATTCAGGGGAAGCAAAGGATTGACCTACCTAGATTAGCTGCTTATCACTGATACTTCAAGGACATGCATACTTTAAAAAGCTGACAGAACACATACTTTCGGACATATGAACGTACCTGATGTACCCTGACTTGTGATTACATCAGTCTTTTGTTCACCTGGCTTGGTTTCTGGGCTGCCCTGGACACTCTTACCATGCTGTACAGTGCACTTTTCTTTTCAATTACTTCCTGTCAGTTGTACGATTTATATTTTCTGATTGCAAAGTAGCTCAGTTCCATTTGCACAGTATGAAGGGCCTGATTCTCTCTTGTTCTGCCATTTGAGTGATCATTTACATGTATGCAATAAGAAAGAAGTATACAAAATGCTATAGTTTTCATTTGTTAGCATTTTGCATCCCCTTGCACTTCGCGCGGGGGTATGTGTCTACTGTCTGTACAAAATGCAAAGCAGCTGACAATAAGGCCGGAGCAGAATTCTGAGCTGTTGTGCTGGGAGTGCATGCCAGTATCCTAGCACAGTGTTTCTCCACTAGTGGTACGAGTACCCTTAGGGGTACTCGAGAGAAGTCTGGGGGGTACATCAACACAACTGAAATTTGGAGAAAACTGAATTTTTGTTTTAAGTTTTACAGCATTTTATTATTTTTGTACTTTTTACACCCAAAGATTTCATCGCCTGCCCAACTACGATTAAGTTGCTTAAACAAATGCGTTGCAATAGTAGAAAAAATGTGTTTGTCTGAAAACTATAGGAACTGGGGGTATGTATAATTTTTTTTAAAAGGGGTTGTGACGGACCCGGCAGGGTCCGCACTAGGAGCGGGGGAGGGCCCCCCGCTCCGACAGGAAGCGGCGGCCAAGGACGGCCAGAAGCCGCTCGGCGCGGCGCCGCCGGCCCCGCAGCGGCTAAAGGCGGGGGCGGGCGCGCGCCGGAGGGGACGGGGGAAGCACCGGGGGCCCGGGAGACGTCCGGCGCGGGCGCCTCGGTTCGCGCCCCGGGCAGGAGCCGCGGGCACGCTCCGGCCGGAGCCGCGCGGGGATCCGCCGGAGGGGGCGGGGCTGACGGCTCCGACGTCACCCGGCTGCGCCCATAACAAGGGCACCGGGACGCCCAAGAAGGGGGAAGCGAGCGGGCAGCCACCCTGGCTTCCCGGCACCCCAAGCACCCGGCCTTCCGGGCGACCAAGGGAGACGACCCCGGCAGTTGGAGGCTCGCTTTGGGACGAACCCGGCGGCTACGACGGGGTAAGCGACTCGACTCTGCACCGGCCCAGGGGGCCGGAGCATCGGGGGTGGAAGGAGTCCGAGGCGGGGCCGTTTTGGCGCCCGTGGGCAGGCGAGTTTCGGGCGGCTGCCCCGCCTGCCGTGAGGGGAGCGCCTTAAAGCACCCACCTCACTTAGGGCCTCGGGCTGGGACCCGGTGGTGAGGGCGGGCCCGGGTCCCCCACTCCCCCCCCCCCCCACACCCCGACCTCGGCGCAAGCCCAAAAGGCAGCGACGGTCGAACACAACACCCCTCCCCTTCCCCGCGGAGAGGGGCAACAAAGCAAGGGGACAAAGAGTAGAGGGACGGCTCAAGAGCCCCGGTCGGGCCCCCGGCCGGGGGCCGCCCGGGACGTTACAGGTCCGGGTCCGCTGAACCCCCTCGGCCCTACTTGGGGCGAGGGGTGATCGCACCCGGGGCCGGACTTGCCCGCGAACCCCCGGGGGCGGGACAACTGGGCATTTGGAAGGCGGTGGGTTCGCGGAGCCCCACTCCAGCCCGCCGGCTCAGTCCGGGGGGATTCGGGGGTGCGAGGCTCGCACCCTTAAAACCCGCCACACTGGTGGAGAATGTGGGCAGCGAGGTAGTTCCCTCCCCATAGACGAACGTGAACAGGCCAACCGGCCGACCGAGCCCGCGTGGGGCGAAGAAGGAACGGGCGACCCGATGGAGCCTCGACCGTTCCTCGAATGGTTCAGTGAGGACCAGCGGCAGCAACGCCAGGCCCAGCAAGAACAACAGGCCCAACTAGTCCAACAGCTGACCACGCAGTTCCAGGAACACCAGAGGCTGCTGATCCAAGAATTAGCAGCCCAACAGGAGCGGTGGCGGCAGACAGTGGAGAGGCGATGGGGAACCCCGGCCGGGGCCCCGGGGACATCGGGCGAAGGACCCAACTTGCCCCTGCGCCTGACGAAGTTGGGACCTCAGGACGACCCAGAAGCATTCTTAACGACTTTTGAAAGGGTGGCGACGGCCGCCCGGTGGCCGCCGGACCAATGGGCGACGCTGTTGGCCCCCTACTTAAGCGGGCCCGCCCAACTCGCCTACCGCAGCCTGGCCGTAGCGGACGCCTTGAACTATCCGAAGGTCCGCGAGGCGATTCTAGATCAGGTGGGGCACTCTCCCGAGACTTGCAGGCAGAAGTTTCGGCAGGAGATGTTTAGAGGTGGCGACCGGCCTCGGGCGGTAGCCCAGCGACTAAAAGAATGGGCCAACCGGTGGCTAGAGCCCGAGCACAAGACGGGCAGCCAGGTCTCAGAAATGGTGGTGATGGAGCAATTCATCCACATTTTACCGAGGGACGGACAAAGGTGGGTCCGCCGGAACCAGCCCGCAACGCTCAATGAGGCCGTCACGCTGATGGAAGCCCATCTCCTCGCGGAGAGGGAAGAGGGCGGCGCCGGACGGGCCAACCCGCCCACCCCGAAGGTAGGGGGGTCCCGGCCCCAGGGGAAGCCTCCAGGGGGAGAACCCTCATCAGGGGGGCGCAGGGGACGCGATACCCCCCCCCGGTTGGCCCCGGTCTGGCCCCGGCCCCCACTCGAGAGAACAGACGCGGAACGGCGACCCGAAGGGGGGCCACGGGAGGTCCGTCCAGGAGGAAGAGGGCCCTGCTTCCAGTGCGGGCAGGAGGGGCATTTTAAGCGGGAATGTCCCCTAATGGACTGCACCCTAAGCCAGGGGACGGCGGCCGAGCCCCGAGGGGACGGGGGAACCAGAGGGGGTCCCTTGGTCCATCGAGTGTGGCTCGAGGGCCGCCCCGTTCAGGCATTGGTGGATTCGGGCTCCACCGTCACACTCGTGAGGGCTGACCTCGTCCCCCCTGGACACCCAGAAGGCGAGCCCGTGTGGATGAGGTGCGTCCACGGGGACGTGAAGGCGTACCCCACGGTCCAACTCCGCCTGACCGGGGGGGGGACAGGACCGGGTTTGGCCGATAGGGAAGGCCAAAACCTTGCCGTACCCCGTCCTCATCGGCCGCGACTGGCCCGGGTTCGAGCTATTCCTAAAAGGACAGGACCCTCCGGCGGAGGAAGGAGGCCGAGAGGGGGCGGCTGGCGACTTGACGCCGGCAGCAGCAGAGAAGGAGCGAGCGATCTGCCTGGAGCTCGAGACAGCGCCGGACTTCCTGACCGAGCAACGGATGGACCCCACCCTCCAACATGCCTGGGACCAAGCGGGTGCCCCTGACGAGCAAAGGCAGGGCGAAGAGAGGGCACCGCAGGGACCACAGTTCCAGGTATGGGGTGACCGCCTATACCGGGTCACGAGGGAGGCCGCAGGGGGGGTACGGAAACAACTCGTGGTCCCCACCCGCTTCCGTCGGGAAGTCCTGGAATTGGGGCACGCCGTCCCATGGGCAGGGCATCTCGGCCGGGAGAAAACTTTAGACCGGGTCCTGCAGCGGTTCTTCTGGCCCGGCATTTTCAGGGCTGTGCGAGACTTTTGTGACTCCTGCCCGGAATGCCAGAGGACGGCCCCAGCCAGAGTACCAAAAGCCCCCCTTGTCCCCATGCCAATAGTGGCGGTACCGTTTGAACGGATTGCCATGGACCTGGTAGGGCCACTGGAACCCTCGGGGCGGGGGCACCGTTACATTATGGTAGTTGTCGATTACGCCACCCGGTACCCCGAGGCGATCCCGTTAAGGAACACAAAAGCCCCGACGTTAGCGCGGGAACTGCTCCGGATCTTCTCTAGGGTAGGGCTACCCCAGGCCATCCTTACGGACCAGGGCCCGAATGTAACCTCCAGGGTCATTAAGGAGTTGTGCAAGATGTTAAAAATCCACCGGCTGAGGACCTCAGTCTACCACCCCCAAACCGATGGATTAGTTGAGCGGTTCAACAAAACGCTCAAGGAAATGCTACGCCGATTCGTGCTGGAAGACCCCCGGGGGTGGGATTTGATGTTACCTAGCCTGATGTTTGCAGTGCGGGAGGTCCCGCAAGCCTCCACGGGTTTCTCCCCCTTTGAGCTGCTGTACGGCCGTCGGTGCCGCGGGATTCTGGACCTCCTGAAGGAAGGATGGGAGAACCAAGCTTCTACCGGACGAGGGACAGTGCAGTACATTACGCAGCTCCGGGAGAAGCTGAGCCGGCTGGGGGAGTACGCCCGACGGAACCTGGAAGACGCCCAACATCGCCAAGCCAGGTACTACGACGCTAACGCGCGACGTCGGGAGTTCCAACCGGGGGACCGGGTTATGCTACTCTTACCCACAAAAGAGTCGAAGCTCCTGGCGCAATGGCAAGGCCCCTTTGAGGTTATCAAGAAAGTGGGGGAGGTCGATTACGAGATCAGACTGTCGGGCCGACGCCAGGGGACCCAACTCTTTCATGTTAATCTATTGAAGAAATGGGTACCCCGGGACACCCTGCTGATCGCACCCCCGTCCGAGGAGGAGGACCTAGGACCATGGGGAGGAACCGAGACGGGGCCCGTAGAGGCTAGCCTGAACCCCGAACTGACTCCTGCCCAGCAGGGGCAACTGCGGAGCCTCCTCCACCAGTACCAGGAGACGCTCACGTCGCGCCCGGGCCGAACCATGATGGGGGTCCATCAGATCGTCACAGAGGTAGGCCGAACCGTGCGGGAACCTCTGCGCCCTCTCCCCCGAAAGGCGTGGGACACCGTAAGGCGGGAAATTCAGTTGATGCGGCAATGGGGAGTTATAGAGGAATCGGTGAGCGAGTGGCGCAGTCCCATCGTATTAGTCCCCAAGGCGGATGGCTCCACACGCTTCTGCATAGACTTCCGGAAGGTCAACGCTATATCCCGGTTCGACGCGTACCCCATGCCAAGGGTGGACGAACTGTTAGAACGGCTGGGACAAGCGGTCTACATATCGACCCTGGACTTGTCTAAGGGGTATTGGCAAATTCCGTTAGACCCCCAGGCCCAAGAGAAGACCGCCTTTTCGACTCCGTTCGGCTTGTTCCAGTTCCGGACGATGCCGTTCGGACTCCACGGGGCAGCGGCGACCTTCCAAAGAGTGATGGACCGGGTGTTGGCCCCCTACGCCGAGTTCACCGCCGCCTACATCGACGATATCGTCATCTATAGTCGGACGTGGGAAGAGCACCTGGGACATTTACGAACGGTATTGTCAGCCTTACAGAAGGCCGGCCTCACGGCCAACCCAAAAAAATGCCGCTTCGCGCAGCATGAGGTTTCTTACCTGGGGTATACGGTGGGGAGGGGGAGGCTAAAACCTATCTTCAGCAAAGTGCAGGCACTGAGGGAATACCCCATCCCGGCGACCAAGAAACAGGTCCGCCAGTTCTTGGGACTCGCGGGGTATTACAGAAAGTTCGTACCTCAGTTCGCGTCGGTGGCGACCCCCCTAACTGAACTGATACGAAATTCAGAGCCCACCAAAGTACGTTGGAACCCGCAGGCGGAGCGGGCTTTTTATACGCTAAAAGAAAAACTAGCCGCCGCCCCCGTGTTAAGGCAGCCAGACTTTGATGAACCCTTCATTCTTTATACAGATGCCTCCGAGGTGGGACTTGGCGCCGTACTGACGCAGGAGGGACCAGATGGGGACCACCCCATCTTATACCTTAGCCGCAAGTTGCTGCCCCGGGAGCGAGCTTACGCAACCATTGAGAAGGAGGCATTGGCGGTAAAATGGGCGGTGGACTCCTTGCGATACTATTTGTGGGGGAATAAATTCAAATTAGTGACGGACCACGCTCCACTGGTCTGGCTTAACTCCATGAAAGAGACCAATGCGCGGATTATGCGGTGGTACCTGGCCCTGCAGCCCTATTGCTTTGAAATAGTGCACCGACCCGGGGCCACCCACCTTAACGCAGACTTCTTTTCCCGGATAGGAGGACCCCCCCCGGACGGCGACCCTTCCAAAGGGGGGAGGTGTGTGACGGACCCGGCAGGGTCCGCACTAGGAGCGGGGGAGGGCCCCCCGCTCCGACAGGAAGCGGCGGCCAAGGACGGCCAGAAGCCGCTCGGCGCGGCGCCGCCGGCCCCGCAGCGGCTAAAGGCGGGGGCGGGCGCGCGCCGGAGGGGACGGGGGAAGCACCGGGGGCCCGGGAGACGTCCGGCGCGGGCGCCTCGGTTCGCGCCCCGGGCAGGAGCCGCGGGCACGCTCCGGCCGGAGCCGCGCGGGGATCCGCCGGAGGGGGCGGGGCTGACGGCTCCGACGTCACCCGGCTGCGCCCATAACAAGGGCACCGGGACGCCCAAGAAGGGGGAAGCGAGCGGGCAGCCACCCTGGCTTCCCGGCACCCCAAGCACCCGGCCTTCCGGGCGACCAAGGGAGACGACCCCGGCAGTTGGAGGCTCGCTTTGGGACGAACCCGGCGGCTACGACGGGGTAAGCGACTCGACTCTGCACCGGCCCAGGGGGCCGGAGCATCGGGGGTGGAAGGAGTCCGAGGCGGGGCCGTTTTGGCGCCCGTGGGCAGGCGAGTTTCGGGCGGCTGCCCCGCCTGCCGTGAGGGGAGCGCCTTAAAGCACCCACCTCACTTAGGGCCTCGGGCTGGGACCCGGTGGTGAGGGCGGGCCCGGGTCCCCCACTCCCCCCCCCCCCCACACCCCGACCTCGGCGCAAGCCCAAAAGGCAGCGACGGTCGAACACAACACCCCTCCCCTTCCCCGCGGAGAGGGGCAACAAAGCAAGGGGACAAAGAGTAGAGGGACGGCTCAAGAGCCCCGGTCGGGCCCCCGGCCGGGGGCCGCCCGGGACGTTACAGGTCCGGGTCCGCTGAACCCCCTCGGCCCTACTTGGGGCGAGGGGTGATCGCACCCGGGGCCGGACTTGCCCGCGAACCCCCGGGGGCGGGACAACTGGGCATTTGGAAGGCGGTGGGTTCGCGGAGCCCCACTCCAGCCCGCCGGCTCAGTCCGGGGGGATTCGGGGGTGCGAGGCTCGCACCCTTAAAACCCGCCACAGGGGTTCTTTATAAAAAAAAAAAACATTGAGAAACACTGCCCTATCATTTTTTCACTCTTTACTTCAATTAAAACATATTGCTCCTGGTATCCAGGTGTAGTTTGGTCTAACTTTCCAGTCTGATTTCTGTCTTCCAGAAAAAAAAAATGGGCAGCCTGGGAGGGGCATGATAAAGAGAAAAATGGATGGGAAGAAGAAAGCAAGCATTACTTGTTCAGGAGGGAGGAGGAATGGGTTTGTTTATATGAAAGACGGAATATGTTTAAAAGGGAAGGTGTGTGTTCCCATGACTGAACAGATTTTGAGGCAGAGGAAAGGGCGCAACAATAGTTCCAGTTCCTGAATATCTCAACAGCATCTGAACTTCAGTCTCAACAGCAGCTTAGTCTCTAGGTATCAGAACATTTTCCAGCATGTTGGCTCAACAGTTCATTTGATCATTGTATAAATGTGTGTGAACGAGGGTACTTTATCCCTCATAAATTCAGAGAAAGGGCTAAAGCCCGAAGTTATGAATGCAGACCCTGAAAGTCAGTTTTGTGGGTATTTAACCTTACATCATGCTATTTTCCCCTATATCTTCAAACTGACTGGCTGGGCCTAAACTAATGTTTTGTAGTGCAAAGCGCAATAATAGAAACTACATTACAGTCAGTGATAGGCTATGTCTAGACTACATGGCTCCGTCGACGGAGCCATGTAAAATAGTTTATTCGGCATAGGCAAAGAAGCGGGGATTTAAATAATCCCCACTTCATTAAAATAAAAATGGCCACTGTGCTGTGCCAACGATCAGCTGATCCGGCACAGCGGGGCAGTCTAGACGTGCTGCAGTTGACAAGGGAAGCTTTTGTCGACTGCTTTGGTAAACCTCGAGGCTACGCTGATTATTTTCAGGAATAACGGCATTGCGCAAGAAGGTTTTTCTTGTGCAGGAAGGGCAGTGTAGATGCTCCTTCTGGCACAAGAGCCTCTTCCACAAAAATGGTGGCTCATTAGGTATGCAAATGAGGCTTGGCGATATTCCATGCTTAGCCTCATTTGCATATTTCTGGTGCGACAACCCACCAGTGTAGACATAGCCCAGGGGTGTTGTTTCTCTGAATTGAAGGTGCTGTCACCTACAAAAGATTTTCCTGCTCTGATGTCAAAATGCACATTGGCTTTTGTTTCACTCACCCACACTCTTTCTGAAGATTAGAGAACACACAAAATGCCAGTCTCCTTCTTTTCTTTTTACCAAAACTTGTACTGACTTTCTATAATACTATAGGTTTGGTGATAGGAAATCCTTTTGGTGTCTCTTTTATCCATTCATTTAAACAAAAAAGCAAGTTTTAAAACCGTTAAAAATGTAGGCACTTTTGCTAATTAACATTTGACTGCATTTAGCACTTTTTCTTTTAGTGAAATACTTTCAGGGGCCCCTGCCCTGCAATTGCTTATATATCTAAAATTCCCAGTGACTTCATTACATTGAATAGCATGGTAACTTAATTTAGACAGACTGCGCAGACTCAATCATGTTAACTATGAATTTTCACTTGTGACCACTTGGGAGAGGTACAGCTTTTGAATTAAAGGACTAGAAATAGAACTCTAATTTAACATTTATCCAGAATAATAGAAATCAGTTGTGTGGTTGCTGTAAAGTGACCTAGCAGTTAGGAAAAAAAAACATTCTTTGGGGCATGTATTATCAAGTGCTTTCGGATAGCAGGCCCGAGGGAGCTGGCGCCACAGAACCCAGACCAAAAGCAATGAGCCTGGAGAAGCTGATTGCATGGAACTAACATGGCAGCAACTGACTTGAGTGTGACTTGATGGTGCAGACTTCTATAGACTGAGGGCAGCAGAGTAGGGAGTGCTGCCTCCTGGTTCCCATTTGCTCACCATTCAGTTTAACTGGATATTTAGGAATGCAGCTGAGATGGGTAGGGATTGTACTGTGAATGAGAATTGTGGGTTCCGACAAGCCAGGCAGTTAATACCTGGGACTGTGGGGTTGGCCCGGCCCATATACTGTGTGGGTTTTACTCATTTCATTTTTAAAATATATAAATAGATGTGTATCTTGTTTTTCTGAATAGAAATGATTTATGATTTCACAGTCCTCCAAGAGACTCCTGAGTGCTTGCAAGTGGGAGCAAACATCTGTTACTGTGATTGGGGGTAAAAAGTTCCTACAATGAGGGAGAAGATAAAGTTTTAGGTGGAAACTCAAGATAAGCATTTTTGAAATCTCAAGACAACATTGTAACTGTTCCTACAACCACCAAGGCTACCCAGGAGAAAGGTTACATAATAGGTTATGCAACACCTTTTGAAAGTTCACTCTAAGCCTTTGAGAAATGTTTAGGAGTCACTAGGAGTGGAACACAGGGAAGTAGCCCTAATTCTTCATTAACAGACTATTTTCCTGCAGAGAGCCTACCCCCAAAACCCAATGGATTGAGGGGCAATCTCCACTTCTTAGCATATCTGCTGTCCACAACTAACTCTGTAAACCTTCTGATGGGTGATGTACCCCTACACTTATTCACTATTCCTTAAATTGTATCACTGAACTTCCACATATAAATCTGGATTAATGCCGACTGTGCACTGTATGTATCATGTGACATTCTAAGCAAGACATTTTAATTTCACATAATCCAAACATGAACCCAGATGTACAGAGCCTTTCTGCTAAATCTGTGTACCATGTGAATTTTCATTTCAAGCATTACCTTTAATCATTTTTTAACATTTGTATTATTGTCATGTCTAGAATTCCTAGTCATAGGGTAGCCTCCCCGCTCCCCTCGCCCGTGCTAGGTCCTGAAAAACCACAGAATAGTAAAATGGTTCCCTCTGTTACATGCTACTATGGTAACTGGTATTCCTAGTTCTTCTTATCTGATAGACAGCAGTTAGTTTTTGAAGAAAAGCCTGATTTTACTTATTTTTAGAAGATGAGGATATCTCTTGTAAAGTGTGCTTGACCAGCTGGGCTGTTCTTCACAGTGCTCAAACACCTTGGTGACTCTATTTGCAAATGGTGCATACTGTAATGTATTGGCATCTTCTGATGTTTTGTGCCTTGCATAATAGGTATGACATGTGGGCAGCAGCTACGCCAAAGACAATGAAATGGAGAAACTGTGAGTCTGTGGGATAGCTGCAAATTAAATCCAGGCATCCTTACTGCCAATCTCCTAACTACTGTACAATACCAGTACAGTATTGGGAGTCTTGAAGGTATTAGAATTGAATAACAAGTGAACAGCTCATCAGAAGCTAACAACTTCAAAAGAAACAGACATCAGAAAGGCAAAGAGAACTGGGATCTTGCTACTGAACTGGGATCTTGCTACTCCTGACATACAATGGCTGTATCACCATGTTTCCAAAATAATTCTAGAGATTTGCAGTCTGCTGCAATAAACAAAGTCAGTTTTCCCATCTAATAAATGATAATACAGGTTCAGAATGCTTGCAGAGCTGGATACCCCAATGCTGTTCTTATTAAAGTTGTCCCAGATTGGATCATAACAAGAAAGACTGAGTGCTAAATAACCAGGCTTTTGAAACAAAGAACTGTAGTACTGCTCTTGCAATCCTTGCTCAGGAAAAAAGCTCAGGTGTTTTGCTTTGTAAAATGACTGCAGGGTCAACTCATATGTTATTTCTCACACTGCAAAGTATAACCTACAATGAACTTTTAATACGTTGATCATTTACTGCTGACTTTTGTGTTTTGCTCATTCGGACATTTTGCCATAAATTTTTACAAGAATATAGTTTGTTTCACAGAACTGGACAGAATGTAGACAAAAAGTCACCAATTAAGAGTCAGATTAACCATTATGAAGTTATCTCTAAACTATGTCTATACTGCTTTCTTATTGTGCAAAAGCCTATGCAAATGAAGCGCAGATTAGCATATTGCTGTGCTTCATTTGCATAATTAATTAGAGGCAGTTTTGTGCAAGAGGTTTTGGCTCAAAAAGGAGCTGTGTAGATGGCTCCTTTTTGTGCAAAAACCCCCTCTTGTGCAAGAGCCGCTCTTCCTGAAAAAATGAGGAAGAACGGCTCTTGTGCAAGAGGGAGTTTTTGCGCAGAAAGGAGCCATCTACACAGCTCCTTTTTGTGTAAAAGCCTCTTGTGCAAAAACAGCCCCTAATTAATTATGCAAATGAAGCATGGCAATATGTTAATCTGTGCTTCATTTGCATAGGTTTTGGCGCAAGAAGGAAGCAGTATAGACTTAGCCTAAGTTACAAGTACTCCCAATCCCTGCTTACTTCTCTATCCTCCAGGCATGACAGCTGCTCAGAACCATCCTTAGGCATATGCAGCACACACAGCTGCGTAGGGCACCACTACATTTGGAGCACCAGTGGAGCCCCTTGCACTGCCTATCAGCCTCTTTGGACCAATCATGTGGCCCTCTGCCCACTACTCCACTTCTCAACCCTGTTGGACAAATCCTCTGGCCTCCTGCCCCCTGCTCCACATCCCGACCCAGTCCCATTGCCCCCTGCTCTACTTCTGAGCTCTGTCGGACCCAGTCCTCCGGACCCTGGTCTCCCAGCCCCAAACCTGAATTCCCCTTCTTCTGCCAGCCTGAAGCTCCATCCAGCTATGCCACTCAGTCTGCTAGCTCCACTTTCAGCCTCCCTACTTTCTTCCCACCACTCCCCACAGTTCGTGCCCCACAGAAGTGGCTGCCCCCCAAAGGGGATGGAAGGTGCGGGTGCTCGGGCTGTATAGGGCACCAAAAACCTTAAGGACGATCCTGTAGCTGCTCCTTCATGTGAACACTTTTTTAATTCCCAGTATGCAGTGTCTGAGATGGAATGCACTGAAACGTATTTGGGAGACATGACCCATGATAATGCTGATATCTAAAATAACTGAGGTGTTAAAAACTGCTTTCAAACAGAACCGCATTGCTGTGAAGTGCTATATTATAAATTCAATAATGTTTCTATCAAACTGAAAGTCAATGGCATACAATTTAGAATTAAGCATCTCACTGCTATAGTACTCATATCTAGAAGACCCTTTTCTGCTGCATGAAAATGACCATGAGTTTTACTGTTATGATTTTAAAATACACCAGCAATATTTTATGCAGTTTTTTCCACTTTCTGTCAAGAATATAGAAAAAACATAGAGACCTTTTTCACTTAATGGTCCAAATATTTTAAAATAGTGTACAGCTGTGGGTCAAATGTTACTTTCCTTACTGGCACGTATACTCCACAATGTCTTTAAATGGGATTATTTGGATCAATAAACTGAGCAAGGGTTTGTTTTTTTATCTATCATAGGCCTGATCCAGTGCCCACTGAAGCTAATGAAAAGACTTGTGTTGGAAAGGCTATATTGCTGTTCAGGAAGTTGCCTCAGAATAAAAACCACCAAGTTAGTTTTCTTTCCTGAAAGAAAAGTTCTTTTTCTGGCATGATTTTCCTCTTTCTCTTCCTGCTTTGTGGTCAACACTAAGAAGTGAACACATGGGAATGCAATTCAGAAAAAACCTGTAAGAATTATTTCAACCACCTCAATTGCTTAAAGATGTTTCAGGTAGGTAGATCGACCTCTCTTTTGTTTCCAGGAGAAGTCTTGTGCTATTTTGCACCTATTCAAAGTCATTTTTCTTGTTGTTACGGTGTCTGAAGTAGATTTGTCATGTAAAGAGCAAAAGCTAGGTGTGACAAAATACAAAAGCAGTGCATCGGTTTGTAGAGGATAGAAAAACCTTATTGACAAATTAAATGATGGCAAGTGAAAATAAGATGGACGTATTCTTCCCTTTCCTTTTGGTATGAATGGCTTCACATCATGATAACACCTATTCTTAAGGACAACATGCAGCTTTTACTTTTTTTTTAAGAAAGGAGGAAATTCTGAACCACAGAAATTGTGTGAGGCCAAGGTCAGAGATAAAAG
Source organism: Pelodiscus sinensis (assembly GCF_052426305.1). Classification (NCBI taxonomy): domain Eukaryota; kingdom Metazoa; phylum Chordata; order Testudines; family Trionychidae; genus Pelodiscus; species Pelodiscus sinensis. Next base: position 70,632,033 of record NC_143052.1, read on the forward strand.
TTATACATGTTTACATTGTGTTAGTACCTACGGACTAGGACGTTCGAATTAAAGCTTCTAATTCGAACTACCGTTATTCCTCCTGCAAGGAGCTTTAATTCGAATTAGGAGCTTTAATTTGAACTACCTAGTCCGTGCTGCATGTAGCCGTGGGCAGGTACAGGCAGTCCCCGGGTTACGTGCAAGATAGGGACTGTAGGTTTGTTCTTAAGTTGAATCTGTATGTAAGTCGGAACTGGCATCCAGATTCAGCCGCTGCTGAAACTGATCAGCAGCTGATTCCAGGAAGCCCAGGGCAGAGCAACTCTGCCTCGGGCTTCCTGTAGTCAGCCGCTGGTCAGTTTCAGCAGCGGCTGACTTGGGGACGCCTGGGGCAGAGCAGCTCGGGTGCTGCTGGGTTGGTCCAGTAGCGCGGCCGCTCCTCGGCGCTACTGGACCAACCCAGCAGCACCCCAGCTGCTCTGCCCCAGGCATCCTGATTCAGCCACTGTTGAAACTGATCAGCAGCGGCTGAATCAGGATGTCTGGGGCAGAGCAGCTGGGGTGCTGCCGGGTTGGTTCAGTAGCGCCAAGGAGCGGTGCTGCAGGACCAACCGGCAGTGCCCCACCTGCTCTACCACAGGCCCCCGGCTTTGCTCCACGTCTCCCTGGTCTGCTGGGGGGGGGGGGGCACTAGCTGCGTCCCCCCCAGCAGACCAGGGAGACGCGGAGCAAAGCGGCGGAGGACCCGGGGCCGGACCCGCGGCCGCTTCCAGATCAGCTGGAAGCAGACCAGGGAGACGCTGAGCAAAGCCGCTGAGGACCCAGCCGGACCCGCGGCGCTTCCAGCTGATCTGGAAGCAGCCGCGGGTCCGGCCCCGGGTCCTCCGCCGCTTTGCTCCCCGTCTCCCTGGTCTGCTGGCTCCCCCAGCAGACCAGGGAGACGGGGAGCAGCTTTTCTCGCCCCGGAGGAGGCGGGCGGCGGGACCAGGTGTCCCACCGCTCCAGTCCTCCGGGGCGAGAAATCCCTGTTCGTAACTGCGGATCCGACATAAGTCGGATCCGCGTAACTCGGGGACTGCCTGTAGTTCGAACTATGGGCATTTAAAAATGGCACCCGCCCAGGAACATGCAAATGAAGCCCCAGGATATTTAAATCCTGGGCTTCATTGAAAGTTCGAATGCCTACATTAGCCACCTTAGTTCGAACTAGGGTGGCAGTGTAGACATACTCTTACAGACTAACAGATTTATTGGAGCATAAGCTTTTGTGGGCAAAGACCCACTTCACTTTTGCCCATGAAAGCTTATGCTCCAATAAATCAGTTAGTCTATAAGGTGTCACAGGACTCCTCGTCGCTTTTGCAGATTCAGACTAACACAGCTACCCCTCTGATACTTGCTTACAAATGTGTGCTGGGCAGGGACTCCAAGTAGCATGTAACCTACATGCTAAGGAGCTGGGACATGATGTAAAGTGGTGTAAATTAAAGTAGGGAGTGGCCTGCTATAACTTAGATGTTCTCACAACTCCCTGTTAGTAACTTTCCTTCCTTTCTTTTTGTCATCCAGCCTGTTAGTATATATGTTACATCAATTTAAACTCAAAGGGACAAATTCAGAGATGAAGTGAGAGGGGGAGGGATAAATGACACGTGTGTGTGTGTGTGTGTGTGTGTGTGTGTGTGTGTGTGTGTGTGTGTAAAGGAATCTAAGTAGAGCTCTGAGCAGATGCAAAATTGGTATTACCTCTGCATATGCAAAAACCATCCATGGATATCCAATCCACATCTATGGATGCAGATACCTATGGATATACAGTGGATATCCACAGATTTTCAGGGTTCTGGGTACAAAATTGGTATCTGCATCCATATCCACAAAATGAGCCACAGGTATCTGCATCCACATATGCATCTGCAGAGACCCACAGATATAAAACGAGATATCTGTGTATTGAAGGGCTCTAAGACAGGGTAATATGCACATTGAAGGGGCTGGAAGAAGATATAAATTACACTGATTAATGTTTCCTCCTAATGGTTAAACACCCCTGTGAATGTGGCCTAGTGAGTTCATTTCCCTACAAATGCAGGACTGTTCCTTACAGTGAATTTGGAGGGCAGCCAAGGCATTTTTAAACTCCCAGCAGCTCCTTCTTGAAAATCACTCCAGAACAGTTAGCTCTGAAGTTTCAGTAATTATGAGAGATACAGGTTCTCAGGGTATTTCCCTATTCATCTTGCACAACGTTCAATGGACATCAGCCCAGTTGTGCTAGAATCACTGGGAAATGATCTGAGCCCTCCCCATCTTTCCTCATGACCTGACACAAGAAGAAAACAATGTAGTGGCAGATGTTGACAAGAGGAGGCAGAGGTGCCCCTGCATGTGTTCAATGAACATTTCTTCACAGGACAGAACGTGTCACAGCTGCTAAAACTGTTTTGGATGATTGCTGTAAAAATGCAGGCCAGAAAGAAGATTGGACATTATAGTTCTTCAGGTAAGTATTTAAAATATACTGCCCCCACTTGAAGGACATATGGTCTAGCGAACACTCAAGTCAGTACCATAAACTTCTGAGTGCTAATCTCAGTTAACATGGACTCCTTCTGAGGCCTAGTGTAAATTACTTAACCCTTCTGCTTCAACTTCCCTATCTATAAAAAGGAAGCTACTGATATCACCCTCCTAGGGATGTGAGATTAATCAGTTAATGTTTGTAAAGTGCTTTGAAGATGTAAGTGTTCTTGTTACTTCAATGACATTTCATTTTATGGGATTAGGAGGGCAACCCATCATTTAGGAACATACTGCTCAGTAGGGTTTATTGTAACCATAACCACCCCGCAGAATACAGCATTCAGAGCCACCAGTGCAACCTCTAGGCTTGATTGTTATCTATTATTTAATGACTTCAATAAATCTCCAGAATGGCCACTGTCATTCCAGTGTCAGCTATTACCTAATTCCTGTTAGTAATTAATGTAATTAATTAAAACAATGAATTATCTGATTTCTTTTTACAGTGCTGTACATGGCAACTGGAAAGCTGTGCAGGCTTCAGCATGGTTTGTCACTCAAGGCATCTATAAAATGATCTTTTCTATCAGGAATGAGTCATGTAATCTAGAGCACCTCATTTCCAAACAAACAGCAAAACCCTATTTAGAACTGGGAGCAACTATTAAAATGAAATAAGCTTGAAACAGATACATTTATCTTGTGCTGAATCTCAGGAAGCCATTGGCAGGTATTATTATGAATGTCTGTTAGAGCTTTCAGCCGAATGCACCAACATGATTTATGCTGCAGTCTAATTTGTGACCAGTAGGGCTCCCCAGTGAAAAGGAAGCAGTAACAAATTCTAGCTCCCTTCTCCCAGGTTTCCCCCTCCCCTCTTCCACCCTTATTCCCCCCCTCACCCCAGTTATGGTCATTAAAAAAATTTTTTTTTGACAACACATACTTTTATTTGACATCAGGAAGGGGGAGTTAGGGAGGGTAAAGTGGAAGGACGTGAGGGTGGAATAAGGCACAAAGCCCCAGTGGGACACGCCAGGGAGAATCTACTCCTCCTCCGAGTGGAAGCTCTCCCACAGGGCCTCCTGGATACAGACAGCCCACTGATGGGCCTCCCGGCTGTGCATAGAAGCCATCCAAGTGGTCGGCCTCTGCCATCCAGGCTGGCAGGAAAGCCTCCCCCTTCCTCTTGCACAAATTATGCAGTGCACGGCTCGCTGCCACCATGTGCGGAATATTCCGCTCGGATAGGTCCAGGAGGGTGAGAAGGCATCTAAAACAGGCATTAAACTGACCAAACGCCCCCTCCATCACAATGCGGGCCCTGCTGAGGTTGGCATTAAGGGCCTGTTGGGAGGGGTTGAGGTGTCCTGTGTAGGGTTTCATCAGCCAGGGTTGTAGGGGATAGGCCGTATCCCCTACCAGGCACACAGGCACATCCTGATGGGGTGGTCGGGGAAGAAAGTCTTGGTGTGCAGCCTTTGGCACTTGGAGGAGTTGCGGTAAACCCACACATCGTGTGCTTTGCCGGACCAGCCCACATTGATATCTATAAACTGGCCCCGGTGGTCAGACATAGCCTACAGGATGACAGAGAAATATCCCTTCCAGTTAATGTACAGGGAGGCCTGGTGTTCCGGGGCATGGATGGGGATGTGCGGCCCATCGGTTGCCCCCTCACAGTTGGGGAAGCCCGGGGCGCCGAACCCCCTGATGACTGTGTCCAAATCTGTGAGGTGGATGACTCTGCGAAGCAGCACTCTATTGATGGCCTTGACCACCTGCAGAGAGACACACAAAACGGAGAGTCACTGGGGTGCCAGGGTGGCTGACAGTGCTTCTTCCCCGCCATTGCCCCATGTCCCCACTCTCCAAGTCCACCCCCACCCTGCAATCCTGGCTTCTGAGGGCAGTCCGTAGTGCGGCTGGTCAGAACAAACCCTCCCAGGGAGGGGACTTGCACCCCCCTCCCTTTTCCCTAGGGCATCCCATCCCCTCTTTGCACCCCTTCCTCCTGGCACAATGGCCGGAGACTGCCATACCTGCATGAGCACTGCTCCGATGGTGGATCTTCCCACGCTGAGCTGGTTCGCCATGGATTGGTAGCTATCTGGCATGGAGAGCTTCCAGAGGGCGATGGCCATATGCTTCTGGAGGGGAATGGCGGGCCTCATGTGCATGTCCCGTCGCTGCAGAGCATGAGCGAGCCACTCACAGAGCTCGAGGAAGGTGTCCTTCTTCATCTTGAAGTTCTGGGTCCATTGTTGGTCTCCCCAGCGTTCCAGGATGATGTGGTCCCACCAGTCGCTGCTGGTGTCCAGACACCAGATGCGGCGGGGCACGCTGGCATCCGGGCGCTGCTGCTGCTCCTCCCCAACCCCCAATGGGGTCCGGAAGAGGGCCTGGGGGTTGGGCTGCAACAGATGCTGCCAGGCAGTCTCCAGCAATTTCAGCCAGGCTTGCATCAAGACATCCAAAATGAGCCCCAGAGTGCCCAGCTAAAAATACAGCATGGAATTGTCTAAAAAAATGTAACTACAGTTTTCTACATATTTACCCCACTAGTAACTGGGGCCTGACCTTCTTATGGGGGTCAAGATATCAGAAGAGGGTCACAGAAAGAGGTGTGGAAGGAGAGGCAAACAAGAAGAAATCTAAAGATGTGTGGAAGGAGAGGCAAACAAGCTATTATAAGAGGTACAAACTACACAAAGAGGCAAACATGGGATCATAAGAGGTGCTGGAGGCAAGTTCACATAGCCACTGAGGTAGGGCACAAACAGGGCAAATTGTGAGTTACTCTTTAACCTCCAAGAGAGCTTAATTCTGTCCGTTGTGCTGCCTAGGCATAGCTGGTACTTGGCTTGAAAACTCTTTGGTGAGGATGTTTTCATTACCGTGGTTGGGGATTCTGCACAAAGCTGAGGCAGAGAGGGTCAGCATCATCTTCCACAGGAAGTCCCCGCAGAACTTGAGAGGTGGGGCGTGGGGGGTAAGACAGTGGAGCTTCTTTGATCCAGCATCATCCCTCACCCCAGATTCAGGGGTGTCTCTGTTCTCTACAGGTTTTGAGGCTTGACTTTGGTGGTGGTTTGCTTTGGCTGAAAGCAGCTTCTCCTTTTTTCTGTGTGAACGTGCTGGATCCCTGCTCCATCCTCAACAGACCACACAGACCCTGATCATATCAAAGTTGGCCCTTTGGAAGGAAACTCAAAAATCCTAACACAACATAAACTTAATCTAAGTACCCCCTTTGAGTTTGGTTGTTCCAATAGTTTCCTACCAAGACTTCTTCAGTTCTTAGCTCTCTACTTCCCACTCTAGCCTAAAGAGGTATTCTCTTTTATAGCCAGGTTGGAGATCACTGGACCTATCTGCTAGTATTAGTCAGCCCAACTACACTGACTCTTAAAGCAGGATTGTATCATTTGAGTACAAGCTGACTCAGCAGAAGAGCCCTGCATTCCCATACACGTCTCAGTGTCTGCTATCCTATGAAATGTGGGTCCAAGGTATTTTTGTTTCATATTTGCACAAGTTCTTTTCCTTCTGTGCGTGTATTTCTAAGGAATAATTTGAAGCCAAAAAGAGTTTTGCTGTGTAAGGAATGAACTCCTAGGGAAGGGGCAGACTTCATTCTAAATTGTGCATAGATTATTATTATTATTATTACTACTACTACTACTAATAATAATAATAATTAATAATAGTTCATAAGGACTTCAGGGTTTGACTCAGATTCATATTAAGAGTTTAAGATACTTTAATTTCTAAAGACTTCTAAGACTGCAACGGAGAATATATTACTCCATTGTTTGAATGATCTTCCACAAGGTTTAGTTACTGAATGATCATGTTAGGATTGCGAACAGGGGTGGCCCGTCCATATAGGCAAACTAGGCGGTCACCTAGGGTGCCAAATTAAATGGGGCGCAATGGGGCACCAAATGGTGGTGCAATATTGTTGAAGGGTTTGGAGGTGGGGGCGCTGTTTGCATGGTTTGCCGAGGGCACCAGTTGCTGGCAGCTAGTCTAGGGCCACTCCTGATTGTGAATGAGTTTCGTTTCCCGTAATTATTAGTTCGCCAGCTTCCTGGCTTCTTGCAAACTCATTGTCTCCTGCACTCTGCATTCCATTCACAGATATAGATAAATAGATCCTGCAGGATAATCATTATGGTCTGTGTTCATTAGTTCACAGCCAACTGAAGCTGAGCAGACTCTTCTCTGATCTCACTGTTGCTGAATGGAAAGCAAACATTGTATTATGGTACCATTGTTACAGCAAAGCTTAATTGTTAAATTGAAACAGTGTAAAAGTTTACCAGATGAGAGCACTTGTCAGCGAGGCTGGGCTGATTAACAACATATTCCTAGACCAGAGACTTCTGAAGCCGGAGTTAAATTATTGATGTATAATATTAAGGTGTACCAGAATGTTGTCACTATGTCCCATACATGGATTGCCTAGGACAGGTCATTCAGATTTTTTTTAAAAATCAAAGAATGTGAAGAGTGTTGCCAACTTCTGCAATTTTTTTATGATTGGCAGGATCTTGGCTGGGGCTGGAGCCCAGTAACATGATGACGGGAGAAGCTCCGGGGAAAACAGGAACCAGGCTCATGTGGGTTGCACTACTGGCACCAGTTATGGAGGTTCCTCATGGTGGGATTTAGAACCATCTGGGACAGCCCCAGATGAGGCTGTAAGACAAGGATGGGGCTGGGCAGAGGATGTGCTGAATTCCCAGACAGCCTCTGCCAGTAGAGAGTGTAGCCCTGGTTGGACGCTAAAGCTGTTAGAGACTTGGAGAGAGGGTACAGGGGAAGGGTAAGCTATAATACCACCACCTGCTCCCTGCTTCCCCCTCCTACCCCACCTTAGGGCTGACTGCTGTAGCAATGATGAGCTGAAGGGATTAATTTATGAGACAAGATCAAAAGAACTAAGAGATGACCAGGAGAGGACACTCTACCTCAGCAATGGGCAACCTAGGCTAGAAAGTGGGCCACATGAGTGATCCTCCTTCATCTCAGTGGGCTGCAAGATCGTTGTAACCGACATGATCTCCTGGGGCAGGCTAGTTTTGCTAATGGCACTTGTGTACCTAGAATTGGCAAGGTGTGCCAGCATCACTTTGATTGGCTGAAGATGGCTTTCACAGTCAGTGTTTTGTGCAATCAGCATGCACCTCACTTCACATACCCTTGCTTTATCTGTGTGTCGCTTCAACAATACTGGTAAGAAAAAAACCCTATGGCTACATCTACACTGTGAATTGTTGCACAAACAGATATGCAAATGAGGTGCGGCGATGACTATGGCCGTACCTCATTTGCATACCTAATGAGCCGCCATTTTGCGGAAGGGGCTTTTGCGCAAGAGGAGCTGTCTACACTACTCCTTCTTGCGCAAAAAAACCCTCTTGCGCAGGAGCCGTTCTTTCCTGAAAATAAGCGGCAGAACGGCTGCTGCAGAAGAGGGGTTTTTTTGTGCAAGAAGGAGCAGTGTAGTCAGCTCCTTCTTGTGCAAAAGCCCCTTCTGTAAAATGGCTAGTCATTAGGTATGCAAATGAGGTGCGACAATATTCAACGTCATGCCTCATTTGCATATTTTCTTGCACAACAATGCGCAGTGTAGACGTAGCCTCCATGGACAGACCCCAGCAGAATCCTATGCCATGGGCAACAGTAAACAAAATGTCTTGTGGGCCACACGTAGAACCCTGATCGGCCACATGTGACCCTCAGGCTACTGGTTGCCCACCACTGTTCTGCTTGGCTGCAGATCTCTGATGGGTGTAATATGAATGAAGGAGGGGAATTAATTAGTGGGATATTGGACATAATGAACATTAATAACAACTGAGGATAAATACCAGGAAAATCCTGCTGAAAAAGATGAAGTATCTTGGCCCAGGCCAACTCCTATTGAAGTTAGTTGAATTGTGTCTCATTGACTTCAGTGGCCTCTCTGATACTGTGGCACGGTGTGCCAGTGGCATACATGGAACCCCTAATGTGGGTGATTTAAAACATGACTGAACCATTGCTGGGGATAGACTGTAGGTTACAATACTGCACTGGCTGAACGGCCAGATGGTGTGATGGGTCTTTCCCCCTCTGTCTTCTTCCTCTCTGTGGGCCAGGCAGGGGCAGAGAGAAGTACAGCAGAAGAGAAAAAACAGCTGAAAGAGGAAAACAAGACCAGAGACTCCAATTGCTGCCAATAGTGGTGATCGCTTGCACCCAGCCTCAGTTCATGCTTGCCAATCACTTCCTATTTGGGAGGAGCTAGCATGTCTCTAACACTCTTCCTGCTACATTCATTTTGGAGATTTTTTAGCTTTCTAATAACTATGCCTGTGCAGAATTCATGCTATAGATCCCCTGCCCCAGCCGCTGCATGGCAATAATTCTTACCATATTTGGGACATAGTTTGTACCTGTGTTTGGAGGGCACACAAACACGCCCCACTCTATTTGGTTTTAATTGTGTTTGCAGACTCTCAGGCATGACTTTCAGTCTGGGGAAACACTGTGTGGTGATCAACTTGCCACCAGCTTGGTGACTTCTCTGACCTGTACCTGCAACCACATGCTCTTCCCAATGGTGTTCTGTCTGACACAATGACTTCCACAGCCAGCTTCCAGCATGTTTGCCTGCAGCTGAGGGCTCCTCTTTATTCAGGGGTCTTCCTGCCCCTCATCTGCATCAGTTTGAGTCCCCCCTTCTGGGTGTTGATAAGGTAGAATGACAGAACAAAACAAGGGGAGTTGTAGACAAGTTTTGTTTCCTCTCTCACATCTCCCTCCATCCCCCAGGAGAAATCCATATTCTCCATATGAGACTTTTTCTTTGGTTTTCATACCTCTTTGCTCTGTCAGCATTGTCCTGAATTTCTCCTGTAACAAGCTGTAGTTCTGCTCCCACTAAAGGCTCAGTGTTCTTAGTATTTGATGAGCTGCATCCATTTATTCTCGCTGATGTTCCACTGCCCTCTAAGGGTGTGTCTAGACTACAGAGTTTTGTCGACAAAAGTGGACTTTTGTCGACAAAACTATACCTGCGTCTACACTACCGCTGAGTTCTGTCGACATAACGTCGACAGAACTCAGCAGTTTTGTCGATGCTGGTAAACCTCATTTTACGAGGCATAACACCTTTTGTCGACAGATTTCTGTCGACAGAAGGTGTTATTGCATCTAGGGGTACATCTAGACTACATGCCTCTGTCTCCAGAGCCATGTAGATTAGGCTACCAGACATAGGAAAATGAAGCGGCGATTTAAATAATCGCCGCTTCATTTAAATTTACATGGCTGCCGCGCTGAGCCGACAAACAGCTGATTAGCTGTTTGTCGGCTCAGCGCGATAGTCTGGACGCGCGGGTGGGGACATCAAAAGTATTTGTCGACCACCCAGGTATACCTCATCCCAGGAGGCATACCTGGGTGGTCGACAAATACCTTTGATGTCGACACCCGCGCGTCCAGACTATCGCGCTGAGCCGACAAACAGCTGATCTGCTGTTTGTCGGCTCAGCGCGGCAGCCATGTAAATTTAAATGAAGCGGCGATTATTTAAATCGCCGCTTCATTTTCCTATGTCTGGTAGCCTAATCTACATGGCTCTGGAGACAGAGGCATGTAGTCTAGACGTACCCTAGGGTTGTGTCCAGACTACAGGGTTTTGTCGACAAAGCAGCTTGCTTTGTCGACAGAACTGAATGTAGTCTAGACGCTCTTTGTCAACAGAAGCTTTGTCGACAGTATCTGTCGACAAAACTTCTGTCGACAAAACCCTGTAGTCTAGACGTATCCTAAGAGATGAAATCTCTGTGTGTATGCTCTGTTACCACTAACTGAGATTCTGCTTTAGACTAGAGTGATCGTATTTCTCTATGCTGAATACAAGACACCTGGTAACATTATTCATAATCAAGTGAATTCAATGGCAATCAATTGGAACTATGCAGTACAAACATTCAAATTAACATCAACTTGGCAGAGGCATTCGTAAAAAACAAAACACTGCATAGCTGGTGTGTCTTTGTTTGCCTTCTTATCTGTAAGGTTTGCATGGGGAGAAGTGACACAGACACACTCCCGTACACCCCTCTCACATGAGGATGAGAGTGACTGACCAACTTGATCCAACCCTCCCTGCCCAGTGCTCTCCACCATCCATGCTTGGCTAGACCCCTGGGATGAACCCATCTCTCCTGGTACCTGATGCCACATCTTCTCGAGGCAACATGTGGGGGGCATATAAGTGTCACAGCCCCTCCTCCTCCCCAGATTTCTGTCAGGGTTCAAAGCAGAACAAGGCCATCAGCTGCCTTCACCAACCACCCATGCTCCTGCCTTATCCCACTCTGCTTCCCTGTGGCTAAAAGCAGCTTCTCCCTGCAGGGATGGAGGCTGCTTCCAGCTGCAGGGACTGGGGGTGGATGGTAGGAATGACTGGTCAGTGTCTTTGCAGAGATCATCTCTTCCCTCCTGCCCAGGGGCATCAGGTATCCTAGGCGAGGCAAGGCACTGCCTTCCCAAACTGCCAGCCTGGCCCTGCCCACACTCCGCCCCCAGAACACCAATTGTAGGCATCCTGGAGGCAGAGTGTTGCTGCCCCTAGTGCCCACCCTCCCTGTGCTCCAGAGCCTAGGAGACTAGGAGGCTGGTGTCATGCACAACCCACCTTCCCCGTGCTCTGGGCCGGGGAGGCTAGGAACGCATGCTGCCCACGATCCCCATGGTGAGGAGGAGGCAGCTTGGCTCTTGTGGGGGCGGGGACTCAGTGGAAGGGGCAGGGCTGGGAGTGGGTCTAGGAGCTTCCCTCCCCCAGCCCTATCTTCACCAACCACCCATGCGCCTGTCCCCTCCCACGCCGCTCCCTTGCGACTAGAAGCAGCTTCTTCTTTCATGCCCATAGAAAGGCAGCTAGCATTTCCAATTTGCTGCTGGCCACCCACATTACACAGCCATCTCCTTTGGGGGTGGGAACCTGCTGGCCTAGGGGAGGGGTTAAGCCCTAAGGGTGCCTTGTGTTCCAGGGCCCATTGAAGCTGACTGAAGGGGCTTCAGAGACCCCAGCCAGAGAGGTGGCTTGGCAGAGGAGAGTGCCTAGGGCAGCACCACACTTCTTGGAGTCAGGATCTAGGATAGGGGTGGTGTGTGAAGTGGGTGCTAAACCCATGCCCAGGGGGCTGCTGTGGAGCCTGCAGGGCTGAGGTGCAAACAGGCTGGAAATAGCTTCCTTCCCATCACTTCAGAGCTTAGCTGACGAGTGGAAAAGCTTCTGCGTGTCAGTGCTCAGTGGGGCTTTGCCACATGCAGGCCTCCTGGCCAGGATCCCCCCGCCAGGGGGCCTTGAGCTTTCAAGTAGGAATAAGAGATCCTCCGGAAAAGGGCTTTATTCCGGAGGATCACGCCAATCTAGATGCTTTTTTCCGGCTTTTCCCCAAGCCGGAAAAAAAGCGGCGGACATGTTTGTTTAAATCCACGGGGGATATTTAAATCCCCCGCGGATTTCCCTATTCTGACTTACCTGCTTTGCATGACTTTTCCGGAATTAGGGGCCAGTCTAGATGTAGCCTACAAGAAATACACAAAATCCCCTCTGGGAATGTGCCAACATCACAAACTCATCACTGTTCTATTTCTCTCCTTGTTCTTTCACATCTGCCTTTCTTCCATCCTGACCCCACAGAGAAAAGTCCTGCCAAAGATCTCAGAATCAGCATGAACATGGTTCTCTCTTCCCTGGAAGTTCTCTTCTAGTTCTTGCTGCCCCCAGTCTACCCTTCTCAGAGTATGTCTGCAATGCAGTTTTTTCAGAAAAACGGCCATTTTTCCATAAAAAGTCACTTATGTTCACACTGCAATCACGTTCTTTCAAAAAAACTCTGAAAGAACAAAGGGGTTTTTTCCGATATTGGTAAACTTCTTTCTATGAGGAAGAAGCCTTTTTCTGAAAGAGCTCTTTCGGAAAAAGGCATGTGCGGACAGGGAAGAGGGAGTTCTTTCAAAAGAAGAGGAAAGAGAAAAGAGCACAGGTGTCCTGGTGGCCAATCCGTCCATAGTAATCACAGCTGAAATGTGAGAGAGTGTCCATTCAGTGTGGATGCTACCTTTTGAAAAAGCAGATCGCTTTTTTGATGCGCTTTTGTTGTGTGTACGCTCTCTTTCAGAAGAAGTTTTTTTGGAAGATCTCTTCTGGAAATGCTTTTTCCGAAAGAAGTCTGCAGTCTAGACACAGCCAGCCTCATTCTGATTGTGCCAGACTTGACAGGGTGATTGTTAGCCCTCCCTCAGAATCACCAAATCCCACTCATTTAATCCCGGACAAATAAACTATACTAGGCTAAAGTGAAAGATGAGAGCACAGATCTGGGATTTAAAAAAAATGCAAGAAATGTGTAACTTATCCTCCCCTCCCTCCAAACAATCATTTAAAACCTGGAAATGCACAGTTAAGGCACCAAATCAACCTTAGTGCCGCCCTATAGTGAGGCCACACAATGACTACAATTACAATGAATTCATACTTAAATCCAGATTTAATTAAACTGATTTTGCATCAGAGTGTTTCTGCCTTTGGAATGGTTTCAACGGTGGAATCTTTTTCAAAGTCCATCCCAGAAGTGTATCGCTTTATCTTCGGGTTAGCAGCTCCAAGGGACTGTAAGAAATTTCCTCCTGTCCCACCTCGATTATAACAGGACAGCAGTGTCAGGTTTTACCTCCTGAGTTTTCTTTCTACTTCTACAAATGTTGTGTTTATTAATCTGTATGGTTAGTAACATTCCAAGATGACAGAGCTACTTGCATGCCTTTTGTATTGTTTGGTCTTGCACTAGTATATTGAACGATTGGCAAGGACTGCTCGTAATTATTTATGTTTTCACACAAAAGAAACAGTTGAAGTGATCTTGAAGCATCAAGCTGTGCATGTTATTAGTGTTATGCTTAAAAGAAGCACATGGAACCTTTTTCAGGGGGATAAGACAACATGCTGCATTTATTGATAATATAATAAAGTAGCATATGCATTTACACACATACACACACACACACACACACACACACATGTCCAGTTGATGGAATAGTTACCAGTCTGTTGCTCAACCCAAACGATTGGCCAGATAGGTCAGGCGCAAGGAAAAGAGCCAGGTTCTTGTCAGTCAGGACTGTCCTGCTCCTCTTAGCAGGACAGAACCCGAAGAACCATACAAGACATCCCATCCTTTATAGGATTTTCCTTCCATGCAAGTCTAAGCATTTTGCCTTGTCAGGCCTTTATCAGTCACTCGGCATTACAATCAATTTTCCTACGACATATGCTTATTGGGGAGAAATTGTTCTCACGGTCATTTGATATCCATATGATGATGACCTCTCGGGGGTGTTGTCCTTCCGGCGAAAGTTGTTATCAGTTCCCTATCAAGGGGTGCTTGCCACTAATTTCAGGGTTCATCGATCTGCGTCTTCAGTGTGCTTTCACTTAGTTGATGATTATTTGGTTCTTCTGAGTCTCCGGCCCCTTCCTCTGATCATCTGAGCAGGCAGTAGCCTTCACACTTATCTCTCCTAAAACATTCTCTCTTTCATTCACACAAACAATACATTTACACAATTGCAGCATGGAACAAAGAGGTACTTCTAGTCACTTTATCAAAGTTACAAAGTCTTTCAAACATTAAACTTCCTTCTAGAATACTTGCACAAGAGGGCCAGTGTAGACAGGGTGTAGCCAGACAGGTACCCCCCCCCTTGCAACATCCATCTTGCTTGCCCCTCTCTTAGGTGCCTGGAGCATACAGGGCATAGAGAGAGCAGTACAATCAGCATAGTCTTTGAAGTCTTGACAGGAGGCCCAGAGGCTGCAGAGGAGTGCCCTTGACTGAAACCCATATTGATACGAACACACACTCGTCTGGGGGGAGGAATCTCCTGCCCAATAAAGAATGTCCAGTACTCACAATTTAGTTATTTCTCTTACAAGTGTAAATTAAGTTGAAACTCCCTTGTAAGAACTGGCGTCACAAAGACGGACCAACACAATTTGGCATCTTAGATAAGAAAGAGGATACGGGCCACTATGGGCATAAAGATGGGTCCAGCAGGACATTTACTCTGAGTGTCAATCTACCATCTATCTGCTGGTCAGGTTAGGTGATTGGCCTCTCAAGGTTCCACGGGGACACCCACCTTGTATTCGTCTTTCCTAGGAATTGAGGGACAGGCCCTGGCCTGATACGCTGGAGTCGAGAGGCACAGAAGGGGGTAAAAATTGTACCTGTACGTGTCCTTTGTCTTAAGTGTACACATAGATTTAGAGCTCTTTAAAGATTAAGCTGTCACTTGGTACCATTACTTCTATTTTCTATCTTTATTTTCTTTGTAACCAGTTTTTAAAGATCTATATTTGCTAGCAGTTAAGAAATAGAGCAATAGCCATTGTAACCATATGATTATAAGCTTCTTTAATAAACCTGTAACTGTTTAAGCTTTAACCTGACTCCTTCAGTTGCTGTAACAGAACCAAGCACAATTTAAAAGAACTCCAGCTGGTCATAAGGGACAGATACAGGCAGAGCTGGGCATTTGGATCGTGTCGCTTCCAGAGGACAGATCCGTAGGGGCATCTCTCAGCCTTCCCTAGGCTGCCCACTGCGAAGGGATCATGTATCCTAGCAGTCAAAGTCTGAGATGTAATAAGCGCTCCCTGTAAACTCTGGGGCATCTGTCAGCCTGTTGGCTGCCCACCGCGAAGGGACCCCGGTCCTAGCAGTCAAAGACACGGATGTTAAACTTCGTGGGGCACCCGTCGGTCTTCCCTAAGGCTGCCTGCTGCAATGGGACCTTGTGTCCCAGCAGTTGAAGACTTGGGTGTAACACACACACACACACACACACACACTGCTCTGACCATCGGCTGACACGGGCAAGAACTGTTTTGCACAAAAAAGCCACGATGGCTAAAATAAAATGGCCATCGGGGCTTTCTTGCGTAAAATCACGTCTAGACTGGCCACGGATGCTTTTGCGCAAAAGCACTTTTTGTGCAAAAGCATCCATGCAAATCTAGACGCGCTTTTGTGGAAATATTTTTAACGGAAAAACTTTTCTGTTAAAAGTATTTCCGCAAAATCATGCCAGTCTAGACGCAGACACTATGTATTACAATATTCCATCTCTTCACTTCAAAATGCTAACTTCAAACAGAGCTGGAGCTAAGTTAACAAAGCTGCCTGGCCTGTCTGAGGCCTACATCTTGTGTTTAAGTTTAATCCATACCTTTTGCTATAACATACATTTATTATAACTGACTTAGTTGCAAAATTCTAATTCCAGTGCTACATTAGCTTATGTCATATCATGATTTTACTGATGCGCTCCCTTTCCTCCTGACCACATAACATTCACTATGACTTACATTAGATGTGGTCCCCAACCTTTCGGGGCTGCCTGGTGCCCGGGGGTGGGGCCGCTCATGCGCTGTGCGTCAGGGAGCGGGGCCACGCATGCGCTGTGCTCACAGGAGTGGGGCCGCCCATGCGCCATGGACCCGTGGCTGGCACCGCGCATGTGCCGTGTGCTGGGGGCAGTGGCCGCCTATGCGTCGTGCGCCTGGGGCCGGCACCACGCATGCGCTGGGTGCCAAGGGCAGGGCCGGCCCAGATCATTCGGCGGGCACACATAAATGCCCCAGTGGGAGCCGTGCTGCCCACGGACAACGTGTTGGGGACCACTGCATTAGCATATAAAAGTGGGTTGTGCCCACGAAAGCTCATGATACTACATGTATATTTTTGTTAGTCTCTAGGGTGCTACAGGACTACTCATTTTTGTTTTTGTTTTTATTAGCATGTAAGCTCTTCAGAATAGGGCCTGTGTTTGTAGAGGCAATGTGGCTCCATATCTGTAGGGACTCTGGAATGCCTGTACAATACAAATAATAAATTCTAACATCTATAGGAACAGATCTTAGCACATCTTTGGAACATTTTTCCTTTTCAAGAGGGAGGAGTTGTCTAGAGAAGGGCTGCTCATTTATTCAGGTGTTATCAGGTGATGTTGATTTTTTTTGAAGTCCAGCATCAAATGAGCTACATCATAATATGTATTGATATGCTTTTCCATTAACTATTCTTAATATGTCATGCATCTTGCAGAAAAATTTTCAGAAGGTATGTGGTGGAAGACAAAGGGTTTGAGCTTTCTCCCAGTCTCAAAATGACCTCTTCATTTGCACCTTCATTTTGCTGATGCAAATAACTGAAGGCACAGTCTGGTGGGTGCAATTATCTGCAGGTGCAGTCATTTAGGCATCTCACTACGAGATGATAACATATCAGATAGACAGACAACTAAATTACATCAATGGCATTAGTGCAGGTACAAAAAAGGAAGGACAAAAGGTTGGCTTATTATGCGGGCTAACTATATTTTAACCCGTCTTTATGTTGTTACAGTGAGATCAGACCTAAAAGCTGGTGAGAAAGTGTGATCAATTTTTATATATTTTGAAACATAGCATACTATAACTGGAAGGGACCTCAAGAGATCATCAGTTCCAGTCCCCTGCCCTCAGAATGCATCTGTTTCCAGGTACTGCGAATTTTAAACATGATCAGTTACCCTGCGTGGAGACTATTTATTTCAGTTCTTTGGAGACTGATCGTATAATGGAAAAAGTGTCAGGAGGTATAAAGAAAAATGCCTCTCAAAATTCCCAGCAGCTGAAAATAATTTAAAAAAAATGTATTGAATTTTAAATTATGCAGACAACGTGAGCAATAGTATATTTCTTGCATGACTGAAACAGGAGAAATAATCATGTGTCTCCCTGCTGCTGTGCTATATCCACTATTATAGAGCTTGGAGCTCGTTGGGACAGTTTACATTCTGATACAGCCACTGCTCATGTGGGGAGAGTTGGCAGATCTGCCAAGATTGTGGCATTTATACTGCTTCAGCTGTCAACAGGAAAAAGGCCTCTGGGGTTTTATCATGCATGGATTCAGTTTCTCAGATAATGGGGGAAGCCAAAGTCGCTGATTGCTCCTGGAATATATGTATCATATGATGGTTATGAAGTGTTAGGATGAACTGGTCCAGTCTATTGTGGGGGGCGATAGGTAGGAAGGGGTGAGAGGATAAAGTATCACTGTAACTCTGCACTGAGGTTAGGCACAACCATTGTCTTTAAACTCCCCTGAGCTGTGGTAAGCTAGTAACAATTGTTGTTTCTAAAGGCCAGGAGGGCACAGAGCTGTGTACCTCCCCAAACCTGCCAGTGGAAATGGCCCAGCTCAGTGCACAGTACAGATTGCATTCTTGCTATGGGGATGGCAGTGACGATGCTCTCGCTGCACTCCTTGCAGCTCTCAAAACAGACACAAGGCCGTGGCAGTAGGGTTGGCACACCCGCACACCACCCCCTGTGCCTTAAAAGCACAATATACCAGGGACGTAACAGTGTAGTCCAGTAACTGATTAACTGATAAGCAAAAGCTTATAGGTTAATGCTATAAACTACATGCATTGGAGAGGGTCCAGCGGAGGGCAACCAAAATGATTAGGGGGCTGGAGCATATGACTTATGAGAAGAGACTGAGGGATTTGGGTCTGTTTAGTCTGCAGAAGTGAAGAGTGAGGGGGGATTTGATAGCAGCCTTCAACTTCCTGAAGGGAGGTTCCAAAGAGGATGGAGAGAGGCTGTTTTCAGTAGTGACAGATGGCAGAACAAGGAGCAATGGTCTCAAGTTGTGGTGGGAGAGGTCCAGGTTGGATATTAGGAAAAACTATTTCACTAGGAGGGTAGTGAAGCACTGCAATGGGTTACCTAGGGAAGTAGTGGAGTCTCCATCCTTAGAGTTGTTTAAGTCTCGGCTTGACAAAGCCCTGGCCGGGTTGATTTAGATGGGATTGGTCCTGCCTAGAGCAGGGGGCTGGACTTGATGACCTTCTGGTGTCTCTTCCAGTTCTATGATTCTATGATAAGGGGATGGTTTGATGAGATAACATGATCTTGGTAACTAATTGACCATTCATTATCAGTGGGAAATAGGTCAATGGAGGGATGATAGGAGTTTCTATAGAGAACTTTCTGGGTGTCTGGCTGGGGAGTCTTGCCCACATGCTCAGGGTTTAGCTGATCGCCATATTTGGGGTCGGGAAGGAATTTTCCTCCAGGGTAGATTGGCAGAGGCTCTGGAGGTTTTTCACCTTCCTCTGTAGCATGGGGCACAGATCACAGCTGGAGGATTCTCTGCATCTTGGGGCCTTCAAAGTATTTGAAGGCTTCAATATCTGAGATATAGGTGAGAGGATTATTCTAAGAGGGGTGGGTGAGATTCTGTGGCCTGCACTGTGCAGGGGGTCAGACTAGATGATCATAATGGTCCCTTCTGACCTTAAAGTCTATGGCTACGTCTACATTGGCCCCTTTTCCGGAAGGGGCATGTTAATTTCAGAGGTCGTAATAGGGAAATCCGCGGGGGATTTAAATATCCCCCGCGGCATTTAAATAAAAATGTCCGCCGCTTTTTTCCGGCTTTTAGAAAAGCCGGAAAAGAGCTTCTACACTGGCCCCGATCCTCCGGAAAAAAAGCCCTTTTCCGGAGGATCTTATTCCTTTGAAGTAGGAATAAGATCCTCCAGAAAAGGGCTTTTTTTCCGGAGGATCGGGGCCAGTGTAGACGCTCTTTTCCGGCTTTTCTAAAAGCCGGAAAAAAGCGGCGGACATTTTTATTTAAATGCCGCGGGGGATATTTAAATCCCCCGCGGATTTCCCTATTACGACCTCTGAAATTAACATGCCGCTTCCGGAAAAGGGGCCAGTGTAGACGAGCCCAAAGAGTCTATGAGTCCCACCCCTCAACAGTAAATTTCTTAGCAGGCTGGCCAGCAGCTGGTCCCAGTCCTGGCTCATACCAGGTCCAGGACCTACCCCGCTGCAGCTCCACATTTAAAGTGTATTAGGAGCCAGGTGGGCAGGCAGCATAGCTCAGTTCTAGCTTACACCGGGTTTGGGAGCTCAGTTCTGTCTCTAGACCGATAGCCAGTCTGCGAGGGGAGTTGGTTTTTAAACTGGCTCCCTTTGCGAACCAGCTCCCACTGGGCACCCCCACACTGCTGCTTCTGATACAGAGGCAGCAGTGCAGAGTGGCAGGGGGCTTTTTTGAAGTGGGGCCGGAGCACACTGGCTGCCAGCCCCACCCGCAGCAACTATAGAATAGTTGAGTAACCGATAAGAATTCATGAGGTTAATCGACTATTCAATTAGTCGATTAAATAGACTTTTCAATTAACTGATATTTAACATCCCTACAATATACCTTAGTCTTCAACTGGGAAGCAAATCATTTTGCATATAAAACAAATGACCTAGTAGAAATCATTTGGGTTTAGGTCCAAAGCACCTCATTGCACATTCTTAATGTCAACAGTTGGTCATAATGAGATCTTGAGCTGGAACACCTTGTTGCAGGCCCGTACACAGGAATTTCTGGGGGAGGGGAGGGCTTTTTTTTTGTAAATGTGGACCACAAGGGTGTGAATGCATCCTTTATGGTCCCCCAAGTAAGTGGGAAAATCAGCCCCAGCCTTCCCCTGGCTGTTCAGAGCATGGGAGAGGGAGGCTCAGACAGAGTGCTGCTCCTGCCTTCCCCTGGCCAGCCAGAGGATGCTTACTTGGGGGACCATGGCAGATGCTTTTGCACCCTTTGAACCCCCCTGCATATGCTCCTGTGTTATACGTGTTCTTTTGTCACTGCTGTGAGGTTGTGGACAATTAGGCTATGTCTACATCAGCAAGGGAAATTATGTTCCTCGCCTTGCAGGTAGACGTTACTTTTAAGACAATGAATAATTCACTTGGGCAAGGCTTGGCAGAGCTAGCCCCTATGGTAGCACCTTTCCAGCGAATTATACTTCAGTATAGCTCTACTTTGAGCATTATCGGTTCAGATCCCCACTCCGGGACCCAGGACCAATATTCCCTCTATTTTTTTCCATTGAAAATCTACCTGAAATTCATACAGCTGAATTAGAGACTTCTACAAATAGAAGATTATAATGGAAATGCTAAAGATCCACGAACACTATTTAAATCAGGTTAAAATATTGCCACTCATTTCTATGCTACTTTGCACACTCTGCGCAGCCGTGTAGCTGTTTCACACATTGTATAACCTTGAAGTGTGTAGAGCCCTGAGACTTAGAGACTCCAATCCTTCTCAAATAGAAATCTGCTGACAGAATTCATAACTTCATCTAAAGCAGCAAATGTTATATCTAGAAATGTCAATGGAATCTCTGGACTAATAACTTGGAGAAATGATTATTAAATTTCTTTATTTAGGCAAGCAGAGGTTCAAAGGCCTTCAGTAACAATTGATTCATTTAATTAAAATGAGACAGAAAAGCTTCTGAGACCAGGCTGGAATAAATTCTCTTGATTCTATTAAAAAGTAGAGGTTTGCCCCACAGAAGTTATTTTGGAAAATACACTGATTGGCAGAGGGACAGGCTAGATGGTTAACAAATTGGTTCCATCTCCAAATTCTAGGATTCCTTTTAAAGAACCACTCTTGCTATTCCCCGCCTTCCTGATGCTTATTTAATGGCTACATACTGTTAACCTTTTTTTTCCCTAGGTATAAGAACAGCTATACTGGGTCCAACTACAGTTCCAGCTAGCCCAGTATCCTGTCTTTCAACAGTAGCCAATGCCAGGTACCCCTAGAGAGAATGAACAGACAGCTAATTCTCAAGTGATCCATCCATCCCCTGTCATTCATTCCCAGCTGCTGGCAAATAGAGGCTAGAGACACCATCCCTGCCCATTCTGGCTAATGGACCTGTCCTCCATGAATTTATTTAATTTTTCTTTGAACCCTGTTATAGTCTTGGCCTTCCCAAATGTGTCTCAGAGGGCTGTGCTTGAGAAGTCACACTGCCTCCCAGGCCACTTCTGGGGTGGAACAGCTTATGCAGTTGATTTGAGTAGCAAAATCTCTCCCATTTAATGGGACTGAGCTGGGAAATTTTGGTTGCAATTTGTTGGTAGGAATGGGCATCATAATCTTTGTCACTGTGTATGAACATGTTATGAAACCATATAGCGACTCCACGTGTTCTTATCTTATATTATCTCTATGAATTGGGGACATGTTCAATATGTCATGCCAGCTCCTGAGTTGATGTAAATGTTATCTTTATTGGACTTATGCTCCAGGAGCTAGCCCTGTTGTATACTTACTGTGAATGACAAAGCTATTTCGAGCATCGAGAATCTCCTTACTACAGTTCTGCTGCTAACATTTACATATCTATTTACATGTCATCATCAACAGATTGCTGTGCTTCATCACAGTGTAATTATCCAGAGGCCTGAATGAACTGAGTTGTCGCAAGATACCCAGTACCTGACTACTGTGTTTTACTGATAGTGCGCATTCTTTGCAGAATTTATTTCCAGTTTTACACCACAGCTTTTTCATGCTTTCCTTGGTTTGAATGACGTGAAGCTTTTATTCAGGCTCAGATGGAGGATGACTTGTTGGCACTCTGTATTATTACTCCTGGGGCTTTTATAACTACAGGCAGTCCCCGGGTTACATGGATCTGACTTACATCGGATCCCTACTTACAAACGGGGTGAGGCAACCCCGCACTAGCTGTTTCCCCCCAGCAGACCAGGGAGACGCGAAGCTAGCGCCCACCCCCCCAGCAGACCAGGGAGACGCGGAGCAGCTTTTCTTAGCAGACACCTCAGCTTGAGAATAAAGGACTGAGGGTATGTCTACACTACAAAGTTAGTTCGAACTAACGGACGTTAGTTCGAACTAACTTTAATAGGTGCTACACTAGCGCTCCGCTAGTTCGAATTTGAATCGAACTAGCGGAGCGCTTAGTTCGAACTAGGTAAACCTCATTTTACGAGGACTAACGCCTAGTTCGAACTAGCTAGTTCGAACTAAGGGCTGTGTAGCCCTTTAGTTCGAACTAGTGGGAGGCTAGCCCTCCCCAGGTTTCCCTGGTGGCCACTCTGGCCAACACCAGGGAAACTCTATGCCCCCCTCCCGGCCCCGGACCCCTTAAAGGGGCACGGGCTGGCTACGGTGCCCGTGCCAGGTGCAAGCCTGCCACCACCCAGCTAGCAGACCCTGCACCTGGCACGGCACAGAGCCACCTACCCGATGCCCCCCAGCCCACCCCCTCTTGCCGGGACCAGGCTGGCGGCTCCCGGGAGCTTGCCCTGGACCGCAAGAGGCGGGCACCTTCCTGGGCTTGTGCGGACATCGTGGACCTCGTCCACGATCTCCGCGCTAGGCACAGGAAAGTGGCCGTCTAGGGCAGGAGAGCTGCCAGCCTGGCCACCCAGGACCAGGTGTGCATGAAAATCAAGGGGGTCCACTGAGACCCCCGACACTGAGCCCTGAGCTTACAATGGCCGTCCTGAGTCAGACCAAAGGTCCATCTAGCCCAGTAGCCTGTCTGCCGACAGCGGCCAACCCTAGGGACCCTGGAGGGGATGGACCAAAGACAGTGACCAAGCCATTTGTCTCGTGCCATCCCTCTCCAGCCTTCCACAAACTTGGGGCAGGGACACCACTCCTACCCCCTGGCTAATACCACTCCATGGACCCAACCTCCATGACTTGATCTCACTTCCTTTAAAACTCTGCTCTAATTCTAGCCTTCACAGCCTCCTGCAGCAAGGAGTTCCGCAGGTTAACTATTTGCTTTGTCAAGAACAACTTTCTCTTACTAGTTTCAAGCCTGCTACCCATTCCTTTCCTTTGGTGTCCTCTAGTCCTTCTTTATGGGAACTCATGAAGAACTTTTCTGAATGCACCCTCTCCACCCAACCCCTGCTTTTAGAGACCTCTATCCTGTCCCCCCTCCATCTCCTCTTTTCTAAGCTGAACAGTCCCAGTCTCTGTAGCCTTTCTTCATCTGGGACCTGTTCCCAACCCCTGATCATGTTAGTTGCCCTCCCTTCTCCCAGCCTTTCTCTTCCCCTCTCCCACCTCCTTTTCCCAGTCTCCCCCAGTTTTTTTCAATAAAGACAGAGTCAATGTTGGAAGAAACGTTATCTTTATTTTGTACATCAATAAGAAGGGGGGCTAGGGAAGGGTAAGTGGAAGGAGGTGAGGGAGGAATGGGGTACGAGCCCCCGATGGGGAGGACTGGGCTGGCTCTGCGGGCTTCTGGGGGTGGAAGCTCTCCTGCAGCCCCCCAATTACCCCCTCTCCCCAGATGGCAGCCTGCGGCAAGTGCAGCCGGTCTGATGGCCGAGTGGTGTGATGTGCCCAGTGTGGGTACTCCGGGCAATCCAAGCCAGGACTGCTTTGCAAGCGGGGCACCCCTTAGAACTGTCTGTCCGGGGTGGAGGTCGGGACCCTTTAAGCACAGCCCTCAGCTAGTCTGAGACAGCATCTCCACGCTCTAAGTCCTCCTCTTATGCCCTGCCGGCACTGCTTCCGGCCATCCTTAACCCCGGTTCAGAGTCCACTCAATGTGGACTTGCTAGTTCGAATTAGCAAAACGCTAATTCGAACTAGTTTTTAGTTCTAGACGCGTTAGTTCGAATTAGCTTAGTTCGAATTAACTAATTCGAACTAAGTTAGTTCGAACTAGCGCTGTAGTGTAGACGTACCCTGAGGGAAGTGAGGTGTGGGAGAATAAAACTGAGCTCTGGAGAAATGTTTGGCTAGAGTTTCCCCTACAATATGTACCAGTTCCGACTTACATACAAATTCAACTTAAGAACAAACCTACAGTCCCTATCTTGTACGTAACCCGGGGACTGCCTGTACATGTATCTCCCACCTCATGACATCATTTTCAGTGCACCACCTTGTTTAAAAAGTGTTTGTTTCCCAAACAGTTTGCCAAGCTGGTTTAAAAAGCACCTGCGTTGGTGAGTAAATAAAGGGAAAAAACATTATAGAGAGTATGAAGGACATAGAAAACTGAAACAGTGTCAAAACATACCAGCTAATAATTAGCATATAGGCAGTGCTCTCATCCCATAATTCTTAAAGCACTTTATAAACTGGATCATTATCTTCCTTAGCTCCTTACTGCAGATGTGGAAATTGACTCAAAGTGGTATGTGCCAAGATTTTAAGTCGCTCATGATTTTGGGAGCCTGCATTTTTGAGTGCCCAAAGTAAGTCCCCTTTAATGGGGCTGCCTTTGAGAGGTGGGCGCTCCAGGACTTTCTGAAAATCTGGCCTCTGAAGGTATCTCACCTTGGATACCCCAAAATTGAAAGATTCAAAAACACTAGTCCGACACTCTCTGATCCGGCAATATATATGGTCCGGCATGATTTTAGTTAGCTGGATGGCCACTTTTCATGGGTGTGGCCAAGTCTCCTGTGGTCCCGTAAAGTTTGTTTACCACCACCAGTCCTGGCTTTCAATGTTCTATGCTGTTATTTAGTTCTAATTTACCCTTAAATGTATTCTAAGAGCCCAGTTAGCAGTGAAAGTCTAGGAAATGCTGCTAGACAATATTGACCTCCTGTGGTCCGGTAAATTCTCTAGTTCAGCACCTGCCAGGTCTTGAGGGTGCTGGCCTAGAGAGATTCAACATGTAATAACTTTCAAAAATCTTGTCTTAAGTGATTTACCCAAAGTCATGCAGCACATTTTTTAGGAAGCTGAGAGGAGGTCCCAGGTCTCTTGAACCCATAGCCTAGTGTGGTAGCCACTGGACTCCATGGCTGCCCCCTTTGGATTCTGCTGCCTTGGGTAAACTGAACATGGAATGAATTGAGCCAGTGGATTTATGACACAAAACTTGCCTAGAAGCCAAATATTACCTGTATTATTATATTCCTGGCCTTGTGATTAGTGATTTTGATGCCATGCTCCTTACAAAAAGATATGATGGTCTTAGCTAAATGGTCTTCATCATGTCCATGCTTGGCATAAATTTATTATAATTGACACTGGGTTTTAAGACTGGATCCAGGAACTGAACCAGATACAAGTGACCCCCGATTTACAACCGCCCGACCTACAACCCCCTGCACTTACGATCGCCTTGCTCCGGCCACCGCCTGTCCCCGGCACAGCCCCCATCTGGCCCTAGGGGTACTAGGAGTCACCTGTACTATTGTAAAGTGGTTAGCATCAGGCATAGTCTAATGCTAGTGAATTTATGTGGCTATGTACATTGTTTGGCCAAGATATAGGCTGAATCCACATTTAAGCTGCACAAATCTATAAAAATTGCCATTTTACTGCCCTCTTCAATCCCCTCTGCTTGTTCCTTTGCCATTCTGCCTCTTTTTCCATGTTTGTATGTTTTTCTGCTTTCCCCACAAGGCAAGTAAGGATTCAATAGGATTTCTGCATCTGCTCCTGTGCTGTTGCCCTTAAAAAGACAGAGGGAAGAAGAGAGACATTCATTATTATTAAGGTTAGTAAGGACAGTGGCAAGGATAAGAGTGACCTGCCCATCAGACGTTACCTCAGAGCTAAACTAGAAGCTCGGGCTCAATGCAGGAGGAAGCAAAGCTGTTTGTGATCTTAAGCCAGGCTGGAAAAGATCAGAGCCCCTCATGGCACCAATCACCACCTAGATACATGTGTGTATTTAAAAGAGTTTTATAAGACCTCTGAAGTTGCTGCTTCTTTATAGGAGTCACCCTTATGCATTTTTCTGCCATATACTATCCAGCAGTTCTCTCAGAATCAGGGCTGACAAGACAGAGGTTTTCATTTGCAATATATTGCATTACTTTATGCACTGTTCTTGGATGCCAAAGTATCTCTTTTAATGAGAACACTGTAAAAGAGATAATTAGGGTCTACTGCAGCCCAGATTGCCTTACTCCCAAATGCTTTATGGTGTGGATGCAGAGTTTCCATTCATTACAAGATGCAAAATTATCACAGCCTAGAAATGGCTTCTTAATTATTCTATTGCATGAATTCCTCAGTAAATCCACTCTAAATAACACAGAGAACAGCCTGAACTCCTACTGCCTGAGGTAGATACATCCTTACTATATATTTTAGAAATATGTATCTGTCTGTCCATCCACCTGGCTACTCTTAGACAGTGGAGCTCTTTACGGTGCCGTTACACCTATTACTTTTCAGGAAGAACGACATTGCGCAAGAGGGTTTTTCTTGCACAAGAAGGGGCAGTGTAGATGCAAGAGCCTCTTCTGAAAAAAATGGTGGCTCATTAGGTATGCAAATGAGGCTCGGCGATATTCCATGCTTAGCCTCATTTGCATATTACTCGTGCAAGAAGCTGCGAGTGTAGACATAGCCCTAAAGGTGTGTCTAGACTACAGGGTATTGTCGACAAAAGCAGATTTTTGTCGACAAAACTATACCTGCGTCTACATAACGTTGACAGAACTTGGCAGTTTTGTCGACGGTGGTAAACCTCGTTCTACGAGGAATAACGCCTTTTTATGACAGAGTTCTGTCGACAGAAGGCGTTATTGCATCTACACTGTCCTTTGTGTCTATACTCTCATGTCGACAAAGCAGCTAGCTGTAGTCTAGACACTCTTTGTATCTGTCGACAAAGCCTCTGTCGACAAAAGCCTGTAGTCTAGACCTACCCTAAATGTCCTGTGACAATATTCATAAGAATCAATGTTACTAGCTTAGACTTCCCTTGTACACTCCCTGTAATAAGCCATTTGCTGTCCACTAGTTGTTCACTTGGCTGCTGTCCTCCATTCCAGAGGTAGTAGCATTTCAGTGATGCTGTATATATCCAGTGTATAAAATAATGAAATCATTGGGGAGGAAAGATGCTGTTATTTTGTTGGATTCCTATTCGACCACTGTTGTCTTTAGTTTTCAAGTATTACTTGGAGACAAAAGTAGTCAACCAGTTATGACAAACCATTTTATCTCGTCTACCTTTGGCCAGGGAGAGGCATTAAACAGTCCTTTTTCCCAGCAAGTCATGGTCTTAATCTGGAATTCAGTGTAAATCCACATAGCTGTATGTGAACATACAGTCATTTTTCAAGTAACATGTTAAAGAAGATTCAGGCCCACACACAGTCTTTTCCTCATTATTGAGGTATAATTATTCATTTAGACTCATTATCTGCCTGTTGGATTAAATAATCATTTTAAGATTCTCCCTCTATCTCAGAATCTACCTCTGCACAAAGCAAACCAATGTCCTTTTGACAATGTGATTCAGCCATGTATTCATGGGCGAATATGGCTACATGAAGGTCTTCACATATTAAATATGTCGATTTTGGTCACTTTAAATTAGTCACTTATATTTGGACAATGCAACATAGAAATTATTATCCCAGTTCAGTTCTTCTTGGCAAAATCAAGTATTTAAAATAAAGTGAAAGCCTCTTAAAATAAAGTGTGCCCTCCAGCTCACATTGTTTCCCCATCAGCTAAATCTGGAGTTCCCACTGAAGTCACTGAGAGTTTTGCCTGTGTCAAAACTGTGTAAGGAATGCGGGAACCCCCATATCAGTGAGTTGCTACAGCCTGAAATGCTTTGTGTACAATGGAATTTCACTGTGGCTTCGCTCCTGCCCCAGTGAAGTCAGTGGGAGCAGGATCCAGCTCTGTAAGGGCTGTTTCACTATTTTAAGTGAGGCTTGATTCGACCAGCCTTACCCATTGCAACCTCTTAGTGATGCCCATGGGAATATTAACCGAGAGGCAAGGAGTCAAGATGGAGCCCTGTCAACAAGTCTCTTGCTGCTGACATCACTACTGCTGATGCGGGCCTCTGCAGCCTCACTCCTAGGGTGGCTCTGGACACAGCTACAAACTGTGTCCAATAAAGGGAAAGGC
Organism: Pelodiscus sinensis; assembly: GCF_052426305.1. Taxonomy (NCBI): domain Eukaryota; kingdom Metazoa; phylum Chordata; order Testudines; family Trionychidae; genus Pelodiscus; species Pelodiscus sinensis. The sequence goes on from NC_143052.1 coordinate 70,660,370, forward strand.
GGCAGGGGAGTGATAGTGAACACTTCCTGTACCTACGCTACCCATTCCCATTAGTGCCGTAGTCACCTGGACTTCAAGAATTCCGGGACAGTTACTCTTCTGGAGAAAATTCTCATAACTCCACGAAAAACAATGGAGTTAGGACAATTTATACCTTCTGGGGATCAGCCCCACTATAGGTGTCCAATGTGTCTAATCATTTATACCAGTCACATCACTGCACTAGACTATCTGGGTATCTCATTGCCTTATGATGCAACTCTATACTTCACACCAAAATTTAGAGCTTTAGCTTCTTCAGATATTATTTAACCCTTCCCTCCACTGGAGAGCTGGTTTCCTGGAACTGCTACAGGTTGACCCTCTCTAATCCAGAACTCTCCCATCCAGAAACATCTGGGCTGTGTCTAGACTGGCCAGTTTTTCTGCAAAATCAGCTGCTTTTGTGGAAAAACTTGCCAGCTGTCTACACTGGCCGCTTGAATTTCCGCAAGAACACTGACGATCTCATGTAAGATTGTCAGTGTTCTTGCGGAAATACTATGCTGCTCTCATTCGGGCAAAAGCCCTCTTGCGCAAATCATTTGTGCAAGAGGGCCAGTGTAGACAGCTGAGATTTGTTTTGTGCAAAAAAGCCCCAATGGCTAAAATGGCGATCGGGGCTTTTTTGCGCAAAAGCGCGTTTAGATTGGCATGGATGCTTTTCCGCAAAAAGTGCTTTTGCGGAAAAGCGTCCGTGCCAATCTAAACGCTCTTTTCCGAAAATGCTTTTAACGGAAAACTTTTCTGTTAAAAGCATTTCCGGAAAATCATGCCAGTCTAGACGTAGCCCCGTTGTCTGGAATGATTTTAGTTAGCTGAATGTCCACTTTTTATCGGGGTGGACAAGTTTCCTGCAGTCTCATAAAGTTTGTTTACAGTCCTAGCTCTCAGTGTTCTGTGCTGTTATTTAGCTCTAATTTAATTCTAAATGTTGTCTAACAGTCTAGTAAACAGTGGAAGTGTTGGTAATGCTGCTAGACAATATTAACCTCCTGTGGTTCAGCAAATTCTCTTGTTCAGAACTGGTCAGGTCCCGAGGGTGCTGGAGTAGAGAGGCTCAACCTGTATTTGTGTTCTGGTTTTTACCTAGAGCAGCAGGATCCCAGGTATTCCATGCACATGGATTTGCATGGATATCGTCTTTGTTTTTGACTTGCACCTCTTGTCACTTCATCCTCTCTTTCCCTTTCAGTCAATGATCAGTTTTCCCCCACCTTCCCTGATTCAAAGTGAAACTGGGGAAATGGCAAGTGACCTGCTATCACATTAGACTGCAAAGTTCACCAGGTTTTTGTGCAAACCCATAAATCAGTGTAGCTTTGCTCATCTCGGGGCCTAGGTAGACTTGAAAGGTTTGAGAGCCCAATAGTGTTTTGATGGGGTCAGTTCAGGTCACCTGAGCTCAAAAAGGCTCTGAAAGAGAAAGAAAGTGGCTTCAGACATAAGCGAGGAGAACAATTAGAGGCATGATAGACTTCTGTAGAAAGAGACTGAAAAGGTTTAGACTCTGTTTGAGTCTATCTGTCAGGCTGTGGAGGCTATTAGGAAGCAGAAGCCACTTGAATAGCCCCACTGCTATTGTAGGCTTTTTGTTTTTTGGCCTGAGAGAGGATACTTGCCATATTCCATAGCTCCTCTATTCTGGCTGGGTTCTCAGTGTTAAAAATAAACTCCGTGACTGAGCCTGAAATGAATTTCCTTCCTAACTTTTGTACATTGGGAAGGCGGCAAGAGCTTTTGCTTCCTCACTTTCTTTCAGTAATCTTGTATCTAATGCATCTTATTTTGCAGGTATCTGTTAGAACTAATGAGTTCCAATTCATCTGATTTCAACTTCCTACGTTTCAAGAGGAAACTTACATTAAAAATCGATGATACACGAATGGTCAACCAGTATGATAAGGTTATTCCAAGATTCCCAGATATGTGCTGAAATAAAGTCGATTTTTATTTTATTGCAGGTTGGTTGAAACTGTCATGCTTTCATAACTTCGTCTGCTACTTGCAGGTAACAGGAGGAAAGGAACTGGTAAGTCAGGCAAGTTCAGATTGAGTGCTAATATATTAAAGGAATGGGAGTAATACTTTTCATTAACTGTATGCACACGTCTCAGCTGAAGGTCTCTAGGTCCTTCACAGCATTAATAAATGTCAGAAGACTTGTGAGATAGAAAAGCATGATAAGTTAATTATTGTAAGTATTGTACAGATGGCTACAGAGTGATTTCCCCCTCCTTTTCCCTCCCCGGTGTCATAGTATATTGGGAGCAGTGTTGGAATAAATCAAAGTAGCCAGAAGCTCCTCACACTGTCACTGGTCTGTTGTAACTCCATTCAAATGATTAGGGTTACACTAATGTAAAACTGGTGTAAGAAGAGAATCTGGACCCGAGTGTTTTCACTCCTAAGCCATGTTTACAACCCAGGAGCCATATGGGTGCCCTAATGTAGATCTCAGTATCCCTTCCTTTTCTGTTTTCTTTTTAGTACCTGAGGAAGTGAGTTGTAGCTCATGAAAGCTTATGCCCTCATACCCTAATAAATGTGTTGGTCTTTAAAGTGTCAATGTTTCCTTGTTGTGTTTTTCTAATGTAGTTCAGATGACAGTGCTTTTACAACTATGATAACTAGCCTGCTTGGATACTGATAAAATCTTTAGTGTACACAAGATCCAAAGGATGGCTTCCAACTAAGAAAGCCTGGGTCTGATTCAGCTCTCACACCCATGTAAGCTGAGAATGATCCCGCCACAATAATAAGTTACACTGATGAAAATGGGAGGCGAATGAATCCCCTTCATTCATCCTGTAAATTCAAATCCTTCACAAGATTTCAGTTTCTGTGTATCATCATCATTGCTCTCCACGTCCACTGGTGTATAGGGCAGCAACAAAAGTCCTCCACTTCTGTCTGTCTCTGGCCAGCCTCTCAATAGTGCCCCAAGTGTAATTCATGCTCTTCATTTCTACTTCAATGGTCAGGAGCCATGTTGTCTGGGGTCATTCTTGTTTCCGCTTCCCTTCAGGGGTTCAGTGTACAGCAATCTTTGTGATGGAGCTTCCATCTTTTCTGAGCATGTGCCCAATCCATCTCCAGTGTCTTTTCATATTCATCGGAGCTATGTCATCTTGTTTGCACCATGCAAGCAGGTCCTGATTTGAAATTATTCTTGGCCAAAAAAGTTTCTGTGTATATGCCACATTTATTAGCCACTTTGCATTTCAAGCACACTCATATGCTTATAGCATCAAATAATCGTTACCAGTTAACAAAACCAGTAGAGGGCAATAGGGTCATTAAACCACACATTGTTGGGCTATCAGTTGGGCTGTGACACAATAAAAAGAATATGGCATGGTAATGCCACTCTTCCAATAAGAGATGAAGAGTGAACAAGATGGGAAGCAAACAAGAAGTATCTATTCTTCTGCTAATCAATTCAGTTTCGTGGAGGCAAATCTTTATAGCCACACGTCATGTTTACAATCCCCAAACTCTTCCCCTTCATCTAGGGCTTGATCCAAAACCCATTGAAGTCAATGGAAAGATTCCCATTGACTTCACTGGCTTTGGACCATAGCCCTACGGTGCTAATCATGTCCAAAATATTCCCATTGCAATGGATGTATTGGTTGCATTCTGTTGTAGAAAATTACAGTACCTTTAACTGCCTTACCTGCAGTCTGCAGTCCCACTAAGTCTCCTAGCTATGCAAACCCTAAGGATATGTCTACACTTGCCCCCTAATTCGGACTAGGGAGGCAAATGAAGCATACCAAAGTTGCTAATGAAGCGTGGGATTTAAATATCCCGCGCTTGATTAGCATATTTGCGGTCAGTCGCCATTTAAAAATGCTGGTCGCCCAATTTAACTTGCCGTGTGTAGGCTCGGTAGTCCGATACAAAACCCTTCCCTCGAATTAACTGTTACTCCTAAATGGAGGCTTTATACATTTGGAAAGTGACTACTCAGTTTCCCAAGGGAAGACAAAGCACCAGACGGTCCTGAGCTGCCAAACTTTGAAGACAAGACATCACATATAGAAAAGCTCTTTTGGTGCTTTTGGAGGTTTTTAAATCTATCATGTTATAGAGTTTAAGGCCAAAAGGGGCCATCAGATCAGCTAAGCTAACCACCAACACCAGCATTCACACACTAAACTCAGCAAGTGATATTACCCAAAGTCTTACAGCCCACAAGAGACTAGACTGTTATGTGCCACAGGCAGAGAATAGGAGAGTCTGAGGTGCATCCATGTCCAAGGCCTGCACAATGTCAGGGAAGTGACTGAGCTATACCCATATAACCCTGGCACACGCTACATAGGAGGACAACCTCCACTCCCAAGATCACTGCTAATCTGACCTGGGGAGGGGGAAAGGGAACCGTAGTTGGATCCTGACCATGGGAGCAAGACCCAGCCAGCCAAGCATCTGAAAGAGAGAATGTGCTTGGAGCCCTCTCAGAGCCCTGGCCCATCTGTGTCACATCCCATCTCCAGATGTGGACTTCCTTGACGCTGCAGAGGGTGGAGATGTTATATATAAATATTCAGGAAGGGGCAGTAAATCTGACCCCTGCAAGTGACTGGCTGAAACCCCGAACCATGAGCTTTTAGGCACATAAGACAGAAATCAGAAGTGAGTCCCAGGCTGCTGAGATCTTATATTTTTTCCTTCTGACACCCTGTACAGTTAGACTCAGGGTTACAAAGACACTTGAGCACAAGTAGACATGTACAAGAAATAATCCAATAGTATTTTGACAAGGTGACATATAACTGTAGTGGAACAGTGTGGTATTAAGACATCATTGGCATTTGACATGTATGCAAACCAACCTCATATATCCAGTATGACACTGAACTGAGAATGGTAGCCACAGTCTGTGCAGGACTTTTTCCTGATTGACCATCTGAACAGTAGTACAGTCATCAAGCTTCCATTTAACAAATGCTAAAACCAAGTTCCACATAACCTGTTTAATTTGAAAGAGAAATCAAAATATGATCATGAATGACTGAGGCAATAGCCATTCCAGAGTGATTGGTGAGGCGACAGCTATAACCAAGTATCTGTTTATACTCCCCCTACCAGGCTTTGAGAAACAGTGAGGGGATAGCTTTATGGTTGGGACACAAGGAGGTCAGGAGTTACCACATTAGATCTGCCTCCATTCCATCCTAAAGACTAGCATCAGCATTTTAAAAATCCCAATGCCCCTCCACTTCTGACTGGGACTTCACTGAAGGTGCATTACACCCTAATGGACTTCATCAGTGAGACAGTAACGTAAAGATTCTGGTCTGGCTCATATGTGGCTGAGGGTTCGCCTGGTGGTGGAGGACTGGGGAAGCGGTTTCGATCTCTTTTATTTGCTGGTCGTTGGGATGGGGACATAGCCAGGAAGCCATGATGTCTGACCAGTTCCTGGATGCCTCTTAGTTGCCATTACCAGCCAATGTAAGTGATCTAAATAAGTTACACTCCAGGAAAAGCCAACAATCCCAGCATGGGAGCGAGGAGAGCAGAGGAAAGTCAAAGTGGCTCGAAGCCCACTTTGGCAATGTCAGGCACAGAAGCAGGGCCTTCCTTAGGCATATGCAGAATACACAGCTGGTGCCCCAAATGTAATGATGCCCTAGGTGGTTATGTGCTGCCTGTGCTTAGGGTCACATTCGCCAAGACAGGACTGCAATGTAAGGGCAGCACCAGTTCTAGCAGCCAACATCATGTCCCAGAGCCTCCATGGACTGTGTCCAGCTGTTGTTCACCTGTTTCTCCTTGCTGGGACCAGGAGCAGGGCCATGTCTCTGGGAGGGAGGGACCTGGACAGTGCGAGGGACCAGGATCCTGGTTGGGGACTGGTGGCAGTGGGGAACCAGTAAAATGTGGGGATGCTACAGCACCCTCTCTAATTCCCGTGCCTCACTGCTCTGCTCCGGCTTCCACAGCCCTGAGGACAGCCCCTCCTCCCGCAAAGCAGTCACCTGCCCCATTGCCTCCTCTCCTCCCACCTGTCCAGCTTAGGCCACCATAAATCTTAAGGATGGTCCTGCCCAGAAAGATGTTTCTGAGGACCTGGCTCAGTGAGACCAAACTAGCAACTCAATCCCCCACAGAACTCCCATCGACTCCTGTTGGGAACAGGATCATATCTGAGGCTTTTGGGGGCCTGATTCAATGCACATCAAAATCAATGGGATTCATTCCATCAACTTCAACAGGCCTTGCATCAGGCACTTGGATGGTAAGCTAAAGGGAGAGGAGTTACGCCACTGTAGATGAGAAGACAATCAGGCCCTTCATATATAATGCCACCAGAGCCTTGCACCAGCTCACATTTCACAATAGAGTTTCACCAGGGCTGAATTTAGCCCATTGTGTTTGTAGTATTGTAGTTCTGTTTCTTTTCTTTTAATTTTGATACATTTTTCAATGAAAATACCGTTCTACTAGGTTTTTTTTTTTAATATCTATTGTCTCTTTAGCTCAAATGTTAGCAAATATTTGGGGCCTTGCTGCATTGTTCTGTTAGGACAAGAAATTTATTTTCTAAGTTGGTGTAATCCTGTTTGTTTTCAGAGAGAGTCCCATGTCACTAAACAATGTTGGAACAGGCACTATCCTGCAGTTTCCTTGCTCAGAGATCCCCAAGTCTGCCTTTCCACCAGTCCTGCACCTCAAGGAGCTGTCCCACTCTGTTCGCCTGCCAGGCTGTGCTCACACTCGCCTCTTAGGCTTTCTGGTTGCTTTGCTCCCTCTGCCACCCACACAAACATATCTGCAAACAAGCAAAGTCTCAGTCCCAGCCTCTGCAATCTGCCCAGAGACATCCTCTGATTCCTCCTCAGTTACTTCGTGTGCCAGCTTTCCTAGGTGGCCCAATGCCTTGACTGGCTTCAGCTATCTTAATCCATAAGCAGTGGTCCCCAAAGTTGTTACCTTGTGCTCCCCTTTATCCCTCTCTGTACCCCCCACTCAATAGAGCCAGGGACTGCAAGAGGAAGTTCATATGGATGAGGGGGGTGAGGGGAGCTGAGGCTAGGCCACCGTAGGGGACAGGGAGAGGGCTGGGAATGGAGCCTTAGGTGGGGGATGAAGCCGGCAGCTGGGGTCCCAGCTAGAGGCCTGGGGTTAGGAGCAGAGTGGGTGGTGCTCTCCCTGTACCTCATTGGGGCTGGCCCTGACCTCAGTGTGTCCCCCGAACGTTCCTCTGCATCTCCCTATGGGGGCATGTCTCACAGTTGAAGGACCTCTGCCATAGCAGGAATTAATTCTTTCTTCCATTTAGGCTGAATGAAGGGTGGCTTGCACATAAGTTTTAGTGCAGGCTGTGGTGGCCTATAGCTCAGATGCATAGGATGGCAGCCAACAACACCTTTCACCATAACAGTATTACTTTCAGTCTGCTCTGCGCTGCGCAGCCCAGACGTGGGGCCTTCTGGACTTTTATTCACAAAGATGCTGTTTTAAATTTTTCCATTAAAAGAGCTAAACCAGGGAATATTTACCCTTCCTGCTCTAACTTCTTTTTCAACTCGGAAAACAGAGTTAAAAGCACAGTTCTGCATTTTCATACAAAAACTAAAACTCAGTTCCTTGTAGTGGAGCTGGACCAGCATTAATGTTCCTCGCAACACATGCAATCTTGTTAAACTTTTAATCTTTTTCAATTAAAAAAAAAATTAAAACTGGTAAGGACACAGGAAAAAAATACGTTATTGAATCCACAGGGAGAACTAGTAGTAATTTTTGCTTTGTACAGTCAGTCGTAATTCACAGCTTTATTGCATACTACAAACATTTGTTCCCAATGTAGGCTACTAGTCACATGCCCATAAATGCTGGAGTCCCAATTTTGCACCAACTGAAATCAATGGCAAAATTCCCATTGACATTAATGATAGCAAGACCCTGCTGCAGATCAAGCAGTCAGCTTGTTCTTTTGCAATTGAAAAAATGGAAAACTAATCATTAAGAGAAAAGATTTTTAACTGAATTAACAAATGTAGCAAGTTTTCCACATTCCTGCAGATTAAAAATATATTGCAGAATTGCTGCTTGACTGAGTGACTCATTATGGAAGAAGAGAATGCAGTGACTGACTGTCCCATCACACATGAAGCTTCTTTGCGAGTAACATGTCTGTAGTGGTTTTAGGTGACTCTCTGGGTGAATGCTAATGTATCATCCTTTGTATTGTTTGCTTACACATGCCTATTAAGCCATGTTGTGATTCACCAATTTGACACAGAGAAGCAATCCACAACCTTCTCTGTTCATGTAGCTCTTTGTGAGAAAGCGGCATTTAGGGCCACTGCCATGTTCTCATTAAAAAAAAAAAGACAGTTAATGGCTAATAAGCATGCACAACAATATGATGGCAGTTGCATGGCAACGAAAACAGACAGCAGAGTATGAAAAAACTGAAAAGAAACATTAGACTGTGAACACTAAATTCAGGAGCAAGGAGAGGACTCCCTGCTGGATTAATGTGACTGGTTTGTTCATACCTAGTGCATGTAGGAATGCAATGTTAGTACTAATTATTTGGGCTGGACAGTTACGTTTTTAGCAATTAGCAGTCCACTCCCTTTGAAAATAATGCGCTATATGCATTTGGCTGAATAAAATAAAATGTGCGGGCATAGTTTTATAACTATAGCTGTCACATAGACGCTAGTGCCATCTCGTGGAGAACAAGGGCAAGAATATTACATGGTTGCTAGTGGGATGGGTTGGGACAATGTAAATAATCATGAATGCACAATCTGTCATTTGGCTAAATGTTCATTGTCTACATTCCAGATTAGTTGCATACGAATGCGTTGCATGCACTGACGAGGTGGGATGCACAATCTGCGCCATGCATTAGAAAGCCAGGGCCCACTCACCTGCATGGGCTTCACTGTTCAGGCTAATGTTGGTTGGAAGGAGCAGCCCATGGCCTTGGGTGCCTCACCACTTCCTTTTTTGATGACTTGTTCCCCAGGGTCAGGTGGGACTTGCAAATTGCAGGAACGGCTACTGTGGAATGCCTTGCACCACTGCATAATCCGAGGACTGGGGTGACCTCGGGGTAAACCCCTTCTTCCATCTTGCATGGGTTGTGCTGGAGCCACTTGGAAACAGAGGGACCAATTTACACTAGAAAATGAATATTTAGGGGAGGTGAGGCACTAGATGGAAAAAACTCAGCTTGAATCTCAGACCAGGGGACATTTTCACTCGGGAGGTGGCCCTTACATGCTGTTCTGGCTGCAAATAGCAATCGCACAGCTGGTTGGGGGAGGAATTCCCTTAGCATAGTTAAAGTATAGGGCTACTGTCAGTCACCCTATACTACCTCCCCCCCGCCCATTTCTACCGGCACTGTTGGGAGCAAGGGGCTGGAGTGGTGAGAGCAGGCTAGTAATGCAGTTCTGCAGTGATTCAGAGACTGCTCTAACATATAGTAGGGCTTGTTTCTGTCCCTGGAGCAGCCCAGAGTCAAGATACAAAAGTGAAGTAAAACCTCCGTAGCCACAGAATTGGACTATGAGTTTGTAAAGATGGAAATTAGAAAAAACCCACAACCCTCTTCTTTTACTTAAGAACAGCTCACACTTGGCACAAAAGTAGAAGAGAATAGCCCAAGAGAACTCCTGATGCTATATCATAATACCTAGCTCTTACATGGCATGTTTTATGAGTAGATTTCAAAGCACTTTATAACATTCAGTTGACTGGTTTCATCATCCCCATTTTACAGATATAGAAGCTGAGGCACAGAGAGAAGAAAAAAAAACTTGCTCCCGGTCATTCAGCAGACCAGTGATTGAGGTAGGAATAAACCAGTTTCCAGAGTCCTACACAGTGTAAGACCATGGATATATTGCTTCTTAAGCTGATGTTTATTGCTCTGAGGTGTGAATTAGCCATGCCTAAGTGACATACTTACACCAACTTGAGCACTGGTGTACACAGTGCTTTATTGGTGGGAAAGCTTCTCCCACAAAAATGGCTACCACCACGTGGACCCTGGAAAGCTCTCTCCCATCAACTTAGAGCCACTATACTGGAGAGCTTACAGCAGTACCCAGGATAACACTTCTGAAATTAGGAGACAGAGCACCCTTGTCTGTAGAGTGCTGTAGCAGGAAAGAAGGCTGAATCCTCCATCTGATCATGCATCTGAGAATGTTGGAAACATGTCCCTTTGTAAGTTTATTTTTTAATAGTACTCTAAATCAAGGCATCATTGGCAGCAAAGAACACATGGGATGAGACTAAATTTCTGAGGCACAGATCAAAATTTGAAGCTGATGGCTTAAGCCACTCTTGTGCCCTCCAACTCTGGGCTGCTCTGAGGCTAGGTCTACACTACAGAATTTTGGTCCAAAAACAGTTGTTTTTGTGCAAAAGCTCGCTAAGCATCCACGCCTCAAGCGCATTTTTATGCAAGTAAAACAAAAGAACAGAGGGTTTTTCCCCCCATGTAAGTATTCCTCATTCTATGAGGAATAACTGCTTTTTGCGAAAGTTATTTTGCAAAAAGGTGTGTGTGAATGGGCAAGAGGGGGTTTTTGTGCAAGAAGAGGGAAGAGGAAAAAGCACATGTGCCCTGGTGGCCATTCTGTTCATAGCAATCACTGCTTACTTGCAAGAGAGCCATCCAGGCAGTCTGGATGCTCTCCTGCGCAAAAGTGCATTGCTTTTTCGATGTGCTTTTGCAGTGTGGACGCCCTCTATTGCAAGAAGTTTTTGCGGAAGAGATCATCCGCAAAAGGCTTCTTGCGCAAGAAGCCTATAGTCTAGACATAGCCTGAGAGCCAGAACAGCCTCCCGCATAATTTAGACATAACCTCAAAACAGTTTGTTGTTTAACTATGGCACCAGCACTGCCCAGAATCTTTTCAGCAAATGCTGTGGCCTTTCCCTGACACTACCTTCAGGCCCATAGCCCCTAAACATATATGCCTTATGAGTGGATCTTTGAAGAACAGCCTGTGGTTGTTTCCTTCAATTTCTGTACTGGGACTTTTAGGCTAAGTCTACAGTACAAGGTTTTTGTGCAAAAACAGATGTTCTTCCACAAAAACCTGTGGAGCGTCCACACCTCAAATGAGCTCTTGCGCAATTAAATGGGCAGTTAAATGGCAGAACGGAGGGCTTTTTCTGCAGTAGGTAAACCTCCTTTTCTGAGGCATAACTGCTTTTAGTGCTACAGCTATTGTGCGAGAAGGCAAGTGTGGATGCTCCAGAGGAAACCCCTTGCACAAGAAACCCCTATCCAAAAAAACACAGGTGCTCTGATGGCCATTCTGTGAATGGCCATCAGAGCTTTCTTGCGCAAGAGTGTCCATGCAGTGTGGACACTCTCTTGTGCAAAAGCACGTGGCTTTTGCGATGTGCTTTGAGGTGTGGATGTGCTCTTGCGCAAGAAGATTTTGTGCAAAAACTTTTGCGCAAAAGGCTTCTTGCGCAAGAAGCCTGTAGTGTAGACATACCCTTAGAGCCCCTATGCACTGTTCCTATGGTTTTACTTGGGCTATGTCTACACTGCAGGCTTCTTGCGCAAGAAGATTTTTGCGGAAGAGATCTTCTGCAAAAACTACTTGCGCAACAGCATGTCCCCTCTACAAAAGCGCATTGCAAAAGTGATGCGCTTTTGTGCAAGAGACTGTCCACATGCATGGACGCTCTCTTGAAAGAAAGCTCTGATTACTATTCACAGAATAGGCACCAGAGCACCTGTGCTTTTTTCGATTGGCTCTTTTTGCGCAAAAAGCACTCTTGCGCAAAAAGAAGTTATTCCTCGTAGAAAGAGGAATACCTACACTGCAAAACCCCCTCTGTTCTGTTGATTTACTGTAAATATACTTGCACAAAAACACGCTTGAGGTGTGGACGCTCCATGGGTTTCTGCGCAAAAACAGCTGTTTTTGTTCAAAAACCCTGGAGCGTAGATGTAGCCTCAGTGTACTGGGGCCAAAGGAGTGAGAAGATTACCCACGATAAGGAAAGTTGCTGAACCTGGAAGACTCTGAGGATCTCAGTTAACTTATTTGGTGTTCAAATAGTGAAGCCATGGGCAATCTAGATACATTTTAGATAAAGCAAAAAACCAAACAACCAACTCCCCGCCAAAATAAAAAACCCAACAGCAACAAAAAACAAACCCAAAACAAGCCTTCTCCACAATTTCACCTTCTCTTAGTTCATTTTTTATTTTGTAAAGTTTACAATGTTTCTAACAGGTATTAAAAAAAATTCAACCCAACAACAGTGTGCTTGTAGTACAGTTACAGACAGGTAGCTACAAAGAACATTGCTAGATACAAGAAAAAGGAGGAAGTGATATCTAACCAGTGAAGAACAGCTACAAGCAGCAATAAAATTAATATCTATATAAAAGCTAGCAGTGCAATGATACAAACAGGAAGCAGCTTTACATTAAAAATACAGCTTTTTAAATACAGAAATAGCACCTTTTACAAAAGAAATTGAGAAATGTAAACCTGGTAGGTAGATTCAAGTATATAAATTATACACACATGCCCCCAACACTTGTACCAGAACATAAAAGTTTCACAAACCCTGCACAACATCATGCATGTGCACTTTCTTCAGTGCAAATTCAAATCCTGCTTTTCCTTAGCAGTTTTGCTGATTTGTTTGACTGAACCCAGTGATAGGAAGTGTAGACTGCCATTGCCTCTTGACTATCAGAAGTACCCCATATCTAGTGCAGCAGCCTAACCGCTGCAAGTTCTTCTGCAGGTAACATGGTTTGATCTATTATTTTACACTTTTGCAGTGGTTTCACTCATGCTTCTGTTTACCTAGGTGTGAGTTTTGCCCTTGACGTAAATGGGACAATGTCAAGCCCCACCGCAACCCTTGCATGCCCTGTATGTTACAAAAGCAAAGTAGGCCTGATTCTGCTCTCCCTATAATTGGTCTCGCTTTACTGACTTCAGTAGAGTTACCCCTGATTCATACTGGAGACCCACTGAGATCAGAATCAGGCCCAGTGTTTTAATGAAGCAGGTATTGGAAAATGAAGATTTTTCTGTCCCTGTAGTTTCAAGTATAGTTAGGTCAGTCATGAAACAGAACAGCCTTACTGACAAAGTGAGATGGGTTTGCAATGATGATTTAACTGTGGAGTAAAAAGGCTTCATATTTTAATCAAATCCTCCTCCTTCCTCCATACTGCCATTTCACTAACACGCTGCTCACAGATAAAGGAGAAAACAGATTGCGTGACTAGTGTAGATTCTCCATACAATCTGGAACAACATCAGTCTGTTTCAAGCCTGAACAGATACTGACTTGTACTAGCTGAGAAAAAAATCACAGCATCAGTAGCTACAATGTATGCTTGGCAATATTAATGTTAGCTACAGACTTCATTTTACTTTGCAAAGTAATTTATAATTGGGAGTACAAGAAAAAGTGATTCAAATACAATCATGTAAACTTGCAAAACTGTAGTGTAAAACATAAAACTTTTAAAATTTAACAGTGGTAAGGGTTCTCTTTCCCACATCTGAAATTTTCTGTGTCATTCTACTGCCAAATTGTTGGTTGTTTTAAAAGAGGGATTAAAATACTCCCTCCTCATAAGGCTCTCATTGGTCTACTTCTAATATAAGGCCACTGTACTCCCACTTACCACTCCACTAAAATTCATTCTTAAATTCCATTTGGTAAGGACACATTTCTTTATAAACCCTTCCCTTTCCCCCAAGAAATCCTTCTCTCCCAAGGCTAGAGAAATAGCACATTAGACTGTCTGCTCTCAAGAGAGCAATATCAATAAACACATATTTTCACTACATGAAAGAAGAGCTGATGTGGCTACCCACAGATTTAATAAAATTTCAAAGTAACATGATAATATTAAAAAAGAAGAAATGCAACTGCAGATTGTGAAAACATCTAAAATCAGTACTAACCATTACATTATTTCCGTTTATATTAATTGTGCTCAAACACCATCCACCCACTGTTTGAGGACTCTGAATGCTAATAAGTGTGACATGTACTTTTCTTTATTCCCACTTTATCTGCAGGCATGAAGCTAACTACCACCCCTATCTTCCCAAATTCATGACTCCCGCTCACTGATATCTTCTTTCTACAATTTTTCTACACAGGTGCCTAAATACAAAGCCTCCCACTTTTCATGTGTATTCAAATACACCATTCATGGGGACTGTCTTTGTTCATAATCTCCAGCCGTATTAAAATTTAGTGAATAATTATAATTTCTAATGAGAGTTACCAAAATTGCCTACTGTCATTGGTCAACAATTATGCACATGAGTATTTTTGGAAATAAAATCTAAAATCCTGTGATTAATTGCTAAGTTCTATCTGGATTTAGAGAGATTCTAGACCATATATTTCAATGGAGAAGAAATCCTAGCACACACATTCAGAGATTCACTATTCCCAGATTAATTTGTCAGATTGTGTTATTTAGGAACCAGATTCAATTTGTTAATTAATTTGTACTTTTTGCCCAGAAAAAGACACAAGACAAGGACTAATACAGTTCATTAATACAACTACCAAAAAAAAGTTAAGATTCACAGTTATTTTGGTCTTAATATTTTCATATGTATACATTCATCCATTCTGTAAGTTCATTAGGCTTTTGTAAAACAAGTGCAGGGCAAACTGTACAACCACCAATCAATATTCAAGTAGTCATACCCTGAGAAAATCTGTTGTTTTGAGGCTGCAAACATTTTGCACTAAATCCCATTCCAATATACAAAATAAATAACAAGAAACTGCATTGCTGAGGCAGAATTTGATAGACTGAAACACAGGCAGCAGCTGCTTTTACAGCTGCAGGAGGTTTTCATTTTTTTACCACAGATTTACTCAGGGTAAGTAGAGGACATGTAAAAAACACTCACCCTAGATAAGTGCTGGACAGCTTACTTAAAGAAAGAAAGAAAGAAAGAAAGAAAGAAAGTTCCATGAGACTCCAATAAGTCTGTTTACATCTTGTCACAGCAATATAGTATTTTTCATATTAAAACCACAAATACAGTTTGGTGCTTGCATTGCTGCACCATGCTCAAAGTCTGAATCCTAACAAATATTAAATGAGCAATTAAATAAAGATACTTCAGTGATAGGGATGATTGATGAAGGAGAAAGCTAAAGAATTAGTGTGGAAGGGAAGTATGCCAACAGGGGTGACATTTTAACATCCTCCTCTTGTTATGAAATCGTAGTTGTTAACAAAAGCAACAGCTAAGTCATATTAGAATATGACCACACCCTTGCAATGAGTTGGATTAGTCAGTGCCGCTACTTGAGATTTCTAGTCTCCTCTGAACAGAACTGGTATTTCTGGTCTGGTTGCCTTCCTTTTTTTTCCATGCAATAGGATCTCCAAGGCTGCTGGGAGTTTTGAAAAATGCCTCATGATGTGTAGGACGAATGCTCTTCGGAGTAAGTGGGGTTGATGATGGCTAGTTATACAAGTGAAACAAAGCAATTCAGAAATGTCTTATCCAAAAGTGAGAAAACACACGCTATTTCTTAGATACACGAATAAAGATTTCAAGCCAGGTGTCTAAAATTAGGGTCCTAAATCCATATTTAAACATCCGAACATAGACAAATTCAGTTTTAAGTGCCTGTCGTACCTCACTGTCAAGGGCTCAGTGTGGATTTAGATGCCTAGCATTAGACATCTGTTTGAAAACTTTAGCATGAGTTTTATAACACAATGACTTTCCTTGAATATGCAAACTAACACTCTTTTTAGTGATTATACTGTGATTGATTTTTGAATTCTGTTATTTTTTCATAAGTTTGCAAACATCCAAAAACACAATTTTATTTTTAATTGATCACTCATTCCCCCGTATCATTCCCTGATAATATTTTTTTAAAAGAGTAAGACTAAGGCAAAGACAAAGTGTAGTGGGTAAGAGAAACAGATAGCAATGTAGTTTGATCTCATGTGTAGTACTAAACATAGCCAATTTCCTCCCTATTCTGAATTGGTATTAATGATTTCTTTGACACAAGAAAAAACTCACATTGTGTTAATTTTGTTTTTAAAATTGAGAGTCCTGTCCTTATCCATCGTATATAATACTTTCACCCAGCGCTCTAATCAGACACTATCATTAGGAAGTGGTATTATTTAGATATTAAAGTAAATGATTTGGGGGTGAAGCGTGGAGGATTTATACTTTTTTTTTCTTTTACAACTTTTCAGCCAGATGTCTGAGTTAAAACTGAGAATCCTCCTACGCTGCTCTGCCCTATCCTATTTATTTACTTTACACAATTCAGCTTTTTAGTGGTAATGCCTATCAGAAGGCTGTAAGAAAATTGCTGGTAGCAATTTTATTGCAGAAACTGCAACTTTTAAATATACCAGAAATGTTTATAGTTGCCTCAAATTTGAGTGACCTGAATTAGCATGACCTTGTGTACTAGGTTGCAATGCCACTCACAGACATCACGGCAGAAGGTATGACCAGGCCACTCAAATTTTACCTGGCTTCTTCACAGTCATGCTTGTGTTGGAGAGCCAAACAGAACACATATCATCTCTTCTGTACTGCTGCTCTGCTTTGGAAGATAGGTTGTATGCCTAAAACCACAACTTTAACAAACTGTGGCTGCAACTTCTGAACCAAACCTTTCCCTTTCTCTCCCCACAAAATCTCAACAATTTACCAGAGAATCAAAGCATTGGGGAAAGCATAGACTGATTTGGGAGAGAGTAATCATTTTTTCTACTTCAGTTTATGGTGCTAGCAAACTTGCAGATACACATGTTTAATATTATACTTCAACCTGTCAGAGGTTTGTTTGTTAGTTTTTTAAAAATATGTCACTGCAAGGGTAGACACTGCACCATAATGTTATCCTCTCCCTCTGCGACAGACACACCTCTCCAGCTGAGTCAATAACTGCAAAACCAAATCTCTCTCATTCAGTCTCAGCCACTTGGTCCCAGGACAGGGGTGGGCCAACATCTGGCCCAGCAGACTTTTTTTATCTGCTCTTGGACCTCCTGCCAGGAAATGGAGTTATGGGCTTGTCCAATCCCAACTCACAATTCCATCGTCTTCTGGCATGGAGCAGCACCACTCTGCACAGGTGAGCATGCACCATGCTGTTTCTGGGATTGGAACCCTGCCCCTATGCAGCAGCCCCTCCCCCACTCGGAAGCATGCTCGGTCTCCTCCTGGTCTCCTGTGGCCTCACCCTCAAGAGCCATAACCTGATGCAGCCCTCAGGCCTCTAGTTTGCCCACCCCTGCTGCAGGATGACACTTTTGTATAGCCTCCCTGTAATAAATTCCTCACCTGTTGTAGTTTCAGAAGGGTGACTGGGTGCCCTGTACAAACTGGGGATTCCAGTTTAACCATGCTGCAAGACTTTCCAAGCACAGGGCTCAGATGTACAGCAGAAGACGGCTGTTGTGAATCCACTGAAGGTATTTTGGAGGTCTTTGGAGTAACCATTGCTGTGGTGCCAATAAAGACAGGCGTTGTTGATGTGAAGGTGGGCATACTGATATTTGTGGGTGCAGCATTTGGAAGAGAGCCAGCAGGAGCAGAAGAAAGCGGACCGGTGATTGCTGGAGAACAGATAAGAGGGAGGGGTGCCAAGGCTGTTGATGGCACTACCACACAGGGAACACTAAGAGATGGTAACTGGCTTGCAGACAGACCAACAGCACCAGGGATTTGGTTTGCAGAAAACAGGAAGTTAAAACCACTTAATCCTAAACCAAAGAGAGAGCAAATTAAGGAATTAATGCAGTTTGCTAATGGACATTAACCATACACTGTTATTTAATAAAAGGGAGAAGCAGGGAAAAAGTAAAGCTGTCTAGGAAAAAGCAAAACATAAAGGTAAATAAACTACATGTCTGAGAGATCTACTCAAATCGCTCTGCGTTGTTTATATCCCCACCTTTCCTCTCATCTCTCTTTTATATTTTTCTCTATTTAGATTGCAAGCATCTGTAAAGCACCAACCACCATTTGCTGATGTATAAATAAGAACCATAAGTGGCAGCCTGTATACATACACTTGGTACTTGTTTCTCCACTAATTTAGAAATAATTTACTCAACTCTTTTTTAAAAATAAAACTTATACATGGCTTTAAAGGAGAGCTGTCAATTAACTGCAGTTAATTCAAGTGATTAACTCAAACCAAATTAACTCGATTAAAAATTACCATTTTCATCACATTGTTAAATAATAATAAAATACCAATTTAAATATTCTGGATATTCTACATTTTCAAATATATTGAATTTAGTTGTAACACGGAATACAAAGTGTATAGTGCTCACTTTATATTATTTCTGATTACAAATAAAGATACACAAAAGAAATATGATTTTTCAATTCATCTCAAAGAAATGCTACCGTGTAATCTTTTTATTGTAAAAGTGCAACTTACAAAAGATTTGTTTTTGTCGCAGAACTGCACTCAAAAATAAAACAATGTAAAACTTTAGAGCCTGCAAGTCCACTAAGTCATTGTTTTTGTTCACCTCAATGGCTAAGACAAACAAGTTTGTCTTCATTTACGGTACCCTACCTGTAATTCCCCATCCTGCAAGGCATTTTCATGATAAAAAGATTGCACTACAGTACTTATATGAGGTGAATTGAAAAAAACTATTTATTTTGTTTCTTTTTTACAGTGTAAATATATGTAATACAAGTGTAGAGTACTGCATATTTTGTATTCTGTGTAGTAACTAAAGTCAATGTAATTGAAAATATTTAGAAAACCTTCAAAATATTTAAATGCATTGTATTCTATTATTTTAACAATGTGATAAACTACAATTAAGCACAATTTTTAAAAATCTTATGATTAATTTTTGTAATCGTTTGACAGCCCTACTTTAAAGAAATAACATTATAAAAATCCACTTGTTAAAAGCCCAATCAAAACTAACTGCAGTCAAGGGAAAGATTTTAATTGTCTTCACTGGGTGTTGAATTGGTCCCCAATTTATCAGATCTTCTGAACACCTTCATCAACATTTTCAAACTAAGGCTCCCAGACTGTAAATTGCTGTGAATCTGTATCCATGTAGCACTGCACCTGCAAATAGTGGCTTTGACTCAGTGGCACAATAGGACTAAACTCCAAGGGAGCAACCACTCCATTCCACAGCAGCCATAAAAACTTCTTCCCTTCACCCTACACAGGTGCCTTGAATGGGAACATCTTGTAACTGGCTTTAAGAGAGCAACTCAACTCCCTGGGCTTCAGCTGCTGCAGTGTTCTTCAGGCTACTTGACTCACCAGCCTCAACTTCTAGCTCCCCACATTCTTGGCTACAAGATGGACTTCAGTTCTGGTTGCCTAGCTCTATAGACCAAAGCACACACTGAATTAACTACCCCATGTGCTACCTGCATACTGATCCTGGCAGGGCAGGGAGACAGAAAATAAGAACTCACATGCCTATCAACAGCCATCAGACAAATTCTGCAGCAGCAATGCTGAGGTGCATGAGATCCTGGAAAAATAGATTCCAGGACTGAAATCTACAAAGCCCTGCTTGAGTTGAGTTACACCTTGTAGAGCTAATTTCAGGCTATTAAGACACCAAATACTAAGGCTGGGTCAATAAGTGCTATGGGGCATAGCTGCAGCTACGCAAGTGAGGTTTTTCTGTCACTGTCATGTCTACAGGAAGGTTAGGTTGCTCTAACTACATCACAGGGGGAAAATTTTCACAGCCCTTAGTGACGTAGATGGGTCAGTCTGTTTTAGGAATAGACAAAACCTACGTTCTCCTTTTCAAGGTTTTCTCTACATCCATAAAGGCAAAAACATTAAAAAAAAAAAAAAAGACAGATGAGGTCCCAAAGAACAGGTCTATTGTGATAAGCAATGTGTGTTGCTGTGGAAATATGTGAGGCCCTGTTATTCACTGTAATCCATATGTACATACCTACATAAAAGCATACTGGTTTTCAGAGTTACAAACAGCTCCCAGTGACTGTAGTAGGATTTGAGAGTGAACAGGTTTTCTGAAACTCAGATAACTTTTGCTTAGGTGCCCAAATCTGGATTTAACACCCCCACTTAATATGCCTGAATTTTTAAATTTATGCCTCATCATTTAGTCATAATGTATCCCTGTGTATCTATATAGTCCTTACCTGCAGCTGGCTGCACATAGAGATACTGTGGAAAGAAGGTTTGTTGGTTATTTTCTTGAGATATGTGCTCTTTTCCCTGTGAGGGATCTTCATGGTCTCTGTTCGGAGATTGCTTTTCCTGGGAAGGCTCTAAAGGTTTAGTTGTATCCTCTTCTGCAGTCTCACCAGCAGGAGTTCCTAAATCAAGATGAAAAGCTCCTAGATGTACATTAGAGGCGCAGCTGCTTCCCAAGGGATATGCTACATCAGGTGACTCAATAGGCTTCTGAGCAAAAACAGAATTAGGAAGGAAAAGTCTACATTAAAATAGTACATGGGCTACCATTCACGTGCCTTCCTTAACTAAAGAGTGAATTCACTCTGGGGCAGAGGGCCACCACAAGGAGTGTTGTAGTGACAGTCATCTACACAAGGCTGACTTTCATCTTAAGTGTTTAGGGCTTTTTTTTTAATTTTGAAAGAAAATCTTGACAAGGGTTGTAGATGCCTTGTAGTTGCCCCAGACAGCCCACAATCAGACAATGGCCTGGGCTCCCAATTCAGCATCTGAACTAGACACTGGATGTGAACCTCCTCTCTTTGCAGAAATTGACTCATTGGCTTCCAAAGCCCCATCCTCTCCTAACCCACTCATCCTGCAGAGAGCAGAAGTTGGACTGGGAGGATAGAGAGGGAGGTGAGACAAGGAAGAGGGGAAGAGGCATATCACCTTCCCATGGCTCTGTAGAATGAGCAATGCTGCCTGGGTGAACCCTAGTGGTGTAAAAGCTGATGAGGAGTAACACTGCCACGTTGGGAGGTAGCCCCAGTGACAGGATAATGTGTAGAAGAACCCTCTGATTTCTTCTTCTCTTGCAGGTATTTTTATGGAAGGGACTGATCTGTGCCTCATCATGAGGTAATCAGTCACTTTTTAACCAGAGACATCTTCCAATTAACGCTTCACCAAATGTATTTCTCCCCTTCCCCATTATACTTGTGCATGTGAGGTAGGATTTGTCTCTCTCTAAATAGGTATCTGTACAGAAGAGACTATTTCAAGTAACATGAGCATCTTTCCCCTGCTCTCAGCTTTAGCAACAAAGGTGGGTGTCAATTAAATGCACTTCCCTACCTTGGGTAGCACCAATGAGAGGGGGGCATCACTCTGCTCCAGGGTCTTCCTTTTAGCAACTGGCTCAGAGCTGGCTGCAGGCGTGGAGGGAGATGCACATTTCTGGGAACTACGCTTGTGACAATTAAATGAAAATACAGCAGCTTGTGGCTTCAGGGGTGAGGCCTGCCCCTTAGGGCTTCTGTTGCATTTTTCTCCTACATTAGGAAGGTTCTCTCTCGACAGATGTTCCTGAGGGCTGCCACACAGCATGAAGACAGACGCAGAAGGGAAGCAAACAAAAGGCTGGTTGGGGAGTAGAGCGGGTTTCCCGTTCTCTATTTTTGAGACTGCTAGAGTGGGAGTCTGCAAAACTTGGCTGTTCACACCATTTGACAGAGAGAGGTGTGACATATCTGAATGAGCAATGGGAAACACTGGATGAGGTATGGGGTTAAGACAATAATCAGAGTCCCCAGAATCTGGAAGGACAGAGAACGGAGAGATTAAGGCTGGATTCCTTGATGAATGTAGGCTTGTTTCAGTGGCACAATTTTTACTCCTAAAAGATGCAAGAAAAAGAGAAAGGCATGCAGTTCAGAATGACATCCCCATAAACTATCCTTATAAACAAAATTGTGAGGTTCTCTGGGGTTAAGTGTGGATTCTTTCAATAAGTGCTAACAGGGACATACAACATGTATCCGCAAAATACAGACTCCATGCTATTCTCACCTATGTTATCAGAGAGTGTTTGGATTTGACAGTGGAACAGACCAATTCCGCAGCATGCTTACCCCTTCTCTCTACAGAAGACTCTCTGTGGGGTCTAACTCTCTCCTTTTTAGATGGGATGGAGACAGATGCTCTCATTAGCATATTCTGGCTTCAAATTAATGAGCTAAAGCAATGTTAACTTGCATGGAGGGTTGGTCAAAAACCCCTAAAAGATTGATCATTTTTTTTACAAATATTTTCTTTTTTTTTAATGGGAAGAATCCCATTATCTCTGAGGCTATGTCTACACTGCAGCCTTTTGTCGGCAGAGACAATGCAAATGTAGCGCTCATTAGCATTTGTCATGCTGTTATTTGCATATTCTCTGCCAATACCTTTTGCAGAAGAGGTTTTGCGCAAAAACGAGCAGGCATACAGATCTTGCACAAAAGGTTTTTTTTGCACAAAACAGATCCGTCTACACTGCTAGTTTTTGTGCAAAAACCTCTTGCACAAAAAGCATTGGAAGAGATTATGTAAATGAAGCATGAGAAAATGCTAATGATCACTTCATTTGCATTACCCCGTCAGCAAAAAAAAACCATAGTGTAGACATAGCCCTAGAACCCTACTCAGGATAACTAGAGCTCGTATCTATAAGCTTCCAATAAATATGTTTCATGAAATTTTCAAAGCACTCCAGGGGATTTACACATATCTGGACCATTAATTGTATCGCAAGATGTTCCTGAATCCCCTCAACTTCTTTGAAAATATCAATAGTTGTTTCATTTCTCTATTAAAATGTGAAGCATATTAGCCTGACTCTTTTACATGCACATGGAGAACAAAAGTTACCCCGAAAGCCAATTTCTGTCCTCTAATGAAAGTCACTGGAAATTGTGCATCTCCAACCTCTGGATAAAATTTGACCTTAAATTAAAATGCATAGGGCAGGGAACTGAGCAGACTAAGTTTTAAGACCCAACTTACTCTGCATCCTTTTCCATCTTCTGTCTGCAGACAGCTGCTAGATTTATCATTTTAGAGCAGTATTCATCTGAACCTACAAAGCAAGCTGAAAGAACAAAGGGACATTGAATTAATTACAGAGATTTTCTAAGCACATTTTTATATTGATGATACAAAGAGCGGAATCCAGTTTTTCTGCCAAGGAATGTTTTTATAATATTTACTCTTCAGTTTGAGCACCACCATCAGTTCCATGCAAGAAACACTCAGCACTAAGCAGGCTTAGGACAATTCATAGAGAATTCTGGAAGAACTATTGCTTTATAACTTTAGAATTCTAAAGTGTGAAAGTGCTATAAACTGGAGTCTTACAGTGAACTCCATGTTACTAGAAACCATTCAGTAAAAATCTGTTATCTTTTTAATTCAAGAATCTTAATCTGTCTGCCAAATTCCCACAGAAGAAATAACACCATGCTTCCAGTATGCAAAGAACAGAAAATTTACTGAAAAATAGGAACATCGCTCCCAGGCTGAAAGTGACTGCTACAGATACAATGGGTTAGGAAAGAGCAACTCCTCTTGGTATTTACCTTGCCTCTCCCTATGTGGGCTGTTGGGTTCAGAGCTGAACTTCCTTTTGATCCCTTCACAAGGCTGAACAGTGTTAAATGAAGAGTGCCGTGAAAGCCTCTGTTTTCCATTCACATGGGTTTGATGTTGGGCACATGCTCCTCTTTTCAGTTCTGGTAAAGCAGCACATGTAGGAGCATCAGTTCTTGGTTCATCTAAAGAAATGGGGTTTTGTAAAGTTATCCCCTGAAGGACACCTGTTGTCACTGCAGCTTCTACCATGACACCATAGAATGTTCACGGAACTTTACTATGAACACAGCAGAAGAAAACCCTCTAAACACTGTACTTGTCTAACACCACAAAACTATGTTAAAGCTAGTGGAGAAGATAAGGGCACCCTTTCCCATAATCACTCCAGCACTGCATATCAGTTCAAGATCCTGGGCTGTATCCATGCTCTACTAGGAGCAGCTACAAAGAGCAAAAGGGAAGATGAGGCAAAAGTAGCATTAATGTTCACTTATTTCTCCATGATCATAAAACTGGTCAGCCCTAAAATAAAGTAATGTAAGGATTGTCTACCAGGGTATGTCTAGACTACATGGCTCTGTCGACAGAGCCATGTAAACTAGCTTACCCGACATAGTCAATGAGGTGGGGATTTAAATAATCCCTGCTTCATTAAAATAAAAATGACCACTGCGCTGTGCTGACAATCAGCTGATCTGGTACAGAACAGGAGTCTAGACGCGGATCGAGCGACAAGGGAAGCCTTTGTCGACCGCTCCTTTATGCCTCGTGAAACCTTCCCCTCCCCCCAAATTTATGTATAAACTTCCTGTTTGTTTTAAACCTGCTGCCTATTAAAAAGAAGAAAGTTCCAGAAAAAACACACAGACCTCCCTCCCTCTCCCAAACACCAAGCCACACAAATTACCACTATTTCCATTGAATTCCACAGGCCCAATCCATTTGAAGGCTGGTTTTCGACCCCTTTCTTCTGTGACATGTACTTTCTTTATGAGTCCTAGGCTGGTCAGAACGTTGGCAATATCATACAGCCTTCGTACCTTTGCTGAAAGGTAAACAAAAGTGTAAAGAAATATACAGTAAATATGCTGTACAAAAATGGTCCCCAAACTCCAGAAGCCTGGAAATATGTTTGGTGGCTCACCCCTCTCTGGGATCTCAAGCCAGCCCCCATGGGGCAAGGAGGGAATAGCACCCACCCCCAATCTGTCCTCAGTCACAGCTCTGGCCCCTGCCTCAGCCCCCAGCTCCTATGTTCCTCTCCAGGCCATGGCCCACAGCCCCAGTCTCCTCCACAGCTCTGCTTCCAGCCATAGTTCCGCTCCTAGGGCTGTGGACGGGTTCCAATATAGGTAAGGAGGGGGCACAAAAGAAAACGTTTGGGGACCATTGCTGTATAAGCTAATTAATTTGTGCCATAATGCCAACGTAGCTTTTGGGAATAGGTTACAAGGAAGTATGTCAGTTTATGCACAAGTCACTTCTGTCCAATGGATGCATTTCCTAGCAAGAGCAGAACTGCATGATAAAAATATTTCATCCCACCTTGAAAGCAGCATCATCTGAGAATACTCATATCAATCCATTTTTTTGTTTTTACTCTACAACTCCAATGAACTGAATGATGATGTAGCTAGATGACAACGCCCATAAAACACAAGGTTGTACAACTGAACTCTTCTTCTCTCCCCCAATATATCTAAATATTTAGGGCATAGGCATTTATTATGATTCAGATTCTGCATTTTATATACAGTAATTCCTCATTTAACACAGTAGATACATTTCAGAAAATGATCGTGCAAAGTGAAAATGTGTTATGCGGGGTCAATTTTCCCATTGAAAATAATGGAAAAGGTGGGGGTTGCGTTTCAAACGCACGTGCGCTCACAGCTTCAGCCTGCACTTGTTAGCAGCTGGGACTGGGACATAAGGTTGGGGGAGAGAGGGGACTGGGTTATAGCAGGGAGGGGAGGTGTTTGGCTCTGGAGAAGGGAAGGACAGGGGAGGGGGCTTGCAGCCGGCGGCTGGGTTTCCCCAGCTGGCCTGTCACCAGCAGCTGCACGGGGATTCCTCTGCCTCCTTATAAAGCAGTGGAGGTTTGCCGATCACCGCGCAGTTCCTCGGTGACCCCCTCTGACCGGACACAAGGCATCTGGCCAGAGGGGGTCATCGGGGAACTGCACGGCGAGCGGCAAACCTCGGTCACTTTGTAAGGAGGCAGAGGAAGTCCCGGGCATCTGTGCGAGGCTTCCCCTGCCTCCGTGCAAAGTTGCAGAGGTTTGCCACTCACCGTAGAGTTCCCCGGTTACCCCCTCTGGCTGCACGCAAAGCATCTGGCCAGAGGAGGTCGCCGGGGAAATGCGCAGTGAGCGGCAAACTTCTGCCGCTTTGCAGGGAGGCAGGGGAAGCCTCGCGCAGCTGCTGGCCACTGGCTGGCCCTAGGGGAAAGCGTGTTATTGCGGGGACGGGGTCGTATTGTTTGAAAAATATTCCCTAAAAAAAAAAAAATTGTGCTATCACGAAAACGTGTTAAGCAGGCACGTGTTAAGTGAGGAATTACTGTAGTTAAAAAAAACCTCTTAAACAGCATGGAAAGAATCATCTGTGCTTGAGATCTCAGGGTATGTCTAGACTACATGCCGCTATCAGCAGAGGCATGTAGATTAGGCTACCCGACATAGTCAATGAAGCGAGGATTTAAATATTCCCCACTTCATTAAAATGAACATGGCTGCCACGCTGTGCCGACGATCAGCTGATCCGGCACAACATGGCAGATCCATGTCATTGACTATGTCGGGTAGCCTAATCTACATGCCTCTGCCGACAGAGGTATGTAGTCTAGACATACCCTCAGATGTCAGCCTGAATGTGTCTCCATTTTCTCTGCTGACTGGATGATTAATCCATTTCTTAACAATAAGACTTACTTTTAAACTTGCTGTGATCTGCTGCATCCTGACTTTCTTCTATCAGTATTTTTGCTGCTATGTCAAGAGTGACTATCTTGGTTTTGGAGACAAGGAACAGCATGACAAACTTTTGGCTCATAATCCGCAATGACTTGTCCTTTCTGCTGTTTGCAGATGCTACATTACAAATAAAATTCAAGACAAGACGGGAAAGTATTAAGATGGTTTCTCATGTACAATAAGGGTAAAGTGTTTCCTTATTAGAAAGCAGAAGTCTTTTTGTAGGCATCAAATAATTATTTAAGGCAGATGGACAACAGCATTTCAGCTGTCTTCAAAAGATAATAACCATTAAAGCATAAAGAATTGGTTTTAAATGTACTGAGCCAGTACAACTGTTGAATGCCAGGGAATTTATACCAACATTTGTCTTGTGTAACAGAGAGGAAGAGCTGGCCCTCAGTTAAAAAAAAAAGGACACAGCACTTTTACTATTTACCAGAAAATAAGGAGGGATGAGGGGAGAGAGACAGAAACAATCTGTTCAACAAATTCTTTCACAAATGGCTGTTAGGGAAACTAGAGCGCATGAGTGGCTGGGATGCTAGATGGGGGAGGGCATTGTCTTCCCAAACCACCAGCCTGGCCCTGCCCACACTCCGCCCCAAAAAGCCTACTGTGGGTATATTGCGGGTGGAGTTTGCTGCCCCACAGCACCTGTCCTCCCTCCCTGATGCTATGGGTCCAGGGAGCCTGAGTCTGTGCCCACCCGCCCTCCCTGTGCTGGGAGGGGAAGGGAGAAGGAGACTGCGCAGCATGCTGTCCCACCTCCGCATGGTGTGGGGCGGGGCTTGACTCCTGCGAGGGGCGGTGCCTTGGCAGAAGGGGCAGGGCTGGGGGCTTGCCTCCCTCAGCCTACCTTCACCCACCACCCATGCTAGAGAGAAGTTGGGTGAGGTAATGTCTTTTAATTTGACCAACTACTGTTAGTGAGAAACAAACCTTCAAGATTACCCAGAGCTCTTCTTTGGTTGTTGGAAACTTAGAGTGTCACAGCTACATACAAGCTGGAACAAATTGTTTAGCATGACTAGTTAACATGTTCCATGAGGCCTGCCATGGACAGGCCATTGCATGTGAGGCGAAAGACTGAAATTGTTGCCATCTGTGCTGTACTTAATTTTATATATATATAAAGAGGAGACTCATCTCCAAAGTTGAATTCAGTACCTTTCACAAGCAATATTGTGTATTTTAGTTTTAAAAATTAATCAAATTAAATAAATAAAAAGCCATACTGTATGTTAAACCCTATGACTGCATCTGTACACAACAACCAGTAGGCAGCTTACCGGAGTGGCAATCTGCCTCCGAAAATTCAAGTAACGGTCTTTCCTGGGAATCTGGAAAGGTCTCCTTTTTACATTCTCCAAATTTATATTCAAGGTCCTGCTCTTTATGCTGGAAGTAAGCCATTTGTTCTTCATACTTCTGGAGCGCTCCTATTTCCTGAAGATTTTTCAGAGTTTGACTCAGGCTGTGTCGTCCGTGCCAACAATACTGATTCTTGGCCACCCGGCTAACAAGGTTCAATGATTCCAGAACGTTCACTATATCATAGATGCGCCTACGCTCAACTCCTGTTTTAGGGAAGAAAGACAGCCTTAAAAGCATTCCTGTTTTTAAACATACTTGTACTCACTCTTCCTTTTTTTCCCTATATGCGTTCACTGAACAAGTCTACTCACAGCAAGTTCCCTCTTTCATCATTTCCCTGGGCAAAGCACAGAGTTTGCACCTACAGAAATCAATAGGAGCATAGTCACTGGGCCTGGTTATCCACTGACTTGCACTTATGTAGCACTGTGGAAATTACAGGCATTGTCAAATATTTCACAAGTTGTGAAACAATGGAGAACTGGGCATTTAGTCTTCAATGGGACCAACAGTCTTCTGCTATATTGCTATCAGCAGAAGAGCAGAACAAGCACTGGTAATGGTGGGAAGTTTTGAAAGATTTCCCTAATGCAGACAGGGCCTCTATCTGTATGTTGTGTAAAATACAGGTAATATTTACCAGTCTCATGCAGGTACTAGGACTTTCACTTTGTTAGTAT
Source organism: Pelodiscus sinensis (assembly GCF_052426305.1). Lineage (NCBI taxonomy): Eukaryota > Metazoa > Chordata > Testudines > Trionychidae > Pelodiscus > Pelodiscus sinensis. The sequence continues at coordinate 70,689,012 of NC_143052.1, forward strand.
TTTAAAGTGCATGGAGATTGAGTGAAATGTGCTACTAACATGTTGAGTGCTATCCATACATAGTCATATTTTACGAGAACAGCTCCTTAGAGCACCAGCCCCATAAACCCTCTTCTACATGATTCTCCGCATGGAACTCCAGCATACTGGTAGTATGTTGATGGGAAAGAACACGACGGCACATCATCAAGATTATTTGTACAATAGTTAGCAACCCCACATCACTCCCCCAAACACTGGAGCCCAAAACCAAAATCAAGATACAGTAAAACTCCGATGGTCTGGCATCTGTTGGTCCGGCACTACTGATGGTCCGGCACCATCAGGAACCCGGAAGTGCTCCGGGCAGCCGGACCATTGGAGCTGCTCTGCCCCCAGCTTCCCCGATTCAGCGGCTGCTAAAACTGACCAGCGGCTGAATCAGGGAAGCCGGGGGCAGAGCAGCTGGAGGCCCTCGGGGCTGCAGGACCCAATCCGGCAGCACCCCAGCTGTCCTGGATTTAGCCGCTGCTGAAACTGACCAGCGGCTGACTCCAGGAAGCCCGAGGCAGAGCAGCTCTGCCTCGGGCTTCCTGGAGTCAGCCACTGATCAGTTTCAGCAGCGGCTGACTTGGGGACACCTGGGGCAGAGCAGCTAGGGTGCTGCTGGGTTAGTCCAGTAGCGCTGAGGAGTGGCGCTGCAGGACCAACCCAGCAGCACCCCAGCTGCTCTGCCCCAGGCGTCCCCAAGAGCAGCTGGGAGGCTGCCGGGTTGGTCTCGCCGCGCTAAGGGTCGGCGCTACTGGACCAACCGGGCAGCACTCTAGCTGCTCTGCCCCAGGCGTCTCCGATTCAGCCGCTGCTGAAACTGACCAGCAGCGGCTGAATCAGGGATGCCTGGGGCAGAGCCGGACTATCGGAAGGGGGGGCTATGAGGGGCCTGGGGTGGCACCCCCCCACCCTAAGCCCCTTATAGCCCCCCCTTCCGATAATCCAGCAAATCTGATAATCGGGCACCCCCTGGGTCCTAAAGGTGCCGGATTATCGGAAGTTTACTGTACATGTTTAACGAGGAGCATTGTCCCCCTACTCTTCCGACCCAATTGTCAGTATTCTCACAAAAGAATCTACATTAAAGAAGCTGATTAGAAGAAACAAGATTAAGTTGGTAAATTCTCAGTGACTCTATGTACCCTGAAATGTTTTGAGATTAAATTTAGTCTCCATCTGCAGTCTGATCCTGAATTTCTTAACATTTCTTTATCGTTTTTATGGACATCAGTGGGAATTTTGGGTGAACAAGGAATGTAGGACCAGATCCTTACAATAAGATTTATTTAGAAGGAGAGGTGGAAAGATATTAGATTCTGAAGAACTGGTAGATAAGCAGGAATGGAGAAAACGGAGAGACATCTAAACTAAAGCCAGTAGGCTTGACTCCATCATAGTGGGAGAGACTCTTCCCCAGGCAATTTAACCCAGAGAGGGGGAGACGGTGTTTGCACATCTGTCTTCTCTTGTGGGTTCAGCAGAGAAGTGCAGCTGTAACTACTGGGGACCCTATTAATGAAGGCTGCCACAGGCCCCGAGCAGAACCTGGGAAACCTAGGCTGTGTCTAAACTGGCAAGTTTTTCCGCAAAAGCAGTTGCTTTTGTGGAAAAACTTGCCAGCTGTCTACACTAGCCGCTTGAATTTCCGCAAGAACACTGACTATCTCATGTAAGAAATCAGTGCTTCTTGTGGAAATACTATGCTCCTCCCGTTCGGGCAAAAGTCCTTTTGCGCAAAAGCTTTTGCGCAAAAGGGCCAGTGTAGACAGCTCAGATTTGTTTTGCACAAAAAAGCCCCAATCGCGAAAATGGCAATCGGGGCTTTTTTGCGCAAAAGCGCGTATAGATTGGCACAGACACTTTTCCGCAAAAAGTGCTTTTGCGGAAAAGCGTCCGTGCCAATCTAGACACTCTTTTCCACAAATGCTTTTAATGGAAAACTTTTCCATTAAAAGCATTTGCGGAAAATCATGCCAGTCAATCATGTAGCCCTTGTGTACAGCTATGACTAGCAAATGGATTTTTCATAGCCAGGAGCTATGTGAATAGAGCTTCATCTATTGCTGGCAAAATCTACAATACAGCAGTGGTATAGGAAATAAAACCAAAGGGGAAAACAAACCACTATTTTCAGTAAGACACAAACCCCACTAGCACCTTTAAACAAACTCTTTTAAAGTCACCAATGAAATATTCATCTAAAAAGGAAAAAAAAACCCCACAAGTAATTTCATTTCCAGTTAGGAATGGACGGCTACATGTGTTCAGCTTCGTGAGATCAGATAATTTGGCTATTTAGATTCTGGAAGATACTCTATCAGGTGATTTATTGAAATCCAGACATAAAACCTACTGATTTCCCTCATCCACCAATCTGTAGTTCTATCCACAAATTCACCACAGTTTGATTTGTACTTTATAAATCCTATTGGTTATTGCTAAGAGTTCAATTGACATGAAAATAAAAATCTAGGTGTACATATTAGGCAGCAGGAATAATTCATCATGAGACCATTCAAAGAGTGATTTGCAACTTTTTAAAAAATGGTATTATGTAAGAATGCAGTAATAGAAATATTCTTAAGTACTGAGCACCTGCAACTCTTGCTTAATCTAACAACAAGGGCACATCCAGCACCTGCAAAAAACAGGCAAATGTATTCTGTAAACAGGTCAGTTCTTTTAAATGGGATCTACTTTAAGTGCCTTTATGTGGTAAATATATCTTAAAAGACTGAAGTTGTCCAGTTCTTGCAGCACTTATTTCAAGCATACATACCAAGACTAGAAGCCACTTCATCCAAAGAGATGGTTGATTTTTCTGCTGACAAAGGGTAACTGGGGTAGCGAGCGAGAAACTTTTGGCATAAGAGTCCTAAGCTTTTCTGTTTTCTGCTGGGTCTCTGCTTTTCAAATTCATCCATTGTGCCATCATCTACCATATCATCCTGTTGAAAATAAATGTAATCCCTTTACTGCAGATCTTCAATGGGCATGACAATAGCATACTTAGGAATATTTCACATTCTAACATTTAAGCTCAAACTACTATTACAAAAAAATACATATGCCCAAGGGGCTTTATATAGTCTGGTACAACCACATTTTGTTGGAGCATGAGTACTGAACTTTCTTGAAACAGATTATGTTTGGAAATAAAGGCACTTGGTTTCTAACTGGTAATTTTCACCTAATGTTTCTATTTTATAAAATAAATTAATGGAGATTGCCTATCTCCTAGAACTGGAAGGGACCTTGTAAGGTCATTGAGTCCAGTCCCCTGCCTTCACAGCAGGACCAAGTACCATCCCTGACAAATTTTTGCCCCAAATGGCCTCCACAAGGATTGAACTCATAACTCTGGGTTTAGCAGGCCAATGCTCAAACCACTAAGCTATCCCTCCCCCCAAACAAGACTTAGTTCATGAAGGTAAATTTAACAAAAAATGAAATATGGTCTATCAACTTGAGCCAAATAATATACTGAAAAAGTTCAGAATGCTTAGAGCAATTGTGTGCACAACAGCTGAATTAAACTCTATTTTAAACAAACTTTACTGTACTAGTTAATCAATAACTATTTTTAGACATGCTTGATGATAATAATACTTATATATTGCTTTTCAGAAGTAGCTTTCAAAGTGCTTTATTATCTCCCCATTTTCCAGATGGGCTAAATGAGGCACAGAGGTGAAATGACTTTCCCAATTCATCCAGCAGGCCAATGGTAGAGGCTTGGAATAGGGATGTTAAATATCAGTTAATTGAATAATTGAGTAACCTCATGAATTCTTATTGGTTAGTCAACTATTCTATAGTCCCTGAGGGCAGGCCCAGCAGCCAGTGCTCTCTGGCCTTACTCCCGAGGAGCCCCCTGCCACTGTGCGCTGCTGCCTCTGTATCAGAGGAAGCACCATGGGGTGCCAGGTGTGAGCTGGTCCGCGAGGGGAGCCAGTTTAAAAAACAGCTCTCCTTGCAGACTGGCTGCCTGTCACCCTGTGTTGCTACTTCTGATAAAGAGGCAGCAGTGCAGAGTGGCAGTAGTCCCTGTCTAGGATGGAATCTTAGCTCCCGGACCTTGTGTGAGCTGGAACTAAGCTGAGTTGCCTGCCGGCCAGGGTCCTAATACACTTTAAGGCTATGTCTACACTCGTGTCTTCTTGTGCGAGTAATATGCAAATGAGGCTAAGCGTTGAGCATTGCCGAGCCTCATGCTAAGGAGCCGCCATTTTTGCGGAAGAGGTTCTTGCGCAAGACGGAGCTGTCTACACTGCCCCTTCTTGCGCAAGAAAAACCCTCTTGCGCAATGCCGTTCTTCCTCTCAAGTAATAGGTGTAACGGCATTGCGCAAGAAGGTTTTTCTTGTGCAAGAAGGGGCAGCGTAGACAGCTCCGTCTTGCGCAAGAACCTCTTCCGCAAAAATGGTGGCTCATTAGTTATGCAAATGAGGCTCGGCGATATTCAACGCTTATCCTCATTTGCATATTACTCGCGCAAGAAGACGCGAGTGTAGACATAGCCTAAATGCAGAGCTGCAGTGAGTAAGTCTTGGACCCAGTGTGAGCCAGGACTGAGCCGAGCTGCTGGCCAACTTGCTAAAAAATTAATGGAGGGGACAGGGAGGGAAGGAAATGAGTTTAGTCTACAGCACTAACCTATAAGCTTTTGCTTATCGGTTATTCGGTTAATCGACTACACTATTACATCTCTAGCTTGGAATAGAACCTAAGACTCCTCAGTTCCAGTCCAGTCCTGTATGCAGTAGATCACACTGCTTCACCAAATCTAGTAATTATTTCTGTTATCTTTTTGGAGATGAAAACAACTAAAATTTAACATAGCATATTAACTAATCAGCCTACAACAGTAGAAGGTATTGTGTGTCAATTATGTCCAGGCTTTCTAGCTTAAGTCTCTTACCTGTACAGAATCAGGAAAAGTATCATTCTGCTCACTGTTCTCAATTGGTCTGAAGAGCTCTTTCTTCTTTTCTCTGTCCCTCATATCAGGGCTAGCAGCACTAATAAGCATCTTCAGGTTAGCTGTGGGAGTCCATGGATCTGTCAGAGGTCTGTCAACAAGCTTAACAGGTGTAATTGGATTTCTTTCTGGGGTGTAGCCCTTTTGCTTTGATAAATCAATTGGTTCATTTTTCATTGGGGTCTTTGGGGTCATTCTGGATTGCTCAAATATGTTTTCCTATTAAAAAAAGTGAGAATTGCTTAGGGCCGAAGAGGAGCTACACAGTCCACAAGTCAATGCCATTGTTCATATGAAGGTAATGAGTGCCGCCATGCTCTGACAATCCCACTATTATATTTAGCACGGCTATTATTAGCATGAGATGTATACCATCAGTGTAGAGAGTACAATGCAGATAAGAGACCACCATGAATTGCTTAAGATGAAGCCAATCAATCAAATCCATTGTCTGACAGACTACTCTGGTCTGCCTTTTCATATAAACCAACTGTGTCATAATCGTTAACCAACTGGTCCAAATTATTAATCCATTTTATCCCCTGGAACTATATGCCTTCCCGCTGAATTTGGACTGAATCTTAAATAATTCACTAGTTACAATGCACTTAGAGAAAAAAACCCCACAGCATTCTAATATGGAATCTCCATAGTGGAAAGCCATTTTTATTGACATTTCATTGTACGTTACGCAAACCAGATGGAAAATTTCCCTAACTGAAGCAAAGTGTCTGCTAAAGTATCTGCTGCTTCTACTAGAAGGGGGAAATCTAAATAGGACTCCTTCTCAAAGTCAGGAAAGAACTAGAATTCCCTCCTTGCCCCAACCAAGTAGATTTTGTGTGCTCCAACCCCACAGTGAAGTGGGGTTGGGGCCTGGAGCACCAGTGTGGGCTCCCCAATGCCGGGGGAGGGGCCCTGAGCCTCAAAGGCTGGATCCTAGCAAGCTGCGGGCTGCATCCGGCCCTGGGCCTTAGGTTCCCTACCTCTGACCATATATTCTTATACAGGACTGAGACAGCGACTACCCTTTTGTCCCTTTGCCCCACCACAAAAGTTGTGTTACAGACCAACTTCCAGCTAATTTAGATCGACTGAGTAAAGTAGGCATCAGTGTTATTCCTTAATTAGTGCAAAAAGCTGCTTTTGAACAATAGGTACTTTCTCACTTCATTAGTTGAACAGGTTTCTCACCTTACACTAGCAAGATGAAGAGAATGAGAAAAACATGACTGCCATACTTGGGTTACCTTTACTATAACAGAGTATTCCCAGTGGACCAGACAACAAGCACAGTTAATGTAAAGTCAATGGATCTAATCTGTTTACCGAACCTGCCAGCTACCACTGGATTTTTCTTTTGTTAGGGCTTGTATACACTATGGAGAAGATCAACCCTTCGGAGGTCGATCTTCTAGCATTCAGTTTAGCGGGTCAAGCGTAGACCCCCACACTGAATACTGAGGGCAGCCCCCACCAGCGCCCTGTATTCCTCATTCTGTGACGTGTAAGGAAGCCAAAGGGAGCGTGAGCTCCTGTCAGCCTCCCGCAGTGTAGATGCTGCGGTGACTCAGTGTAAAGTAAGCCGAATCTAGCTATGCATTTTATGCATTGATCCTGGCCTGGCCAGTACCTGGAGAAAGCTGTTGGTACTAAAGTGCTACCACATTTTTTCTAGCACCGAGAGATCATGTCAGGCATTGAATCATTCTGATTACCATGTAATAACTTCTCTCTCATGCTTTACGTGGATTAAAAATGGCAGTTTCTGGCTTTCAAATGGACTCAATTTTCAAATGACTCAATTTTTTGAGCTAGCAATATGAAATACTGGTTGTAAGTATCTCAGATGAAGTGAGCGGTAAGATTACAAAAGTAAAATGATAACCAGAAATTAATATCATATTTTACAAGTTGCTGTTCTTATAATAAGCCAAGCATTTGGTACCACAGTTAAGTTTTCTTAAACTGTAAGGACTAGAAATGAAACCCTGTAATAGTTACTCGGTCAAGTAGTGTTCGTGGGGTTTATCCTGAATGGAACATAAATTCTTGCACTTCACACTACTGGTGTTTTTAAAATCCCTGCAAAATGATTTTTGAAAACATAACCAAACATACACAATAAAGCTTTTGGGTAGATAGCATTATAATAGTAGTTTCATTTTCATTGTTGGCGCTGCAAGGCTTACATTCACAGAAAAGTGTACAAGATGGAACAATTACCTAAAGGCAAATATTTCATATGAATTTTAACTAAAAGCTATTGCTCTGTTCAATTCTCAGTGACTCAAGAATTATAGATAATTGACAAAGAAACATCATGGAATTTTGTTTAAATTACTGCACTAATTTATCCAATTTCATTGGAATACCGAAAATGGATTTTAAAGCTAAAGATTTAGCCAGATGTCATTGCTCCTAATCGAGAGCCTGCCATAGTTTGCTATTTAGGGATGAGGATAGACATCCCAAGAGCAAAAAAAGGCAATGTGCTCAGATCATTCAGAATGATTAACTAAAATTTTAAAATGTCCAATTGGGTTATCTACAAGGATGTAAATTTTTTTTAATTTTAGGTAAGTGCCGTGATGTAATAATCTCTGACAAAAAGGATTCAAGGTAGGGACCTTGATGCTTCTTGGTACACATGTTCAGGATAATTAATCCACTTAATTGTAATTTCAAATTTGGCAAGGATTCAACACAATCTAAAATGGGAAAAACCTTTATATAAAAGTTGTTTTTCCATTATGGATGGTGCTAATGGAGTTATAGCAAAAGCAGATACTTACAACTAGCAACCACATTATTTGAAAGTAATTCTTCTGAGCTCTCATTCATTCACACAGATATACGAACATTCCACTGAGCAGCAATAAGTAATGGCTGACACTGTAAATGGGTGCAGAACATGTGCCTTCTACTTACTCTTGAAATCTTTTCCTCTTCACTAACTCACCTCTCCCAGTTTATCTTAAAAAACCCTTTTTATTTTTTCCATTCTCCCAGTCTCATATGCTCCTTGTGAGGCTTAGAACCCAAATTTGCCCTGTTACCCATATGCATTCAAAGTATGGGTAAAGAGGCAAAAAGAAGAGATTCTGAGGTGCTTCTTCCTCAAAGGAGAGAAGGTGGGTTGAAAGTACAAGGGGAATGTGGGACAAGTGGACTATTTTTGTTATGTAAATAGGAATTAAAATTGTCAGAGGAATAGGAAATGAGCAAGTTTCACAGGACTAGGTGTGTTAATGTATTAGTTCACAAGACTGTAGCACATAGCTATTGCTAATTTTTAAAGTGGAGGTGAAAAAATTGGGTAGAGTTTCACTATGTTGCACCTACTGGGGATTTACTGAAGATTTTTGAATTTTGCATATTATTAAATAAAGTGAAGTGGCTATATCGAGACATTATTCCTGTTTTGTTCATTTATTTTGATAACTGTCACATAGCTTTATATTTGTTTTACTGGAGTATCTTTTGTACAATTAAGTCTCAGTATGAGACTATACTGTCAGATGAGAAGTCTGCTAGCTTTGTGCACATAGTATAATGTTCCATTAAAGTTAAGAGTACCAAGGTGAAGTGGACAAGTTGTCAGCTAAGATCTATTCAAATGCTAGCCATTGCTGTGATGCAGCTGTCCTATCCATCTGGAATGATGAACAGTAGCATTGCTAATCCTTAAAGTTTCTTTTAAAACATGCAAATGCATAGATTTTTAACCTTAATGCACACAACCAATTCCTAACATGTACGTTCTATAGTTTCTAGTAAGCCATCAGGAAGCTTGCAGAAATGCCCTCAGAAGGGGATTTTTAAATGATGTGCTTCTGACTAAATGGGAAGCACATCTTCAAACGCATCTGCCTCATTACTCACCTTGGACCTGTTTCAAACTATTTTGTCTGGGTCTTACCTTGCTTAATCTAAGTCTGTACTTTCTGCATCCTTTCACAACCACATGTGACTGTGTCTCAGGGTGTGTCTATACAGCAGCATTATTTTGGAATAACGGCCGTTATTTTGAAATAACAATGTAAGTGTCTACACAGCAATTGTTATTTCGAAAAAAATTCAAAATAATGGACAGCTTATTCCAGCTTCTGTAAACCTCATTCCACGAGGAATAACGCCTCTTCTGAATTTTCTATTTTAAAATAGCTGTAGTGTGGACACACCACTGCTTGCTATTTTGAAATAATTCCTTCCCAGGGCCATTCAAAGTACTTATTCCCCCGTACTTCCTGGGGCTCTAAATCAAGGTAGGGCATCCACATTAGGGGAGCCTGACTCCAACTAATTTCAAGGCTTCCCTATAGTTTAGAGGCGCTATTTCAAAATAAGCTATTTCAGAGTATTTCTTCTGGAATAGCTTATTCCGAAATAAGCGTGCAGTGTACATGTACCCTCAGTGTACTCCATATTTTGTAATCCTTTCCTCAGGTGGCAAACGTGATGTTAATATCCTCTTTAATTAATTCTGACTTAATTCTTGACTATTTCCTTGAAAGGAGAAAAGGGATGGGGGAAGGGTCTTCAATTAAAATGTAAAAGCCCGGATGTCCCGTTTTCCATTCCCATATTATCAACTTGACAAGTTGGCAGGGACAACTGAGCTGGGAAAGAAGGAAATTAAAATGGCAGGGAGAGGGAAGACTATTACAATATTATATTTTAGTCTTAGGGTACGTCTAAACTACATGGCTCCGTCGACAGAGCCATGTAGATTTGTTTGTTTGGCAAAGTCAAATGAAGCCGCAATTTAAATGATCGCGGCTTCATTTACATTTACATGGCTGCCGCGCTGAGCCGACAAACAGCTGATCAGCTGTTTGTCCGCTCAGCGCGCTAGTCTGGACGCTCCCCTGCTGACATCAAAGCCCTTTGTCGGCAGCCCCGGTAAACCTCATCCCACGAGGAATAACGGGGCTGCCGACAAAGGGCTTTGATGTTGGCAGGGGAACGTCCAGACTAGCGCGCTGAGCGGACAAACAGCTGATCAGCTGTTTGTCGGCTCAGCGCGGCAGCCATGTAAATGTAAATGAAGCCGCGATCATTTAAATCGCGGCTTCATTTGCCTTTGCCTATGTGTCTAATCTACATGCCTCTGGCGACAGAGGCATGTAGTCTAGACACAGCCTTAGTGTTCAAGAGGGCAAACATACTACTTTGGACTTTATTTCAAATGTACATGGGAATTAGACACTCGTCCTGTTAAGAATAGTTTTAAATTCTTAAATAGTTACAGACCAGTAGTTATATTCATCTCTAACAATGCCAGTACAATTTTGTGATGTGCTCAGAACTTACCACAGGCCATATACCTGGAAAAGTACAGTTCAAGGGAGAAAACATTTTGCAACAAAATTCTGTATTTGTGTTGCCCTACTGTCCATTTACTCACCTTTTGTGCATTTTCCCCATCTTCATCTGCCAGATCAATTCCTGTGTGTCTTGGACTTATCAAGTCTTTTAGTGTTAAGCAACTTATCTCCATCTGTAAGTTACAGAGTTACACAAGTGAAGTTTGATATTATCTCGTTAAAACAAATCCTCCCCGATTTTCAGAGGCGAATCTAGAGCTTCCCTCCCATCCCCCAAAAGTGAACCTGCAGTTGCCCTGCTGTGACTGTCAAGATCTCACAGCCTTAGCCCCAGGAATCAGCCTTTCTGTGAGATTTGCTGTAAAATGAACCCCGTTGGGACTTGGCTGCGGTGCGGGGGGAGAGAAGGCGGCTGAGCGAGCTCACGCAGCTCGGGGGGGAAGCTGGTGGCGACTGAGTCAGCAGCGCTCGGGGTCTCCTTCGGGGCAGTTAGTTTTGGCGCAAAGAACCTGGAGGAATCGCGGCTTTGAATGAATGGGACAGCAGAGGGGCGGCCAGCCCCAGGCGGGCAGAGCTCGCCAGAGCCCCGCGCACTCTGCAGCAGCAGGCGGGGCGGGAGGTGTGCCTGGCTGCCCCTGGCACTGACCTCCCCCCTCCCGCCAAGTCCACCGGCATGAAAGGCGGGGGAAGGAGGGAAACTTGTACCTGCTGACGCAGCTGGAGGCGCAGAGCAGCCTCCCCCCCCTCACAAAATCCCCCCCCCCAGCATGTAGCGGCAGGGGGGAGAGCGGAACATGCCTAACGTGGCTGGGGCTGTATTGGGGGGCCGCCCCCCGCCCCGGGCTCCACAGCGCTTACCTCTGGGGCGCAGCCCTGCCCGGCTCTCGCACACCGCGCCACGCACTCCGGAGCAGCCGCGAGGCGGCGGGTGCATCGGGGCAGCGACGGGAGGGGAGAGGAGAGAGCCCGGTGCCCAGCCGCTGCCGCCGCCGCTGCCCGGCCGGAGATGCCACTTCGGCGCTAAAGCTTCTATTCTGGCGCCCTGAGACACATTTTTACAATCCGGCCAATCAGGCGCGGCCGGCGGGGGGGCTCCCGCGGCGGGCCCCGCCAATCAGCGGCGCCGCTCGGCAGCCAGCGACTTGGCGCTAGAGTCGGCGCGTTCTCTCCGGCGGCAGCTTTTCGCTCCCTCCTTCCCCGCCTCCTCCCCCGCGCCTCCCCCGCCCACCTTGGTACCTGGGATGCTGCTGCGGGGCGGCGCGGAGGCGGCTCTTTGTCAGGCGTCAATGGGCCGCTCGGGCGGGCAACAGATGGGGCCGGGGAGATCACAGTAGGGGGGCGGCACTTGGCTTTCCCCTGCCCAGCTGCCTGCTGTGGAGGATTGTTCGGCCGCTTCCCCGGCCAGCGGAATTCAAGTCACCAGGGACTCGCTTTTTGCGTCACTGCCAGACTCCTGGCCCATTTCTGAGCTGCATTTCTGAGCTGCTGGGAAGCAGGGCACGGCTTCAAATCCTTCCCCCGCCTTTTCACAGGCCGGTTAGCCTGCTTCTAAAAAAATATACCGCTTCAGTGTTACTAGCTGATCTTATCAAATATACTGTACAACAGCATAGCACAGTTTGATAAGATCAAGTTTCCAGAGGAGACCCAAGCTGGAGGGCAGGGGGTTGCTAACACTCTGGAGGATAGAGCTAAAATTCAGAGAGATCTGGATAAATTGGAGAACTAGATTGTAGACTACTAACTGACTTTCAACAAAGACAAAGATAAGGTGCTACAGGCAGGAAAGAAAAACTAAATGCATAAATACAAAATAGGGCTAATTGGCTTGGCAGTAGCACTGCAGAGAAGGATCTGAGAGTTGTGGTGTATGGTAACCTTAGTCCATGCAATACTGCAATGCAATACTGTTGAAAAAAAAAGATACAAGGTTTGGATTGCATTAAGAGAGGCATCATATGCAAGTCACCGAAAGTGATAAAAAACACTCAATTTGGTGCTGGTTAGGGCCTAACAGGCCTTAGCTGGAGTACTGTGTCCAATTTTGGTCACCAATGCAAGGAAAAGATGTAGAGAAACTAGTAAGGATCCAAAGACAAGCAGCAAAGATGATCAAAGGGATGGAATACAAGCCACACAAGCCGAGGCTGAAGGGACTGCATGGCTACGTCTACACTGGTCCCTTTTCCGGAAGGGGCATGTAAATTTCATGAGTCGTAGTAGGGAAATGCGCGGGGGATTTAAATATCCCCCGCGGCATTTAAATAAAAATGTCCGCCGCTTTTTTCCGGCTTTTAAAAAAGCCGGAAAAGAGCGTCTACACTGGCCCCGATCCTCCGGAAAAAGTGCCCTTTGAAGTAGGAATAAGAGCCTCCGGAAAAGGGCACTTTTTCCGGAGGATCGGGGCCAGTGTAGACGCTCTTTTCCGGCTTTTTTAAAAGCCGGAAAAAAGCGGCGGACATTTTTATTTAAATGCCGCGGGGGATATTTAAATCCCCCGCGCATTTCCCTACTACGACTCATGAAATTTACATGCCCCTTCCGGAAAAGGGGCCAGTGTAGACGAGCCCCTCATGTTTAGTTTAGAAAAGAAGAAGATAAGGGGCAGTACATAAATACTTGAAAGGCTGCCATAACAAAAATGGAGAAAAGTTTTGTCTTGCAACAGAGAGTAGGACAAGAGACAATGGGGTCAAACTTCAGCATAGCTCATTTAGGGTATGTCTACACTACAAAGTTAGTTCAAACTAACTTTCATAGGCGCTACACTAGCGCTCCGTTAGTTCGAATTTAATTCGAACTAACGGAGCGCTTAGTTTGAACTAGGTAATCCTCATTCCACTAGGATTAAGCCTAGTTCGAACTAATTAGTTCGAATTAAGGGCTGTGTAGACCCTTAATTCGAACTAGTGGGAGGCTAGCCCTCCCCAGGTTTCCCTGGTGGCCACTCTGGCCAACACCTGGGAAACTCTATTGCCCCCCTCCCGGCCCCGGATCCCTTAAAGGGGCACGGGCTGGCTACAGTGCCCGTGCCAGGTGCAAGCCTGCCAGCACCCAGCCAGCAGACCCTGCACCAGGCACGGATCGAGCCACCCACCCGATGCCCCCCAGCCTTCCCCCTCTTCCCGGGACCAGGCTGGTGGCTCCCGGGAGCTTGCCCGGGACCGCAAGAGGCGGGCACCCGCCTGGGCTAGTGCGGACATCGTGGACCTCGTCCACGACCTCCGCACTAGGCACAGGAAAGTGGCCAGCTAGGGCAGGAGAGCTGCCAGCCTGGCCACTCAGGAGCAGGTGTGCATGAAAATCAATGTGGACCACTGAGACCCCCGACCCTGAGCCCTGAGCTTACAATGGCCGTACTGGGTCAGACCAAAGGTCCATCTAGCCCAGTAGCCTGTCTGCCGACAGCGGCCAACCCTAGGGACCTTGGAGGGGATGGACCGAAGACAGTGACCAAGCCATTTGTCTCGTGCCATCCCTCTCCAGCCTTCCACAAACCTTGGGCAAGGACACCACTCCATGGACCCAACCTCCATGACTTGATCTCACTTCCTTTAAAACTCTGCTCTAGTTCTAGCCTTCACAGCCTCCTGCAGCAAGGAGTTCCACAGGTTGACTCTTTGCTTTGTGAAGAACAACTTTCTGTTACTAGTTTGAAGCCTGCTACCAATTCCTTTCCTTTGGTGTCCTCTAGTCCTTCTTTATGGGAACTAATGAAGAACTTTTCTGTATGCACCCTCTCCACCCAACTCCTGCTTTTAGAGACCTCTATCCTGTCCCCCCTCCGTCTCCTCTTTTCTAAGCTGAAAAGTCCCAGTCTCTTTAGCTTCTCTTCATATGGGACCTGTTCCCAACCCCTGATCATTGTAGTTGCCCTCCCCTCTCCCAGCCTCTCTCTTCCCCTCTCCCACCTCCTTTTCCCAGTCTCCCCCAGTTTTGTTCAATAAAGACAAATTCAATTTTTGAACACAATTGTCCTTTATTTTGTACATCAAGAAGAGGGGCTAGGGAAGGGTAAGTGGAAGGAGGTGAGGGAGGAATGGGGTATGCGCCCCTGATGGGGAGGACTGGGCTGGCTCTGCGGGCTTCTGGGGTGGAAGCTCTCCTGCAGCCCCCCAATTGCCTCCTCTCCCCAGATGGCAGCCTGCGGCAAGTGCAGCCGGTCTGATGGCCGAGTGCTGTGATGTGCCCAGTGTGGGTACTCCGGGCAATCCAAGCCAGGACTGCTTTGCAAGCGGGGCACCCCTGAGAACTGTCTGTCCAGGGTGGGGGTTGGGACCCTTTAAGCACAGCCCTCGGCTAGCCTGAGACAGCATCTCCACGCTCTAAGTCCTCCTCTGATGCCCTGCCAGTACTGCTTCCGGCCATCCTTAAGCCTGGTTCAGGGTCCACTTAATGTGGACATGCTAGTTCGAATTAGCAAAACGCTATTTCGAACTAGTTTTTTAGTCTGTATCCGTTAGTTTGAATTAGCTTAGTTTGAATTAACTAATTCGAACTAAGTTAGTTCGAATTAACGTTGTAGTGTAGACGTACCCTTAGAGTAAATCTGAGGAAAAAACTTGCTGCTTATAAGAACAGTAGAACTATGGAACAGATTGTCTAAGAAAGTCATAGAACAGTGATGGACAATGTATCAGTGAGTAGGCCACATAAGTGGCCCTCAAGGGAACCAATAGCCACACTGGACCCCTGGGCAAGGTGGAGGGACTGGCTCTGCACTCCTGGAAGGAGTGGGGCTGAGGGCAACCAGCGCACAGTGCTGCCCAGACTGGGGCACCCTCCCCTCCCCAGTGCTGACTAGAGCACACTGTGAAGTACCCCTGCTTTCCCAGGCAGAGAAAAGAGCTGCCTGGAACGTGCAGTAAAGGGCTCGAGGCTCCGGGTTGCTTTGAATCACTGGGCCCAGGGCCATCTGCCCCATTTGCCCTGCCCCCTGTCAGTAGTCCTCCTTTATCTCAGTGGGCTGCATCATTGTTGTAACCAACGTGGTGTCCTAGGATAGGGTAGTTTTGCTAATTGCACTTGGGTGCTTAGAATTTGTGGGGTGTGCCAATTGAACCATGTCGTCACTTTGACAGTTCTCACAGTCAATGTTGTGTGCAATCCACATACCTCACTTCAGGTGGCTTTGCTTTATGTGTGTGTCATTTTAGTAGTACCAGTACATGGACAGAAACCAGTGGAATCTGGCAACCCTACATGTGGGCAATGGTAAACAAAATGTCTCACAGGCCTCACATAGAACTCTGAGGGCCCATGGACCACAGGTTGCTCTCCACTAGCTCCTTCACTAGAGGTTTTCAAAAGGGTTGCCCATCTGATTTGGATGGTTTAGTCATCCCAAATCCTGCATCTTGGTGGTGGGGTGGGGGGGAGGGCATAGATGAGATGACCCTTGTGGTCTCTTCTAATCCTAGGATCCTAAGTGTGGTCTCGGGTCAGGGTGGGGGACCCCAAACTGCCTGAACTCAAACACTCTCAAACTTGGAGAGGCTGTAGGTCAGGATCCAGACTGTGTAGCAACCTCCAGTCTCTAAAAACAGTCCAGATAACTGTGTGTTTATGAACAGGACAAGGTTAGCTGGTTGACATAGTCATAGAACCATAGGGTTAGGAGGGACTGCAAGGGTCATCCAGTCTAACCACTATGCAGTTCAGTCAGAAGATACATGCTAGTGAAGAGGGGAATTTACAATACAGTACTTAGAACTTTAAATATGAGGTAATTCCTCACAATCTCACCCAGGCTGTTTGAAAGGTTAAATGCTAAAATAAGCATATGCTTGCCTAAGGAGGCAAAAGTTGGGACACAAATCCTTCATAGAGTGCTGGGTCATTCTCTCTGGAGTGGTTTCCGCCACCTTCATTCAAGAGACACAGAAGTAAATGTCCAATTGTCCTCTCAAAAAAGTCCGGAAGAATTATTTGCCCTGGGAAAATTCATCCTAATGAGATGTTGCATTTTGCATGTGACTGTCCCCAGAGATCAACTTCAAACAGTTTGTATGCTGCCATGAATGCCTCAGAGTCTACTATGCCCATTGAAAGAAATGGATAACAGCTCATTTTAATCAATGGCTATGTATAAGGCTCTACCAAATTCATGGTCCATTCTGGTCAATTTCACAGTCATAGAATTTTTAAATGGTAAATTTCATTATTTCAGATATTTATATCTGAAATTTCATGTCTTTGTAATTGTAGGGGTCTTGACCCAAAGAGGAATTTTGCAGGGCTCACCAATTTATTGTATGGGGACTGTGTATTGCTACACTTACTTCTGCACAGCTGAAGGTAGCAGCATTGCCTTCAGAGCTGAGCTGCTGTAAAGTGGCTGCTGCTGGCCAGGAATCGAGTTCTGAAGGCAGAGCAACCAGCGGCAGCAGCAGTGCAAAAGAACAGATGTCATGGTATGGTGTTGCCACCCTTACTTCTGTGCTGCTGCCTGTAGAGCTGGGCTCTTAGCATCTGCTACTCTGGTTATCCAGGTCTGAAGGCAGCAGAACAGAAGTAAGGACGACAATGGGTAAGGTATTGCCACTCTTCTACACTGATCTTTCCAGGGTCCTGCCTTCAGCTGGGCATTTGACCAACATTATAACCACCTCTCTCCAGATGCCCAGCTCTGAAGGCAGTGTAGAAATATAGGTGGCAACACCATGACCCTCTTAAAATAGCCTTATGATCTCCCTGCATCTCCCTTTTTTTGGTCAGAACCTCCAATTTGAGAAAAGCTGGTCTCCCCCATGAAATCTGTATAGAATAGGGTAAAAGCATGAAAAGGCCACATTTCACAGGAGGACACTAGATTTCATGGTCCATGACACACTTTGCCTGGCTGCGAATTTGGTAGGGCCCTAGCTATGTGTAGTGAGCACAGATGAGAACTGGTCTCTGACAGTAGAAGACAAAGGCAATATATTATTCAAAGATCAGTCTGATGGCATCACAAATGCATCAAGATAAACTAGGGAGAGCTGCAGCAACTAATGAGAGGGATTGTTCAGATTTTTCTAAAACAGGGATTCTCAAACTGTGGTTCGGGACACCAAAGTAGGTGGCAACCCCACTTTAAAAGGGTCACCATGGCTGGCTTTAGACTTGCTAGGGTCCTGGGCTGAAGCCAAATCCCGAGCACCACCATCCAGGGTTAAAGCTGAAGCCCAAGGGTTTCAGCCCTGAGAGGAAGGTGTCAGGTTACAGGCCCCCCTGCCTGGGACTAAACCCCTTGGGCTTCTGCATAGGATGGAGGGGGTTGATCAGGCTCAGGCTTCTGTCCCCCCAAATATTAAGGTTATATTGTGCTTTTGTCAGAAGGGAGTCGCCATACAATGAAGTTTGAGAACTGCTGTTCTAGAATGTAGAGGCTCAATGCCGACTGTACATTCAAAGGGAAAATGGTAAAGTAATTGATCTCTGCTGTATGGGTGGTACAGTAAACTTTAAAATATTCAATCAAAACGTCTCCTAAACTTGAGATCCTTTAGAGCATTAATGAAGAAGCCTCCTGCATGCTGCTAGAGGGCTTTCCCTTCCTTTCCTCCTATAGTCCTTGTTGCACAGATAGAAAGCGGAAGACAGGAAGTCTGAAGTGCATGCAATGTGACGTGCATTGAAGTTAGTTTCAAGCAAGCATATCCATAACTCTAGCACCACAAGTGTCCAGGTGTTCCTATTCCAGCCTCCTCCTCCTTAGCAGCCCAAATTTACCTGCAGTGCATGCAAGGGTGAAGTTTCAAGAGAGCGGGGAGCGGGAGAGGAGGCAGCAGCAGGACGCTGCTTGCTTTTCTTCCCGGTCCCCTGGAATAAGGGAGCAAGGGGAAAGTACTTGGCTTCTTTGATTTACACCCCTGCCCCCTCCCTTCACTGGCCAGAAGTGAGAGGCATGCACAGAATCTAAGTCCCAGTACGCACGGCAGCTGTCCCCCTCCCCCCGCTGCCTCGAAACTCCACCCTTGAGTGCATGCTCTAGTCCCACCCCTTACATTACAATTTATGGTCATGTTCCATTTTGGAGGGTCATGAGTCTGGGACCTTGATGCCACCACTCTTGTATCCCATGGGAGTGGTAAGGAGTGAAGCTGTAGTGGCCAAGCTAGGCTCTGTGGCTTTTAGTTTGTTTTATGGCTCTCATTCATCCACCATGGCCTGCATGCGGCCCATTGTGGTTCTATGTCTGGCCTTTGCACTGCCCTCTGCTCTCTCTCCCTGTGCATCTTGCACGCCCCTTCCCTTCTTCCTCCTTCCTCCTAGAGCTTGAATCCCATGAATCAGCTGATTCACTGTGTTCCAGCTCTGGGAAGGAAGGGGAGAAGCAGGGATAGGGCACGAATCAGCCAATTCACACTGCTCTGGAAATGCTGGGAGGGAGAAGAGGGGAAGGGACAGGTGCTTGAGGAAGGGAGGTTGGGCAGGGGTGGAGTCGGGGTGGAACATGGAGCAGAGGAAGAGAAGCCCTTGGCAAAATGAGAAGTGACAGACATTTAAAGCAAGAACATGTATGAGGTGCATGCTGATTACACATAACTTGTAAGAGCTGGGCGCTCCTTCCACTTCTTGATGTTACTTTTGACAGCAATTTGATTTGTGTTGAAAAGACATATTAAAGAAGGACAATCAAGTGCAATGTATTTAATCTTATTCTTGGGAGTCATGGTTAGAAAATACATTCGATTTCCACCTTGTGGCCCTCTGAGATAAAGGAGGGCCACGCATGCAGCCTACTCATTAGTTGCCCATTGTTGCTCTATATGCAGTGATTCATCAAGAATACCCAAGCGAAAGAAATTACCATCAGGGAAACAAGAATCTTGCACCACACTTCATTATAATCAGATACTCTTTCTGACAGGCTATTGGAGAAAAACAAGCTCAAGATCAGAGGACCCTTTGTGGTGATCTGCACTCCCCTGTAAGGCTGATAAAAAATTATGTGCTATTTAACAGTTCCATCATTTATCCTGATACAGTAAACTTTCACCTTGATTGATTATCTTATCTCAGCTTTTAAGCTAGATTTTATCGATCAGTCATAAACAACTGCACATTAATTACTAATTTGGCAAAAGTCTGTGAATTATGTCTATGGCCTGTGCTATACAGAAGGTCACATTAGAAAAAGCATATTGATTCTTTCTGACTTAAACATCTATGAATCAAAGTGATTAAACAGAAGCAGAGGCATCTATAGACTTGTATGAGACCAGGGATTCAGAATCAGATTAGATATACATAATGTAGCCTATTTAAAATGCTACTCAGTTTTCTAATATCTTCAATGGAACCAGGACCTTTGATACTTGAGTCATTATCTCTTCTTGCTCTAAGTCAGGCATGGGGAACCTAAGGCCTGGGGCCAGATGTGGCCCCTGGCTTGCCTGGATTCAGCTCTCAAAACTTTAGGGAATCTGCACTGGTTCTCCAGCCCCTAACCCCCGCCTTTTCCCCGTGGCGCTGCAGTGCAGAAAATCTACTAGCTTGGGCCCCTATAGGCTCTGGTGTGTGAGGGGAATGTGGGGAGTGTCTTCATCCTTCTCAATCAGGGGCCATGTCAGTGAGGGGTTTGGGGTTTTTTTTTGTGGGTCAGTGGCCCCCAACCCAAAAAAGGTTCCCATCTCTGTAAGTGAAAGATGTCTCTGAGTATAAAACATTAATAGTAAAGCTTACTAGAAATATTTTTGGAAGACTAATTCAAATCAGAGTTGGTACCAGTGTTTCTTCTAAGATTTTCCATCCATGAGCAGAGTGAGTTTTGTCTTGTGCACCAATATTGAGGTCGTGTGCACTTGTTTGGATGTGAGTCACTGTGGCACCCAAGTTATTAACAAATATATATAACTTTAAGTATTTATTTAATATGAAGTCAAATAAAAAGAAAATTAATACTGCAAAATTTTAAATAGCCAGCTTCCTCTGTATATAGCCCTCTCCCAGAGCCTCCCCCAGCTGGATTAGATGATCTCTTGGGCTCCCTTCCAGTCCTATGATTACTATCAGAATTAAAAACACCAAGGCTGTGTCTACATTGGCACCCCTTTCCGAAAAAGGGATGCTAATGAGACACTTTGGAATTGCAAATTCCGCGGGGGATTTAAATATCCCCCGCGGCATTTGCATGAACATGGCTGCTGCTTTTTTCCGGCTCGGGGTTTTGCCGGAGAAAAGCACCAGTCTAGACGGGATCTTGCGGAAAATAAGCCCTTTTCCGGAAGATCCTGTAGGAATAAGGGATCTTCCGGAAAAGGGCTTATTTTCCTCAAGATCCCGTCTAGACTGGCGCTTTTCTCCGGCAAAACCCGAGCCGGAAAAAAGTGGCAGCCATGTTCATGCAAATGCCGTGGGGGATATTTAAATCCCGCGCGGAATTTGCAATTCCGAAGTGTCTCATTAGCATCCCTTTTCCGGAAAGGGGTGCCAATGTAGACAGAGCCCAAAAGGATGTTGGATGGTTTGCTAGCAATATCAGGAGTATGAGATCCAGCAGAAACGTTTGAACTACACATCTCTCAGCTTTTATTAGGATACCATGGCATGGCCACAGTGCATCAATTCAGGAATGTTGAAAGAGTGAAAGATGTATCTAAGCCCCCTGTTTGCCTTCTCTATTTTCCATGTTGCCAGCAGCAAGTCCAGTTGCTGTTGTATGTTAGATTTGCCTCAAGGCTGCTCTTAGTCAGCACTGCCCACAGTTCCAGAGAAGTCATAGGAGGCCAAAAATAAGCACAGTGTTGCACTGCTCTAGTTTTCCTCCAGAAAGCCCCTATCCCAGGAGGTTTTTTTTTGGGGGGGGGGAAGTAGGGGGACCACACACAGACATTTCCTTGGCTCTAAGCAAGATGGAGTGTCCCCTATTTACACTGGGGTAAGACCCAAATAGGGAAGTGACATCACTGCCTTTAGGATAACTTTGTACCACTGGAATGCAAAATGGTTCTAGGGTATCCAATGGTGTGATGTGTGACTCTTGATTGCTATGGTTCTCCAGGGCCACCTCTGTACCATTGTATCTGGAGCTGCTGGGTGTCTCTGTGCAGGCAGTGCCTTGCACAGCCTTCTCCTTCACATGGCCACACTGCATAATGCTGCACAAATAGCATGGACACCCATTGGCACTGCCAAGTGGCATCCAGGGGAGGGTGCTCCTTTCCCCTCTCTGCAGTGGTGCTGGGAGTCAACATCTAGAGATGCAGCACCCTACAGATGTAAAATCCTGACATTAGCACCAGATATACAGGAAGAAAAATAATGAAATATGTAGAAATAGCCATTTCCAATAAACCCTCACTCTATCCCCAAAGCCGCATCCATCTATAGGCCATTTCATCTCAGGTATGAAACCTAGACCACATTGAAGTTAATGGGAGTTTTGCTATTGACTTCATCAGTGGGGTCAGTATTTTTTTTTTCAGAGTCACAGATGCTACATTATTGATATAACATAAGGCAATAGATAGATGCCTAAAGAGATGGCTATGCAGAAGTTGACATGCGCTGGCAGTTTGCTTTTCTACACAAGCACACTTTTTTTCTAAATTATGCTAGCACTTTAAAATTGTTTGCCAGACACCAAACTAAGCACAGAAATAGCAAGAAAGAAAATTCAGTGAGAAGAAGGGACTATCCACTGTCTGCATCAGCTCCAAGCCTCCCAGTGGCTCAGCACAGAATATCACTCCCTCCATTTTTTAAAGAAAATTCTACCACTACAAACAGCATGACACATTTTAGCGCACTAATACTGTTTTCAGAGGATTTCGTTCTATTTTTTTAACTTGTGGCATGATTAGAAAAACAGTGAAACAAAATAAGAGAAAATAAAGAAATAAATGAATAAGCATCCAGCCGCTGGAGCAGCTCTCCACCACACACTCCTGGACCCATCTGCCAGAGCAGCTGCTCTCCCTTCCCTCACCGGCCACTGGCACAGCCGCTCACCATGCTGCCGCAGCTTCTGGAGATGCTGCCTACCATGCAGCCCCAGCCCCAGATGCTGGAGCAGCCGCCCACCACCCAGCACCATCAGCTGGGCCACATGGTGTCTGCCAGACTTGGAACTGGGGCCATGGTGATTTTGCCCCAGCAGGGACAGCCTCATTGCACCCCAGCTCCAGCCCCAACACACGGGGCAACTGCCCACCACATAGCCTCACCAACTGGGCCTTGTGGCATCTACCAAACCCACCATCACGCCTTTCCTCTTCCAGCAGGAAAGTGGCGAGTACTGCTGCACAGCTCTGTAAAGGAGGTGGGCGGGCCTAGAATTATTAGTGCATGGACACGCAGGTGTGCACCTTAGAGGGAACTATGGTTGGCACCATCAAATACACACTCATAGTATCCTTGGCAACTAAACTCATACACTGGACATGTACAATGCTGTTGACTGAACCTTACATGAAAGCTCTTGTGCTGATGGGATGGAATATCAATATACCTGTAGTGTTGCACAAATTCAGGCTAGACAACTCCTCTATGGCTTTCTCAATTTACTGAAAGCACTTTTAAAATCTCAAGACTGCTTTCTGATAGATAACATCTAGTGCAAGTAATAGGGATGTAACCGAATAGTAGAGTATATGATTAACCGATAACCTAGGTTTATCAGTTAATATTCTTGGCTACTCTCAGCTCCCCCCCACTTGCTGTGTCTGTATTAGAGGCAGCAAGTGGGGAGGAGCTGGTCCTGGAGGGAGCTGGCTTCTATCAGAGGCAGTAGTGTGGGGTGGAGAGGCAGGGGCTACTGCTGTGAAGCAGCCTCTGCCAGTGGTGGGCCCAGGCTTGCCATGAACTGAGATTGCTTTATGGCAGCAGCTCCTGTCTGTGGAGGTGTGAGCTCCCCACAGACAGAGGCTGATCCCTGGCATCAGTCTCTGTCCATAGTGGACTCAGGCTCGCTGTGGACAGAGGCTGCTCTGTGGGAGCTGGAGCAGCCTCTCTCCATAGGGAGCTCGGACCCCCGTGGACAGGGGCTGCTGTCACCCTTCGCTGTTGCCTCTGTATCAGATACAGAGATATCAGCGTGGGGTTGCAGGGGGCTCTCCGGGAGTGGGGCCGGAGCACACTAGCTGTTGGCCCCGTCCCTGGGGACTATAGAATAGTCAAGTAACCAATAAAAATTCATGCAGTTACTCGAGTATTCTATTACCCGCTGTCCAACATCTTTTGCAAGTAAATAGGTTTATTTAGTCTGACCATCCTGAAATGTGTTCTGTCTGATAAGGAAAACTCTTCACTGAAAGTTCTGTGATTCAGAAAGTGAGATGCTGGAGCAAATATCCGCAAACATAGGCTCTCTGGACTGGATTTTATGAACCATTAGCAAGTGTGGAATTTGACCCAAAGAATGGAACCTACTTTGAAAGTGAAATTTGACCCCTTGAGGGTAGTCAGTGAAATATCCTCTGTCACAGAAACCTAATATTTGGGAAGAGGTGCAGTCAAAGTAGCCACATGTTGCAATCCTGCATTCCATGGAAGTAGTCTCCAGAGGCAATGGATAAGTTGGTGCATTCAATGGAGAGCGTGGCAGTTGTGTGTATGTCGGCTGCAGAGAGAGAAATAAAGGTGACAATTATGTGTTTCAAATGGTGGGAATGGTAGTGCTTGTGGAAGAACAATAGCTGCTATTGTAGACCCAGAAAAGCAGTCCATTTAGTTTGAATGGAATCCCTAACCTAAGTAGGAAATATTGGTGGTAGAAGTATTGTGTAGTAATTCTTCTAGGATACACAGGGGTAGCTGTGTTAGTCTGTAACTTTAAAAGCAATGAATAGTCCTGTGGCACCTTAGGGTACGTCTACACAGCAGGGCTTAACTCAAAATAAGCGACGCAAATTGATCTGCATCAATTGCGTAGCTTATTTCAAAATTGGGAGCGTCTACACAGTACTTATTTTGAAATAGAGCACTCTTCCTCCAACTTCCCTTACTCCTTGTACAATGAGGGTTACAGGAATTGGAGTAAGAAGTCCTTCAGGTTGACAGTATATTTACTGCCTGCTGTGTAGATGCGGACTAAGTTATTTCAAAATTACACTAGTTATTTCAAAATAATGTTGCCGTATAGATGTACCTTTAGAGTCTAACAAAGGTAATAGCATCATGAGCTTTCATGGGTCATTGTTCTTCTAGAATACAGAAATTAAAAATCTCAAAACAAGTCAGTTTCCAAGATCAGAAGGCCTCAAATAACTTTCAGGTTATAGTAATTTTGCTTCTAAGTTTGTTAGCCTTTCGCTAAAGTTTGTATTGACTAATGTGCACTATTGTAATAATTTTGTAAGAAACTAATTAATTGGAATAGTTATCACTGTACTGAAGTAGGTCAAACCATCTCCAGGAAGTATTGTTTTGCACTACTGGTTAAAACATTAATTAAGAAGAGCAAGGAGCCAGTGAAACAACATTTCCTTTTCTAGATATTCCAGCTGAATCAATCTAGCTGTTCCCAAGGACAAATTTACTGTTGTATCTGTGAGCGTGCATATAAAAAAATTCTTCTCTTAATTACTTACCTCTCACTTTAATATCTACTAGGCATGTCAAATATTCCAGCATACCACGCAGGATGGACTTTTAAAAGTCATATGCTAAATTAAAACAACACTGACTCATTTCTGACTCCTCCACTGTACTGCATATCCTTCAAAGAAGCAACATTCTGTAAGATACTTTACATTTCTTGATAAGAGCACGAACTGCAGCATATTAACTTTTCTATTTTTACTGTGAAACCTATATTGCCCTTTCCTCTTTATAGCCATGTCATCAGTATTACTGAATAATAAAACCTAATATGTCAATATAATGCAATTTAATTTAAGTTTTCCTGATCAGACACTGAAAATATATTCTTTTTTATGCAGGATAAGGTTAAACATGATGGTGCTATACAGTATATAGGTAGCACAATACAAATGCTATACTCTGGCAGAGTAAACAAAGTATTTTGATATAAATTAAATATTTAATACACAATCTTATATTAATTTAGTAATACTTTTGTAGAGCCTTCCATTTGAAGAGTAAAAATAATTTTATAAACTTTAACACAATTAAACCTCATAAGATTCTTTTGAGGGAGGGAAGCATTATCTTTTTTGTTAAAGTTTGTGAAGAAACTTGGATCAAGTGATTTGCCAGAATAGGCAGGAAATCTGTGACTGAAACAGAGCTCTAATATCCAGAATCGGTCTTGCACTTCATTATGAGACCATTTGAACTTCCTGCTTTCACAGGGTCTTGAATCTTTAACAATAACAGTCATATACTCAAGAGTTTTTCATTCATCTATGTTAAATGCATTAACAAAATAAATATTTCTAAGCACTCTGAATAAAAATCTCCTTCTGATTCAGAATTCACTTGCTTGGTGTCAGGTAGTTCGTCATCCAGCTATGGTCTTTCATGAGTCTTTGTCTCTCCATTATTTAAGAATCTAATATCAAGTAAATAAACACAATATATGTTATAACATCCCAATGTCTCACTCAGGACTGAAGACTTATAGTACTAGGTATAGTAGAAATATGAAGACAGGCTCTGCCCTGGATAGCTTACAACCTAACAAATGTGTGGGGAACCTTTCAGAGCTCCTTCATATATCATAAAGACATAGGAGAAAACAACTCCCTCTCTTCCATTACAGGTTCCTGTTAAGGAAAAGAAACCCGACTTTTAAAAAGGAGAACAAAGAGGAGCTGGGGAACTGTAGATCAGTCAGCCTAACTCAAATGCTTGGAAAGATACTGGAACATATTAAGCAATCTGTTTGTAAGCACCTGGAGGATAATAGGGTTGCAAGCAATAACCAGCTTAGATCTGTCAAGAACAAATCATTCCAAATCGCCTAATTTTCTTTTTTTGACAGGGCTTCTGGCCTAATGGATGGTGGAGAAGAAGCTGTAAATGTATTTTGATTTTTAGTGAGTCTTTTGATGCAGTCCCCGATGACATTCTCATAATGAAACTAAAACATCTAGATTTAATTACTAATAAGATGGGCACACAGCTAATTGACAGCCTGTGCTTAGAATAGTTATCAATTGAATGCTGTCAAACTGGGGGAACATATCTAGTGGGGTCTTTGGTCCACTACCAGTACATAATTTATTGATAAAATTAATGGTTTTAATTCATATGTTGGACTGAACTCTTCTTCAGGTAAGACTTTTCCACCAGCAATTCCACCCAATCTCAGAGTATTCTTAGATTTGGGATGGGGGGAAAAGGGAACACAAATGGAAATTGCTTATCTTGGTCTATCAGGCTATGACTACACAGCAGCATTATTTCGGAATAACTGACATTACTCAGAAATAACATAATCCACGTCTACACACAAGCAGTTATTTTGACATGTCAAAATAACGTTAAACTGGAGTACTGTTTACTCCGACTCCTGTAACCCTCATTGTATAAGGAGTAAGGGAAGTCAAGGGAAGAGTGCTCTCTCTCTCTCTCTCTCGAAATAACTGCTGTGTAGACAGTGCCAAAAGTCAAAATAAGCTATTTCGATTTAAGCTATGCAATTAGCGTAGCTCAAGTTGCGTAGCTTATTTCGAGTTTAGCCCTGCTGTAAGAGACCATTGCATTACCCTACCACTCCACCCTGGGGAATTTTAAAGAAAATTATCTATGCCATTATCTAAGCCAAGGACTGTGGCTTACTCTGCCATTTATAAAGGCACTTAAATTTACTTACAACTTTCATAAAGGACATATAGTTATGTGCAGCATAAATCATGGGAGTACAGCTTTAGCTGAATCTTGCAACAAATCAGAATTGTCAGGTGTCACTCTGTCTATGTTGCTATGATCATCTCTATCAGATTTTTTTTATTTTTAAAGTAAAATGTAAAAAGAGGAAGGGCTTGCATTTCTGGAATCATGATACAGAATCTTATCCCTTGCTCACATTGGCACTGCAGTTGTTAACCAAATAACTATGCTGCAGCAGTGTGCTGTTTTCCTTACAGCCTTCTGGATTGTGTGAATGAACTGCTGGGTGTGCTATCAGATGCTTCTGCTACCTTAGGGAATTCAGTCTTGGCATAAAATTAATCTCTTACAGCAGCTTTGGTAGAGCAGGTGAAAAGTGAAAATGATTATCAAAGCACCGTAGCTTCTGATAATTGCATGAAACCCCTAAATATGCCTGTAGCATAGGTCTCTAACACAGCCTGTAATTCACTGAAATGACAGTGTTTAAAATGGATAGTAGCACCATTTTCTTCTTGAATAACTAGAAAGCTGCAAAGGCCAGCTGGTCAATCAGACAGCTTTAAAAAGCCCCTCATATTCTCAGTGCAAGCTTTAAATGAATTGCTCATTCAACATGCTCAAAGGCCTAATGTGCACAACCTGGACTACTCAGAGTATGGTGTAGGCCCAATGTATTGGTCTTCCAAACATGAAATATATGAAACAGCCACCTGATTTTTTAATTATTGCATATCTGATCATTGTAAAATGACATCTGTACTATAGCAAACTTTTCTCACTCTCATAGTAGCTGTACAAAGCAGTTGTTAATAAGTCAACACTTTGAGTACGTCTATACAGCAGTGTTATTTCCGAATAACTGACATTATTCTGAAATAACATAGTCTGTGCCTATACTACAAGCAGTTATTTCAAAATAATGTCAAAATAATGTTGACCCAGAGGACTTCTTACTTCTGTAACCTTCATTTTACAAGGAATAAGGGAAGTCGGAGGAAGAGTGCTCTTTCTCGGACTTCCTCTTGCGTAGACAGAGCCCAAAGCTGAAATAACCTATTTCAACGTAACCTTCGCAATTGACATAGCTCAAGTAGCTTACTTTAGCTTTAGCCCTGCTGAAGCCCTTTGACTGATTTAGACAAGCAAGCACAAACTATTTCTGTATCTATCCAGACCCTTTTAGGAGTCTGATTCGTCTTGTGTATCCCCAAGTTTCACCTGACTTAAAAATTAATCAGACAAAATATAAATGTCATAGCACTTGGAACATGGATGGTGAAGCCTACCGCTTGGAGCAGGGGTGGTCAGGCCTAGAAGTTACAGCTGGGAACAAGGCAGGCACAAGAGAGATCCTATCTGTGGATGTGCGTTGAATAGCCAGACACCAAATCTTGCTTAATACCAGGCTTGCCTGACTTCCTCAGACAGTGAGATGGAGTTGTCAATCAAGTGGCCCTGCTGTGGCTGAACTGTGCTCCTAAACTGCCTTTAGAATGGGCAGGGGCAGCAATGACTAGTCCTCCTGACAAAGGGAAGCCCTGTGGAATGGGACTGGTACCTGGATAAAGGCACTGTGGAAGCCTATACAAATCATAGTACAGCTCCAGTGAAGGAAGCTATAGACTCTCTTCTCCAGGAAGGAGGTGAGTCAAAGAACTGGAGTAGGAGGAGACCTTAAGGAAGGACAGAGCCTGCAGTGGCACTGTTAGAACCCCCCAATTTAGAGGGAATGGTGAACACGAAGTCTTGGAACAAAGCTGAGTTGGAGCTGAAACTACCTGGTGCCCTATTCCATACAAGATTTTCCTCTCATCAACCCCTCACTTTGAGACAATGTAACCTTATTACACTGGAAAATGGTTTTCCTATCTTGTAAAAGTTTTCCTGAGCTCAATTGGTCTGTTTTGTCCTAATGCAAAACCTGAGACCTTTTGAATAGGCTGGTGATCAGGCCACTGACTTGGGATGTGGAAGAGACATTTTCAAGTTCCTATGCTCCATCAAGCAAGCCGGGACTTGATCCTGGCTTTCCAACAGCCCAGGTGAGCTCTACCCACCAGGCTGTTATGAAGTAGGATTCATACTGGCTTTGACTAGTAAATCCATCCTGGACCCGAGAAACCTTTTTGGACTAAGTGTTACCTACCAGCCCTGTGCTCTTGGGAGCCAGGGAGTGACATGCCTGGAAAACCATCCTCCCTCCCTTCCCCGCCTAAGCCTTTGCTAGAATCAGACAAAGCAATGAAAAGGCCAGGGAAGACACATCTAAACTAATTAAGGAAATACCCCAGCCTCATCTGCATTGAAGATAAAACTCATTAGCATGCAGAATGGAGACCAGCTCTTCCAAGGCAAGAACTGCAATGAACTATGGGAGGCCAAAAGCAGAGAAGCACTGCCTGATGGGAAATCTCTACTCCAGATACTAATGAACCCAGGCCTGCTCACACCCAAATTAGTCATTATCAGACCAATTCTAGTAACGATCCTATTGACATCAAAAATACTGAAACTGCCTAGTTACATTGTGAGCTCCTTCAAGGAACATCAGCCGTAACCAGGGGTGATCAGTCTCTATTGTCTCGCCTCTTTCTCTTTGAACTATTGTCCTATCCCTATAAAAACGCCTACCTTTGCCCAAGAAAAACTGTTCTGATACCTGGATTTAAACTGCATCAGTTCCATTGAGACTTCTTCATCTCTTGTCTGATCGTGCTGGGGGCTCTGCTCTGCTTGTCTCTTGCCCTCTGGACCCCCAGCTACCATCATCATCTGGGAACCCTGATCAGTGCAAGCTCCATGGAGTGGTGAGGTCTCTCTCTCTCTCGCTCTCTCTCTCTCTCATCAACTACTTCTCTAAGCATAGTCTCCTGACCCTGCCCTATGTAAACTGTTATATGGTTAGCTAGCCCTAACATTTGTAATCAGTTCCAATTTAGATTTAATATTGTAATTGTTAGATTTAATATTGTAACTGTTTTGTGTGTTTGGCTCCCTATATATATATAATAAATAACTTTCATTGTTAAGCGGGTTGCTTCTCTCTCTTTCCTTCTCTTTCACTCACTCTTCCTCAAGGGGTGTTGTTTTGGCTTCCCCATTCACTCTGCAACAACACTTTTTGTACCCAAGCTAAAGATCCCCATAGTGCCCAAAGTCCTGTGGGGTTTGCTCATTGTGTGATTTACCAGTGAATGATTGTGGTGTGAAAGTGGGGATAGGGAAGTGCTGACCCTGGGGGCATATGATGATGGCAACTTAAAGTGCTATTTAATCCAGCCCATTGAGTCCAAAGGAACATGAGGGTGCAGTGTGGCATTGCTGTTAAACCCAGCCAGCTGAGTCCAGGGACATATGAGGGGGTCAGCTTGTGAGTGCTGATTACCCAGTCCTCTCAGACGTGCTCTGTTAGTGGGTATGAGTGTCTGTGTGTGTGTTGCGAAGGCGGTAAGAACCCCATCCAGAGGAACCTAGTTCCTGCAGGAGAGCTCCAGTAGGAGGGGGAATTGGCAGCAGGGAGAATTCTGCTCCATATGAGAGCACGAGTAAGCACAAACAGCACACCGATAGAATTGTTAACCTCCCCCCAACCCCATAAGAGTAACCCTGATAAATGAGCATAGCCCAGAGTATTGGGCAAATCTGGTAACACAAGGCCTCATTGAAATGAGTGTGTTCCCATTAAGTACTTGTGTTGAAATTTTTCCATGCAAAAAAAAACAAAACCTGACTATCTTTAACCTTGTGCCCCATATCCTCTTGTGCAGAATCTTCCAGCCAAACTTTTTTCTCTTCTAATTTCCCTCAAGCAGACCTCCACCAGCCAAATTCAAAACTTGTTTTTACAATGAATCCAGTCTTTAAGCCTGTTCAGGCCCAAAATAAATGTGCACAACAAGGAGATATTTGCAAGTGAAGCTTCACATACACTTTTTTAAAAAAAAGATGGTTTGATGAACCACAAAAATTGGGGAGCCATTGATATAGGGACATCAAAGATGTAAGCAAATGGCAATGAGAAAAATGTTATAATTGAACAGGAACACTCAGGTCTTGTTTGTCCTGAGGCTCACCCAGTTTTACAGATATCATAGCTGTACCAGTGTAAATCTGTAACATAGACTAGGGGTTTTCAAACTTCATTGTGCCACAACCCCCTTCAGACAACAATTACTGGGACAGGGGACTGAAGCCTGAGCCTACCTGGGCTGGTCAGGGAGCCCACAATGAACCCCCAAAGGATTCAATCCTGGGACTTGGGGAGTAGCTGTAATCTGAGTCCTGGTACCCAGAGCAAAAGCTGAAACCTTTACCATACTATCCAGGCTTCAGTCTGAAGGCTTCAGGCTTGGGCAGTGGGGCTCAGGCTTCAGCTTCAACTCTGGGCCCCAACAAGTCAAATACCAGCCCTGATGACCCATTAAAATGGAATCATGACCAATAGTCCCTCTAACTGTTTCCATCAATGTGCAGAATCAATTTTGGTATGTGCACCAAGGCATATATGGATGTGAACCACCCATATAAACATACGCTGCTAGCTGTGGGTGCTCAGCTAATCAGTGGGCAGCATTTGAATACTTCCTGGGTGACTGCCCAAGTGCTCAGTTTACAGGGAATGCTGGTTGTGTCCCACTTTGGGGTCCTGACCCACAGTTTAAGAACTGCTGACATAGATGAAGAAAGCTGCAGTTTACAGGAGTTCACTTGGTGCAACTGACTCCTTTCCTTACCTTCATTTGAGGTTTGTACTGGTCCTGAATGCTGTCCTGCCTCTCTCCTTTCCCCAGTGCCAGTGAAGTCTTGTTAGCTTCACTAGGGAGTAGCCTCAAGTGAATCTGCATGCACCCAAGGTATCTCCCTTGTGAGCTCTTCATTGGTAACTAGAGCTGAGTGAATAACAGATTTTTTCCCCATCTTCCAGATTGGTGGTTAAACAGTAACCTTCTGTATTCTAATTTCAACAAGAACACACTAACATCTTCAACTAAAAGGAATAACTGTCACTCTGGTGCTGAATTTAAATCAAAAGGTAAGGATGCAGGCTCTCTGTCAGCAAAAGTAGCTGGGGTATTTAAGTCCGTTCTGTGACTTCTGAAACCTAACTCCTCAAAGAAAGAACATCACCTCCACAGTAAAATTCATGGAGTCTAGGACAGGAGAGGATAAGTAATAAGAGAATGGAAGCTTGGCAGAAGTAAGGATAAGATCCACAAAGGGACTTAACCATCTAACTGCCATCTAACATTTGGCCTTCCTAACTGTTCAACTGTTGCATAACCCTATAGGTGCCTAAATTCACTCAGTACCTGAGGTTCTGTCAGTAAAAACCCTCAAACACTTAAGTGTCCACCAATGATGGCGGACATGTGCAAAACCACTTAAATTCTGATACCTTGCTCGCATCTAAGCCTCAGTAGGGTTTACAAACTAAGTGTTCGCCCTGCCTATCTAGCCCATGGGACCTGATCTAGTAGGCATGCTCTGAGAACACCCAACAGGCAAAACAAACAAACAAACAAACAAACAAAAAGAGGCAGCTGAGACACATGTGTGGCCTCAGGAACCTAATAGCCTAATGGTTAGAGGTCTCCCCAAGCATGGGAGAGACTAAGGTATGAATTCCCATTCTGCCTGATTTGGAGTATAACCTTGAATGCTGGTCTCTCGCTTACCAGGTGAGCGTTGTATTCCCTAAGGTATTTGGGGGGGGGCGTCTTGCTAAATCTCTTTTGTTAAAACTGTTCCACTTCATATAAACTAAATGGCTGTGTCTACATTGGCCCCTATTCCGTAATAGGGATGCTAATGTAGCACTTTGGAATAGGCAAATCCGCGGGGGATTTAAATATCCCCTGCGGCATTTGCATTAACATGGCTGCCGCTTTTTTCCGGCTTGTAGATAAGCCAGAGAAAAGCGCCAGCCTGGACGCGATCCTCCGGAAAATAAGCTCTTTTCCGGAGGATCTCTTATTCCTACTTGAAAGGTTTGTACTGTTCAGTACTGTTCCTTGAAAGTAGGAATAAGAGATCCTCTGGAAAAGAGCTTATTTTCCGGAGGATCGCGTCCAGACTGGCGCTTTCTCCGGCTTATCTACAAGCCGGAAAAAAGCGGCAGCCATGTTAATGCAAATGCCGCAGGGGATATTTAAATCCCCCGTGGATTTGCCTATTCCAAAGTGCTACATTAGCATCCCTATTACGGAATAGGGGCCAATGTAGACACAGCCAATATGTATTGGGCCAGAGAAGGAGGCTGTAGCGCAGTAGCTAGGGCCCTCATCAGGTAAGCAAGCTATGTAAGTAGGGGGCCATTTGCTTTAATAGGAGTGTCTTATATTTCCTTATCTAGGGCTGATAAGATTTAGGTGCCCAATTACAGGAGAGGGTTCATGACTGAACTTCCTAAATGGAGAGAGAGATTTCCCTCTGACCTAACAACCTTTGAACTCCACAGACAGCACAAAACAGCAGAGTAACAAGGGGATTCCCCAAAGGAAGTAGCTGGATGATGTAAAGCTGATATACTTGCTCTTTTTCCACTGCTCTCCTCTGCATGTCAGGACAAGAAGAAGAGGCGTGGTAAGTCTAGAAGGGGACAGGGCTAGCAGACTTTTGTGACAGAGTGGTCAGTATTGTGTAGAGACTTTTTTTTAAAGCTCTCAAATGAGTTCACCGTATTTCAACAATCATCATATGGAGATTTGGCAGTGCCTTTCACTTTGACAAGAGAATGTGTCTCTTGTATCAGTTATGGGTTTGATAATTACTTGGTGAAAATATATGGCCTGTTTTATGTGGGGAAGTCAGATCAGATGATCATAATGGTCCCTTCTAGCTGGCCTTTCAATCCGTGAAAGATTTAGTCATCAGTCTCATTCACACTCAATATTGTAGTTGGAAGGCTAATGTAGGCAATTGCTAATTTCATTAAAAAGAAATTGTGTGTGTGTGTCTGATATACACTTTTGTGTTTTCCTATTAATTGTTAGCTGCTTCCCAAATTTGTTGTAAATTAATGCAACACTTTAAGCAACTCCATATGAACATAAATGTAGACAAGGTAAATAATATTACTCCACTTATTGAACCAACAAACACATTTTATGCCTGAACTTTCAAGCCAAAAATATCTCTATATAGTGTTAGAAGTTTTATTGCCTCTAAAAATTCTAATCTATCAGAATGCTAATAGAGTAAGTTCTCCATATACCCTGGATAGCCATTTAAAAACAAACACATATAATCATTTTAGACAGGTATGTCCAAACAGCACTTATTAATGGTAGCTGCAGTGAAATTCACATCTTGCTGATGCTTTTGAAGTCTTTGCTGTAGCCTTTTTGTAAAGAGCCAATGCACTTTGATTTTAATTATCCCAACAACAAAAGAACTCCAAGTAAACTCAAAGTCATAAGAATGTAACGTGATTATTTACAGAGGGAGGAAGAGGCCATTGTGTTCACTTAATCTTTTGTTATGTATTATCTAGTTAACGGCAGTAACTGGAGCATGCCATTATACGGTAAAGTTTGCAAACAAATTATTTCATCTATGAGTTGTAGGGAAGCAATGGGATAGAATGGACAGAGCTCTAGACTGGGACTCAGGAGATGTGGATTCTATTTCCTTGTCACTATCTCACTATGCAATGCTGTGCTTATGTGTAATACAAGGATAATGACACTGAACTCTATTGTAAAGTGCTCTGAGATCTGATGAGCAAAGTCTGATGATAAAACAGCTAGATATTATTACTTTTTTTTTATTCAATGCCTTATTATTGTCACCTATCCTTGTAGATGTAGCCCCGAAATGCACACTTGGAACTGGCACTGCAATTTCCAGTTCAAGCACACTTACTCGCACTAGCTCTCATCAAGCTAGCGTGCTAAAGCTAGACGTGTGGCTGCAGGAGCATGGGCAGCAGCAAGTGGCTTCCTGGACTTGCTGGCTGCCCTGAATATGTACCCATGAGGTTTGGGTGCGTTTGTGTTCTGGACATCTAGCCTGTGTCACCACTAACTGCTGCCTTGCTACCATAAGACACTAGCATGCTAGTTTTTGGAGAGCTAATGTGAATATGCATGGTCAGTTTTATCAATGATAGTGAATCAGTAGAAGAAAAGCCCTGGGTGTACTCACAGGCGTCTGAGAGTACTCACTTTTGCAGCACTTCCAGTGCCAATGACAGCAGTAGCTCGGGTTGCTCCAAGCAGGGTATCATTTGCTCCATTGAGCAGGCATTTTCCCCTAGTCAGATGATAAGTGAACACCTGCCAAGAAAATAGGAAGGGGAGATTTCAAAGTTGCTGTGGCTTTACAGGGGGAGGAGCTGTCTGTTCACCTGCTGTCAGAGCAGCAGAAGTGCTGACTAGAGTGATCACCTAGGTAGGCACTGTGGGTTATCCCGCAGAGCAGGGGCGGGGAACCCGGATGCAGATCCCAACTTGCCTGGCTCCAGTCCCTGAGGCTCAGGGCTCCCCCCATTTATTGTGAAGCCTGTGCTGGTGCTCCAGGCCCCCTGCCACCCCACTGCGGAGCTGAAGCACACAAAGTCTACTAGCCTGGGCCCCCCATGGCTCTTGTCAGTGAGGGGAATGTGGGGGAGTGTCTTTCTCCCTCTCAGTCCGGGGCCACGTCACTAAGAGTTTGTTTTTGGTTTGGGTTTTATTTATTTATTTTACTTCTCACTTGTGTGCCATCCCTGACAGATTTTTCTGTGGGTCAGTGGCCCCTGATGCAAAAGAGGTTCCCTGCCCCTGCTGCAGAGGCTAAAATCTCTCTAAAAGAGCAAGAATGTGTCTTCACTTGCATATCAATGCAAAAGTACACTGGTAAGAGCAGTACTGTACACCTCTTGTGGAGGTGGTTTTCTGTTTGCGGTGAAAGTCATTTTGCAGTGAAACTTCTGAGTTTCACTGCAAAAGCTCCTTGGCAAGTGCAGATGCAGTCTTTGTGCAAAAAACGAACTTTTTCCTCTTTAAGTGGCAAGTGAAGACATGTCCTATTATGTTTACACAAGCTGGGACTCGTACCCATAGCTCCAAGATTAGCTACAACCTCGGATATTCTAAAGCAATGTGTCCAGGAGACTAGTTCGGGGGAAAGTCAGTGCAGAATTTGTGGTGGGGGCAGAAGGAATAGCTTGATCACAGACACATCATGCCTCCTGTAGCAAATATGCTTTGGCTCCTTTTGGTAAACTGACATACACCTATGTGAAACTTGCTTGACTTTCCTCTTGGCTTCCTTTAAGGTTTGTGATGCAGCCATGTGTGAAAGATAAGCTGTAAATTCAGCCAGCAGTCTGCAAGCCCAAACTTGTCCTCTTGGTCAGGGAGTGATGCTAGTAGCTGTCCCCCAGCGTGAACAGTAACAGTTCGTTAAAGTGCAAGAAGGGGGCAGGGGAAGGAGGAAAAAACAATCAGCATGTCAAAATCAAAAATATTACAAAGAAGGCAGAGAAAAGAAACTGGAAGAAAACAACAAAGGATATAGAAAAGACAAGGTGAAAATGGAGCAAGTTTGTCAACACCCAAATAAATCTATGTGCTTTTTGTTGTACAGTACAAGACATGGATTTATTCCTGCCATGCCTCCCAAGAGCTTATTTAGAGTGGCAAGCACAGCAGGGTATGATACACAGGGACACAAAGGAGAACCCTACTTAATCTGTCCACTGAAAAGATTCTTTTAAAAAGATGGTGAATCATTTCTCTGGTGCTTAAAATTCACCCTTTACTCATAGCAGTTGTCAAAGGTGATCAAAGCATTTTCCTGTATCTAATCTGTTTTCCTGCCTTCTGTGACTGTCCATATCAGATGTTTCATAGGGAGTCCCAGATTTCACAACTAAATAATGCATCTAGTCTGACATGTTGATGTAAATATGGAAGGAAAAGTGTTAACTTCAAAATATCAACGTCCAGTTTTTGCTGTGGTTACCTATAGGGCTCAATATACCAAGGCACTTAAGACTACTATAAAGAGAAAAAAATGCAGCTTTCTTCAAACAAGTAGAGGTCAGTGTCCAAGCTTTTTACTAGTTTCTTAGCAGCATCATGTAGTTAACAGTGTTTTGTTAAGAAACTATTGGCTATAATGAGGATAAGGTGTATGAGACTATTAGGGTATGTCTACACTACCACCTTAGTTCGAACTAGGGTGGTTAATGTAGGCAACCGGAGTTGCAAATGAAGCCCGGGATTTGAATTTCCCGGACTTTATTTGCATGTTGCCGGGCGCCGCCATTTTTAAATGTCCGCTAGTTTGGACTCCGTGCCCACGGCTACATGCGGCACAAACTAGGTAGTTCGGATTGGGCTTCCTATTCTGAACTACCGGTACACCTCATTGCCTACATTAACCATCCTAGTTCGAACTAGGGTGGTAGTGTAGACATACCTTTAGGAAAGAATAAGGGTACGTCTACACTACAGCGCTAATTCGAACTAACTTAGTTCGAATTAGTTAATTCGAACTAAGCTAATTCGAATTAGCGCATCTAGACCTAAAAACTAGTTCGAATTAGCGTTTTGCTAATTCGAACTAGCATGTCCACATTGAGTGGACCCTGAACAGAGGTTAAGGATGGCCGGAAGCAGTGCCGGCAGGGCATCAGAGTAGCACTTAGAGCGTGGAGCTGCTGTCTCAGGCTAGCCGAGGGCTGTGCTTAAAGGGACCCGACCCCCACCCCGGACAGACAGTTCTCAGGGGTGCCCCGCTTGCAAAGCAGTCCTGGCTTGGAGTGCCCTGAGTGCCCACACTCAGAACATCACAGCACTCGGCCATCAGCCCGGCTGCACTTGCCTCAGGCTGCCATCCGGGGGGAGGGGACAATCGGGGGGCTGCAGGAGAACTTCCACCCCAGAAGCCCGCAGAGCCAGCCCAGTCCTCCCCATCTGGGGCGCATACTCCATTGCTCCCTCACCTCCTTCCACTTACCCTTCCCTAGCCCCCCTTCCTGATGTACAAAATAAAGGACACATGTGTTCAAAAATAGAATCTCTCTTTATTGAACAAAACTGGGGGAGACTGGGAAAAGGAGGTGGGAGAGGGGAAGAGAGAGGCTGGGAGAGGGGAGGGTAACTACAATGATGAGGGGTTTGGAACAGGTCCCATATGAAGAGAGGCTAAAGAGACTGGGACTTTTCAGCTTAGAGAAGAGGAGACGGAAGGGGGATATGATAGAGGTCTCTAAAAGTATGAGTGGTGTGGAGAGGGTGCATAAAGAAAAGTTCTCCATTAGTTCCCATAATAGAAGGACTAGAGGACACTAAAGGAGAGGAATGGGTAGCAGGCTTCAAACAAGTAACAGAAAGTTATTCTTCACAAAGCAAATAATCAACCTGTGGAACTCCTTGCTGCAGGAGGCTGTGAAGGCTAGAACGGCATTGGTGTTGGGCTGTGCATACTGGCCACCTAAGTGTTCTGCCTCAGCCATCCAGGCAGGCAGGAAAGCCTCCCCCTTTCTCTCGCATAAATTGTGCAGCTCACAACATGGTGCCACCACGGGAGGGATATTGTGCTCAGTGAGGTCGAGGCGGGTGAGGAGGCATCTGAAGTGAGCTTTCAGGTGTCCGAAGGCCTCCTCCACCACAATGCAGGCCCTGGTAAGCCTGGCATTGAAGGTCTGCCGGGAGGGGTTGAGGTGCCCCGTGTATGGCTTCATCAGCCAGGGCTGTAGGAGGTAGGTCGCATCCCCCACCAGGCAGACAAACATGTCCACGTCCCCGACCCTGATGTGGTGGTCGGGGAAGAAGGTCCCGGCATACAGCCTCTGGCACATGGAGGAATTGCGGGACACCTGTGCGTCATGTGCCTTGCCGGACCAGCCCACTTTAATGTCCATGAACTGGCCCCAGTGGTCAGACACGGCCTGCATGGATGGGGATGTGCGTCCCGTCGATCGCCCCCCGCAGTTGGGGAAGCCCAGGGCGCCAAACCCCTGGATGGCCACGTCCAGGTCGGTGAGGTGGACGACCCTGTGGAGCAGCACCCGGTTGATGGCCTTGACCACCTACAGAGAGACACAGAAAACTGAGAATCACTGAGGTGCCCGGGTGGCTGGGAGTGTTCGTTCCCTGGCCCCGTGCCCCACTCCCAGAGGCAACCCCCGCTGCAATCCTGGCCACCGCGGGCGGTGTGTAGTACAGCAGGGACAGACCAAGCCCTCCCGTGCAGCGCACTTTCACCTCCTCCCTCCCCGTTTTCCTTGTGGCAGCCCATCCCCTCCTTGCAGCCCCCCTTGCAGTGGCCAGTGAGTGCTGTACCTGCATGAGCACTGCTCCGACAATGGATTTCCTCACGCCAAACTGGTTCCCAATGGATTGGTAGCTGTCTGGCATGGAGAGCTTCCACAGGGCGATGGCCACCTGCTTGTGGAGGGGGATGGCGGGCCTCATGCAAGTGTCCCGTTGCCACAGAGCAGGGGCGAGCCACTCGCAGAGCTCCAGGAAGGTGCCCTTCTTCATCCTGAAGTTCTGGGTCCATTGTTGTTCTCCCCAGCACTCCAGGACGAAGCAGTTCCACCAGTTGCTGCTGGTGTCCAGACGCCAGATGCAGTGGGGCACGCTGGCGTCTGGGCGCTGCTGCAGCTCCTCTATGGCCCCCAGGGAGGCCAAGGGGAGGGGCAGGGGGCTGACGTGCACCAGGTGGTGCCAGGCAGCCTTCAGCCATTGGTGCCAGG
Source organism: Pelodiscus sinensis (assembly GCF_052426305.1). NCBI lineage: Eukaryota > Metazoa > Chordata > Testudines > Trionychidae > Pelodiscus > Pelodiscus sinensis. The sequence continues at coordinate 70,728,768 of NC_143052.1, forward strand.
CTTGCAGCAACAAGTCCAAAAATTGCACCAGAATGCCCAGAGCCAGCTCGGGCTCCCATGGTGCGAACTGCAGCGGTGTCCCCAATGAGAATGACCGAAACAGGCAAGCAGAGAGGAAAACACTTTGCTGTCCCTTGGCAAGGTAGGCAAGCAAGCACAAAAGCTGAGAACCGGCTGTCCAGGGGGGTCCCTTTAAGCACGAGCCTCAGACAGCAGCCACACAAAGCAACTACTGACCTGATGCCCTGCTGGAACTGGTTTAAGCTGGCCTTAAATGTGACCCAGCGTCCAATCAGTGAGGACGTGCTAACTTGAATTAGCAAAATGCTATTTCGAATTAGTTTTTGGGTCTAGATGCGTTATTTCGAATTAGCTTATTTCGAATTAACTAATTTGAAATAAATCAGTTCAAAATAATGCTGTAGTGTAGACATACCCTAAGATATTGTTGCATAATGAGACAGTGTTGCACTGGCAAACTGATTTAGGAGCCTAACAGTTATTTTCAAAAGGTATTTAGATGCCTAAGTGTCTAGCTGCCTTTAAAAAATTGGGCCTACATCAATACTGACTCTGAAAATCTTGACCAAGATCTTGTCACAACACTGGGGACTCAATTCTCACTTTATACCTCTCTCTCTGGCAATACAAAAGGGCCTTAGAGAGGGTGCAAATTACATATAAGGACATCTTACATTTCCAGAGTGTGGTAAAAGCAGCCTTAGAGTGTAAATGAGAATCAGTAAAATAACTTAAATCTAATTTTACCCTTGAGTAATAATCATTTACTTGATCCAGCTCTCAAGCCAACTAAAATTTCTGTCTCTTTATTGCTTGAGCTCATAGTCCACAGGGATTCTGCAAATAAGAAACTGCGAGGGCTCTACCATGTCTCTCTGTTTTCTGCCTCTGGCTCTCCATGGGAACCATTGGATTTTGGGACCAGGGACAAAAGACTCTTGATTTCTAAAATGCACAGGATTAGCAATACTGAGTGTTTCCTGGGACCTTTTCCAGCTCATGATTCCTTGTTACAGAAGAAAAAAGCTTTGGGACCATTCACTCTACCAGTAGCCACAAAAAAAGAGTTCTTGTGTGACCCTTTGAAACCTGTTGATCTCCTAGGTTGTGGTCCTGCCCCAGCAGGTTGAGTGTTCATGTCTAAGGGGAATGTTGTTTGGACTGAATTGTCTTGATAAATATTTGTGTTTGTTCATCAAGTAGCGTAAGGACCATTTCAGGGAATATGAACAATGGGATCCAGTGGTTTCACCTAGGCTGTGTCTAGACTGCAGGCTTCTTTCGAAAGAGCCTCTTTCGAAAGCATCTTTCGAAAGAGGCTCTTTCGAAAGAGCGCGTCTAGACTACAATGCGCGGATCGAAAGATCAATCCGCTATTTCGAAAAAGAGCGTTCAGACTGCCGGACGCTCTTTCGAAATTGAAAGCCACCCGGAACTGCTTCTGCCAGGGCATGGGGGCAGCATTTCCTTCCGGGTGCTGCCTGCCTGCCCTTTGCAGAGACGCGTGGTGAGAGGGACACTCCTGAACACCCGTTGCTCTGCTCCTGCAGCTGCCTTTGCTGTCCCTTGAGGAATTTTGCAAGGCATTGCAGTGCTGCTTTGGAGTGCTCAGCTTCCTGGGACACCCCAGAAGCTTTTTTCTTGTGAGGTTTTTCTGCTTGCAGACCCTTATTTGTGGCATGGAGCCAGAGCTGCCCCTGGGCAGGCAATGGCCCCACACCACCATACTGCAGCTGTTGCTGCATCTTCGTGAGACAATCATGAGGCTCCTTCCCGAGCTGGACCCAGACCAGAGGGACGAGGGGTTCCCCCGTCCGGCAGCCACACTGCCCTTGCCTCCGAACTTTTTCGTGGACAGGCGTGTTTGGAGGCTTGACACCAGCTCTGACTGGTGGGACCGGCTCGTGATGGAGATCTGGGATGACCAAGACTGGCTACGGAACTTCCGGATGCGAAAGACCACTTTCCAGGAGCTGTGTACCTGGCTCGCCCCTGCTCTGCAACGGCAAGACACCCACCTGCGGCCCGCCATCCCCCTGGAAAAGAGGGTCGCCATTGCCCTCTGGAAGCTGGCAACCCCCGACAGCTACCGCTCCGTGGGACACCAATTTGGCGTGGGGAGATCTACTGTCGGGGCCGTCTTGATGGAGGTAAGTCATTGTCTGGGGACAGTCACAGTTTGGGGTGGGGGGAAGGGAGACTGTCAGGAAGGGCCAAGTGGAGTGGGAGTGGGAGGGAGCTCCTCCACTCACCCTGAATTGTGGGGGGGGGGTTCTGAGGAGGGGATTCCCGGGCTGTTTGAGAGGGAAGGTGGGCGGTGGGTTCTCCTCCTAAGACATAAGGCACCCCTTCTAACACTTTGTTGTCTGTCTCGTTCTGCAGGTGGTGAGGGCCATCAATTTGGAGCTGCTCAACAGGCTCATCTGTCTACCGGATCTGGACAGCGTCATGGCCGGCTTTGCTGCCCTCGGCTTCCCCAATTGCGGAGGAGCGCTCGATGGGACACACATTGCCATCCGTGCACCGCCCCATCGAGCAGCCCAATTCATAAACAGAAAGGGCTACTTTTCTATGGTCCTCCAGGCCCTGGTCGACCATCGTGGACAGTTTTCGGACATTTGTGTTGGGTGGTCAGGGCGGGCACACGATGCCCGCATCTTCAGGAACTCGTACCTGTACTGGAGGCTTCAGGCAGGAACATTTTTCCCCCATCGCCAGTTTGCGGTTGGGGATGTGCACACGCCGGTGTGCATAGTGGCTGATGCTGCCTATCCCCTGATGCCGTGGCTGATGAAGCCCTACACCGGCCAGCTGGATGCGAGCAAGGAGCAGTTTAATGCTCGCCTTAACCGGGCTCGCAACCAGGTCGAATGTGCGTTTGGCCGTTTAAAGGGCAGATTCCGGTGCTTGCTCACACGCCTCGACATGGGGGAGACCAACATCCCCGAGGTGGTGGCCGCGTGTTGCGTCCTCCATAACCTCGTGGAGAGGAAAGGGGAGGCCTTCCTACCAGGGTGGGGGAGAGCTGCTGATGCCCAGGAGAGGCTCTTTGCCCAGCCCCGGACAGCTGCCATCCGCCAGGCTCACCGGTCTGCAGTTGGCATCCGGGAGGCCCTCCGGGAGCAATTCTCCAGTGGAGGCCACTGAGTGCACTGAGGGGCTTCTGCCTGGGGACTGGGCCCTGGCCCCCAATAGAAGCTTCCCTCCACAACCCATCTCCTGACCCAGTTTGGACACATCACTTACACCAGGGTGTGTTTCAAAATAAAATGTTCTCTTTACTTATTTATAATTTTGTACATATTATCAAACAATGTGGCAAAATAACAAATTTTTTTTTCATTTTTGTTGTTGCCAAACTATATACAATAAACAAACAGTTCCTTTAACCCTTTGTTTGTGCTTAATAAGTGGGGTGATGGGGGTGATTGAAACCTGGAGGGGGGAAGGGGACTGGAAACCTGGAGGGAGGAAGGGGATCAGGTTGAACGGGGATTGGCAGATTTCCCTTTCCTGGCTGGGCCTCGTGTTTGGGGTGCTCCCCGGCTACGGGATCGGGTGATGCACCTGTCGGTTGGCTGGCTGCTGGGGGGCTCTTGGGACGTGGAAGCCTGGGGGAGAGGAGGGCCAGGGGGAGAGAGGGGCTGGGGAGCTGGGGGAGGGGGCTGGGGGAGAGGGAGGTCCAAGGGGGGAAAGGGCTGCTGTTGTGGAAGGGGGGTTTGGTGGGGTGGGGTCATGGGGTGCTGGAGGAGCAGGACCAGGCACAGCAGCAGGCAAGCCGCTGACCTCCCTCAGGGTGGCGTACAGCACCGTGCGCTGCAGGACCAGCTCATTCATGAGCCGATCACGCCACCGCTCCTCTGCCTCCGCCCTCTGTAGCAGGATGGCGTTCTGCTCCTGCACAGCCTCGATGTGCTGCCGGAGGATGTCGGCGTAGACACGCCTGTGTCTGCGGCTCCCATGTCTCCGAGGTGGAGATGGAGATGGAGGTGGGGCTGGGGTGCTGCGGCCCTCTTCCACGGCTGGTCCGGCTGTGGAGGAAAAGAAGAAGACACAATCAGTCCTATAAACTGGACTCTGTAGCACTTACAATACTAACAGGATGGTTTATTAGGGGATGAGCTTTCCAGGGCCAGACCCACTTCCTCAGATCAGAGTAACACGGCTACATTTCTATCCCAATCAGTCATGTGTGCAACAGCTGTCCAAAAGGGCATGCCCTCTCCCTTGAGACAGGGGAAGCAGACATTCTGAAGGTCACACTGTGTGTGTGTGTGTGTGTGTGTGTGTGTGACCTGGGCATCAGCCTGAGCATGACAGGTTTCCCTTGTGCATCACCCACTGTGCACCCACCCACCTACCTCCCCCCCCCCCCCCGGGTGTGACACAAACTCACTGTACTCACCTGCTGCTTCCTCTCCCACGCCAGATGACGCCTGGGAGGCCTCAGAGGTCTGGGTGACTGGCTCCAGGGTGAGGGTCGCCGTCTCCTCGGTGTCCTCCTCCTCTGGGCCCATGTCCCCGTCTCCAGACTGCTGTAGCTCCCGCTCTGGAGCGTCCACCACCGGGTCTGCCAGTCCGGACTGCACGAACCGCCGTGGTGTGCGTGCTTCTGCACTGCCACCCAGGATCTGGTCCAGCTCTGGGTAGTAGGGGCAGTAGTGGGGGGCTGCCCCAGACCGGGAGCTCTCCTCCCTGGCTTTGGCGTAGCCCTGCCGCAGCTCCTTCACTTTGGAGCGCACCTGGTCCTGGGTGCGGGGGTAGTGGCCCTTCTGGGCCAGGGCTTCAGCCATGCGGCCATAAATGTCGGCATTTCGCCGCCGGCTTTTGAGGGTCTGTAAGGCCTCCTCCTCTCCCCACAGCTCCAGCAGGCTCTTTATCTCTGCGCCGGACCAGGATGGTGCCCGGCGCTTGGAGCCCTTGGCTGGGTCCCCAGAAGGCTCGGAGGAAGGGCCAGGACGCTCTTGGGGCTGTGACATGCTGCAGCAAGGTCGCCGTGTGCTCTGGCTCCTTGTCTGCAACAAGTGGCTGTGAGGGTGCGCCTGTCCCTTTAAGGAATGGCTGCAGCCAGGAACCACAGACGTGCAACCCATGGCCCAGATTGTCCACCAGGGCTTGTTCCTGGAGGCCAATAATTTCGAAAGAAAGGGCTCCCCCCGTCCAGACTCACGTTCTTTCGACGGATCTCCCTCGAAAAAGGCGTTCTTCCTCGTGAAACGAGGTTTACCGCCGTCGAAAGAAAAGCCGCGTTCTTTCGATTTAATTTCGAAAGAACGCGGCTTGAGTCTGGACGCAGGGGAAGTTCTTTTGAAAAAAGGGTACTTTTTTCGAAAGAACCCCTGAGTGTGGACACGGCCCTAGTGTCTGCATCCTGTCAGAAATTAAATACTCTACATTTCCAGAGCATGTGTGATTCTGCTTGGATTGTAGGCCCCTCAGAGTACAAATAAAACATTCCTGTTTTAAATAGCCTTGTCTATTGGTGTTAGAAAAGTGATATGCATCTATGTCTGGGGCGCCTCCAGCCAGCAGCAGCTTCTGAGGAAGAGGACACTGAAAAACAGCTACTATTGTAGCTGTTCTTGGAACAGCTTTACATAGTTCAAGACCATTTCCTTAGCTTGGGAAATTGGCATCAGTTGATGGGAAAGGATCATTCTGCAGACCTGGGGTGACCAGCAGTGGTGAGAGAATTTCAGGATGATAAAAAGTCTTAGGGGAGAGCCATGTTAGTCTGTAACTTTAAAAAAAACGTAGTCCCTGTAGCATCGTAGGGTATGTATACATTGCCACCCTAGTTCGAACTAGGGTGGCTAATGTAGGCATTCAAACTTGCAAATGAAGCCCAGGTTTTAAATATCCCAGGCTTCATTTGCATGTTTCCAGGCGCCGCCATTTTTAAATGCCCCGTAGTTCGAACTACCTGCCCATGGCTACACGCAGCATGGACTAGGTAGTTCGAATTAAAGCTCCTAATTTGAACTACCTAGTCCATACTGCATGTAGCAGTGGGCAGGTAGTTCGAACTACGAGGCATTTAAAAATAGTGGCACCTGGGAATACGCAAATAAAGCCCGGGATATTTAAATCCCGGGCTTCATTTGATCCCGGGCTTCATTTGCAAGTTCAAAAGCCTACATTAGCCATCTTAGTTCGAACTAGGGTGGCAGTATAGACATACCCTTAGAGACAATATATATATATATATATATATATATATATATATATATATATATATATATATATATATATATGTAGTATCATGAGCTTTCATGGGCAAAACCCACTTCTTCAGATGATAAAGTCAGCTTTAAAAAAAGGAAAGATCTGTGCTAAACTACCTCCAGCAGCAACGGGCATATCTGTTAAGAAGCGGACTGCTATTGCCATATGGAAAATGCCTCCACATATGTTGCTGATCCCCAGACAGTCAGTTTGGCCTAGTGCAGGGGTGGGCAACCTTTTCAAACCAAAGAGCCAAATTACATCAAAATTCAAAACAAGTGGTCAACAAAGAGTCATATAAGAATGCCCATTTGCATGACTGAAAATATTCAACTTAATGTTATTGATAATTGACATGATGATTAATACTAGCATAATTGAAACATTGTATTCATAGACTTTATCTCATGGGACTGTTGCTGCTGCATCTTTTCGCACATTTTTTTGAAGTTTACATCATAACTGGTCAAATTCAGCTTCATGCATGCATACAGGCTGTCTTCTGTCAATCTTAAGCACAAAGTATCTTTGATATGATTCAAATGAGAGAGAGCCTGCTCACATATATCCATGCAAGCAAACATTGAAAGTAAGGCCAAGCTGACATTCTGCATGGTGTTGTATTAACAGGAAGTTCTTTCTAAGATGGCAGATTCAGATTATCATCATGCTCCAATTTCTTCATGTCAGCCTATTTGTGCAGTTTGGCCAATTCTGCACATTGTTGAGCAAGGCATTCTAAATCAGAATTCAGCTTGACTAATTTTTCCACCCAAATATCTGACTCCTTGAAATCTGCTATTTCCATTTTCAAATTGCTGACCGAGAAGCCTGGAATCACTGTCAAATCCAGTTCTTCAATGGACTCTTAATGTGGATGAATCATAAACTTAAACAGTAATAGATATGTAGCCATGTTAGTCTGGTCTTGCTGAAACAAAAGACAAGACTATGCAGCACTTTAAAGACTAACAAGATGGTTTATTAGGTGATGAGCTTTCATGGACCAGACCCACTTCCTCAGATCAAATTGTGGAAGAAAATTGGCATGACCATATTTTCTTCCACAATTTGATCTGAGGAAGTGGGTCTGGCCCATGAAAGCTCATCACCTAATAAACCATCTTGTTAGTCTTTTAAATGCTGCACAGTCCTGTCTTTTGTTTAAACTTAAACAGAGCACTATGTTTGCAAAAGTCAACAAAACAAGACTTAAACACTTTATCACGTATCAGAGAGAGAATCCAACACGTATCAGAGAGAGAATCCAAATGAAAGCCTTGATTTGCAGCAGCTTGCTGGGTTTGTTTCTGAGTTCCTGAAGGTGTTTATTTGGATTCTCTCTCTGATACGAATCACAAAGCATTCATAATCTTTTGAAATGTGTGAGTCTGCCCATCTTGATATCTTTGATGAAGACAGTTAATTTTGACTCAGATCCAAACACTGACTGCTGAATCAGGTCTCTATTTCCTTGCCTATGTAGCTTAAGGTTCAGCTCTTTCAAATAACCAGTAGTGTTGATGAGATAGTAAAACTTGAGTAACAAGTCACAGCCTAAAAGCCTGGTGGTGTATGACACCCTTCATATCCAAAAATGACAATCTCATTAATGCGGGCAGCAAAATGAGACAAAACTTTGCCACAAGATAACCAGCAAACATTGCTGAGCATTAGTAGATCTGAGTATTCAGAATCTACTTCCTCAAGCAGTTACTGAAATTGACAGTGATTAAGGGCTCATGCAAAAATCTAATTGACAATGAGAATGACCATTCCCATTAAATTTCTGAGTTTGGTTCCACAAGATTGCACACAAAGTGCTTCCTGATGCACAATGCAATGAAAGTTCAAAAGCGGGCAGTTCAGCTGTTCTGACAAAAGAACAAGGAATCCCCTGAATTTTCCAAAAATGATAGGAGCACCGTCCATACACACAGACATAAGATTATCCAACTGTACTTCTTTCTTGTTTACAAAGTTCATCACTGCCTTTCTCTTTGCCATTTTTACTGTTAGAAGGTCACAGAGCTCACTATCATTTATGATGACTGAAAGATTTCTCAATCAATGAAATAGAAAGAGAATATACACAACCTCCAAAGAGTGGAGAGGATGGATGGTTGTTAAAATAAATGGTTAAAGGTAAGAAGCTTCAGGGGGTAGCCGAGTTAGTCAGTACAGGATAAACTTAAAAAACAACAAATGGTCTGGTAGCACTTTCTAGACTAACAAAACATGTAGATGGTATCATGAGGTTTTGTGGGCACAGCCCACTTCTTCAGATGTGGTCTATGCCCAGGAAAGCTCATGATACCATCTACATGTTTTGCTAGTTAAAGGTGAAATAGACAAAAAAAGACTTGACATGAGTAATTACATGTTTTTAAATTTTGAATTAATTTTTCTTGTTAATTTAAAAAATTGTATGTATTTTGGGATGGCAAAAAAGCCATAACTGGTTCCATAATGAGCTATAGTTGGCTCTAGAGCCATAAGTTGCAGACCCCTGGTCAAGCTATTGGAATCTTGGAGACTATTGATGGCTTACAATTAGGAACCACAGTGCATATTATACCGGGCAAGTGATGGAAACCCATATGCCTGTCATTTGCCCCCATACTACAGGTCAAAGTTCATAAATTGAAAGCAGTATTTCTCTATGGTGCCCCAAGGACAAGCTTATTTGACCACTGTGGCTAGGTGATCTGTAAACATAGATGCAGGGTGATCTGAAAAAGTAGAAGATTATAATCCCTCTCACATCTTTCCTCTGTTCCAGCCTCACTCTCCTCAGCCCAATGATCCCCCCCCCCGGCCTGATCCACTCACGTCACCCCATTCCCCCGCAGTGCAGCCCCTGCCCCCTTCTATCTTTCCCCTGCATCCTCCTTCACCCTTCCTCCTACCCACACATACCTGTTCCCCTCAGTGCACTCACCAGCAGGGCAGCAGCACTGGTACCCTCAGCCCCTGGGAGCAGTGATGGGGCAAGGAGGGGTCAGTGGGGGGCAGAGTCACTTCCCTGCATGGCCCAGCCCTTTGCCCAGGGCTCACCCCTCACCTGCAGCCTGCAGCAATGAGTGCAATGGGGCACTAGGGAAAGGGCTCCCCACCCCCTACACTCACCTTGCAGGGAGCAGCGCGGCATAGCCCGGGCCCTGGCACCCATATGTGACCAGTCACCCAGCCCTGATCTGTGGAGCAGGTCCAGTTCCGCCCCCTTCTGGAGCAGGGAGCAGAGACTGTAATGCAAGATAGGGGAGTGTTAACCTCTTAGCTTCCGGGAGCTGCACACCCAGGCCGGGCAGGGGCAGCCTCAGGGATGTATGCACACACCCCTCCTGCCCACAATCAGGAAGCTGGAGCTGGTGCAAGCTGGTGCTCCAGCATGCAGCTGTTTGGCTGAGTCTCAAACTGCTCTGGGGGGAGCGGTGGGGCTGAGCTCCTGCTCCACATACCACAGAATATTGGCTTGCATGCCGCTTATGGCACACATGCCGTAGGTTGCTGATCCTTATTCTAGTCAATAGTTGTAGCAATGAAGGATCCAGTCTTCCGAAGGCCCAGAGTGCTTCCTGCAATGCAATGATTATCCTTACCGGTACTTTTGAGATTCTGATTCAATCCAATTCCTACTGAAGTTAATGGGAAGCATTTAACCTTAATCACTTTGGGAACTGAGAATGCTTTGCCCAATACAAGAGATTTTGGGGCGGCCTTGTAAGACTGGGCCATTAATTATTAACAATGCTGACTGATTACTTATTAAGTACAATTTATTATTCATTTAGTATCTATAATCAATTGTATATCACTAATCCAGCTATGAGTGATTACCTAGAATTCAGAGCAAAATATCTTTATGTCCTAGAAACTTAACTCTCACATTGAGACTTTCAGAATTCCCTTTTTAGATTAATATACTGTTCTTCTTTACTTCCTATCCTACCTACTGAAAAACTGTGTTTTGTGTGTTTTTTATTTCTCTCTTCCTAACATGTACTTTCCATACTTCCAAACAATAATTACCTACGCCCGCATGCTATTCGTGAGGCATAAAAATAGCTTAATTTCCATTCTAGGAATAATAAATGTAACTGTATACGTTATGCCTTTACAGAACAATCTAAAAGAGAACAAAACATGATATTTTCACAACATGGGCCAAATTCATCCCTTGATATAATTCCATCAATTTCTGCAGGTCATGGGTGCTCTTTGCCTTTGGACTTCTGATATCTGAATCAAACCCCAAGTTTGAGAACATTGTTATTTGCAATTACATAATGAGCCAAATTGATGCTTGGGGTAAGGATGTCAAGGCTGAGGGAGTTGTGCTTGGATTGAATTTGGCCATTGAGTCTGTAGCATACATTGCAGGAGAAAAGTAGAATTTCTTGTAGGAGGAGGCAATGAAGGTAACTAAAGTTTGTTTCTTTGGGGCAGAAAACATATCTTCTTTGGATGTAAACCTCTTACCTTTTTATACATTAAATCTGTGAAAGTCGAAATGGAGACCTTAAATATATGAACAATATGCCTTATTCTGTTATTTCTACAGTTTAAGTCTCCCCCTTTTTTTTCAACTTTTCCAGACATCCACCTGTGTCTCTTCTTTCTAAGACTTTACAGCTAGCATGAAAACTTGTTCCATTACAGCCACATGTATTCTCATCTGTTTCAGTATTGCTAGAAATCTTAGAAGACCTCACAATGGAAAATCTTTAACTCATTACCTCCCTTTCCTGTAGTTCTTCATTTTTGACACTCAGGACACCAATATTTCCAGATTGTCAGCCCAGACTGTGTTGAGCTAGGAGCAATTTCTAGTATTTCTTTAAAAATCTAGACCCAAAATCCTGTCTAGCAAGCTTGTAGAGAGTCTGCTGATCAACAGGGAGGAAGGTTTAAAGTTAAGCACATGATAAATGTACTGCAATTTGGTACTTTAGCCAATTTGGTTAAAGAAAAACGACTCTTTTTTTGTGAAAAACTGTTGGCCATAGTAACTCTCCGCTGTTACCTAATAAAACTTCAGTAATAGACCTACTGCTGCTATATTTCACCAAAACATTAAACTGGTACATATTTTTCTCTTCGCTTCTGATTATCAAGAGATGTATGTTAACAAGGGGCAAAGCTCCTATTTATTAGCTTTCTCTTATTCCCTGATATATTCAGAGATTCCATTAACTGGTGCTAGTGACATCACAGCTCCCTTCCAAAGAAGCAATGGTGAGGCTGAAAGTGCTGGCGCTCATGCTTAAATTTTTGGTGAGCAACACCGTCAGGGAAGCAAGTTCAGATGATAAGGCCTGGTCAAAGTCACTTTAAAATAAATGTTTGTCCATGTATAGTGCTGCTCTGTTTTCTGTGTTGATAGAACAGGCCATAGATGGGTAACATATTCCATTGTTTCTTTTACTACTGCATTAAAAACTATTCCATTGTAAGATGTACCCTATTTAATTTCCAGGAAATATGGAAGAGGTCTTGGATGATAGTGACCTTTCTATTTCTTCTGTCCCAGCTCCTTCTCCCCCTTTTTCATAGCTTGGCCTTGGATTAAACTGTAGAAGAACTCTGGTCACCTGAAGAAGTGGTCTGTGCCCACGAAAACTCACGATACCATCTACATGTTTTGATAGTCTATAAAGTGCTACCAGACCAATTGTTGTTTTTTAAGTTTATCCTGTACAGACTAACTTGGCTACCCCCTGAAGCTTCTGGATATATTGGTGGTGCAAGTATCATCCTTCAGAGCCAAGCAAGAGGATGATGTAGTTGCCTAATCGCCATAAATCTGCATCCATACATTATGTTCATGGGGATCTGAATGGGTCAGGGAATTGGTAGTGAATGACAAAGCCTTTCACCTTTAGGTTACTGATCTGGGTCTACTCTGACTAGTGGTCACTAAGGGTGACTAACATCTGTGGTATGTCTGAACTATGTAAAATGAGTTGGTGGTCTCAGTTCAATATACAGGCATCCTTGCTGGCAGTTTCATCAGTCCCAGGATTTAAATATGCATTAAACTTTTGCCCTTGAGGCATTCTTTCGACTGAAGGTAAATGTACCTTCTTAGCAAGTGGTGGTGAAGGTTCTTGTGTAGTGTTTACTTTGTAGATAGTAGGGGACTTGAGTTTTCAGGGAATTCAACTGAGCACTTTTCATTATCATTAAAATTCATATGAAGACAAAAATCCAAAATATATTCCCCTTGTGGTAGCCTAACAGGAACTTTTCAAATCCCCTTTGTACTGCTTAGCTGCAAATGGAGAAAGACTCAGTTTAAAAAAAATATATTGGTGCCTTGGGTATTCAAGACTGTGCTAGCAATAGTGCTGGTTGAAGGATTTGGTAAATTGCTAAATTTCATCCTTTTTTGTTTGCAAATAAGTTGTCTCTCAGGAATCCATATACTTATAACTATTGAAATACTTTGAACCAATTTCATCCTAAAAGTTGCTTTGTAAAATATTTTGCTATGTGTTACTCCCTCATGTGGTCTTGTTTCTGTATTCTAAACTGGATAAGCCACTAAAAATAGGGAGGGGACATTTGGCCCTTGGTTTTCTCCAGGTGAGGGTGGTAGCTATTTGTGGTCTTAGGAAGAACTAGGCCTGCACAATTAGAACATTTTTAGATTGTTTTAAAATTTCCTTCCCAGTCTGGAGCAGTCCCTGTTATGAAGCTTGTGGAGAGCTCCTTGCATGGCTCATTTAATTACTATGTGCCATGAACTGCATACTTCCCTACTTCTAATGGTGTAACATACTTTTGCTCAGCTCACTTAACTGTGCTAGTGCCAGGATTCTGGCTTGAAATTTAGGCAACAATCTTGAGTCCACTTGGGGTGCGTCAACACTGTATTGTAATTCAAAATCAGAAATGCAATTTGAGCTATGCAAATTGCATATCTTATTTCGATGCTGTTTTGAAATAGCTTATTTTGTCATGTGGCTCTGTCTACACAGTGCCATATTTCAAAATAAAGTGCTGTTCTGAAACGTCCCTTACTCCTCGCAGAATGAGGATTTTGGAAGAGCGAGCCCAAAATAATGGGCTTGCTGTGAAGATGTGAGATAGCTATTTTGTGGTACTCTGATATCCCAAAATAGCGTTGCAGTGTAGATGTCCCCTTGGGATGTCTAGACTACAGGGTTATTTCGAAAAAAGTGGCCTTTTTTTAAAAAAAACTTCCCCTGCATCTTGACTGCTGCCACGTTCTTTCGAAAGTAAATCAAAAGAATGCGGCAGTTTTTTTGACCGCAGAAAACCTTGTTTTAGGAGGAATAATGCCTTTTTTTGAACGTGCTCTTTCGAAAAAAGGCGCTATGTAATGCAAACTGTGCTTTTTCAAAAAAGAGCATCCAGACTGCCTGGGTGCTCTCTTTTGAAAAAGCGGCTTCCTTTTTTGAGGAGGAATCATTCATGCCTGTCGGTGTTCAGAAGATATCATAGTGATGAAAACTAAAATAACATGTGACAGTTTGGTGCTGCTTCTACTGTCAGTTCTATAATTTATTTTTGGGCCCTTGATTAAAGGGCTGATATGCTACTTCTTCTTGCCTTTTTTAAACACAATTTATTGAACGACAATATGTACATGTTATGGACCTGATATCTTTTTTCATGAGTAGTCAAAAAGAAATAAAACTATAAAGGGAATATGTCAAATAGAAATGTGATTTCTAAATTGCCAAAAAGTTCATATTTTTCCCACTACCCCCAGTTTTTCTTACAAGTAATATAATCTACTTCTACTGCTTTCCCCCACCCTCCCGTCTGACTTGTCAACTTAGACATGTCAGGACATTTACCAGCAAGTTGCTAAGATAAAAACTGAAATTGCTTATACCAGCAAAACAGGAAATGGAAACGTGGCGCTTACCATCATTACATTGTTAAGATTTACATGTCTAATGCTGATCAAAGAATCTGACAATGCAACTAGTTCTCTGTAGTGAGAGGACGCACTATTACATAAATGGACACATACAATGCAAGGGTGAAAGGATCCAGGATGAAAGGCTAAGTAATGTCCGGGTGTTTTCACTTACTGTGTGACAGAGAGCAAAATTGTGGGACTACAGCACTGAAAGATGATTTATATATTTTAAAAAAGTCAGTTATAGGTCTAGATTTCACCTTGAAAAACCCCCCTCCTATAAGGTATATGCTTTGATCAACACTATTTTTGTTAGCACCTAGAACATTTCTCTCACCTGTGTGGGTTAGTCTCCTTTCCCGATCATTGCAGAATGAGAGCACCCCTTCTTTGATGCCCCTAAACCACAGCACTAGAGAGCCTGCGCTGGTGCTTCAGCCACCCCCGCTGCCTGGAGCACACGAAATCTACAAGACTGGACCTTCCTAGGCTCTGGTGTGCCAAGGGAATGTGGGGAGTGTCTTTCTCCTCAATCAGGGGCCATGTCAGTGAGAATTTGGGGGGAGGGGGAGGACTTCACACTTGTGTGCAGTTCCCAAATGATTTTTCTGTGGGCCCCAGCCCCCAAAAAGGTTCCCCACCCCTGATCAACCAAAGGCAATACAGCCTCCACGTACAATAAGCAAGTGCAAAGCAAGTGCCAATTGTTCCATCTATCTACACCATCTGTATTTTATGCAACATAATCAGCCCAAAAGGAAAAATACAAAGCGCCAACCTGTACAAACATTCTTTTCCTTTTAATTCTCCATGAAAAGGTATTAATCTGCAGCCAAAGGCCAAATCAGAGTTATGCTCCTCGAACCATTTGCCCACTTCTGTGCCTGAGTTTAATCATAACCTTGATTTTTTTTTTTTACTTATGTCCATGCTCTGGTGCCATTGTTTGCCACAGCTTTAGCTTAAAAAAAAATTGTCTGAAGGACTTGGTCCTGTCTAGTATGCTTACTTTTGTAAATGAATTGTATTGATTCACAGATAGCTAGACTATTAAACCAAATGCCTAAAATGCAGTGAGAGGGGATAACCACCAATGTTCCCTCTAATTTTTTTTCTGTTCATTTGCAGAATAAATTTTGTTATATGCACCAAGGCATGTGCAGATGTGCACCACCAATAGAAACACATGCTGCCAGCTGCTAATCATCTGGCCAGCATTGGAATTTCTCTTGGGTGGCCACCCAAGCACACAGCTTACAGGGAACACTGCTAACCACCCTCACTAGATTTCCATCTGAGATCCTTGGCCTGTACTTGGGTTGCTCGCTTCTTCTGCAGTGGCTGCTGTGGCTGCTATGCTTCCATTTTGAGAGCACTAGTTTGATTACAGCTAGCACAGCTATGTCAACCTGAGCTAGGAATGATTTCTCCGGTTCCAGTGTAGAGGTACCCTACCCACATTTTGTACAAACACACAAGGGATATGTTTCTGTGCACACTGGGTGAAGAAATTGCACTGAAGTCAATGAGTTCCCTTATATGCAGCACTTTACAATATCCTGCTCCATCAGACATGCCTTGCCAAAGGTGCAATGTTTTTGGGCCGACCGGGAATAATAGACGTATTTGCCTTTTAAATCCCTATCCACCCCCTGAAATTAGCCTGTTAATGCTTTTCTCAACCCTGCTGAATGAATTCTCTTATGAATTCTCACCTTTGCTTGTATCAAGGCTTTGTGCACAGTTGAATGTAGCCTCAAAGAACTCACAAATAAAGTGTGAGTTAGTACAGGGAAGTGAGGACACCACAGTGAGGTGAAGGGGAATCTAGCACAGTTTATTTTTTGAAGAGCTTTATGGAAGAAGTGAGACTTGCAAAGGGATTAATTTAATATCTTTGAAGAATTAAAGTAAAACCCGGACATTCCATTTTTGCTTTGATGCTGCCATTTTTTTTACAGCTGATATAAAACAAGGATAAATGCCAGTATACAAAAACCACTGATTAATTATACACATTTCCCTTGATATCTCTTTTCTACTGGAAATATAGCAATTTAAGCAGTATTGCTATCTATTCGTGTAGTTGCCTTCACAAGAATGTCCCACCCTTACATTTTTTAGTACATTGTTCTAAACTTCTCTCATTTGAAATAGGACTTATAAATAGCAGAACATACCCATTCACAACTACAAGCAGCAATATACTTGCATTTCAGTTTCTACAAGTGTGACAATGCCTCTGTACTTTAGAGCTAGGGAGTGGATGTTCCTTGTACAGGTCAGACCTTCCTGGTATCCAGCACTGTCGGAATCTCACCAATCCTGAACGGGAGAATTTTCTGGACCAAGGGAGGTCTCCTGCCACCAGCCTCCAAGCCTATTGCCTGCTGCTGGCAGGCTGACCCAGCAGGCACCCTGCCTTTTACCCTACCCTACCCTCAACCTGGATGGGCTGTGTGCCCAGATGCTGTCGGCTCTCTGGGTAGCACAGGCTCCGGTTCCTGCCGCGGAGCTCCAGCCCTGGCCCTATGCTCCAGAGGGCTGATGTGGGGTCTGGCATTAGCCCCATGCTCTAGTGTACTGCTGCAGGGCTCAGCTCCAGTCCCATGCTCATTGGAGCTGCTGCAGTGCCCTGGCTCTGTAGTCCTATGGGGTGCCAAAAGACTCCAGTCCCACGCTGCGGTGGGCTGTTGGAGGCTGCCACAGGGCTCCTGCCCCAGTCTTGTGCTACCCCCAGCTGGGCTGCCAACCCTGTTGCCCCAGCTCTGGCTGGCCCTCCTGCCCTTAGGCTTCTGGTCCAGGAGCATCCTTGGTTCTGCCAGACGATGGATGTTGCTGGACCAGAGAATGCCAGTTTTTGGAGGTACAACTGGTATTAAAATTTTCCACACTGGTTAAATTAACGTTGAATTACTTTTAATACACCTAGTGAAGCCATTTATGTATATTATAACTAGCAGATATACCCAGCGTTGCTTGGGTCCTTAATTGTAATAATGTTTGGGGTTTGTTTTTGTAAATTAAAAGGAAAATGTACATGATTTATTTACATGATTGTATATGACAACAGGATGGGAGAGGAGTCTCAGAGCAGGGGGTTGGGTTTGTGGGGTGCTCAGGCATGGGGTGGAGGTGCAGGAATGAGGGTAGGGAGTGGGAGGTGCAGGAGTCAGGTCAGGGGGCTAAGAGGCCGGGGATGGGGAGCTTACCAGGGTCTCCAGAAAGTACAGAGTAGTGGTGTTCATAGACTTAATCACTTTCTTCTTCTGGTCTGATATATATTGAAACATGTATTTTCTTTATGCTGTGTAGGTGACCATCTAGCAGCTTGACATCCAGCAATGATAGTTGTATAGTTATTGCAAAAACATCAGGAGACAGCCAAAGAGATGATCAGAAAGAAAGTAAGAAATGTGTGAGACTGATAAAACATCACTTGAATAGCTCTTTCACAAGCAATCCTCAGCTTAATCACCTCTTCACATGTTGCTTTTTTCTCTAATAAGTCTACAGCGGTAGCTAACCCAATCCATTGTTACAGCTAGGATGAGGAGTACAGAGGAAGAGACAGGATGCTGTGCTTTGGCCCTTTTGGCTCCCCTTTAAGAGGAAGTTGAAATAAGAAAGTGAAAATTGCGCCATGAGAAATTGGGAATGGGGAGGTAGCACTGACCTCTTAAATCTAAGATTCTGATGTTTGTAGGAAGCTTTTGTTTTAATGTACAGTGCTATCTGCTATAATTGGATACCATCTTGGCCTCAATGACTCCAGACTGGCACCAGCAAAATTCCTTTGATCAGAAATAGCTACTCAAACGACTCAAGATTTGCACTTTTCAGAGGGGTGGCCCTGTTTGTCTGTTTCAGCAAAAACAACAAAGAATCCCGTGGTACTTTAAAGACTAACACATTTATTAGGGCATAAGGGCATACACTTTTGTGAGCTACAATTCACTTCCTCAGATGCTTGAAGAGAAAAGAAAAGAAAAAAGGAAAGGAAACAGAAATGGGAGTGTGACATCTATGCTAATTAAGTTGGAGTAAATGTAGCTCATCTCCAATAGTGATGAGAAGGTGAGAGTACCTGATGGGGAAATTATGTATTGTAATGTGAGAACCACTCCACGTTTCTATTTAAACTTTTTTTCAGGATGTCAAATTTGTATGTGAATTCTAGCCCAGCAGTTTCTTGGTGCCGTCTGTTTAGAACAGAAGAATTTGGTCTTGTCTGTGAACAGGGCAACACATGCTGGTAATGCCACTAATTCTTTGTTTATACAAAGGCACCAATACAACTAACAGTGTTATTTTAAAACTGTTTTAGACAAACCAGTGCCAAAGTCTGGGAGGCCACTTACTTCAGACCAGGCTTTTTTTCATTGAGCTTTAGTTGGGAATCTTTTTAAAGCTAACCTTCAAGAAGTCACTCCTATAAAATCAAAGTGTGTAGAAGTGTTTGCATCACTTTAAACTAAATCTGTTTTAAAAAAATGTTAACCTAATGCAACTGTCTCATGCAGACAAAAAGTAAAATTACCAATACTACCTAATTCCCATTTTCAAAAGTTTCTTAGCCCAGGTCTAGACTAGGGAAGAAAGTTGAACTAAGTTATGTTGTTGATGGGAGAAACTCACCCATCAACTTCTCTTATTCCTCACAGCCTGATGGAATACCAGAATTAACATGAGCACGATCAGCAGTTGATTTAGCAGGTCCTTACAAGACCCACTAAATCGACTCCCGGGAGATCAACCTCCACAGTATCGATCTCCAGGAAGTGGAGACAAGGCCTTAGGCATGAAACACCTATTGATGTAAGCATATAAGGGTATGTCTACACTGCACCATAACTCAAAATAAGATATGCTATTTGAACTACACAAATTGCGTATCTTATTTCGATGATATTTTGAAATAGCTTATTTCATCATTTGGCGCTGTCTACACAGTATCAAATTTCAAAATATACCGCTATTCTGAAATGTCCCTTACTTCTTGTAGAATGAGGTTTACAGGGAAGTCAGAATAGCGAGATCAAAATAACAGGCTTGCTGTGAAGATGTTGGGTAGTTATTTTGGGATACTTTGGTATCCCAAAATAGTGATGCGGTGTAGATGTACCCTAAGTCATTCTGAAAATGGCACTTAAGCAGTTTTGCAAATTTCACCTGAGGCCCAAAGGGCAAAATAGTCTCTAGAACCCTAAAAGTATTCAATGAGGTTGGAGTAAGGTACATCCTAGGGAAGTCTATAACCACTTAGCTATTGGTGGAGTGTGAAGCTGACCTCTCCTGGCCTTTCCCCTTGGCTTTTCTGCAGTAGAAAAAAAATTCTGAAACTTCAGTTTCTCTGATTTTTTTTTCTGGCCAGCCCTACCAATTATTGAACAATTGCTATAATTGTTTTTATGCAGATCTCCCAGCAGACAGGCCAATGACTGACCACAGAGAAATAACTACACTCAGAGCAGAAGTGATTCAACTACAGAACTGTAGAACCATAGAGCTGGAAGAGACCTCAGAAGATCATTAAGTCCAGCCCCCTGCCCTAGGCAGGTCCAATCCCAACTAAATCAACCCAACCAGGGCTTTGTCAAGCCGAGACTTAAAAATCTCTAGGTATGGAGTCTCCACGACTTCCCTAGGTAACCCATTCCAATGTTTCACCACTCTCTTAAATAGTTTTTCCTAATATCCAACCTGGACCTCTCCTACTGAAACTTGAGACCATTGTTCCTTGTTCTGCCAACTGTCACTACTGAGAACAGCCTTTCTCCAGCCTCTTTGGAACCTCCCTTCAGGACGTTGAAGGCTGCTATCAAATCCCCCCTCACTCTTCGCTTCTGCAAACTAAACAGACCCAACTCCCTCAGCCTCTCCTCATAGGTCATATGCTCCAGCCCCCTAATCATTTTTGTTGCCCTCCGCTGGACCCTCTCCAATACGTCCACATCCTTTTTGTAGTGGGGGGAATGGTCCCAGAACAGGACACAATACTCCAGATGTTGCCTCACAAGAGCCAAATAAAGGGGAATAATTACATATCTGGATCTGCTGGCAGTGCTCTTCCTAATGCACCCTAATATGCCATTAGCCTGCTTGGCTACAAGGGAACACTGTTGACTCATATCTAGCTTCTCATCCACAGGTCCTTTTCTGCAGAACTACAACTTAGCTGGTTGGTCCCCAGCCTGTAATAATGCTTGGGATTCTTCCATCCCAAGTGCAGAACTCTGCACTTGTCCTTGTTGAACCTCATCAGATTTCTTGTGGCCCAATCCTCCAATTTGTCTAAGTCTCTCTGGACCCTATCTCTGCCCTCGAGTGTATCTACCTCTCCCCCTAGCTTAGTGTCATCTGCAAACTTGCTGAGGGTGCAATCCATCCCCTCATCCAGGTCATTAATAAAGATATTGAAAAAAAAACGGTCCTAGAACCGAACTTTGGGGCACTCCGCTAGAAACCACCGCCATCCTGACATCGAGCCATTGATCACTACCCGCTGGGCCCAATCTTCTAGCCAGCTTTCTATCCATCTTACTGTCCATTTATCCAATCCACATTCCCTTAACTTGCTGGCAAGAATATTGTGGGAGACGGTATCAAAAGCCTTGCTAAAGTCAAGGTATATCACATCCACTGACTTTCCCATGTCTACAGAGCCAGTTACCTCATTATAAAAGCTAATCAGATTGGTCAGGCATGACTTGCTCTTTGGCTGTATCTACACTGCATCCGTTTTTCGTAAAAGGGATGCAAATTAGACATATCGCAATTGCAAATGAAGTGGGGATTTAAATCTTCCCCGCTTCATTAGCATAAAAATGGCTGCCGCTTTTTTCCATCTTGGAGCTTTGCCGGAAAAAAGTGCCAGTCTAGATGCGGATCTTTCGGAAAATAAAGCCTTTTCCAAAAGATCCCTTATTCCTCTTAAAAGGCGAGTCATCCCACCAAGTCTCTGTTATCCCAATTAAATCATATTTCTTGGACTGGGCCAGGGCCTCCAGTTCTTCCTGTTTGTTGCCCAGGCTTCTCGCATTGGTGTACAAACACCTCAGATAACCAGTTGATCGCCCTATCTTCTCCATTTGATTCAGGGGTCCTCCTTTGTTGCTCATTCCTCTTTGCATTTCTTCCCGGTATCTGACTTTCCCACTCACCTCAGAGTTTTGGTCACCATCCCCTAACAAACCTAGTTTAAAGCCCTCCTCACTAGGTTTGCAAGCCTGCCCGTGAAGATGCTCCTTCCTTTCTTTGTTAGGTGGATCCCATCTCTTCCTAAGAATCCTTGTGCCTGGAATAGAGTCCCATGGTTGAAGAAACCAAAGCCCTTTCTCCCACACCACCTGCGCAACCACGCATTTACTTCCTCAATTCGATGATCCCTGGTCAGTCCTTTCCCTTCAACAGGGTGGATGGATGAGAACACCACTTGTGCTCCGAATTCTTTGATCCTTCTTCCCAGTGCTACATAATCTGCAGTAACCTGCTCAAGGTCATTCTTGGCCATATCGTTAGTTGGAAAAACTAGAAGGGGTAGCGATCCAAAGGTTTGATCAGTTTTGTAAGCCTCTCAGTCACATGCTGAATTCGAGCTCCTGGTAAGCAGCACACCTCTCGAGATTCCAGGTCCGGATGGCAGATGGATGGCTTAGTCCCTCTTAGGAGGGAGTCCCTGATCATCACCACCCATCATCTTCTTTTGGGGATGGTGGTCATGGAACCCCCATCCTTAGGACTACGCACCCATGTCTTCCAGTAGATGGTATTTCCTTCCGGTTTCTTCCTTGTGAGGTGCCTTCCAAAGCGTTCACCACTGCAGAACCTGTGGAGAGAGCCCGAAAGTGATTACTTGCCTCTATAGCATTGGGGGATTCCTGTGCTGGCCTTTTTCCCCTTCTAGAAGTTACATGCTGCCAGTTCTCTTCCTGGTCCTGTACTGCCCTCTCTGGCTCTTCCACCTACCGTGCTTGCAGGATTAAACACTGCCTTCTATCGAGGAAGTCTTCATCCTCTCTGACTGAGCGTAGGGTCGACACTTGGGCCTCCAGTCCTCTAATTTTTTCTTCCAAAATGGTGACCAGTTTGTACTTAGTGCATATGAAATCTATTCTTTCTTCCGTGAGGAAGACAAACATAGCACATGCTGTGCAGGTAACAACAGCAGACCTATCACCATCCATACCTGCTGTTCAAGGATTTAAAAGAAAGGCAAGAGAATCTCGCCCCCTTCCCAACTCCCTCTCTAAACTCCCTGTTAGCACTCACCTGTTCACAAGCTCCTTGATCACTTGCTCACTGCTTTATAAAGCCCTGGACTGCCTGAAAGTCCTTCCCCCTACCAAGGTCAGCCAATCAGCAGAGGCTTCTAGAATTCAAACTTTAATTAGAAGCCAACAGTTTCCAGCTGCCAGTCACAGCACACGCTCCGTGAAGGGGAAGGGGAGGGGAAGGGGAAGAAGAAAACAAAAGCCTGCATCAGGACTGAGACATTGGCAGGTAGGGAGAGTCTTTCCTTGCCTTCCCTCTGTGAAGGAAGTTGGCTTTTAGTCTCCAGGATTTTGCTGATACCTTGCAAGAATCCTAAGTTAGCATTTTAAAAAATATTCAAAGCCTAGTCAAGATCTAATCACCAGCATATGTAAACATCAGCAACCAGATGCCACAAGAATGAACTTTGGAAATAGAGCATAAAATTCACTATCTACAGGCCATATGTACATTCCAAAGAAAATGTTATACATGAAAATGTAGTCATAGCCTCACAGTCCTCCCAAAATAGCATATGGAAACATCTTCTTACTTAGGCATTCATTTTGTTCCTTCTCACACTTGTTAGAGATGCCATATAGTCTACAGAAAGAAACAACCATTCACAGTTTGAAAGCAAGTAAACAGCTTGTGCCACTGATGACTTTGACAAAAGCTGTTCACCTAAAACAGCAGATAAGTGAATTGTGTTTAGCAGTGCCATCAATTCCCCAAGTAAATAGATGAGTTGGTCTCAGGATAATATACAGTCTTCTGCTACAGGCTGATATAAATTGCCAAGTTTTTTTTAAAGTAACAATTTAAATTGATTATCACTTTAGATTGATAATACACTTAATCATCTTTCAGCAACATCACAAAAGGCAGTAGCCTACCAGAATAAAATATAAGAATTTCAGCTTAGACTTTAAAAGGTAAAAGTATTCCCATAATTCATTTAAATCTATAGTGCAATCTCCCTGTACTGTCCTTGCGTCAATATTTTATCATAATTACTGCTATAGAAACAAATGGGTTATGGCTTCAAAAAATAAATTAGAAGTCTGGAGCAGAAACTCTCCTGTAATTAATTCCTCTCTGTTGAAGATACCTAGCCAGGGGAGTGGCGTTATTTCCCAGTACATCAAACCAATAGAGTTTATATACGACCCTGTGCTAGA
This sequence comes from Pelodiscus sinensis, assembly GCF_052426305.1. Lineage (NCBI taxonomy): Eukaryota > Metazoa > Chordata > Testudines > Trionychidae > Pelodiscus > Pelodiscus sinensis. The sequence continues at coordinate 70,752,345 of NC_143052.1, forward strand.
GGAACAGATATGTAGTTCTGTAGGCATTACCTTAAACATAAGTCCCATAAAGACATATTTCATCTCTTCTGTTAGGTACAAGGCATGCATGAGCATGCCCTCATAGAACAGAAACACTACTATAAAATGCTTTCGCTAGCAATGAGTCAAATGTAAGTTTGGCTCCAGATTTCCAATCTACGCCAAAATTATATGTGTGTGTGTGTGTGTGTGTGTGTGTGCAAGTTATCCAAGGGTTTGGTCTGAATTAACTCTAAATCATAAAATAAGCAAAGATCAAAATTCCAAATCCATAAACCTCTTTCATGTCTGTCATTTTATACCTAAACACTCAGGTCTTATTTATCAAATCACATAAGTAGAAGAAGGCAGTGGCTTTCAAACTGCTGGTCAGTTCCTCAAAGTGGGTCATGACTGTCTTGGGCTAGTTTAGGCTTGCTGGGGCTCAGGGCTGTAGCCCTGGTCAGCTGGACTCAAGCTGCAGGCCCCCCCTTCCTGGAGCAGTGGGGTTTGGGTTTAAGTCCCCTTGCCTGCACTCCCTTCTCCTCTCCCCAGGGAAAGCCTGAATCCACTGAAGTACCACCCCTGTGAGCAAGAAGGGGACCTAAAGTAATTTTTTTTTTAGAAGGGAGTCAGGGTCCAATGAATTTTGAGAATCCCTGATCTAGTGGATAGAGTATTAGGACTTCTAATATCAAATTAGCAAATGGTGCATTGGATAGGATTGTTTACGTCATTTAACCAATCAGTACTTGTTCCATTATCTGTATATACTGTACCTAAATTTTCCTTACAGGGATATCACAGAGATTCTTTCATACAATGTGTATATGCTGAGTAATATTACTGCAGCATGTAGATGCGTAGTGTTGAAGTCTTGAAGAACTTGACCTCTTGTGTTACTAGACCAGGTCGAACTTGGTTCCTTCTTCTTGCCAAAAATAAACAACGTATTTTTTTTAAAAAATGCATACAAATTTGATTGAAAAATATTTGTGTAATTTTTGTGGGAAAAATCCCACTCCTTTAAAAAACTTTCCCTCTCCCATTAAAAAAGGTAGTGGCAGTGTGCATGTATATATTTAATGCTACTCTCGACCTATGAGGAAATCCCTCTCCACCTTGTTGCTCTCCACCTTTTTCCAGGGGGAAAAGGGGAGGAAGGAGGAGTTTTTAAAAGAAAGAAAGTAAATGAAAAAAAAATCACTCATTTGGGAGGAGCAGTGTTACTTTGTGTTACTTAAAAAGAGTTAAAGTGGGAGACAGTGTTACAACCAAAATAAAGTCACTTTTAAAATTAACTTAACTTTTGACGTGCCAGAGAAAGTAAAACTGTTAAAAGGGCGAAAGCAAAAGTGTTACTTCTCCACTTAAGCTGTTTTCCCACTTTTTTAGTAGACAAAAGGGGAAGGGCAATGAAAGACTAAGAAGGCTGGTATTTTCTTAGGCCTGGTCTACACTAGGATCTTTGTCTGAAATTAGGCTCCCAAGATTGATTTTGTCAGTGATGCATCCACACTACCAAACCTGTTATTTTGGAATAAGGGACCGCAGAATTCAAACTCTGTAGTCCGGCTTCTTCATAAGGAATAACACTATTCCCAAACTTGTAAGTCCAAAATAACGTTAGTGTGGATGTTCCGATGCTGCTAATTCAAACTAATTGGCCTCCAGGAGGCCTCCCACAGCTCTCCAGAGTGCTTCCTAGGACTCGGATCCCAAGGTAGCATGTCCACATTAACGGCGACTTCCTTGGACTACATTCGATTCTTCCCCATAGAGAAGACACGGAACTTTGAATTTGTAAAGTTGGGTGCCCAGAAGTCAAACTTATTAAATTTAAAATAATCTCCTAGTGTAGGCATGGCTTTAGAAATTAGAATTAAGAATTTTTGAAAACTGAGACGTCTCAGAGCGGTAACCGTATTAGTCTGTATCTGCAAAAACAATGAGGAGACCTGTGGTTCCTTAAAGATTTATTTGAGCATAAACTTTTGTGAGTAGAACCTTGTATTATGTATCTGACAAAGTGGCCTTTACTCATTAAAACTCATGCTCAAATGAGTTGGTTAGTCTTTTAGGTGCCACAGAAATTCTCATTGTTTTTGAAAACTGAAAAAAAAACTTCCCACATGGTTCCATTAAAAAAAATGTAAATGAAATGTTATCAAAATTAATTTTTGACAAAACCATGCTTAAAATACTTGTTAATTATGCAAGAGTTGTGAGGATACATTTGATTTTCTTTTATAAATCAATTTGGGCTTTGTTATATTTACTGGGGTAACTGCACCTCAGACCCTCCTGATTTCTAACTGCACACCTCCTATGTCTCAGGCCTCGCACCTTCTTCCACAAGGGTGGAATCACATGGTTCTACCATTCAGACTGGGTCCTGGGTTGCAACAGTTCATCAACTCAGCAGTCTGCAAGTTTTTTCCCTATGGGTATATCTACACTACAACGTTAGTTTGAAATATCTTATTTTGAAATAGTTAATTCAAATAAGTTATTTCAAAATAATGCGTCTACACACAAAATGCATTTTAAAATAGCCTTTTTCTATTTCGAAATACCGCGTCCACACCGAGTGGACACTGATTCAGATTTAAGGCCAGCTGGAACCAGGTCAGGCAGGGCATCAGGTCAGGACTGTCTGTATGTGGCTGTTGCCTGAGACTGTGTGAGGCCTGTGCTTAAAGGGACACTACCCCCACCCCGGGGCAGCCGGTTCTCAGGTTTCCCTGCCTACCTCACTGAGGGACAGCAAAGCATTTGGTCTCTGCATGCTCTGGTTGCCCTCACTCGGGACACCATAGCACTATGCAACATGGAGCCAGAGCTGCCCCTGGGCACTCTGGTGTTTCTCATGGACATGTTGCTACGAGCCTGGCAGCACTTTCTGTGGGCTGCCAACCGGGAGGTCCGTCGGGGGCCGGTCAGTATCCAGGAGGCCCTGCAGGAGAGCTTCCACCCTGAGGAGCACTAAGAGCCTCCCTGGTCTGCCCCACTGGGTGCTTGTGCCTCATTCCTTCCTCACGACCTTCCACTTACCCCCCTTCCTCCAACTTCCCTTTCTAATGTAAAATAAAATACACATTTTTTCATAAACGCAAACTCTCTTTATTTAACAAAACTGGGGGGGAAAGGATGAAACTCTGGTGAGACTGGGGAAAGGAGGTGGGAGAGGGGAGAGAAAGGGTGGGAGAGGGGAGGGGGAAACCTGTGAGGAGGGAGCTGGAAGGGAGAAGCAAGGGGAAGAAGGGGGAGAGGAAGCTCAGTGGTGGGGGGTCTCGCCGGGCCAACTGACTCCCAGCACAGTGGATGCAGGAGCCTCGGCATCCCCGGGGGGATCGGGAGGAGGGTGTGGAGGTTGAGGAAGGTGTGGAGGGAGAAGCAGGAGAGGGAGAAGGAATGGGAGGAGTGGTAGCTGGGGAGGCAGCAGGCGCTGGAGCGGCAGAAGTCAGCACGCTCTGCACTAGAGCCTGCAGGTGTTGGCAGATGGCATGGCCCTGGGTAAGCTGCTCCTGCTGGAGCTCCAGGTCTTCTTGCACCCAGTTCTGGAAGGTGCGGTGCAGGGCTTGCAGTGTTGCCAGGTGCTGCTGTCAGGACCCCGGTACTGTTTGGGTGGTCCTGTGGAGCCCTCGGGTGTGGGAGGATGTCCTGGGCAGGGTGGTGCACCTTGCACGTGCAGCTGGTGTGGCTGTGGAGAAACAAAGAGAAGTGGTCAGTTATCCCTGGGGACACAGTGGATGAACCCCAGCCCCCCTCTGCAAGGCGAGGATGACAGTTCCCTGCACCATCAGAGCCGATGTGCTTGCACAGAGGCCATGGTCAGAATGATTGGCTATCCCCGGGAGTGGGAGCTGCCCTGAGACCGCATCCATGCCTGTGCTGTGTAAAGTATGGCTGAGGTGGGGGGGAGATGTCCCCTGCCTCTGTGTAGAATGGCTTTATAGAGGGAGGGTGTCCTGCTGTGTCCCACCCCGGGATCAGAAGCATGTCATGTCTCTTCACACATGCATCTGGCTAACAGGCCAATGCCCGTGTGTGGCAGCCAGCTGGAGCCATCTGCCCAGGGGTGGCATGGCATTTGCTCGCATGGGCACAGGTTGTTGCGTGATCCGTGGTAAGCAAGGCCCATACGCATGGTCCCTGGTCCCCCCCGCCCACAGTAAGGGAACAGTGATGGCACTCACATGTTGTTGCGTCCCCGGATGACCCTGGTGACTCGGCTGCTGGGACGGCTCAGGGGCCCTGGCAGCATGGCACGCTCTATCTCAGCTCCTGCAGCTCCTGGGGCTCCTTCTCCATGCCCTGGTCAGGGCCCTCTGCTCCTGGATCGCTGCCCCCGGGGTGGCATGGACCATCCCGCTCTCCAGGATGCAGTCCAGGGCATCAAAATAGGGGCAGGTGTCTGCCCCTGTTGGGGAGCTGTCCTGTGTGGCCTTGGCATATGCCTGCCATAGTTCTTTTATTTTCATGCGCCTTTTGTGGCCATGCTGGCAGCTAACCGGCAATAGACAGCTGCGTTCCTCTGTCTAGTGCAGAGATCATGGACGTTGGAGGCCTCACTTCAAACCTCAATGCGGTCCATGATCTCCACACTAGTCCAGGAAGGCTCCTGCCTTCTCTGGCCCCTGGCTGGCTCCTGGGAGCTGGGGGACTGGGCGGTGGACGGCTGGCTGGCACTGGCTGGTTGGCTCATTGTGGGGCCACTGGGACAGGAGCAGCGACTGCTGGCAGGCCTGGAGCTGGCACGTGCACTGTGGCCAAAGTCTACTCCTTTAAGGTCTCCAGGGCTGGGGGAGAGGAGATGAGTTTTCCTGGTTTGGCCCAAAGTGGCCACCAGGGCACAGTGGGAAGGGCTGGAGGCCCCCTATTTCAAAATAAGCATCTACACAGTGCTTATTTTGAATTAGCTGTTTCGAATTTGCTGTTATTCCTCATAGAATGAGGTTTACCATATTCAAAATAAGCACGCCGCTATTTAGAATTTATTTAGAAATAGCAGTTTGGCTGTGTAGACACTAGGAAAGTTAATTCGAAATAACGGCTGTTATTTTGAATTAACTTTGATGTGTAGACATACCCTCTGGGACAATGGCAGTTGTAAGCACTAACCAAAAGAGCCAACTTAAAGCAAAGTATTTATTAGAACAAAAGCAGTTCAGAGCACATATCTTAAGCAGCCTATAAACAACACAAGCCTGCTTCCTAGATATCTACTTTTCCTCCACATGGGTACTGTACTCACAGGACTAGCTCCCTATCAATTCTTTCCCAGACCCTCTCACTGTTACCTTGTCTCCCTGTCGGAGCTCACTGGCAGGTAACCCCTGATAACTCTCACTCTCTCCCCAGCCCCTTTTGCAGAGATCAATACACCTTTTAGCTGGTTTCTAGCCTTTCAGAATGCTAAAAAAATGTCACTTCAGCCTGTAGCTTGGAAAAATGGCATTGTCTTTCAAGTGTGTGCTTGATTGTTTTTATCTGGGAAGTCATCATGCTGCTTTCACAAACAGAGTAAGGCCTCCACTGTTTTCAAGCATTATAGGCAGGGCTCGCTGAACCGTGGCGAGCCCCGCTCGCCAGCTGCACTGTCCGGTGATCTGCGTATGCGCAGATCGTTCTGCGCATGTGCAGATCACCTGAACTCGGCTCTTCCGGGTTACAATCTACTCACCACGGGCAAGTAGATTGTATAATTTGTCGAGCCCTGATTATAGGTATATTATAAATATCCCTCTATCTCTCCTCCATAACTTCTCATTGACCAAGTGGCATACAGTGTTCATAAAATTACTATAGTGCAGCACTGAAACACTGCATCTCAGTTCTACATCTTCCATAGTCTTAAGACACAACTTTAGGACTTTAGTCTGTATTTGTTCAGTCTAATGCAGTATTTGGGCATGTTCATTTTCAAAGTGTTGGTCTGAGCCAATCTTGAATTATAAAAATTCCAGATCAGAACAAAATGATGAGCAAAATCTTCGAAGTCTTTGTCCATATTAACATTGCAAATGTTTCAAAAGTAGATGTCACCTACGTTCTGATAACTGCAGATGTAGACTTATAATATCTTAAGATTTATAGAAATAAAATGCATTGTAACCCACCTGTTCTCACATTGCAGTCTTGGAACCTTTCCAATTCTTTTCCCAACTTCTGCTTTCAATTCTGGTCTGGATTAGTGGAAGCTTAAATTAGATGCCTTTATTTTCCCCACCTGTTTTTCCTCTCAGCACCCCCTTTTCATCTTCTCTCCCAAACATGCATGCACACGTTGTTTTACTGCATATTGTTGGGGCCAAACTTCTTAGCAAATTATTGTTGAGCTGGTAAACTACATATTATAACTTTAATTAAACACAGAATAAAAAGCAAGTCAAAGATGGAGCTTAATGCTGACAGTGAAGCTTTTTAAATCTTAACTTTTCACTGATGAATCCTGAGTTAATTAATATTGGGAATTCTAAAAGGGCAAACCATCTGGAAGGCTTTGTAAGAGATCTTTTCTCTGGGTAAAGTATGGAAATCATGCACTTATATAGCCCCTTCCACATGGAAATCTGAAGCCATTACAATATGAATACATTTAAATCTCAGCACCTCTGTGTGGTAAGTGTGACTCCTTTTTTACAGATAGAGAAGCTGCTACAGAGGGACTGTTTTGTGAGTGTTTTGTACTCCTTGTAGCCATTTCCAGGTGAGCAAAGTAGGCATAAAATGTTGCCACTCTGTTAAGGTTACAGTTTTCATAGGTGTAAATAATGACAGAAAGTGCACCGGAAGATAAATCAGTTCACCAAAGTATGTGGCATGGCTGGAAATAGAACCTGGATCTGTTTTCTACACTGCTTTATCCTTAAGGCTGTCCCTCGGTAATTGGTAAGTATGTCTGAGAGCTTACAAAAAACATGTGTTAGCATTTTATACCTAAACGATTTTTCACAGTAATTAAATGCTGAGTAGCACTTTTTATCTTAACCAAAAGATGTAAGCCAGCTCTAATTGGTGCTTAAGCAACAACTGCAACTTTCAGTGCATGGGAGAAAACCAATTTTATCATAATTTGGCGTCTAAAACATTAACGTATAAAGCCATATTGAAAAGCTTTGTCTTGACAGATTGTAGCTGCTGTGTCCCATAAAAGACAAGATTTGGTGCCTCTGACTTCATAGAGAGAGGAAGCACACCCCAGGGAGCAGTGAATTGGACAATGTCCTTAATGGCAGTCAGCCAAGGCAAGACACATACAACAATGCAGAAATATAAATCAGCTGTACAGGGCAGTCTATGAAACACTGTGGCTGTTATCAAGTTTGTTCATAATGAAAATGAAAAATGTGATGATCAGTTCTTTCCTCTTCTATACCTCTCCCCCCTTGTCCCTGGTCAGTCTTCTCCAAGAACTCTGACTACGGCAAACCTTATATATAAAGATGCACTGTACCCTCCAGTGACTGTGCTTCATAATACATAGAATTGAAACAGGTATTTACAAACATAATAATCAGGCTAGAGTATAGGAAAAATGGAGAAGCAGACTTCCTTCATTTGATGCTTAAAGCAGGTTCAGTGCAAAATAGCTTGGTTATCTGGTAACTTTTTCAGCTACCAGATAATTACCCAACCCATAGTTGCCATTTTTCTTGTAAAATGAATTTTCCTCCCACGCTTGCCACACACTGCTGTCTGAGACACTAGTTATTGTTCTATCATATACAATAAATTCAATAAAGTCAATAACTGGAGTACCTTATATACAATAGATTAGATGCTGGAGTAGCCACTATTTCTATAAACAACCTCCTTCCCCCATCGGGACTTTTGCTTATATATATAGCATCTCTTGATAGCAGTGGAAAGTATGTGCACATTTTGTGCGCATGCACACACACACACACACATACACACACACACACATACACACACACACACACACAGTCAAAATGTTGAAATAAAATTACTTTTGCAAAGTAAAGCACTGAATAAAAATCAGGACATGCAATAAAGTTGCCCGTATAATTGTAGGCACTTTGTGTGTATGAATTATGATATTCTTTAATTGCATGAACACATGCTATCTTTTCTACAGGACTTCTGCTTCATTCAGTATATAGGATGTTCAGGGAATGGGCAGCAGATCAATATTTCTTTTTATATCATTCAGTGTGAGCCGGTGCTGAATAGATATAGTACTTTCCTCTTGGGATCTTCTGCGGTACAAAGGCTTTACAAACATCACTAAACTTACATTTACGGTTCTCCCCTGACAAAAGAAAACATTGTCCCCATTATGTAGATGCAAAGACAAGGCCCACATACAACTTGGTTCTGCCATAATACAAACCTGAGCTGTTTCCATCTCTGCAGAAAGTAGTCTTGTGTGACTTCTGTTAGCATCCTCTAAAATGGGTACAATGGTACTTGCCTGTGCCATAAAAATAAGAGTGGGTGGCCTTGCTATGGCAGGTATAGATTTGTTTGCCCTCACCAGTGCAACAGCTGGGATTAGACCTTACAACTTCTGACTCATAGTCTAGCACCTGTTCCTAAGGCCCAAGCACAGCTGTTGAATTTTGGATGACTTTGTGCAAACTGCCATCAGTCGGGGGAAATAAATGATCACTTTTTACTGGATGTGGGAGGAGGCAACAGCCTGTCCTCTTGTACTTTGCAAAAGCAGGTGCTCTGAGTGTTGGTGCCTGGCAGGAGCAACTACAGGGATATATCAGTGAAGACTATGAAACTCTAGATTGGAGCATGCTCCGTGGAGTGAAATGTTCAAAGTGTTTTAGCATCCAGATTCATTGAAATGTTGGGGTGAATTTCTAATCATAGCATTTTCCACGTTGGCCATCTGGATTTTTTTACCTTGTTGTTGGCCTCCATGTTTGGTGCCCTTCTTGTGCCACAATTGGTGCCCTTTTCCAAAAGTGTGGGGAAAAAGGCAGGGTCAGGTGACTTGAAATTTGCCTAATAACAGTGAAGTTACTCAAGGTGTGTTCACCCACCCCTTAGTGCTATCTGCCAGGGTGCCATCCAGGTGCAGTAGCCTGACTGTTGTCTTCTCTGCTGAGCTGAGGAGCAGTCCACTGGCCCACACAGGAGCACAGCTACTAGAAACCCCCAAGGCAGAGCAGGTCTGTGGAACTCATATTTATTCCATCTATTCCATCTGTGTCTTACACACATGCACTTGTAATCATCAAACATAGGTTTGCATATTGCAGACAGGATGAGTTAAGAACAGAAGACAGAACACCAGTGAAACTTACTTACTTGTTCACCTCCACAGCTCCTGAGTCTCCTTGGATCCAGATCTTGCATCTTATGAGCATGCTTCCTGCTTCCCTTGGTTTCTGACTACATTTTCCTGTCAATAAGACATGGTAGTGTGGGTTATATTCGTTATTCATATTGTGGCTCTGTAGAGGGGTGGAATGGCCGCCCTCTGAGCCGGAAGCAGAAGAAACCCTCTGGGAGCCATTTTGGGGCCAGCCTAGCTCCGCCCCCTCACCTGACCGGAAGTCAAAGGGCGGGGCTAGGACTATAAGAAGCCTGCCTGGGAGCTCAGTCAGAGGCCAGCCTCCGAGGGAGCCAGAGGCCTGGCTGGAGCTCCTGCCTGGGGAGGCTCAGACCCGGGGTAGGCCGCCCTCAGCCACCTTCCCAGAGGCGGGCCAGAGACTCCCTGCCCCGGCTACTAAGGCCTGGCCCGGCCCGTCAGCTGAACCACTCGCGGACCCAGAGGACGGGACCGCACCGCTGGACCAGCTGGACCCCTGGTGGGTACGGGAACGCCGGGCCGGACAAGCCCCACGGGACACGACAAAGCTCCAACCTCTTGACCCCTGGATTGGGCCGCCAGCCCCTGCAGAGACGACGTGGGCCTCAACTCCCCGACAGGCCGCTGAGGCTACAGGTACTGGGGAAGGGGGGGGGAGACGAGGAGAGGCCCAGGGGGTAGCATGGGCTGAGGACAGCCCTAGGCCAGCAAGTTGCGGGCTGGAGCCCCTGCTGAGCCCGTAGCAGCGGAACGGCTGCATCCAGGGCCCCTGGGCCGGGGCGCAGTGGAGTGGGTGGGCCTGCGCCCCCTGCCACCCACTAACCGGGTGGCAGTCTCCCACCCCCCTTGCCACTGCGACGGCTGCACTGCCGGCCCCGCTCTTGAACTAGGAGCTCCTACAGACCTGTGGGTTTGTTTGCGGCCCCGCCTTGCGTTGGGGTCTGGCCAGCAGTTGCTGCCCTGCCCTGCTCGAGGGCCTGGGCATCTGTATAAGGGTTTTGGCACCCGGCCAGCGACCGGACCTTTTTAAAGGGCCAGGGCTCGGACTACGCTACGGCACGGAAGGGCCATAGGACGGACTAGCCATCCAGTATACCAAGGCGGAGGATTCGCCTCCTAAAGGCCGGCTGGCCTATAACGAACCTTCCCCCGGAAGGGGGAAAAGCTCAGGCTATTGTGGACATTGCCGGAGGGCAGTGTCCCGAAGAGACCGCGCCACCTGCCGGCAGATATAATTCCCCGAGCAGACGGCAGGGGCGCTGTGGTGGAGCGGAAAGCCCGCTACAAATGGTGGAGAAGGTGGGCACTCCGACCCCGCCCCTGATGTAAGGGGCTGAGTGTGTGCCTCAGTGGGGTTAAAAAAAAAAAAAAAAAAAAAAAAAAAAAAATGTGGGGTTAGTTTTTTTTTTTTTTTGGTGGTTGGGGTTTGTTGGGGGTTTTGTGTTCTGTTCTCCAAAGCCAGGATGGAACTGGACAGCGTGGTGAAGGCGGTGGCGGAGTGCCAGAACCAACAACTGCAACAACTGGTGGCCCGACACTGGCAGATGGCTCAGCAACTGGTCACACAACACGGGCAGTTGGTACAGCAGCTAGGGCTTCAGTTCCAGCACCTCCAGGCGCTGCAACACCAACACCTCCAACAATTGCTCAGTTCCTGGACTCAGCCCCACAGGTCAGTACCGGGACCGGCCCCTGGGCCCGCCTACCCGGCTGGAGGGATTCGGGCCCCGAGGGGTGAGGCGGTAAGTCCACCCGAAACTGGCATGGGGCAAATGGACAAGGTGGGGCCTAGGGACATTACTAGTCTAGGGGCGTGCTCTGCAGCACCCCGACCCAGGACGCTCAGTCCCACGCCCTCTTCCCCGTTGCGATTCCCGACAGCCCCCGAGAGGGGACGGTTACCTCCGAAGGGCTTGGACCAGGGGGTGACGGAACCACCCAAGGGGTGGCAAGGGAGCTGTCTGGAGGTAGGGTGCGACTACGGACCAAGGGGACCCGAGCAGAGTTACATCCTACCGGTCAACCAGGTGGAATTTGTGCTCCAAGCGCCGACGGATACAGATAAGGTGGCCGTCCTTCTGGACTCCGGCTGTGCGCAGACTCTGGTGCGACACGACCTCCTGCCGGAGGGCCTGAAGCCAGAGGGGGAGCTGTACCTGCGTTGTGTACACGGCGATGTGAAGGCCTATCCCCGTGCAAAGGTCAGACTTACTATACAAGGGAGGTCAGCAGAAATGATCATAGGGGTAGCGGCGACACTCCCATACCCGATTGTCCTAGGCCGCGACTGGCCCGGATTTGCAGATTTGATGCGCGAAGTCACTCGCAAGGGAGCGGCCGGTCACGGAAAGGTAGAGGGAACCCTGCTGGGAGAAACGCTGCCGGCGGACAAGCCCGAAGAGGCAGCTGCGGAGGAGGAGGAGACACCGGCAGGTGAAGAGCTCGACAGGGCGCAGGCGCCAGTGGAGGCCAGTGCCCCGGCCCTGGCCCTGACAGACTTTCCCCGGGACCAGAGGGAGGACCCGACCCTGAGGGCAGCATATGAGCAGGTAGCCGCGATCGATGGCAGCGTGGTGGACCCCCAGAGGGCAGCCCAGTGGCCCCATTTTGAAATAAAAGGCGACCGCCTCTATCGGGTGGTGCAAGACCCCCGGACTCAAGAGATCAAGACCCAGATCCTTGTGCCCCGGGTCCATCGCCGGGCAGTATTGCAATTGGCCCACGATATTCCTGCCGCTGGGCACCTGGGAACTGAAAAAACATTGGCGAGAGTACTGTCCCGGTTTTTTTGGCCCGGGGTGCACCGGGAGGTACGAGACTATTGCCAATCTTGCCCAAACTGCCAGTTAGCCTCCGACCCGGGAGTGCCGCCGGCCCCGCTCGTCCCCCTGCCGGTAGTGGGGACTCCTTTTGAAAGGGTGGCAATTGACCTGGTGGGCCCGCTGCCCAAAAGTAAAGCGGGGTTCCGCCACATTTTGGTTTTAATGGACTATGCCACCAGATTTCCTGAAGCCATACCACTGAGGAACACCTACGCCCGAACCATCGCCTCCGAGCTGGTAAAAATCTTTGCTCGGGTTGGGCTTCCTCGAGAGCTCCTCACGGATCAAGGGACTAATTTTACATCGCAGTTACTCCGACAGGTGTGTGCCATACTGGGGATCCGTAAATTACAAACCTCAGTATACCATCCCCAAACCGACGGGTTGGTGGAACGCTTTAACCGGACTCTAAAGGGGATGCTACGGCGGTTTCCTCAAGCAGAGTTGCAACAGTGGGACCTGCTGTTGCCTCCCCTGCTGCTTGCAGTCCGGGAGGTGCCCCAAGCGTCGACCCAATTCTCCCCCTTCGAACTCCTATATGGGTATCGTCCCCGGGGAGTCCTGGATCTCGTGAGGGAAACCTGGGAGCAAACCCCTTCAACCTCACAGGGCCTATTACAGTATGTTTTTCAGCTCCAGGAACGAATAAGACAAGCCGGAGCCCTGGCACAGGAAAACCTACAAGCGGCTCAGGCCCGCCAAGAGCTGAACTACAACAGACGAGCCCAGGAAAGAAGTTTTAAACCGGGGGATCGGGTACTACTCCTCCTCCCCTCAGAGGAGTCGAAATTTCTAGCACGTTGGAAAGGACCCTATGAGATCACCCGCCAGGTTGGGCCGGTGAACTATGAGATTTATCAGCCGGACCGGAAAAAGAAAACTCAGATCTTCCATGTAAATTTCCTGAAGCCTTGGCGAGAACGGGAGGCCCTGATGATCACCCCCTACCCGTCAGAACCTGCGTTAGGGCCTGAAATCCCCGAACTGGCAGAGGAACAGGAACCACAGCTTGGAGACACCCTCTCGGAGACCCAAGTGAAACAAGCCCGCCGTCTCATCTTTGCATTCCAGAAGACCTTTACAACCCGACCTGGACGTACCGTGGTGATAACGCATAGGATTCAGACCCCTCCAGGCCAGGTCGTGCGGGAAGGGACTCGTCCTCTCCCTCGCCGGATGCGGGAGGTAGTCGAGAAAGAGGTACAGTCTATGCTGCAACTGGGAGTGATAGAGCGCTCTAAGAGCGAGTGGCGTAGTCCAATTGTACTCGTACCAAAGCCGGACGGTAGTGTCCGCTTTTGCATCGATTTTAGACGGGTAAACGCTATTTCAAAGTTTGACGCCTACCCCATGCCACGAACGAATGAACTTCTGGACCGCCTAGGGACGGCCAAATTTATATCCACCCTTGATCTGACAAAGGGATATTGGCAGATCCCCTTGGATCCAGAGTCAAGAGAAAAAACGGCTTTTTCAACCCCCTCAGGACTGTTCCAATTTACACGAATGCCCTTCGGACTTCATGGCGCACCCGCAACCTTTCAGAGAATGATGGACCGTTTGCTAGCACCACATACAGCGTATGCTGCCGCCTATTTAGATGATGTGGTAATTTATAGCCAAGATTGGGAGGAACATCTCTTGCGGGTAGCGGCCGTCATGCGGACCCTTAGAGATGCAGGCCTGACCGCCAATCCAACAAAATGTAAAATTGGCTGGCAGGAAACAACTTACCTGGGGTACCAACTGGGAAGGGGCCTAATCCGGCCGCTAGTGGGAAAGGTGGAGGCAATCCAAAACTACCCAGCGCCGACCACTAAGAAAAAAGTACGGCAATTTTTGGGTTTGGCCGGATATTATCGCCGCTTCGTGCCGCAGTTCGCGACCCTAGCGGCGCCCCTCACTGCGCTCCTTACAAAAGACCGGCCTCAAAGGGTCACCTGGACGGCCGAGTGCGAAGCCGCTTTCCAGAACCTAAAAGCGGCTCTTTGTAGTGAGCCGGTTCTATTTAGCCCTGACTTCTCCCGACCATTCATTGTCCAGACAGATGCATCGGACTACGGACTTGGAGCGGTGCTGTCTCAAGAAGTTGACGGAGAAGAACACCCAGTGCTGTATATCAGCCGAAAATTGTTTCCTCGGGAACGCAGTTACGCCGTAATCGAGAAAGAGGCCCTAGCGATAAAATGGGCCATCGAGGCCCTGCGATATTACCTCCTTGGAGACTCTTTTATCCTTTTTACAGATCATGCACCCCTACAATGGCTCCATCAGATGCGGGACACCAACAGCCGTATTATGAGATGGTACCTGGCCCTCCAACCGTATGTATTTACAGTGAAACACCGAGCGGGGAGGGACAACGCAAATGCAGACGCCCTGTCCCGCATAGAGAAAGAACAGAAGCCCAGTCCCGGAAACCGGGAACTGGACTTAAGGGGGGAGGAGTGTAGAGGGGTGGAATGGCCGCCCTCTGAGCCGGAAGCAGAAGAAACCCTCTGGGAGCCATTTTGGGGCCAGCCTAGCTCCGCCCCCTCACCTGACCGGAAGTCAAAGGGCGGGGCTAGGACTATAAGAAGCCTGCCTGGGAGCTCAGTCAGAGGCCAGCCTCCGAGGGAGCCAGAGGCCTGGCTGGAGCTCCTGCCTGGGGAGGCTCAGACCCGGGGTAGGCCGCCCTCAGCCACCTTCCCAGAGGCGGGCCAGAGACTCCCTGCCCCGGCTACTAAGGCCTGGCCCGGCCCGTCAGCTGAACCACTCGCGGACCCAGAGGACGGGACCGCACCGCTGGACCAGCTGGACCCCTGGTGGGTACGGGAACGCCGGGCCGGACAAGCCCCACGGGACACGACAAAGCTCCAACCTCTTGACCCCTGGATTGGGCCGCCAGCCCCTGCAGAGACGACGTGGGCCTCAACTCCCCGACAGGCCGCTGAGGCTACAGGTACTGGGGAAGGGGGGGGGAGACGAGGAGAGGCCCAGGGGGTAGCATGGGCTGAGGACAGCCCTAGGCCAGCAAGTTGCGGGCTGGAGCCCCTGCTGAGCCCGTAGCAGCGGAACGGCTGCATCCAGGGCCCCTGGGCCGGGGCGCAGTGGAGTGGGTGGGCCTGCGCCCCCTGCCACCCACTAACCGGGTGGCAGTCTCCCACCCCCCTTGCCACTGCGACGGCTGCACTGCCGGCCCCGCTCTTGAACTAGGAGCTCCTACAGACCTGTGGGTTTGTTTGCGGCCCCGCCTTGCGTTGGGGTCTGGCCAGCAGTTGCTGCCCTGCCCTGCTCGAGGGCCTGGGCATCTGTATAAGGGTTTTGGCACCCGGCCAGCGACCGGACCTTTTTAAAGGGCCAGGGCTCGGACTACGCTACGGCACGGAAGGGCCATAGGACGGACTAGCCATCCAGTATACCAAGGCGGAGGATTCGCCTCCTAAAGGCCGGCTGGCCTATAACGAACCTTCCCCCGGAAGGGGGAAAAGCTCAGGCTATTGTGGACATTGCCGGAGGGCAGTGTCCCGAAGAGACCGCGCCACCTGCCGGCAGATATAATTCCCCGAGCAGACGGCAGGGGCGCTGTGGTGGAGCGGAAAGCCCGCAACAGGCTCCCTTTTATTTATGTAAGAGCTTTGGGCTCTGGCTTATGCCATATATCCATCCTGTTGGCAACTGAGCCTGTCTTGTGCTGCTTTAGTTAAGGTGTGGATCTTTGTATAGTACACTTATGTTTTTGTTAATAAAGCCACTTGTTTGCACCTTGTACACTAGTCAAATCTTATCTCACAAACTGAGCAGGGAAATGATTAGATGTGGGTGGGGCCGGAGAATCTGAGCTTAGCCCCTTCTGAGGTCAACACACAGTTCTAAAGCTAGCAAAAAGCTCTGTGCATGTACAAATGTCCATTTTTACTCTACTTTTAGATGGACTGTCATGGGGAGATCAAAAGACTCCTCTCTAATTTCCAGGCTACCCCGTGGCCACATTTCTAGCCCCTGATCCAAAGTATAGAGTCTCTAGAGCTTCTCAAAGATCAGTTCTAAGAATGTAACATAGGGGAACGTGTTTTACCAAATCTTGCCCTTAAAAACAGCTAAAAATGTCAGTCAAGTCTTCCCCCTGCCCAGCCTCCCCAAAAATTAACCTGGAAGGAGAACCTAGCATAGAAAATTTCATCCAAACAGTTAAACTTTGCCAAGTTATAAGCCCCCACTGATATAAAACGTTAGACAACTTTCGTTACATGTTTTGCTGCTAGAAGTTATTTTGAGCTCATCTTTAACTGATATGAATAAAAGTGTGTGTGGACTTCATTCCTTTGATAGTCTAATTATAGAATGCACGATGTCTTGATCTATCAGACCCCATGTAATCTTACTCATTTCAAGGTAGTTGCATGGGATGCAAGTAGAGGGTAGAGTTTGTCTTGTCTTCATCTAAATCTGAAAACAATTAGTAGTTCAGAAAGTGACAGTCAACACCGTGCTACAGATTAGAGCAGGTGAAAGGTCTGTTTGTTGACAGTGAGAACATGTCATTTCAAACATTTCTTCATTGACAAGCAGTTTTTGTTCATTTCTTCACTGACAAGCAGTTCATTGACAAGCAGTTTTAAAAACCTCACCACTTTCTACAACACTAAGAAAATGACTATCTTTATTAAGACAAATATAAAACAGAATGTATAAAAAGCCAGACATTTTCATGTGTAAAAAATGTTTTGGGCACTAAAGAAAAAGGATTTCCCCCCCCCCACAATATGTAATGTTGATTGTGGACATAGTTGCAATAGGATGTCATTAAGGACAAGAATTTAGCAAGATACAAATAAGGAGCGAATAAGAATGTCCAGAGTTAGAATTGTGGATTTGAAGAAAGTTCAGTGATTGAGGCAGGCAGAAAAATTCCTGTTTCAGAGCATCTACCTCTAAGGGTACGTCTAGACTACATGCCCCTGTCGCCAGAGGCATGTAGATTAGGCTACCAGGCATAGGAAAATGAAGCGGCGAGCCGACAAACAGCTGATCAGCCATGTAAATTTAAATGAAGCGGCGATTATTTAAATCGCCGCTTCATTTTCCTATGCCTGGTAGCCTAATCTACATGCCTCTGGCGACAGAGGCATGTAGTCTAGACGTACCCTAAATGTGCTAGTCACTGAGACAGGATACTACTAGGGAAGGAGTCTGAGCCAGTATGCTAGTTCCCGAGTACAATTTCTTAAAAGCCAACACATTCAATACAAATGGTAACAGGAAAAATCTTTGCTCTTGAATAAAATGAGCACTCCACCAAAATGCCCACTGCCCTGCCCCCTTGCAAAATCCAGAGAAAACATATGGGCTCCGCATCATGACCTGAAGCTCCATAGACTGACTCTGTCAGAATAGAGAACACAAATTACATGACTGTGTGTTTCCCAAAACATTTGAAGCTTGAGGGTAGAAACCCCGGCTAGTTGTGCTTGGGACAAACCTGGCCCTCAACCAAAGTGATCTGGGGACCTTGCAGAATTTCCCTTCCCACTTATTAGTTTCCTCCTACAGAATTTGCTCACAGCAGAGACTCTCGTAACAATGTTACAGGATAAGTTGCTTTCTTATAGCACTTAGCAAGGAATTTTATTAGTCCATGGAAAATAGTATTATTGCTAAAGCTTCTTCATTTCTGTCTGGCTTGCTATAGAACATTTGCCTAGAGCTTCTGCCCTTTTCTTCTAGTTACAGATAAAAAGAAAACACTATGCATAATCTCAAAGAGGTGATGCTCCCTATTTTAATAGTGCTGGGCTTCCTGCATTTGAGGTGTAGGAGGAGAGCCTTCCTCTTGCTTCCAGATCTCTGAGATATGGAGGGGATCTTTAACGTGATGGTCCCAGTGCTTTTCTTACCTGAACCCCAGTTGCAGGGATGTTGGTCATGGAGAGGGCCTATAAGACTCTTTGATCCTTAGATGACTATCAGTCAACTGTAGATTAACATAACATGGACTATACCCACTGTATCCCTGCACTTGTTCTTTAAAGCCACTCACTAACTCTTTCCCCTGGAACCTGGGTGAATTTCTGCATCTGTATATGTCAGAATTCGGCTTCCTGGTCCTCTTCCTGGTGAAGAAATCAACTAAGATAATTAATAATCTCCAGGGCTATGGTCTGAGAGGTTTATGGAGCTCCATGTAGATAAAAAGGGCCCTGAGATATAATAAAATAGAAGTAACTTAGTACAGTTAAATAGAACAGTTTGAATATAAATGTACACTTACCGGTAATTTCTCACTTACTATCTCAGTATTCTGTGGTTTGATTTGATGTCTTTGCCAGCTAAAATTTTTGAACATAAATTTGACCCACTCCATTCACTTATCTGTTTAAATTAAATTTTCTCTGGTGTGGTTTATTAAATTGAGGAGAGACCAAAAATAGGCAAATGACTTGTGCAGAAGGCTCTATTCTATACTTGAGATCAAAACCACTTTAATTTCAATGTATAAATCCCAGCACCTCAGTACCAACGGAGCATGGAAATTATTTGTAAATGTCAACCTGGGATATCTTTTAAAAGGGGACTGATTCAGCAGAGCAATTAAGCATAGCTGCCCTGAGACCCTGTTGCATGTATAAGACCTGGTGTGATGGATGTATAAACTCAGCACAAGTCAGGAAAAAATTAAAGGGTTTCTGGGGCAACCTACTCGATCCTATACTATGATCCCTAGAGTGGGTGCCAGGCTTTGAGGGAGGAGCTCAGTACGCTTGGGGTCTAGTTGGAAAGGAAAGCAAATCTTAAACTCTCTCTGCGATAGGGAAGGCTGGATGGCCTCAGTCACCAATGAAGAATGCTGTCTACCAGGATGTTCCTGAGGAAAAGTAGGTCTTATCCAAGATGATTGCCTTGGCGACCAGAGACTTACTTAGACTTATCCAAG
Source organism: Pelodiscus sinensis (assembly GCF_052426305.1). Lineage (NCBI taxonomy): Eukaryota > Metazoa > Chordata > Testudines > Trionychidae > Pelodiscus > Pelodiscus sinensis. The sequence continues at coordinate 70,771,375 of NC_143052.1, forward strand.
TCCAGGAGGGGTAGAAGCATTTCTTACTTGGACGTTCCACAGGAGGAGTTAAGAAGCATACATTGTTGTGTGTTTATTTTGGACTTTGGGTACATTGGAAGGGATGGGAATTTTACAGGACCTAACAAGGATAAGCTGGAGGCTAGACAGCTCAGCTTAAGCTGAGGAGGGAAATGGAGGTAGAGTGCTGTTGCCCTATGCTACTCCATAAGACAGGGGTAGGCAATAAACAGCTTGCCAGCTGGACACAGTTCTTTAGGGTTAGGCTCTGGTGGGCCATCAGTGCTTTATTTACCTGAGTAGCTGCAGGTGTGGCTGCTTGCAGCTCTCGTTGGCCATGGAACGCCATTTCAAGAGTCATTTTTTTGTCAAAGTGAGTAGAGGGATGAAGTATTAATGTCTAGCTAATGTGTGTTTTATTAAAATCCGCTACTGTGGAAATAGCACAAAATGCTGAATCCAGTTGCAAACCAAAGTGTTCAGGAGAACGTAGAGTCACAGAAGAGTAGGTTCTTGAGAAGCCATCTCAATTCACTTATCTACTCAAGGCAGGACTATGTAATGAATAGATCATTCCTGACAGTTCACTTTTTAAGGGGCTGTATTTTGGATTTTAGATAATTGAAGATCTCCCGGTTAAGCCTGGATGGTCTCTTGCCACACTGCCTATCTTTCCAATACAGTAGGATCATTTCCTTTTTCACTCTTCATAAAGTCTTTTTTGAAAAACTACCAACTCTCACTTTTTTCCCCGAGACTTGCTTCCCATGGGTTCTAAGTCACTAACTCTCTGAGTTTGCTAAACTATGCCATTGTCTTTTCTATCATTCCTTAGAATCATGAACATGAAGATGATGCTTTATTGTGCTTTCCATCCAAGGATCTAGGTAGTTTACCAGCATTAACAAATGATCTTCAGCACTTGTATTATATAGGTAGCAGGCAACATTATGTCAGTGGGACCTACCACCTCCTGGAGTAGAGGGAGTATCTATGCAGATGGGAGATCTCCTATCAGTAGAGGTAGCATCTTCACTGGGTGCTAGAAAAGCATCCTGTCTCATAGGGAATCCAGATTTTAAAATTGGCGTGAAATTATTGAAATAGTTAACGCTGCTTTCAACTTATACATTCTCTTTAAGAATGACTAAGCTTATGTCACAATCTTATTGCTGTTTTCTGAAGTATTTATTGCACTGTGAGAGGTACAAGTTTATTTTTCCATTTAATGACCTAATGCAACGCTCAGGCTTTGCTTCACTCCTAAGTTACTTGCTCATCCAAGCTCATGGAAAATGTCATTCTTTGAATTTTTGAATATATTTTTTCCTTGGAAAAGGTAAAGTGTTTGACATATCCATAGATAGAATTCAAAGATGAAGATTTTAGTGTTGATTTTATCCTTTTACATCACGTAACCAGGCTCTGATTGTCTAATTATCAGTTTATAAAGAGATAACTCTCACTCTGTCAAGGGGGAGAAATATAGCTAATGATTTTAGTTTATTACCCTTTTATTGTGTGATGTTATCATTAATCAATATTACCTGTATTCATTGTAAAGTCACTAGAGTTAATTTGTAGGATTAGAAAAGTATCAGACTGAACAGTATTTAGAGAAACCAAGTACTAGACATGAGTAAGACAAGCTAAAGTGCAAGAACCTGTAAGCTAAAGCCTGTAAAACTTAGCTTAGCTATTTTGGGCCTTGGAGACAAGAAATGATGGCATACACCAATGGCTGAGAAATAACCCACAAAACTATGGGAAAAGAGGTACCATCTGGTAATAGTGCAAGTGCAGCTCGTAAGATTACATTTAAATTATACACTGCTATAAAAACAAATACTGTCTCCAACTTAGCCACAAGAAAAAGGTAATTTGTCAATACTAATGTTAACCTACACAGTCTATATCATTCATGCACTACATTTATTTTATACTATCATGTACATGTATTTATCAATGTGTAGAGCTGACAGACCTTAATCTTTGGCAAAAGGGATTGAACCAGTGAATGTAGGGCTACCTACCTCTACCACATGAGCTAAACTCCAGCTAGTACACAGCTAGAGCTGTAGAGTAGACTTCACTATCCTTTCTCAGTGATCTCAGTGCCTCTGGGTTGCATCTATAAAGATTAATCTGATTCATATACACACTGGAATCTTTTATTGCATCTACTCCCCTTTAAATCTTGGCAGAACTTATGCTTTTAAACATAAGAATTCAGGTCAAGAATATTAAAACATACTTAATTATGAATGACATATAATTTGCAAATAAAGGAAAAAGTATTATATGGGTCCACGCCAGTGCCAACACGACAATGTTAAATTAAATTAAATGTAAGTTGGTGATGAAGGAGGAAAAGATTGGAAATTACCATCTTTGGGTGCATCTACACATGACCCGTACCTCAAAATAGCTTATTTCAAAATTTGGCACTGTCTACACAGCACCAAATTTCAAAATAAAGCACTATTCTGATACGTCCCTTAACCCTTGTGGAACGAAGGTTACAGGGATGCCGGATCAGTGCACTTGTTATTTCGAAATATATTTTGAAATAATGGTTGCATTTAAAGATGCAGAATTGCTATTTTGGGATACCTCCAGTATCCTGAAATAGCCCTGCTGTCTAGATGTAGCCTCTATGTCCTACTCCTGCTGAAGTTGGTGGCAAAACTCTCATTTAGGACACTGAAGATAAGAGTAGTTCCTTACATTTCATATAGCACAGTTGACTAAAAGTCTCAGAGGGGTAACTGTGTCAGGGTATGTCTACAATACAAAGTTAATTCGAACTAACAGACGTTAGTTCGAACTAACTTTCATAGGCGCTACACTAGCGCTCCGCTAGTTCGAACTTAATTCGAACTAGCGGAGCGCTTAGTTCGAACTAGGAAAACCTCATTTTATGAGGATTAAGCCTAGTTCGAACTAGCTAGTTCGAATTAAGGGGTGTGTAGCCCCTTAATTCGAACTAGTGGGAGGCTAGCCCTCCCCAGCTTTCCCTGGTGGCCACTCTGGCCAACACCAGGGAAACGCGTCTGCCCCCCTCCCGGCCCCGGACCCCTTAAAGGGGCACGGGCTGGCTACGGTGCCCGAGCCAGGTGCAAGCCTGCCAGCACCCAGCCAGCAGACCCTGCTCCTGGCATGGATTGAGTCACCCACCCGATGCCCCCCAGCCCTCCCCCTCTTCCCGGGACCATGCTGGCGGCTCCCGGGAGCTTGCCCGGGACCGCAAGAGGCGGGCACCCGCCTGGGCTAGTGCAGACATCGTGGACCTTGTCCACGATCTCCGCACTAGGCACAGGAAAGTGGCCGTCTAGGGCAGGAGAGCTGCCAGCCTGGCCACCCAGGAGCAGGTGTGGAAGAGAATCAAAGGGGTCCACTGAGACCCCCGACCCTGAGCCCTGAGCTTATAATGGCTGTCCTGGGTCAGACCAAAGGTCCATCTAGCCCAGTAGCCTGTCTTCCGACAGCGGCCAACCCTAGAGACCCTGGAGGGGATGGACCGAAGACAGTGACCAAGCCATTTGTCTCGTGCCATCCCTCTCCAGCCTTCCACAAACCTTGGGCAGGGACACCACTCCTACCCCCTGGCTAATAGCACTCCATGGACCCAATCTCCATGACTTGATCTCACTTCCCTTTAAACTCTGTTCTAGTTCTAGCCTTCACAGCCTCCTGCAGCAAGGAGTTCCACAGGTTGACTCTTTGCTTTGTGAAGAACAACTTTCTGTTACTAGTTTGAAGCCTGCTACCCATTCCTTTCCTTTGGTGTCCTCTAGTCCTTCTATTATGGAAACTAATGAAGAACTTTTCTGTATGCACCCTCGCCCCCCAACTCCTGCTTTTAGAGACCTCTATCCTGTGCCCCCTCAGTCTCCTCTTTTCTAAGCTGAAAAATCCCAGTCTCTTTAGGCTCTCTTCATATGGGACCTGTTCCCAACCCCTGATCATTTTAGTTGACCTCCCCTCTCCCAGCCTCTCTCTTCCCCTCTCCCACCTCCTTTTCCCAGTCTCCCCCAGTTTTGTTCAATAAAGACAGATTCCATTTTGGAAGACACGTTATCTTTATTTTGTATATCAAGAAGAGGGGCTAGGGAAGGGTAAGTGGAAGGAGGTGAGGGAGGAATGGGGCACGAGCCCCCGATGGGGAGGACTGGGCTGGCTCTGCGGGCTTCTGGGGGTGGAAGCTCTCCTGCAGCCCCCCAATTGCCCCCTCTCCCCAGATGGCAGCCTGCGGCAAGTGCAGCCGGGCTGATGGCCGAGTGCTGTGATGTGCCCAGTGTGGGTAGTCCGGGCACTCCAAGCCAGGACTGCTTTGCAAGTGGGGCACCCCTGAGAACTGTCTGTCTGGGGTGGGGGTCGGGACCCTTTAAGCACAGCCCTCGGCTAGCCTGAGACAGCATCTCCACGCTCTAAGTCCTCCTCTGATGCCCTGCCGGCACTGCTTCCGGCCATCCTTAAGCCCGGTTCAGGGTCCACTTAATGTGGACATGCTAGTTGGAATTAGCAAAACGCTAATTCGAACTAGTTTTTTAGTCTGGATCTGTTAGTTCGAATTAGCTTAGTTCGAATTAACTAATTCGAACTAAGTTAGTTCGAATTAACGTTGTAGTGTAGACGTACCCTTAGTCTGTAACTTTAAAAACAATGTGTAATCCTGTGGCTCTTTAGAGACAAAAATATATATGTAGTATTGTGAATTTTTGTGGGCAAAACCCACTTCTTCAGATGAGCTTGAGAGAAGCGAATGCATAGTTGACTAAATGCATACAAAAGGGCTTTTTCTCACAGCAATGCATGGGAAATACAGGGGACTGGTAACTCCTATGAATGGCACAGAAGTAGTGTAAAGCTCCAATGAATTGATGAACAAGGAGATTTGAAGTGAGCAAAATTGCATACTGTATGATTCATGTAACCTTTAATAAAAATAAATGTTATCACTAGGGAAGTTCAGAGAAAGTGTGTATTTTAATGAAGAACAGAAAGAAACTTCCTTGCTAAGAAATTAAAAACATGGATATCTATCAAATAGAGCATGTAAGTATGATAATACTCTGAAGAAAAAGAAAATAAATCTTCTGGCTGGCATAACGCTAGTTGTGCTGTGGTTTTTTATTATTTTGTTACTTCTGGTTGCCACAGGTCACACTTAATATCACCAAGAATATGTGACCTGCCCCAGAGAAATACAACACAATTTACAGATACAGCTGCATGGAAGAAGGGGGGAAAAAGTCCCCAAAGGCAGCTCAGATTCTGTAGCAGTGAATTTACACTACATACACATGATGGCTACTTTGAAGCCTATATTTGCAAGCTGTTCTTTCCTAAGAAGTGATGTCATTTGTCTCAGCCTTTCAGAAAAGCTGCCAAAGTCAAGTGCATATGAACAAAACCCTCAAATTCGTTCATCTGTCATATGTTAATCCCACATTCAATTGAACAAGGATACCCAGAATTGTCCTTTGCTTTAATAATCAACTTAAAAAGTCTACAAAAAATGTGACTTGGAATCAATATTTCTAAAATTCACAACATCTCTTGTTTTCCTTTTGCTTTAACAATTGTTACAGGTCCAGCACACACCTACACTCCAGCCCTATGTTTTACATGTGAGATTGGGAACTGTTTCTTTAAATGTGTAGCAGGAGGCGGGACTGAGGAAAGCTCTAGTTAGATGCTCTAGAGTGATGTGCAGAGAGGGTATGTGCAGCTTTAGGAGAAATGTTTCTGAATTTAAATAAAAGTTCTTTCTTGAAGAAAATGTTCACATGACACAACCTAGTGTTTAACAATGCCGTCAATGAAGTCAGTAGGTTTACTGCCATTGTTTTCAGCTGATCTGATCTAGCATTCTTTGTGCATCAAAAGTTCCTTATAAGCAATGAAAATCTTGGCTGTACAGCAGACTCTTAGTTTCATACATTTTACTGTAACAGTGCAGATTAGCACCAGTACAAAATGGGGCCTGAGCACCATAAATGTGTGTTTCATTTTACCCCATATCCCTCTGGTTTAGTTCATTTTAGGGCTAAAATTAGTACTGTGATTCTGAAAACACTCTTTCTCCCCAAAACTTCAGTGATGTTTGCCTCTAGGCTATTGGTTCAGGCCCATTATTAGACTTAAACACATAATAGAGTGTTTTAAGGTAGTCATCCTGGCTACCACTGGAAAGAAAACTTCTGAGCCTCCAGGGACATAAAGAAGGTCAGAGAGAATGTGTCTGCAGTTTAAGGTCACTAAGAATTGATTTCCACATTTCATTTGTTTGAAATATGCAATGACAAACATAAAATATCAAGTAGAAACTAAAATCACCACCACCAAGAAAGGAATATATTGTGTCACTCATTAATGTGAGGTAGAAAAGGAAAACCACAAATTAAAGTATTTCTAAAGAAGGGCTTGTTTTATTTCAGTACAAAGGAACTTAAAGACAGGAACTTGACCATTGATATTGTATGTAAATGTTTACAAGAGACACAAACCTCTCTGAATTTTGGTAACTAAAACATAGACAAGTAATGAAAGATGCACAAGTAGTCTGCTTTTAGCATTTGCTGTAACTGATCAACTTTAACAAGTTTTTGTTTGTTCCATCCAATTAACCGTCTCCAGTATAAAAACTTTTGCTTCAAAGCAATATCAAAGCATCTTTCAACCTGACTGGAAATGCAAACCTGGGCTGAACTGGCTTCAAGTCAACACTGAAGCAGAAGACCACTTGTGACTATAGTCTGAAGGAAAGAAAACCCAGTTTTAGCATTTCTGTCTCAAATAACTCTTTACAAAACCCTTTGAGGGGTCCATATTTGAAATTCTTGGAGTCAATGAGTGTTTTAACTGACTAGATGCCTCAAGGGCCTTAAATATACAAACATGAATCCTGCCTTGTTGAGATTCATGTTATGAAGCATGGTGGAGCTTCTGTAGCCCCTTCTGGTTTGGTGGAAACATCAGAGGAGATTTTTTTCCTTCTCTCCCCCAGCCACAGCATGAAAAATCTGACTCCTGCAATGGAAGAGATCTTTTATCAAAGACATGTTGCACAGTTAAGGCCAAGCTTGGAGAAAAGCAAATTTTTTATTAGCTCCTGAAAGGTACAAAGTACTTCAGAAATGTAAATGCAGTTAAACATTAATGGAAGAGTTGTATCGGTTACATTTCACAATAGAGACTAATTACACAATAGTTAAATTGCAGTTTCAGTGAAATTACTGTGTTTATACTTACAGATGCCTGTGTATATAATTCCTATAAACAAGTTAATGTCTGTATTTATAACTCCTATAAGCAAGTTAATGCTTACCTCAGATAGTTAGTATACCTGGATTCTAAATATATTCATTAAGCATGAAATTAAATGGGTGACAAGTAATTGAGTCATGTAAATAGCCTAACTAAAGTATTCAAAAAGCATAAACAAAGTCTAATTGAAATGCAATTGCAGTACAATTATAGTGTAAGTTGGAACCACTATGTAATATATCCTTTAAACAAGGTATTGCAAGGGTGTTTTGTATTGTTTTTAAAATTAACATTGACACTAAAGGAAGTGTACAAAAAGCACTCGTAAGCTAACCTTATTTCATGATAAAGATGCAAAGCACTGGTACAAGTAATTACCACTTGTTTCAAAAATCAGTATCTATTAATTTTTCTAAATAGTGAAGATCTATTGGTTTAGGACTGATAACCTGTGGTGAGCACAGAATAAATAAAAAACGATGTTTGTCATGTCACAGTTTCAGAATACAGAAACCAAGAATGCTCGCTGGGAGAAGTTTTCGGAAGGTTTCATAGAAAAAGAACACCAAATTCAGAAATTTTTAAAGCCAGATGCTCAGTATTCCCTCTAATGTTTCCCACCCCTGAGCAGAACAAATTTTGTAAATAAAAACAAGCACACAGTCTAAATCTTAAACCTGATTCCACTAAGCTGTACATTTTAGATCAAGCAATGTTCTCACTCCACTGGATGTTACAGTGCTTAATGCACAGACTTTCTCCCCAATCCTGGTCCAGTCTCCTCAGATGATCTTTGTCTTCTGGGAGTTCCAGTGTCTTAGGATATGTCTATACTACAGAGGTTTTTTTTTGAAAAACAGCTGTTTTTCCGAACAAACATTAATTATGTCCACACTGAAATTGCATTCTTTCGAAAGAAAATCAAAAGAACAGAGGGGTTTTTCCGGCAGTGGTAAACCTCTTTCTACGAGGAAGAAGCCTTTTTCCGAATGAGCTCTTTCGGAAAAAGGCGTATGGACAGGGAGGAGGGTTCTCTTTCAAAAGGAGAGGCCTCCAGGAAATAACACAGGTGCCCTGGTGGCCACTCTGTCCAAAGTAATCCCAATTCTATAATTCCTGTCTCCTGGCCCCTTAAAGCTGCAGGCACCCTGGACGAGCCTTGTACCAGGAAGCCGGCCCTAGAGCAGCACCCCGACCATGCGGCTCTTCCTGCCCCAGGCCTGCTCACCGATGGCACAGCCACAAGCCCCCTGACACCGCTCTGGCCCTCGCAGGGAGCATGAGCAGGGCTCCCAGGACTCTTCCAGGGGTAGCAAGCAGTGTGCACCCTTCTGGTCCAGAGTGGAGATCCTGTTCCTCCTTGAGCTGTGGGGCAAGGAGGAGACACTACAGGATCTCTGATCCAAGTGCCAGAATGCCAACCTTTATAGGCACATAGCCGAGTCCCTGGCGGAGCACAGACATCCACCCTGGACCTTGAAACAGGTCTGGAGTAAGGTGAAAGAGCACCGCCCAGGGATACGTGAGGGCCAGAGAGCACAGCTCACACTCCGTGGCAGGACCCTACACCTGCCCCTACTATGCAGAGCTCCACCAAGTCCTGGGGAGGTGGGAAAGCCATTTCCCCATGCATCATGGTGGACTCCGGGCTCGACACACCCGTTATGGCCCAGCAAGAGGTCACAGCAGAGAAGGAGGAGGAGGGACAGCAGCAGAAGGAGGATGAGACAGGCACTGGCATGCAGAGCTTGGAGTCGGTTGCTGTGAGCCAGGAAGTCTCCCAGGCATTGTCTGATGCCAGGGAGGGATCTTCAGGCAAGTGTTCTCAGTTTGTCACACACACAGGGCAGGGGAGGCGGATACAGAGGGGGAGGGGTGTGAGTGTCACTGAGCCTGCTCGGGCTGGAGATTGTGCTGCAGTCTGTGCACTTGCAACCATGTGCAGCATTAGTATGTGCCACACAGACTCAGCAGGCAGCCCTTGAGCATGCCCGGGATCCTGCTCCCAGGCTCAGGTGAGGCTACACACATGTCTGGAGGGGAGGGCGTATACCCTCCCACCACCTGCCATGGCTGGAAGCAGGCTAGCCACAATGGTGCAGGCACGACCCCAGACACACCGAGGAGTGCTGCACAGAGCACAGGGGTCATGCCTTCACGTGCGAGGCACCACCCGATCCCGCGAACAGTGCTGCGAAGTGCAGGTATGTTTTGCGGGCTGCAAGGAGGGCCAGGCTGCTCCTGGCTCCTTTGCCACCCATGGAGGGATCCTACTGTAGTGGACACGTCCCTTGCCTGCTTGTCCGTGGGCCGGGAGTGGAGAGGGGGCAGCATAGTTTCCTGGGCACCTCAGGGCCCCCGTAAGGTAGGGCCTGCTGTGCAGGCCACATATGGCCTTGCTTCTGGGACATTCCTCTCCTTTGCCTGAGGACTGTTGGTCGCTGCTCACAGGAGAGGGCATGGCCTCAGGGACAGTGTCTGCATGAATGACTGACTGTCTCTCCAGAGGTGTACCAGTCATGACTGAGGGGTGAGCCACATCAACTGAGCCAGCTGCCAGGGTCTGGGGTACCCAAAAATGCACCAGGGTCCAAGAAGACCTGATGAGGCAGCATGTCAGCGTCCTGCACAACGTGCAGCAGACCCTAGCGCAGAATATCCGGGAGGACGCAGAGTAGCGAAACCACAGGTGGAACCAGCTCGTGCAGTGGTGTGATAGCAAGTGTGCCATCATGCGTGACATGATGGCACACCTGGCTGCTATTGCTGCTCCTGTCTCCCACCCTCCTGCCCCCTTACTATGCCCATTCCCTCTCCCCCTACCTCCCAAGCGATGCCTCTGCTCCTCCCTTTGCTCCCCCTGCCATCTCTGACCCCGCTCCACCCCCCTCTCCTGCCCACTCCTCTGTGGTCCCAGGATTCACCCAACCCCAAATCTGACAAGGTCCCCACACCCGAGGTGGCACATCCCGCTGCCCCCCCGTGCCATTCTGAGCCATCCTTCGCCTCCAGGTTATGAGCTCTCCTTCCCCTTCCCAGCTTTTTTTAATGAAAGATCAATACAGTGTTTGTTTTGTTCAAAACCAAAAAGGTGTCTTTATTGATATATCAGGGAAGGGGTGAAGGAAGGGGTTGTGGTGTGAAAGGGATAGTGCAGCAAGCCAGAGGCCCATGGGGAGTGGCCCTGGAGAGACTTACTGGGGTCCTTGAGAGAAATTCTCCTTCAGGACCTCCTGGATGCGCACCCCAGCCTGAAGGGCATGGCAGATGGAAGCTGTCTGCAGTTGCTCAAAGGGTCCTCCTTTGTGGCTGGCCTTTGTCCCCCACCCCGGGAGGAAGGCCTTCCCCTTCCTCTCAGCAATGTTGTGGAGGACACAACATGCCGACCCCACCTTGGGGATGTTGTGCTCCACCACATCCATATGGGTCAGGAGGCACCTGAACTGTGCCTTGAGGTGGCCAAAGGTGCACTCGACCTGAATCCTGGCCCAGTTGGGGTGGGCATTAAATTGGTCCCTGCTAGGGTCCAGGTGGCTGGTATAAGGCTTCATAAGCCGCAGCATGAGGGGATAGGCTGCGTCCCCCATGATGCGCAGTGGCATCTGCATGTCCCCAACAGCAAAGCCCTGGCAGGGGAAGAATGTGCCGGCCTCCAGCTTCCTGTAGAGGCTGGAGTTCCAAAAAATGCAGGCATCATGTGCCCTGCCCAACCACCCAACAAAAATGTCCATGAACTGTTCACGATGGTTGACCAGGGCCTGCAGCACCATTGAGAAGTAGCCCTTGTGGTTGATATAATGGGCTGCTTAATGTTGAGGTGCACAGATCAGGATGTGGGTCCCATCAATCACTCCACTGTAGTTTGGGAACCCCAGGGCAGCAAATCCAGCCACGATGGGGTCCAGGTCTTAACAGGATGGAGTTGATGGCCCTCACAACCTGCAGAAGGACACAAAAAAACACACAAAACAGAGAAGGAGGGAGGAGTGACTGAGATCTTGGGAGGTGCCAGCCCCACTTCCATCACCTTCCCTCCCAAACACCCCATGAGCTACCCCCTATTAGGTTGCCTCTCCAACAGCAGAGCTGTGTGAGGGCAGGATGGCACAACCCCCAGGGGCGGGGCTTTCCCCCAACCCCAATCCATCCCCCACAACGCCAACCCCCCTTTCCCAAGGATCCCCCTTTTCCAGGACTCCACCCCTTTCCCTCCATGCAGGGACTGCAGTCCCAGAGTGCCTTACCGCCATGAGGAGGGCCCCAACGATGGACTTCTCCCATGCCAAACTGGTTGCCCACTGACTGGTAACTGTCTGGGGTGGAGAGCTTCCAGAGGGTGATTGCAACCCGCTTCTCCAGGGAGATGGCGGACCACAGGCGGGTATCGCGTTGTTGGAGGTGTCGGAACTGGTGTCCAGCCTTCAGGAACGCCTCTCCACTGCGGGTTGCAGATGGAAAGATGTTACTCCCACACACAGAGAGAAAGTCCCAAGAATGAGCTCTGAGTCGAGCTTGTGAAGGACCAGGAAGGCAACCTGCACAAAGTACTGCAGAAACTGGAGCCTGGCTGTGTGGGGCCATCGCATTGCCAGAGGCAGCTCCGGCTCCATGGCACAAAGACAAAAGCTGAGGCATCCAAAAAAGCTGGGCAACCATAGCACACACTGCAAGAGCTTTGCTGTCCCTCGGAGAGGTAACAAGCATGAAGCAGAAGCAGAGAAACAGCTGTCCGGGGGAGGGGGGTGTCCCTTTAAGTGCGTGTCTCATTAGGCTCTGGCACCAGCACTTGGAGGCAAGCGATGACCTAAAGCCCTGCCTGAAGTGGTTCCGGGTAGCCTTATATGCAAGAGAGCATCCAATCAGTGTGGACATGATCTTTCGAAAAATCAGATCACTTTTTCAGTGCGCTTGGCCAGTGTGGAGGCGCTCTTTCAGAAAAAGTTTTTTCAAAAGATCTCTTCCAGAAAAGCTTCTTCCAAAAGAAGCGTGCGGTAAAGACATAGCCTCACAGTGTAGGTGGGAGAGGAAAAAGGTTCCCTCATGCTGCAGCTGTTCTTTATTGTGTGCCTGGCAGACAGTAGCCCAGGCATGTCCTAGTGGGCTTTGCACAGACACAGGCAAGTCCCCAAGTCACAGTGGTTAAGCAGTTCCCATTGAGTGGTGCTGGGATAGTCGAGTCAGACAGTTGACTAATGAATGCATGGTCAACACACAGCTTGACAGAGATCCATTGGGTGCCACTAGCAAACTTACAGCACATTTCAGTAACAACTCAAAACTTCACACACACTAGCAATGTACACATTTGGCCAGAACCATGGATTTCAGCAGATCATGACTTTTCATATGATATCTTACATGGCATGCTTTGTATGAAGTATACCACAATCATATGATATTGGTAAATATGGAGGCTCAAGACTCAGTATGGAGTGCCATAAGAAACAACAATTTTTTTGTTCAGTTTTCAATTCAACCTTATCTGTTAATCGGTCTACTACAGAATTACATTAAGCATGATAACAGATTATAATAGACAGGTCAATAGCACCAATGACTTATAGAAAGTAAGGGTGTTAGATATAGTGTAACTGAATAATCATGTAATGTAACCCCACAAATTATTATCGGTTACATGACTATTTGATAGTCCCTGGGGGCAGGGCCAGCAGCCAGTATGCTCCCGGCCTCACTCCTGGGGAGCCCCCTGCCACCCTGCGCTGCTGCCTCTGTATCGGAGGCAGCAGCATGGGATAACAGGAGGAGCCGGTCCATGAAGGGAGCCAGTTTAAAAATCCCTCCTCCTAGCTCCAGCTCCTGCCTGCTCCCCCCACTTCTGTAAGAGGCAGCAAGGGGAGGCAGGTGGATCTGCAGAGCTGATATTCACGGGGAGCTGACTTGAAAGCCAGCTTCCCTCACGTATTGGCTCCAGCCTACCCACCTCACCCTCTGCACTGCTGCCTCTATCAGAGGCAGTAGTGTGGGGATGGGAGGGCAGGCAGATCCGGTGCTCATGGGGAGCTGGCTTTAAGCTAGCTCCTCTCGGGCACCAACTCTCGCTCCCACCCTTGCTGCCTCTCTACACATATACATCCTTAACAGAAAGATCTTATTTCCCCTAACAACCAAAGCAAAAGGAGAATTTGATACTGTGCAAAAGCTGAGTATTATGGAAAACATTGAAACCCCTACAGCAATATTAATATTTGCAATTGAAAGGCCAAAAATAATATGTATAGATCCATATGAAATAAAATAAAACCATAAATATTAGATAGTATGTTATTTAAAATGACAAATAAGGTCTAAGAGGCAAAAATATTCTCAGCATTAGATTCAGAATGTGTGTCTTGATTCATCTAACTTTGCCTGACAGACTCTACACTAATGACTTAATACACCATTTGGCTGCTATGCATTTAAGCAGATGCTGATTAGCATTATTTTCAGAGTTTCCAAGATGTTTTAAAGAGTAAATTTCATAGACATGGATGATTACAAGATGCTGAAATTATAATGCATGATCTAATGTAGGTTAGAAACCTTTAAAAGCACAGTGAAGTAGATAAGCAGTTTTTGTAGAGAGACTCAATTCTTCCAAAATAGGAAAAATAGGTTTAACAGAAATGATGTCCAATATATCTATGTTTCCAGAACCAACCAAATCAATTACACTTTTTTAATTACATTATGATGTCACCAAAAGACAACTTGTAAATAGGAATCTGTCTGATCCCACTCAAATAAAAGCACTAGTGACAGTGATCATGTCACAAAGCAGGACAGAGCTACAGAGACTTATGTGGATGATAAACCTGCAAATTTGTTCCAAGTATGTCTAAAATACCCTGAGGGTCACTGCTGGAAAATGACTGTGATAAGTTACCATTAATTTCTCAATCCATATTTGATATAATGAGGTGATGTAGGAGAATTAGAGAAAGATGAGCTCTAGACTGTCAAATTCAGACAAGAAGAAGTTAGCAAGTTCGATTCAGGTTGAAACCTCTAGCCGGAACAATTAAGGTAGAAAAGCATGACTGTTGGGCTATTGCACAGAGCACAAGGCCTTGCAATAGGGGCACACGTGTTTTGAAATAAGATGGAAAATAAGATGGGAAGTAACTACTACATACTGCACATATCTGCCAAACAACTTCACTGTGTTCACAATTGCACAGGAAATCAGGAACCCAAACTTGTTCATCCAGAGTATTGAAAATAATCCCAAGTGAGCTTGAGCTGTAAAAACTGGACATTTCATAACATAACTCCTTGGAAGCTATAGCTGGGTAAGTATCTTTGTGGAAGAGGTAATGAAGTCAATGGAGCTACCTAGATGTCCCCAACAGGCTGCCTGCTAAAAGAATCAGAGAAGAAAGGATACACTCTTAAGCAGTATTTTACCTATCACTGACCAAGTGGGTCTTTGCCCACGATAGCTTATGCTCCAACACTTTGGTTAGTCTATAAGGTGCCACAGGACTCCTCGCCGCTTTTACCTATCACTGTCTCCTATGAATAGCAGTGAGGCAGACTAGCTTGGCATGGATTTATTGGCCCAGATCCATGCAGGAAATAATGCTCAGCATTGTGGTATAAATTAATGGAGATTGCCTATCTCCTAGAACTGGAAGGGACCTTGAAGGTCATCAAGTCCAGTCCTCTGCCTTCACAGCAGGACCAAGGACCATTCCTGACAAACTTTTGCCCCACATGGCCTCCACAAGGATTAAACTCACAATCCTGGGTTTAGCAGGCCAAGGCTCAAACCACTGAGCTATCCCTCCCCTAGAAGGTACCTAGAAGAACACAGGAACAACACTGCAATCCACAAGGCCTGAGTTAGACATCTAGCCTCCTTATACAATGAATGAGGAACGAGAGGTGCTTTAGACAATGGCTCTCAGAAGCCAGAATGCTAGGTGGGGAACCGCCTAAACCAGCCACTGGGAGAGGCTGAGGAGAGGGTCATGGGTGGCCAGTATCTTAGGCAGGGGAAGGCCCAGCCTTCCCAAACTGCCAGTCTGGCCTTGCCCATACTCCACCTCCAGAACGCCTACTGTAGGCATCCTGGGGTCGGAGTGTTGCTGCCCCCAATGCCTGTCCTCCTTATGCTCCTGGCCAGGGTGGCTGTAGCCACATGCCCTCCTCCCTCTCAGGTGCTCCGGGCCCAGGACACTGGAGTCGCATGCCACCCACCCTCCCCATGCTTTGGGGATAGGGAGTCTGGGGCCATGTGCTGCCCACCCTCTCCATGCTCCAGGGCTGGGAAGGCTGGGGTGGGGCACGTGTGGAGCTTCCCAGGGTGGTAGGGGATGGGGAGGCAGCTTCGCTGCTGTGGGGGGAGGGGCCCCAGCAGAAGGGGTGTGGCTGGGAGTAGGGTTGGAGGCTTGCCTCCCCTAGCCCTGCCTTCGCCAGCCACCCATGGAGAGGACTTTGGGTACGTCTAGACTACAGACTTTTGTCGACAGAAGAGCGTCTAGACACATTCAGTTCTGTCGACAAAGCAAGCTGCTTTGTCGACAAAACCCTGTAGTCTAGACACAACCCTACATGCAATAACACCTTCTGTCGACAGAACTCTGTCGACAGAAGGTGTTATGCCTCGTAAAATGAGGTTTACCAGCGTCGACAAAACTGCTGAGTTCTGTCGACGTTATGTCGACAGAACTCAGCAGTAGTGTAGACGCTGGTATAGTTTTGTCGACAAAAGTCCACTTTTGTCGACAAAACTCGGTAGTCTAGACACACCCTTTGTGTGAAGCTCCACCTCTCTCACAGGGGTAAGTGCTGAAGTCCAGGCTGCAAGGAGACACCTATCTTTTAGTGACCCACAAACATGAACTCCTCTCCTGGAGTCAGGCTGCTTAGGAATCTAAATAATTTGCTTGCAGACAGGGGCACTGACAGTTTCTATGGGCCCCCAGGCAAGACATGTTTGGGGGCCTGGCTCTGTGCTCCCAGAAGAAGCAGAGCCAGGGCAGGCAGCCCTGAGCACCACCTGGAGTGCACCACGCTAGCCTTCAGTGCTGCTTAGAGCATGCCCCCCCTCCCCCCCCAGCCCTTAGTGTTGCCCAGTGTACGAGGAGCTCCAGTGGCAATTTAAAGGGCTACTGCCACAGTAGCAGCAACCAGGAGCCCTGGAGCCCTTTGAATCGTCGGGTCCTGGTGCAACTGTCCCCTTTGCTCCCTATGTTGGTGGGCCTTTTTTCAGGAATGAGTTAGGCACCTGCCTCCGTGCAGACAACATGGCAAAAGGAAGAGCTGGTTCTCATCTTACTGCTTTTAGCCTGCTGATTAGAGAACTTTCCCAATTGTGTCTCAGGTTTAGGTGCCTAAGCAGCTTTGTGGGTCAGGGCCTTTGTGCATGTCATTTCTATGTAAATCCATCCTGGATCACGAAAGCCCGTTTGATTACAGACCGGGGATTTCATGCCGATTGTCCTAATGAGATGAAACTAATTAATTTATTCTTAATCACATTTGGGATTGGCTGAGAGCAAACCATAAATGTGTGTAGTCTGGAACAAATGGCTAGGAAGTGGCTACCCCAACCTTTACAAATGAATTAACTACCTCAAGTTTACATCAACAGGAGGGGAAACTCTCTAGTGAAGACAAGTCCATAAGGAGTGAAGAAAGGAAGGCAGAAATGGACTCCATATGCATGAGATAAGAGCCAAGCTCAGGAGGTGCAAGGTGTCAATGAAGATCAAGTTAAATGGGCAGATTAAATCACCCGTACTTACCACAAATTTGAAAATACGAAGACTAAAGCCAATGGCATCCTCAGTTGCTGCATCTTCTGATGGACTAAGCACATGCTTTATGCAGAAAAAGTAGACATTGGCATCTACATCGAAGCACAGGAAACTTAAATGGATTGAAGAGGATGTGCTGGCAAATGTTTGGTTGTTTTAAGTTTTCCCATGTGATATAATACATATGTTAAGGTAAAAATCCATGCAGTGAATTGGACAGGAATGTAAATAAACTTCCCATAAATTTGCAATTTATCAGATACAATACATGACAGCATTATCTCCACATTAATCTACATTAGTGGTACAGTACATAGTTTAACTACCTCAGCTGCTTCAAATGGTTTATTTTAATGTAATTGATCCATCAGAGGAATATTACCTCCCACCCTCATTCCACTCTTCCTAAATATGGAATTCTTCACCACTCAGACAATCACAGCCCAAACTCAAGAGCAGGCAAAAGTCTGTCATACTAAGTGGTAATTTTTCTTCCTCAAAAATGTTAGGGCAGCCTGATATCTGGTTGCCCTATTAAGGAGACTCCTTAGACTCAGTTTCTGAGTAGCCAGCCCTGCAAGGGCCCAAAAAGTTAAATTTTAAGGCTTTGACATTTTTAAGAATAGAAAAGCTATTTTCAATCATGTTATATTTTAGTTCTAGCTATGTCAGAGTCCTACACAGTTGCACTCAGTGTAATTAAGGCCCCTACTTTATATGTAAATGAAGAGGCACAATTAAATATAGGGAATAATTGATGCTAGGAATACCCAATGGATGATCACAGTGACTATTCCAATATCATCTGATTATAAAGCCATCAAGTACTTGTGTAATGCTTTGTGTGTGTATGTGTGTGAACACCAAGGCACAATTGACAAGTAACGGCACTGGCACAAGTTCTGAATACAGAGCACAAACCATATTTTCCATGTACAGAATTTCAGGAATTTGCTAAGCCTTAGTACCGCTCACCCTCTTCTTGCCAAGATCGCCTCAGAATAGCAGGATATCGGAGCCATTCAGACAATGAAAAAAATTCAAGTTAAACATAAAAAAGATCCTTATCTACCCACTCTTCTTCCCAGAAGAACTCAGTTCCTCTAACCTAGACAAATACCAATCTTTCACAGATAGCAAAGGCAAATAAAACAGTTGTACTATGACTGACAACAAGGATGGAGTGAGAGTCAGGCAACCAATCTAGCAGGGAGTCCCCTGTGGAAGCCAGCGAGAATGGTTACTCCACTGGGGAGCAATTGTTATAGGTTTGAGAAATGGGAAGAAACATAGGAGAAGCGGTCAAAAATGACCTAGATACCTGTTGCTAAAGGAGAAAATATGATATCTTGATTGCTGGGAGAGCAGATGGGGATATGTGCTAATCTGTACCAGTGGCAGCAGAATCAGTGCGGACACCAGCATTGCTCTGCGCCAAGAAGCACTTGGCTGAAACCACAACATAATCAGCTTGCATGAGTCATATTAGTTGCTGTATCCTGAGAAAAGCAGCCAAATACTTACAGGACTGACAGACTATAGCTGACTCTGTGTGAAAAGCTTTTCTGAATCTAGTGCTCTATCTCATCTATGTTGCGTTTGAGGCGTTAAAGAAGTGAGGACAGGGCTTCTGTTGCTCGTATGGGAGCAACAGGGCAAACAGATGTTAAGCCCTGAGCCTGCACACTGTGAACTAAATGTTTACAGAAGCTTGAACAGATTCAGTATGAGATGTGTACTCATGCAGCTAACGGAATGGTGTTGTCTCTCAAACTAACCTGTCTGGTTATTAAACAGGGCAGCTCCCTTGCAGCTAACTAGCATTAGTCTTAATTTTGCTCACAAGAAAAAAGCTCATACATTTTATATGAGAGGGTGCAATATCGTCTAGTTTTTTAAAAAATACCAGCAATGCTAATTTCAACTGTATTCTAAATAAATATTTTCTCCCTTGTCCCCAACAGCAAAGGACACAATGGATAATAGATTAAAATATTATAATGAACTGGCTAGTATGCCACTGCCCTCTACTGGACAAAATCAGAACTCCTTATGAATGTGAAAGACCGTATACTGAGATACGGATGACTAAGACTATACTTCATCCGTAACTTTTGGGGGCTGTGCTTTCGCAACCGTATTGATTTTATTGCCACTGCTGCCATGAAGTTAAGAACGATACTATGGTATAGCACAATGGGCAGAGGCAGCCACAAAAATGCAATATTTCCAAGCTTGCAAAAGG
The DNA here is from genome assembly GCF_052426305.1 of Pelodiscus sinensis. NCBI lineage: Eukaryota > Metazoa > Chordata > Testudines > Trionychidae > Pelodiscus > Pelodiscus sinensis. The sequence goes on from NC_143052.1 coordinate 70,790,656, forward strand.
CATTGTAAAAATACATATTATAAAGAATTGCTTGATATTGTAATTCCAGTCTGCCTGCTGTCTAATTTTCTAGAACTTCAAATAGAAATTTGGATTTAATGTGTTATTTACTAACTATACAGTGGTGGGAAAAGTCAACTGTAAACAAATACTATTTTATTTTCTTTTTAATAATGATGTGGCCAAAGGAAGATTCTGTACCAATGGAAATCAAATGAAAATATCTCAAAGGCTTTTCACAGAAGTAGTTAAAGTGCTCTAGATCTTCACTAGTTTAAATTTAAATGGATTTGTGCTTTCTGTTTAAAAAAGATAAGCATGTATTTTGCATGTTGTGATGGCAATTATAATTGTTTTAAAAAAACAGTGTCTCTTTTGCAGCCTCATTTTCCCCAGGCATGTTTTGGTGACATTTGGTAAAAAGAAACCTATTGCAATATAGCTCAGCCATTTTAACTCAATTTTTTTTGGATTTCATATATATGAGAAAAGAAAAGTCAATTAAACAGGGAACACAAACCATAGTACAGCAGCAGTGACATTAAAAACTTGCCTATTGCTTTAAAAAACTAGCCCTCCTGTAAGTTGATTCATGCAGGCAGATCTCAGAGATCATGAGGAGATTCAGTGAGTAGCTCTTTTGCTTGTCTAACGGAACCCAATACAGAACTGGCACATGAATCAGAAGGGCAATGCGATCCTGTAGACAGAATATTATACTGAAACTTGGGTTTAGTTCTCAAAACTGTCACTCAATTGTTATATGAACTGGGGCCAGTTCTTTCTGGGCCTTCATTTCCACATCTGGAAAGTGGTGATAGTGATAATAACTTTCTTTATAAACCACTTTGCGATCTATAGGTAAGAGAAGCTATAATAAAGACTAGATATCAGTATTAGTACAGGGCCCCCAGCTGAAATCAGCTCACAGTATCAGGGCCTAAATTGGTAACATCAGTATTCCCTATAGTGACTGTAAGAGAATACAAGGAGGCATTGCAGATATGGAGGAAATATGTTATAGTTGTCCCATTTAAAATAGGCACATTTCTAAAGGGCACAAAAGCCAACAAATGGGCAGAAAAAGCACTTGTTTGAACACTAACTGGAATAAGACTTTATATACCTGACTGAATCAAAACAGATGTTTAAATTCACAATTCATGCAGACATTTGGTAACTGGATCATGCAACCAGCTGATATTCAAACTCCCCTTCTCACACGTTTCTCAGGTGTTGCTTATTTGTATTTTCCAGTTCCAGCAGGCCTTTTCAATATTGCGCCTACCCAAACTGACAATACTGCCAGAGGCAATTATGTCACTAGACTGCAGACCATTTTCTCCCCTCTTAAAAAGAAAATTAATTAAATAGATCTTGCGGCTCAGCACAGAAATTGGAATGTTTTGTCTATTGCAGACCTTCACATACTGTATACTGCATTGCTTCTGTTTTAATGAGCCATGGTATGAAATATGTTCCTAGACATGAAAAAAGAACCAAGTAGAAGGAGTATGCTCCATTTTTCCTTGGGGCAATGAGATCCAAAAGCAGGTGCAACAGATATACACAGGCTTCAGGGAGAATAGTACCAATTGCTTTAATCATCATCCTTCCCCAACAGCCACCGAAACTAATAGGATGAAAGGCAGAATAAAATCCAGTAGGAGGACTGTAAATGCTGATGAAACAAAGCACATGATTTCTTCTTGCCTAGAACCAAATAGGCGAGGGGGAGAGAGTATTTCCTACAATGTGCCTGACAGCAGAAAGTCTGCAAGGGAAGGAGGTGACAGCTACAGACTATTCTGTGTTTAGGAGCTATAAGGGGGCCAGGAAAGCACAAAAGGTAGGTGGCGCTAGCTGGACAGTACATGTGGGAAAGGTTATGGAGACCCAGGGCACTGAGGCTGGTATGAATGCAAATCTGTTTTTATTTCCAGTTTACACAGACTGTTGCCTTTTTTTCTCCATATCCCCTACTGGCCACTCTGAATAGTGGCACTAAACATTCACAACTAACATCACATCCCCCTACTGAAGAAGGAAGGGTGATAAAACCTTTACCAAAACTTTTCATTCAACTATACATAATAGGAATGACACAGCCACACAAGGCAGGAACAAACAGCCCTGTGGTAGACAGGGAGACTGCCTGACCCTTCAGCCTTGTGTCCGGGATTTATTCTGACCTTTCAAGGCATGTGCTGCTAGTAGTCCTCTGATTGTCTTGAATTCCCAAGATTTTCCTTGAATCCTTTCTTGAATCATCCCAGAATACAGGGGGTCTGTTTCAAGCTGGGTATCTCCTTACAGGGAGGAGATGCTGGCAGTGCTATGGAGACAGACAGTGTGTTGTTTGCAGGGTCAGTATCAGAGCAGCAACCATAGTGTATCAGAGATCTATCTGGTGATGCAACAAGATGAGACTGACCTAATCCAACATGATTCCTGACAGCAAACAAAGAAAGGAGGATCCAGGAGTTTTGGCATGTCTCTATGCTGTCCCTACACTTTTTTGACCATTTTTCATCACAATGTAATCTCCAGAAATCAGTGCTCTCAAGAATTTGACTCAAGGGTTTCTCTCAAAGGCCCTCTTTTGGCAGGTTTTATATTGACAATCCTTTGTCTTTGGTCTCCAGGAAGTCAGGCTAACAAGGCTCTAACAGGGAAGTGATGGACAGGATAGTGGTCCTCAACTTGCTTCCATCAGCAGTTCTGGAGGATTGAATCCATTGGCTAGAGATGTTGACCAGAATGCCAACAGAGGAAGATAAGGGTCTGTCAGGATTTTAGAAAGAAATTGTTGTATTGTCTCTGCTGCAAGTTCTGTTTCACCATTACTTCGTGGTAATGGCCACCTCTTACAGGTCTGAGGGCCATTGTCAAAGGGAACTTGCTCTGGAAGCCTGAAATGGGCAGCAATGGAGTTTATCCTCACCACAACTACACTTTGTGGGATTGAGCAGCTGGACAATGAATCCTGTCACTGAAAAATAGGTTGTACTATTCTGATAGAAAACATAAGGCCCACCTTTCTACCATTGGCTCTCTGGGGTACAGCAGATGATAGTAATGGTTCTGGTGGGTTGGTTCTAATGCAAGCACAAATATCACCATATTTAGTGGAAGTTAGTGCTCTCTTGTAGTTATTTGTTCAGCCCAGATCACACAATAGATCATTCGGCTCTCTCCTTGCATTTGACAGTATCCCACCATGTAGTCCAGGATTTCCTGTGATGCTAATGTAGGGATAACCCACCTGGATCCTTTCAACAACAGACCTCAGTTTAGGTAAGATCCATGGAAATCACCCAATATGGTTTCATAGAGGTTTCTGACTTGTCCATTTTCCTTTCCCCCTTTCAGCAAGGGTGTTCTGTGATCTGTGATCTGTTGGGTCTTTAATCTCAGCATGGTGTCAGAGTGAGGTCAAATACAGATACACAGGACATTGTGGTGGGGTGAATGCAATACGGTCTTTATTCCCTGTTAACCCAGATTCATACCTCCCTATACTATGCCCCTACTGATCACCAGGAGTAGTGACTTTAAATCTTCACAGTAAAGTCACAGTTGTGAGCAGAGAAGCTGAAAATTTTGCTCATTTGGAGATTTCCCTCTGTAGTGCTCACTGGTGGAATTCCTAGGGCAGCCTTGGTAGACATTAGTTCCCTCATCCACAACCTGGGAAAAACTGGACAATGCTAGCAACAGAAAAGACTGCCTGACCTCACTTGGAGTGTGTCTTCTCAGAGAAAAAAAGGCCCTCCTTGGGGCAAGGAAGGGGCTAGTGATCAGAAAGGCCTGATCCTTTGATCCTTACTCTGAACACTAGTCCACGGAGCTATGTCTATACTGCAGACTTCTTGCGCAAGAACAGCTGTTCTTGCACAAAAACTTGCAGAGTGCCTACACTGCACGTGAGTTCTTGCGCAAGTAAATTCGCAGTAAAGCATCAGAACAGAGGGCTTCTTGTGCAAGAGTTATTCCTTTCCCCATGAGGAATAAGCCCTCTTGCTCAAGAAGGTAGTGTGGATGGGCAACGGGGTTTTTTTGTGCAAGAAAGCGCTATGGCTAAAATGGCCATCAGAGCTTTCTTGCGCAAGAGAGCGTCCACATTTCCATGGATGCTTTTGTGCAAAAGTACATCTGTTGCACAATAGCACATGGCAGTATGGATGCGCTCTTGTGCAAGACCTTTTGTGCAAGAACTCTTGTGTGAAACAGTTCGGCTGCGTCTAGACTGGCATGATTTTGCGGAAATACTTTTAACGGAAAAGTTTTTTCATTAAAAGTATTTCCGCAAAAGCGCATCTAGATTGGCATGGATGCTTTTGCACAAAAAGTGCTTTTGTGCAAAAGCATCAGTGGCCAGTCTAGATGTGATTTTGTGCAAGAAAGCCCCGATCGCCATTTTAGCCATTGGGGCTTTTTTGCACTGTTCTTCCCTGTCTACACTGGCCCTCTTGCGTAAGTATTCTTGCGCAAGAGGGCTTTTTCCTGAGCGGGAGCATGAAAGTATTTGCGCAAGAAGCACTGATTTTGTACATTACAAAGTCAGTGTTCTTGCGCAAATTCAAGCGGCCAGTGTAGACAGCTGGAAAGCTTTTGCCGCTTTTGCGCAAAATCTTGCCAGTCTAGACGCACCCTTCTTGCGCAAGAAGTCTGCAGAGTAGACATAGCCTGGGAGTTTTGTCTAACGATGGTGTGCAGGAATATGCCTCTAGTTCCAGTTTAGAGCTCACAGAAAATAACTGGGAAAGCAGGGAAGCTAAATGTGACTAAAAAACTGATCTTATTGTTCCATATCTAAGAACATAAGAGAGACCATACTGAGTCAGACCAAAGGTCCATTTAGCCCAGTATTCTTCTTTTGACAGTGGCCAATGCCAAGTGCCTCAGAGTAAATGAACAAAACTGTAATCATCAAGTGATCCATCCGCTGTCACCCATTCCCAGCTTCTGACAGAGGCCAGGGACACCATCTCTGCCCAGCGTGGTTTCTATGAATTTATCTAGCTCTTTTTTGAACCCTTTTATAGTCTTGTGCTTTCACAACATCCGCTGGCAAGGAGTTCTACAGGGTGACTGTGTTCTGCGTGAAGAAATACTTCTTTTTGTTTGTTTTAAACCTGCTACCTTTTAATTTGATTTGGTGACTTCCTAGGTCTTGTTTTCTGGGAAGGAGTAAATAACTCTTCTTTATTCATTTTCTCTATACCAGTCATGATTTTATAGACCTCTATCATATCCTCTACAAGACATCTCTTTTCCAAGCGGAAAAGTCCCAGTCTTATTAATCTGTCCTCAGATGGCAGCCATTCCACATCCCTAAAAAGTTTTGTTGCCCATTTTTGAACATTTTCCAGTGCCAAGATGTCTTTTTGAGATGAGGCAACTACATCTGTACGCAATATTCCTGATGTGGGCATACCAGTTACATATTCCTGATCTAACTGGAACTGTTATATAGAGGCAATAAGATATTCTCTGTCTTATTCTCTAACCCTTTTTAAATGATCCCACCCTGCTATTAGCTTTTTGACTGCCACAGCACATTTTGTGGATGTTTTTAGTGAATTATCTACAATGACTCCAAGATATCTCTCTCTCTCGAGTGGTAACAACTAATTAGTCCCCCTCATTTTATTCGTATAGTTGGGATTATGTTATCAATATGAACTACTCTGCATTTACCAACATTTATCTACCCCTACCGCAGTTATTTCTAGCAAATTAATGAATTTCTAGCAAATGAAATTAATGGGTAGCAGGTTTAAAACTAATAAAAGAAAGTTCTTCTTTACACAGGGTGTGTCTAGACTACATGCCTCCGTCGACGGAGGCATGTAGATTAGCCAGATCGGCAGAGGGAAATGAAGCCGCGATTAAAATAATCGCGGCTTCATTTAAATTTAAATGGCTGCCCCGCTCTGCCGATCAGCTGTTTGTCGGCAGATCGGGGCAATCTGGACGTGCCGTGCCGACAAAGAAGCCTTTCTTGATCGGCACAGGTATGCCTCGTGAAACCAGGTTTACCTGTGCCGATCAAGAAAGGCTTCTTTGTCGATGCGGCGCGTCCAGACTGCCCCGATCTGCCGACAAACAGCTGATCGGCAGAGCGGGGCAGCCATTTAAATTTAAATGAAGCCGCGATTATTTTAATCGCGGCTTCATTTCCCTCTGCCGATCTGGCTAATCTACATGCCTCCGTCGATGGAGGCATGTAGTCTAGACACACCCACAGTGTATAGTCAACCTGTGGAACTCCTTGCCAGAGGAGACTGTGAAGGCTAGGACTATAACAGAGTTTAAAGAGAAGCTAGATAATTTCATGGAGGTTAGGTCCATAAAAAGCTATTAGCCAGGGGATAGAAATGGTGTCCCTGGCCTCTGTTTGTCAGAGGCTGGAGAAGGATGGCAGGAGACAAATCAATTGATCATTGTCTTCGGTCCACCCTCTCTGGGGCACCTGGTGCTGGTCACTGTTGGTAGACAGGCTACTGGGCTAGATGGACCTTTGGTCTGACCCAGTACGGCCGTTCTTATGTTCTTAAATTTGCTCACTTAACAATTTTTGTTTTTTAAATACCTGGAACTGTTAAAGTTTCTCTTGAAGGGATGGGAGCGGAATGCAGTTGCACTTAAATCGTGCAGCGCAGCATTGCACAGCCATTCCAAGAAGAAAATGAAGATCAAGGTAAAGCTTTAGGTAAGGAGAGCAGTAAGTCTATTAACATTAATATGTACATTAAAATTCTCAGAACGTGGCCAGGACCCAAGCACTAATATATCTACTCTCTGACTAAGGGTACGCCCACTCTTGGAGCTGAAGGTGTAATTTCCAGCTCAGGGTGACATTCATGTGCTAGCTTTGATTGAGCTTGTGTGCTAAAACCAGAATGGTAGCAGCTGCACTGCAGGCAACAAAGCAGGTTAACCCCCCAAGTTACTGAGGTTCCTGGGCAGGACTGTACTCAGCATGTCTAGCCTGTGCTGCTCCCATGCACCCATGACTGCACTTCTATTTTTAGTGTGTTAGTTGAATCCAAGCTAGCACGTGAATGTCTAACCCAGTTCTGAAATTACATTTCCAGCTTGCAGTACAGACATACTCTACGGCTGTGTCTAGACTGGCCAGTTTTTCCGGAAAATCAGCCGCTTTTCCGGAAAAACTTGCCAGCTGTCTACACTGGCCGCTTGAATTTCCGCAAAAGCACTGACTTCCTACTGTAAGAAATCAGTGCTTCTTGCGGAAATACTATGCTGCTCCCGTTCGGGCAAAAGTCCCTTTTGTGCAAAACGTTTGCACAAAAGGGCCAATGTAGACAGCTGAGATTTGTTTTCTGCAAAAAAGCCCCGATCGCGAAAATGGTGTTCGGGGCTTTTTTCGGAAAAGCATGTCTAGATTGGCTACAGACATTTTTCCACAAAAAGTGCTGTTGCGGAAAAGCATCCATGCCAATCTAGACGCTCTGTTTCTAAAATGCTTTTAACGGAAAATTTTTCCATTAAAAGCATTTGTGGAAAATCATGCCAGTCTAGATGTAGCCTACATGCGCTGGGTTTTTTAATGGCTGCAAGTGGTAAAATCCTTGGTTTCATGCATCATTGAAAAGGCAACACCTTGTTGGCCTTTACTAGCTTGCTGGAACATTGGTTCAGTACTGATTATATGAGGAAATCAGCTGGGCTGCTTCCTGTCAATGTTTTCTGTCCCAGGGCTGATTCAGTCCAGCTCTGCTTATTTTCTGAGAGGTAACAAGAGGGCAGCATGAGGTTGTATGTCTGTAGCATAAATAGGTGTAAGGCAAATATAATCGTTACCATCCCTATCAATCAATTCTGTATGTGTTTTTCCATCCTGTGTCTTTGCTTATAGTCAGCTAGAATATATGACTCTAAACTACAGCGCCCTCCCTCCCACTCCCACCCCGGCTATCAGGTGTTGCAAAGGGAATTATCAACAATGCTGTCATGGACATTGATAGAAACTCCCCCCCTCTGAGTTGAAAACATGCACTTAAAAATATGCACTAGTGATTGGTTCCCCCCACACCCCACCCCTTCAAGTTAGTAATAAAGCTCCTCTTTTGGAATCTACCTCAACTCAGTATTTGCTTTTCAGACTAAAAAAAAAAAAAAAAAAATCTGAAAGGGGATTGAACCAAAAAGAAAAAACCAAACAAACCAAGGTATCCACAATTCAGAATGAAAAGAGAAAAAAAACCAGTGTCTAGAAATACCTGAAAAGCTTACAAGATGCTTGTTACTCAAAACATCCTTGCCCTTCAGTTATACATCTCTTTTGTCAAGGGGATACACAACAGTATTCCATTCCAGGGAGATGCGGGCAATGTGACACATTAAGAAACAAACAAACAAAAAGCTTGTTCTACAGCCTCCTGTAAGCTTTAGCACTGTGCCAAATACCCTTCATAAAGATGCAATTCTGTAATGAATATGCCAAACACTTCTGACATATGTGTCAGTCAGAGCTTTGTCACTCTACAGAGAAAACTTGGAGGCCTCGTTTTCTAAAATTGTCTTTGCTTTATGGATGAGAAGGATCTCAGCAGTGCCCAAAGGTACTCAATAGGGTTAGCTCATTGAAGAAATTAAATAATAGATTACAATGATCTTTGTATTCATTTTTGGTCACCTTCTTTTGTTTTTACTTCTGTTTAACTCCTTCTCCAAATACAAAGGCCCTCAAATTAATTTAGGCCAGTTCTACATTGGGGGCAATGCCAAACTAAAGTATGCAACTCCAGCTACGTGAGTAATGTAGCTGAGTTGACTTACGGTGGCATCTTCACTGCAAGGGGTTGGCTGGAGAAACTCTCACATCGACTCCTCTTACTCTTCTCATTTTGATGGAGTAGCAGAGTTGACGGAGTGTGATCAGCGGTTGATGTAGTGGGTCTTTACTAGACCTGTTAAATTGACCCCTGGGAGATCAATCCCCACAGCAGTAAGTGTAGACAAGGCTTCTGTTAAGTGATTGAACTCAAAGATCACTGTCTCTCAAGACAGTGCATGTCAAATGACATTTCTTTGGTCTGCAAATCACTTCCTTTTAGCTAGTGGTGTCTGCTAATGTAAAGCTACTCGGCCAATTAAATGTGATTTAGGCATTGGTTATTTTTTGTGCTTGTCTCTCTGGATAAAGGTAAACACCAGGAAAATGAATGGGGACTATGGTATTACCTATGCATTTAGCTATTCCGCTTGTAATCTCCCATCAAAATTATTGTAAGAGCTTGAGTAGATTCATCAGCTACTTTATAAAGAACAGCAAGTAACCTAAAATAGAGGTTGCTAAGTTACAAACCAGATAAAGGAAAGGCGTGTTTTCAAATTTATATAAACACCATATCTTAATTCCAGGGAAGCATTACAAGCAGGCTCAGCTGAAGATGGCACCAGCTTGCAGTAGGTTAGCTTTTAAGATGGATTTATCTCTCTATTTCTCTGCAGGGCCTTACTTCTAGCTATAATTCAAAGAGGCAATACAGAATTCATACTCTATTAGAATATATAAAGTATGAATGAAATAATGCCTAATACCCAGCATGAGGGCTTTTTAATGATAATGCATAATATTATGCAGCATTTTCCCCCACAAGTCAAGCTGTGCAGACCTTCAGTACAATCCTCCAACAAGTACACACAAACATGTATATCTGAGTACATGAGGAAAATAGGCCCCGTTACAGTGCGTACAGAGTAGATCTGCCTTCATATACAGATAATATAGACATTAATCCGCAGATTGAGGAAATGGGATTTGAGCTGTGCAAATTCCAGTTCAAAAGAGGAAGTCTTCTCAGCATAGATGTCTTTGTTATCAGTCTATGCTTAGCTAATAGATGGTTTATTAAAAATTGCATGGCTGTGAGTGGCTTACATACATATTACTGGGCTTGGAACCCTGCAGCGTTATAGTCTAACATATGGAAGAGACAACCAGGAGAGGACTATACAATGTATGAAGCAGCACTGGGAAGGGTGGAATTTTTCTCTAGGCTACATTTTTTTTTCAGTGTACTTAAGTCCTTAAGCTTTTATTTTTTTTTCAGATGTTATTTTTAAATGACAACAGGCAAGGCTGCATACCCGCCTTATGGGAGTGGAACATTGTATAGTATGGGGAAAACTGTTAGGTAATTTGGTTCCCCAAATTTGGCTCGGTAGGGTGACTGGGGGTGTGCTGTCAGGCACTATGCGGCAATGCAATTAAATGGAAGGTCAGATGGCAGACACCTTTAAGCCCATGAGATTGCCACGTCCAGCTATGCACTAAATAGTCATATAGCAGGAAAAGGGCTAAAAGGGTTATTTAAATACAGTAGACGGGGGAGTCCTCTATATGCTAAAGGCCACATTTAGCCTTCAGGAGGGTTCAGCAGTGGGGTAAGTTAGAGGATTTGCCCCTAACTAGCTAGGCTGGTTCTGGTTGCAGGGTTTTTTCTGCAGGGTTTGTTAACAAAAAGTCTCCAGGGTTGTCTAACTTCAATCCAGTTGCCTATTGTTGTGCGGGACTGTTCCACCAGTCACAAATCGCTGGAGTGCCTAAGTGCCTGGCCACACCACTATCCCAGGCCATTCTTCCTCCTTTGGTGAAGAGGTGATACTATAATGATTAAAATGGTCGTGATAGTGGTAGGGACGGTTGTGCTTTCTAGTAACATATACTGAGGATTACATTTTATAATCAGCTGCTAAGAGGTAGCAAGAGATTAGATTTAGAAAAATCTCACAGTGGTTTACAGATTACACCCTGGAAAGTTACATTAAGCACATTCTAAGCTAAGCATTGTCCTTTTCAATGAGATTTCAGCTGATCACTGGAAACAAAGCCAAATGGAAGAAAGCAGCAAGTATCACAAATGAGGAGCAAGAAGAGGTACTGGCATGATTCATACCAACATTAACAAGACTATATGACAGAAAAATAGACACTTTTTAAAGCTTTGATGAGATCTACTGCACTAGCAGTAGAGACAGCAGCAGCATTTTTAATGTACTGAAAAGCTTTTAAAGTCTACATTTTGAGAGCACTAAAAACAGAATTGTAATAATCAATACAAGCAGAGGCAAAAGCATTAATTAAAGCATCTGCAGTGTCAAGTGTAGATTTCATATAAATGCTGTAAATGGAGAAAAGAACTCTCACCTATTTGTCCTGTATTCTGGCTGATCTCTATATATTTTAGAGAGCTTGTGCATCTATCTGTCTGTGAGTCCATCCATTCATTTGCGAGTCCTTTTGGTCAAGAACTCCTCCTAAACGGTAAGAGCTAGGACCTCTGTATTTGGTATGCAGCTTCTGCTTCTCCCAACTTAAAGCAAGCTCAGGGTTGGGTTGTGCCAGGGAAACAGGATGTGCCTGGAATCTGATTGTTTTCCATAACACAGAAAGGGAGGGGTCTGACATTAGGGATAGTTACAGTCTGCAATGACCACTGGGGACAGGTGCAAGGGAGAGTTATACTGCAGTGGCCACAGGGGGGTGGCTGCACCAGGAAGAAGGTGGCCAGGTGGGGCTCTCCATACTGCCAGCCCCTGCTCCAAACCCCTCTCCTCATCCCTGTGCCAGACATGGGGGAGGGGGGTGAGAGGAGCCCTGCCAGCTAGCAGCCCTGCTGCCTCAACCCTCCCAGGAGCACTGCCAGAGCTGGCCAGTGTAGCACCCTAAAATTGCTGCTGGCCAGGGCTGGAGAGCGCAGCCCCCCTACCGTCCAAAGAAGTGCTAGTTGGTGCCCCCTTCTCTCAGAGGAGCCACTGGCTGGGGCTGGGCTATGCAGCTCCCCCTCCCCTGGGAAGTGCAGCCCCAAACACCACAGGAAGTTCCATCACCATTGCAGGATCATCCTTGCTACTGTGGGTGGCCCTAGTAAGGCCTCCCCATCCTTGCCCTGAGTCCACTGGTCTGAACCCTCCACCATCCAACCTGAATCCTGCATTCCCCCTGCCCTAAGCCCGTCACATCTCCCATCTCACTGGCCTGAGCCCCCCAGCTCTTACCATGAGCCTCTCCTAACCCTCAAACCCTCACTCCCCGCCCCCACACTCACAGCACCTTGCCCTGAACCTCTCCTCACCCCAACCCCTGACTCCTGCACTCCCCACACTGACCCCCTGCCCTTAACCTTTCTGCATCCTCCCACCCTCACTCCTGCACTCCCACCCCCTAGTCCCGAGCCCTTCCACAGCCCCGAACTCTGCACCCCCACATTCTCAGCCCCGTGCCTTGAAGGACCAAAGTAACATCAGGTAAGTCTTCTAATTTGTTATATATAAAAAGTTTTCATACTCTCTCACAATACATTTTGGTAGGGGGACTAGAGTATACCAGAAAATCTCTATTTGTTCAGAGGTTTTTTTTATAGTGACCTTGGAGGTTAGCTGATGTAATATATCCACAGCACAGACACGCTGTGAGAATCCATGCATAATCAGGCCTGGAGGGACATCAAGAAAGCAAAAATTTCATGTAACATCTGCATAACAATATCCAAGGTTAGGACGAGTGGTGATAGCTGCTATTAGAATTCTGTAGACAGAGAATGACACAGGACTCAGGACAAAGGCGTGTGGGGAACCAGGGATTACTGGTAGTTAAAAAAAGCAAAGAATCTAACACTCCCTAATCAGGGTGAAATGATAATAAAGCCTGCCCAGTACATCTAGTAGAGACATAGCATCACATGCTAGATTCAACTTGCATGAAAGCCCACTTACCCATAGCATACTCTATTCTAAGCATGCAGTAGGCCCTGCTGATTTCAGGAGAGGTAGAATGTAGCAATGCGCCCCAGATACAATAGCCTGATTATTAATAAAACAAATGAAATGAAACAGTCAAACATCCAGTTTCTTTGCTTTTCAGGGTGAAGTCATATTTTCACTCTACAAATGTGTCAATCCCCTCTCTCCTCTTTTTTTTTAACCTTCATTGGCCCAGAAGCAGGATACAAGGGAAGGTGCATCCTTCTTCCATCACTAAGGGTACATCTACACTGCACGGCTATTTTGGGATACTGGAGGTATCCCGAAATAGCAAGCCCACATCTACAAATTGACCGTTATTTTGAAATAGTTTTTGAAATAATGGGCATGCTATTTTGCCATCCCAGACTATGTCTAGACTGCAGGCTCCTTTCAGAAGAAGCTTTTCCAGAAGAGATCTTCCGAAAAAAGTCTTCTGAAAGAGAACGTCCACACTACCAAAGCGCATTGAAAAAGCGATCTGCTTTTTCGAAAGATAGCGTCCACATTGATTGGATACTATCTTGCATTTAAGCTGTGATTGCTATGGACAAAATGGCCACCAGGGCACCTGTGCTTTTTTCCTCTTTTCTCTTCTTTCAAAAAAACGTCCTCTTCCTCATCCATACACGCCTTTTTCTGAAAGAGCTCTTTCGGAAAAAGTCTTCTTCCTTGTAGAAAGAGATTTACCAATGTCGGAAAAACCTCTCTGTTTTTTTAATTTTTTTTCGAAACAATGCAATTGCAGTGTGGACGTACTTCAAGTTTTTTCGGAAAAAACAGCTGATTTTCAAAAAAACCTCTGGAGTGTAGACATAGCCCCAGTAAACCTCATTGCACTAGGGATAAGGGATGGCTCGAAATAGCACATTATTTTGAAACTAGCCAATTGGCCCGTCATAAAACGGGATTTTCAGGTCTCCCCTCCATGTCCTATTCCCTTTCTATTTCGGTCTTCTCTCCTGAGCCTCTGGTCTCTCGCTCCGTCTCTCTCTCTCCCCCCTGCTCCTACTGCCTCCCCCCCCTCAGCTCTCCTCCGTCTCCTGCCTCTCTCGCCGTCTCTCTTTCTCTTCTCCCCCTCCTACCTCTCACTCTCTTTCTCTTCTCCTCCTGCTCCTGCATGGGGAGCGCGGAGCCCAAATGGCTGTTTGTACCACTTGCTCCCATGCAGCAGCCTGGCTGAGTGGCTGCCTATGAGCTCCAGCTTCCCCCCTGCACCGTTTCCCTTCACTCCAGCACTGATCCTGCAGCCTCCCAGTTGTCCTTCACCTCCCCCTCCTCCTCATTCCCCGACCCTCGCCCCGGCCAGGCTCAGCGCCCAGCCTCCACTCACAGGTGCCAACTGGAGGACTGAGCAGGGGGCAGCCATGGAGTAGGTGGCTAGAGAGAAGCGGCACTTTCCCCTTAAAAGCGCCGCTTCTCTCCAGCTGGCTGTGCAGCTGCTTGTGCTCCTCCAGCCCGCGCCTCCCTTCTGGGCCCGTTCCAGGTTGAGAACTCTCCCAAGCTGGTTGGACCAGATGTCAGCACAGTAAGGACAGGATGGAGGCTCCAGGACCCGCCCCCTGGCCATTTACATCAGTGCCCCACCCCCGTTCGCCTCCCACTGTGGCACTCGGCTGACTTCTGCGCTGCTCAGCCGGGCCACCACGGGGGAGCAAGCGGCGCAAGTGGCTGTTTGGGCTCCCCCATGGCGGCCTGGCTGAGCAGCACAGAAGTCAGCCAACCGCCATGGTGGGAGGTGAAGGGCGGCGGAAAGGGGGGCGGGGCGGGGCGGTGATGTGCTGCATGGAGACTGCAGCGCCCAAACGGCCACTTGCGCTGCTTGCTCCCCTGCGGTGGCGCGGCTGAGCAGTGCAAAAATCAGCCAAGCTCCACAGCAGGAGGCGAAAAATGTGACTCAGCCAACAGCGCCATCCAGAGTGAACAGCCAGCATTTCAGCGTTGCAGAGTCACAGACATTGGGCTACTGTGTAGATGTGCCAAATTTCAAAATAAGCGATTTTGAAATAGATTTGCAATAAGAGACACAATGTGTGTAGCACAAATTGCGTATCTTATTTTGAGTTTAGGGTGCTTTGTAGATGCACCCTAAGGGTATGTCTAGACTACATAGGAAAATGAAGTGGTGATTTAAATAATCGCCGCTTCATTTAAATTTAAATGGCTGCCACGCTGAGCTGATCAGCTGTTTGTCGGCTGAGCGCGCTTGTCTGGATGCTCCGCGGTTGACATCAAAGGCATTTGTCGAAAGCCCTGTTATGCCTCATGGGAAGAGGTTTACTGGGGCGATTGACAAATGCCTTTGATGTCGACCGCAGAGTGTCCAGATTAGCACGCTGAGACGACAAACAGTTGATCGGCTCAGTGTGGCAGCCATTTAAATTTAAATGGTAGCCTAATCCACATGCCTGTGTTGCCAGAGGCATGTAGTCTAGACATACCCTAAGAGAAGAAAAGGGAGAAGACTCCAGGAGTTGCAGCTCTAGGGTGGGCAGAAAAAGTTATTTTTGTGTTTGATGTTTTTGCCTAAGATTTATATTTTAAGAATAAAACTGTGCCTGGAAAGAGATGCAAGTGTGGCAGTGAGTCCTACCTGGGCTGGTGGAATTCAGGCCAGTTGCCCACATATGGTGATCAGCCCTGAAACAGATGGAAACTGAGGCAGCAGCCAGACCATAGCTCTGTGACACTGAGGTTGAACACAGAGGCACACTGTAAGATGGAAAGAGTATTTTAGCTTGCATTTTCATGGCCTTTTTTGAGCATCTACACTGCACCATGTAAGAAATGGTGTGACACATGGTCAGAAAGGATTAAACATCCTGCAGAATAAATGAACCAAATTCAGCCTTTAGGGACATAATGGTAGATAATGTTTGTGTTTTGTGGGTTTACATATATCTTGTTAGAAGTTAACAATGTAACCAAATGGTTTCTGTCTCTGCTGTATTCATCTCTGTTTGTAGTACATAGCAAATCATCTGTGAATGAAGAAAAACAGGAAACCACCTTATGTTAGTCTGTATCACTGATTACCAATAATGCCTGGGAAATAGGTATATTTGGAAGTCTCCGTGATTGCCTGTTGTTTGACTAAGGATTCCACCTTGTCAAGAATAGACCAGGAACTGTATAAAACCGCCTTGGGTCCTGATCCTTTTGTAATCTTAGATTTGCTTAAGCTTCATCAGAGGACATTTGAGTGAGATCTCCTGGCCTGTCTGGATTTTCCCTGAATATGAACATTGGGCGTTAACTTATGGACTAGTTCTTAAAGGATTTGTTTGCAACTACAAAGCTCACCATCTCTATTTTGAATCTGATCTCAGAAACTGTACTCCTAGTTGTATATATACTGATGTTTTAACCACTACTGTCTCTTTTTTTTTTAAACTTAAAAAACAAAAACTGGTCTGGTAGCACTTTATAGACTAACAAAACATGTAGATGTTGCCATGAGCTTTCGTGGGCACAGCTCACGTCTTCAGATGACCGGAGTTTTATTTAGTTTGTTTTCTAATCCATTTTAGGTTAGTTAATTAGAACTGGTTATAAGTGTGTATTTGGGGGGTAAGGTCTGAAATATTCATTCACCTGGGAGTTAATATGTCTGATCCTGTCAGACTGGTAGAACTTTCTTATATGATGACTAAGATTTTCTGTGATCTTCATCATATTTGACTTGAATGGAGCCCAAAGGCTGGGTTGCTTTACAGGAATACTGGTCTTCGCTTCTGGGTAATCTGTGAGGTGTAATAGAAGAGGTTTTCTGCTGATTTGGTAAATCTAAATCTAAATATTGGAATAGCCACCAGCTTTGGGGATTGTTTGTTCCAGTCTTTGCAGTTCACTCTAAGGCCATGTCTACATTAAGAAGCTATTTTGAAATAACTAAATTTGACGTAATAACTCCTGATTTTACAAAATCAAAATACTGTGTCCCCATTACGGGGAAGCCTCAAAATTATTCTGAGGCAGGATCTGTTAATGTGGACCCACTACCTCGACTTAGAGCCCACGAAGCACTGGGGAGTAAGGAGTTCGAATTACTCTGGGGGGTAGTTTTTTTTTAATAGCAGCACCAGAGTGTCCACACTACCGTTATTTTGAAATAACTATTTTGAAATTAGTGTTATTCCCTGAAAAAGCAGGAATACAGATTGTGAAATAAATGGCCCCTTATTTCAAAATAACGGGCGTGGTAGTGTGGATGCTTGGATTATAAATTCGACCTAAAGGGAGTTATTTCAAAATAAAGCCCTAGTGTAGACCAGGGCTAATTGAGTCACTTCAGTGTGGCTCCTTGGGATCCTGGTCACAAATGGCAATACTAGTAGTTCTGGTGATGCAGTTTATGATGCAAAAGGTGCATAAATGAAAAGATTCATGCACATTGGACTTACAAATCCATCATTTCTCACTCAGTTTTAATTAGATAACCTGTATCAGCACTTAGGGTAAGTCTAGACTACATGGCTCCATCGACAGAACCATGTAGATGAGTTTACTAGACATAGGAAAATGAAGCGATGATTTAAAAAATCACCGCTTCATTTACATCAAAATGACTGCTGCACTGTGCCGATCAGCTGTTTGGCAGTCTGGACGTGCTGCAGTCGACAAGGGAAGACTTTGTCTACCGCTCCGGTAAACCTCATTTCACGAGGCATACCGGAGCGGTTGACAAAGGCTTCCCTTGTCGACCACAGTGCCTCCAGACTGCCTTGTTGTGCCGCCAAACAGCTGATCGGCACAGCGCGGTGGCCATTTTGATGTAAATGAAGTGGTGATTATTTAAATCGCCGCTTCATTTTCCTATGTCTAGTAAACTCATCTAAATGGCTCTGTCGACGGATCCATGCAGTCTAGACACACCCTTAGTAAGTACAGGCTGAAACTCTCTTAACCGGGATTCTCTGGTCCAGCAACAGCGATGGTCTGGTATGGATGTTGCAGGACCAGGGAGTCCTGGTGGAGGGCCAGTGGCAAGGATCCCTGCAGGGCTGGCAGGGCAGTGGGATGCACACCGCAAGCTGATGATGGGACTGCCCAGCACGTGGTAGCGGGTCTGCTGAGTGGGGTTGGGAGATTTGCACATGGCTGCTCATTGGGACTGGGAGCTGCAGTATCTTGGTGGGTCCCAGATCCCCAGAATAGTGCATGTGGCTGCTGGGCAGGTCCTGGAGCCCCAGTACAGTGCGTGCAGCTGCTCTACAGGTCCCGGAGCCATGCAGTAATGGATGCTCAATGGGGTTGGCAGGGCAGTGGGGCCAGCAGGAGTTGAGAAGTCAGCCAAGAGGCCAATGGGCTGAGTGGGGCAGAGCGGCAGCTGGGAGTACAGAAACGAGCTCCTTGATCCGGCAAAATCCATCATTTGGGACCAGTCCGGTCCCGAAGATGTCAGACCAGGGAATTCCAAACTGTATAACCAATGAATATCCCTGTCAGTTTACCTTGTTTTAGTGTGAGTTGGGGTTACCCTTAAAAAAAGAATTTTCTCATTGGTAAGGAAACTTTGCATTATGTTTTCCTCCATTTGTTTTTACAAATATTATTCGCAAACAATAGCAATCCCTGTTCTCTATGGAAAGGTAGCGGTGGGAGAAAGTTAGGGAATTTGTGTATTGTTTTAAGGGAAAAGGAGGTCATGTGCAATATTATGAGAAAAGTAAACAGACAGCAGCTCTTTGCAGATTGTGGGCAGAAAAACAAGGACAGGAAACATTCTAAAATGGGCTAGTCCAGTGCAGGTGACCACCCAACACATAAAGTCAGCTGAAAATGTTCAATAACAGAGAGAAGAAATAGTTGCTGGTTGCTGGTTAGTAGTAGTATAAATAGTCATTCCTATTTTTGTTACTATTTTTCATGTACATAGCGCCTTTCATCCAAAGACATCAAAGCACTTTGCAAACGTTAATTAAATCTCACAGCGTTGCTCGAAGCAGGTGATTATATTGCAGTACATTCAGAAATAGAAAAGCTGAAAGATTTGCCTCAGGTCTCTTAGGGTGCGTCTACATGGCACCCTTAGCTCAAAATAAGCTACGCAATTTGAGCTATGCAAACTGTGTTGCTTATTTTGAGTTAATTTTGAAATAGAGTGCTATTCTGAAACGTTCCTTAATCCTCGTGGAATGAGGTTACAAGGACGTTGGAATAGCATATCAAAAGCTATTTTGAAATAACGGGCGCAGTGTCAAGATGCAGAAAATGCTATTTCAGAATACCGGGAGTATCCCAAAATAGCGCCGCTGTCTAGATGCACCCTTAGTGAGTGGCACAGCTCAGACTAGAATGTAGAAGTCCAGACAACCAGTCTCCTGCTGCTTCACAGACTACACAGCTTTGCCCTTTTCTTGTCAACCCTACTCTGTTTTGTGACAGGCCCTAAGGAACCTTATTTTGGAGACTAAGAACACGACTGCCAATGAAGGGCAAATTAACTGTGATAGCTAGGTCACTTTCCAAAGTGCCAAGATGTGACATGTGATTTCAGGCACCCTGCCTCCCCAACCCAGGGGAACTGAAGTCCGTGGTTTCCATTGGAAGCAACTAAGACTAGAAACATTAACTTGCCAGATAGCCTGAAAATTCAGCTGATCTATTTGTCATGCCATAAACACATCACCGCTGCGTGCATAAGTGGTGAGGAGCATCTAACCTGTGCCAAACATTGCCAGCCCTGTACCTGTAAGGCCAAATTCTGAACTGACTTACATACTAGACAATCCGTTTGGATTCCTGCTATTACTGACATCCTGAGATCAATGGAACAGAATGGAGTTTAAGTCAGAGCAGAATTTAACTCTTCAGTTGCTGCAGGATTTTTAAAGAAAACGGAAGCCACTGTTCACAGCACAGCATTTAGAAAGATCACGAGGTGAGAAGCAGTTCTCACCTATATATACATTTTAATTGCTCTTGAAACTCCTCTTAATGCCAAGCATCTATCTGAAATGTGCTCTTATATTTAATATGTGATGGAAATATGGGGCTCAGTTTTAGTGGCTGAGAGATATGTGATAGATCCCATTTTAATTGCTTTCGCAATCTCAAAAAATTGTTTTGGTAATCTAATTCAGTGTGTAAGCACCACAGGAAGGAATTTGCGCTATTATGTGTTGTGATTCTAATGGCTCAGGTGATTGGTATAGCTGGAACAAAGCTGTTCTCATTGTCACTAAGTCCCAGTATTTCCTGTCACATACAATCAGCAATAATATAATGTAGAGTATCTCAGAACATTCAGAAGATTTAATAGAAAGCTAACTCCTCATTCTACTGAAGTTACCTAGGGAAGTCTATGATATGGGCAATGTCTCTAATGCATGCAAGTTTGCAGACCCATAGGCAGAGGCAGAGGATGTGACTCTGTAATTGTAGGTGCTTTCTGGGATCTGTGGAAAAATCCTTCACAATGGCTAACTGAAGCAAACAACCTGATTAAAAACGACAGTATTTTATTTCAAACAGGATCATCTCTGTTGATAAACATCTCTCTCTCTCCATCTTGAACTAAGATAATCTACCACATTTTAAATGATATATGTTGCTGGGAGAGGGGAGGGCATATACTTTTTTACAACCTTTGAAACAACACGAAACATACATCTCAATGGGGCACCGCATTAAAACATCCCTATGTGTTACTGTCTACGTAACATTACTCTTCATACTCACTGTTACAAATCATTTTAACTGCAATAATTCCCTCAAACTGATTTTAGTTAGATTAATCTTATTTCTTCTCATTAACACACCCTTCATGCAGCGTATAAAACAATAATCCAGTTGTAATGCTTATTGGCATTGGCCCTTATCAAAAAGAACAGTGGAGAATCAGAGTTAATGAGAATAATGGAGGGGCTACATTTATTCAGATAAACTTAAAGTCTGCTGTTTGGGTGGCAGAGCTTCTGTGGGGTTTTCTGATTTGCCTGCCAAAGGGCTGAAGTGAATGAAATTCAGGAGGGGGCGTCTTTATACATTGACTACAGCATTCTAACTGGGCGTTTGCTACCCTTTCCCTCCACTTTCTTGGAATTATCCTAAGGATGACATCCCTTTGTCTACCGTATACGGGGCATCTGATGTCACACACATGTTAATTTCCTTCATGAAAATAATTTAATTCTATGTCCATTAATGTAATAAAAATAATTGAAAAAACTTTGGGAATATGGTGCCCTGAAAGGTGCCACATTGATAGAGATCCTCTAATTATCCATAGAATATTTATAACATAGGCTGCAGCAGCGCAAGCTTCCTTACAGTGACAGGCTACGGTGCTTCAAACCTGATGAAATGAGAGTTCACAAACTAGAGGATGGTTCGTTGCCTCTGCTCATTCAAACCCGGACATCTCTGATAAAACCGACATCAAGGTTGCCAGTCCTTGGTTTTATGATGTGAATGTTTGTCTTCATCTCAACAGGCCCTAAGATGCTACCACACACTTGTAAACACGGAAAACAAATCTAAAGGCATTTGGGCATTTCTGTATGCCCTTGGTTAACATGTGTGCAGAAGGGAACGTGTGCTTTTGTGTGGGCAGGTTTGGAAATGTGGGCCATCACATACCGTTGATTGTGTACCATGAGAACAGACATACCAGCACTAAGGGTAATGCTCATTGGTGGAGGGTTTGAGACGCAGGGGAAGGAAATGCCTTCCCCAACTGGGAGGCATGGCCCCACCCACACTCCGTTCTCAGCTTCAGCACAGCTCCCAGGCTTCAGCTGTGCTGAATCTGGAAAGGCTGGGGCACTATGCCCTCCCCATTCTCCCATGTGGGGCTGGAGGCTTGTCTCTGTGATGGGAGTGGGTGGGTGTGGCTCTTTGGAGGGTAGAGATTGGGCAGAAGAGGTGGGGCTGGAGGCTTGCCTGCCCCATGCCTATGTTCACCCACTGCCCATGGTAATGCTCTTCCTACGCAGGTGACAGCACCCTTTTAGAAATTTCTCTGCACTAAGTTACAAGGAGGAGCACATATTTTTTTTGCTTATGTTTATAAGAGCTGTATTAATGGCCATTTTCATGCTCAGTCTCCTCAAAGTTGCAGGCAGCTAGCTGATTATAGAATGTCAATATTTACAGGAAATCAGAATGTACAGAGCTAATGACAGAATTCCATATTAATGAAGAGCGCTTTTATAAATATCAACATTTGATAATTAGCACAGTTACCATGTTAATATTTCCTCTGATTCCAAGTGGAATAGAACATGTGTGTCTTAAAGTTTCAGAGCTGCAGATCACCCATCCAGTATGCTTTCGATGACTTCAGTCTTTATGTTTTGTTCTGACAAGAAGGGATTGAATCCATATTCCCTGCACTGATCCTGCACGTTATCTTTGGCATTTAGGAGCGGTGAAGATCAGGGATTTTTTTAAGATGATGATATTCAGAGGTTCCAAGTGTGAGACAGAGAATTACTGCAGGAGCACATCCCAGATATATCCATTTAATTCCCATGTCTGTCCTTGAAGAGATCAGAGGATTCATTTCACCTATGCAGGATGAACATTGCCTTCTTAAGCCTTTAAAGTAAGCAGTATGTAGATGAGAGAGAGTTCCAGCAGTGCCTGCCATTGATTAAGAGAGTGGATCCTTGCCATGAGGTATAAAGATCCAAATTTTAAAATAAATTCCATTTCAGTCATAATTTATATTTATGCAGCACCTTACATCCTGGAGTAGCCCACCGCTCTTTCAACACTTTACAGATGCAAAAAATTAAAGTCTTCAAAACAAAAATCCCTAACCACAAAACAAAAAGTGAACAGACATCTTGAGATCTTGTTCGGTGTGTTGAAGTTGGAGGGTGGGGGCAGATCATTTTAGAGTCAATAAACCGCAGTGAAGACTTGGTCTTCTATTGACTCAAGTTTATACTGTAGAATGGACAGTAGCTCCAAGCCCAAAACTTGTGGCGGCATATAAGCTCTTATACTTTCCCTCAAGCATAGTCTCACGCTATTAAAGGCTTTAAATACAGAGTTGAATTGAAACTGGTGGGCTGTAAGGAGCCAATTTTGTTAACAATGCTTTGGCACCACCACACTGTCACAGACAAAAGCCTCTGAGAAGTCATTCTTCCATGTGCTATTCATGGGTAGTAGTTTTACACAGCAATCTAGTAGCCAGCACCCATGCAGGAAAGGCTCACAATGGCAATGTTCATTTTGGGGGAGGAGGGAAGGCTGAGGAGACAAAGGTTACAACAGTTTAGAAATGGAACCACCCCCCAACATTCTTGACACTGCTGAAATTGAAGGTTTCCACGTTCAGTTCACAGTTACGAATTACAACTGCATAACTGCAATAGCAGACAGAACCTCAGCTTTATATCTTAACCAAAAGACAGCTCTTCTAGCATTCTCTAGCCTCAGTCTGTCTCAATGAGGAACTGTACCTACTATGTAAGAGCTGACCCCACTTTCTGCTATACTGGGTTTCCTTAAGGCATGTCTACACAGGAACATTTGGTAAAATTAACCCAAATTAACCAAAGTTGTGAATTAATCTTAATTAAATTAAACCAAATGAAGGCCACTGAATGAGAGTCCAAACGGGGGATTAGTTAGGCTAATCCGTCCACTTTAAATGTAGACATTTAGTTAAAATGGATTAACAGCAAGCCT
Organism: Pelodiscus sinensis; assembly: GCF_052426305.1. Classification (NCBI taxonomy): domain Eukaryota; kingdom Metazoa; phylum Chordata; order Testudines; family Trionychidae; genus Pelodiscus; species Pelodiscus sinensis. The sequence goes on from NC_143052.1 coordinate 70,814,083, forward strand.
ATGCAGACAAACCTTTAGAGATTTCCCATCCAACTACTAACCAGGCTTGCTTTTACTTAGAATTAAATTCTCTATCAACTTGAATGGGCTTTGAGTTTGTATTACAAGATCTGCTGAAATCAACATGAGCTGGTATTTCAGCAATTTGTCCTCCTGGAAGCAGAAGTGATTTGTCAGTGGTGGAAAAAAAACAGAGGGGGGTAAACTCACCAAATTCCATTTTCTCTAAATGAGCAGTGGGTAAACTCTGTTCAGCTACCCTCAGTTACACTATTGTTTGTCATACCCATCTATGCCCTGCTATACTGTCCATCACAGCAAAGAGATTTCTGTATGCAAAGAAGCAAAATATTGGCACTAGAAACTGAAAGGAAGAAAGTTCTTCCTAGTCATCTAGTGGGAGAGGGGTAGAAATGTGATGAGGTGCCTATGTTTAATTGCTGGAGAAAAAGGTGGTGGTGGTAAAATCTAACTTTAAAAAAGTCGCCATGTATCTGACGAAGTAGTTTTTTCCCATGAAGGCTCATGCCCAGATTAATCTGTTAGTCTTTAAGGTGCCACGGGACTCTTCCTTATTTTTTTAAAAAAGAAAGAAAACTTAGCTGACAAAGCAACATCTACTTGCCTGAGCAGAGAGCTGGGAACCAGGAACTCCTGAGTTTTAATGCCACCTGTCTCAATCACTTGGGATATGTCTACACTCGCGGCTTCTTGCATGAGTAATATGCAAATAAGGCTAAGCGTGGAATAATACCGAGCCTCATTTGCATACCTAATGAGCCGCCATTTTTTCAGAAGAGGCTCTTGCGCCAGAAGGAGCTGTCTACACTGCTCCTTCTTGTGCAGAAAAACCCCTCTTGCGCAGTTCCACTATGCTGATTATTTTCAGGAATAACGGCATTGCACAAGAGGGTTTTTCTTGCACAAGAAGAAGCGGTGTAGACGCTTAGCCTCATTTGCATATTTCTCACGCAAGAAGCTGCGAGTGTAGACATAGCCTTGCTGTATGGCTTTGACCATTGCAAGTAAGTTCCTATTTCTTCATCTGTAAAAAAAAAAAAAAAAAAAAAAAAGAAGGAATGTGAAAAAATAATTTTGCTCCCAAGGATACTGCAAAGCTAATATAGTTAATATTTGTATGCCATTGTGAAAAATACCAAAGGCTTTGTAAAAGCTAAGTGTTCTCATTTCTTCATGTCTTGAATGGCAAATGGTTCATTTGTGTAGCAAAATCTCTTTATTCAAAATTTCAATTAATAGTGATCTATAAAATTAGTTATATCCAGATTCAGTATCTCACGGATCATCAGGAGCTGTAAAAGGCAATGCTCAATTCCTTTGTCTACTGCACTTTTTCATCACATTGACATGGGCATTGAATACAATTCTTGAATTTTTTTTTTTAGTGCAAGTTTGACCTTTTGTTAGCATTCTCTTTTGTGCCTTAATATGAAGAACTTGTGACTGCAGCAAGCTAACTTTATCCTGTGGGAATTAGGGAATAAGGCAGGAAATTAAAGTTGCCTCCTTTTGAACAAAAGATATCAGTATTTATGGCACATTTTGGGAAACTGCATTAACAGTGTTATGTGTAAATAGATCTTTGACATGCAAGTGTGAAGTAGATCCTGAAATAGATGTCAATGTAAGAAAAGCTTCATGTTTTCAAACGCATATTAAGCATTTCTCCTGGGCTCCAAAAGCATTTGCTGAACATTGCAGATGTAGATTTGTTGTGCTGCAAAATGCTGTTTTTGCTACCACCTAATAGGAAGGCAAACAAAACAACCCATTAAACAACTGTGATCACAGAATGGAAACCTCTTTCCTTGTTAATTTGAAATAAAGCAGTTTAACATGAAAGATTGGTATTTTTAAAAGTTATTTAGAAGATGAATCATTATTTTTCTGTCTAGAATCCCCACCCTCCCCCAAACAAATGTTAATCTTATTCCTTCATGGTTTCTACTAAGGCTCCCTTGTTGCTGAATTCAAAATAATTTGCATGGATACATTGTAGTTTCCCTTGCTAGCCCTCCTAGTTCAAATCCCTTTAATTCTGTTAGGCATGTGCATTGCCTGTAAACCTTGGGCAGTTTAGGTGAGAGAAATACTCCTTCGCAGTTCCTTCATTTGAAGGTCTTTATTATTTGGATTAAAGTAAAGCCTAGATGCCATGTATCACTCCCAGTCATAGGGCTGCATTGTTCCGCAGCTATATAGAGATAGTCCCTAAACCAAAGAGTTAGCAGTCTAAATCCACAAGTCAAATAAAAGGTGGTAGGGCACACTGCCGTTAAGTGCCCAAGGAAACACACAATAAACAGTGTTAGAACTAGGAACAAGTGGGGAGGAGGGCAAAGTTGGCAAGAAAGCAGTAGGGCACTAAAGAGGAGTTACTTACTGGATCCTTCAATAATTTGAAGAATGTATTAGTAGATCCTTGGTGCTGACGTTACAGCACTCTCTGACAACATGGAATGGGATCTGAAGGAAAAGAAACATTGTTGGTCTGAAATCCAGTAAACTGTTATGGCATCCACAGACCCTGAATACCTGCCTCCACCTATGTGCAGGGATTTTGCTGCGCATATGTTTATAGTGTATGATGGCCCTGTATCAGAGCTCCATGTGTGGACATGGCTGAGGGAAAATGAAAAATCACTGCATCTTCCTGCCATTTTGGACATAGCCACTTCTCATCAGACACTGCCCGCGTTGTAAGTAACCATGCCCTTATTGGAACCATCATCTTAATCATCTATTTGCCAGCTGTTCAACCTCCTTCCCTGAAAGACTTGGTTCAAACGGGGCTCTCTTCCAGAGGTTACACTGGCATAAACCTAAGCTGAATAAAACTAGAGAGGAATAATATACCTTGCCCTACCAACAGATACCTCTGCACAGCCTTTTGGGCCCAAGGTTATCAGCAGAAGTAATTCTTAAATTCATCTAATGTTAAAGAAAACACTTTGAATAGTGTAATACTGTATACCCCACAGACTGATGCCAGAGATTCCATTAAAATATCGTGCAGATAGCCTGATCTGCCTAAAATGCTGAGGGAATCTACATCCACATATTAAACCTTATTGATCTGTGTGCCATGGAGAAAAGATGAAACAATGACTTGGGCCACATACTGTCTGCCTCTTAGAGACACGGGGATAGTGTTTTTCACTGATGCACAGGGAGGCTCGAAACCCTCATTAATGGTAAGAGGAGATGAATAAGCTCAGAAAATGAAGCCAATAGATTGCAATGCTGAGATAGGCTTGCTGTTGCAGAGAGAAAACTATCTAGGGTTTCTCTGTATTCCCCCGGACGTGCTGTTTGAAGGAGAAGGAAGGACGATGGCTTGGAGTGTGAAGGAATCTTCTATAAGAATCTGGAAATGAACAGATCTGAGTGAATGAGGGTGGAACCTTCCAAGCGCACACAGCTACTGCTGCGATGTATGCCTCTCCTACATTTTTAACCTTCTGTTCCTGATATGTCATTTAAGAGGTATGTCATATGTCAAGAGGCTGTGCTCCCACTATCATTTTTTAAGAGCATCGATTCTTCAGCCAGCTCAGAAATTCCTCCATATTGTCTGTCTTGCCAAGCTTTTCCCCTGCACTAATCTAGCATGCTAGCATGTTATTCATCTTCTATAATCTAATGTAGCTGCTAAACCTGGGTTGGCTAGCCAGCTGCTACTCAAGGACCTTCCTGGCTACCAAGTGCCTCTGCTTGCTGCTTGCCATCTCTCTCCTGGCGTTCCTAGTCCTGCCTGATGATCTCACTTCATTTTATATGCTCCAACTTCACAACTGTCTTCACTGCTGTTATTGCTCATCCAGTTCCTACCGGAGATGAGGTTGTTTTTAAGTTCCCCTTAAACATCCAGGCTACGTCTACACTGCAGGGTTTTTGTTCAAGAAGTCTTTTGTGGAAGAGTTCTTGTGCAAAAACTTCTTGTGCAAAAGCATGTCCACACCTCTTGCACAAAACGCTCTTGCACAAGAAAGCTCTGATGGGCATTCACAGAATGGCCATCAGAGCACCTGTGCTTTTTTGGATAGGCTCTTTTTGCACAAGAAACCCCTGTGGCACATCCATACATGCCTTTTTGTGCAACAGCTGTAGCGCAAAAAGGAGTTATGCCTCATAGGAGGAGGTTTACCTACCCCTCAAAAAGCCCTCTGTTCTGCCATTTTACTGTTGATTTACTTGCTCAAAACCATTCTTGAGGTGTGGATGCTCTGTGGGTTTGTAAGCAAAAAAGTCTGTTTTGGTGCAAAAACCTTGTATTATAGACATAGCCCCAGAATGAAGCTGTGTGGGGAGGGAGCTGGCTCCCTTGGGGGAAGGGGTGGGGCCACAGGCAGACAGCCCTTCACACCACCTGGAGTGCAGAGCACCCCCCTTTCTGCCCCCAGCCTTCAGGACTGCCCAAAGCATGTGATGACCAGGAGCCCTGGGTCCCTTTGAATTGCTGGGCCAGAGGGCAACCCCCTCTACTCCTGATTGGTGGTCATGGGCATCAGCCACTGTCAGAAGATGAAATATTGAGCTAGATGGACCATTGGTCTGGCCCAGTATGCCTGTTCTTATGCTCTTATACTGTAAGAAATAATCTTGTGCTGGCAGAAGAATTGACTAGATGACCTAAATCATCTCTAATTTCTCTGATTTGTTTTTAGGAGTTCTGTTATAACAAATCTATACATATGTAGAGGACAAAGTACCAGTTATACCAGGTTCATCTGAATAAGTGGATTGTGCCCATGAAAGCTCATGATGCCATCTATATTTTGTTAGTCTTTAAGGTGCTGCAAGACTATTTGTTGTTTTTAAAGTTTGTCCAGTTATACCAGTATAACTGCATCCACACAAGAGGTTGTGCTAGTACAATTATTTTGGTAAATAAATCACAAATCTATCCAAAATGGTCAGATCTGTTTGAAAAAATGCATGTACATTAGGCTTAAACACTGTCTTGCATGGGAATCTACCGTGAAGTGTTTCCTGCCCTAAACAAGATACATGTCTTCAAGTTTTACCCATTATTTCCTTAAATATTAAACAAAATTAATCCCAGTCCTATTGCATATGACTAAACCCAGCAAATACACATGCTTTTTTTCTACTGATAATACAGCCACTTTTCTTCTTCGCCCAACAAGAGAAGAGCTAAAAGGGTTTCTGTAAGATGTTGCTGGTGGGGGAGGGGAGGTGGTGGCAGACAATGCCTTATAGAAATAGGAAGGACAGGATAGGAGTTTACCCATTATTAATCTTACATTTCTTAGTGGAAGAATATTAATCAATCATTGCTATTCTCCTAACCACAGTGGAGTGATCACTATGGTGGGGATGAGTGCCAGCTCAGACAATGCTGCTGAATCCACCATTTGCTGGGTGACCAGTTCCTGCATGGAGGTGGGTATAAAACTAGGGACAAAACAAGCTAACCTGATCTGTATTATTTCACTGCGGCTGTTGTGTAGGGACTGCTTTATCATGACAGTGCTCTACAATGGTAAAATTGGCCCCACCAGGGAATCAGCATATGTCCCTTGTATCATGGCCCCTGGTTGAGACATATTGCAGGTCTCCAGTATGACAGTGAACGTCTGCTTACTGCTTTCTGAACATCTACAAACACAGGCAGCAGTTCTGAGTAAACTTTCTATGCTCACCTTTGGATGGCTGAATCCCCCGCAGCTGGCAGAGACTGAGGCTACGTCTAACTGTAGGCTTCTTGCACAAGAACTTTTTGCCGAAGAGATCTTCCGCAAAAAGTTCTTGCACAAGAGCGTGTCCACACTGCCATGTGCTTTTGCGCAAGAGAATATCCACACTGCCATGGATGCTCTTGCAAAAGAAAGCTCTGATGCCCATTCACAGAATGGTCATCAGAGCACCTGTGCTTTTTCCAGTAGGGGTTTCTTGTGCAAGAAACCCCTGTTGTCCATCCACACATGCCTTTTTGTGCAAGAGCTCTTGTGCAAAAAGACTTATTCCTCGTAGAAAGAGGAATAAATCTTGTGCAAAAAGCCCTGTCTTCTCGCGATCAACTGTACTTTTTCTTGTGCAAAAAAGCACTTGTAGTGTGGGCGCTCTGTGAATTTTTGCACAAAAATAGCTGTTTTTCCACAAAAACTCTGCAGTGCAGACGTAGCCTAAGGCTACGTCTACACTGGCATGATTTTCTGGAAATGCTTTTAACAGAAAAGGTTTCCGTTAAAAGCATTTTCGGAAAAGCACCTCTAGATTGGTAGGACGCTTTTCCGCAAAAGCACTTTTTGCAAAAAAGCGTCCGTGGCCAATCTAGACGCGCTTTTCTGCAAAAAAGCCCCGATTGCCATTTTCGGGATCGGGTTTTTTTTGCGGAAAACAAATCTCTGCTGTCTACACTGGCCCTTTTGTGCAAAAATTTTTCAGAAAAAGACTTTTGCCCGAACGGGAGCAGCATAGTATTTCCGCAAAAGCACCGACAATCTTACATGAGATCATCAGTGCTTTTGCGGAAATTCAAGCGGCCAGTGTAGACAGCTGGCAAGTTTTTCCGCAAAAGCAGCTGCTTTTCCGGAAAAAGTGGTCAGTCTAGACACAGCCTATGGCTGTGTCTACACTGGCAAGTTATTCCGGAAAATCAGCCGCTTTTCCTGAAAAACTTACCAGCTGTCTACACTGGCCGCTTGAATTTCCGCAAAAGCACTGACGATCTCATGTAAAATCATCAGTTCTTTTCTGGAAAAGCTAAGCTGCTCCCATTCAGGAAAAAGTCTTTTTCTGGAAAACTGTTCCGGAAAAGGGCCAGTGTAAACAGCATAGTAGTGTTTTCCGCAAAAAAGCCCCGATCACGAAAATGACGATCGGGGCTTTTTTGCGGAAAAGCACGTCTAGATTGGCCATGGACGCTTTTCCGGAAAAAGTGCTTTTCCGGAAAAGCGTCCTGCCAATCTAGACGCGCTTTTCCGAAAATGCTTTTAACGGAAAACTTTTCCGTTAAAAGCATTTCTGGAAAATCATGCCGGTGTAGACGTAGCCTAAGTGTTTGTAGCAGGCTGGGTGGAGGAGGTGGCACATACAGTCTTAGGCCTTGAGTACATTGTGTGGGTAAAAATGAGATGAAACCAGTTTTCCTTCTTTTTGATGAACTATTTTTTGTGAGCAGGTTAACATCACGAGGGCAGAAAGGAGGGCTTAACGTTGCAGAGTGAAATTTACCCAGGGCTTAAGGTGGGGTTCCCTGGCCTATGGTACTAAATTTCACCCTAAGCATATAAATGAAAAGCTGTGACAATCGCCCTGCATCTGCTTTCGTGTGCCAGAGCCCATTATATACAAGATGAAAAGACAGTGAAATCTTACAGAGTAAACCCCGAAAGGCAAATACTAAGAAGAGGCTAATAACCAGAAGATATAGCAGTGTTCTGAAACTCATTCATATTTATTATGTCTGAGGCACAAGTACAGAAAAATTGCTGGTAAGTTTGTAATAAGCAATTTGAACAGATATATTTCTAGTACATACCCAACAGATTAGCAAGCACTAAATGATTTTGGCCTTGATGCTGCAAACTGATATACACAGATAGGTCTCCATTGACTTTAATGGGGTTTCTTATGGGAATATGGCTTGGTTTTGTAGGTACTGAAAGGACTTTTACAACTGACAAAACATATGCCTGAAAACCCATTTAATAAACTGCTCTGATAAACATAATATTTTGGACCAATATTAATTTCCAGCTTAGATTTCAGCCAAATATCAAGATACTACATTCAAAATGGTCATCAAGGCGCACATCAATTCATCAAAGCAACAAGATAAATGGAACATATAGCAATGTTTAAAAATATAAATGCTTCTTACAGAAGTCTAAGATCCAACACCAAGGACTACTATAGCTTCTGATGCATGGATCATGTAAATATGTGTTTAAGTATTCTAAAATGTGATGTTGAAGCTACAATTACCACTAACTTTTTCATTTTCAAGACAAAAGCCCTTTTCAAAATAGCGAGTTAAATACTGGCAGTACAGTGACCGTATAAGTAATGTAGCAGCCATTTCTGTAATAAGTCATTCAGAGGCTTTCATATTACAATTGAGCTCACTGAGAAAGTGGCTCTTAGGTAGAAAATCAGTTAAATAGCTAAGACAAATTTCAAGCGGTGGGATAAATTCCTGGCTCCACTGAAATCAACAAGAATAATGCATTGACTTCACTAGACCCCAGCTAAGGATGAGCCTTAGTTTAACACATCATTCAAGCATCAACTCCTTTCATATTGCACTGGGTATGAATCAAACCACTGGTGTGGAATGTGAACCCAGACTCTCCTGGCCCAGATAGGAAAACCCCCATAGACACTCTTAAAATCCTGAAAATGCAGGTAATTTATGTTCAGGGTCCATTTCCTCTTTTCCTGGTTAATAATTTGAAGACAGTGGGAGTTTTGTGCACACATCTGAGAGCAGATTTTGGCCCTTGGGCTAGTTTTTTTGTAACTAAGAGACCAAAGTGGTTGCAGTTGTGTAATATACACATCACTTGTCAAATTCAACTCAAAGCAACTTTAAGTATGTTAGAAAAGGAAGCATCTTAACCTGGCAAACTCTGATTTTTCTTCAGGAATTCTCTACCTGCCTTGGCGAGCAGCTCCATAGTCCACACTTTCAATATACACCCAGGCTGCGTCTAGACTGGCATGATTTTGCGCAAATACTTTTAACGGAAAAGTTTTTCCATTAAAAGTATTTGTGCAAGAGAGCGTCTATACTGGCATGTGCCTTTGCACAAAAGATTTGCTTTTGCACAAAAGCATCCGTGCCAGTGTAGATGCTCTCTTGCGCAAGAAATTAACGTGGCTGTCTACACTGGCCCTCTTGCGCAAGAATACTTGCGGAAGAGGGCTTATCCCTGAGTGGGAGTGTCAGAGTATTTGCACAAGAACCACTGATTTTGTACATTACAAAGTCAGTGTTCTTGCGTAAATACTCACGGCCAGTGTGGACAGGCGGCAAGATTTTGCACAAAAGCAGCCCCTTTTGTGCAAAATCATGCCAGTCTAGACGCACCCCCACTCTCTATGCTCACTTTGCAGCCACTGTCCACCCTGAGAAAGGCAGAATAGGCCTTTCTTTAGATCCCACTATCACCACTGCTAATCATTTCAAGAGGAGGCTTCCCCCACAGCTTGATTGTTTCCTGCCCAGTGCCCACAGCAGAAATGGTGAGGCCAGGGCAGGGAATCCAAGTCAGGTCTCCCACGTGAAATCTTTTCTCACATTCTAACTGCCTCTCTAGATTTGCTTAAGTATTTGTAATGCTGGTTGATCAATTTCCTTCTAAAGTCTTTTCAACCTAAAATTGGGTTTTTGACCAAATACAATTTAATCATGAAAAACATCTGCTTCTTTTTGGAGAATGTTGATTTTTTAAATGCCCCCAAACCCAAATAGTTTATATGAAAACAAAATTATTTCCAACTTGGAATGCTGCTGCGGTGCCACATGAGAGTTTAGTTGTGTCATACCTTTTTTCTCTTCTGTGGCTCGGGCATCCAAATAGGTCTACCCTTCCAATTGTAAATCATGTCCGGGGACTCTCATGATGCACTGCTCCCATCTCCAAGAGGAGAGACCATGGTGCTTCATGGGAGAGTAGCCTATAAAGTCTGCAGAATTTTCTTTCATTTTTTGACCATCCCAACATTTGTGAACACCAGTGCTAAGCCCATTAGTAAGTAAGATTAGTTAGTAAGATTTTTCTTTAGCACAATTAGTGGTCTGTGATTTTAATTCTAAGTTCTACTGTTGATGTCTGTGAAATATATATTGTTATAATAAGTATTGTGAGCATAATAACTGATCACTGTTAATTTGATGAGGCCACAGAATAAATATAACTTAGATTACTTAACGGCCAAACTTGAGTTTTTACATGTGCTTATACCCAAAATTATAACCATATTACAAAGCAGAGGGAGCTTTTACTCCCTAAATACTGGAGGGAAAAAAGGATTCATGGTGGAAATGTCAGGAAATCTACTAGCAAACTGGTGTTAATGACCTGTGCCATAGCAGATAAGACCTTTTTTTTTAAAGAGGATAGAAACATGTAGGCTGTGTCTACACTGGCATGAATTTCCAGAAATGCTTAAAACAGAATAGTTTTCGTTATAAGTATTTCCGGAAAAGGAGCATCTACATTGGCAGGCTGCTTTTCCGGAAAAGCGTCCGTGGCCAATGTAGACGTGCTTTTCTGGAAAAGAGCCCTGAGTGTCATTTTCGTGATCAGGGCTTTTTTCCGGAAAAGACTACTGGGCTGTCTCCACTGGCTCTTTTCCGGAACAGTGTTCCGGAATAAGGACTTATGCCCGAGCGGGAGCAGAATAGTTTTTCTGGAATAGCGGCTGATTTTGTACAGTAGAGCATCGTTGCTTTTCTGGAAATTCAAGGGCCAGTGTAGACAGCTCGCAGCTTATTCCGGAAAAGCGGCTGATTTTCCGGAATAAGTGGCCCAGTGTAGACACAGCCGTACTGTATCTGAATTCACATTTATGTCAGCCCCATTTTTTGTTAAGATACCCCAAGAAATCATTATGAGAGGGAAGTGACTTAGTTATACAAGAGTTAGCAGATCTGCCGCTTTGCCAGTCCATGAATACCCACAGGTGCTTCCTAACCTTGGCATCTCATTTTGCAACCATTAGTAAAGAGACCTTAAGAAGACTGAACTGAAAACTGCTGGGCCCTAAAATCCATGAAAAATGGTCAGGAAAAAGCAGCTGGATATGCTAGAAAATGTTTTCCCTTATTCTGGTATCATTCTCCATCTTTGCTGCAGTGAGTATAACAATATTAAAAGCAGAAATAAACGTCAATGCTCCAAAACTTATTATACAAGGAAGGTTGCCAAAGAAATGGATTATGTAAATATTGACAAGTACTACCATAGACAAATTGGCTTAAATACCAAAGTGCTTTGAAATTGTCTGTGCATTTTAATCTGCTCCCCTATAAATCATACTCTTTACTATTGATACTCCATATTGCCCTTCCATGTACTCATAGCAATTTCTATGCATCTGACAGTGAGAAAGTACAACTTCTATACTGTACACCCACAGCAGTAAGTAAAAAGACAGAGCAATCAGGAACCTCTTACCAAGAGTATAAATAGATACCTGCTGGCCTTGTTTTCTAGAATACCAAGAAACGATTAACTCCATGCTGATGCTCGAACATTTCATAATTTCTGGAAGCAAATTCCTATGCAGCACATTCTGCTGCGTTAAGACTCAACACCATGATGCTACAGTCATTTAACAAAGATCAGACCAAATGTGTCCTTTTCACTAGCTACCCAGTTTTTTGTTGTTGTTTTGGATAGTCATTAAGAATTAATCATGCCTTTGTCAGAAACTGAAATAGACAAGATCATGTGAGAAGTAAGGACAAAAATAATGATGGGTCAAGTTCTCCTACTTGACTTTTGGGAAGAGATTATGGATCATGGTCATGACTTCAGAGTTCAGTTGTTTGCAACTATTCCTGCAGGAGCCACTGTTCTAAAGGATTGAAAGATGGGGCACTACTATTATGTCCATTCACACCTTGGCACAGTCACTATCTTTCTTGTCATACATTGTTGCTCCTCTCTTTTTCTACCATTGTTATTTCTCTCCACCCCTTCATTTGTCCCATCTCTATTCTTCACTCTGAAGAAGGCTACATGCTGCTTGGAGTAGAGTTTTTATCAGGTGACTCCACTCATATATGCTCGTGTAGCTTTCTTGGGTGCTTGGGCAAAAAGGAAAGAAGATTGAGCACATAAACAAATGCCTGAATCTGCAACTCTGGGTATATAAGCTGCTTCGGTGGCTAGGTGCATTAGGGGTCACTGTGAGAACATGGATGGGAAGCAGGTGTCTTTCTAGGAAGCACTTGTTACTTTGCTCATTTTAGCAAGACCATGATTCTCTTGAGAGGTAGAAAATCTCCAGTGCCACACCACTTTTACTGCCCTTGCTGTTTAGCATCCCAAATCATGAACAGAACGGTTGTGTAGTTTTTACAAAGAAGCAAATGTCTGAAAAAGAGCATTTCCTTTTTTAATTTCCATGTCTGTCAGGATCCAGAATCCGGGATCTGTTTTCTTGTGTTGTAATCAATTCGTGTTAGAGACACAGAAGCCTGAATTCTAGTCCCGCCAGAGAAGGATCCAAATGGACGCCATTCAGATGAAGCTTCTCTGAATAATCGAAAACATAAAAAGACACAAATTCAAGTCAATGAACTGTTTAATTAAGGAATGGGTTCCTCTCTCTTCAATGGTCATCCAGTGCTCTCCAGGTTGGTTTGGTCATTTTCTCCAAATGCCTACCAGCTTCACAGCGAGAACCATCTTTAACCTTAACCCAATGGAAGCTGGATAGAGTAGACTCCTTGGGAAGACCTAAGACATGAAGGTTGTCAACAGATGCTTGTCACTCACGTATTATCCCATAATACACAATATTAGGCTCAGGACAGCATATCATGGAGGCACATAATACATTCAGTGGCCTCTACAGTGTGCAAGAAGCAGCATGAGAACTTATCGAACCAACCAAGTGATCAGGAATAGTCAGCATGGATTCACAAAGGGCAAGTCGTGCTTGACCAATCTGATTAGCTTCTATGATGAGGTAACTGGCTCAGTGGACATGGGAAAGTCAGTGGATGTTATATACCTTGACTTTAGCAAGGCTTTTGATACGGTCTCCCACAATATTCTTGCCAGCAAGTTAAGGGAATGCGGATTGGATAAATGGACAGTAAGATGGATAGAAAGATGGCTAGAAGGCCGGGCCCAGCGGGTAGTGATCAATGGTTCGATGTCAGGATGGCGGTCGGTTTCTAGTGGAGTGCCCCAAGGTTCGGTTCTAGGACCGGTTTTGTTCAATATCTTTATTAATGACCTGGATGAGGGGATAGATTGCACCCTCAGCAAGTTTGCAGATGACACTAAGCTAGGGGGAGAGGTAGATATGCTTAAGGGCAGAGATAGGGTCCAGAGTGACTTAGACAAATTGGAGGATTGGGCCACTAGAAATCTCATGAGATTCAACAAAGACAAGTGTAGAGTCCTGCACTTGGGACGGAAGAATCCCAAGCATAGTTACAGGCTGGGGACCAACCTGTTAAGTAGTAGTTCTGCAGAAAAGGACCTGGGGGTTACAGTGGATGAGAAGCTAGATATGAGTCAACAGTGTGCCCTTGTAGCCAAGAAGGCTAATGGCATATTAGGCTGCATTAAGAGGAGTATTGCCAGCAGATCCAGAGATGTCATTATTCCCCTTTATTCGGCTTTGGTGAGGCCACATCTGGAGTACTGTGTCCAGTTCTGGGCCCCCCACTACAAAAAGGATGCGGACGCATTGGAGAGGGTCCAGCGGAGGGCAACCAAAATGATTAGGGGTCTGGAGCATATGACCTACGAGGAGAGGCTGAGGGACTTGGGTCTGTTTAGTCTGCAGAAGCGAAGAGTGAGGGGGGACTTGATAGCAGCCTTCAACTTCCTGAAGGGAGGTTCCAAAGAGGATGGAGAGAGGCTGTTCTCAGTAGTGACAGATGGCAGAACAAGGAGCAATGGTCTCAAGTTGTGGTGGGAGAGGTCCAGATTGGATATTAGGAAAAACTATTTTACTAGGAGGGTAGTGAAGCATTGGAATGGGTTACCTAGGGAAGTAGTGGAGTCTCCATCCCTAGAGGTGTTTAAGTCTCGGCTTGACAAAGCCCTGGCCGGGTTGATTTAGATGGGATTGGTCCTGCCTAGAGCGGAGGGCTGGACTTGACGACCTTCTGAGGTCTCTTCCAGTTCTGATTCTATGATAAGGGGATGGTTGGATGAAATAACATGATCTTGGTAACTAATTGACCATTCATTACCAGTTGGAAATAGGTCAATGGAGGGATGATAGGAGTTGCTATAGGGAACTTTCTGGGTGTCTGGCTGGTGAGTCTTGCCCCCATGCTCAGGGTTTAGCTGATCGCCATATTTGGGGTCAGGAAGGAATTTTCCTCCAGGTAGATTGGCAGAGGCCCTGGAGGTTTTTCGCCTTCCTCTGTAGCATTGGGCACAGATCACAGCTGAAGGACTCTCTGCATGTTGGGGCCTTCAAAGTATTTGAAGGCTTCAATATCTGAGACATAGGTGAGAGGATTATTCTAAGAGGGGTGGGCGAGAATCTGTGGCCTGCACTGTGCAGGGGGTCAGACTAGATGATCATAATGGTCCCTTCTGACCTTAAAGTCTATGAGTCTATGAGTCTATGAGGTCAGGTAAGGCATCCTGCAGGTGACTTCTGAAATAAATGTATGCAGCTTCCATTTTTAACCATATTTCTAATCACCCTCTAACTTTGTCAAAGTAACTCTTTATGGCCTGTTTCACAGAGTGCTGTGGAGTGAGTGTAACCTTCAGCGTCAGCTAACACAAATTACAAAGACACATGCAAATCTTTAGTGAAATGCTGAACTATATTTATTTTTTTTACCAGAGAAGGATCTCCTCAAGTCATAATTAGTCCTCTTGTACATGCTTGTTTTTCCTCCTTTGGCACATGGGGACGAGGGAAGGAATACTCCCTCTGAAGGCCCATCAAAAAGAGACAGAATGATCCCATGCTCCCTCTCTCCATTTGGTGGCATCTGTGCTGATTGGATACCTTGATTAATCCTTCCCTATGTCTGGGAATCATTGGCTTGTGGATGAGGTGAAAAGTGACAAGAGACATTCCTACACCCCCTCCCCCCACACACACACATTCAGACTGGCTGTGTCTAGACTGCATCGCAATTCCTCTTAAAATAAGGAATAAGGGATCTTTCAGAAAAGGGATCTTTATTTTCCGAAAGATCCGCGTCTAGACTGGCACTTTTTTCCGGCATAGCTTCGAGCCGGAAAAAAGCGGCATCCATGTTTATGCAAATGAAGCAGGGGGAATTTAAATCCCCGCTTCATTTGCAATTGCGATGTGTCTAATTTGCATCCTTTTTATGGAAAAGGGATGCAGTCTAGACACAGCCACTATGTCTACACTGCAGACAAAAACTCGTGGAGCGTCCACACCTCAAGCATGTTTTTGTGCAAGAAAATGTACAGTGAATTGACTGAACAGAGGGGCTACGTCTAGACTGGCATGAAAAGGGCGTTTAGATTGGCACGGATGCTTTTCCGCAAAAGCACTTTTTGCGGAAAAGTGTCCGTGCCAATTTAGACATGGTTTTGCGCAAGAAATCCCCGATCACCATTTTCGCCATTGGGGCTTTTTTGAGCAAAACAATACCGCGTGGTCTACACTGGCCCTCTTGCACAAAAGCATTTGCGCAAGAGGGCTTTTGCCCGAACGGGAGCAGCATAGCTTTTCCGCAAGAAGCACTGATTTCAGACAGTAGGAAGTCAGTGTTCTTGCGGAAATTCAAGCGGCCAGTGTAGACAGCTGGCAAGTTTTTCTGCAAAAGCAGCTGCTTTTGTGGAAAAACTTGCCAGTCTAGATGCAGGCCCTAGGGGGTTTTGCAGTATAGGTATTCCTCCTTCTACAAGGAATAACTCCTTTTTGCTCAAGAGTTATTGTGCCAAGAGGTGTGTGTGGATAGGCAGCAAGGTTTTTTTTGCACAAAAACAGCCTATTGAAAGAAGCACCAGTGCCCTGGTGGCCATTCTGTTCATGGCAATCAGAGCTTTCTTGCAAGTGAGCATCCATGCAGTCTGGACTCTGTCTTTCGCAAAAGCGCATCACTTTTCTGATGTGCTTTTGCAGTGTGGACGTGGCCTTGCACAAGAAGTTTTTGCGGAAGATCTCTTCTTGTAGCCTGTAGTGTAGATGTAGCCTCAGTTTTATGAACTAGCTGCCCTTCAGTCCAGGTGCATTTTTAATATGCACTTGTAACAGCTTGCTCTTTGCTGGAGGAAGAAAGTGCTGCCTTTATTCTGTGGGGGGAGAATGAGGGAATATCAACTCTTCATGTCACTCTCCTGCAACAGGGCCAAAGAATGGGGGTTGGAGCAGCCCATCTTAGCTTCGGAGACACATTGCCTCTCTTTCCCTAAAAGAAAATCTCTGAAATATTTGGTATCTCCTGCTCAATTTTTCATCTTCTTGTGATCCAAAGTTGGAACCCTCCTCTGATATTAGAATATAACAGCCTGTAGGCAAGCTGATTACGTATTTTTTTAAATGACAGCTGTAAGTCTAGACTGCAAATGCTTGGTCCTGGAAATCAGATAAATGTATCAGATGACTCATCTTTAGTTTTCTCAAAAAATAATGTATGCTTTCCTCTAACCATGTTTTATAAACATAATATTTCTGTGTATTCTGCACAGAGTATTTCAAAGATCTTTGAACATGTCATGTACTAGTGTGTATTTGGTGCAATAAAATATGCATCAACTAAAACAATGTGTGTCGACCTTTTTTTTTAATAAAGTACCTCCTTTTCCAAAAAAAAAAAAAAATATTATAAGTACCCCCAGTGCCTACAGTTTTCAGATGCAATGATAGAAGAAAATTTTGTGTAACACATTTGTTTAAATAACTTAATTGTAGCTGGGTGGGCGATGAAATTTTTGCGTGTAAAAAGTACAAAATAATAAAGCACTGTAAAGCTTAAAACAAAAATTCAGTTTTCTCCAAATTTCAGTTGTGTTGACGTACCTCCCCTCCCCAGACTTCTCTCGAGTATCCCTAAGGGTATTTGTACCACTGGTTGAAAAACACTGAACTAGAAGACTTACACCATGTTGCTCAAGTCCTTCAGGGCAGGGAGCTGGCAGTGTGGGGGGTGCGGGAGTCACAGGGCCTTGAGGATGGGAAGGCCTCAGGGAAGGAGGCCAGGTGTATTGGAGGAGCCTGAGTCAGGGTTGAGGGGCCCAGGGCAGGGAGCTGAGGATGAGGGAGGGTGCAGGAGTCAGGGTAGGATTGAGGAGGGGCTCAGGACAGGGGGTTAGTGTGACAGATTGCTGGCTAAGCCAGAGCTCTGCCACTGTAGCCTGGCTAAAGAGGCTGAGGGGAAACAACTGAGCAATCCCAGGCCTGAAGGGCTATTAGAAACAGCTGTGGGCTTCACTAGCAAAGGGCAATATAAGGCAGAGGAAGGGCACTAGTAGGAAGAGGCTGAGTGTGTGCTCAGGCATTTGGAGGGGCTGGCTGAGGTCTTTGTAACTGGAAAGTGGTAGGAGCTCACAATAAAAGCAGTGGTGACTGCACCAGAAGGGTCTCTGGCTGATTTGTGGACCGGAAGGTGTCCAGACCAATGGGCCAGAGCAGGGACCCTGTCACAATTAGGAATGGGGGAGTTCAGAGGAGAGGGTGTGGGGCTTAGAGAAGGGGTTGTGGGATGGCCAATGCCTTCTCTGCTGGGGCAGCCCGGGATGGCAGGGGCCATGCACCCTGCCCATCAGTTTGCCCCTGGGATGGGGAGGAGGGCTGCACATCCTGACTGCTAGCTTCTTCCTGGGGCCAGCCCGGGTGGGGGTGGAGGGCAGTTGTGCACCCTGCCCACTGGCTTCTTCATGGGGCTGGGGAGGGGAGGCTATGTACACAGGCTGCTGGCTTGTGGGAGAGCCGACGCAGGCCACCCTCTAGTGATCTCCATGCATGCAGGGATGGGGGTCCTGTGTGGCAGGTGGTAGATGCTACCTGGGGCAGTCCATGGAATATGCAACTGAATGGATTTTAATCCTCCTTTCAGTATCTTCTTCATGACCATTGCCTAATTCTGCTCTACACATCCTGAGCAGCATTGGTCATGTATCCCCACTACGTGCCCCACTTTTTCTTTTTCTAAAATGAGATAATACTATCTCAGCTCCTTACTCTGAGGCTTCATACCCTGTGGTTTGTAAAATGCTCACAGATCCTTGGGTAAATGTATGTGTCCATAATATTAGCATATGCAGTGTTGTTGTAGACACGGTCCCAGGGTATTAGAGAGAGACGGTGAACGAGATCATCTTCTTCTTTGGTCCAACTGCTAATTGTTACTAATCTAAATATTAACTCATCCAGAAGTTGATCCAATAAAAGATATTACCACACCCAACTTGTCTCTCAAAATATTAGCAGTATTATTTTATTTATTTTTGAACATTGAAAAATTATATGATGAGGTAACATCCTTAGTGTTTGTGCAACAACTACAACCAGAAACTGCTGGTTTTGGAAACAGGCTTCTCTGTTTACTTTTCTAAAGTGCCCTTAGTTAACCCAATTGCAGTTTCCCTTTCCCAAGTAACCACACATTCACCTCAACATGATCATATTTGTTTTTCTTCTTGCTTTCCATTACAATTTGCTGTGACCAGAATGGTTAATTACTGCATAAATCATACACATCCTCATGCCCATTAAACCACAGGGGCAGCATATGATGATTTCAGCAGAAATTCCATCCCCACTTCTTTGGCTCTGCTGGGGTAACTTTGCAAAACATCGCAAGGGCTATATGGTCACCCACTATTGGCTTTGAGTGAGGGATATTTTGCTCTCAGGTCATGAGGGGATAATCATAGAGCAAAAGCAAAAGGCTGAGATTATGAAGGAAAGAGAGCAACTCACACTCAAGTGACTCTTGCTGACTGATATTTGGTCTCAGATTCTGGAGGGTGATGTGTGCAGGCCTCTACTGTTCATAGTGATGGCGTATTGATGGGGAAGCTTGCCATTGCTAATCTCACCAGACGTAGGTGTTAACTTTCTAATTTTCCAGAGAGTGCCTGATCCCCGTTCTACCTCAAGTTTCACCTCTAACCTAGGTTGCCCCTCACTGCCCTATGCTAGATTTACTTGAAATTCATGAAGTTCCTTATTGGTAATAAGATTCCTTATTGGCAGAAGCTGCAAGGCAGGGGGCATTGCTTTGCCAACCCCCTTTTTATGTTGGATTGCTGCAGGGGCATTTTTTAGATGATTTAATTTACAGTGTGGTTCAAGTTAAGACTATGGCAAAGAATAAATGACTATTTTCCAGCTTTGTGTTACCACAATATCCTCGGTTACATGCGGACTCCTCCTCTCTCCCATTTTTACCTGGTGCTACATTTTCTACTCTGTTTGCTGGTTCTTAAAAGATCAAAATAGGGTTTTTTTATGTTTAGAAAAGCACATTAATTACCCAGACATGTTTGGTTTGCTGAAGGTTGTGTGTATTAAGCATTTAGCTGGAGGTTTATCATGCTGTCATAATAATTCATCAAAAAGATCAGTTTGCTGACATTGCTGGTCAACCAATATGACCCAAAACGACCACCTGTGATGGACCTGATAAAACAGCCTGTAGTGCTAACTGCAGCATTTCTGGCATGCTTTATGTGCTACTGGCCCTCAGGCACATGTTATGTGTCTTCCATCAGGTCTTCAAAAGACAAGCAGGGTGATTCAGAGAATGCTGATAAACACAGAAGATATGACTCACAGCTGCCCATGTCACCTCTTCTTCTGAGGCTACTGTGGCTGTAAACACAAGAGAACAGGAATAGCCAGGCAATCAATTTACAGAACTCTGAAAAGGTCAAGATATTATAGTATGCTGTATTGCACAGAATATATGAGGTACTAAATTCCTGATGTTCCATTCTTGTGACAATAATTGCAGTGAAAGATTAGAGTGGAGCAAAATTCAAGTCTTGTGACAAGTACACAAAGCAAATTTATACTTATTTCAATGATATACTTACTGCACTGATTCCTTCTGGTCTTCTTTGGACCACTAATGTTTAGGTTTTGTGTCTAAGCATAAGCAACTTATTTGACCAGCAGTTCAGGCTGGAAATCCTAATGTTGGTTTAGTTCTCACATGACTGATGTTATACTGGTTCTGAGATGCAGAGTAAACTCAATCAATCTCCTACAATATAGGAAGCATTACCTCCCCCTATCTTTCCTCCTTCCCTTTCTTCTGCTTTCCGATTTTCTACTTCCAATCTTTCACATTATTCCTTGATGAATAGTAATAGAGAGGTAGCCATGTTAGTCTGATCTTGCTAAAACAAAAGGAAAAACTATGTAGCACTTTAAAGACCAACAGGATGGTTTAATAGGTAATGAGCTTTCGTGGGCCAGACCCACTTCCTCAGATCATATTCTGGAAGAGAATTGGCATGACCATATATACCAAAGGAATACAATGAAAAAAGTGAACACGTTATTAAACTGACAAATCAGATTTAGTACAGAGGGAGGGAGGGAATAGCTATTTATGAGTCAATTAACAGCTAATCACGGGTGGTAAGTGGGGAAGCTATCTTTGTAAAGTAATTAGCATCTTTGTTAAGGCCCATTCATGAAGTGTCAAATGTAAGCATGAATGAAAGTTCTGAAGTTTCTCTCTGTAATCTGGTATTAAAGTCTCTTTGAAGTAAGGTTGTTAAGACTATGTCCAGGTAGGTTGAAATGAAAACCAACTGTTTTTTCCTTGTGAAGATGTCTGATGTCTGATTTGTGGGCATTAATTCTTTGGCGAAGTGTCTGAGAAGTCTGTCCAATATACATAGCATATACATACATTCCTTGTTGTGAGGGAAAGAACAACAGATCTGTTTGCTTGATTTTGGCTAGTTGTTCTTTTTAAACTGGGTCCAATCCCTCCTCTATGTTCAAATCATCAGCATAACTCTAGCTTGGCCTGGCTTCATCATTTGTGCCTTTGGGACAGAATAATCTACTTTTTAAGCGAACGGTTCCAGGCAACTTTGAACAGATGGCTCATGGAGAAGCAGCATGGAAAGTCACTGTAGTTCCAGGATCTTTCACATATATTCTTCATTCCCTCACACATCACAAGAGATATTGAAATAAGCCATCCCAGCTCTGACAGTGGGCGTGGTGGTGATAAAGGTAAAGAGGGCAATTGCACCATGGCCTGGCAATTCTAAAGGACCTGGGGCTCCCGCCTGCCACCACTGCCATTCAAACCGGCTGTGTCCTGAGCCCCTTGCCCTTTAAATTGCTGCGGATATACCATGTTGCATACTCTGGATGGCTCTGAGGGCTGGGGAGGGAATGTGCCATGGTCTGGGTGGTGCTCAGGACTGCCTGTCCCACTCTGGCCCCTTTTATCTAAGGCTTTGCCCCTTCCAGGAGTACAGAGCTTCCCCCTGACCCATCTTGCCTGGAGGCCTAGTGCAGCTATCAAAAACCCTAAACCATCCTGAAGGAACCATCTCACATCCAAATGCTAGGGGTAATAGAATCTGCCCCTCAAGACAAAAGGCGCCCTAACAAAAACAGGAGGAATTCAGGCCATCTTAGCCTGCAAGAGCTGATGGGGTTGGTAAAGGAGATTAAATTCTCACCTGAGAGTCTAACTTACATTATCGATGCATCTTTCCAAGAGATTTTCTGAGTTTGGTGGATCTCATAGAAGCTTATTTGTATCTTCCAAGCAGCCCCAGTCATTAACAATTTCTCTCATTTTACTACGAAAACTGTTATAACAAAGTTACGAAGAGTGTTGGTACAAGTTTGTTTCTAATGTTAACTTCCCAGCACCATCAAATGGCACTTCAAAGTACTTTCAGAATGGCTTGTAGTTACTGTAGCTGTGCTATAACAGTTGTATGGGGTTATTTTCACCTATAGTACGTTGGGTTTTTCTTCTCAGTTCTCTGTTGTTTAAAAATGTTCGCAATTGAAGCATAAGGGAACTAGAGACCATTTTCTGTGAAATCTGAGGCCTTGTCAACATTTACTGCTCTAGGGATTGATCTCCTGTAAAGACCCGCTAAATCAACCGCTGATAGTGCTCCAGTGAACTCAGGTACTCCACCGGCGCAGGAAGAGTAAGGGAAGTTGATGGGAGAATTTCTCCTGTCAACCTCTGCAGTGGAGACACCACATAATGTTGAACTCACGTATGTCGACACCAGCTACGGTTTTCATGTAGTTGAAGTTGTGTATCTTAGTTCAACATTGCCCCCTAGTGTAGTCTTGGCCTGGGTCTGAAAGTGTAAACTGGGGTCTGAATGAGCCCTCCTGTTGAAGAACTGGGGAAAAGATCTAAGGAGCCAACTGTATTTGCATAGACACACATATCTTGCCTACATGATCAGCAGAGAGACTTGTTTTATCCAAGTGATCAACTCTAGCAGTTCTGGGTTAAAATTCATAGTAGTCTTAAATACAGGGGTAATGAAATTATTATCCCTTATTGTCTGACTAGAGATCAGCAGAACTGTACTTAATATGCCCTGAGAGAGTGAACCTAAACTGAACCTCGCTCGCATAGCAGGGAGTAGTAATGCCAATGACAAGTTGTTGTTAGTAGTAGTAAGGAGAGGTGTTTGTATGCCTGAGGATTCTACTTAATTAGCTTTAGGTATTGTTTGATCCACTATTGTTTAAAGACAGAATCGATAAGATTCAAATTGGAATCCATGTTTCTATTCACTGATTGCTAGAGCAGAAAACACTTACAATTTTAGGAGACTAAGCCTTAGGCCTGGTGGGGGGATAGTAGCGTGGTAGAAGACAATGTAGAGGGTAAAACAACAGTGAGATTCCCCACTCTCCAGTGAAATCTGTAAGAGCTGATATTGTTAAAAACTAGTCTAAGTAATGAAACCTCAGATCACTACATCACTACTAGTGGCAGAGACAACAATGAGTATTGGTGGCAGCAGCAAGGACATCACTCAAAGTCCCTCTCTCCTTTAGGAATGGCAGGTGAACACATAAATATAACCCAGGATTCGGGGACTTTGCTGAACTTGGATAACTGTGAGTGGGTTGCAGCAGTGGAAAAAGGAAATGGAAACTGAAAAGGGCATTTGTTCATCAGACTTTCACTTTACAAGGTGGCAAACCGAGCCAAGGGACTACTGCCCAAAAGATACTAGAGAGACTAAGGCTACATCTAGACTGCAAAGAGAAGTCAGAAAAAGATACCGAATTGCGATCCGCAATTTGTGTATCTTTTCCCGCTTTTCTTTCGAAAGAGTCTTTTTCAAAATTTGGTGCATCTACATGGCATCAAATTTCAGAAAAACCTGCTCTTTCAAGCCATCCCTTCTTCTTCATAAAATTAGGTTTAAAGGGATGGTGAAATATGTTAGTTACATGTGTAACTGTCCCACATCATTAAGGCTGCCTGACACTTCCCAGTATAAGGCCCCATTGTTTCAGTTGTTTATTACTTTGCCAAACTTCATCCATTCAGAAAAGGAGAAAATATATTGTTTTGTCCATGTTAAAAAATTCAGATTGTTTCTTTGAATAGCTCCACTTCCCGTGTGTATTGAAGCGGGGACTTCATATTTGGTGCAGGGGTGGCCTTTGTGTCAGGAATGTGCCTTTCTATAGTCCTGGGGAAAATCCACCTGGATTTGGACCACTTACAAGCTTTTGAAAAAAAATCACAATGTATGCATAAACAATAGAGTTTTCTTTGATTATTAGGCAGCTTGAGCCACTTACAACTCTGATTACTGACCAGACTGGACAGAGTAACTGAACATGATTCCTCAATCCAGGGATATTGGGGCAAAACTCGAGTTTCCTATGGAGTTGGGCAACTAGAACTAAGAGCTCAGGAAATCTATTGCTTCTGTATTCTCAGTGTCCCTCTGCAGGTGCCCAGGTAGCATGGAGATGGAATTATGATTCAACTACACAGGGGACAAAAGCTGGGTTGGGGAGAGAGAAGGGAGTAGATTGGGACAAGAAGTCTCATGAAACTGGGACTGGGATGAGAGAAACTGGAACTGGGAACTGGGGCAGGAAGTGAAGGCTGGAACTAGGAGCTAGGGTAGGGAAGTTGAGACTGGGAGCTGGAGGGTGGAAAGGCTGGAAGTGGTTGGACAAGGAGAGTAGGACTGGGTGGGCAAGAGAACGGGATAGGGACAAGTAGCCAGGGCAGGGAAAAAGAGGGCTGGGACAGATATAAGTTAGAGGGAATGAAGCAGAAGGACTCAAACTTGGGAGGAATGGGCAGAAGAGTTTATGTTCACTACAGAACACCACCCTCCAAAGTGTAGAATCCTTCCATTTCTCTGAGATCCGAAAATGTTTGTGCAACTCACAGGCAAAATGTGTGTCTCATACCCCGCTGGTGTTGGCCCATGCAGAAGATGACAATGTATTAGAGCTATCAGTTACTCTGTTAGATCAAGTAGAGCTAACGGGCCCCCAACACCATCTGATGATGAACCATGTAGATGTCACTATGGTGTCATGGTAAGGATTTGGTTTTTTCCATTTGCATTTTCAATAAGCTAGGAAATGCTACACTCACACAACTGTGTTAAAAACATTATTAAGTTTGCATAGTCAACACTCAAAAGTTAGGAAATGCCAGAGTTAATGTGGCTTTTGAACCTTATTTGTGTCCCCTTGTGCAAATGCATTGTGTGATACGATCCTTAATTACATGAGCACATGCTATTTTTTCCCATAGGGCCCTG
This sequence comes from Pelodiscus sinensis, assembly GCF_052426305.1. Lineage (NCBI taxonomy): Eukaryota > Metazoa > Chordata > Testudines > Trionychidae > Pelodiscus > Pelodiscus sinensis. Next base: position 70,838,532 of record NC_143052.1, read on the forward strand.
CCTCATTCAGTGCATGATGAAGGGTGCTCTCTTAAAAAGCAGCTGCTCGGTATTTTGTTCCTCATGTAGTCCCATGTCTCTTTTACTGTGAACTAGTCAAACCCGACTCTGAATTCTTATTCTGAAACATTCTGTGTTTTTAATACTTGACTTCACAGCCTTTATCATGTTCTTTTTACCAGAGGGGTGTATGTGTGTGTGTGTAATGATATATAAATTGAGAATTCCCATATGCCTGGTGAAGATTGTCATCTTATGGATAGACATGTTCAGGCTTTGAGATGGGACAATGAGACTCCTGGGAGATTCTTCAGAAGTCCAGCCACAGATAAAAGAAGTCACCCCCTTTACCTCTGGGGAATGTGTTGCTAGACTGAGAATATTGACTTTATTCTCCCAGAGAGCTTTCCAGCAAACCCTGGAGTTACTACTCACTGATACTAAAGGGAGCAAAGCCTTGTGCTCTAAAAGAGCCTGTGAAACTCCCACATGGCAACTGAAACATAGAAGGTGGGTTGGTTTCACCCCTCCCCATGGCTTTATATAAACTCCCACAGGGAAGACAGAAAACCAATTAAAAGAAATGGTTTGATTAAGCAGTTCTATTGCAAATGCCCAGGAGGGATGTGGGTGCTTTAGAGGACAGCATCAGGTCATTCTCTTTACCCTGGATAAGTCTCTGCTGGAGCGTTTGTCTTGCAGTCTACATAGGCTGTACACAGGTTGGCACCTCTCATGGGTGCCATGCACCTTGTGGTTTTGCAGTGCTGTAAGGATCTTGCCCGTGGCCCAGTGAGAAGCTGCCCTCTTCTCAGGAGCAGCTGCTGGAGTCGTAGTTCCAGCTGGTACCCACCAGAGGATGCTGTTGGGAGGCTGGCTTTGGAGCACAGATACTGCTGTTCCAGGCTTGCAGCATCCTCCAGGGTCTCAACACATTGCTGGAAGGAAGGAAGCAGTCACAGGGCCAAACTAGGGGCAGAAAGCACCAGCAGCAGCTCCAAACCACAGGGAACAGTCAGAGGGAGGGCTGAAGGATTAGCAGGCTCCCTGCAGGAAACCAGCATGTTGCCACTAAGCTGCTTTCTCCTTCCCGCTACTGCTGGATCCCTGCCTGGAGCAGTTCTTGGTGTAGTCTGGGGCCTGGGCTACTGCTGGAAGGAGGACTGAGCTGGGAACAGGGCCTGAGGGCAGGCATGGAAGCAGGGGAACACTGGCTAGAGTTTAAAGTGTAGTGAAGGGCCCAGGACTCCGTCCCCCCATCATTCCAGAGGCAGGCGCAGCAACTTCCTCAGTTTCTTGTGCGTGCCCTTGGGGTTTGTGACAGGCTGACTTTGGACATGCAGGATGAGGGGAAGGAATGGAAACAGGAGTTACGTTGTATTCATTTTGGGCACATCTACACTGCACGCTGATTTTGAAATAAGCTATTTCGGAGTAAAAACTCCACACTACAGATGCCCATCGAAATAGTGTGTCCACACTAATTGGAGCCCAAATCTCAATTAAGCCCTCCCCCTCCTTCCCCCGGAAGTACTTTGGGCAGAGCATCAAGACAGCAGTCAGTTCCTGGAGCTGCTGCCTGGGGCTATCTGAGGCTCATGCTTAAAGGGACCCCTCTGTACAGTCATGTCTCAGGCTCTTCTCCATTGCCTACCTCCTTGAGGGACAGCAAACTTCCCACTGTGTGCTCTTTCAGACACCACAGCTCTCCAGCATGCAGTGTAGATGTGCCCGAAATGAATGGATGAGCCTCATTGTGGCTGTTTGCTCTGGACTGGTGCTCCATGTGCACCGGCGTCTGTACAATCCCCAATCCGAGAAGGCCGAGTGAGGAGCGCACAACCCCTCGCTGCCCACAGCCTCCCCTGAGTGTGTCCTGGGAAAGTAATTCAGCTCACCTGATGGGCCTTCCCCAGCGATGGGTGACATCGTGGATGGGAGGTACTGGCTGCAGGGACAGGCTGACCTAGCTGGTGGGCATGGTGTCACTGCTTGCCTCCTCCTCCTTCTCCTCCTCCTTGTTATAGTCCTCATCGTCCTCCTCCACAGCCTCACCCTCATGAAGACTGGCAGCAGGCGTGTCCTGGCCGGAGTCAATGACGAGGGGAGGGGAAGCAATCTGACCCCTCTCAGGATACCATCTAGATGGGCATAAAAGCAGCAGGTCCGGGGTGCTGCTCCTGATTGGGAGCTTCTTTCCCTGGCCTGAGAGTAGGCCTGGGAGCTTCTTGACCTTTGTTCTAACCTGGTCCAGAGTGCGGCTGTGCCGCCTCTGGACCAGGCTGTTGGCCATCTGGCCATAGACATCAGCATTTTGCTGTTTGGTGCCAAGATCCTGGAGGTTGGACTGGCCTCCCCAGATCTCGATCAGGTTCAGGATCTCCATGTCAGTCTATGAGGGAGCCCTCTTCTTTCGCCCCTGGGCAGGGGCTTGGGAGCTGGTTGCTGGCTCCATTGCAGCCATGTGGGGCTCGGTGGGAGCACGGGGCCCTGCTATAGCAGCAGAGAAAGCAGTGATGGCTGCTGGAGTGAGGCACAAGGCTGCCAGGGTCTACTTTGTGACACAAGCCCTTTCCCCTTTGGCTCCAGCTTTAAGGGCTGCAAGAGAAGGGAAGCAACAGAGTTCTGATGAGTGTGGACAGATTGGCCACTAGGCCAGGTGTGGGAAACCCTGGAGGCCACTTATTTTGAAATAACCACAGCTGTGCTGTCTACACACCCCCTGTTTTGAAGTAGCTATTTCGAAATAGGTGTTATTCCTTGTGAAATGAGGGTTACAGAATTTGGAATAAGAAACCCACTATTTCGAAATTATTTTGAAATAACGGGCTTGCTTGTGTAGATGCTCACCTTGTTATTTCAAAATAACGCTGCTGTGTAGACATGCCCTCAATGAATTCTAAGATCATTTGCTGATTTTTACATATTTGTCCCATGACTTTTGATCACGAGATATTGGCAACGCTGACTGTTCAGAGTCTTGGGTTCCTCAGACCAATGGTGGGGCCTGGTGTTTTCGAGGGTGACGAATACGGGCTCTCCCCTCCATTCCTCCTTTGTCTCTTCCAAATTCCAGAGCTGCCTCTTCTTAGCCTTTTAATCCCTCTCCCCTTGTGGGAAAATCCCTGGCTTTTGATTCATGCAGAGAGTTTCTCATGACTTCCCCAGCATCCATTGGCTATTATCTGAAGATATGGGTACTAGCTGTTGTGATATTTGGATTAAAACCAGAGCTGGCTTCAGCAATTGCTTTCCTACAGGAGCCTCTCTGGAAGTAGATCTGTATTTACACAAACTGTCTAGTTTGTACAGTGAAGGGAGACTTGCAAGGTTTACGCACAAATGGTAAAACCCATCGCAGCAGGTAAATGTGCCACCCAGTGGAGATCAAGAGGCGTTGTGTAGTTAATGATAAAGTATCTTGATATAGAATTCTGCAGCCTTAATTAATTGTTTTTACGTACACTCCTTTCCAGTTATTAAAAACTAGCACAATACCCTTGCTTGGGTCCTTAAGGTGGGGCGCAGGACAGGGAGCTAGAGGTGTACGGGGTGCAGGAGTCAGGGTTGGCGGGTGAGGAGGTGCTCTGGGCAGTGGACTGTGTGCATGTGTAGGGGAATGGGAAGGGAGAGTGGGCAAATCCCCCCCCCCCCCCAGATTCATACCAGGGTTGGGGAGTGAGAGCAAAGTGCACAGCTCATCTGCCTCCTATACTCTCCTGCCAGAGAGAGGAATGCAGCAAACTGCCCTTTCTCCCTGAAGAAAGAGAACAGCCACAATGTCCCTGTACGAATCTGGAAGGGAGGCGATTCAGCTCTCTCACCCTCCCTAAAGGGTGTCTGGGCAGGGAAGGATAGAGGATCGGAGATGGAGCAGTCCCAGATGGGGCGGGCACACCCCTAGCCACCCTCTTTTACCTGCTTGGTGATCCTGTTTATTTCTGTATGGTTTATGAGAAGCAATATCTTGCCAGGTACATCCCATTGTCCTGGCACAACCAAATTCATCCACTGCTTTAAGTTATGATAAGAGGAAGCTGAATACTGAATTTGGTGGTCCTAGTTCTTACTGTTTAGGAAGAGTTCTTGAACAAACAGACAGACAGACAGACAAACTCTCTCAAATATACAGTAGATTATGGTGCAGCTTTTCTTCAGGACATTTGCTTTTATTACCAAATGTATTATAGCGACAACAGGTTACAGCAGGGGTGGGCAAAGGGGCCTCTGTGGGCCAGATCCAGCCCACCAAACAGGTTGATCTGGCCCGTGGATGCCCTGCCACTCTGAGGGTAAGATGGTGGGGTGAGTTCTGGAGTGTCCTAGGGGATGGGGCGTTCGCCTCACTCCCTGCCCCCACTCCGCAAGCACCGGGGGATCAGGGAGCGAGAGATTTGCTTCTCCTGTCCCCAGGCCCTGACTGGCGTGGGGTTGCGGAGAGCTCACAAAGTCTTCACCTGCTTTGCAAGGGGGCAGGTGCCTACAGGAACTGCCAGTTATTCAGAACAACTGGCAGTTCTCTGTAGGCAGGGGGAGGGCAAAGACTTCACATGCTCCCCCACCTCCAGGCCAATAAGGGTCTGTGGGAGGGGGAGCATGGAAGTGTCCTGGCCCTGCCCCTTCTGCCAGAGGCCCTGCCCCTTCCAGGACTGCCCAGGGCCACTTAAAACATTAATGAAGTGGCCCCTCTGTCTAAAATTATTGCCCACCTCTGGGTTACAGTGTGCTCCCACTTGAGTACTACCTCTTTGTTCATTCTATGTCATAAAATCTATAGAATGTACAACATGACTAAGTTGACATTTATGGGAAAAAACTTCAGCTTTTGGAATTTCCCAACTTTTTAAAACTTAACATTACATTACCACTGGCTGTTTGCTTTTAATACGGAAGCAGAAACAGAACACGTTTTTTTTTGCTATGCAGTAATTCACGAGTCTTAAAAAGTAAATATTTTCCAAAATGAGGAATTATCCCACACAGAGAATGCACAGGTGATATGGAGCAATTCTTTATGATTGGTGGGAGACTCCTCTAGGAGTTGTGGACAAGGTCACGTGTCCTTTGGTGATGTAATTTCTATGAAAATGAATGTATTTAGTCCACAGGGACTGATTTATTATTTTGTCATTGTATGCTTTTCTTTGTTTTGCCACTCCACTTACATTATCTAAGGTAATTGATCTCATTTAAATACACAAACCAAGATACTGCAATTTAAAATTAATGTATTGCCCCTAATTATTCTAAATATCTTTGAAATATATTTACAATTAAAAACTCCATCCTTTGAACCAAATATAGGCATTTATATCCAACAGGCAAAGAATACAATGTCATTTGCTATGGCTACGTCTAGACTGCAAGCCTCTTTTGAAAAAGAGTGTCTAGATTACAACCAGTACTTTTGAAAAAGCAAGCCACTTTTTCAAAATAGAGCACCCAGGAAATCTGGATGCTCTCTTTTGAAAAAGCACAGTTTGCTTAACATAGCGCCTTTTTTTGAAAGAGCACATTCGAAAAAAGGTGTTATTCCTTGTAAAACAAGGTTTTCCACCATTGAAAAAACTGCCACATTCTTTCAATTTACTTTCGAAAGAACACAGCAGCAGTCTAGACGCAGGGGAAGTTTTTTTTGAAAAAAGCCCACTTTTTTCAAAAAAAAACCTGTAGTCTAGACACACCATATAATATTTTCCTATGCACAATTTTGCAAATCTGAGATACAGCTATCTCAATAGTACATGCGAAAAACTTCCCTTCCTTTTCCTCTTTCATCTGGTAACGTTCCTTTATTAGGGATGAAAAGCTTGACAAGTGGAATATGTTAGATATTTCAACCACCTTTCTAATGGCCAAGATGCCGATCCCTTTAGGATATAAGCATCTCTTAATTATTCCCCCATACAGTTAATAATATGGTTACATACAATAAATGACAAAATATTGAATTAATGTAATGAAATAACTTCTAAACAAGATTGGAAGTGAATTTCTAACAAATAGTTAAAACCATTGCCGAGGCTCCTCACTGGTAAATAAATTGGCTTAGACGACATTTGACAGAGATTGTCTTTGACCTGGAGGGTTGCTTTCCAGCGCATTGCTGATGAAAACACTTTTCTTCAAGTGCTTACTATTTGTTTTATGTGGCAGTCTGAGACACACTTCCACAGCTGCATAACCTGTAAGGTGCAATGGTCAGAGACAAGAAAATATGCGCTCCAGGGCAGAAAGGTAACCAGACACCTTTTTTTGTAGGGGGAGAGGCTAAGAAAGGTGATTGCAAACAGAAAAGAACTGGACAGAAAGGAGTTGGAGTTGAGTGTGGGTTGCCAGCTGTTCAAAACAAAATTCTGCAGCAATGGTACATTTTTGTAAACAAAGTAATTTAAGATAATGTATTAATCCTGTGGCCACTCATAAAAAAGAAAGAACTTGCTCCTTGAGGCTAAACTTCCCAGCTGCTTAGATGACAATGATCTTTTCCTCTTTCCTCAGAGAGGCATCACCTGAAGTTTTGTACTGTGCTTTATTATTCAGGATATTAGAATTGTTGGCCTCCCTTCTGCCCTGCACCTTAGAGAGAGGCAGGCATAAGTGCCCTGTTACTTACTATTGCACTTTGCAAACTACAAGCAAAAATCCACCTTTTTTCTGTTTAGATAGCATAATTAGTATATTGCAATTTATTTGGATAATTGGGCATCTGGGGAAACTGAAGACCAACACCTGCCTTCTGTTACATCCTTGCCAATGGTCTTTTTTTTAAAAATGTGTTTGTTTCCTAGCATTAAGGTCTTGCAGTATTGCTAGCTATTTTCCCTAATAGCTTATCATTTTCCTAAATGGAAATTGTTGGTTCAAGTGCTTGGTTTGGGACAGGCAAACCCCTCACTAGTAGGCTTTTGTGGTTTTGGTCTCTTCAATTCAACTGTCACCCTAATTGCTCATGCCCCTACCTGTCCCCATGTGCTAGTGGCTACAGTTTGGACAGTAGAAGTGATGATTTTCCTTGCATGGTTGTAATAAAGCACAGGCTGGGCTAGCAGGTGGTATTTAAAATGGAAATTTTCTCAATAATACAAATGAGTTTTGGGGGCCTCTTTTGGCCATGGAAAATCTCTCCCTATGCCACCACTGGCTAGGTAATCCTCCTTCTCTTAGGTGGAGGGAGGCAGGAAGAATTCCACACATTCACAACACCCACCAGTGCAAGAAATGGGGCATCCTGCCTAGCATATTGAGTTGGTGACTCTCTCTGGGGGTTGTCTCTCTTCTCTGGAAGTCTTTCTCTTTTGTCCTCCTTTCTCCTTGGCTTTCTTTCTCACACTCCGTGGTTGCTATTCTTCTTAGTGCTGGTGGGGACCATGGACACTTGAGGAACTTCTCTTCCTTTCCCTTGCCCAGAAGGGAGCAGATTATGTTGTCTCCTGCAACAGAGCAGATCTGAATACATGATGGCCAAGCATTTTGAACAGCTGAAATAATTCAGCAGCCCCTACCTGCAGTGGTATTGACTGACTTCTGCATTATATTTCCAAGGGCTCCATAGCCCTACTAACTGTAAATGAAAACTGCCCAATGGGCCTGACTTAAACAGCAGTGGAACTGCCCCAGGGAAGTGGGGAGGTGAAATTGATTTCAATGGGATCATACATAGGCCAGCGTGGAAATGTCCAAGAGGGTGGGGGATGTGTGTAGGTCAGTGGGGGTGAAGGTGGTAGCCAAATGAGTTGCTTAACCAGTGCACTGGTCACAAACTTGGTGTGCATCTGCAGGTTGCATTTGTTGCTACACTTTGCCTTGTAGTCTGGCTGATCCAGCCCTGATCTTTGTAGGGGTCTTTGAGTCCCACTGGCTGATACACAATCCATAAAGCATAGAAAATGACCACAAAAATAAGACTTGTGTGTATCTGTGGGTGTCTCTATTTCAGGCTGTTCCTTGCAAGTCCCTACAGGAAACTTCTAGTTAAAACGCCCTCCCCCCTCCCATCAGCTGAGAAATGATCTTAGCAAAGCTGAGCTTTTTCTCAGGCACAGGGACCGCCGGTAGCACTATCCCTTTAAATTCCAGCTGTGCGGCTAGGAAACAGCACCACTCGCAGCAAAGCGCTGGGCTGGGGCTGCTGGTGTGAGACTGTCCTTTTGCTTCCAGGCTCTGGCAGGCAGGCGAAGATCTGATCACCCTGCTGAGTCCTCTGGGGGAGGGAGAGAGGAAAACGGGGGAGGGGGTGTGTGTGTGAGAGAGAGACAGAGCGAGACATACACAGAGGAAGAGGCATAGAGCTCCTGCTCGGGGCTCATCTGCTCCTTGGATCAGTTTCCTCCTTGGTGGTGGAGAGGATGAGGGTGGCTTTTTTCCCCCCCTCCTCAAGATGATTTCCATAGTAACCTGATCAAGTGGTGCAATTTAGCAAACTGAGGATTTTCACTGCCCCCCCCCAGAATGACATCTGACAGGTAAGGCTACAATATCCAGTGCGTAGCTATTTAAATCACTTAGATGCTTCAAAAGTTCTTTTTTTAAAAAAATATCAGCTACCCAGAAAGAATTCTGGTTCTGTTTAAATAATGATGAAATTTCAGGGGGCTGAAATACCTCCTCCCCCAACAACACACAGGATCTCTCTTTTTATTGTCTAATAATTCTGCCCTCCCCAATATTGTCCTGAGAGGGTGAAGGGATGTGTTTGCATAGAGGAGTCTGGCCAGGCTACTAATGCAGAGGGCCAAGCATTTGGCTCTGAGGAGCAGGTTGGGGACTGTCTACTTTGAAAATGAGTGTTTGCTCCAACGGCTTGTGCGTGGATGGTTGTTTTAATGCAGCAGCATCACCTACATGGCCAGTCCCCCGGCTGGCTTTGGGGGCGTTGGAGCAGTAAGTGGGATGTGTTGCCTGGGGTTTCCAGCACATAAAAGGAGGATGCTTGCTTACCTTCTTTGTTTGTTTCTAGATTGGCTTTTATTCCCTTTGTTTCTCCCCTTTTTGGTGCCCCCCCCCCATCCCCTTGCTGGTGCCCCTGGTTCTCTTCTCTTCTTCCTTCTTTCTTTTGTTGTTTGAGTGGGAGATTAAAACATCCACAGGGACTTTACCTTAAAAACTGCAACATGTACGAATGCAGCCACACAACCAGGCATTTTCAGTGTGGCCACCACCTATCTAGCTGTGTATTGGTACTTTATTGCTCTTTCTCAGATTCTGCCATAACACATTGTACCTCCACTGTGCTGCCTCATTACAAAATCGTAAATCCTGCTGAATATTTCAGCCTACTTCTGTGCTGGCTGCTAGAGAGGAGACATGCATTGTAAATCGGTATTGTGTGTGGCGTTAGGCATTGATCTAGGAGCTGGTACCTTCATTCCCCCCAAAGCAATCATGGAAAAGAAGTTGCTATTTTGATTTCTCTCTTTGGCCATATTCATGGTGAGCTGTAAGAGGCTGGCAGATGAGGGGGGTGTGGGCAGAAGGAGGGAGAGGTGAGAGGAAGGAGCTGTCGAGGCGGGCAGTTTTTGTGTGTCTGCGTGGTGGCGAGCGGGGCGGGGGGGGGGGGGGGGGCGAAGCCTCAGTGCCTGGCAGTTGGTGTGTGTGTGTGTGTGTGTGTCTGAGGGGAGAGGGGGAAAGTAGAGAAAAGCTGCCTGTTGTTAATTGCCTAGGTTACAGTTCCTGACTCTTTGGACTCTTCAGTGTCCTAATGCCCTCCATATTAGCTCACTATGTGCATCCATTCTTAGAGGGTAGAGGTCTCATCTGGGGTCTCGCTTGGGAAATGATCTGGAGAGATATTGGGCACTCACAACTTCCTTGGGAACTGGCAGTGCTCAGCATCCATAGGTGCTATGCCAAGAAACATCCAGCTGTAATATTTCCATCAGTTGTTGAGTTCAGTGTGAGGGTACTTGGTGCTTTGGGTGTCCTGGGAAACACAGGAGGTCAGATTAGATGATCTGGTGGTCCCCTCTGGCCTTACTCTCTATAAATTAGGAGAATTTATTGGGCAACATAACCTAGGATTTATTTATATAAAACGATGCTCCTGGGCCATTCGAAAGGGTTGCAGATCTATTTTCACACGTGCCCATAATGTAGTTTAGTGTGGGTCCATGTTGCTCATCTCATTGACTTTAAATTAAGTCTGCTCAATTTACATGTAAGTTCAAGCTGCCAGGCCCAAGAATTCTGTCTGGGATCTAAGAATCAAGCTGCGTTCTTTTTGTTTCATGCATCCTCACCAGCAAGACATGTTCTGTAGAAATTCTTCCTTCACTTGTATCTGTACTCCATCATTGTCTTAAAATATTGACCTAGGTGACACCCGCATAACCCTATTGTCTCTACATTGGGGAACATAGGTGTCGAACATGTACAACTCTGCAAGGTGCTCAGATGCTGCAGTGATGTATGGTATAAAAGTGTCTATATGAAATAGAATAAATGAGGGCCGATTTTGACCAAGCAGTTGTTAATTTCTTCCATTGTAGTACTTAGAGTACGTCTACACTACATGCTTATTTCAAAATAAGCTATTCCAGAATAGTTATTCTGAAATAGCTTATTTCAAAATAGCAGGCCTACACTGCAGGGAAGCCTCAAAATTAGTCCAAAGCTGGCTTCCCTAATGTAGACGTGCTATCTCGATTTAGAGCTGCAGGAGGCACTGGGGAAGAATAACTTAGAATGGCCCTGGTGATGGGCTATTTTGAAATAGCAGCAGTGGAGCATCTACACAGGCCTTATTTCTCAATAGCTATTTTGGAATAGGCATTACTCTCATAGAATGAGGTTTACAGATTTTGGAATACACTGTTCATTATTTTGAAATAATTTCAAAATAACAGAATGGCTGTGTAGACCCTCATGTTATTTCAAAATAACGCTAGTTATCTTGAAATAACGGTGCAGTGTAGATGCACCCTCAGACTACTGTGATTGCTGATTCTGGCAGGCAGCATATTGTGCATCCATCCAGCTATTTTATGCTAAATCTTATTAAACTATTACTGATATTCTGCTACTTGTTTGTTTGACTTGTATATGTCTTGTCTTTTAGATTTGTAACCTCTTTGGAGGCAGGGACTGTCACTTACTATCTGCTTGTATAGTGCCTAGCACAATGTGTTGGCTGACGTTGTTGAGGTTTATAGACGCTGTCACACTATAAATAATTAGCAATAGGAATAAGTTGATAGTATTACAAAAGTCCAAAATGTATACTGGGAAATAGTTTGAAATACAAGGTCAACAACTTCTACATTATCAATTTTACATTCATCTTGCATACTTATAAAGCTGCCCTATGAGGAAGACGAATCTTGTATTTCAATATAAAGGAAACTTCAAGCTATAATTAGGTTTTAACAATGGCTGAGCCTTTTACAATGTCATTGATAAGCACTAGTTAACATAGGAGCCCATTCTTGCTGCAGGGAATGAGATAATCTCTTGTTTTAGGGTTGCAATGTTCTGGTGCAATATACATTTTAGAAACTAACAATATAAATAATAGTGGTTTATTTGCTTGGATTTTTCAGTACCAAACACTTTCCAGATAGAAAAGTTCCAGGCCTGAAGATCTTGCATTTTTAAAAAGAGCACTCACATGTAAAGGAGAGTAAAAAGGTAGAACAATGAACAATAAAAGTAGCCATCTAATAATTAGCCTCATTCAGACAATGCAAATATTCAGTGAAACACATGACACACACATACATATTTATAGATTATATTACGTGACTCTAAAGTCATGTCATTTATAGTTACCTGTAGGCATTATGGTAGAGGTTGGACTTTGAGGGATCTTAGGTTCAGGGAGTGGTACATAATGATGAGACCAGGTCATAAACATAAAGTGATATGGGTTTGCTTAATAAGGTATGTGCATGCAAACAAAATGCATTTTAATATGGCTAAATAATAAGTATATATCTAGAAACAAAAAAAGTAGGGCATATTTACAACATGGGAGGCTCTGTCTACAGAGCAGTGACTCTAAAAAAAGATTTGGGAATTGTCTGACCATGAGTTGCTACTCTGATGCCATGGCCAGAATTATTATTTATTATTATTATTTATTATTATTATTATTAATCTAATTGATCCTTGGATACATAAACAGGGGAAACTTGAGTAGAACTGGAGAGCAGCATGTCCAGTTCTGGTGTCTGCTGTTCAAGAATGATGTTGATAAACTGGAAAGGGATGAGAGAAGAGCCATGAGAAAGATTAAAGGATTAGAAAACATGCCTTCTAGTGACAGAGTCAAAGAGCGCAGTCTGTTTAGCTAAACAAAGAGAAGGTTAAAGGGGAACTTGATCATAGTCTATAAGTACCTACACAGAGAACCAATGTTTAATAATTGGCTGCTCAGTCTAGCAGACAAAGTTATGTCAAAATTCATCAGCTGGAAGTTGAAGCTAGACAAATTCAGACAGGCAATAAGATGTAAATTTATAAGGGGTAATTAATCATTGGGTTATGGTGAATTCTCCATTAGTGGCAATTTTAAAAATCAAGATTGGATGCTTGGATTGGATTCAAAAAGAATTATTTTGGGGAAATTCTATGGCACTGGAATCTATGAGCCACTGAATTTATCTCTATTGTCCTGGTCACCATAATTTCTAGGCTAAAGACTTTAAGGCCAGACAGAACGGTCTAATCTGACCTCCTGCACATCACGGGCCACAGAACCTCACCCAATGACTGTCATAGACCTATAACACCCTAATGAGTTACTGAAGTCCTTACATCATGACTTAAAAGTCTTGAAGTTACAGATAATCCACCAGTGAGTGGATCCATCAGTTTAAACCATGAAGTGACCCATATCCCATGCTACATAGGAAGGAAAAAGCTCCCAGGTGTCTGCTAAGCTGACCTAGGGAGGATTCCTTCCTGACCACAAATGAGGCAGTCAGTTGGACCCTGAACATGTTGGTAGAACCCTGATCCTGTTGGTAAGACCCACCATCTAGACAGAAGAAGAATTCTCTGTTGTAGCTCAAAGCCCTCCCCACTTAGTGCCCATCTCCAGCTGCTGAGGATATTTGCTACTAGCAGTCACAGATGGGCCACGTGCCATTGTAGACAATCTCATCATACCATCCTCCCCAAATATTTATCAAGCTCAGTCATGAAGCCATTTATGTTTTCCCCCACACTGCTCCCCTTATGAAGATGTTCCAGAATTTCACTCCTCTGATGGTTAGAAACCTTCATCTAGTTTCAAGCTTAAACTTGGTGATGGACAGCTTATATCCATATGTTCTTGTGTCAACATTGGCTGTTAACATAAATAACTTTTCTCTCTCCCTGGTATTTATCCCTCTTATGTATTTATAGAAGGTAATCATATCTCCCTTCAACCTTTGTTTGGTAAGGCTAAACAAGCCAAGCTCCTTGTGTCTCCTCTCATAAATTACGATTTCCATTCCTCTGATCATCTTAGTAGTCTTTCTTTGCACTTGTGCTAGTTTTTAAATTCATCTTTCTTAAACATAGGAAACCAGAATTGCACACAGTATTCCAGATGAAGTCTCACCAGTGTGTTGTATAATGTTACTTTGTTTTTACTAGAAATACCTCACCTGATGCATACTAGAACTGCATTATCCATTTTTTTGTAGCTTCGTGCTGAAACTGACCAATAGACCCTGCTCCTTTTCTTCCTGTTACTTCCAACTGGTAGGTTCTCAGCTTATAGGAAATAGCAGATCTAAGGAGCTAGTTTGTAGATTACTCTGTTGTTCTTTTCTCTAGGTTATAAAGGAGGGAGTGCTGGCCATTCTGAGTCTTTCATTATTAGAGTCAGTTGTTAATCTTGCATTGCACTCTGAATAAATGAGATTTGTTTTAATTTGAGTTACCGCAGGAGAAAGTTCCAGAGCTAGAGGCATTTTGTTGAAAACACACACCCTTAACACTGGAAAGTTCCCTCATGGTCTCCATCAATCATAGCATCTCCTGGAACAAAGCAATCTAAGTAGTGAGCCCAATCCGGTGACATACTGCAACTACTGTTGACATTTGTGCAAGATGACAGTGGTCACATCTTGTGGGAATATACCTTGTTTTGTGCAACCATTATTATTTATTTTGTATTAAAATACAGCCTAGCAAACCCAGTAAGAGTCTGGGACCCATGTACTGAGCAATGAACAAACAGAGAGGTCTGCATAGGGGCTGTATTTTAAAATTAGAGGGAAACTCTGGTGGCAATCTAATTAGACATACAGCAACTGTGATAGGCTGAAGGAAGAAAGGCAGGAGGCATAATGGGTTACCAAAATAAGATAATGCCATTATATAGATTGGCAAATGGTCATTTTGATGGCTTTGAACATTTGATTGTTAAATACAAATTGTTTTAAAATGAAGTAAAATCCTCAGTTCTCTCATTATGCAAACAGCTCTGAGTGATTTCTTGTAGTCATCACAGCAGAATTCAGTCTTCAGGTAGTATTTGAAATACAGAAAGTCCATGATGTAGGCTGGATATAACCACATAAGATTTGGCATAAGACATAGAAAATGGTCTGATATGGGGTAGAAGCCAGGCTCACTGGTATGATTATTTCTGTCAGATTTAGTCAAGGCAGGAAATATGCTTCTGCTTGTGGAACAAGACAACAATTCACTTAATGTAAGTGGGGAAAAAATACATAAGAGCCAGTACAGATCTTCCCAAAGAGCTAATTGAGTGACTGCTGTAAAGATTTCTTGTAAGCTATCCCCTCACTACATTTTATTGAAATCCTCTGTCCCCCTTTGCACACTTGGCAGGAGGCTCATCCCCCCTGGGTAACTGCTATCCTGTTTGTCCCGACCCATGTGGGAGCAAACTCCTCCCCCCCCCCCCACAGGGACTGGCAGCATCTCCCCCGAACCAAACCCCAGATCCTACCCACCCCACACTTGATTTTTTCCCCCTGTAGGCCTTCTTCTGCCAAAAGTTACTTGACTCGCCCCACCTGGTTAATTTCTCTCCTCCTCCCCCACCCATCTCCCTCTTGCAATTTGCCCTAAACTTATTTTTAATTAATGCTGGTAAAGGGTGAGAAGGAGAATTCATGATGAGTACAGCAGCTCTTATTGAGCATGCTCAATTCCAGTATGCATGCTTAGTACACCCTAAGTAGCAAATTCTGTCAGACAGTTGCTTCTGTCACTACAGCAGCACAGGGGAGAGGCTGACTCTCCTCCTCACATTTGGTGGTCCATGGCGGATGTTGGTTGGTGCGTTCACACCCTTTGCACACACACCCCCGAGTACGGGCCTGACATGGGAACCAAAGACTGAACATTATAAAGCCTATGAGCCAGTTAAGTGGGCTGATGATTTCCAATGCTAAACAGAACTCTGATTTGAGGGATAACATGATTAAAATATGTACACTTGAACCTCTGTCATCTGGGTGTCTAATTCACGATGGGTATGTCTACACTACAAAGTTAGTTCGAACTAACGGCACTGCTTCCGGACATCCTTAAGCCCGGTTCAGGGTCCACTTAATGTGGACATGCTAGTTCGAATTAGCAAAATGCTAATTCGAACTAGTTTTTAGTTCTAGATGCGTTAGTTCGAATTAACTAATTAACTAAGTTAGTTCGAATTAGCGCTGTAGTGTAGACGTACCCGATCAGATGTGGTATGGAGGAAGGGGCTCTGCATGTTGTCACTTCTTCTCCCCAACACGAGCTAGGGGAACGGCAGTGCAGTGATGTGCTTTCTCTGCAGTTTTCTCCACCACTCCTATAGCATCGGGGGTGGTGCCTGTGAGCAGCACGAGGTGCGGAGTCACTTGTGCTTCTGGGAATGGAGCACCAAGTAAGCACCCCATTCCCTTCCCCCTCATGCCCAGACCCCACAGTGCCCTCTCTGACCTGGTAACATCTTTACTCTGTTTCCCAGGGTTGTTGATTAAAGAGGTTCAAGTTTGTTATTTTGAAAAAGGGGACCAGTGCTATTTTGATGCTCTTGGCATTAGCAAAGGAATTATTAACTATGTGCTACAGAAATCATCCCTCCGTCTTTGCTGAAAACCATTTTGGTGAACAGCTGTCAAAGATGTGTGAAGAATGATTAGCAGTAAATCACGAGGCATGGTTGTACCTGAAAATCTAAAATCTTGAGCAAATTACTTCTTTTGGGAAGAGCGATTGCATTAACAATAGCTGCTTTACTCATATTCAAGCATATTTTACAGTGACTTCTAATATTTTACAGTGACTAAATTCCCCCTCCCTGCCATCAAATAGTAATGGCAACAGCTAGCTTTTTGTGAGTGATTTGAGTGCCTTAAATGCACACAAACACAATTTCCAACTGAGTTTATGGATACAGGATTGAGTGTTTGTCAGTTTTATGCTAAAAGACAGCCCATCTAGAAAACTGGCTTCAGGAACAGCCTAATGATTTGGTAATGAATATGGAGAAGCAAGAAGTATACAGGTCATTGCATTACATTTAATTTACTAAAGAGGTAAAAAGTTGATCATAAAACTTTTAACATGATCATATGATTGGGTGAATATTTTCTTTTTACACTGTCATGATACATAGTTCTCTCTCCCCCACCTAATTATAAGTAAGCTGCCCTTTCAAATAATATTAGATAGGTTTACAGAGATAACATCAGGTGAAAAAATGACTGCGGGCCATCTGATTTTTTTTTTTCAGATCAACACAACAAAATCAGAGGGAATGTCTACATTAGCCCCCTAGTTCGAACTAGGGAGGCGAATGTAGGCATTCAAACTTGCAAATGAAGCCCAGGATTTAAATATCCTGGGCTTTATTTGCATGTTCCCGTCCGGTCACCATTTTTAAATTCCACCAGTCCCAAGTAACTGCCCGCGGCTACACGTGGCAGTGAAACAGTAATTCGAACTAAGTCCTTAGTTCGAATTAACTGTTACACTTCATTCCAGGAGGAATAACAGTTAATTTGAACTAAGGACTTAGTTCGAATTGCTGTTTCACTGCCGCATGTAGCCACGGGCAGTTACTTCGGACTAGTGGAATTTAAAAATGGTAACCAGACGGGAACATGAAAATAAAGCCCGGGATATTTAAATCCCGGGCTTCATTTGCGACTTCGAATGCCTACATTAGCCACTCTAGTTCGAACTAGGGGGTTAGTATAGACATACCCAGAGATACTCTGATCTCTTGTTAAGGGTATGGTAGACAAATGCATTATCATTCGTTTAGTAAAAGAATTCCAATCAGCTATCCTCATACAGAATCCTGTGCTCACAGAGAGCTGTTTAGTCATCCAAACAGTGGGAATAGTTAAAATAAAAGGCATTAGATCTTAACTTGGAATATTCGCAGGAGAATTACTTCAGTTATTTAAAAGCATGTCAGTATGCATCAAGCATCATGAGTTATGCTACAAACAATTACGTAGAGAATACTAGACTCCAGCTAAAATAGCATCATTTTATTCAAAACCATTCCCCTGAGTTGCTTAGATACAAATTAATTGAGGTACCTTAGTTCATATGTTCTGGACATGCTTTCTGTTAAACAGCTTCTGAACATATGTTACAGAAATTATGAAAGCTATATTAAGAATCTACATAGGGCCAAATTCTAAAATCCTTAGTCTGTGAGTGGGAGTCAGCTTGAATAAGAACTCAATAAATGGGAATGAATATTGAAGTAAGAACATCAGTTTTTAGACTATTGTAAATTTTTCCAAGGGCTTGCTTCCATCAGGTTGTAGACTGCTCATTGAGTAAAGCCAGACAGAAACACACATGGTGTTTAAAGTCCTTTTGTACCTTCCCACTGAACTGTGCTTTATGGCTGTAGACATGAATCTGGGCCATCATTATAGGGAAGGTCTGGGAGGTCTCTAATATTGGGGGTTTTGTTGGCAGATGTTACAGTAAGTAATAGTCTTAAACATGACACTGTTGCTTAAAAGATGCACGTGATGATCTGAGTTAACACAAACACATTATTAGTTTAGATGTCTAAAGATGATGATATTTAAAACCACAGTTTCTCTGGGCATGTCATGCTGTCCTGGCCATTTTAATATTTCACCATAACTGCCCTTTTTAAGCAGGAGACACAACGTTGAGTCAGTTTTGATTAAGTGGCTTTAATTTGTTGTTGATAGGTGGATTATAGTAGAGACAAGACATACATTACTTTCTTGTTTACTGTATATTGGCTTGAGAATTATTTTTCTGTGATCTGATCCTTAGATGAATCAATTAAACACTGCCATCCTCTTACTATTTATTATTCATACTCTGACAAATTTAAGTTTGAAAATATGAACCAAGTGTATGTAATCTCGGGTTTAGTATATAAGAGATCTTAGTGCATATACACTCTGAGATATATTTAATTGTGTATAATATGTTGTGAACAGTTTACAAATTAATTACAGAAAAGGTATTCCTTAAGTAATTCTATGAGTAACTAATAAATAAATTGATAATTTATGTCAAGTACACTGAAAATCTATAGAAAATATACAATTCAGTTATTTACATCTTTAGAATGTTATTTCTATGGAATGTTTTTTCAAATGCATAGACAACCACATTGGATAAAGTGCATTTGTGTTTGCTTGAATGCTGAGTAGTGAAATAAAGAACAGCTTTGGTCTTTATATTCTCATTAGTTTTCAGAGTTAACACTTCCCAAAGATAAAAGAAGCAGTCCCAATTAGTCTCTTAGATACATCATTATCATTTTTCTATCTGCATACTGAGGAAGATAGCATTGCGCAGGTTTACATTTGAATGGCTAATTTTACAATCAGAAAATCCTATTCTAATTATTCTAGCAAATGTCTCACATGAAACTTCAGATTTTTTAAATTAAAATTTTTAGCAGAAAAAAATTGAAGACTCAAAATCTGTGGGATTTGTAGAACTTCTATGCATTTAGATTTTCATTGCCCTTTTTTCCTACCAATCCGGTTGTTAGTCACTAGACATTTGCAGCATATAACAGAATTGTTTATAGAGAATTAGGTGGTAGACTGGATTAGTGCACTTATCTCAAGTTATGGACTTATATTTTGGTTTAGGTCACTAGTCGACTGAATACTCAGAAAGAAGACTCAATGTTGTTCGTATAGGATTTCTTCAAAAGATAATGTTTATAATCAGAAATAAAAATGAGCTAAAAGCATTATTATTATTATTATTAAATAAAAAGAACAATAGAAAATTGTCTTGTCTTGAGATTTATACCAGTTTTCCCTCCTTGAACTTGGAGGCCTTTCTTCTTTATGGCACTCTTCCTTTTCTGTCTCTCAAACACCCACTGTTAAAATCCATTTCCAGAGCACCTGTTCAAGAGAAAGGAAAAAAGGAAAGAGCAGGAAGAGTCCCTGTACTGTAACTCTCAGAAGTGAAAGTGATTTTGCTTCATTGCTGTGTTGGATATTTAACAGAAGTCATCTCACAGTTTAATGTTATCCTCCTCAAATATGAGCACACAGGGGAAATAGCATGAGTTGGGGATTAGGCATTAAGTGCATTGACAGAACTAGGCAGCATATTATTTCAGACAAACTGGACACCTGTTATGGTGTGCCTTATAAATAAATACATATCATTTCCTCTTTTGTAAGAGCCCCCAAAGATCAGTGAGCAAAATATAGGACTATAATATCCTAATTTCAAGGTAAGTACTTCAAAAAAGTGGAAGGGAGAAATGGGAAGAGATTCAGATTTCCTAAAGCAGCTTAGACTGAGTTTTGTTTCCCTCCCTTGGTGTCTATTATCAAGATCATATATGGCTCTTAATTCAGAAATGTCTGAATTCAATATAAGGTTAGATATGTTAGCAATTAGGAACCTTGTGCAAGTGAATGCAACTCCATTGGCATAACTGGAGCAACACAGGTTTATATCAGGTCTGAACTTGGTCCCTCATTTAAATTGATTACTACAGTTTAAAACATTGTTTATAATACAACTCCAAGCTCTGGTTAGCAACCGTACCATAAGACTGCTCTTCTGTGACTCTTTTCACTTTAAGGTAATGGAGATTTTTCTTCCACAGTAATTTGAGAATGCTCAAGAAAAGAATTTCTTTCGGTAAAGAGCGTGGTACTATTAAAAATGGGAAGTTTCATTTGCTTCCTTCTGACATTTTTTTGAGGAGGATTTGTGGCTCAGAACTCTCAAAGGATCCTGATTGCACAATGGAATAGAGTTTATCTATGAATAAAGCTGAGATGGTAGCTGCAGCCCACTTTCAATCTCTTCACATGCTCCTTCAATCTCTAAGCCATGATTGTGTGTCTCTCAGTAAACTCACTTCATTGTTTCATGCAGCAGTTTTGGTGTTAGCAGGCTCCAATGTCTTCTCATTTTATAATGACTAGTCCGTTGTATTCATGTGCAGTAATGACTCAGTTCAACCATCGGGTGGCATGAACTCTCACAAACTTGACAATGGGCAATTGTTCTCTCTCAGCATTTAAACCATGCTCATCACCATGCTTTTACTGAATTACGCAGTCCAAGAGGTAAAATCTAAACCTCTTTTAGCTTAGTTACTCCATTTGGTACTTCTACTTTTTCATTAATTGGCAGTGTTTGTTGATTATTGTTAGAAAGTTGTGGCCAAGACATGGTGAGATGCTAAAGAGTTGTGGTTATAAGCTCAGTGGAACAGGGTTCCATAGCCAATGGCCAACAGAAGACTATCCTCTTCACCTACTAGGCTTACTCTTGTTGATATTTTCTAGTACTCTTCCAGGGTGACTTCTGTGTTTCTTGCATCTAGATTGTACATTCTGTCAATACCAACAGAAATTCTTTATATAGATTGGACATGAAATATGGACTAATGAAGGAACAGTGATCAGGAATAGTCAACATGGATTCATGAAGGGCAAGTAGTGCCTGACCAATCTGATTAGCTTCTATGATGAGGTAACTAGCTCTATGGATATGGGAAAGTCAGTGGATGAGATATACCTTGACTTAAGCAAAGCTTTTGATACGGTCTCCCACAATATTCTTGCCAGCAAGATAAGGGAGTATGGATTGGATAAATGGACTGTAAAATGGATAGAAAGCTGGCTAGTCTGTCGGGCCCAATGGGTAGTGATCAACGGCTCAATGTCAGGGTGGCAGTCAGTTTCTAGTGGAGTGCCCCAAAGATCAGTTCTAGGACCGGTTTTGTTCAACATTTTTATTAATGACTTGGATGAGGGGGTGGATTGCACCCTCAGAAAGTTTGCAGATAACACTAAGCTAAGGGGAGAGGTAGATACGCTGGAGGGCAGGGAATAGGGTCCAGAGTGATCTAGACAGATTAGAGGATTGGACCAAAAGAAATCTGATGAGGTTCAACAAGGACAAGTGTAAAGTCCTGCACTTGGGATAGAAGAATCCCAAGCATTGTTACAGGCTGGGGACTGAATGGCGAGTAGCAGTTCTGCAGAAAAGGAGCTGGGGATTACAGAGGATGAGAAGCTGGATATGAGTCAACAGTGTGCCCTTATAGCCAAGAGGGCTAATGATATATTAGGGTGCATTAGGAGGAGCATTGACAGCAGATCTAGAGAAATGATTATTCCCCTTTATTTGGCTCTGGTGAGGCCACACCTGGAATATTGTGTCCAGTTCTGCTCCCCTTCCCCACTATAGAAAGGATGTGGATGCATTGGAGAGGGTCCAGTGGAGGGTGACCAAAATGATTAGGGGGGCTGGAGTGCATGACCTATGAGGAGAGACTGAGGGATTTGGGTTTATTTAGTCTGCAGAAGAGAAGAGTGAGGGGGGATTTGATAGCAGCCTTCAATTTCCTGAAGGGAGGTTCCAAAGAGGATGGATAGAGGCTGTTGACAGTAGTGATGGATGGTAGAACAAGGAGCAATGGTCTCAAGTTACAGAGTGGGAGGTCTAGGTTGGACATTAGGAAAAAGTATTTCCCTAAAAAATAGTGAAGCACTGGAATGGGTTACCTGGATGGTGGAATCTCCATCCCTAGAGGTTGTTAGTCTCGGCTTGACAAAGCCTTGGCTGAGTTGATTTAGTTGGGATTGGACCTGCCTTGGGCAAGAGGCCTCCTGAGGACTCTTCCAGCTCTATGATTCTATGAACATTTAGCGCTTTTATTACTCTTGTGCCCTGACTTCTCTATATGCATCAAGCACAAATTCTCTCTAGGCCAAATTTAGGTCTGATGTTAGTGGGTACAAGTCTATTGCTTTTGAATGGACTTGCACTGGGTCTGAATTTAGTTTCCATATGCCAGAAGGAACATGTTCATTGATCTTAATTCTCTAAGAAAATTTGGGAGGGGGGGGGTTGATGTGCTCCTGTGATATTTACTAACAAAACAAATTGATGTATCTTGGGCTGTGAGCAAGAACAGGGTAAAATAGGGCCTGCGTACTATACTTCAATGTTATCCGAAAAATAATAGTTAATTTATTTTTTTTGTGGGGGGGGGGGGGGGGGCGCAGATGCTCAAATTAATGAATGAGTTGGAACTTGCTTTAAAAAAGCAGTAGGCCAAAAATGTCGCCTGCCAGTTGTGTTTGGAGGAAGGCATGCGTGAAATGCTTTCCTTACTCTGCCTGTTCTGTTCTTATGAGCAGATACTGAAACTGAATCTTATGGAAGTTTTGATTCCTGACATTTTATTTTTTGCAAGATTGCCATTCAAGGGTCTGTTGGCATAAAGAAACTGATAGTGTTCAGTGACCTATACTAGTAATTCACTCATGGAGGATTGAAATAGATTTTCCTTATCTTTGACACGTGAAAATCTAGTGTGTGCCCCGTGACCCATCTCCTGAAAGTCTATAGCAGACTAATTAGCAGATATTGAGGCTTTTAGGGTAGCACAGATCTGCCCTTGAGAGCAACAGAATGAACAGTTATTATAGCATGTGATCCCAAGTAGAATATTATCCACTAATAATCCATTTCTCAATCCCTTGAGGATTTCCATAATCACCAGCTATGGTCATAAAAAGATGTCACTGGACTAAGGTCCACAGTGATGGATCCTCTCCATTCCAGTCCTCCCACATTTTCTCCTCTCATACTGCCTTTATGCTACCACACATGGAACAGGGCTTTAAGCTACACTGTGCACTCCCTACCAGCCCTACCCATACACAGGCAGCATAATGGTGCAGGTTCCAATGGTGAGGGATACTGTAACCCAGTGTTTCTCAATCCTTTTTTATAAAGTATCCCCTTTTAAAAATATATATAAGTACCCCCAGTACCTACAGTTTTCAGACACACAATTTTTTTCCCCCATTGCAACACATTTGTTTAAACAACTTAATCATAGCCTAGCGGGCAATGAAATTTTTGGGTGTAAAAAGTACAAAAATAATAAAGCGCTGTAAAACTTAAAACAAAAATTCAGTTTTCTCTGAATTTTAGTTGTGTTGACGTACCCCACAGATTGCTCTCAAGTACCCCTAAGAGTACTTGTACCACTGGTTGAGAAACACTGTTGTAACCCACTGTGGAATTAATTGGATTTCATCCATAACGCTAACCACTCATGGTTATGATTTATGCATTGTGTTCTGGGTTCACATACTCCAGACCTGTCTATGACCACAATCATGACTTAATTCCCAATAATATTCATCAGAACTTCAATATGGAAGCCACTCCTTCAGTCAGATATGCATCCTCCTGGATGTTGTGGGCTATCCCACTTGTAACACCAACAGACTGCAGTCGTCAGCAGGCGGGATCAAACATGGGATCTCTGAAGCTAAACACATGAGCCTCTGCTGCATGAGCTAAAAGGTACATGGTCCAACTAGTCTCTCTCTAAGTGGTGTCTATGCCACTGGATGGGACAGACCACCACACTAGGGAGGCATGTGGGTTATATATACCTACTTCCCTGCAAAAACTAATGAGCTAAATCTGTAGGATGGTGTGGCCCTTTGGGGAAGGCACAAATACCCCTAATTCTCTTGGCCAGTAAGTGCATTTTCAGGAGAGAAGAATTCAGCCATAACACTAATGCACCCTTGCCAGTCTGTCTTGCTGTGCCCAGGTATATCAATGAGTTTAAGAATGGTGGTTAATAGTTTTTTACATAGTCCTGTGAGACTTTGGTGCACTAGGATGAGCTCAACATAGTTAGATCCTTGACTCTGACTTTCATTGTTCCATAATAATATCTGAGCAACTTTCTGGGAGTTAGTGCAACTTGCCCCATCCAACCACCTTTTCTCCTGCCCCCTCAAAAAATTACAAAATTGCTGCTGCTGTGCATAACATAACAAAGACCTATTTTGTTCAGCAAAGGGTTTAGAAAAATCAGAGCGTATAGTCAGAGACTAAAATGATGTAACATTGAGTCTTTTCCATCTGAAAAGAAAGAATACATGAATAAAGTGCCTCCAATGGGATACTTCTGGATTGAAATTGGCTCAGATATTGGTCAATAGTCTCGGGATACAGGACGTAATGATTGATGCTTCATCCGGTTCAATGGTTGCTTCTTTGCCTTTTTGGAAAGAAAAGTTTCTTCAAAACAATAGTGACATTTAAATAATAAGCTTTTAATTGTTATTTTTTTGACTCTTTTAGATAATTTATGCATTTTGAAATTATCTCCAAAACACTCGAGTATCTCCCTACAGAGACTCATGCTAAACAGCACAGTGGTGGTTGAGATTAATTGTTCAGATGAAATGAAGAGTCATGGTCTGCTCTCTAGTGCACTGGCACAAATCTGCAGACACTCTATTTAAATCAATAGATTTACTTTGGATTAACATAATTATCTCTAAAATCAGAATCTGATCCATACTAACTGATTCTCCTCTTGCAGACGTTAGAGGAGACATTTTGTTTTGTTATCAAGGTGAGACCAGTCCATGGTCTTTAAAAATTAATCTGACAGACACTTCAGAGAGGAAATGATGCTGTTGCTTCTCACTAGTGATTGGGTTTCTGGCCTGTGGAACAGAAAGCAAATAGTATTTCCTGCAGAGCAGTGCTGTGAAGATTGAGTGCCAAATAGTTACTGCTTTCCAATCACGTGAATCAGTGGGACAGAAGACCACAGTAGTTCAGGGGAGTGTTTGAAAGATGAGGAGGAGGAGATCATGCTAATGGAAGAGAGCTGGTGGTAATCATATATTAAAGACCTTGAGATAGTAACCTTTGATTTGAACATGTTTTTTCATGCTCGATTTATAGTTAAAATAATTTTGGGGGAAGGCACCTTGTGGTCTTTCTAACGGATACAGAAACATTTCTGGCGAAACCTTTCGCTTTATTTTGCTTGTTTACTGAAAAGGGAAAAATCGAATGGTGTTATTCAGACTGACAGTCATTTGATTGCATTTATAGAAGTAGCTGACTGCCTCTTATTTAGAGCCTATACAATTTCATTTGGAGAGCAACACATGCTGCATTCATCGAGAGGATTAGCTGAATTCCATGAATTGGGAGGATGACCTTGTAGCATATAATATGTTTGGCTACATTGTTACCAAATTTGCCCAATACTCTGGGGTATGCTCATTTATCAGGGTTATCCTTATGGGACTGGGGGAAGGTTAACAGTTCTATCAGTGTGCTGTTGGTGCTTACTTGGGCTCTCATATGGAGCTGAATTCTCCCTGCTGCCAATTCCCCCTCCCACTGGAGCTCTCCTGCAGGAACTAGGTTCCTCAGGATGGGGTTCTTCCCACCTTAGCAACACACACAGACACTCACACCCACTAACAGAGCACGTCTGAGAGGACTGGGTACTCAGCACTCACAAGCTGACCCCCTCATATGTCCCTGGACTCAGCTGGCTGGGTTTCACAGCAATGCCACACTGCACCCTCATGTGCCTTTGGACTCCGTGGGCTGGATTAAACAGCACTTTAAGCTGCCATCCTCATAAGCCCCCAGGTTCAGCACCCCTTATCCCCACTTTCACACCACAGTCATTCACAGGTAAACCACACGATGAGCAAACCCCACAGGATTTTGGGCACTACAGGGATCTTTTGCTTGGGTACAAGAAGCGTTGTTGCAGAGCGAATGGGGAAGCCAAAACAACACCCCTTAAGGAAGAGTGAGCAAAAGAGAAAGAAAGAGAGAGAAGCAACCAGCTTAACAATGAAAGTGATTTATTTCTGAGTAGTGAATAGATATCAAACAGTTACAATATTAAATCTAACAATTACAATATTAAATCTAAATTGAAGCTGCTTACAAATGTTAGGTAACCATATAACAGTTTACACAGGGCAGGGTCAGGAGGCTATGCTTAGAGAGATAGTTGAGAGAGAGAGAGAGAGAGAGAGAGAGAGAGAGAGACCTCACCACTCCACGGAGCTTGCACTGATCGGGGTTCCCAGATGATGATGGTAGCCGGGGGTCCAGAGGGCAGGAGAAAAGCAGGACAGAGCCCCCAGCACGATCAGACAGGAGATGAAGAAGTCTCAATGGAACTGATGCAGTTTAAGTCCAGGTATCAGAACAGTTTTCTTGGGGCAAGGATAGGAGTTTTATAGAGATAGTTCAAAGAGAAAGAGGAGAGACAATAGAGACTGATCACCCCTGGTTATGGGTGATGTTCCTTGAACGAGCTCACAATGCAACTTGGCAGTTTCAGTATTTTAGATGTCAATAGGATCGTTACTAGAATTGGTCTGATAATGACTAATTTGGGTGTGAGCAGGCCTAGGTTCATTAGCATCTGGAGCAGGGATTTCCCATCAGGCAGTGCTTCTCTGCTTTCGGTGTCCCATAGTTCAGTGCAGTTCCTGCCTTGGAAGAGCTGCTCTCCATTCTGTATGCTAATGAGATGTCCCTCTGTTCCATCTTTAATGTAAATGAGGCTGGGGTGTTTCCTTAATTGTATCACCCTTGTCTGAAGCAGTTTAGGTGTGTCTTCCCCCGGCCTTTTCTTTGCTTTGTCTTTGATTCTAGCAGAGGCCTGAGGGAGGGGGATGGTTTTCCATGAATGTCACTCCCTGACTCCCCAAGAGCACAAGGCTGACAGGCGACCATGTTCTGGTTCCCCAAGAATCACAGAGGTGGTGGGTAACAAGTCCCCCCGTTGATGGGGTGCTTGCGCTGAGCAAGTATCCCCATCACATCCTTAGTCCATGGTAGTGAGTCTGGTCTTCAATCCATTGTAGTTGTCGCATCAGTCGTTGGATCCAGCAAACCAGTAGAATCAGACCAATTACTAGTATAATTTGGAAACCAATGATCACCACAATGGGGTGAAGCATAATATTTAAAAGACCAGTTGCACTGGGGCTCCACCCAAGCAATGTCTCCCACCAGGAGTGATGGCCTGTGTCTGCAGCTGTAGCTGCTAGCCTAGAGATCTCCAGAGTTTGGAGTTTCTGAAGCTCAGGTTGTAAGGAGAGATGATTTAATAGTACCTTAATAACATTGAGACCCATTCCCAGTGCAATGGGAGAGATCTCCTTGTATAACTCAGTGTAGGCTTTGAGATGCTGTACAGTCCATATAGGCACAGTACACTTGCTATTGCAGCTAACAATTGTGGTTACATCTAACAATTGTAGTTATATCACAGAAATGGTGATTAATGTAAGGCACCATGAGTTGGATCCAATGTCCATTAATTAATACAATAGTACAATAATTACAAATGTAATTAGTACAATCTTGTTTTTACACGCACACATGCTTTAACAATAGACAGTAACAAACCCATCTTTCTAGATAACATCAAAGGAACAGTGAGATTTTATTTCCCAGTTGTGGGAAGAAACAATCATGTTCCTCCAATGCTTGGTCTCCACAACCCTGTTTGGGGGACCTTGCTGAATCAGGTCACGCCCCGCTACAGTCCAGTTCAGTGGGTCCCAGTTTACAAGGGACTGTGTGATATTCTTGCTGGTGGGTGTGATTAGAGACAACTGCAGCTCTGCTGCGGGTAATGGAGGTGTCTAGGTGCCAGTTACAATGATGACATGCAAGGGCATGGCTGGTACCCAAACTTCTGAAGAAACCAGGATTATTCAGTACCTTTCACCACCTGGAAGGCTGTCATTAGTGGCATCAGATGGCAGGTGTCTCTTTCGAGACCACAACGGCTTACAGAATAAGGGGATGGAATCTGGTGTGGTCTTAGTTTCATAGCAAAACTTGAGTGACTCTCCGGTGGCAACCTGTGTACAATTGGCCACTTTCCCAGGAGTACCCTGAGGAGTTGCCAATAGCATGGAATTGATAGTGACACTGCAGGGCCAGGGGGTTGCTCCCATTTCAGCAAGCAGGCACCTTCGTAGGTTCAGGGGGATCACAGGTCCAGCATAGAGCTTGTGTAGCATCAGACTCCAGATACTTAGGGCCAGGAGAGTGCTGGGGCAACAGTGGGCTGTCATGGCTCTTGTTCAGGATCTGTGAAAGGGCAGAAAAGAGAAAACAAACTCCACACTCCCCCCGTATATACGGGGAGAATCGGAAATGATTATTACAGAGTGAACATGGAATAGTGGCCTATATAAGAATGGCCATAATAAGTCCAGTACTTCTTTGGCCTGTTCCTGCTTCAGCATCAGGGTAGGCACTGACAAGCCTAGCTGACATGTATTTGTTTAACAGCCCCAAGCTGTTCCTTCTTGCTAGTCAAGAAGGGTGGCTGGCAGGATGGAGAAGTCAGTTATGCTATTCCTTGCAGGTCAGGTGGTTTATCTTTCCACTCTTTGATTTGTGAAGAATGAAACCATTTCTGCCAGAGTTTCCCATTTTTCCTATTCAGGATTTCTACCTGGTCAACACTGGGGCTAGCCCAATTCACAATCATGCAGAGAGTGTGTGTCAGAGAATGCTGTTTTGCTGAAAACTTTCTGTACATTACTGGTTGGCCTAATTCCCATACTACCAGAGGTTTTCCCCAATGTACTTTTTTGTCTTGTTTCCCTTTATGTCCCTGATCATGCACAAATTGAATCAGGTCCCCCTGTATCTGGTTGGGGACTATCCAGTGCCTTTCACGGCCTGCACCCTCTGCCCACCAGACATCTTCAACCTGCTCCATCCTGGATTTTCCTGTGTGCTCTTTCCTTTTCCTGGCTAAGGACTGAATTTCTGTATCCCCATCTTGAAAAGTACCTAACTCTAAGGCATCTATTCCGTGGCCTAAAGGTTTTCCCTGAGTAGTTACTGCCTCTGTTTGTTCCACCTGGTCTGTGTCTTTGGTATGGTCACTGATAGCAGCAGCTTTGGCTAAGGTATCAGCTCTGTTGTTCCAGTGTGCTTCCTCTGAGGGATTTTTCTGATGCCCCTTGGTGTGAATCACCCAAGTGTTTCCAGTTCTTTCCATGTCCTTTCCCTCCTGAGCACAGCATTCTACTTGTCCCTGTAGTCTGTCTACTAGCAAGGGACCATCCTGCCAAACAGGTGTTTCCTGGATTTCTCCCCCACACCCACTGAGCTGAGCCTGTTTAGTGGTGGGTCTCCCTCCCGAGATCCACCGAGGACTCAGAATGTTTACTGAGGCTCCTGTGTCCACTAGCAGCTGGGCTAAAGTCCCTGGATTCCCCACTGTAGCCCTTACAGTTGGTCTCCCCCACCTGTCACAATGAAGTCTTGCAATCAGCTGGGGAGGCCCACGGGGAACAGGGCACCCCTATTGATTAGCTGACTCCCTTGAAAGCCTGCACTCAGAAGAGGAGGCAGGATTCTGGTTTTGACAGGGAGTGAGTGTTGGGGACTCACTCCTCACTGGAGCAGTGGGCCGGGGTGGGGCTCCCTCCATCAACTCTGTTCTCCGTGTAACCTGAGACAAAGCATTAATTAGAGTGCTGAGGGGCTGGCGATCATATTTCCTCATGTCTTCCCCTAACTTTACTAGCTCCATCCAGATCACATTCCTAAGGGTCTCCTTGGGTCGGCGCTGCCCAATACGGTGGGAAGTAGGGGGACTACCACTGGGAGTGCGACTGGCAGAATGGGGACCATTATTTGCAAAAGTAATAGCCTGTACAGGCTCACAGTTAGTCTTTTTGCTGATCTGTTTTTTTAAAACACCAGTCTCTCTTAACAAATCTCCTACCTGTTTAATTTTTGCCACTAGCTCATTCCATGTAAGGTGTTCCAAATCCACAGCCCCCATGGTCATTTTTGTCTGGGAATTGAGACCTGCATAAGTGCTCTGTACCAATTCATGTCCCTGATACTGATAAGTGATAATTCCGTTCTCTTCTGTTTGGGGCAATGAATCAGAGAGAGCTGCCAGCATCTTTTTGCGAATTAGGTAAGCTTCAGGGGCCTCTCCAGGTTTCTGCTCTTCCAGAATATAGAGTTTTTTAAGGGAAGAAGCAGGCAGTAATATTTTGAGAGCACTTATCATCCATTCCCGGGGCCCAGGGGCAGTCCGCTCCCATGAACCTATGCCTATGTCCAGAGCATCTGCATCACCAGGAGAAGCACATAACTGAGCCAACTGGGTAAGGTCCATGCCATCAGCAGAGGGGTACATTTGCCAAATGCGAGCCATCCATGCCACAGCTGTGTCACCGTTCAGTGGTCCCAGCCTCTCAGCAATAGCCTTGGCCTGGCTAGGAGACCACCTTGTTACATCGGTGACTAGCTCTGTTGTGGGAAGGTCAGCTCCTGCAACTATGTGTTTCACTTCCCTTGTGGAAACAGGGGCAACATTGTGCCTGTGAGACCACTGGGGGTTAAATGGGGTTTGGGGTTCAGTATCAGGGAGTATTTCTATTTTTGTAGGGGGTTCCCAATCACAGTCCTCTCTTAACCTTACAGCTGCTACCACCCCCTTATGGGCACTAAGTTGGGCATGTAGTTTACTGATCTCTGCCTCACACTTCTGATGGCTGGCTGCTGCCTTAGCTGCCTTGTTTTCATCTGCTAGAAAGCGAGTTGCTGCTCGTGCTTCCTCTAACAACATTTTAGTGTGAGACAACTCTTTTCTGTACTGTTCTGCAGCCATATTGGCCTTGTCCCTTTCCTCTTGCATATTTCTAAGTAAAGTCACCATTTTAAGCTTTTCTGCTATAAATTCACATCCATCCATCTCACTTTTATCCAAACACTGTTGTAACTGCTTTTTCTCCAGCTCCAGTTCCTGCCTTCCCTTTACCATTTCGGCCATGTCCAGACATGCATAAAACAATGCCCATGCAGCAGCTGCATCTTTTGCACTACCTCGTGGTTTAATGGTTGTGCAGTATTGTTCAAAGCTCAAACTTGCTTCAAGCAGGGGATCCTTACCCTTAAAGCACCCTCTTTCCCAGGGACATTTCCCCTTCTTCATTACCCATCTCTCTAACCTATTGCTTTTCTCCTGTCTCAAGCGAGCAGCCAAAGGGGTTCTCTCAGACATTTCTACTTTCCTTATTTCACTAGTTATCTTTTACCTGCAGTCAATATAACTCTAAAACATTTACTTTCAAGCCCAATATTTAACTTTCAATTGCACAGTCCCACAATAATTCCAAGAACACTTCAGAACTTTACCACATTAATTCCTATTCGCACAGTTCTACAAAAATTCCAAGCACAATTCAGAACTGTTACCACATTAATTCCTAGTTCCAGTTCTACAATAATTCCTAAATGCACAGTACTACAATAATTCCAAGCATAGTTCAGCTACAAAAATTCCAAGCATAATTCAGAACTTTTTCAAGTATTCTATGTGAATAATAGAAGGAGCTCAATAAAAGGCTTAAAAAAAGATAGAAAAAAAAACTGACTCAGGCCCCTGCCTCAATTTCCCCACTCTGGAGCAACTACTCACAACTTTACCAAGTAGTCTATAGAAATGATAGAAGCAGCTCACTAAAAGACAACAGCAACAACAAAAAGGAAAGAGAAAAGAGGAAACAAAAAAAAACTGTGCCTCAGTTTCCCCACTCTGCAGCAACTACTCAACAAGTACCCCGTGATCAGGATCACGTGCTGCCCACGTTCCTCCACCAATTTGTTACCAAATTTGCCCAATACTCTGGGGTATGCTCATTTATCAGGGTTATCCTTATGGGACTGGGGGAAGGTTAACAGTTCTATCAGTGTGCTGTTGGTGCTTACTTGGGCTCTCATATGGAGCTGAATTCTCCCTGCTGCCAATTCCCCCTCCCACTGGAGCTCTCCTGCAGGAACTAGGTTCCTCAGGATGGGGTTCTTCCCACCTTAGCAACACACACAGACACTCACACCCACTAACAGAGCACGTCTGAGAGGACTGGGTACTCAGCACTCACAAGCTGACCCCCTCATATGTCCCTGGACTCAGCTGGCTGGGTTTCACAGCAATGCCACACTGCACCCTCATGTGCCTTTGGACTCCGTGGGCTGGATTAAACAGCACTTTAAGCTGCCATCCTCATAAGCCCCCAGGTTCAGCACCCCTTATCCCCACTTTCACACCACAGTCATTCACAGGTAAACCACACGATGAGCAAACCCCACAGGATTTTGGGCACTACAGGGATCTTTTGCTTGGGTACAAGAAGCGTTGTTGCAGAGCGAATGGGGAAGCCAAAACAACACCCCTTAAGGAAGAGTGAGCAAAAGAGAAAGAAAGAGAGAGAAGCAACCAGCTTAACAATGAAAGTGATTTATTTCTGAGTAGTGAATAGATATCAAACAGTTACAATATTAAATCTAACAATTACAATATTAAATCTAAATTGAAGCTGCTTACAAATGTTAGGTAACCATATAACAGTTTACACAGGGCAGGGTCAGGAGGCTATGCTTAGAGAGATAGTTGAGAGAGAGAGAGAGAGAGAGAGAGAGAGAGAGACCTCACCACTCCACGGAGCTTGCACTGATCGGGGTTCCCAGATGATGATGGTAGCCGGGGGTCCAGAGGGCAGGAGAAAAGCAGGACAGAGCCCCCAGCACGATCAGACAGGAGATGAAGAAGTCTCAATGGAACTGATGCAGTTTAAGTCCAGGTATCAGAACAGTTTTCTTGGGGCAAGGATAGGAGTTTTATAGAGATAGTTCAAAGAGAAAGAGGAGAGACAATAGAGACTGATCACCCCTGGTTATGGGTGATGTTCCTTGAACGAGCTCACAATGCAACTTGGCAGTTTCAGTATTTTAGATGTCAATAGGATCGTTACTAGAATTGGTCTGATAATGACTAATTTGGGTGTGAGCAGGCCTAGGTTCATTAGCATCTGGAGCAGGGATTTCCCATCAGGCAGTGCTTCTCTGCTTTCGGTGTCCCATAGTTCAGTGCAGTTCCTGCCTTGGAAGAGCTGCTCTCCATTCTGTATGCTAATGAGATGTCCCTCTGTTCCATCTTTAATGTAAATGAGGCTGGGGTGTTTCCTTAATTGTATCACCCTTGTCTGAAGCAGTTTAGGTGTGTCTTCCCCCGGCCTTTTCTTTGCTTTGTCTTTGATTCTAGCAGAGGCCTGAGGGAGGGGGATGGTTTTCCATGAATGTCACTCCCTGACTCCCCAAGAGCACAAGGCTGACAGGCGACCATGTTCTGGTTCCCCAAGAATCACAGAGGTGGTGGGTAACAACATGAAACACTTTCATTATGTTTCCTCCTGATTTTTATGTTCCCAAAGTTTGTTGGTTTGTTCAGACCCTTCTTGTTTATGCTTTTTTGAGTGAATTTTCATGTAAACATCAGACTGAATTCTGTCTTTACTTAAGAGCAAGGGACTCCTGTTGACTCCCGTGAGAACTACATGTCATCTCAGAGCAGGACTGGGCCTATGCCTTGTGACAGACTGGCTGTAGTTTGCATTTTTGGGGTTGAGTCTGTCTATTTGAATAGTCTAACAAGTTGCCCTCTTCAGAAATGACTCACTCTGCCATCTTTCCAAGATAGATTGAGTTCAGTGCAATTTGCTATGATTTTCTTCTTTGACCTTAAAAATGGAATTCTGTCTGTTCAGTCTGAATATTAAAGCTGATATTTTCCAAAATGATTAAAAGCTTTGGACATTAAATTCCCATTAAATGTCCAAAGATACCAAGTGCCTATGAAAATCTCAAACTAATATCTCTCTTAAAAAAACCCGGAAGTTTGCCCTGTGTCATTAGTCAGATTTTCTTCTTTCCTTAACATGTACAATATACCATAAATGGATATCTGTCAGTCTGCTACCCCGGCATCCAAGAGGGATCAGCATTGTAGAAGTGGTTTCCCCTTCCAGCTCCTACCTTTATGTTTATAAAGAACTTTGGAATGAAAGACTCTATGTAAATAGCATATTGTTCTATGTTTTATAATGATATAATGCAGGGAATTTTTAATATCTTTCCATAAAATGCAGTTGTATTAATACACCTTCCTATTCTTTATGCACATTACTAGGTAACATGTAGCTTTCTGTTCTCTCCACAGTCTCTGTTGAACTTCAGTTATGTAGAGATTTTAAAAAAGGATAAGATGACAAGAGTGAAGACCATTCACAATAATGGTGATGCATCATCAATTAGTTTCCACAGGGAGGACATTAAAAGAGAGGCATTCTAAGAATAAACCAGTATGAACGATGAGTGTCTGAGGGAATAAGGTTATATTCTTCTTTATGGAGTTTATAGTGAACTGTACATGAATGTGAATGTAATTGTTAGATATGGGAATGCAGGCATCTGAACTGCCAGTGGCTGCCTAAGGTAACTGAAGTGAAGACAAATGGGACCTTGAGGGCAACTGAAAGGAACATAACTGGTGAGACAAAACCTGTTAACTCATCCAGTTTTCTGTAACTTCTGATTTAGGTCAGTATGACAGTGCAGTAAGCTGTATATATGGTGAAAGCCAGTGCTGAAATTCTTACCTGAAGAACATGCATCAACATTATCTTTGAGGAAGAAAGGCCATCAAGAGCATATGACACTCATGCTCTGTATATTCCACTAGTGCTACCCCTGAATTTTGTATTCACTTCAGGGTCCTCAAAAGGCTAAGGCCTGACTGTCTAAGAGAGAACTTCTCCATTTTCAGCAAGATGAGTGTGTGTCGAAAATATAGCATCTAATATAGATCAGGACAAAACTCTTGGGAGGGAACACGGGGCATTCTTAGCTAAGGCGTTAGACTGTAAAGCTCCTTATTACCAAAGCCAGACTATTTTCACCTACTTTTCTCAATAAGGTAGTTACAAAGTCTTTGAGACACCCAGAGGAATAAAGGGCAGCCACCTTTCTTAACGGCAGACTGTGGTTTTGATCCCATTGTAAATAGCGGGAGGCAAAAGCCATTTTAAATAATGGCAAAAGTTAGTAAAATGTTAGGAGGTCATGAGACAAGAGATGTTTTTAATACAGTCTTGAAATTGATTAAAATTGCAAGAGTTGAAAGTTTTGGGGGTTACAAAAATTTCTAGCCCTGTCTGGGGATAGAGGTTAGTAACTAGTGCGTCCACTGGGTGCTATTACAGACAGTAGTCAACTTGGCAGAACAATTCACTCTTAACTATATACCAGACATCTATATGTCACAATTATGGATTCATTAGAGGCGCTTCAGACAGTTACTTTACTTTAAAGATTTTCTTGTTGTAGCACTGAAGAAAATGGCTAAAAAGTGGATTACTGTCCACTTGGCAATTGTATTGCAATACCTTTTGAATGGGTTGGCTTTAAAAGGAATGCTAAATACAACAGTTGTGCTGCTCCATACCACAGGTGATCAACTATGGACTGGTCCTTACTTCATCTGCACTCTAGCACAACATTATTAGGATGAGGCGTATAATGTACATCCTGTCTCTCCAGGGATCACAGGTTCTTTTCCCTTTTATATCCCATAATCTTTTTCATGTAGAACTTGGTGAACTCTGCAAATTGTGCTGAAATAATGCAAATAGAACTTTTGCATCTGTGTTGCCAAAGGCACATTTAAGAGGAATATTAGCTGCATTGCGGAGGTGAATATACTCAATGAGCCGAAATCTCTACTATGTGGAGGAACTACTCAGCTGATGTGAACAGAAATGTACCCATCTAGAGGCTTGATCCTTCAAGATGCTGAATAGTGTAGTCTTGGGAAAAAAAATTAAGCACATTTCCTAGCTCCATTGACTCCAAGCTGAAGCCCATGCTGAAGTATTTGTCTAGATCAGTGCTCAGAGTCTTGGAGGGTCAATCCCTATGCCAAAAGGAAGCCTAACTCAGTCATTTAAAGTCAACATTTGTAAACTTGCTTGCCTGGAATTAGGCACTTAAATCAATAATCAGACCCCTATATAAGTGGCCTAATTTTCAAAGATGCCACCTCCAGGTCACCTCTCTGGGCTCCCACAGTACATGATGTGTCTTCCCTATCCTATTCCCCAAGCCATAATCTTCTCGTAATCTTCTCATTCAAATGGATTCCAAACCACCGCCTTCTTTACATTGTCTCCTAGCGGTGAATTAAACTTGCTTCATGAGAAATTAATGGAACCATCAACATGTGCAAATACTTGATCTAACTACTGCCACCTGTATTCTTCCTCACCCCTTTCATTCTATTGTTTTTTACCATCACGTACTGTTAGAACTAAAGTAGGTTATATGTCATTCAGAGCAAGGATTTTGCCTTTATATTTGTTCTACATAGTCCCTAGCACATATCTGAGTACTATGTAAATAATAAAAATTCTATTAGCTGAAAGTTTAGCCTATATTTATGAACTTGGGCTTGGCTCAAATCTGGAATTTGTAATGAAACCTCAAATCAGGAGAAATGCAGTTACATTCATAATATTTTTGCACTATTTATGTCCAGTCCTGCTTACATAGATTTTTAAGGCCAGAAGGTGCCACGAGATCATCTTGCAAAACCTCGGCAGGATGATGTACATGGGAAAGATGTTCAGGATGTAGCAGCACAACCTAATGATGAATGATTTAAAACCCAACTATAGTTTCTCACAAAAAGATTGCCTTTGTTTTCGGTGAAGTCCATTGAAAGACATTGGGTTCCCACTGTCACGTGACAAATGATGATGGGTAAAATTTTCAAAAATGGCCAAGTTCCATGGAACAAGGATTTCTAAGTCATTTAACTACTTTCAAAAATTGTATATGCTTTTTACACTCAAGGAAATAAAGTTGTGATGCAAAGCAGTTTTTTCCCCTTTAAAATTCTGCATGTGTTTTATTATAGCTAAGGGAGGGATGAACAGCAGCAAGATATAAGGATTTTTGCAGTGCTTGCCGCCACTTACTATAATGTGGGGATCTGGGGCTCCTAAAATATCTTTATGGTTACAATAAACAGCAGTAGTTTAGTGTTTTTGAATACTGATAGGAATGCCTCACATTTTCTCCCATTGCTCATCACATTTACAAGCACCCCATCTTTCCCCACTCACCTAATGCAATAGCCTTTCTCTAACAATTTTTATTATTAAAAAAATGCAAAGCCAATACCTTACAGAGAAAACTGCCATTCTCCGAGTTAGCTTAGACTGGCCAGAATTCAGGCATGATTTTCAGATTAAAAACATCCTTGTTACCTCA
This sequence comes from Pelodiscus sinensis, assembly GCF_052426305.1. Taxonomy (NCBI): domain Eukaryota; kingdom Metazoa; phylum Chordata; order Testudines; family Trionychidae; genus Pelodiscus; species Pelodiscus sinensis. The sequence goes on from NC_143052.1 coordinate 70,875,957, forward strand.
CTTCCTTGTCCTTTCCTCCCATCTTCCTTCTTACCTTATAGTAGTGAGCTATATGAACAGCTCTCTTATGTCATGAATACATTTAACTGTGCTAGGTATTCTCTTTCTATAACTGTGCACTTATCAGAGGAAACAAATCAGACTTGTCTGTACCACATGGCTGGGAAAATGATCAAAATGTTCTTTCACATGCAGGATACTTTGTAGATGTGTTTGTGGATGTGGAAGGGGCATGTCCTTCAGTAATTTGCATTTCCCCCCTTTCTATTTTCTTCAACTTGCCACTTCCCCAAGTAGCCTTGCCATGTCCCTCTGAGAATCTCCTTCCACGCCAGATGACTCCAGGATGTTCTCTGATTTCCCTGCCAGTGGCATATTTCATTGCTACTTCACTACCAAGCTGGCTATGGGTTAACTCCATTCTTGTCTGCTTCTACCTGACTTCTCATAAAGGCACTGAGCTGGTTTGCAGACTTTACGTATTGCATCTCCCTGGCAGGTCTGTTACAACAGTTTGATTCTTCAGTGCCAAGCAGCAATAAGGATGATATTAAATCCATTAATTTTGAAATGCAGTCTTTCAGACCATTCCAGAAGTCTGCCAGGAAGGACATGTGCATGCTGTTTCGACAGAGGCCAAACTGGGCCTAATTCTGAACATGGTGGTAAGGAGAGATAGGAAGGACAAGGTAACAGTTGAGACAGGTGCATTTCCATGCATGCATTATTAAAAACAACCATCCTACATTGGCCCGACATAGAAATTAGGATGTCTTTAACCTCTGTTTCATGATATAGTGAATAGTAATGTTGAGGGCTGTGGGCGAGGGTGGTGCAGCACACTCTGAGCAGGGCTGGAGGGTGGAAGAGGCCAGCATGGAATGCTCCGGGAGGCACTGAGGGCTGGGGAGCAGGAGGGAGCAGGAGGGACCAGCGCAACATGTTCCAGGTGGCACTGAGATCTGGCTCTTCCCTGCCCCACTCCTTCTGCCTGAAGCCCCACCACTTCTGGGAATACAGAGCTCATTCCCACACCTAGCCCAGGGGCTCATCAAATCTGCCTCCCCCTCTGATGAGGGTCTTAGGTTACTTTTCTACTTTTTTCAATTGAGATTGCCAATTGAGTCAGATCTCATCTAGCAGGGATATCTACTCTGTTCAGCCAGGTAGGAATGCATAGAAGCTGAATTTAAATACTATCCCAGTGGTGAACAGCATTTTATGCAACAAGCTGCAGTTTAGTTACCATAACAACTTGGTGCACACTTTGTAATCTTGGCGCTCTGCCTCTGATGTACTATAGTCAGTCTAAAATGGGCCTTTATTTTATTCTTGTAACATCTCTTGGTACATAATAATTCTTTTGGAGTAGGGGTGAAAACCCATCAGGTCAAAGTCCTCATTCTTCACTGTGTATGTGCTAATCTTTCAACATCTCCTTGTTGTACAGAACATGTAGATACCAGAAATATACCATTTTACTTTCTAATTGTAAACACTGGGAAATGTGTGTGTGTGTGTGTGTGTGTGTGTGTGTGTAATAGATGCTTACACAGGAAAAACAACAACAATTTATGGATAAGAGAGAAGCTGTAGATCATAGTAAAGTATTTGATATGGTCTCGCATGACCTTCTTATAAATAAATTCAGAAAATACAACCTAGATGGGGCTACTGTAAGATGGGCGTATAACTGGCTGGATAACTGTTTTCAGAGAGTAGTTATTAATAGTTCACAATCATACTGGATGGACATAACAAGGGGAGTTCTGCAGGGGACTGTTTTGGGACTGGTTCTGTTCAATAACTTCATCAATTATTTAGATATGGGCATAGAGAGTACACTTATTAAATTTGCAGATGATACCAAGCTGGGAGGGGTTGCAAGTGCTTTGGAGGATAGGATCAAAACTGAAAATGATCTGGAGAAACTGGAGAAATGGTCAAAGGTAAATAGGATGACATATAATAAGGACAAATGCAAAATACTCCACTTAGAAAGGAACAATCAGCTTCACACATATAGAATGGAAAGTGACTTTCTAGGAAGGAGCACTGCAGAAAGGGATCTAGGGGTTATAGTGGACCACAAGCTAAATATGAGTCAACAGTGTAAACATTGTTGCAAAAAAACAAAAAAAAACCCAACATGATTCTGGGATGCGTTAACAGGAGTGTTGTGAGCAAGACACGAGACGTCATTCTTCCACTTTACTCTGCACTGATTAGGCCTCAGTTGGAGTATTGTGTCCAGTTTTGGGCACCACATTTCAAGAAAGATGTGGAGAATTTGGAGAAGGTCCAGAGAAGAGCAACACAAAAGATTAAAGGTCTAGAAGACATGACGTATGAGGGAAGAGTGAAAGAACTGGGCTTGTTTAGTTTAGAAAAGAGAATACTGAGAGGGGGACATGGTAGCAGTTTTCAAGCATCTAAAAAGGTGTTACAAGGAGAAGGGAGAAAAATTGTTCTCCTTGGGCTCTGATGTTAGGACAAGAAGTCGTAAATTGAAGCAAGAGAGGTTTAGGTTGAACATTACGAAAAACACTGGAATAAATTGCCTAGGGAAGTTGTGGAATCTTCATCACTGGAGATATTGAAGAGCAGGTTGGACAGACCTATCAGGGATGATATAGATAGTTCTTGGTCCTGACGTGAGGGCAGGGGACTGGATTTGATGATCTCTCGAGGTCCCTTCCAGTTCTAATATTCTATGATTCTATGATGCTATGATTCTATGAAGATGACAATTTCAGTTTTCCCTGGAGTTGAAATTCATAGTTGGTTTTATCCGGCAACAGTAAAACATTACTTCAACTGTAACAGCATCATATTGTCCCCATATTATATAATGATTGGAAGCTCAATCAGGATAGAAGCAATGTGACCTAGATTATTAGTGTAAACCTTTCGTCACTGTAAAATTTAAAAAACACATTTAATTACACTAATGTTAAAAGGCCACTCTCAAGAATGATCTGTCAACATTTGCCTTTTTTTCTCATCTCTATCTGTTTGAAAAGTGTGTGCAATTTCCCATTTGACCTATTCTCCTTTGGTTTCTTTAATATAGCAAATTTTCATTTGATAGTAATATAGTATTGTCAATTCTCATGTCAAATGACAACTCTAGTGACTTGTTTTTTTTATCCTATTTCATTAAAGTATGATAAGCTACTAGATCCCCAATTTTCTTTTAGTTAAAATGACCCCCATTTTTTATTATGGTATATGAACCTGAAGCATGAAAATGCAAGTGTGAATTTTGATGCATTAATTAGTTCATTGATTTTCGAACTATTTACCATTTACCCCTTCATTTGTCAAGGGAAATAAACTACAGTAGAAGTGCAGGAGAGTGATGGTAGTTCCCTTATTTTAGGGGTGAAAAGAGAGGGCAAATGGAGTATTTTTCTGAGCAACCCTGGAGAAGCATGCATTTTTGTGTGCATTAAAGATTCATTTTAAACTTGAAATTATGACACATGCATTGGCAGAGAAGTAGAGGGGAATTTAAAAGTCAAAAACAGACTGAAAAACATGATTTTATAGCTTTTTAAATCTCCTGGGTTTTGATCTGTTGAGGCTAGCAATATTGCTAATGGGAGTTCAGGCTGCAGTACAGCAGAGTACTTCAGCACATGAATAACTTTAAGCATGTGACAAACTTTTCTGTAAGCAAAAGAAATTTGGTCATACTTATGTTAGGTGTATGCTTTATTGATCTGCTAGGTTGAAATCTAAGTCTTTACTTTGAAGAGTTGGAAGTCTTTACTTTGAATAAAGATTGTCAAATTTGGATAAGTCCCCAAAGCTATGAAAGCACCACTGAGCAAAATTTCAACATGGCCTCCAGGGGATTCATCTACACCACACCATAACCTGAAATAAGATATGCAATTTGAGCTATACAAATTGTGTATCTTATTTCAATGCTATTTCGAAATAACTTATTTCATCATTTGGCGCTATCTACACAGTGCCAATTTGAAATAAAGAACTACAGTATTCTGAAATGTCTCTTACTCCTCATAGAATGAAATTTACGGGGACATTGGAATAGTGAGCCTGAAATAACGGGCTTGCTGTGAAGACATGGGTAAGATATTTCAGCCAGGATACTCCGGTATCTCGAAATAGCGTTGCAGTGTAGACGTACCCCAGGTGTCTTCAAACCAGCCTGTATATTTTGCATCAGTAGTTTTGCATTTGCCAATAATTGTGACCATCTACTTGGAATGTGAACAAAAATTGGTTTCTTATGCGAATATTTGGGTATAAATGTAGAGGTAGATTCTAATAATGTTGTGTCATCTATTAAAATACTGTTGTTTCTTAACTAATTTTTTTAAATATCATTTGCCCAACGTTTGTGATTGAGCTATGCAATAACCTGTCTGAGTGTGTGCAATGAGAGATTCAAGTTCAAGCCTAAGATTTTCAAAAGTGATTAGTGATTTGGGTAACTTAATTTTTGGGGATCAACTTCAGACATCTTGCAGAGGCCTGAATTTCAGAAAGTGACAAATACCCATCACAGACCTCAACTTGGGCTCCCAAAATCCCCCAAAACAATTCAGCAGTTATCACAAGAAGCAGTGTGTAACAGATTTATTTTAAAATTGTAACACAATGGAACAATGTCTTTTTAAAAAAAATCTCAGGGTATAATAATTTTCTACTAAATTTTCTGAAACAAATTACACTGCTTGTTTATCCCCAAGAAGCCCCCCCCCCCCGCAATGATACATTCAAAAAATATGAAAATGTAAACTGAATTTCCATGTAAGTCCAGATAAATCATAATGCAATAGGGAAAGTCTGCTTCTTATTGCTAAATCATTGTAACCGTCTCCTCTTTCATACCCACAGGGAAACCACTCTAAAGCACTATCTGCTTGTCTGGTCATACTGGACTAAAGAAGTTTACTCTCTCTCATCCATTTGTGATTCCTGGCCCAGCCAGTGTCATTGAAAATTTAACCACAGTCCCTTGAGTATAGATGGTCAGTGTATTAGTGTGCTATTCAACTGAGTCAGTACGCAAGTTGTTTTCTTAATTCAGAGTGGTTTTCCATGTGCTATTCTAGATAGTCCAGTTTATGTTATACAAACAAGTAACAGGTCCCTGCAAATATTTTGAGGGATTTATGTATGACCATTTTTAATGAAACTTTCATTTCTTATTTACTACATTTTAATTTTCTATAATAAATCCCAGATAGCTCAGTATTTTCTGAATTCCTGATATACTAGTTTTAGTATTTGCATGCTGGTCAGAAAAATGGGAAGGACTCTGAAGCTATTGAACTTGTCAAGTGCTGACTATTATTTGAAGAAGAAAATTTGCATTATATAGTAATTTGAAAACATAACCAAAAAAGTATATACTTTCACTAAAAAAAGTCTTTCTATGATTTTTATTCTATATTTCAAAATTATTGCCTGTTGGTTTTCACAAACTATAAATGAAGCGGTTTTAAGATAACTTTTAAAATAATTTTGGTACCACAAGCAATCAGAAACATCAATTGCTCATTTGTATAATTCCCCCAAATGCTGACCTTATCTTTTATTCTCAATAAACTTAATAAATAGTTGCATAGGAATATAAAATTTTAAAAAAATGATTGTGAGGTGCGAGAATGTTTCATCTACTGAATGATGAGATATATAGTGCAAGTATTTGTAATTGTGTTAAGCATTAGGTAAGGGAAATAGCTCCTTTCATATTTTTTATTATTTACAGAATGGTAGTTTGTGTAACTATTTTGTAGAGATTTTTTGGGGAATAAATATTGCCTTCCCAGCAGGGAAAAGATTTGCAGCATGCAAGGAAAGGGAGATGACTGAGCAGAAATATGATTTTTCCTGAGACTTGATCAAGAAAAATTAGGTGTTGGCTGGGAATAGAAACAAAGAATGTCCAAGCACTTCACCATATTGCCCCAGTGCAACAGCAGTCAAATTGTAAAAATCCAATACTTTCAGGGCTTGAATGAGTCTGAAAAGATTTCCCTGTCAGTGGAGAGTTCCAGAGACAGATGGAAGTGAACTGGTTTTGAGTCAGTTTTATTCCATTTATTTTTTTAGTGTCTTTAATGCAGGTTAAAGCTTCTGATGCACGATGAAACATACTATCCCAATTTCAGAGCAGTGGAGGTGAAGACTGCTAAGATTTTTGTTGCTTTTCATGTCAACAGTGACCTACGGTGCTTATCTAAACCAGTGGTTTTCAAACTTTTTTTTCTCGCGACCCAGTTGAAGAAAATTGTTGATGCCCACAACCCAACATGATTATATCTTTTGACTAGAGTGCAGGCTATTGAGTGGGGCCAGGGGTGAGGGGTTTAGGGCACGGAGGGGGAGGAGCTCTCATGGCTGGAGCTGAGGATTGGGGCACATGGTTAGGGCTAATGATCCCTGTACTTTTTTCCATCTAGGTATGGAATAAATTTTGATATGCACTGAGGCATGTGTGATAGTGCACCACTAGTAGAAACACATGCTGCTGGGTGTGGATGCTCTCACTGGTAATCAACTGTGTGGCACCGGAATCTCTCCAGGGTGGTCGTCTAAGCACACATCTTACAGGCAACACAGATTGGGGCAGGGACTTAACTTTGGCAGCTCCCAGCCAGAGTGCTGAGGCTGGCTTTCTGCCAGTCCTGGCATGCAAGCAGGTCTGAACGTTGCTCTGATCTGCAGGCAACACCTCCCTCAGCTTCCATTGTCTGGTTCCTGGCCAATAGGAGTGCAGAGTTGGTGTTTGGGGTAAGAGCGGTGTGCAGAGCCCCAGGGTGCCTCAACTAGCAGCCAGGCCCGCTGCTGGGTGCTTATGGGACACAGCACAGTCCATGGTGTCAAGAGACTCAGGAAGCCTGCATTAGTATCCCCACTGGTCACCTGATCACCCTACAATAAGGTGTCTCAGTGCCTGACACTCCACAACCCAAAACTTTAAAAACTATTGATCTAAACAATTTGCAGAAATAAACAGAGTGACTTGAATCTTTTGTAACTTGGTTGGGGCCTGAGTGTACATGGAATCCAATTGCTGTCTTATCAGTAGTCCAAAGCGGGCAGCTAATATTGTGTTATGATTTTGTGTTCTTATCTCTTCTGTTCTAACTCTCTCTTTATTCTCAAATCGCTACTCTGTCTGATAATTCTCCCTTGTCCCTTAGAGCAGGGGTGGGCAAATATGGGTCTGTGGTCCGGATCCGGTTTGCCAGGGTGAGCTCCTGGCAGGCCGCCACGCTGCATTTACCTGCACCTCCACAGGTAGAGCTGATTGCAGCTTCCGTTGGGCTCAGATTGCTATTCCCAGCTAAGGGGAGCTGCAGGAAGCGATGTCCTGCTCCATGCCACTTCCCATAGCTCCCATTGACTGGGAATGGTGATCAATGGCCAACAGGAGCTGCAATTCCCTGGACCTGCAGAGACATAGGTTAATACAGCGGCGGTATGCTGGGGTTAATCCTGGCATACCGCTGTTGTTTTATTGCCCACTTCTGCCTCTAAGTCTAGACCATCACCTCCAAGCCACATACATTTTCAGTTATGCTCAAATATAATGGAACACATCCACTTATCTTTTTTTGCCTAAGAACGGAGGAAAACATACTTATTGCTCCTGCTACTTGTTTCTCCCATTTAAGTATTTTTCTCTTGAGTTTGCCATAAGATACCTATGTATGTTTCAATAATTTTTCAGACTTCCAACTTCATTAGAATTAAGAATGAGATGGGAAATGTACATAGCAATAGTTGAGAACAAATCCTTCATTCAGATTCATTTATTTGAACCTTTTAAGACCTCAGTCTGGCTATGTTCTCCATGAAGAAATGGGGCCTATGCTGGATGACTAGGCTGAGGTAGTGCATCGAATTTTCTATATATAGCTGCTGTGGAGGATTAAAATCAGTAAAATAATGACTGTAGGTAAAACCGTTCTTGAGCTAGTGCAAATACCTCAAGGTTTTTTTTTTTTCTTTTTAGCCACAGGACAGTTATTTGTTTTAATAAAACAAAGTCTTGCGTGTGAGTTGGAATACATATACAAAATTAAATGAAGCACTCATAACTACAGTACATAGAAATCTTGTTTCAGAAGTGGACAGAAAAAGACCAGGTCCTATATTTGGACTATTTTGGATCAACATACAGAATGAATTCCAAATCCAAGATCACTGCAGAGAATGTTCTGGCCTCACCTGCTAACTTGTGTGCCTTAGTTGGTCTCAGAAAACAAGGCAAATCACAGGGCACAAGATAGGCTGGCAAGTTTTTTTTTAAACAATTTTTATTGCTGTTGGAGATATATTTATCTGTTTAATTTTGGGTGACTTTCTCCCCTGCCCCCAGCTTGCCTGTCTTTCTCCTTCTCTCACCCCTAGTTGGGAAAAATTACTGATCTTACACTTCTTGTGGAAACAATCACACTAGAGAAGAGATGGGAACACCCATGGAACCTTCAATTCCTTGTTCCAAAGCCTCCACCAAGTCTTTGCGTAGGTGGAGAACCTTAAGGTTCCCACTAGGAACAATGTTTCCAAGGAGAGCATTATATTTCCCCCTCTCCTCCATGCACCATCTTGTTTTACTATTAAGTTCTGTTTTCATCAGGGAAAATAAGTACCAGAAAAGATTGAGACAAATTGGTTTTTTTTTGGTTGGGGAGGTAGCACTAGCCCTGAACTGGTCTCTTTTAGTTGCCACCACAGTGATCTCCCCTACTGGCTCTGTCTGTCTCTTTCTTGCTGTCCATGTCAGATGTCAGCACTGAGATGTACTGAGTTAACCAAAATATTTTGACTAGTCAGCAAAGGGATACCCACAAGCAGTTATTTTGCAAATCTCAGCATTTTCTACCTGCAGAGAAAAAATGCTAAGGTTTCTGTGTGTTCCTTATTCAGTGTGATGGCTGCATTTCACTGTCGGCTTATATTTCACTTTGCATCTTATGATTTGATGTAATTTGGATGCACAATGTAAGGAACTATTATTATTATCTTCAGCATGAAAAAAAATATCTGAAGAGAAGAACATTTTACTGTTGTTCAGAATCAAGAGTAGTTCACAAAGCTTCTAAAACAGAGTGGCCAAAATTATGGACAGAGATCTGGTCTATCGAGTACTTTTCTTGACTGCCTCATTAGTTAAATAGCTACTGATAAATGAGGTGCAGAAAATGACATTCAAATGGCTTGTGATGTCAGCAAGCATTGCTGCCTAGAAATGGCATGTTGCTGTTGTTGCACTGAGAGATCAGAACTGAACTCAGTTCAAAATCAGAGACTGTTGTGATCCCTTCTTGCGGCCTGTGAGAGAAAGGCCTGTTTTGCCCAGAAGAAGTGGGGAAGAGAAAAGTCTGTGTAGTGTGGTTGGTGTATTGGTCATTTGTATATGAAATTAAAATCAATATTTCTGTGATTCATAGATTCATAGACTTTAAGGTCAGAAGGGACCATTATGATCATCTAGTCTGACCCCCTGCACAGTGCAGGCCACAGAATCTCAACCACCCCTCTTAGAATAATCCTCTCACCTATATCAAAGATATTGAAGTATTCAAATACTTTGAAGGACCCAACATGCAGAGAGTCCTTCAGCTGTGATCTGTGCCCAATGCTACAGAGGAAGGCGAAAAACCTCCAGGGCCTCTGCCAATCTACCCTGGAGGAAAATTCCTTCCCGACCCCAAATATGGCGATCAGCTAAACCCTGAGCATGTGGGCAAGACTCACCAGCCAGACAACCAGAAATGTATTGAATATTTCTTGTTTGAGGGTGGCTAGAGCAACGTATTACAGCATGTATCTGCAGCTAAACAGCAATACAGATTAATTATGACCACCAGCCATTAAATCTCTTATTATATTTTCAGTCTGTTCCTTTCACTGAATATGGTCTGAATGACGACATGCAGCTCTGCCAGCGAACAGAGCCTGTCCCTAGCCAGTCCATTGGGAAATTTTGCTTCAGTACAGATCCATAGTTTCTAGATCCATAGTTTCTGTTGCACCAAAGAATGCTTTTTGTTTCTTCATTCATAACAGTATTCTATACCCAACACACAAACCTCGGCTGCGTCTAGAGTGGCAAGTTTTTCTGCAAAAGCATCTGCTTTTGCAGAAAAACTTGCCAGCTGTCTACATTGGCCGCTTGAATTTCCGCAAGGACACTGACGATCTCATGTAAGATTGTCAGTGTTCTTGCGGAAATACTGTGCTGCTCCCATTCGGGCAAAAGCCCTCTTGCGCAAATGCTTTTGCCCGAATGGGAGCAACGCGGTATTGTTTTGCGCAAAAAAGCCTCAATCGTGAAAATGACATTCGGGGCTTTCTTGCGCAAAACCGCGTCTAGATTGGCATGGACGCTTTTCCATAAAAAGTGCTTTTGCGGAAAAGCGTCCATGCCAATCTAGATGCTCTTTTCCGCAAATGCTTTTAATGAAAAAACTTTTCCATTAAAAGCATTTGCAGAAAATCATGCCAGTCTAGACATAGCCCTCCAGTGTAAAAAATGTCCCCTGCACTCTGTAGCCGGATTTTTGTTGCAGAGAAATTTAAAGGGGCAATCTGGCTAAAAACATAGAATGTCAGATTGTTCTGGGATCTATATATGTGCACTTGGTGATGGGAGGAAAGGGCATGAGGTGCCTCCTTCCCATCGCTACTTTTGATTCTGCTCATTAGCCAAGCACAGTCGTGACCCTTTCTCTCAGAAAGCATAAGGGCTCTGAGGAGTCTCGTAGACTGGACTCAAAGTGGGTGGCTCTAAGCTGCTGCTCCCACTTAATTTCTACACTGGTCAACAGCTCTCACTCCCAAAGGAAGGCAGGGGATGAACACAACTTTTTCAAAGCAGAAATTGCCATCTCTGCATTTCTTGGTTTTATCAGTAAGAGGAAAAATAAGTACTATTAATTCACCACTGGGGCAGCTTCAACAGTGGAATCTGTTGTGTAGCTAAAGCTCAGGAGCTTTTAACCACCATGTTGTCTAACCTAGTCCGGCAGACATGTTAAAATGACTGCACTCATTTTAGCAAAGTCTGATGTATTTTGTGACTTAATTTGGCAGCTCATATGATGCCCCCTTTTGCCTACTCACATGCCATGTGTTATGATGGTGACATGGTGCTCTTCTGTACTGACCCTTAAGTAACTGGCCACAATTTAGACTTGACTTGACAACATCCACAGTCTTTGAGAGCCAAGAAACTTTTGAAATCCTTGCTTGGACATTAGTTTGGACCACAGATGCCAACTTCATGGGCAATCCAGGGCCGGAGAAGTCATAGGGAAAATTAGTAGGTGCTTAGCAGGCACTGGCAGTCCTGCCAATCAACACCTCTTCCTCCCTCCCTCCCTTCCAGCACCTCACATCAGCACCTCTCCTTCCCTCCCTCCCTTCCAGCACCTCCCACCTGCCATGATCAATGTTCAGCATCATTTAGTAGGTGCTGGAGGGAAGAACATAGAGGGCAGAAAGAGGTGGGATGGAGCAGGAATGGGAAGAGGCAGAGTGGAGCGGGGTCAGGACTGGAGCAGAGGTTGAACACCCCTGGGTAAATGAGGGAGCCTGTACCTATGGCTCAGACATTGAAAACAGATTAATGCATATGGCTTTCTGGTTCATGTTTGGGTTGCAAAATATTTGACTCTAACTAGCTGTTTACACAGATATTTTGTTGTTTAAATCATGAAAGTACTTCTACTCATTATGGCTATGCACCTGGAAAAAAATCAAGTGTTATCATGTCCATTTATTCTTTAAATCCTGTGTCAGGTTTTGTAAAACCACATTCTTATTAATGTTTGCTAATAAATCCTGAATTTGGGCTCTCAACTATCTGGTGACAGTATTCTTTTGTTTACATACATAAATGTATGTCTTTAGTATATTACTATGGAAGCATGTTGGTAGTAGAATATGTTTGTGTATGGGTTAGCTGCAGTTTAGAACTGAATTTTGCATATCATTTTTGGCACATGAAAATAAAAGCATGGAGACCTTCCATGCCATATATCATTCCTGAAACTTGAGGCATTTTTGAAAGGATGATTATCTCTATTTTTATGTATGGAGAAACCATGGTGTGGAGAGAGAAAGTGATTTAGCTCAAACCTCACAGCAGGTCAGTGGTAGATCCAAAATTCTGATTGCTGAGAACAGTGTCCTATTCAATGAACCATGCTGGCTTATATAAATGATTTTGAACATAAATATATATGGGCCCAACCCAATTCATGTTTCACTTAAATTAATCCCTAAATCAGGGTTCAAAATATTATAGGCACAAAGAAAGGGGGGAAGAAAACTTGAGTGTTCTAGTCTTTGAGGGTACGTCTAAACTACATGGCTCCATCAATGGAGCCATGTAGATTAGTATACTCAAAAAAGGGAAATGAAGCGGCAATTTAAATAATCGCCGCTTCATTTACATCAAAATGGCTGCTGCGCTGTGCCGATAAGCTGTTTGACGGCACAGTGCAGTAGTCTGGATGCTCCGCGGTCGACAAGGGAAGCGCTTGTTGACCGCCCCGGTAAACCTCATTCCACGAGGCATAATGGGTGGTCAACAAGGGCTTCCCTTGTCAACCGTGGAGCATCCAGACTACCAAGTTGTGCCGCCAAACAGCTGATCAGCACAGCGCAGCAGCCATTTTGATGTAAATGAAGCGGCGATTATTTAAATCGCCGCTTCATTTCCCTATGTCTAGAAACCTCATCTACATGGCTCCGTCAACGGAGCCATGTAGTCTAGACATACCCTGACAGTATACGCTTTTAAGTAGTAGTTTCATTTCAGCCAATTTAGTCCTCTGACTTTTTAAACACTGTCTTTCTTAATGTAAACTTGCTTCCTTGTATATCCGATTTAAAGCCAAAACACATTTCCAACCTGATGGTCTCATGGGATATACCCATGAATTCCCAGATGTGTGAACAGACAGCCTAGATTCAATTAAGCAGGTTGGTGTACTCACTCATTCGTAACAATATGTTACAGTGGGCCACAGCTAGGGCTTCATTTTTATTAGTTGGATAAAACCAAAATTCCTACTTTGTTTTAAAATTTTTCTTAGCTGCAAAATTATGTTTGTGATCTGTCTTTTCAGTTTAATGGTGGGAGCAAACACTCTGAATTTGGATTTATTCCTGTCATGCAGAAATTGGAAGGCTTTTGATTTATTTTAAATACTAATGTAGGAACCTTAGTGTTAATTCTTTTGCTAAGCCATCAGGTCATCCTATTTCTTTAAGTTTATAGATAAAACAACTCTTATTCAAACAGGAGTGTTATAGCACATTTAAATGGAGCAAGTAACTATAAAGTACACATCTTTCTATGGGTTTAGAAAGAAAAATCTCTGCCTGGTGCATTTTAATCAACAGGCATCCTGCAAAATTGCTGAGAGACAACAGTATTAATTTGTGTCATATGCTGTACTATGGAGATGGTTTGAGTTTTCAATGCCCATTTAAGAAAATATTTTTAAAAATATAGCTGAAAAACCAATGCTTTAAAAATGCTTGCAGGGGAGGGGTGGGGGTCACTTTATTAATCCTATCTTCAGTATCCTTCCTGTCAAACAATAGAATTTAGATGGCAGAATCAATAATGTAGGGTCCACATGGGAGTTGCTAATACACAAATTAGTGCATGCTGCGTCTCTGCTGGATAAGCAAGAAAGCCTGTATTCTTTCGGCCTTTTATTGCTATGCAATCAAAGAGAATTATGGGTTGAAACAATCCAGTAAAATAAAATGGAATATTTCATGAACTGAGATGTTTACTAACAAGAATAGAATAGTTCTTTAAAAGCACTGCTGTACACAGTAGTATAGATTTTTCACTTTAGCAACAAAAGGCAAATTACTGGTGCCGCCTTTTAAAAGTCTAATAACATACAGTCAAACCAAAATCTAATAAAATATAGAAATATTAATGTGAATTTTATTTTTCTTTCTGACATATTTAATTGTTTTTGGCTGTTGGTTCTTTTTATCTATGATATCTGCTCCATACAGCTATGTTTTTTTCAAGTTACTCTGTGAAAATATTAAGGATGTCAATTAGCTATAATGAAGTAATGTAATTTATTGTCTAATGGTTATAATAATGACCTAAATATATTGAACACGAGGCACCAAGTGACTGACTGGTCTGGTAATTGCTCAGATATATGCTTGTTTTTGTAATCAATGCATTACTCAGACTATCTGCAGTGGAATTTATTACCTCATTTTCAGTTTCAAACTACTTAAATATTCAGTAGCTAGTCCCACAGAAAATTACGATCTCCACAGCAAAGAATCATGGTATCAGAGGTCATGGTAGTTCTTTTTCATGTCTTTGAAATGACTCTTTAATATTCTTAAAAGGGCAAAAAGCATGTGATCTGCATGTAAAGCCCTACTCTCTGATATTACATTCCAATGAGTATCTTTTAGATAGTGGACATTTATCACAGTATTGCTCTTGAATCTGGAAACGCTGCAGAAGGTAGCTGAAGAACCTCTACAATTGTGCAGTTCAAGGTAATACATCAGAAACTGTCACATGATTACTATGGTAACCATCAAGCCTGTGGTGTTGCAAGCTTTACAGAAGGGTAGGTACAATTTTCAGCTCATCAAGTGTTTGTGATGATTTACTTGTTGACACTGAACATTAGATATAGCCGTGTTAATGCCCTCTTGAATCACAAGGGACTAATACCAATCCCCCATTTTATAAGGTGATACCTTGTAGTGACCTCAGGGAAACATTTAAAATTGTAGAACTGCATCTCTGTCAGTAAATGTGGCATAAAGCGGCATAAATTACTGGGTTTAGAATGCTATTTTAAGCTGTAGTAAGTTTGTCTGAAAGGTATTCTCTAAATACTGCCAGAAAAAGGAATTATTAGGATTCAGTGTGAAAAGCACGGGTTTACTTAAGATTTGTAATAAGGGATAAATCTGTGTCATCCCACATATTGTGTGCGTGTGTGTGATTGCAATGTCACCCAGTTTTGTGCTGGCATGATTGTGACAGCTGTGTTGTACAATATGGTGATTTGTCTTTGATGTTTCATTGTATTCTTCATGGAAATTATCTAAATTTCTGAATCTGTATTGCAAATGCTATTTTGTCTTGAACTGATTATTAGAAAAGGATACATAGATTTGTAATCATTAAATGCAAACTAACCTGGTTGGGTTCTTTCATAGGTATATTGAGTTCCTTGTATCTTGGCATTGGTTAAGCAGGTAGAACAGTTGAGTGGCTTGGTCAGAGTCAGGTTGTTCCTAGAACAGGGGTTCTCAAACTGGGGTTCGGGACCCCTCAGAGGTTCACAAGGTTATTACATGGGGTTGCGAGCTTTCAATCTTCACTCTAGGCTCTGCTTTGCCTCTAGCATTTATAATGGTGTTAAATATATAAAAAACTGTTTTTAATCTATAATGTGGGGGGGGGGGGGGAGGAGGAGGGAACGCAGTCAGAGGCTTGCTAATGAAAGGGTCACTAATACAAAAATTTGAGAGCCAGTTAATACATAGATTCACTTAACCTTTTTGTGTTTTATTTTGAGGGGTATGCAGGAGGGTCCCTAACCCATCTAAAATCAACCCAATTATAAACTATAAGTAAAAGCAGGGATATAGTGAAAGCCAGATTAAGCATGTTGTCTTAGGTTTTTAGGTGAGGAAAACATTGCAACTGAACTAGTAAGAAACTTTCCATTAGACTAGCATTTGTGAAAAAGAGCTGATTTATTGTGGAAAGGATGTTGTTTGAAATAATCCAGAGATTTGATGCCTAGCAGCATTCACCCATGCATTCATTCTTCTCAGATAGTTCTGTGTAGTTTGCAATTTCAGGGATCTTTTAGATGAGATCACAAAAAAATGTAGTGTACTCTGAATTAATATTGAAAATTCTCAAGGCAGTTTTAATCAGATCTAGAGACATTATTATTCCCCTTCATTCAGCACTGGTGATGTAGGGTTCCCAGGTGTCCGGTTTTCTACCGGACAGTCCATTTTTGAGCCCTCTGCCTGGTAAAAAAATCCAGAAAATACCGGACATGTGCAATGTCCAATATTTCCTGGTTTTCTGGCTGGGCGCCAGATGGAAACCTGGCGGGGGCGGGAGAAGTGACTGGGAGGCAGGGCACAATCGGCACTGGGAGCCCTGGTTGCATGTGAGGAGGAGGAGCAACATCCCAGTCCATGCTCCTGCGCGCTGGTCAAGCGCATGGTGGAGCTGGAGCCAGACTGACTCGCGTGGGATGGGAGCGCCCTAGGATCTGCACAGCCCGGGTCAGTCCTGCTCCCCGCCGGTTGATTCGCTCCCCCACCTCCTCCTAGCTAGCCAGTTGGTTGATTCTCCCCGACTTCTCCTCCCAGTCTTCCCCAGCCAGTCCCTCTCCCCCCCGCTCCCGCCGCCAGCTCTGCCTCCCGCTGGCCGGTTCCTGCTCCGGATCTTCCCCAGCCAGCCCCATTGCTGGCCTACTACTTCAGATTGCTCTTATCAGCAGTGCCTGAAACAAAGATGGGCACATATGATCTATTCATATGTTAATATATCAGTTTAATCACCTTGAATTCTTCAGTGCAGTAAGGTTAAACTACTGGCAAAAAAGTATAAATGTGTTCTGATGTTTTAGTTAAAACATTACAAATATATTAATACAGAAACAATTTTAAAATTTGCCTTACTATGTACTTCTAACCACTCATAATATGTACAATACATTAATGGCTATTGATGAAAACAAATTAAAATAATCCAAAAACGTAATTGGGGGTAAGGTCAATAAAACTGCATTCGAAACAAAACCTGACATATTAATTTGAATAGATATCTTCAATTGCTACTTTTACTTGAGTATGATGTTTGGATATGTTTGCCCAAAAAGAGGATGACTGTAACACTGAAACTATTAGCATGTCTTTTTTTTTTTCTATCACATTAATACTCACCTCTGGCAAACTGTTCAGTTGAAGACCAGGCTAGCTGCTCTTTTCAGTATGGGCTGGCAGAAATTCTTCCTTCTGTGTCCATCCATGCAGACTGGGTCCTATTGTTCTAGGATTTGACCCAAGACATAGCCAGGTGCACGTGTGGGTCCTTCTGTTTCCCTTCCATGGGCCCTCCATCAGAATCACACACTTTGCTATGGCAAACCCTGCCTATTTCTTTTTAAGTCTCATTACAACATACTCCAAATTTAGATCAAGGAACATGGAACAATGACCTGCTCCTACTTGATTTATGTTGCTGTCCACCTAGATTCTTAAAACAATATATTATCACTCAACAGCTTAGGATTGTATGACATGAAAAGTCAATTACTTGATTTGCAACTGAAATAGGTTGCATTATGACTTGAAAATAAAATATACAATGTAGTGCAAACAGCACTGTCCTCCAACAGCATGGTGGAAGCGGGGAGTTTTGAAAACGCTGCTAATGGCTTTCTATTTCCCAAATGCTCTCTCTGCACTTTTCCATACTCTCCTCCACTAGTAAGATGCTCTGTATGCTCTACCTGAAAAACACCTGCCCTCTGAACCCCCCGCAAGATACCTTCCATAGCATATATGAGGTCCTCAGACACCTGTCCAAGAAAAAAAGAAAAAAGAAAATACTCCCATGCCCTTGGAAGTTCTTCACAGATTCCAGATTCCGTATATGTGCTCATGTCACTTGCCAGTTCTGTGAGAATTTTTTTGAGCCCCACATGTGTCCCCAGAACAACTTTTACCCTTCCAGAGCTCCCCAGTCATATTCAGAGAGTCAGCCAGCTTGCATTTCATGTACAGGTTTAACCTCTCTGATATGGGACTCTCTGACCCAACATCATCTGTGGTCTAGCAGCACCATGGATGTTGCTGGACCAGAGAGCCTTAGGAGATAGGAGCAGGGAGTGGAGAGGGAGCCCAGTGGCCAGGGCTGGCCCGGGGTAGCAAAGCCCCAGCAGCCCCGCCAGCCTGAGGCAGGAGAGCCCCGCTGACCTTGGCAACCCCACGGAACAGGCAGTTCCAGCATTCCCAGGGCAGTGAAGCCCAGCCAGCCCTGGAAGCCTTGGAATGGTGGAGCCCAGGAAGCCCTGAGGCAGCAGAGCCCCAGAGACCTTGAAGCAGCAAAGTCCCAGCAGCCCCAGAGTCCAAGCAGTCCTGGAGCCACAGAGCCACAGTGGCCCCAGGACAGCAGCAGCTCAGGGGTAGTGGGATCCCACCAGTCTCAGGGCTGGCCACGGAGCAAGAAACCTGGAGGCAGAGGAGTCCGGCGGCTGGGGACAGCCCTACTGAGTCTGCTGTTGGACCCTGGGAGAACCTGGAGTCTGTCAGCGGAGGGACAGAACTGACCTCCACTTGTCCAGCAAACTCCCTCGTTCAGGCCCAAGTGTGCTAGACCAGGGAAATCCAACCTGTATAACCTTTGAGACTATGGAATGCCCAGGAGTAACCCTTATTAAGATGCAGAGTCTTCCCATATTTACCATTACATCCCACACCTCAGGTTTCAGGCATCTCAAAAGTTGACTCAGAGCTGATTCCAGTTCTGCAAGTGATGGCTTTCCTCACTTTCCACATCAGAAGGCCAAGTCTTCTTGTGAGTTGAGAACAAATGTTTAACCAAACAAATCCCACAACATTTAAAATAAAAAACTCATTCTGTTTTCTCTTTCTAATGGTTAGGACTTTTAAAAACAATGGATTTCACTTTAAGCCTTTTTCAGGAGACACTGCTTTTAAAAAATAAAACACTGAGATAATAATGGCTGCTCTGTGTCACAGTATATAAATAGCACTAAGTGAGAGCATTACAAAAGGCTATAGCTCTGCTATGGCATTCCATTGACAATAATTGCGTTAGCCCTCATTTATCAGTGTTTACCCATCTTAGCAGAGTAGACTGATGGGTAGTCTTCACAGAGCACTGTTGCTATGAAAATTGCCATGGTATCACTGCCTTCCTATTATCAAAAGGCCACAACACTGCTAGAATCCAGGAGATGCTTAGAAATAGGATCAGTGAAAACTGTGGAAGCAAGCTCACTAGATGATGCACAGATGTATAAAGAGGAGTAAAAGAATATTGTTTAGAAGTCATCAAAAACAATTGTCTGAGGATCAGTTAAAATTTGCCAGCAGCCCGCAGAATCAGGAGAAGCATTGTTTGCAATAAAGGGAGACAAAGAAATTTTCAAATTAATTTATACTTCATATTTACTGCAGCAACGTCTATTGGAAAGTGAGGCTTTTACATCAGCTTTGTGTCCTCTTTGACAAACTGGGCCTAAATTTTGCAGCATGAATCTATGGCCTTTGATGGAAATTTTGGAGCAGCTTCAAGTTTTCTTTTTTAAATTGGATATCAAAATAAATGCTAAAATAAGTATAATATTTATTTTGGGACTGTGGGATGGCAAATTAGCATGATGTCTGCTAAAAAGGATTATCTGTCAAACACTTAACCAGACAGATTTTAAAACTGCCAACATAAGATTCCTGAATTAATAACCCACTGAGGTGAATATGGCAGCTAACTCCTCCCATGCATAGTTTCAGGTTGTCAGAAGACACTGGTTTGTGTTCTGAAGGTTTTCTTTTCAACCATAAATGTTTGGAACAATTTCATTTTTAATAAAAAACCAACAAATGGTCTGGTAGCACTTTATAGACTAACAAAACACATAGATGGTATCATGAGCTTTCGTGGGCACAGCCCACTTCTTCAGATGACCGAAGAAGTGGGCTGTGCCCATGAAAGCTCGTGATACCATCTACATGTTGTGTTAGTCTATAAAGTGCTACCAGACCATTTGATGTTTTTTTTCCCTATAGCAGACTAACTCGGCTATCCCCTGAAGCTTCATTTTTAATGAAAGCTTAGATTCTGATTCACAATTCTATGACAAAAGTTGAGTTTTGTGAAGGCAAAATTGCAGAATACAGAAGGCCTTGACTATGACCAAATTGTATATGGTGTTTGTGATGTTAAGTTCGGATTTTCTTGTTACGGCTTGTTTACCAAAATATTTAAAATTATATGAGCAGCTATATAGAGAACAGCTTTTGAACATAGCTCTTTTTATAATGGGGCTAACAATTTCTCTCTAGATAAGTAACTTGGCTAAAACATGCAGACACACCTTTGTGAGCTGGCCATGATAACCTTATTAGCGGCTTTCAAACAAGAACTGGATTCGGGTATGTTTACATAGAAAGGTACTTATATGGTTTTAAATCTCAGCATGGACAGGGCCTTAGCAGGGTTTTGAAAGCATGAATGCTTATTTGTTTGCCACTTAGCAGCAAAGCTAAGATAAATGGTTCTTATGAAGCTTGAGTTTTTGATCTGCCAAAAAGGAGAACTTTAAAACTTTAAGTAACTGTGGTCTGGAAACTAATACCAAACAGCATCTATCTCTGCCGTAATTTTAACGAAAAACACACTCTTCCTTCTGCAATTTTTTGCTTCCCATATAACATACCTTTATGGTGTTTGCCCCCTGAAAATCCACCTACCTGCAGTACATTGCACAGCTGATGCACAGAACACAAAACCACAAGTCAATAGACAGGGTGATGTGTGTACATTGATTAGTTTAGGTAAGGGAAGTCTTAACAGAGAAGAAAACTAACCCTTTTTTAAGGAACAAGTCTCTCCATCAGACAAACTTCACTGTGGAGACAGCATGAAATCATAATTGAGCATTATATCCACAGTATTGACTTAAAGCTTATTGGCTACCTTTTGGGCATGTATGCAGTTTGAGTAGTCACATTAATGACCTCCATACACCTAAATTGGAATACCTCTACTTGCAGAACAGTATTACTCTTTTGCAAGGTTCCCTTGGCCCTTTTCATTTGTGAGGCAGAGAAACTTACAGCTGCAAGGACAAACGCCCTGATTATCATAGATGGTCAGCTTCAGTGTAAACTGCCTCAAACATGAATGCACTGACCTCAGAGACACTGGCCTTTTGATTCCCATCATGTTCATCAGATACTTCATATGAAGTAGCAGAACAAGATCAGTAACGAGGATATTCATACCCAAACCCAGCAACTGCTTCCATCAGCACTGATTTGGTTTTGGACATCTTATTAAGATAAAGACCAACAAATTATGAAGTATATTTTAAAAGTAATGCTGCCACGTGGCCAGTGATCAGGTGGTCACCAAAAGTGGTAAGATATAAACTGAATATCCAGCTAGACCACCTTAAGGACCCACCTAGAGAGTCAGCTAAGTGGTCTGAAAGGGGCTACCTCCCTTTGGGTTCTATGATGATGATATTTTCATAAGGAACATCAGTGAAACTGAACTAGTGGAATTCAGACACACTCACCCATTCTTGTATCAAACTGTATCTGTGAAGAGTTTTGAGATGCAGCTTCTATAGTACAGTTACTCTGGGACAGATCCTCAGATGAAGAAAATTGGCATAGCCACACTGGGAGATAACTATAATATCAGAGATATCACTCCATGGCAACTTGTAAGTAAATCCTGGTAATTGTACATGAAACTTTTCATCCTCAAGGATCCCAAAATATTGCTCACATTTTTTTCCCTCCTCTGCACATATAGCTAGGGAGATAAAACAGGGGGGAATGGAGAAGGAGGAGAAGTAGCACAATAGCATACTCCCCCTTTCTTTCACAAGTCAGCGTTTTGCGAGGTAATAGGGCCTGGAGACCAGTGGCAACATCCCTGCTCAAAAGTGCAGAGATTTCTCCACAAAAGATCACACCGACCTTTATAGCATTTTTCCTCATGAAATCTCCTTCCAATCCTTGACAACACTGAGGGGAAAGGACTTGGAATAGCAGTAAGCAGTTATCAATAGATGGGCCCCAGATGACTTGCATGGATGCCTCACAATTTGGGACATGGGCAGGAGTAAGATCCATCAACCATTCTGGTGGTCAAAACTAAGTGCAAACTATATGTTTCATAAAGAGCTTAAGTAGGAGGTGGTGCCCAGACCATTGGTGTGCAAATGAGGTTTTAAAACAGGTATTTCAATTATTTTCTTATGTTTTTCACAACTTTCTAATAGCTCAGAGAGCCATTAATGGGGCTTAAATACAGGCAGTCCCCGGGTTACGTACAAGATAGGGACTGTAGGTTTGTTCTTAAGTTGAATTTATATGTAAGTCGGAACTGGTACATATTGTAGGGGAAACTCTAGCCAAACATTTCTCCAGAGCTCAGTTTTATTCTCCCACACCTCACTTCCCGCAGTCCTTTATTCTCAAGCTGAGAAAAGCCACTCGGCGTCTCCCTGGTCTGCTGGGGGCGGGCGCTAGCTTCGCGTCTCCCTGGTCTGCTGGGGGGAAGCAGCTAGTGTGGGGTTGCCTCACCCCATTTGTAAGTAGGGATCCGATGTAAGTCGGATCCATGTAACCCGGGGACTGCCTGTAGCCCAAGTTCTGATCTTGTATTTCCACCTTCAAGGAACTAAAATACAAAGACAAGGCCTGAGGTTATATTCAACCAATAAATGGCTCTCTGAGATTAAAAAGTGCATAAAAACAATGAGGTTTCAACAAAAAGCTGGACACAAACACTACGAGGTAGATAGCACATGTCATATCCCTCTCTGCAAGAGAGGGCATTTTTGGCCAGTGAGACTGGTAAAAATACCTAATCTTATGAATCATAGAATCCTAGGGCTGGAAGAGAACTCAGGAGGTCATCGAGTCCAGCCCTCTGCCCAAAGCAGGACCAATCCCAACTAAATCATCCCAGCCAGGGCTTTGTCAAGCCAAGACTTAAACACCTCTAGGGATGAAGATTCCATCATGGGTCCCTAGGTAACCCATTCCAGTGCTTCACCACCTGCTAGTGAAATAGTTTTTCCTAATATCCAACCTAGACCTCCCCCACTGTAACTTGAGACCATTGCTCCTTGTTCTGCCATCTGTCACTGCAGAGAACAGCCTCTCTCCATTCTCTTTGGAACCTCCCTTCAGGAAGTTTAAGGCTGCTATCAAATCCCCCCTCACTCTTTTCTTCTGAAGACTAAATAAACCCAAATCCCTCAGCCTCTCCTCATATGTCATGTGCTCCAGCCCCCTAATCATTTTGGTTGTTCTCCACTGGACCCTCTCCAATGCATCCACATCCTTTCTGTAGTGGGGGGAGGGACAAAATTGGACACAATACACCAGCTGTGGCCACTTACCGGACATGCTTCATGGGGGGAGGGGAGGGAGGCACTGGCTGGGAGGGGAGCAATGCTGGCCGGGAGGGGGAGGGACAGGAAACAGAGCTAATGGGGGGGGGGGGGGCAACGGGGCTGGCCAGGAGATATGGGGGGGCCAACGGGAAGCAGGGCTGGTCAGTGGGGGGGGGGGGTCGTGTGGAATGGGGCTGGCCGCAGGATATCGGGGGGGGGCAGCTGGTGGGGGCGGAGCTGGCCAGGGGAGCTCAGAAGGAGGAGGAGGAGGAGGAGGGGAGAACTGGCTGCCGGAAACAGGGCTGGCAGGGGGTGCAATTTCTAGGCCACTGATAAATTACATGATTATAAAGCATAAGAACAAAATCCTTAATGCTGATTCTTGGGATTTTATACCATCCACATTCATTCACTCCCACAAATATCCTGCCTGCTTTTTAGCTTAGATCAAGGGTGGGCAAAATATGGCTAATGGGCTGCATCCATCCAGCCAAACTGCCAGATTCATCTTGCTACCATGCTGCAGTCCTGCAGGAGCCTTGGGCAGGCTTCCTGCCTGCTGTGCTTTCCTATGCCACTCAAAGCAGCCCACTATGAAGGCCATATGCATCTCTGTGCACTGTACACTTGGGGGAGCGGGAGAGGCGGGAAATACATTTCATGCTCTGCCCAGGCCAGCAGCACAATCTCACAGTTCCCATTGGCCAGAAAGCAACCAATGGGAGTTGCCTGGGCTGTGCTTGTGGCACAGGCAGCAGATGGAGGCCCCCATCTAGCCACTTTGAGCAGTATGCAGGGACATGGCAGACAGTGAGCCTGAGGGGTCCACTAGCCTGCTGTCTGGGACTGCCTCAGGTAAGCGCCTCCCAACCAGTGCCTGTATTTGGCACCCAACCCTCTGCACCTGTACTCCCAGACCCTGCTCTCCAATCCCCTGCCCCAGGTCACAACCCCCCAGAACCCAAACCCCAGGACCCCTCCCCCAGGTCACAATCCTCTTGCACAGCCTGCACCACTTCCTATGCCTCTGTTCCAGGTCAGAATCCTCTCCTGCATCCATACCCTCTCCCAGATCCTGTATCCACACTGTACCCCACTGTACCCCACCTGGGTCACAATCTCCTCCTTCACCCAAACTCCCTCCAGACCCCTCGCCCCCTTGTGCATCCCAATCCCCTACTTTCAGCACCAACCTCCATCCCAGAACCCTGCACCTCCTCCATTAATATCATGGAAAACTGCAGTCCTTGACCACTTACCAAATTCTTGCAGTGCCGCCCCCCCCATCAAAAATTACTGCCCACCCCTGGCTTAGGTGGATCTTTTATGTTTTTTCAATGCCTTGTTCCCTGTTCCTGAGGTCAGTAACCATGCAACTCCCTCAAGTCATCCTTGTTGCTTCACAGATAGATGTCTGCGTGTAACAGCCCCTTAAAAATGTATGTGACTCAATTTTTTGAGGATTGAAAATTAACTTACTCAGGGCTTTCTTTTGTAACCCCAACTTATTCGAGTAGTCAATATATTTACAAATAACGTGTACTACTTGCATGCATACTATTTGTTCCTGTGAGTAAAGTGGCAGGATTGGACCCTTAGATAGAGGTAGACTGTTGGTTTGTTCAGTATTTGTTATTAATAATGTTATACTACCTAGGAGTCTCTGTCATGGAAAAGGCCCTGTTGTGGTAGGTGCTGTACAAACATATTCTCTTTAATGGCTTTCTTTGTTCCATTATTGTAGATTTTTATTGTCCTCCTCTCTGATTTACACCTCCTACTTTCCTATAGTGTTTTTTTTGTTTGTTTCATTATTCTTTTTTATGCATGAGTTTTTGTTTAGGTTCTTGTTGTTCAGCTTAGTCACTTACCAATAATACATTTCTGGAGAACTTCACATCTGTTTCTGCATGAGTGGAGTGGCTGCTCCACAATCTAATGAGCAGGTGACTCTTCTCTGCTCAGACACATGCAGCCAGTGTAAATTTGTTGCCTGTTCTCCAAAGCCTGGCAGATCCACGCCCTAAATTTACGAGCTTTGGAGATTGTTCTGCAGTATTGTGCCAAAGGTTCTCATAAATATAGTTCCACTCCTCTTTTATTGATATCTTCCTAGTTGTACTTTCCCAGAAATATTTGTTTCACATCTAGGCAGTGGGTTCAAATTTCAGTGAGCACAGTGGTGACTGAAAACCTCTGTCATCCCATAGTTATTTGACCCACAGTTTTCTAGGCACAACAGTGCTCAGAAAACATGAGATCTTGACTGTCAATTTCAGTGGGGTGTCAAGTATGAAATGGGGATGGTAACTGGTCTGGCACCCTAATAAGTCATGTCTCAGAGTTAGTCTGTATCAGAAAGAACAAGGAAGAGTCTTGTGGCACCTTACAGACTAGCAGATTTATTAGATCATAAGCTTTTGTGGGTAAAATTTACTTTGTCAATCTGTGGTGCTATGGGATTCTTTGTCTTTTCAGTAGGTCATGATCTTTCCACATCAGAGCTATTACATTTCAAGGGTAATGCATGGTAATGCTGTTTTTGGCGCTTCCATATTCCATGGATGTCGTGGATCTGTCTCCTCAGACGCTGAGCCAAATTTTATGTGCATTTGAAATTCAGCACCAGTCCTTTGTTTTTAAAATACATACCAATGTTGGCATAAAGCTTTTGGCTTCTTCTCTCCCCTTGTAACTTATTGCTTCCTGAGTCTCCCATGCCACTAATGCCAAGCTTACTGCTCTGTATTAGGGATGTCATTGTGTAGACGACTACACGATTAACCAATAAGCCCAGACTTATTGGTTAATCTTGTCGACTACACACATTCCGCCTCACCCCTCTGCCTCTGTATTAGAGGCAGCAAGGGAGGGGAGCTGGAGCTGGGCCAGGAACTGGCTTAAAAGCTGGCTCCCCATGAGCACAGGATCCATCTGTCTCCCTCCCTCCATGCTGCTGCCTTTGATACAGAGGCAGCAGCACACAAGGTGAGAGGAAGCCAGCTCTCCATGCATATCAGCTCCTGTGAACCCACTTGCCACCCCTTGCTGCCTCCTACAGAGGTAATGGAGGAGGGGAGGCAGGAGCTGGTCCTGGGGGGAGCAAGCTTAAAAGCCGGTTCCCCCCCAGCTGGTTCCCAGTGTGGCCTACGTCCCCTCCCCCCCACTACTTCCTTTATCAGAGGAAGCAGCATGGGGAGGCAAGGGGGAGATGCTCAGAAGCAACCCCTGTCCATCCAGGGAGGTTCAAACTACCCGTGAAGAGAGGCTGTTCCATGGCAGCAACCTCTGTCTGTAGGGAGCTCCGATTCCCCATTCACAGGGGCTGCTGCCACCCACACTGCTGCCTCTTTATCAGAGGCAGCAGCACGGGGTGGCAGGCAGCTAGTCTGCCCAGAGAGCTGTTTTTTAAACTTGCTTCCCTCGCAGAATGGCTTATACCTAGTACCCCGCACAGCTGGCTCTGATACAGAAGCAGCAGCACAAGGTGGAAAGGGGCTCCCCCGGAGGGAAGCCGAAGTGTACTGGCTGCTCTCCCCACCCCTGGGAACTATCAAATAGTTGTGTAACCGCTAAGATTTCATGAGATTACACAACTATTCAGTTACAACTCCGTATTGTCCTAGATTCTCTCTGCATCTTTCTGAATATCAGTGTCATATATTAGCTTTTCTTCTGGCCACAGGCATATATCCTCTTTTTCTAAGGAGGTTGTATTTGGTATGTCTGCTAAAGGTTCTCCTGTCTGTCTGAATTTCTTTCAGCTGCTTGATATTGATCTGGCTATTGCATCTTAGACCTCAAATGCTCTGAGGTTTTTGTAAAATGTTGCTTACCTGAGCTGAGATCATCCCTTCCGCTTGCGCAAGTGAAAGGGAACTAATGCAAGGAGAAGGCCTGGAGTCTGTCTGGAAAAGGACGGGGTGCTGTCTCGGCACAGGGCAGCATTAAGTCCTGTGCAATCCCCTCCAGAGCTGCCTGCTGAGCACCTGCTAGAAAACTGAGCCAATGGCCACATGTGGAACAGTAAGGAATGTCCGCAGTTTATTCAGGATTGCCTCTGAGTCTGCAGATCTTGGGACTGCTCTTTCTCATTGATCCCTGAGAATTATGGGGCTGTGAGATATCTACATAGGAGTCTCCAAGTCATTCCCAGTAGAGGGGCTGATGTCCCTGTAAACTATATGAGTGATTCCATGGATTTCTCAGTACTCTTATAATGCCATTTTGGGTTTGTTCATTTTTTTTGGTGGGAGAGGGCAGTCTTTCCCTTGCTTTTATGTGATATTCATTCTCTTCAGCATTTCCCCTTAATCCTCTGAAAAAATCCTTTTGGCATCCGTCCCTTAGTCTTTTGTATGAACACACAGAATACATTTTATTTTATGGCAGTGTGTTCCTGTACTGCAAATAAATTACTTTCCAAGTTGCTTAGCAGTCTTGCTCTCCCCTTTTTCTCACCCTTATTCCTTTTAAATGAAAAAAGCAGTTATTTTTATCCTACCCTCATGTGCAGTTTACTTTTCATTTTGTGCATGTATTCATTTCTTTGATTTGCTTTTTAGTGCATTCTTGCAATCTTTAGAACCTACTTCCATTCCCTGTTGTTTTATCCATCTCTCCGTTTCTTAGCCTTGCTTACGTTTTGTAGTGTTTTTTTTTCCAGAATGAGCTTTCTGCCTTCTCTCTCTTGCCATACCATTTTGTAAAGTACTCCAAGAATAAAGCAGTCAGTAATTCCCACATTGTTCAAAATTTTGTGCTTTGCAAAAATCCAACCTCCTACTCATTTTTGGTCTTTTGTAATTTCAATTACAAACATAAGCCGAATTGTAATTACTTTTGATTAGGTGAACCAGGCTGGAGCAGCTGTATTTTCTGTTATATAATTCCACTCTTAAATACCTATCTCTTCCCCAATTTGGGAAAACCAAGTACTTAACACCTGAGCATGTTCCTCAGAAACTGTTGCAAAACATGGGGTAGATCTGCATAGGTGTTACTGAGAGGAGAACTTGCCTTTAAATTACTAATATTTGTACAATACTTAATTAAAAAAGTATCTAAGAAATACCTCCTCAATCAAGATAACACATGGCTGGGATATTATCAACATTCCCATTCAATGATGGTGCCAGCAGTTCTTTGTCTGTGTAGATTCTTGCATTAGTACCCTTCCTATCTAATTGCTATCTTATGATCCTTATCTGCTTCTTTTAACTATCCAATCTTGAGGTGCTTATCAGTAACCAGTTTTGCCTACTTGTTTTTCCCTGTCATATTTTCATACCCTCTTCTCCTTTGTCTCCCACCCCTTTTTTTCCCTTCCCTTCCCTTCCCTCCTCTTCTCTCCTTTCTCCTCTATTTATTTTGGGTCTGCATACCCTAAACTCAAAACTCTAGTCATCTGAAGAAGTGGGCTGTACCCACGAAAGTTCAGGATACCATCTACATGTTTTGTTAGTCTATAAAGTGCTACCAGACCATTTGTTGTTTTTTAAGTTTATCCTGTACAAACTAACTCGGCTACCTCCTGAAGCTTAAGAAATAAATGTCATTTGTAGTCCAAATGCTGAGTTCCATTTATGTTGACAAAAGTGACCACACCATATCTTGTGTGTGTGTTTGTGTGTGTGGGAGAGAAAGGGGAAGCAGCAGAGGGACATTTTCTTTCTTGTTGGAAGAAGGGTAGGAATGCTTACTGATGGCTGGGGAAGGAGGTCAGAAGCTGCTGCAAAAAAGGAGAGGTGGGGATCAGCGTGGTGATACTAAGAACAGAAGTGTGGAAGGCTTAAAAAGGGGCATGTCAGGTCATGAGAAGCCTTTTCTCCACACAGCAGGCAAGGCAACATTCACCCTCCCTCCTCATGAGGTGGCAAGTATCAGATTTGGTTAGGACCTGCTGTGGGCATCTCACTAGCCAATCCTTTTTAGGGGCACTGGGAAGGAATTTAGTTAGCCCTTACCACCATATGTTTTGCCTTCCTCAGTGGATGTCAGGGACCTATTGTGGTGAGGAGGAAAGGGAGTTAGACTGTGTGTCATTACTAGTTTTGTAAGAGTGGGGCAGATGTCCAGAGCAGACGCTCCATAGGGAAGGCATCCAGTGATCAGATAAATGGCCTGGTAAAAGACATGCAAAGGATATGTCTATTAAAGAACAGACTGGGGAGTGGGAGGGGAGAGGTGGTTTTGAGCTCCTCTGATTGGAATAGCAGGGAGTTAGCTCCCTTTCTTAAAGCACATTTTAACCTTCCTCCGAGGAGGGTGAGTGGTAAGGTCCCAGCAATGGATGGGGGAGGGACCTCGATGGAAAAAGAGGGGGAGCTAGTGGAAGACCCCCCGGATAATTATGTAATGAACATGGAGTAGCCTGAACTGTAACACTTTTATCTGCCGGGTAGTCCAGCCATCTTATAATAAAATAGTGCCCTGAGTAAATCCATAACAAACGTCTCCTGACTTTCCAGTATAGCTGGACAATGAAATAACCCTTAGCATCAGTATGATGAGCACTCAGCAATACACTTTGGAAAATCAGGCCACTTATTTAGGGTGCCTACTGCTAGGTATGTGCTTTTGAAAATCTTGGCCATAAAGTTAATTATATTTAACTGCTGTCTGGGGTATTTAAGGATAAAACCTTAAAGCAATGCATAGTTATCAAAGTGTACTGCTGCATTTGGGACTGATTCTGGGCAGTCTCAGGTCATGCTTGAGAGAGAGTTACTTCAGACAGATAATTTAACATTGAACAAATGCTTGGGGATATCCTGGATAGCCTCTTGGGGAAGATGGATTTTTTTTAATAAAGGCAATCTTCAACACAAGTTTCTATGTACAAGTCTATTGCTTCCCCTTCTGTTCTGTACAAGATCTTCAGAACAGTATATAACCCCTTTCATTTACCCCCTCTTAATTTTCATTCTCCTCTTCCAAGATTTCAACTGATTCTAGGATGATAAAATCTATTTTCTGTGCTTGTATTTCTGGCTTTTTTTTTTCATGCTTCTTGCATTCGTGTGTACAACACAAATGGAGTGTCCTCTGCATGACCTCCCTACCATTTCTTAAGTATTAAGCACTATTTCCTGGTGTCTTTTGCTCTCTAGAGCTCTCTAGAGCTAACAGTATTTGTTTCACTGCCCAAGACTGTTTTCTCCTGGCTACTGATTTGCTTGTTTTATCTGTTTCTTATGTCTTCTCTGGTTGCTATAAAACCCCATCCTCTCTTGGATTCCTGTCGGAAATGGCCATTGTTTGGATTAGGTAATTAACCAGATCTAAGGGCTGGAAACCAATTGATGTTTTGAAAGTTTGCACTGGCTGCAGGAAATAATTAACCTTTGATGCCTCCCCAAATCATCCTATGGAAAAACACTGAGGCCTGGGAGACACTGTGTTATTTATTTCAGTGTCTAGAAGTACCTGTTTGTAAGCATTTTGGGGGCACTTACAAAGCATTAATGGAAAATACACTTAAAATGGCAAGGAAATTGAATTAGTGTGATTTTCACAAGAGACCTTGCTGGATGTGAGACCTAATGTTCCCTTAGTTATGTCCAAGCCAATGCTGGAAAGTACTGTCCTGCTAGTGTAGACAACAGAGTTCAACACTTCAGTAGTTTAGCCAGAGGCAGTCCTAGATGGGCACTGCATGGTGTCCTGTTGCCTCAGTCACACCCACTGAGGCTAAAGCTATATCCACGCAGCCAAGTTCTGTTGACAAAACTTATGCCAACACCCAAATGCTGACAAAAGAAAAATCACTAGAGGGCATTCACGCTTGCTCTCTTTGTTGACAGATCATGCCCATACTGGTGGCACCATCATTAATAGTGTGAGCAATACACTGTGGGGATATATCCCATAGTGCAGTGTTGTGGGAAGGCAGAGCTGATTCCTGAGTACCTTGAGATTCCCTTCGAGTTCTTCCCAGCAGCTGAGGAGGCTGTGGAGTGGCATCATATGTAGTTCTGTGAGCTCTCCGTGCTGAGGAATATCAAAGCACCATAGAAGTCTGTCCCCCTCACATTGCAGAAGCAGTCTGCCTGCTGCTGTGTTTCTAGCAGGGCAGAAAAGAAGCATTCCAATGATTTGCTCTTTGTTCCTCAAACAGAGCAGCACATTCAGCTGTCACATACTTTCCAGAGTTTTTAAAGGGGAGGGGCACATGTCTGCAGGACAGCAGAGATCAAAACACTGCCATCAGAGCAGGCATTGTGGGATACTGGTGGACTGTTGCCCGTCAACACATGCCTTTTTGTGCAAGACCTCTTGTGCAATAAGGCTTATTCCTCATAGAAAGAGGAATAACTCTTGCGCAAAAAGCCCTGTGTTCTTACAATTTCCTGTACTTTTTCTTGTGCAAGAACACGCTTGTAGTGTGGACAGTCCACAAGTTTTTGTACAAAACGGCCATTTTTGTGCACAAACTCTGCAGTGTAGACATAGCCTGAATCTCTGACTCTATGGCTGTGTCTACACTGGCATGAATTTCCGGAAATGCTTAAAACGGAACAGTTTTCCGTTATAAGTATTTCCGGAAAAAGAGCGTCTACACTGGTAGGCTGCTTTTCCGGAAAAGCCCTTTTTCCGGAAAAGCGTCTGTGGCCAATGTAGATGCGCTTTTCTGGAAAAAAGCCCCGATTGTCATTTTCGCGATCGGGGCTTTTTTCCGGAAAAGACTACTGTGCTGTCTACACTGGCCCTTTTCCGGAACAGTTTTCCGGAAAAAGGACGTTTGCCTGAGCGGGAACAGCATAGTTTTTCCGGAAAAGCAGCGGATTTCTTACAGTAAATCGTCACTGCTTTTCCGGAAATTCAAGGGGCCAGTGTAGACAGCTCGCAGCTTATTCCGGAAAAGCGTCTGCTTTTCCGGAATAAGTGGCCCAGTGTAGACACAGCGTCCGTGTGGAAGAGGTCTTGAGTGGAAAAAAGTTCCACCATAGCCCAAGTTTGGAGTGAAAGCTGACAAGTGATAGACCTGATAATAGTGGGGGATGTTCTTAGAAGAACATTTATTCTTAGCCAGCCTAATTTCACCAACTGAACTGGTGAAATTTGCTTTGCCAGGTGAAAAGGATGCTTCAGGACTTAGTGGGTTTGATAGAGGCATTGCAGTAAGCTTTGAAAACGAGGGCATAAGGTGTTCAGAAGTACAAGCCCATCCTAACTCAAGAGTCATTTAATGAAATATTAGTGCTCAGCTTTTGAAAAATTCCACCTTAGAGGGCAATGGGATAGTGTATAGAAAATGTAACAGACACATCCTTTCTGTCTTGCACAAAAGGTACAAGCAAGGTGAGCAACAGCTGAAGTTTTCATTTGTAAGGGTACGTCTACACTGTGTGGCTCTTCCAGAATATTGGCGGTATCCTGAAATAGCTAGCCTGTGTCTTAACAAGCCACATGTGTCAGCCAATGGTCAGGGCAGTGTATGTGTGTGTGTGTGACACCCAAGTCTTTAACTGCTAAGACACAAGGTCCCATCGCAGCGGGCAGCCTAGGAGGCTGAAGGGCACCCCGAAAGTTTAACATCCGTGCCTTTACTGCTAGGACCGGGGTCCCGTCGCAGAGGGCAGCCAACAGGCTGACAGACGCCCCAGAATTTATAGGAAGAGCTTATTACATCTCAGATTTCAGCTGCTAGGATACAGAATCCCTTCGCAGCGGGCAGTCTAGGGAAGACTGAGAGATGCCCCAACGGATCTGTCACCTGGGAGTGACACGATCCAAAATGCCGAAGCTCTTCCTATACCTGTCCCTTATGACCGGCTGAAGTTCTTTTAAATTGTGTTTGGTTCTGTTATAGCAACTGAAGGAGTCAGGTTAAAGCTTAACCAGTTACAGGTTTATTAAAAAGGCTTATAAAGCATGTGGTTACAATGGCTATTGCTCTACTTCTTAACTGCTAGCAAATATAGATCTTAAAATGGTTACAAAGAAAAAGGAGGATAGAAAATAATGGTACCAAGTGACAGCTTAATCTTTAAAGAGCTCTAACACTATGTATATACTTAAACAAAGAACACATACAGGTACAATTTTTACCCCCTTCTGTGCCTCTCGACTCCAGCGGGTCAGGCCAGGGTCGGTCCCTCAATTCCTCGGAAAGACGAATACGAGGTGGACGTCCCCATGGAACCTCAGGAGGTCAAACACCAAACCCGACCAGCAGATAGATGGTAGATTGACGCTCAGAGTAAGTGTGCTGCTGGACCCATCTTTATACCCCTAGGGGCCCGTATCATCTTTCTTATCTAAGATGTCAAATTGTACTGGTCTGTTTGTGGCGCCAGTTCTTACAGGGGAGTTTCAAATAATTTAAACTTGTAAGAGAGAGAGAGAGCTAAATTAGGAGTACCGGACATTCTTTGCTGGGCAGGAGATTCCTCCCCCCTCCCCAGACGAGTGTGTGATTGTATCAATATGGGTTTCAGTCAAGGGCACTCCTCGGCAGCCTCTTGGCCAGCGATTAGTTTGACCACCCTCTTATCTCTTCTTACAGTTGTCCAGGGTCACTGGATGAGCCCAGCATATCTGAGCCTCCTGCTCCAAGGCTTTCAAAGACCATGCTGTTTTATTGCTGTGTGTGCCCTGCATGCTTTCAAGCAAGCAAAGATGGATGTCACAGTGGGGGAGGAGGGTTCATGTCTGGCTACAACATGTTGTTTCAAAATATTTTTTTGAAATAACGGGCACACTATTTCTGCATTCCTGTAAACCTCGTTCTACGGGGGCTAAGAGATGTCTCAAAATAGTGCGTTATTTCAAAATTTGGTGCTGTGTAGATGTGCCAAATTTCAAAATAAGCTATTTTGAAATAGAATCGAAATAAGATACGAGTTTGGGTGCTGTGTAGATGTAGCCTAAGTGTAGTCCTTCCCTTGATGTTTGGCTCCATATCCCTGGTGCTTGCAACCTGGAGTGACTTCTTCCCCTTCTCATATGACTTGGGTCCTGGGTTTATTGTTGCATGACCCGGTGCCTCCACCCAATGTGACTTCTCTTTGTGCCTGGGATACAAGGGGTTATATTAGTAGGGAAAATAACAGATATTCCTTTCTTTAAACAAGGACCCTGATCTAGCACGTAAGAAGCAAAATACAATAATACAAATTCCCACCAATGAAATCCCACACCCAAAAATTAATGGGTCAAAGGTGGACTTTACTGAGGACAAGAAATGGAGGCACTAGTGAAGGAAGGGGTGAATGTTAGTGAACAAAAACTAAAACATTAATGATATAGCAAATTCCCCTCCCCTCACCGCTACATCACAAATCCCAGCTTCATCCCTGGCACCCAGCTGGAATGCCTTGAGTCCAGAGATGGGTTTAACAGCAGTACAAACATTGGATGACTTAAATAGTGTAACCCTCTTACAGTATTTTCACCCCTGGATGGAGGCAGGACCTTCCCCGGGTTCACTGGTCTGGAGTCCTGAGGAGGTCTTGGCTATCTCTGCAGCATGGGAACTATCTAGTCCCCACTGCAGTTAAAAGCTTCCCTTTGTAGAGATTTGGAGCTAAGCAGAGAGTTTAACCACCTGGCTGTTCTCCTTTCTCAGCTCCAAATTCAAAAGTTCACAACTGGGCCAGGAATTCGTTCTCTTGTTGGCTCTGGCTAGAGCATTCAGCCCTTTCTGTCCCTGCCCCATATTGTAATCATACTAGGAAATGGTGTCCAGAGACTCTGGAATGGTTATTGTAGTCCAGGGGTGGGGAACCTCAGGCCTCGGGGCCGGATGTGGCCCCCGGCTTGACTGGATATGGCCCCTGAGGCTCAGGGCTCCTGTCCTAGCACTGGGGAGCCTGTGTCTACTGAGGGATGGGAGCATGCAAAAATCTGCTAGCCTGGACACCACTGGGCTCTGTGGTGTGAGGGAAATGTGGAGAGTGTCTTTTGTCTTCTCAGTCAGAGGCCATGTCATTGAGGGTTTGGGTTTTTTTTGGCCTCTCACTTGTGTGTGACCCCCTACTGATTTTTTTCCTTGGGTCAGCGGCCCCTGACCCAAAAAAGGCTCCCCACCTCTGTTGTAGTCCATAGGGCAGGACCCTTAAAGACTTAATCCAGTGTTGTTGGATCTGCCAAACTCCAAACGGATTAACACAAATAATGACTTTTTTTAAAGAATGTGCACTCTTTGGGGCAAAGACCATGTCTTTCTTTGTGTTTGTATGATGAAACTTCAATCCTGATTTGTGGCCATTGGGCGCTACTATATTAGAAATAATGGTAATAAAACCATACAGCCCTCTTGTATCAGTGAGCCTACAGTATGAATGTTTTCCCATCACTGTGTTACAGTTTCACTTTTAATAAGCACTTGTTAAGATTCAAAAATTCAACCTTAACTAACAATTATGGTGGAGAAAAGACTTCATTTAATATGTTCACTGGCTGAAATGTTAATGTTCAACACTCAGCTCCCAGAGAGAAACAAAACACAATAAAACAGTGTTGGAATTATGTGTTAAAGCAGGAAATGGCTCGGGCATGCTTTCCTGCTCTTGTCCTCAAACATGATTATGTTTTCCTGCTGTCTGCTGATCAGCTATTGACTTATTGGCACTCGGATTAGACTTTGCAGATAATAAATTACCAGGGAAAAAGCATGTTGCTTTCTAAGAATAATCAGTTTTCTTGGATGCCGCTGTCATTGGAATGCTCAAGACTTAATAGAAGCAGAGACTTTTCTTCTCTCTTTGCAAAACTCTCACAAATCCATGTTGCTTTTGACACCCTGACAACTCATGCTGGTCAGTTGTTTTTAGTACTGTTGAACTGTGCATGAAAAAGTCATTAGCCCCAATGAAGAGACTTGCTAAAATTACTAGAACAGAAATAAAAAGATTCGGAAAGAAAGTAGCAGGACTTGGAGAAAGGGTTGGGGGAAAATGCCATCTAAACACCCATGTTTAGAGCCCTGCACATCCATGGATATCTGCTTTATATCTGCTTTATATCCAAAGGAGGAGTTTTGGGGGGGTGTGGAGGGAGAGGGGGAGGGAAGGGGCAGCAGCCATGTGCTCCAGGAGGGAAAGAAGTTCACCAGCCAGGTGTGAGAGGCATGCACTGCATGCAAGTACTTTTCCCTCACTCCCTAACAGTCCTGGGAATGGGAAGAAAAGCAAGCCATATCCCGGAGCGCACTACTGCTGGCCCTCCCCTCCCCAAACTCCATCCTTGTTAATATCCGGAGATATCCACATCGGTGGATATGGATGCAAGAATCTGCAGCTCATTTTTGTGGATCCAGCTCATTTTTGTGGATTCGAACCAGAAAGTGCACGCTGGAACACGTTAGTTCAAACCAAACCCCTTGGTCCGAGCTAACGTTACTCCTCAAAAAATTGCATCCAAAAAATGAGGAGTAATGTTAGTTCGAACCAAGGGGCTTGGTTCAAACTAACACATCTCGGTGCGTAATTCCTGGTTTGAATCAGCTGTTGAGAGGAGTAACACGCAGGCGAGATCATGCTAATGAAGCGCAGGATATTTAAATCCCTGCTTCATTAGCAATTTCGATTGTCTACGTTTGCATCCCTAGCTCGAACTAGGGAGAGAGTGTAGACGTATCCATAGTCAAGGCACTGCTGTGTTTCTATTATGGTCACCTTACAAGATAAAATTAACTATGCAGATGGGACAGAAAACATCATGCTCTAAATGAACTCTAGTCTGTTTTATGGAATCATCTTGGAAAAGGGTAATGAAAGTCTTATAATCTATTTTTGGCTTGATTCCTGGAGTTAGAGTTGCCTGGCACAATTTTGAGCTCTTATGTCTTGTAACTCGAAGATTAGAAAAAAATTGACAGGGTGATTTAAGCACTAATTTTCAGTGCCTTAGGTTGCTGCATGTTTGTACACCTACATGGTACTGCACAAGTTGGACTGCATGTTCAGACTGAGGCTTTTCACTTCTAGACACACAGATCACGATCTCACACTTTTGCATCCAGTTGTTATCATGCAAAATAGACATGTATGTGCATCTTTGCAAATACAAGCCTACCAGCAGGATGACAAACTGGAATACAAGGATAACCTGTAATATATCTCTAGGATTTTTCAAGTTGCTGATGTGCCAGAATTTGTTTGGCAAAGATTCAGAACTACCATGGGTTGTGCTGTGCTCAAAATAAAGATAGAAAATAATTATCTTATATCTGACCCCTTCATCCCATCAAGACTGCTGTTCATGAGCCACTTGGGGAAAATTTTGATTAACTTAAAATGCCTGAGGGCACCCTGTGGATGTTTTATAGATAGGGATAGTCTAAATGAACATAATTTACAGCAAAGCTATATTTATGGCCCTGTTGTACCTGAAAGGTACTGACCTATTTGGAGGTGGTATGAAGCCACATCCCTCAGGCTCATAAGGGGTCGGCACACACCACCTTCCCTTAAGACAGGGGTGGGAAACAAGGGTGGAATTTCGAGTGTGTGGGGGGGCAGCAGCTATGCACTCTGGGATGTGACTAGTTTTTCATCCCATTCTCTGTACGCTAAGGGAGTGAGGGGAAAGTGCTTGCAATCCTGGCAGCCAGGTGTGAGAGGCATGCACAGATTGCAAGCACTTTCTCCTCACTCCCTTAGCATCCAGGGAATGGGATGAAAAGCTAGCTGCATCCCAAAACTCACGGCTGCTGCCACCCCATACACTTGAAATGGCACCCTTGGTGTGGAACCTTTTTTGGGTAGGGGGTTGCTGACCCATTGATTTTACTATCGGGCAGGAGGCAGTGGGGGCTTGAGTGCCAGTGTAGGCTCCCTAATGCTGGGGGAAGAGGGGAAGAAACCTACACCCCAGAGGCTGGATCCAGACAAGCAAGAGACCACATCTGGCCCCTGGGCCTTAAGTTCCCCACCCCTGCCTTAAGAGGAGATGCCAAACAAATTCCATGCAACATCTGATTAAAGTAAAAAGAGAATTGGTAAAATGGTCCCACCTCATTCTATCTCCTTATTCAATGTCACAATGGATGCTAGGAAGGCACAGTCCCTGAACTCCAGGGAACACAGATCCAAATGGTGTAAAGGGAAGAAGCTTATGACTCCTACCCAGCACCACCCTCCCTGCTCTGCCATGGAACACCTGTGCCAGGTCCTGAAATGATAATCTGGTACAGGACCTTTGGCCAACAAATCAAATCCACTTCCTGTTGCCAAACTGTTAATTGTTTCCCTTATCAGGATTCTGGAACTACAGTCCAAGACACACTGTCATCTCTTCCAAGTAAAATATTCTGTTGCTTGTTATTGCTCTCAATTGCCAAAGATAGACGGAGGGGTTGAAAGTGTCAATATGTTATTAATTCTACAATAGCAAGTTCCTGGCACAAGCCATTCAGATGAAGCAATGTGATAAAGTGAAGCAGTTTAAAATTACAGCAAGTTCAAGGCAGACACAGTACTTCAGTGGCAGTATCTTCAGGTGAAGAACTGAGATGAGATTGGTGAACTTTGATTGATCGTTAGTTAATCACACCAAGGGGCTGAGCTGACACAGCGGTCTGCCCTTACAAGGTTCTGTGCTGCCATTCATTACTATCCTGTCAGTCACACTGACTTGTGCAAGAAGTGCTTTCAAGAAAAATTAAACCGACGCAGCTCGTGTGAATTCCAGCCAAGCTTATTTCATGGGGGCTGTGGAAACAGAAAGCACAAGTGCCTTGCTGGTAATTTCAAGCAATTTGGGGAAGAAGGATTAGAGTCAAGTGCAATTCTGGTCAGAGACATTTCTCTTAATAAAAAGCACCATCTTGCTCTGCCTGTCAGCTCTTTGTGGCATTGAGCCATAGCTGCTTATTTTACTGCTATTAGCATTGTCGGACAATATAGCTGTGAGATTGCCGGCTGCAGGGGCGGTCCTATGGAGCATAGAGGCCTATGTGAAGCAACATAGGGACCCCATGCAACTTGTGGATACCTGTGCCACCTTTCTCCCATTGTAGTGAGCTTCCTCCTTCATTTGTTTACAAGGCTCAATATTCTCTAGCGACAGCTCTGCCTACATAGACTGACAAGTCATGTTGTGGAATCCAAGTGCTACTTTTTCAATAGTGGAGGGGAAGGCATTTTAGCCTCTTTTATGGACTGCTTGGGGACCACATAAAAAAGTGTGGATGGTGCTGTGCATGGCACTGAATGAACATGTGTGATATGGGGACATATGTGATGGTGTAGGAAGTAGGCCACCATGGTGGGTTGGTTTCTGTTCTGCCTTGTGCTATCAGTTCTCATTGGAAGAGCTGCTGTGCAAGAGACAGCAATTAAAATAGCTTGATTTATTTTGAGATCCCAGGTTGAATTTGCAATACTGGCAGATTTAAAAAAAATTTTTGGATTTGCAAACTGGCTGCACTTTATGTGTGAGTGAGTGAGAGAGAATAAATATGGAATTCCACAATATCATTCTACAGTTACTTCCCAGATAGCACCAGCCTTTAATGAATAGAAGCTATTTTTTTAAAACAGCTTTTCACTTACTTGGAAGAATGTTTATTTGCTGACATTTTATTTTAGAAATATTTTAGATGACTTTTGCACCCCTTGCATAGCAAGAACAAAATGGTTAACAGCTATGTGTGTAATTTACAATCTAGTTTGTTTTCCTATTTTTATTCCACATAGCAATGCAGGAACTTTATTATCTCTCTTGCAGACTGCTAAACAAACAACAATTACATAACCCACAGGGGCCAATTAAAATGGTTCTTTGCTTTTTACCCCCAACTTTTACATGGGACAGCTTGAAAATTGTGTATCAGAATTATAGCTATTTATTGTCCCGTAACAGCCTTCATTTAACTTTAGCAAGCTGTCTGATCAATGTGGGAGGCTCATGTGGGAACAGCAATTCTTTTCCATTAAGAAAATTTCCAACTCTATGTGAACTGATTCACAAAGAGAATTTATCTCTTCTCCCAACATGATATAAAAAAAAGCCTCAGCCAAGATTGCCAGAAAGTAACTGTAATGCCCAAGGCTTCTGTCATGCAAAGTTTTTGGTTACAAGGGCTACCATGGGGAATTACAAACAGAAAAAGATCAGTGAGTGAGACATGATTTTTTGCACCAATGTCAGAGTGCAAGGATGCAATAAAAGGGAGATGATGGCACAGAGAGAGGTTTAGATAGTTAACTGGAAATATGTTGAGTGATGGGGTGGGCCAAGCCCTGAGGCCAGAGAAGGACCATAGAGAAGTCCTCCCGGCAAGCTAGAGGGGCTATGGAGGAACCAGCCAATCAGGAGCCAGGAGGCACTACAAAAGGAGCTGCAGGACTAGAGACAGCTTTGTTGCAGCCCAGGCCTGAAAGGGAGATGGTCAGAGCGGGCTGGCTGGCAGGCAGAACCATGGACAGCTCAGAGTGGCGTGCTGTTTAGAACATTATCTCCAGGAGGCGAAGCCCGGTAGAGATGACTCTCATAATGAGTGGGGAAATGGACTAAATTGAGAGAGACTCTACAGAGGGCACCGGGGTGGGATAGAGAGATACTCTACAGAGGGCCCACCCTAGAAGGAGCTTGTGATTGCATAAAGGGTGTGACTAGGCTAGAGGGCTGAGTAGCCGCAAGGCCTTTATGATGACAGAGTGCAGGAACCTCCACTTGGCCAAATGGGAGCATTCGCATGAAGTGAGTGCTGACCCCATTACATGTTGTCAATTAGCTTTATAGTGATGGAAGTGAAAAATGTTCAGTGCCATTGTTAATGGGATAGCGTCCTGTTATGAAACAATGATTCATAAATGTAAGAACACAAAAGTTAAATTGTACAAGCTTGTGGTGAAATCCGTTCTGTAGATGTCAGAGGCTCAGAATTGTCTGACTAAATATACTCATGTTCTCTTCCCACTATCCTCCCTTGATTTGACCGGCATCCTCCGCTCCTGGCATTTTATGATGCGTTTCTTGACTTTATGAATGCCTCTTACCATCTTTTTATGTGTGGAATTTAAATAAAATAAATGTTAG
Source organism: Pelodiscus sinensis (assembly GCF_052426305.1). Lineage (NCBI taxonomy): Eukaryota > Metazoa > Chordata > Testudines > Trionychidae > Pelodiscus > Pelodiscus sinensis. The sequence goes on from NC_143052.1 coordinate 70,917,152, forward strand.
GGCCATATGATACTATTTTACACTGAAACTAGGGTTAATTCATGTGTTTCAGAAAGCTGAGAGCACTCCCTGTATCTCAGGATCCCAGTGTATGTTTCTGCCATTGTATTCTGGCTGATTTATAACTTCTGTAATTGTGTTGCACACAAAGGGAAAATGATATAACCGAAAGCATGTGGAAAAGGGTAGCACTTCAGGAGAATATTTGAATTGTAAGTTTAATGCAGAATAGTAGGGAGTTGACTGGCTACGTGGACTTTTTTGTTTGTGTCAGCTAAATCCGAGGCAAAATACAAAAATTTTAGTATTCAGGAACGTTGTGGCAGTCTCTAAAGGAAAGAAGGATTATTATCCCTTTTTACAGGTAAGAAAACTAAGGCATAAGGTGATGAGGAGTTGCCTCCAGTCAACCAGCAGGCCTGGGGTTGATTCAGGATTAGAACTCAAGTGTCCATGCCCTAGTTAAGTGCTCCAGCCTCTAATCCCAATGCCTATGGAAGTACATGGGGAAACTCATAGGGTTACTCTCCAGTAATTGTCTTGTCAATTGTCAGATGTTCTTGTTAAATGTGGGATTAATTATGTGATACAACAACTGCTTTAGTGGATGGAAGGGCTTCCATATCTAGGTTAGGCTTTAGCTGGTGTGCCCACATTTGAATATGGAAGTAGGTTTAATCATGGTAAAGAGGTTTAATGCCAGTGTCAATAGGTGGTTTAACATATTAAAAATAAATGAAAAAGCTTTTGTGTGGATAAAACAGATTCCATGACTCAATCTCTTCCTTCAGGTGTCTAAGCTTTCTTGTGTTTTTCTGAATTATTCCTTTAGGACTCTGTAGTTAATAGGGAGGATGGCGTGGGTATAGGGTGGGTATGTAGAGCTATGTGCATCTCTGCTCCTTCTCCTGCTATGCCCATGTCAGGCTTTACAGATTGATGCACCCTCTTAGGGCATGTCTACATAGCAGGGCTAAAGCCAAAATATGCTACACAACTTGAGCTACGTCAATGGTGTAGCTTAAGTTGAAAGAACTTATTTTGGCTTTTGGTGCTGTCTACATAGCAGGAAGTTGAAAGAGAGCACTATTCCTCTGACTTGCCTTTATCCCCATAAAATGAGGGTTACAAGAGTCAGGGTAAGAAGTCCTCCATCTTGACATTGTCAAAGTAACTGCTTGTGTAATCACCACCAGGCGGATTTGAATCTGGGATCTGTGGAGCTGAGTAGAGGAGCCTCTACCCTCTGAGCTAAAAGTCAGTGGGCTCCTAGCCCATACTGTAGAAGTCTCTTGGTCTTAACGGTTGTTGTGGTCTAGGTACCACTTGCATTGCTCAGTAACCACCCTAGGTGTGTGGTTTACACTTCCAGTGTAGACGCGCCCTTTATTGTTTTAAGAAAGCTCTCCCTTTTGATTTATACCCTCACTAAACATGTTAATATGTGGTTAATTGGCTAGTCAACTAGTCGATGGAATTTCAGCTAGTCGATAGGCACTTCTGCATTCCTCCTTTCAAATGTACAAGAGCCCCAACTGGCTGCATGCTGGTGCCTGCTTTGAAATGCACAAGAGTCCCCAGCGGGGGCTCTTGTGCATTTCAAAGCCATGGAGGCTGGGGTCAGCGGGGGGGTGGGCGGACACTCACAGGAGGACTGATCAGCTGTGCGACCACTGTCCCTTTGAAACTGCTGCCTTCGTGCGATTTAAAGGGGCGGCAGGGGACCCCCAGGCTCAGCTGGGGATTCCCAGCTGACCCTGGGCTCCCCGTGGCATTTCCCCAGGATTAGTTGAGGAGTCCCCAGCTGACCCCAGGTTCCGGGGAAATGCCGCTGGGAGCCTGGGATCAGCTGGGAATCCTCTGCTCACCCCGGGCTCCAGGGCTGCCCCTTTGAATCCCTGCAGAGGCAGAGTTTTAAAGGGGCAGCCTGCCGCATAGCTGATCCCAGGATCGGCTGTGCAGCTGTCGCCTTAGGGTTTCCAAGTGGCAGTGCCACAAAGTGGCAGCTGCCACTTTGAAGTACCCCTTCCTCCCCTTTGCTGCTTCTATTTCATAGAGGCAGGAAGGGGGGCATTACTAGTCGACATTACTGTCAGATAAGCAAATGCTTATCGGATAGTCACTAGTCTTTAACATCTTTAACCCTCACCTTTTCCTTTGCCTGCCTGCCACTCTATGGGGTCTCTGGACTAATGCCCAAAGTGACAACCACTGGTGGTAAAGAAGCTGCAGACTTCTTTATAATTGAACCTTGTCAGTACTGCCCATTAAGTCTGCTGTGCACGTGCTGGCTCATTAAGCAAAGCCACTATAACTTCTTCTCTCTCTAGTTTTGTCCCTCCCCCACCCAACATAGCATTCATTCAAACCGTCCCTTATTTTATATGCTGAGGTGCAGGAATAAGTTGTTAATTGCTGCTGTAGTTAGTTATCAGCTTGGCGGTGACACATGTCAGGCCCACCAGCTGTAGAGAGCCAAAGGATGGGGTCAGGGTTCGAGAGTGTTGTTGATTATGTATGTAAACAAAGACATGCAGTTCTGCTAAAACTATGGATTCCATCCATTCATATTTCTTGAATGCTTAATGCTGGTTTGCATATAAATAATTTGCATGTAGACATTTAAAAAAAATCAGGGAGTGGAGTGCACTGAACCGGGAGTCAAGAGATCTTGGTCTAATTAATTTCTGGTTGTCTCTTGTCTTTCTGTGTAACATTGGACAAATCACTTTCCCAGTCTGTGACTTTTTCCCTTCTCATCATCTGTTTTGTATATTTGGGCAGGGATATTTTTCATTTACATTGTGTTTGTAGAGCACCTAGCACAATGGAGTTCATCTCTCAGTGCATTTAGATACAGCTGTCATTCAAATAACTTGTAGCAAAAATACATCTGAATTATTTAAACTGGAGAAGGAAAACTATTGACTAGAAATATCAAGTCTATATTTCTGCCAGTGCACGATTTTCTTCACCAGTAGATAGTCCTATGCTTTTTTTCCGATGTAGTATAAACACTTCAAAGAAAAAGAGTTTGTATAAGTTACCTTAAGAGATTATTTGACAGTCATTTTCAAGAAGAATTTTTTTTGTATATTCCAATGAGTATTTCCTCCTACTTTCATCTCATGGGTTCTAGTTAAATCCTGCCCCACACCTTTTAAGTTGCCTTAGGTAATTGGGTTACCTCCTATTTTCCCATCTCATAGTATTAGTGGATGTCAAATAATAGATGGTCTCCAGAGAGGTGCCTTTGCAAAATTTAGGACTTTGGACCCTACACCTAAATATATATAAAGGGAATTTACTGGAACTAGAATGAACAGAGAAGCCTTGTCCTCATATGCAAAAAGCAATATTTCTGGAACATGGGATTGAGCACAACTCCAGTGCCATCTTGGGAAGCTGCACCAACACAGGGCTGATTTTCTTCCTTTTTATGGATCTGCCTTTCTGTAGGATTTATATAACCCTCATCACTGTGCCTCAGAACCCTTAATCTGTTTATCTTCCCTCAAAGCCTCAAGGAGTCAGGGAAGTAGCATTATCAGCCTTTTATAGGCAAGAAATGGAGACAGAGAGGCTAAGCAAGTTGCCCAAGTCACAGAAGAAGTCTGTGGTGGACCAGGAGTTGAACAGAGATCTCCCATGGTCCAGGCATGCACTGTAAACACTAGACAACTGTTTGTCTCATCCTTTTGGTGTTGTTTTCCACACTGCTTTGGAGGTGAGAGAAGGAAGTGGAATAATTCAAAAACCCACTAATACACAGCTCTATATAGAGGGTTTTTTTCATCCATCGTTCTCAAGGGACTTTAGAAGAGGATATCATCATCCTCATTTTACGGATGAGGAAACTCAGGCAAAGAGGAAAGGTGATTTGTCTAAGGTCCCAACCTCTGCAGTTCCTAAGCTGTGAATAGACCCCAAGTCTCCTGAGTCCAAGTCCAGTACTCACAGTGATATAAAACTCCCTGGAATTCAATTATTATGTATTTTTTCGACTTGACCCATTTGTGAAGAAGAGAGAAGTGAGTCTGCTTGTTTGGTGGACTTAGGGAGTATGTATTGACTTGTTCTATTTTAATGAGAAGCTATTGTTGGTGGAGGCAGCTTATATTTTTCTTCTCTGAGATTCTGCTGCTATTTTTGTTGCTTTTTATTTCTAGAACACATAGAGAGCTAGACAGGCCACCTTAATATTATGATGCTAATATTTTGATTTCACAGAACAGGCTCATATTTCAGCAATATTGTGCATGGAATTTATTTTCACTCTTTCCCTAAGACTTTTCAAACTGTAATGTGTTTCTCTGCAGGATTTGATAATGCAATGTGCAATTTCTTCATCATATCTGGAAAAGCATTAAAATGTAAATTAGAGTAACAATGCAATTCAGTAAAGCTCATTGCAATAGGCTAATAAACAGCATCTGTGCAGAACCTGCACCAACCATTATCTTCGCTTCCAATAAATGTGTATAACTTGTTTCTGTTGATTGACAATACAGAGTAAAACCTCAGGAATAAAACACATCCATTAGAATTTTCTTCAGGATATAAACATATTTTTAAAAAACCTACAACCTGGACCTTGATGTTATGTATGCTGGAACACTGCCTTCCTTACCCCCTTTTCAAGATAATCTGGGAAAGCTTCATGGGAGTTTTTAAAAACAGAGAAGCTGCTTCTTTAAGGTAACATTCTGCATCTTCTCAGCATCAAAACATAGTTGACTGTGGAAACTCTGGAGTAACTAACACCTTCAAGGTGCAGCAGCAGCACAGCTTTGAAAGTGACTAGTTGAAGCTTTGATTTTTATTCTTCTGACAGCATTGGTCCTTCAGATGCTCCTTTTAAGTGGTAAGCAAGAAACCCATACCTCCTTGGAAAAAAAAGTGTGTGTGTGTGATTGTCTGATATGGTGCTATTCAATCGAAAATAATACAGGTAAAAGGTCTAAACAACTACTAAATGTACTGACAAATACTGGTTGTCTAATACAGATGGACTTTTTCAGTGACCGGTCAAATGTAAATGTTTTGGAAAGCTGAAGATAGTTTAAAGTAGTCTTTTAAGATGATGGGTTGCTTGTTTGGGGTGACATGGAGTGCAAGTTTCAATATACATGTTATATATTTTCTGTGTTTCAAGGGACACTGAGCCGAGGTTCTTATTTTGTTGATATATGGTTTGAGGGAATCATGAATTTTCAGTCAAGCAGTGTTTTAACTCCAGATCTCATTCTGCCTCTTTACACCTATATACGTTTTGTAATATGTTCTGGATAGAAGAAGTATGAAAACTATAGGACTGTAAATCCCAAGCACTCAGAAATCATGAGGCAGCTCCCCAAAAATCAAAAGATTGGGTTAAAAATCACGAGAAATCTAAAGAACAAATGCAGCTGGAGTTCTTTATTTGTGTTTTGGCATTTGATCATTGAGTGCATACTGTACTTCGGTTATTTTTTTGGAGGTTTTTTTCACAATCCCAAGGGCCTTGTTTTTAAAATGAGAGCTAAGGATTTAATGTAATTATAGAATTGAGAGAAATAAAGAAAAACACTGAGTATCATGAGACTTGTGATTAAAATCCGAAGACTGGGCAATACTGAAACTAACTCTTGCTTCATTTACAACTAAGGCCACTGACATCTGTTTTACCTTGGTCCTGAAAGTCTGAAAACTTTTTTTACTCTGCGGTATGTAAGATCTGGATTTTTTTTTTTCAGTAATTTGAATCCCTGGATTCAGGCAGAAATCTAGGTTTATGAGAGTTCTTCTGATGCGACCAAACTGTACACATTGCAAGATTTGTGAGTAGGGACAGATAATTTAACAACTTTTTTTCAATCCTAAAACCTTGGGGCCAGTCTGCGTTGGTTGAGTCTAGAAGCTACCATAACTAAGACTAACTGCCCTCCATCTCCAACTGAGGGTGCTAGTGGCCAGGATCCTTTGGCATGTACTAGTGTCCTGGCCACATGTATTTCTCATAACATACCCCCCAGAGCTGTTGGTGGGGAGGGATAGTGGGACAGGAGCTGTTGTATCCACTCTACATCACCAGATATTTTCCCCCACCTCTGAGTTAGGGGGAATCCTCACAAGACTGGTTAATTTGGCTTTGCTACTGAGTCACACAGATACATTGTTCTCCATAATATATTACTTATAGGCAGCAACTGAATAGGAGTGGGCAACTATAGTCCTGGAAAAACTTGGAGTCAAACTGACAGCACTTCAAAACAGGCCAAGTTAGTTTATTAAAAACCCATTTTGTGGTGCAGATGTTACTTTTAATCCCATTTCAGATGTAAGCCTCATTCAGAATTTTAAGAAAAATCATCTGTTCAGAGGTATTACCCTGAAATACTGCCCTTTTGTCTATCAGAACTTGTGTGTATTACTCCAAAAGGGAAAGTATAAATGTAATAGCAGTAAAAAAAACCTTGTGGTTATGTAACCCCCACACCTAATGTGGTTCACTGTCTCATGGCTTTATGACTCAAGCTGGAGCCAGGCAGGAACACTTGTAAAGTGCTAGTGGGCTGATTTGAATCTGGGACCTCAGGAATTTAGTGTAGAAGCCGCTACAGCTTGAGCTACAAAACCAGCTGCCTCTCAGCTCAGGCTGTAGAGTGCATTTGTTCTTATCTCTCATTGTCAGTAGTCTAAGTGCCACTACCTGGGACAGTGAACCCCACCCACTAGGTGTGTGGGTTAGTTACAACTTGTGCTTGGGAAAATCACCCATCCTGAGCATGTTCCCTTTCTTGCTCCCTAATTTAGAAGAATGGACTGTAGGGAATACATGATTTGTTTCTCTCTCTAGTCTAGTTTACTATACAGGCAGTCCCCGAGTTACGCGGATCCGACTTATGTCGGATCCGCAGTTACGAACGGGGCGTTCCTCTCCCTGGTCTCCAGCAGACCAGGGAGAGGAAGCAAAGCGGCGGAACACGTGGGCAGCGGACAGGGCTGTCCGCTGCCCACGCGCTCCGAGGCTTGGCTCTGCTTTGCCCCCCCCCCCCCGTCCCTCTGGTCTGCAGACCAGGGGGACGGGGGGGGCAAAGCAGAGCCAAGCAGAGCCAAGCAGCGGAGCGCGCGATCAGCTGACAGCTGTCAGCTGGCCGCGTCCTCCGCAGCTTGGCTCTGCTTTGCCCCCCCCATCCCCCTGGTCTGCAGACCAGGGGGACGGAGGGGGGGCAAAGCAGAGCAAAGCCGCGGAGCACGCGGGCAGCAGCTTTGCTCCCCGTCCCCCTGGTCTGCAGACCAGGGGGACGGGGAACAAAGCAGAGCAAAGCCACGGAGCCCGAGGGCAGCAGGACAGCCACGGCGCGTCTGGGCTGTCCTGCTGCCCCCGTGCTCCATGGCTTTGCTCCGGACACCTGTGGTACGGCAGCTGGGGCGCTGCCAGTTGGTCCCGTAGTGCCGCTCTGGGCGCTACTGGACCAACCGGGCAGCACCCCAGCTGTTCTGCCCCAGGCGTCCTGATTCAGCCACTGCTGGTCAGATTCAGCAGCGGCTGAATCAGGATGCCTGGGACAGAGCAGCTTGGGTGCTGCTGGGTTGGTCCAGTAGCGCCGAGGAGCGGCGGTGCTACTGGACCAACCCAGCAGCACCCCAGCTGCTCTGCCCCAGGCGTCCCCAAGTCAGCCGCTGCTGAAACTGACCAGTGGCTGACTACAGGAAGCCCCTGCCCTGGGCTTCCTGGAATCAGCCGCTGATCAGTTTCAGCAGCAGCTGACTTGGGGATGCCTGGGGTTCTTAAGTTGAATCTGTATGTAAGTCGGAACTGGCGTCCAGATTCAGCCGCTGTTGAAACTGATCAGTTTCAGCAGCGGCTGAATCTGGATGCCAGTTCCGACTTAGGGACTGTAGGTTTGTTCTTAAGTTGAATCTGTATGTAAGTCGGAACTGGCATCCAGATTCAGCCGCTGCTGAAACTGATCAGTTTCAACAGCGGCTGAATCTGGACGCCAGTTCCGACTTACATACAGATTCAACTTAAGAACAAACCTACAGTCCCTATCTTGTACGTAACCCGGGGACTGCCTGTACTGCAAAAAGTGATAAGTTTCATTACTGTGCTGCATGTAGTACAGTTTTGAAGCTACGTACACTTTGTTCTTTTATGACTTTTTAAACTTCCTTTTTAAAATATACAAATACAAGAAATTTATGTGGGGAGTTATTCTGAACATCTAATCTACACCAGGTTAAACTTTACAGAGATTCTTTTTCTGTGATGGAATTAATATTAAGGATTTTTAAAATTAATATAGAAAACTAAAAACCTGCTGTGTTTGTGACTCTTTGTGCCCTGTATCTTTTAAAAACTGCATTACGTCAGGAAGACAAGAGAGATTCTAGGTGGAAGCTCGTGGTGAAGCAGAGAGATGGTGGTTTTAGAGATACTACTGTTTTCCTTTTTTCTAATAATGTTAGAAGAAAGCAGCTGTGTGGTTCTTTATCATACTCACATGACTGTGTTGTGTTTATATAGTGCCTCATGTTCAAAAATACACATTGGTCTCTCTGTCTCTCTTCTTGTGTTAGAGTGTGGAAAAATACCCTGAAATTAAGTTAAAAATTCAATCCGCGTGAAGCTTCAGAATCCATGTGGAAATCAGGATCCATTTCCATGCAGCTTGGAGCCTCCAAATGAACAGGCAGCCCTACTCAGCTGCTCTTCTGTCCCTCTCTGACTTGGCAGCATGGTGCATACACTACCTAATTCAAGTTCATTCACACACAGAAGCCCATAACTTGAGCTGATTGGCACTGGCAGAAAAGGCTGTGGCTTCAGTTAGCATAGCTTGTCAGCTGCTAACACAATCATTCTGTGCAGTGACCCCATCCTTCTGTGCAGCTCACATATTATTTCACAGCATAGGTATCTACATGGCAATTGGGAGGTGTGACTGCAGCACACCTAGTCCCACCTGAACTAACTTGGAACAGCTCAGCTTGCTAAAAATATCCGTGTAGCTCAGGGTGGGCAACTTGTGGCCCGTGGGCTGCCAGCAGCTCATTGGGGTTTTCTGAGGCCTGTGAGACGTTTTGTTCATTGATGCCCACACGCAGGGTTGGTCTGAACCTGCAAAAGTGGCGAGGAGTCCTGTGGCACCTTATAGACTCACCGAAGTGTTGGAGCATAAGCTTTCGTGGGGAAAGACCCACTGCATGCATCTGACGAAGTGGGTCTTTGCCTATGAAAGCTTATGCTCCAACACTTCGGTGAGTCTATAAGGTGCCACAGGACTCCTCTGCCAGATTCCACCAGTTTCCATCCGTGTTGTTTTTTCTCTACTGGTTTTACTAAAGTGACATGCATGCAGAGGAAGGGCATGTGAAGTGAGGAGCGTGCTCACTGCAGCCAACACTGACTGAGAGCCGTGCACCTAGCCAAAGTGTTGCTACGGCTCAGTCAGCACACCCTGCAATTTTTAGGAATGCAAGCGCAGTTAACAAAGCTACCCTATCCCGGATACAACAGTCTTCTTTACAATAATCTTGTGGCTCACTGGGAGGAAGAAGGGCCACGCATGCAGCCCACTCACTAGCCTAGCTGGACTATTGCTACAGGTTCTGGCATAAGTTAGCCACCATAGTGTAACCCCACCTGGTATCATAGGCCCATGCTTCCATCTATGTGTAAGTGGGGGAATGGTCCCGCTATTGTGGGGAACTTTCCTGGCTTCTATACACCCCGGTGAAATGGACCAGTGAAAGGATCTGAGTCCCCGCTCCCACTTCCTTTACCCCACGGCCTCCCTGATCCTGAGGGCTCCCCCTCCACTCTCCTGAGTAGCAGAGCCCTCAAAACCCCAACAAGGCTGGGCCCAGGTTTCCTGGGGCTTAATCCCCGACCTTGTAGTCACTAGGGGCAGGAATTAGGGTGTCCCCACTCCGAGGTGCTCTCTTTACACTGCAGGCCTTCTTGGCCCAGTGATCACTTCATAAGGTTCAAAGCAAATACAATTTATTAAACATCAACTGATTAAAGAGAAAAGAATAAGAAAAAATGAGAATGGTTAAATGAGAACACACAGCCCTGCTCTGTAGCACAGGGACATCAAAACAGCAGCCTGCAGAGTGTAAGGACAGTCCACAGTCTTTTCCTTAGAGGCCCCTTAGAGGCCTTGGATGTGCTGCAGGAGGGGGGGCTGCAGGCTGGACACGCTTGCTCTGGCAGTGACCACACAGCCTCAAGCTCTAAGTGGCCAGACCCCTCTCCCAGTCCAGAGCCTCTCCCCACACTTTGCAGTTCCCAGCTGCTCACCCCATCCAGCTGCAGGCTGTGCTGTGTGGCCAGTCTCTAGCTTCTAGCGTTGCTTCTCTGTTCCTTTTGGCTCTCTGAGCGCTGCCAGTCTGCTGCTCAACACAGGGTCTGCGCTCCTTGAGCTGTGTGTGTCTGGCTCAGCTGCTGCAAAAACTGCCCCTCAGCACACAGCTTGCTTTGCTTGGGCTGTCTCTCAGCTCCCTGTTTTTGCAGGACTTCTTCTGCACACTGCTTGCCCCCCCTTGGGCAGTCTCTCAGCTCTCTGTTTGCTCAGAGAGAGCCAGAACAATCCCAGCTCACAGGGAGGACGGATCCTGGCCTCTTACTTTTCTCACTGGCCTGTCCAACTTGTCAATCAGGCTAAGCTGGAGTGTTGGCTGCTTTCCATTGTCTCTGGGGTCTGTCAGTCTCATGGACCCTTCCCCTGTTGACACTGGGAACTGGCAAGCCAAAAAACTCCCACAGAGTTTAAGTAAGGGGCTAATAGTCCCCTTACATATGCCACAGTAGCTACGCTGCTATTTTTAGTGAGTTGGTTTAATTAAAATCTTGGGTGTGCCTACACCTGCTCTCCTCATTGCTATTTAGTTGTTCCCAGTGTGTTCACTCTCATTCTAGCTTTGTTAACTTGAGAGGCATTCACTTGTTTTAGCTACATTGCAGCCAACTCTGTACTGAAGACATAGATACAATTACAAGCTGTGCTGCCAAAATGGACTATCTCCTTTCTCTCAGATGTCAAAGTCATAGAGGAACAGGCGATGCTCCATCCAGCTGCATTAAGCTCCCAGTGTAGATTTCTGGTTTGGAGGAAAGGGAATGCAGTGCAGAGCTGCTTCACCTGTGCTTCCTCCCCAAAACCTGACATCTCACCCATTTGTCCTGGGTTAAAATTCCTGGAGACCCAGCTCCACATTATCTGCTAGGAAGATCACGTTGTACTGGCTCGTCTCTGCTTCTGTGTAAGGAGGGCTCTCATGCGGTCTTTCCCCTGCTCCACTGCCTTTCTTTGAACCATGCACAAGACCTCAATGTGATTGAAAACATCCAAGCAGAGCTCATTAATTGGGATTTTCCTTTCACTACTTAATGGAAAATCATGGGTGTGTCTCTTGTCACTCAATGGAGGAGTGTGCTACAGCTGTCTTGTACTGCCTTTAGCTTTCTGATGAGAGACTTTTATGGGTGATTTTTTAGTCATTCCCTCTGGACAGTTCATCAGGTAATCTTTCCAAATGCATCATTCGACTGATGAGACAGGCGTTCTGTGGACAATTTTAAGGCACTAGTATTCACTGAATCCACTCCAGTGCTGAAGTTAACTGGGAATGGCTTTACAGTGTGGGAAGTGTGACTGCAATCATCAAGATGTGTATGCATCACAAAAACCATTTTTTGAGTGTTCTGGGTACCAATGGCACTCTGATAGGAGCACACTGATTGTGATACATGCCATAATAAATTGTCTGGCACTAGGCACAATGAAATTCTGACAAAATATTTTGAATACAGTGAAGTATGCATGAATGTTTCCTAGGAGGGCTTTCCTTTAATATTTGGATGAATTAGCCACAGAACTGGGGGGCAAATATAAATAGCGAGGTAATGCAGGTGGTGATGCATATTACAGTTGCCCCATTTCCATAAGACCCTATTTTCAAATTATAGACTTTAAGGCCAGAAGGGACCATAATGACCATGTATTCTAAGCTCTTGCATATCACAGGCCCAAAAGCCTCACCCACCCACTCCAGTAATAGACCTTTAACCTCCTGCTGAGTTACCTGAAGTCCTCAAATCATGGTTTAAAGACTTGAAATGACAGAGAATCCCCCATTTATTTTAGTTCAAACCAGCAAGTAACCTGTGTCTCATGCTGCAGAAGAAGACAAAAAAAAACCATGGTCTCTGCCAATCTGTCCTGTGGGAAATTTCTTGGTGTAAAACTTTCTCTGTCACCAGGTGAATCAGCCAGACACCTGGGAAAGAATATATTGTACTAGCTCAGCCTCCCAGACCTAGTGTGCCATCTTTGCTAGTAGCAAATAGCTCCAATAGACAGTCACAGATTGGCTATGTGCCACTCTAGACAGTCTCATCATATCATCTCTTCAATAATTTATTTTGTTCAGTCTTGAAAAGTGTTACAATTTTTGGTTCCCTTAGAAGTTTGTTCCAGAACTTTACTCCTCTGTTTGGAGATTATCTGTGTCCTCTGACTTGGTCCTATGAAGCTGTTTAACTTCTACTACTTCCAAATCCTCATTTCCACTAACCACACTGCTACTATTACCTTTATTAAAAACTGAAGCAAAGTATTTGTGTTGGGTCACATCTAAATTAATTTCAATCTCCACCCCATCCTTAGGGCTTAACAGTCCCACTTCTGTCCTCATTTGCTTTTTATTTTTATGTCTGAATTTGTAAAACTTGCTTAATATTTTACCAAACTATAAGGCTGTGTCTACACTGGCCGCCTATTACAAAATAGGCATGCTAATGTAGAACTTTGGAAGAGGCAAATGCGCGGGGGATTTAAATATCCCCCGCGGCATTTGCATTTTCATGGCTGCCGCTTTTTTCCGGCTTGGAGATAAGCCGGAGAAAAGCGTCCAGACTGGCGCGATCCTCTGGAATAAAGCCCTATTCCGGAGGATCTCTTATTCCTACTTGCAAGTTACTCCAAGCCGGAAAAAAGCAGCGGCCATGAAAATGCAAATGCCGTGGGGGATATTTAAATCCCCAGCGCATTTGCCTCTTCCAAAGTTCTACATTAGCATGCCTATTCCATAATAGGGGCCAATGTAGACGTAGCCTAACTGTTTGGGTTAGAGTTTTCCATGGTAGATGTATGTCTGAGACTGTGGGTTTTTTTTTTAATGAAATTTTTACCAAAATTGTCTGGCCATTTGCCAGAAATGAGGCTAAGGAAAATATTGTTTTGTTTATATTAATATCTTACAGTTACCTCATTTAGAAGTTTTAGTACCTCCTTGAAATTGGGAGGAGGTTTTCCTTGTTTCTGGGAAAATTCACTCACATTTGGCTATGGTTCATGTCTCTGAAAATACAAGTTTCACATTCAGTGGTGCAGTTGGTTGAAGCTCAGAATTTGTTGAGCAGGAAATTTCAGGATAGTGAAATTTATTTTCTTTTATTTCCATTTGGAATAAACACAAGAATCTAGAACTTTTCATGTAAAATGAAATATTTGAAAATGTTCTTGTGTTGTATCAGTCAAAATGTTTTTTGTGGTAAAAGTGAAATATTTCGTTCACATTTTGACTTTTTAAATTTGATCTTAAACTACAACTTCCAATATAAACTAAACTTTGGAACAAAAAGTTATTTTGAAATGTAAAATCAAATTGCTGTGTTCTGATAAGATTGAAATTAAAAGAATTTCAACTAGAAGTATTTTTAAACAAAATTCTGTTGAAATTGAGACTTTTTCTGGAAAGTTTTGCTTTCAATTAAACAGCATTTTTTTTGATGGAGTATTGTTCCACTGGAAAATTTTTGACCAGTTCTATTTAGTAGAGACTTAGTATTTGACAGATAATGTGCATAAGAGCCTGTTCCATTCTAGGGCTGAGCTGAATTTTTTCTACAATTGCTCCTTCTGGCAGACAGGGATAGTTGTGGCACAAGGCACAGGAACTGAGAGCCAGGAGACTGAGTTGTGTGCTCAATGGAAGGTATAGAAAATGAGAGAGAGAGAGAGAGAGAAGGAGGGAGCAATATGAATGGAATATTGAGAGGCAAAAAACTGGGCCTGGGTGAATGCTAAGGGAGAGATTGGTATGAGAGGGCATGGTAGGAAGATAGATTATGATGGCATGAGGCAAGGTGCCAAGTGTATGGAAAAGGACAAACACCGTAGCTGTTCTTTAAAAGGGGAAAAAGAGGACTTGGGGAATACTCCCATAGCTCTAGAGAAAGAACATCTATGCTTATAATATTTGTAAAGCAAATTGATTCTCTTGTGTTTGTGCTAACTGACCTCTGCTTTTTACCTACACCTCTTCACAGCATTCCCTATCCAAATAGCTAAAGAGGGCAGCAGGCCTGTTGCTACTAAGTATAGGTAGTTTCCTTGTGCCAAGTTCTCTCTTTTTCCTGTGGAGAAACCCACAAAGAGGACCAGAAATGCAAAAGAATCTGCAAGGGTGTGTTTCCGTTCCTGTAGCATGGTAAGAAAAGTTTAAGGGTCAGCGGATGAGATCGCTCAACTCTGCAAATCTAACTGTGTTGTGGATAAAAAATTGCCTACTTATGTGAAGTTGGAATATATCTTAATTTGATGTTTCACTGTAGTGTAGACCAGGCCTTAGCATTACCAGAACTTAACGGTGAACCACCGCCAATGGGAGCCCTGAGGCTCCATGGCTGTGGAGTTGGAAAGTAAACAAATTGGAGCGACCCGGGAAGCAACTTTCTCAGAGTGGGTCTGCGGACCACTTTGAAAAACACTGCTCTAGATAAATGATCTAAGTGTGAAGTACTTGACTTCATGTGGTGCCACTCCCTAAAAAGGCATGAAAATATAGGTTTCAATTAGATGGGGAATCTGACCTACATCTAAACATGTGTGTTCAGATGACCACACAGCTTTTTAATAAACATATTTGTGAATAAGTACAGTTTGGAGTTTAGCCATACGTACAAACATATTTAAAGTCACTCCATTGAGTTCAATAGAACATGATAATTCTACAAGTTTTATTCAGGGAATAACTATGCTATGATTTTTCTCCCTCACATGCTCCCTCTCTTTATTTTTTATATTTTATATGACAACAGTTTGGGATTTAAGCAACTGAAGACCAACTTTGGAGTTTTCAGGGATTTGAGTTACTAAACTGGATTATGTCTTTTTTTAATGCAACGATGCAGATTTTTTTTACCATTTTTTAATAAACTCGTGTTTCATTAACTTGTTCTGAAGGAACATCTGAACACATCTAAACTTATTACATGTGCAGAAAGTCATGGATGGTGTGAAAGCATACTGAGATCAATTAAATATTTACTTAAGCAGAAAGTGGTTTCAGGGAGAGGGGAGTATATATGCATACACCACTAGGAATGTTTCTTTTTTAATAACACAATTAGGTTTAAAATTGTCCCTTTAGTGATTTGTATTATTGTAAAGTGCTGCCACAGAACAAGCAATAACAAAAATAACTCATTAATGATTGCTTTTGTTTGGCTATGGTCCAATGCCTGCAGCTTAATGTCTGACAAGTAGACAGTCTGTAGCATTTCATCCATGTTTTTTAGATTGGACTTAAGAGATTGCCCGGATTTCTGTGGACTAATTCATTCCTAACTTGTCTTCAGAAATAATGTCATAAAGAGCTAATAGGCAGCATACACTCTAAATTATTTTGGCATTTACTGTTTGCATTATTATTTTAATGCAGCAATATGAATGAAGTAGAGGGCTTGCACTTGTTAGCTCCATGTCACAATAAGGCTGTTGCCAGTTTGCTATAGTGTAGTTTAAGGTCAAAAGATCCTAGATTTTAAGTATCACTGCAGAATCAGGGTATCTTTTCAGATCAGGGTTTAAGTGTTCACGAACTAATAACCAAAAAGCTTCTTGTGCTGAGCTAGTGGTATGTGTTCAGTGTAATACATAGGAATTAGACAGACAGCTCTAGCAAAGAGGAAACTGAGTGTTTCATTATTACAATGTATGGAGCCAATTTTCAATAAACTACAGGTGGAAGCTTTCTAGTCTGGCACACTTGGCACCTGACTGGTGCTGAGCCAGAGAATTTGCCAAACCACGGGAGGTTAATATTTTCTACTGATTACTGGCCTCCTAGAAGTAGGGTTGTCAGGTGTCCAGTATTCACCCAGACAGTCTGGTATTTTCGGCTCCTGTCCAGTAAAAAAATTCAGAGAATACTGGACACCTAAAATGTCTGGTATTTTCTTAATTTTACCCCGGGCACCTGGCAACCCTACAAACACTCAACGCCTGCCTCCTTCCCGCCCTCCAACCTCAGACCTCATGCTTACCTGGTTCCCCAAGACTGCTGGAACAAAATGGCTGCTGGCCAAAAGACCTAGGGTCTCAGTGCCCAACTGCTCCCCTGTTCCTAACCCTGCACTCACTCTTAAAGGGGACATGCTGGTTCAATACTGTTTTATTTTAATTTTTGGATTTGGGGGCAGGGTACAATCTTTGGAGTCCTCTTTTTATTTCCTCAACTTTGGTCCCCTCTCCCCCTTTTTCCCCCCTTCAATAGAATTTTTTCCTTTTTTGGTGTGGGGGTGGGGGGTGGTATTTGTTTCAACCATCTGGCAACCCTACTTAGAAGACATTTAGAGGTTAAATTAGAGCTAAATAAGAGCACAGAACAATGACAGCCAGGACTGGTGGCTGTAAATAAACTTCATAGGATTGCAGGAAACTTGGCCCATGAGAAGTGGCCATCCAGCTAACTAATATCATGCCAGACCACAGATGTTGCCAGTCCAGAGAGTGCCAAAACAGAGAGGTTCAACATGTAAAATGAAACATTACCCTTAACAGAGGTGATGACTTGTTTTAGGACCAGGCACGATTGTACTTGAGGAGAATAGTGTGTTTTGTTACTGAACTGCATGCAGCATTATTTTTGTGTAGTGTAATACACAATGTGCTGTGCTGATAGAATTGTTAACTCTTTGATGCAGATCCAGAAAGGTTTGAAGTAGGGGACTAACTTTAAAACACCATTTTGTTTCCGCTTGGATCCTTCTTTCTTGATATTCTATGCTTTAAATGATCTCCTAATGATATATTGTAGTTCCACATGTGCTGCAATTGTGAGGTGTAATTTTCAGCAGATGAGGGGTACAGAAAGGGGTTCAAGATTTAAAGGTGCATGACAAAAATTCAATCAATGTGCTATTCACAACTAAAAATGGCATAATAAAGCTGTTCCTGGAATAATATTCTGCATTATAGCCCTAGATTCAAAGCTGAAACAAGTAAACAGTAAAATCCTGATCAAACAATGAAAGATGTTTATGTTCCATACTCTTCTTGTAGAGTTTTAAAGCCATAATAAGGCCCTCTTCACTTCTGTTGTTCTTTTCAGCAACATTCAGTCTAATTTAGTTTTCTCTTGCAATATTCCATTTACCTCAAGTAGTATTAAAGAACTGTAATGTGAAGGATTAAAAACAAAACAAATAAAAAAATAGGACTAGCTCAAGAATCCTGGTTGTAATTTTGAATTTGTAGCCAAATTGCTCCTATCACAATTTAAAGATTGTTTTTATCACAATTTCATTTGTTCTCCAAAGAGCTAGATTGTGATTGGGATGACATACCTTTTGCAATGGAGGAGAAAATAAGAAAACCCTTTCTACTTTGTTCTTTGCAGGTGGGAGAAAATGATGCTACGTATCTGCTTACTCCCTTTCTTTGAGCCATTGGGGAGGAATAGAAATTGCCCTGGATCCACTTATCCTGCTTGCTGGTCAGAGCAGTTGTCCAAGTGGGAGTTAGGGTGATAGTAATCAGTTGCTGGTAAGAAGAATGTATGTCCACCCTCTGGGAACAAGTAGCACATGGATCACTGAACCATGGTATTGTGTGGTAGAAGCTTCAGGGGTCCCTCTAGAACACAATGTCTCCTGGGTAGTGCTGCTCTCACACCATCCCTCGACAGTACTAGAGATAGCCTAGCTGTGAGGACTTGGTTTTTCCTACCAAATATCTGAGGACCAAAATGGTGTATTTTCAGTGACGAGTCGTATAAAATTGCATGATTACCGATGCCCACCAACTGGAATAAGTTTGGGGTGTGGTCTCTGACTCGTAGCTTTTATAGACTTTGAATTTGATCAAAGTCATTTTCTACAAGTCTCAGGCTTGTTCAGTATTCAGCTGGGAGACTTCTTAAAAACCCAGAAAACTCCAAGAACCACAATGTCCTCAACATGTGGCACTATCCTCTGGGTGTGAAAATCACCAGCAGAACAGAAAGCCAGTGTGAATGAGATTTCTCCAGAGACAAGGAGGTCAGGGAATAGTACTTTGCTTGCCAAAGCTGGGGCACGACCCCAGACATTTCCACAGTCACCCACAGCCAGCATTCCAGACTCTCAGCTGTAACAGTGGTAATGAACTCAGCATGCTCCCTGGATGTTAATTGAATCACTGATGCAGTGACTTCTTCTTGACTGTCCAGATGCTAATGCCATGCTGAATTCAATGCACCAGTGTATGCAAAAGTCCCCAAAGTGTTCACTTTACAGCCACTGAATATGAAAGCCTGGTCTGGCCGTAGAGTGCAAAGAACTGAACTGTCAGAAAGTTTGGATGTGTCTGAATGAGTCTTTTTGTCTCTGTGGTCCTTTATGTTTTATGGAAGAGACCCCAACTGCTTGCTCTGTGTGATATTTAGATTCAATCTGCTAATCCTATCATGTAGACTGCTTCTCCACCTCTGCTCTTGCAGACCAGTAGTGCATGTCTACAGTATAATAAGGGTATGTCTAAACTGTGATAAAAGACCCTCGGCAGAGCTGTGGTGCATTTGAATCATTGGAGTTGAGCTCAGGCTATGGGACAATAACTTGTAGTGTGGATGATATGACTTGGGCTCTGGACTCTGGGATCCAGGAGTGGGGTGGGTCCCTGAGCACAGGCTACAGTCCAAGTTTACTGTGCAATTTTATAATCCCATGATCTTGAGTGATCTGACCTGGGCTAGCCATAGCTCTGCTGCAGGTCTTTTGTCACAGTATAGATGTACCCCTGGATCCTCTGCTTCCCACTGTTGTTGGTCGCTTCAAAGTCATCAAGTAAATGGCCATTCCATTTACTAGTCTACAACATAGTTAAACTTGAGTAGTTAAGGCCGATATGGAGCCCCATCTCCCAAAGTCCGTGCTTGTGGAAATGCTACTGAAACCCATTATACAGCCCCTGCAGCCCAAATGTCCTACCTGAATTAAGCAGACACCTTTTTTCCCTCAGGTGGTTCATTGAAGTGCTGCCTTTCTCTCTCAGGCAGTGAGAACATTCATTCTGTACAGTTCTTATCAAAACAATGTTAAAATTAAACACTGCATGGAAAACTTACATCATGTCACACATGCTTTCAAAAATAGCATCTTGTTGATGGCATTCAAGCAACAGTATTTAATTGTGATATTTTCATGACTTTTTAGGGCATGCCGTTATATTTTACTGAGGAAATTAAAGCAGATTCACTTTATGCTTCAGTTTGCTCTGGAATCTGCTAGAGCAGTGCCTGGGCTGACTTATTCCAGCAGTGGGCAACCTAGGGTGGAGAGTGGGCCACAGGGGTGACCCTCCTTCATCTCAGCAGGCCGCAAGATTGTTGTAGCCAAGATGGGCCTCCTGGGATAGGGTAATTTTTGTAACTGTGCTGGCGTACCTAGAATTTGCAGGGTGTGCCCATTGAACCATAGCAGAATTTGAATTGATGCAGAGGGAACATATGGCTTAGATAGTCAATGTTGTGTGCAATCAGCATGCACACCACTTCACATGCCCTTGCTGTACTTGCATGTCACTGAAGTGTTAGTGGTAGGGGAAAACAATTACTCTGAGGGAAACCAGTGGAATCTGGCAACTCTGCTCATGGGCAACAGTAAACAACATGTCTCAGTGGCTACACATAGAACCCCGGTGGGCTACAGGTTGCCCAACACTGATTTAGACTGCTGTCTAGGTCATGTACGGCCCCACAGTTTGGGGAGTGTGAATATCAGTGCACCCCACAGTATTATCTTACTTCCCCTCCTGCCCCCCGAATGAATGCTGTGAGTGTGAACTTAGACTTCTATTTTGCACTAAGGTGGTCCTTTGTGAAGAAGGCTATATTAGGGTATGTCTACACTACCACCCTAGTTCGAACTAGGGTGGTAATGTAGGCATACCGCACTTGCAAATGAAGCCTGGGATTTGAATTTCCCGGGCTTCATTTGCATAAGCCGGCCGGCGCCATTTTTAAATGCCGGCTTGTTCGAACCCTGTGCCGCGCGGCTACACGCGGCACGGGCTAGATAGTTCGAACTAGCAAGCCATTCCGAACTATCTGTACACCTCATTCCATGAGGCATACAGATAGTTCGGAATGGCTTGCTAGTTCGAACTATCTAGCCCGTGCCGCGTGTAGCCGCGCGGCACGGGGTTCGAACAAGCCGGCATTTAAAAATGGCTACATCAGTGCAAACTCAGAACCTTTAAGTTTGCTCCCCAGCATCCACAGAAGAGAATGATAGCATAGTCCTCTTGTGCATACTAGAAATGTCCCCACCTTTCAGTCTAAACTAATGAGCTGTGAGCAAATGGTCTTGTTAAGATTGCATTCAAAGCTTTGTCTACTTCAATTGCTTTCTTTTAATTGGAGCAGCTGTAGCAATTTTTATTCGAGTCCGCATCCTATGTTTGGAACAAACCTTACATTAAAAAAAGGAGTTGGAAGCGCTGTGCCTTCATAGCCAGAAGGCACGTCAGTCAAAATCAGCAGTGGTTAAACTGGATTTTTGGAGTGGGGACTACTATAGTTAGCAGATTCTCTCCAGCACCAGAACTCCTTCCTCTGAGTGCCATATGGAGCATGAGGGAGTCAGTTACAGCTCTCTGATTCTTCTAGGCAACTCTGAATCTTCTGGATGGGCTCCTCAAGAGTGGAAAATTGGCATAGGATTGTGGAGGTCCACAGCACTCTCTGCCCATTTTTGATACACTGCTCCCATATGGGAGGAGGAGTGAAGTGGGAATGCAGTGAGGACAGAGGCTTCAGGCCTGGCAGTTACACCGATATGCCATCAAGGAGTTACTTTAAGCAGAAGGTTCTCTACTTTGTGATGTGCATCAGAATGACAGACCCTTCCCGAGTAGTACAAAAGGACTGTAAGCAGGATTGAAATGTAGCCCTTTGTTGTCTTATGTATTAGCTGCTCCATTCACATGTGTGCACAGTGAGTGCCATAGATCAGCACATAGATTGGAGTATCCGCTGGGACCCAGAAGTGAGTCTGTGGAGTGGGGGGTATACGTGTCATCATCTTCAAGTTTCACTGAAAACTTCAATTGATTTTAGTGGGTGA
The DNA here is from genome assembly GCF_052426305.1 of Pelodiscus sinensis. NCBI lineage: Eukaryota > Metazoa > Chordata > Testudines > Trionychidae > Pelodiscus > Pelodiscus sinensis. The sequence continues at coordinate 70,938,534 of NC_143052.1, forward strand.
GGGGGGAATTGGTTCCAACCTCCCAGTGACTGCGCTTGCTTAGGTGTTCTGTCCTCAGTGACCATCCAGGGCTCATCTAGACTACATGGAAGATTTGAAAGAGGATATGCAAATTCCACGGGAATTTGCATATCTTCTTCCGATCTCGCTTTTGAAAGCGGAGCTTTCGAAAGTGAAAGTTATCAAGACACGTTCTTTTCAGCAAACCCCCCCCTTTTCAAAAAGCCGCTTTTCCTCGGAAAATGAGAGTGCAGGGGACACACAGCACATAAATGGCACACACACATGTGAGCAGATCCTCAGTTTGGTGTCTGTCTTAAATGCGTGATCTGTCCCCTTTCCTAGCTCTCCGGGGATAGAGCTGTGGAGCATGCAGATTTTGCAGGGATGGCCTTGAGGGCATTCTGGGTCTCATCCCATAGCTAGAAGAGTGACAGAACTGGAAGAGTGCTCTCACTCAGCTTAATTAGAGAAGTCACTAATGTAGGAGGCACAATCTGGCCCTAATGCTAGGAGCTATGTGTAAAAATAACCTGCATATTTATATAGGCATAGGTTTGCCATGTAATCAATGATAGCCACTATAACAAAGTCTGTATTGATGCAGCTGGCGAATGTATAAATAGTCTGCCTGTAGCAAAAACATGTTGTCAAGTCATTAACTAAGCACAGCATCTTGCACTGTTAGGCTCCTGAAGCTCAAAAATCCATCTCTTGTTTCCAAACTGTAATAGCCAAATATATGTTAAGACATCAGTTCAGTGGTAAGTAAAAGCTCCCCCCACTAAAGAATGGAGATTTCTGATTAAGATCGTTGGTTGCATGAGGTATTGTCCACAGATCATCCTCAGTACAGGCCAATGTTAAATGTCCATGTTATTTGGGCCTGCAGGCTTTGAGGTCCTGGCACACACCTGTGTTCAGTCATAAATCTGTTTCAACCCTGCATAACTTTTGTGACCTTTTTTCCCATAAATTTTTGCACCTGTCACAGTTGGATACGTCTCTCCATGCACAAGCCTGACAGGCCAGACTTACCAGGCATTATATAAAGCTATGCACCAGTGTGCATGCCTGCCTCTATGTTTTTCTGTGCACAATCAAAGAAGCAAATTTGTATTTCCTGGGGCTGTATTAGAGCAGGGTAAGGAAGCTGAGCCTAGTCCTGTGCTTATGGACAGCCACAGAGACTCCACGGACTCCCATGAAACTATGGAGCATGACAGCAACAGCAATAAATAGTTTGCACCAGGTAGCATTCCTTTCATTGTGGCATCCCTAAAGACCCTTTCTCTGAGTGGCCCAAGGACTGTTCCTTACATTGTCTGGTCACTATTCTTTCAAAGGGACTGCGACACATTCATATTGTCACTGTCTTTGTATATAACACACTTGGGCTTGTAGATTGTGAGATGCTGCAGTGGAAGGAATGTGGCCTACTAATTAGGAAATAAGGACTACAAACCTGCTAAGGCTCCACTCCCCCACTAACTTCCTGTGACCAGTCCCGTAACCTTTTAGTGCCCCATTTTTCACATCTATAAATCAGATCAAAAAGGTGCTGTTTAAATGAATACCCTTCTCATTCCCTCCCCGCTTGTGCCCGCTTAATTTGGATGTTCTTTGAGGCACAGACTGTTTTAATTTTGTCTGTTACAGCATCCAGTATAATAAGGTCCCAGTGGCAATACAAATACATAGTAATTATGATAATAATATCAAGATTCTTTATCTTCAAAGCCCCCTCCACTTTGAAGCATTGAATACGTTTAAAGTCTGTGCACAATTGTATTATATTACTTGTCAAAGAATGATGCTGGGTCTTCTCTCAATAGCACCGTGTATGCTTCTCATTGTGAACGTAATCATTCCTCAGACACTTGTTTCATTATGTTACCTACTGTGTCTTGTCTCAGTTTAGATTGTAAACTCTTTGTTGCACGGATAGACCCTTATTAGCACAATGAGGCCTTGATCTGATTGGCATTCCTGGCTGTTACTGTAATGAAAATAATAAATAACAGTAATTTCCCCCTGAGATTACAGAGAACACTGTGGTATTTGTAGTTTTGACACCCTTATCAATAGTTGAATGCACATGGCAGGAGTAAACTGAAACCTGTGACTGCTTGGGATTTATTACTGTATGTACAAGGGAGGCAAAGGTACAATATGCACTCACAAACATAATTGCAGTGCTTAGTATTAAATGTTTATTCAGGCTTGATGCAAGGTTAGGGGATATAAATGTAAGTCAGTATAGCAATATAATCAATATATCATATCAATATAGAATGATATTACAGTTGTGAAAGAAGCGGTGTGTTTCTTAGCATTTTGTTATAGAAGAATAATAGTGATTCTAAGTAGTGGATTATGTGCTTTTCTTGGTTAAAAGTTCTGATTCTCTGGTTGGTATGTCAGTGCAACAAAACTAAACTCTGTCTGCAGAGCTGTCTGAGTTATTGTTATGCTATTAAGGAATAAAGAACAAGAAGGAGATCAAATTTGCCAATATGGAAAGACTCTTTAATACTCTAGCCATAGTCCTGCCTTCACTGCACTTGTATAAGCCCAATGAGGCCATTGATGAGTGAAGTCACATCCAAGAATTTGATCCCTTTGTGTCCTGTCACTGTACTCCTAAGGAGTGGTCAGTGTGCAAATGTAGTTACAGAAGAACCTCAGCATTATGGACACCCTGAGAATAGATGATGTCTAAGACTCTGAAATGTTTGTAACTCTGAACAAAGCACAGTTTGGGTTCTAGATCCAGATCTGTCTCCGTGTTCCCTATAAGCTAGGTGCATAGGCAGCTACCCAGGAGAGATTCTAATGCTACCCAGCTGATTAGCAGAGTGCCATAGCAAGCAACATGTGTCTCAATGGGTGGTGCACATCCACACATACCTAGGTGCACATGACAAAATTTATTCTGCACACGGATAGAAGAAATTAGAGGGACCCCTGTCAGCTGACACTCCAGGCCAGGTATCAGAAGCAGCTAAGCTTCTAACTCAGAGCTGGCATGAGTTTGCAAGCTTGTCCCCCTCCCAGTGGTGGGTGTGGGTGTGAAAGAGAGAAAATGGTATGTCCCCTTCTCAGGGGTTGGGCAATAAGAAACAGTGCTGGCTCCTGGGTGGAGTGAAAGTGATACAGACCCTAGCTCTACTCTTTTTTTGCTGGTTCTGGCTGCCTTGGGCTGGCAGCCCCAGCGCCTTGCTGTAAGTGCAGCCCTATGGGTGGGGGAGGGAAAGAGGACAGAAAGCCCACATGTGCCTACCTTGACTATGCAATACAGGCACTGTACGGTATTTGCTGCTCATTTTTGGTCTCTGTTGCTGCCTGATTGGTTGCTTCCAGTTTCACATGGTGTCCAGTTGATCAGTCAGTCCCTATATCTGGGGTTCATATCTCTATTTTTAGAAATTGTCTTCATGGTTACTTGTAGAAGTCCAGTGTCAATGGACAGTCCAAGGAAGCAGCAGCACTTAACTTTTATCCTCCCATGGCAAGAAGATGCATTATTAAAACAAAATGATGTTACGGTTTGATTTAATCTCTTCACTGTCATATAATAAGCATAATATTCCTGGCATCCTGGAAACAAGCTGCTATTATGTGACTCCAGTGCCTTGGCCATGTTTCAGGTTTTTATCGCTCTGCCATGAACAATATTCTTGAAAGAGTAACTTACAGTGAGTGTTCTGATTCATCAAAGACACCCACCGCAGCATTATTAAACAATTAGTCTCGATAGGTCATATTTTCATGGACCATTAGTTAATGCCTCAAGTGTTTTGGGAGGGATGAGGCTGCAGTAATGGCTGTATTTCAGCAGAAATAGAAAATCTATGTACTGAAATGAATGTAGCAGGTTTACCAAATCCCGTTAATTTTCTTTAAGTAGTCTTTTATAATCTCCTACAACCTGTTTTACACCAGAATGGAGGACTTGTAACTAACCAAACTCAAGCCCTGGTCCTGCAGTTCTTGCTCAAGCAACTTTCCTGTTAATGTCTTTGGAGAATTAACCTGGAGTAGAGACAGGAAGATGGGTCACTTAAAAGTAGGGGGAAAAGAAGAAGCTACAGTCGAAAAGATTTTTACCACTGACTTCAGTAAAAGCAGAAGTGGCCTACCCATTAGGTTTTGCCAGGCTGAGAGTGGTGGATTTGAATCCTTTATGAAAAGTGACAGTGTCACGGTCAGAGTAACTTCTGCTGCCTTACATGTACCGTGTTCATAATGCTCCTTTTCTGTTCACTGTCCTTCAGAGCTGTTCTGGGGGAAAAAACCAAAGCTGGCTCTAATGAATTTTTCTTGAAATATTACATTCTCCTTCTCACATACTAAAGGTTTGTTAACTTAAAGGAAGGACAGGCAATTTAAGCCTATTTTTCAAAGAGGTTGAAGCCAGGCAATCATAATAGCAGTTTGAGTTAAAATTCCATTATTCTGAAATAGTCAAAGTTCAGACTTCATTAGTTGCCCTAGACATAAAATGAACCATTCCTATCTTGAGAGATAAATGTATCATTTATTACCAAAGTCGCATAATTGCTTTAATTATTCACAGCTTTTCCCTGGATTGATTTGTCTATGGCTTTTACATTCAGAATGATAAAGTGGCGTGCAATATAAATTTCCTCCATTTGTGGTAAATTTAGCCTTAAAAACATTAATTATTTCCCCTAACCCAGAGTAGTATTTTTCTCTTTCTGTTAATTGCAAATCTAACTCCTGAGATGTCAAGACCATAGAGATCCATGTTAACAGAAGTATAGATTTTCACATTTTACTTTGAATTATTGCCTAGTATTAAAAGATACTTAATGGAAGATTGTCTGACATTAAATTAGCTTTTGCATTTGCTGCCTCCAAAGAATAATGCTAAGATAGCTTGACAGCCATGGTACATTTAGACTGGAAAACAATTGGGTTTTTTTATTTTTGTTTTTGTTTTTGTTTTTTTTAAAGATGTGTGATTTCTCGGTGCTTGTGCATCCCAGTCAGTATTGGAGTTTCATTTCAACTATCTTATGCTCAACATCTCTTCTTTGAACTATCATGGATGGATTTTTGTCATTTATCTAGATGCCATTATGTGAAGCAGCACCAGAGACCTTCAGGTTTCAGTAGGATAGAAATAGTAATGACTTTGTTTTAATGTTTACTAGGATACACTTGTGTATTTTGCATGTACGACATGCATGATATTTGTAATGTGAGAAAATATTGCCCCATCCTGTAGTCATATCTGTATGGCTGGGGGCCCTGTGCCTATCCAGGGTGCCACTGACAGAACTAACTTAAACAACAACAAATAGTTGAGTAGCACCTTAAAAACTAACAAAACACATAGATGGTATCATGAGCTTGTGTGAGCAAAATCCACTTCTTCAGATGACCAGACTTCTACTGGGCAAAGCTGACCAGGCAGTGAATTTGATTGTATAATTGGAGTCCACATCATAAATGTGTCAATTCAGGGAAGATTTTTGCTTTCCCACAGAGCAAAACTGTTGGGTCAATTCTTAAAGCCTTTATCGCGTTAGTAATTTCATGTATGGTTATTTGAGGAATCTATCTATGTACAATTTATTAATTTGATGTTAGGGACTCTCCTTTTCTATCTGTTTCAGTCTGCAAACTCCACCTTGGGGCTTGCTTGCCTTTTCTGCAGTCCTTTTACCTCCAAGTTGGACTGTGAGATTCCAAAGGGTGGCGACACAGAATTACACTGGAGACTTAAACCACTAAACCTTGATGGTCCTCTGTACACAAGGAAGCCCCGTTGGACAAAGAGATAGTTACTATCCAACAGAAACAGTCTGCTCAGGAGGGCTGTATGATGAGGTGTAGTCACAGAAGTCCTTTTGGGATTGTTCCCCAATGTACTGATCACACCACTGAAACCTGCCTTCTTGCTCTCTGGGGCTCCCCACTGTCCTGCTGGGCCAGATCTTCTGTTTTTCCCAGACAAGGCATGGAGTTGGGGGTAACAGCCCTCCCAAAGAGCAATGAAGACACCGAACCACTTCAGCTCTGGGAGGATGCAGTTCTAGGGCAAAGCACCCAGGAAAACAACCCTCAGAAGGGATCAACCCTCCCTGCCCTCATCCATCTTTGTGTAAGAATTTTACATGGGGGAAGCTCATGAGGATGTTCATTCTCTTTAACAATGAAAGAGAGAGATGCACATGGGTTGTTACCCCCAGGTAACAATTTATACTGGGGCTGATTAAAAAATAAAATCTTTGTATTAAGGACAAACAGTGGGATTTAAGTGGTTGTAAGTGAAAACAGATTAATGTGAGTTACTACATTAAAATGAAAAGAAAATCATAGTTCTAATTCATTAAAACATGTATTGCAAGCAGATTATTCTTACCTTAAAGAGCTGTTCCTATTTCAGGCACAGTCTTTAAGCCCTCTTTGAAGTGAATCAGGCCAGCCAAAGACAAAGGACTGATAGCTTCCCATTGCTTGAATAGACTTTCTCCCAGGGCAGGAACCTTTTGTTCTACATCCCTGCTTCCATGGAAAAGTACCAGGATCAAAATGGAATCCCAGTACCAGGTGGTATGGTCACATGTCTTGCTAGTCTAATCATCTTTGGACTTATAGGACAAACAAGGCTATTTACAAGTTAAGTTGATCACGAAGTCATTAAGGCTTACAGAACACCAATAATGGCTCTCATTAGCATTTTTAAAACTATAAACAGTCTCATACATCCATATTTCCAACTTTACATACAAGAATAATACATGCACAAAAACAGGACATACAGATCCAGCAGACTGTAAAATTATAACTGATAGGTTACATAAGGTATTTTATCTAAAGCATCTTGGAGTTATGCATATTTATTTTCATGAGCCAATTTTCATAATGCATTGGGGGAACTGTCACAGGCTGATAACTAAGAAATAGACCACATTATGAAGGACTTTGATCACCTGCTGAGGTGATCCGAGGTCACTTGGCAAAGGTGACTGGAGGTTATAATAGAGAGGGTCTTTCACTGGCCATTTCAGAGAGAGATGAATTAAGACCAGACAGATGTCAGGTTTCAGAGAAGAAGCCATGGGCTCCGGTGGCTGACAAACTTGCTGGACCTCAGTGCAAGGTTGAGGGGAATTGGCTCCATGCTCTTGGAAGGGGTGGGACCTCATGTGGAAGGGGTATGTCTGAAGACAGCCAGCCCTCTGCACTGTCTGGAGTGTGCTGTGCTGCCCCTTGCCCCAGCCAGGCCTGAACTACCTGGAACATGCCATGCAGTGCTCCAGTGGTAATTTGAAGGGCCCAGAACTCCGGCAGCCACTGCTGCTGGGGCAATGGGCCTGCATGTGCAGGATGGCAGAGAAAGAGGAAGGATCCTGGATTGCTAAGAAAATTCGGAGTCCAATCCCAATAGAGAGTCTAGACTGGTGAGGAAACTGAGATGGGGAAGTCGTATAATGTTTTATTGTTTTGTCTGGAAATGTACATTTCTTGTGCTGTCTCAAGACTGATTGATTTGGGAAATTTTTGGGAAGTCTGTGTTATATACTTCATCTATCATGTGTCCTAGAGAAGTAAACGATAAGTCATAGTGCCCACAAGGTGCCACTCAGGGGAAGGTTGTGCTAAGGGAGGTGGGGCGGGGAACAGGGAGTCAGTACTCATCCTGGGATAACTAGATGGTCAAGACACATTTCTGTGAACGGTAACAGAGATCCAGTGCCCAGGGAGCTTTCCAGATAGATTAAGGGAGGAGACAGTGCTGGAGGATACCCAGACCAAGGGAACCGTATGACCATATGTATCCACCATGTAGAACCTAAGCCCAGCAGCAGCATGCTGAGTGTCCAACAGCTTTGAAACTATTGATATCAGCTCTTAATTTGAGAAAAGATTGGTGCTTGAGGCCCTTCACGTGAATTGTTGCTGTATGATTTTTGCATAAATGATGAGTGTTTATTCTGCTGTGGATAAACATAGCGAGAGGTAAAATATAGTGAGAGGTAAATATATTTTTTGGTATATTTTAAGGCTTCTCATTTACTACAATAGTTTTATTAAGCAGGTTTGAGGAAGACAGCAGCTTAATTCAATTTCTGTAAAGAATTAGATTGCAGAAACTAGTACACAAAGTTGTCCAGGAGACTCATTATCATTTTTGTTGTTAGAAAATATGATTACCAAATGGTGTATTTGTTTCAGGATGCTTTGGGGTTTTGTATGATAGATATTTGAAATGATGTAGGAACAAAGAACACGATGGAACTAATTGTCATAAAAATGTGATGTGCAACATAAGTAAAAATAAGATGGCAATGGAAAAAGCCTATTAATACATTGCCTATATATATATATATATATATATATATATATATATATATATATATATATGTACAGTAGACTTCCGATAATCCAGAACCTATGGGATTTAGGTGGTGCCGGTTTATCAGATATGCCAGACTATCAGGAGGTACTATAAACTGGTTATATATATACTGTATATAAAGTGTTCTTAACCCTTTTTATTGTACATACAGTATACAGTATACTGTAATGTTTTAGTTTTTTTAAGCCTTTTTTACCCTTTTTGCTCAGTTCAGCTGCTGCCACTGTTACCTTGTGACTCATTTTTTGCCAAAGCTCACTCACTAGGCTCTTGCCATTTTGATGCTGGACTATCAGGAGTGCCAGACTATTGGATGCCGGACTATTGGAATTTTACTGTATTCCTATACACACAGGGCTCGACAAATCTGGCAATCTACTTGCCTGTGGCAAGTAGATTTTAGCCTGGTGTGGCCGCACAGCGTGGTCTGCGCATGCACAGCGTGTGCTTCCACATGGCTGGCAAGCGGGGCTCGCCGCCACTTGGCGAGCCCTCTGTGTGTGTGTGTGTGTGTGTGTGTGTGTATAAATGTGTAAATAAATAAATGGCTGTATACATATATAAATAGAGAGAGAGACCCTCAGCTTGTATGACTTATCACTCTATTACGCAAAAAAGCGATGTCACTTTATCCCTGTAAGTATCCATGGACATAAATTTTGAACTGGGAAAGTGTGTCTGAGTGTGTGTATCTGTTTTTGCAATTATTAGAGCATGACATTAGAATCCAGAGGTATGTTACTGACCCTCTGTGACATGCTGTGTGGTCTTGGGCAAGTTATTTTACCTGTCTTCAATCCAGATTGAGTGTGCATCTATTTAACATGTGCATATCCATATCTAATGTTTCACACACAAATTACATTACAAGAGTGTTCATATTGCACAGTCAAACACTCAAAAGTTAAAAAATGCCAGAATTAAGAGTGCCCATGTCCCAATTCCTGCCTGCTTCTTGCTCCAGTCTTCCTCTTCATAATCCCCTGGCTCTTCTCTCCTTGCATTCTCCTTCCCACTGCCTAGAAGCCAGTAGGAGGACACAGAGCATCCTGGGAACAGCGGTTGCAGAAAAAGGTCTGTTCAGTCGCCACAGACTAGGTTGGAGCATGCTCAGAGCAGGTGGAATCTTTGGAGAACTTAGCTGCCCGATTCCACCAAATTGTGTGAGCTGAGACTTTTTTCAGAGGCTCAGCACTTCGGTTTAGGCTAATTTTCCACAAGGATCACAAATGACACATCTCTGACAGCTGGCAAATTCCACATCCTTGTTTCAAAGCATCGGCACAGTGTAGGGTAAGCACTGTCTGCAGTCTGTACCATTGAGTCCACTTGCATATCCTAACACCATGCCCTAGTCTTGATCCTCCTGATTCCAGTTAGGAGAAGCCTCCTACATCCCAAACACCTTATCCCCACCCCTTGCCACAGAGCCTGCATCCCTTACCCCCCTTCTAATCTCCTACCCCAATCATGATCTCCCTCCCGCCCTCTAACCTCTGAGTCCCTTCCTGAAACACACTGCTACACCCCAAACCTCTCATCCCCAGTCCCGCAACAGAACCCACACCCCAAGCTCAAGCCCGCATCCTGACCCCACTCCCAAGTACTCTGCCCCAGCCCCGATCCCTCCCCTCTCCCACGCTTCTAACCCCTCCATCTCAGCCTAGAGCAGCCTTCTGCACCACAATCACCTGCCCACCCCCAGAACCTGCACCTCCAGCTGGAGCCCTCATCTCTACTCCCTGCACCTCAACCCTCTGCCCAGCCCAGTAAAAATGAGCAAGTTAGTAAAAGTGGAAAGAGTGAGCAACAGAGGGAAAGGCAGATGGAGTGAGCAAGGAACAGGGCCTTGGGGAAGGGGCCAGGGAAGGTTGGGGACCTCAGAGGAGAGACTGGGCAGAGGATAGGGCAAGGGTGTTTACTTTTGTGGGAGTAGAAATTTGGCAATCTTAGCACAGTAAAGTCTTTCTTAAATATTATAACTGTTTAACTTAGGCCAACCATTTTTTACCCCCTAAGGGTGTGGGGAGCCATGTAGATTAGGCTGATCAGCAGAGGGAAATGAAGCTGCGATTTAAATAATCGCGGCTTCATTTAAATTTAAATGGCTGCTGCACTGAGCCGACAAACAGCTGATCAACTGTTTGTCCACTCAGCTAGTCTGGACGCTCCCGTGCCGACCTGAAAGCCCTTTATTGACCTTCCCGTTATGCCTTATAGGATGAGGTTTACCGGGGAGGTCGATAAAGGGCTTTCATGTCGACAGGGGAGCGTCCAGACTGCCCCGATCTGCTGACAAACAGTTGATCGGCAGAGTGGGGCAGCCATTTAAATTTAAATGGAGCTGCGATTATTTAAATCACGGCTTCATTTCCCTTTGCCAAACAAACAAATCTATATGGCTCCGTCGAGGGAGCCATTGAGTCTAGATGTACCCTTAATGTCTTTCTGAGAAATAACTGAGCTATTTTTGCTGATATTCTCCCAAAGATTTAGCCTGAGGCTAAACCTGACATGAAAAATTACAGCTCAAATAGTTAAAGATTGGCAAAGTTATAATCAACTTAAAACTGAGTATCATGATGGGAAGCGTTAGGGAACCTAAACAATAGGCAGTGATAGATGTGTCACTAGTGAGTGTGTTGGGGTATTTGAATATATACATGTATGTGTCTGAATCTATGCAAATATTTCAATATTTCATTTATCCACTATATATATATCTGAGAGTTAGTTTTTCTGTCCATCTGTCCGTCTCTCTCTCTGTTCAAGAACAATAAGAGCTAGGACCACCAAATTTGGAATACAGTTTCCTCTTATCATAACTTAAACCAAGGTCAGGGTTTGGTAGCACCAGGAAAGTGGGATGTGTCTGGAATGGGATTGCTTCTGATAAAGTCTATGCAGAAAGCAACAGAATCACCAAGCAGTTGAAAGGGGCTAGTTGGTGGTGTCTCTCCCTTTAGGACTGCCACAGCCCCCAGCCTTTTGAAAGGGCATGGGGGAGTTAAAGCTCCCCTTCCCCAGTTCATACAGGAACATTACTGGCTATTCCCCTCTCTCCCGGTATGTCTACACTGCCACCCTAGTTCGAACTAGGGTGGCTAATGTAGGCATTCGAAGTTGCAAATGAAGCCCAGGATTTAAATATCCCGGACTTCATTTGCATCTTGCCGGGCGCCGCCATTTTTAAATCCCCCTTAGTGCGGACTCCGTGCCTACGGCTACACGCGGCACGGAGTAGGTAGTTTGAATTAGGCTCATTAGGCTCTCTAATTCATTAGGCCCGCTCATTAGGCTCTCTAATTCGAACTACCTACTCCGTGCCTGATGAAGGAGAAGGGCACAATGTGCTATATTCCTCACTCTTGCTGGGAGTACAGGTGGCAGACGAACCTGGACCTGCTGGACCTGGGAGACATACACCCCTCCCCCAGTAGTGCCTGCTGAAGCTGCAATGGCCATAGAGAGGTGCTTCTCACCTGGTCCCAAGCTGCTGTGGTGAGAGAAGGCTGGGGTAGTCCTCTTTGCCTGGGGCAGCCTGCAGACTGAGCCTCTCATCCCCAGTCCCACCCCAGAGCAATGATTTAAATGAAACATGTACATGTTCATTTTATTTCCCCAAATTCAAAATATTAATTGAGTTAAGGATCCAAGCAACAGCGGGTAAATGTTCCAGCAATACTATATTGTACTTCACTTGCATAACACTTTAGAATCTCAGAGAATTTTACAAACATATCAACTCCCCTGACAGTTAGATAAGTATTTAGATAATGCTGTTATGGAGTATAGAAACCCTGTCTCTTATTTCCTGATCTGGTGCTGGTGCTAACCACAGGGTTATCCTTTCTCTCTTTAATGGTGCTATTATTAATAAAATATTCTGTAACTGTTTGTAGTAGAGGTTGTCAGGGATCATTGAGCCAAGCAGAGTTAAGGTAAATGGTTCATTAGCTGCAGAAAGTGATTGTTTGGAGAAAATTTTCTTTTAATCTCAGATATATATGGCTTCCTAGATTCATTAAAACAGCCTATAAGGAGCTTAGGGTATGTCTACACTACCACCCTAGTTCGTTCCACGAGGCGTAAAGATAGTGCGGAATGGCTTGCTAGTTTGAACTATCTAGCCCGTGCCACGTGTAGCCGCGCGGCACGGGGTTCGAACAAGCCGGCATTTAAAAATGGCGCCGGCCGGCTTATGCAAATGAAGCCCGGGAAATTCAAATCCCGGGCTTCATTTGCAAGTGCGGTATGCCTACATTACCACCCTAGTTCGAACTAGGGTGGTAGTGTAGACATACCCTGAGGTATTATGGGAATGTATACAGTATTAAAAACATAATATTTTTTGTAATATATACTCTTAAAGTCTCTTGGTCTTTTTTGTCTACTATGACAAGAGAATAGTAATAGAGATGTAGCCATGTTAGTCTTGTCTAGCTAAAACAAAAGACAGGACTATGCAGCATTTTAAAGACTAACAAGATTGTTTATTAGGTGATGAGCTTTCCTGGGCCAGACTCACTTCCTCAGATCAAATTGTGGAAGAAAATTGGCACAACCATATATACCAAAGGGATACAAAAAAACCCAAAACACATAAAATAGACAAATCAGATTTTAGAACAGAGGAGGGATGAGGGGGAGAGGTTAATGTCTATGAGGTAATGATATTAGAGATAACTGGGGAAGCTATCTTTGTAATGGGTGAGATAATTAGCATCTTTGTTAAGCCCTATTCGTAAAGTGTAAAATTTAAGCATGAATGACAGTTCAGAGGCTTCTCTTTGAAGTCTTATGTTAAAGTCTCTTTGAAGCAGGGTGCAGATAGTAAGGTCGTTGAGACAATGCCCAGGCTGGTTGAAATGGCAAGAAACTTTTTTCTTTGTGAAACTGTCTGATGTCTGTTTTGTGGGCATTGATTCTTTGGCAAAGTGTCTGAGAAGTTTGTCCAATATACATAGCAGACAGACACTGTTGGCACATGATGACATAAATAATATTTCTGGATGAGCAGGAATATGTGTTCTTGATCTTATAACTGAAATGGTTAGATCCAGTGATGGTGTCAGCAGAATAAATATGTGGACAAAGCTGGCAAAAAGGGAAAGTTCCAGGGTTGGTATTAGTGTAGTATGTCCTGTGGTTGTTGGTAAGAATCATCCTGAGGTTAGGTGGTTGTCTATAGGAGACTATGGGTGTGTCCAGACTCCATGCCTCCGTCGACGGAGGCATGTAGATTAGCCAGATCGGAAGAGGGAAATGAAGCCGCGATTAAAATAATCGCGGCTTCATTTAAATTTAAATGGCTGCCCCGATCTGCCGATCAGCTGTTTGTCGGCAGATCGGGAGAGTCTGGACGCGATGCCCCGACAAAGAAGCCTTTCTTCATCGACACAGGTAAGCCTCGTGAAACCAGGTTTACCTGTGTCGATGAAGAAAGGCTTCTTTGTCGGGGCATCGCGTCCAGACTCTCCCGATCTGCCGACAAACAGCTGATCGGCAGATCGGGGCAGCCATTTAAATTTAAATGAAGCCGCGATTATTTTAATCGCGGCTTCATTTCCCTCTTCCGATCTGGCTAATCTACATGCCTCCGTCGACGGAGGCATGGAGTCTGGACACAGCCTATGGGTCTGTCTCCCAGAGCCTCTTGGAGTATATTATCCTGTTCTAGTATAGGTTGTAGTTTATTGATAATGTGTTGGACGGGTTTAAGTTAGGGGCTGTAGGTGATGACAAGTGGTGTTCTACTGTTGGTTGTCTTGGGTCTGTCTTGAAGTAGATGGTTTCTGGGTATTTATCTGGCTATTTCAATTTGTTTTTTTATTTCTCTGGGTGGGTAATTGAGATTTATAAATCCTGAAGTTTCTGGTCTCTGTCAGTGGCATTAGAGCAGATGTGGTTGTATCGAAGGGCTTGGCTATAGACGATGGATCGTATGGTGTGTTCTGGATGGGAGCTGGAGGCATTGGGTTTTCTGTAGAGTGGTATCTAATTTACCATTGGTGCTTTGTATTGTGGTGTCCAGGAAATGGATCTCTCATGTAGAATGGTCCAGGCTGAGATTGATGGTGGGGTGTAGGTTGTTAAAGTCTCTGTGGAATGCATCCAGTGTTTCTTGGCCATGGGTCCAGATCATAAAGATGTCATCGATGTAGTGTAAGTAGAGGAGGGATAAAAGGGGACCAGATCTGAGGAAACGTTGTTCTAAGAGCAAATCAGTAAGTTACATTTAGCTGGGGGAGATAGATGAAAGCTTTTGCTTTAAGGAATTTTATTGTCTTATAAAGCATAGTTATGAACTGAAATGTGACGATATAAAAAGTTGACCTTCTTAGCCACAAGTTCTGCTCTCTGCATTTTTGTTCTAAGTTGCATCTGTTTATTTCAATAATAAAATAAGTGTTTACTGAATTTTACACCTGTTCGTAGGCACAACACAGCAATGGAGGAGTGAATTGGGCCCTGTTTGGTCTTAGACATTATTAATAAAATTAAGTTCCAGTTGCAGGGCCAAATTCAGACAGTGTAGTTGCACATGTGTATTTGAATGTGGAATTCAAAGGCTGTTGAAACAGGTATAACAGCATAGAATTTGGTGGATTGAAACACTTTTTACGGATGTTCTTATGTGAGCAAAAAAGAACCTAACTTGACAGTCAGAACTCAGAGCAACAGTTAAGAAAAAAAAATCTTTTTACATGTGGAACTATTTAAATTTGACCTGGAAATCATTGAGATACACCAAAAGAAAAAGTGTGGAATCCCCCAAAAGATACTTTTTTTGAGGAAGAAGTGCACTTGAGCTTCAGTGGGTTTTGGACAATGTTCTTAAACACATCCTTGCTGTCAACAAAGCCACAGAGGAATGGGCATGATAATGTTAAAAGGAACAATATAGTTGCTAATGTAAGTTGATACTTTCTCTACAAGTGAGAAAATATGAATTAAAATGTCTACTTTTTTCAAATGTATTAATGTAAAGTTTCCAACTTATTTTAAAATTTCCTGCTTGTATGCTAATATGCATCTTATCCCGTTTGTTCATTAAAATAAAGGCTGAGTTAAATTGAACTGTTTTATTCAACCCGAGGAAAGAAGTAATTCATTTTCCTTGCTATCTTGTGCCCTACACAAGATATTCAGAGGTCTTGTTAAGATTTTGTTAGTTAGGTTCATTATGGGGAAATTTAAAAAACACAGGCAACAAGAGTGAATATATGATCAACATGGTGCAATATCTTATACACCTAAATTCCATTACTTGGTAACAGTAAAATCCCTTTAGAGTTAAGCCAAATGAGTTAATTGATATAGAGCATTGGCCATCTTCTGACACTGTTGGTGAGTGTGAATAGAGCCATATTTGGAGCCAAATTATATTTTCATATGTGAATGCAAGGCAAGATTCCTGTTGGTGCCTTTCTTGCCTCTGGTATAGCATTTATAAATATGACTTCTTAATATACTAATGATGCATGTATAAGGGTACAGGTTGCTCTTCCTAGATACATCCATGGATGAATTCTGAGTATGCAGCCCTCCTTCTAAAGGAAGTGTTCCTCTGCTCACTCTGTGGCACCTTACAAGCCTTCCTCAAGATCCTGAGGAAGATATTATGGGTCTGGAGTTGAAGAAGGGTAAGGAGAGGGAGTCAAGGCTGAGGGGAGGAATCATGAGGTTGGAGGGACATATGCTCCTCCAGTGGGCTGCATGGAAACTCCCAAGAAAAGACAGTACACCTGAGTCATGACATGCCAAAGAAGATAATACTAAGTTCGGTCCAACCCGAAGGTCTCAGAGTCACCAGAAGCACAGGTCTGTTGGAGCAACATTGCCAAGGAACAGAGAGAATCTGTGGAGGGGAGGGCAGGATATAGGGTTACATGTGGATGATTTGAGTCTTTCAAAGAGTTCTAATTGTTCAAGGGAATCTTCCTGGTTTGGGGGTTGCAGGGAATGACCCAGGCTGGAGTAACAAATACAATTAACATTATTTTCCGCATCATACTACAGTATAGAAATCGGGTTCACATTCATTATGAGGTACTGAAAGGAGAGAAATCCCAAGTTTTACCTTTGAACCCCCCCATAGGAGGTAATAAAAAACCCTGCTCTTTCATATCTGATTTCAGTAGGCCAGAAAGAGCAGGAAATTTGTTTACTTTTATGAACTAGAATCTGGGAAATTGTTTCATTCCTTGTGGGCCTTGTGATTGCAGGAAAAGTGCAAAACTGAAATTTGATATTTCTGTTATAGGTCACCTAAAGGTCATCTGTCTTACAATTTATGAAACATACATTGTTTTCTACTGTAACGTCTTCATGTTGGGTATGAGACCTCCAATTTGGAGAAATGAGGGTAAAGGTGACTAGTTCTATTGAATGAGGTTTAGCAACAAATTGAAGCAAGAATGTTAGCTCAGTAGCAGTGATGACAGCAATCATTAACCAATGGATAGAGACATCCTCCAATATTAAATGTTATGCAAATATAAAGGCTATGCATACAATTGTATACAAAAAATGCCTCAGCTTAAATGTTGTGCTGTGAAAATAATTAATCAATCATTAAGACATTGAGACGTTAGCTATGTGTATGAAAGGATTATTAATAGGCAGTAAGTTTTTAAAAGCATTTTTTCACACAATGCATATAGTCAACCTGTGGAACTCCTTGCCAGAGGATGTTGAGAAGGCCCAGACTATAATATAGTTCTAAAAAGGATGAGTTCATGGAGGATCGATCCATCAAGGGCTATTAGCCAAAATGGGTAGGGATGGTGTCCCTAGACTCTGTTTATCAGAGATTGGGAATGGGTGACAGGAGAGGGATCATTTTTGATTGCCTGTTCTGTTCATTCCCTTTGGGGCACCTGGCCACTCTCAGAACACAGGATACTGGGCTACATGGGCCTTTCTGACCCAGTATGCTTGTTACGTTCTTATAGAATAAAGTTTGTGTGTGTAAACATACACAGTAGCCTTTTGGAAAGATTTTGGAAATTAGGGCCAAACTCTGCTTTCACCCACAAACCCCCAGAAACTGTAAAGTAACTAGGATAGCTTTTATGCTATTGCATGGACATTAATTTCAGCAAAGATGCCTCCTAGTTTCCTCTCTGTAATTAGCTGTGAGCTGGGCTTATGATGTGTGTTTGGTGCCTCTTATTAGTAATAGCTATCAGTCGTGGAGATTCTCGAAGTTATACCAATATTTTTGCTGCTACATCTCCACCCATGACAAGTAATAGATACTGACATTCCATGACCCAGGTGACATAGATAAATCAGCACATAAGAGTCTCCTGTGTTTTGTGTCTGTAGTAAGAACCTTAAAATCAATATGTCCTCTCATCGATTGCTGGCAGGTGCACATCTTTGAGTGAAGGAGTGGGAGCCAGAAGTAGTAATGGGTTGATTTTGCATTGTTGGACTATGCAACGATGAGCAAAGATTAGGATGTGGTTGGGAAGAAATCTCTGGAGATTTAGAGGTTGTTTTGGGAAGCTGCCATAAACTGACAGTTAATTGATAACTTGGTACAGTAACTCTGCATTGTAATTGGCTGCAGGCAGAGGACTTATTTTCATCTGGAATTAAGAGATAACAGCACACAAACTTTCATGAAAGGATAATAGATTTGATCCAAAACAATTCTCATTACTAGGAAAGTTGAGTCAGATAAAGATATTAGGTATACAAATAGTTAGCTTAGAAAACAATTGAACATTTAAATGGTGTTCTAAAGAGAGAAATAAGAGAAAGCTTGCTAAACCACCTTTCTGGCACCTATTTATTTCCACAATGGAACTTGGACTAAAGTAATCAGGTTTGCCTTAATTATCTGGTTTGATTTTAGTCATTTAAGCAGCATCTTCAATTCTAAATAGCACATCAGAAGAATTACTCATTGATACATTTGGGCCATGTTTGTGTAATATAAGGAAAACAGTCAGCCAGTTTCTTCCCTGCTATAGTTAAGTGCAACTTCCAGTCAGTTCAATAGGAGTTGCTCCCCTTCTGGTATAGCTGAATTTGACCTACTCCTAGCCTATGTTTCTTAATTTCTCATAAGCATGCATAAGAATTTAGAGGTATTATTTTTTGTCAAGGAAGCAATTACAACTGAAAGGAAAACATCCGAGAAAGTAACTCGGACACCTTAGATACAGAATTCAACATGTTTCCTCATTCACTCCAAAATGCATCTGGATGCAACATTTAATACAAATCAAATGCAATCCAGATTCACTCCAGGTTTGTTCCAGTTTAAACCCCAGTACAGGCAGTCCCCGGGTTACATGGATCCGACTTACATCGGATCCCTACTTACAAATGGGGTGAGGCAACCCCGCACTAGCTGCTTCCCCCCAGCAGACCAGGGAGACGCGAAGCTAGCGCCCCCCCCCCCCCCCCAGCAGACTAGGGAGACGCGGAGCGGCTTTTCTCAGCAGACACCTCAGCTTGAGAATAAAGGACTGAGGGAAGTGAGGTGTGGGAGAATAAAACTGAGCTCTGGAGAAATGTTTGGCTAGAGTTTCCCCTACAATATGTACCAGTTCCGACTTACATACAAAATCAACTTAAGAACAAACCTACAGTCCCTATCTTGTACGTAACCCGGGGACTGCCTGTAGAGGTCTTCTGCAACAAATAATGGCACTAAAAAGTGACTGCAGTTTTGCTGGGATAGAGAGGGCTAAAAGGACAGCAATGATAAAAAATCAGGAAGTAGCTGGCTCAGGAGTGGGATGTAGCCAGTGTGACTAGCAAGTGTGTTGATTCTGTGCTTCCCTCAGTGGACACTCTCATAAAGCTAGTGTGGAGATTAAAACTGGTCCCCTCACTTAGCAATCTCCAAAGGGAGTGGTGATAATGCTGCCCTCTTGTTTTGTCTATTTGTACCTGCCTTTGACTGGTCTTCTGATTTGTTCCTTAATCTACTGTAAGTTGAGGGCTTTAAGGTGAAAAAAGAAAATATTTCCCACTCATTTCTGCTATGTAAAGGATTTTGGAGTTTCTAAACATTAGGATATTGCATGTGTCTGTACAAGCATGTTAAAAAGAAAAATGTCAGAAATACCTTAGATGCTTCCAAGTGTGATTCTCTTCAAATAATTCCAGTCAGGTGCTTTTAAGTTGGTCCAAATCACTAATATAATTTAGTAGCTGTTGTTTGTTTGTTTATTTAGCATGTGCCTAGCCATCGAGCCAAGCAATGGAATCTTCAATAGCGTGATGCAGTTTTTCCACACCACCGCTGAAAGTGGGCATTCATTGACAGAATGCTTCTGTGTTATGCCACAGCTACACAAGACTGTCACAAAGGCCCCAGTGGTATTGGTTGGCTGCTCAGAAACCTTGCCCAGTCTGGAATATGTTCTACAAGGGCCACTGATGATGCGACTGGTCATAAACAGATTGTGGAATCAGTGACAAGGAATTGTAACCGATATTCATTGCTGTTGCCTGGGTGTTTCTGCCCTAACATCCTGGCATAGCAGATGAGTCCATTATGGGTGGCATGAAGACAACATGTAGCTGGGCAGCAACAGATTTGGGTTGGCACATACTGGAAAAAAGTAATTTGTCAGTAGCAACCAGTTGTCTGATAGAAAGAGGATCAATGTAGTTCAGAACTTGTAGCCATAGGAGTGGAGTTGGATGCAGAGTGCTGGAGAAGATGCACGTGGTGGCATGTAGCTATGTATCCACGTGGTGGCATGTAGCTATGCATCCAGTTTGGTGGGTGACAATTGACTCTATATTGGTACACAGTCCTCCACCGCCGCATAAGAGCTGGGAAGAGCTGATGCTCACAGGGTTGGGTGTGAGCACCCTGTGGTGAACCTGTCGGTTTGCTAAGAAGTTTGTTGCACATCTTAGCTTTAGATTCTGTTTTCCGCAGATGAGCATAACTCAGTGTGCTAATAAGAACTCAGTAGCTAATAACACGCTTCAAGAGACTATGTTCCTTTGTGCACTAAAGAAGCTTATTGGAATGGATAAATCAGAGATTTCACAAGAGATCTTCCTAACTGATGTTAGTCAGCCAGATGTCCACTTATCATGGGTGTGGCCAAGTTTCCTGTCATCCCATAAAGTTTGTTTACAGCCACCAGTCCTGGCTCTGTGTTCTGTGCTGTGATTTAGCTTTAATTTACTCCTAAATGTCCCATGAGCCCAGTTAGCAGTGGAAGTGATCGTAATGCCACTAGACAATATTGATCTCTCATGGTCCAGCAAATTCTCTATTTGGCACCAATCAGGTTCTGAGGGTGCTGCTCTAGAGCAGTTCAACCTTTCCCCGATTTCAGATGGAGGTGGGGGAAGAATTAGGATTATGTGAATAGTGACTGTTCAAGCTTCCCCTTTGCATTCTGCCCTCAGTTCTGACTAGGCAGGCTGGAAGGGGACATCCACAGGAAAGACAGGGTAATATAATTTCCATTCAGTCCTTTTGCAAAGGATGAAAATTAATGCTAGCTGTGGTGGAAGTTCTATGTGATATGGACTGTTTTCCTAGTGGGAATTGGATAGAGGCTAATAACAGTCCCTCAAAGGTATTGCAGAGGGTAATGCATTTTGATCACTACCAACATGTGGTAGATTTGAACCTAGAAGTGAAATGCTCTATATTCCATAGAATTGAACTTTAAATGACATTTAGCACACATGGAACAACAGCTATTCTAAGAATAACTTCATTAATCTTTACACTTCATAAAGATCACAATATACATTTTTCTTGATTTCCCCTCCCCCACCCTTACATAAATTAATCTTTTGCACAACCAAAATCGCTCTACCTAGTTTCTAAAGGTTAGTGTAACCTTTTAGAATGAGTGGAGGGAGAAATGAAGCTTATTTCACTTAAGGCTCTTTGGTGCTTATTAGGCATTGGCTCAGCAGGGAGCTCCGAGAGACACTTTCTCTGAACTCATAGCTGCACAGTTTAATAGGGCGCAGTGGGCAGTCCACTTTGCAGCCAGCCCACTCCAGCTTGGCCTCTGCCTCTTGCTCCTTCTGGAATGACAAGAGCACTGAAGCAGGAACCAGTCTTTGCACTCTCTAGTTATAGTACACTCCTTTCTTTCTGCTCCCCATCCCAAGGGTTTTGCATCACTGCAGTCCCATATAGAGTTTGTGGTGGTGATTAGGCTTAATGCAAGTTCTCTGGACAACAGTTTGTGGGGCTAAAAAATTGCAGTGTAGACATTTGGGCTCAGGTTGGAGCCTGGGCTCGGAGACCTCATGAGGTAGCCTGAAGCACAGAGTTTAGGCTCTAGCCTGAGCCCAAATGTCTACACTGTTATTTTTGGACCTGCAGCCTGGGCTTTGAGACAACCCTTGAGTGACAACTCCTTGCCACCCCAGTCATTAGGCAGCCCCACAGATGCCTCAGGATTCTACCAGTCTTATCTTTGCCGTGCAGGGTAGTGCTCATTAAACTTCTATTCCTAGCCTCTCCCAAAGTGTCTCCCTGTAATGTCCAGCTCTTGTCATAGCTCTCACAGACATTACCAAATCTTCTGTCTCTAAAGAAACAGCGTGCGCACATGCCTGTTGGTTCAGCAGAGGATGCACACTCACTTCACTCCAACAGCACTGAGATTTAACACAAGGATACATTTATCAACACAGAAGAGAAAGTGATACAAAGTAGAGATATGCAAATGGTTACAAATAAAGCAAAACCATAATTGTTTCCCAGTGACTAAAACTTAACAGGCTACAATATTGCATTATGATAAATTTCTTACCTAAAGAAACCTTTCACCACTCAAAGATACAAACAGTGCTGTCCTCTTTTTGTCTCTTGATCAATAACAAAGGCGTATTCTCTTCTTCTGATAGTCCAGTAAATTGTTGAAATGCATTCTTCTGGCCCCAAACAAAGTTCTTCTCCCCTGCTGTTTGTGCTCTAGGAAGCTGACACCATGCTGCTTTTATAATCCTCTTGATAACTTGCTTTTTCGGTTGCATAAAAATGCAAATGCAGAATCCTTTGTGTTTGGTTTCACAATATTTGATTCTCAACAAGGAATCTAGGAAGACAGATAATTCAACATTCCTTTGCCAGGGGAAGGCTCATAATCCATGCTGCTTTGTTACATTTTTTTAACATATTTTAGTAGCCACGGACAACTTTTCAGATAACACATGGGCACATAACATGCAATGGCCAGGATGACTGCTATGGCATATGTTTTCATTTGAAGCCTTCCACAGAATTCTTTATATATAAATACCCTGAAAGTAATGTTAGCGAGTTGGTCAGGATTTATGCAGTTGCTGTTACATGACAGTGAGCCCTTTCCCAGTGGGCAGTGAGGGGTTCTAAGAGCACACTTCTGTGAAGAAGAGCCTCAGTGTCTCAGAAAATGGTGCAGTTTGCACTACTTTTTTTTCCCTGGCAAGGTTAATTCTCGGCTATTCAGCTTTGGTTTGTTTTTAGAAAAGATCATGTCTCCAGCACGATAGCATATTGTAGAATTCACTGTCAGTTTTTGTACTCCTTCCTATGAAGTAGACCTGGATAATGGAGCCTGAATTGCTATATACTGCTAATTTGCCAGTATTATACTGAGTCAAGATCTCTTACAAAGAGCATTTTCCAGGCAATTTTTTTGTGAAAACCTTTGCCCTGGATTTGTTATCTCAATTCTTTATTGTAGATTCCTTTATTGCTTTCAGAACAGTTATTTAATTTCTTCAGCAGCAGAACACCAAGGTTTCACAAATTAAGGAAATATTGGATAAAACCTTCCTATCATTCACTTTCAAATTACATGGGGATTTTTTCAAAAGCCAGTTGATTGCATTCATATTCTGGCAGTATTGTACAATTAATATTGAATGTATGAATTACATATGAAGCAAAAACACGCCTGCAGTCCTTTTATGGGTGGTAGATATGGCTTTTGTTAACAATGCATGCATTTTTGACAGATCCACTAATCGTGATTTGTAAGGCCAGGAGTAAAGCTGGTTATGCTTGCGATAAACATTGGCATTCAGATTGACATTAAGGGTTATTAGAATCCAACACTCTGAATGCTGCCAGTGCATATTGTTTATATTTGATCTTTGAAGTGCATAGCGAGATGGTGTTACAGCAGTTCTGAAATTATAGCTGTTCTATATTTATGGTCGCACCTGATTAGTCAGCCCACCGGCTTAGCATCTGTCTTTGCATTCAGTTCTGCCTCAGCTTGCAACTAGTTCAGTAAGAGAAATGCTTGAATTTTCATGCGTGGGTACATATGCTTAAAATGAGAACATTTCAAATGTTAGACCATAGCAGTTTGGAAATGATATTTTATTTAAATATTATAAAGCTCAATGAAGAAAGCTGAGTCAATGTAAAGCTATGGCAGAAAATTTAAATACCAAAAAAAAAAAAAAGGTCAGGACATTCAAACTAATGATTCAATAGTAACCATGAGTCTCTCACTTTGTTTTGCATACCAATATGTGCCATTAAGTTTTAATACCTTATTTTATGTATGGCTGATTTACTATGGAAACTGTAGTGTTGAATGTTCTATCTGGCATTTAAATGTTCAGCTATAAAGGTAAGGAAGGATGCGGAGGTTTTGCATTGAATTTCCTTCTCTCAAAAAAAAAATAAATAAAGAGAAAATTCAAGGAATTAAAAATGAGTAAATCAGGAGTCAGAGAAGAGACACTCTTGGGAGGAGACACAAAATACAGAGGTCTCTTATATCCCTGTACACAGAAGAGAGAGTGGAAAGCTCTTCTTACCTCATTCTAGCAGAAAAAAGATGGTGGTGGGAGGGGGGAGAGGAACAGCGGGAAATCTTTTATCTAGCAGAATTTGCAGTTCCTTGCTCTTGCACGTGGTTTCTCTCTCTTTTTCTCTCTGAGAGACAAGAAGGAGGTAGAAGGCTGGGAGAAAAAAAGAAAAAGCATGGCTACACCAACAGGAATGCTGTGAGTTTTGGCATTGGGAGTTCAACTGATGGGATAACACCACCCCCACCCTCATGCTCACTTAAAAACCTGCATATAAGGGTTAAGATAAGAGTGTGAGGGATCATGGGGTCTCAGTTCCCCCACCTCCCTTGCAGGTCCCCAGGCAATCCTCAGACTACAGCCCCCACACAGTAGGTTGCCAAGACTAGCAGGGAGGGGGGCTGGTAGACCCTTGTTTAACGTAGGTGACATCACAAAGCAGCCAATTGGATAAAACATCTGACTCAGACTCAATGTTTAACCCAGGGGGAGTAACAGGAAGTTGTCTGAGCAATTAGGTAAATCCCTAGGTGGCTGCTGCATTGGACCCTGGCCTTCTCCTGAACCCTGTCTTGCTCCTGATTCCTGCCCTTGGCCTTGTTTCAGATCCCTGACTTCTTCTGTCAGCTCTGACCCTTGGCTTGACTCCTGACATGTGGTTCTGACCCTTTGCTTTACTCCTGACTCTGTTTCCATCGCTAACCTCTGGTGCCTGACTCCTGTTGTGACCACTAGGCATGACTGCCTAAGTCCTTGCTTTATAACAGAGGGAGAGCTGGAGGAAGATAACTCTGCCTCCATTCCCTGGTTTGCTCCTGTAGCTGCTCTTCTACTTAGTGGTTGCAGTGAGAGCTTCCTCTCCTGTCTGAATCAACTTTAGATTGTGACTGTATAATACCCAGACTGTTCATTAATATTTCAAATATCTTCTCCATCAGGGAACTGGGGAACATTCATTCTGACTATTTCCCAGCTGAAGAAAATCCTTCATTTGAAGAATAGATATCTCTGTCACTCTGTAGTGCTCCATGCTTTCTGACACTTCTGGGCACGTCTACACAGCAGGGCTAAAACCGAAATAAGCTATGCAATTTGAGCTATGTCAATTGCATAGCTTAAGTCAAAATAGCTTATTTTGGCTTTTGATGCTGCCTATGCAGCAGGAAGTCTGAGAGAGAGAACTCTTCCTCCAGCTTCTCTTACTTCTATGAAATGAGGGTTACAGGAGTCAGAGTAAGAAGTCCTCCAGCTCGACATTATGTTGAAATAACTGCTTGTAATGTAGACATGGCCTATGTTATTTTGGAATAACGTCAGTTATTCTGAAATAATGCTGTTATGTAGACATACCCTTAGAGTTGTCACTAGAGTGCTTGAGTCAGGTAATTCCAGGTTTGAGACTGAAATGCAAAGAAGCAATTTACTGCATATGTACACAAAGATGCAGCCACCACAACCAAAGGAAAGTTCATTCTAGATTTATACCAATCACCATGGCAACATGTATTCTCTGCAAGCAACTGGAATGTTTCTCTCAAGACTTTAATTAGGAGGGAGCCAGCCTCTCTTTCACTTGCACAATAATGAGTTTTATCAAACACTATGAGCATGCGTAATTGTTATCTCTAAAAGTAAATTCATGGTGTTAAATTTACACATCTAGTTTGGTGCACAAATCCAGCGTCTTAGTACACACAGCCTTTCTCACATTATTCTCACCAGTGTGCATGTGTGCTGGAGTTTGGAAATTCAAACTTGCTTCAAAGCTTCTCATATTGTTCAGCATGGTGCTCAAATTGTACAAGCTGTTTGCAAAGGAATCAAAAATTGAGAGAATTGGGTTTTACTGGGAACTTGTTGTTTCAATTGGGTTTTCCAAAAAGTCAGGAAATCCTGCTTCCTCATACAGCAAGCATTCTTTTCTATTAAAATTTCTCTGTGCACCTGGCACTCCTGAGGTCTTCATGGAGTGTTAGACAGTTACTTCCTTTGTCTGCTGCCTTCAAAGGGAGGCTGTCCCATTACTTTTAGAAAAACTTGTCTGGTATTTGGCTGAAGGAATACGGTACAGCCTCTGGCTAACTTGAATCTGGGTCTTGAGAGGCTTTTGTGCCAATGTCCCCTGGGATTTCCCGAACTATGTGCAGGGGATTAGAGGTTCAGTCTGCAGGAAATGCCAGCTCCTCTCCCAGATAACCTTTCCCAGATTCAAGGATTAGAAGGCCTCGCAAGGGCTTCGCCCCCCAAAAAATCATAATGGAAAATCTGTGCAGCTACCTCTGAAAACACCAGGCAAAATGGGCAGAGCAGAAGACATGTGACTGGGTGCAGCTGGTGTTGCCAGTTACTGTGCCGTGCCTTTCGCAGATGACATCATGTAAAGTAGGTGTGCTGGAGGATCTTGTGGAGAAGGGAAGCTGTAGGGAGGGAGGAGGAGTAGTAGACACTCATATGGTTTTGTTGTATTGCAAATCCCTCCTGGGGATGGCACTGACTACATGGCTGCATCACATAGCCATCATTTAGCAAAATGGTAAGATTTTGCAGGACATGAGCCTCAACTTCATATTTGTGCTGGTAGAAGCGACTTCTTTTGATGAAATGCAGGAGCTTCCCCTTGATAAACTGTGATATGAGACACTGTAGTATTTTGCTACATTTAATATGTGTGAGGCAATATTGTTGGCTGGTATGAGTACAGGACTGTGTTCTAATTGTGACTAGCACTGTGATTCCCCAGCAAATTATTTAACTGCTTTGCCTAAATTTACCCTTTTGCATAATGAGTCTAGTATAACATCCAGTGTAGTGGGCACTCTGTAAAGGATTGCACATTACACACAAAGTGAAATTATTTTTACAAAATAATAGCATTCCAGGCTAAAATTCTGCTTTTTCAAAAGAGCATCCATTCAATCTGGACACTATTTCTCATGGAAGTTGTGATTACTATGGGCGGAATGGCCACCAGGGCACCTGTGCTTTTTCCTCTTTCCTCTTCTTGCAAAAGAACTCCCTCTTTACCACCCACACATGCCTTTTTCCAAAATAGCTTTTTCGGAAAAGACGTTCTTCCTTGTAGAAAGAGGTTTACCAATGTAGGAAAAACCCCTCTGTTCTTTTGATTTTCTTTCAAAAGAATGTGATTGCAGTGTGGACCTAATTAAAGTTTTTTTCAGAAAGACAGCTGTTTTTCCGAAAACATTCTGCAGTGTAGATACACCCTGAGTGTCCCACACAAATGAGATACAAAATTGTGGACAACCTTTTGTACCTGACACTTTTGTCTGAAACCTGTGTTCCTCCCATTAAAAAAAAAAAAAGTTAAAACATGGGCTTGAGGTAAGATCTGATAGTTCATCACTCTGAGATAGTATTGTTAGATGGAAATAAAAGTACCACATAGCCAGTCATGCAAAATGAATCTCCACAAAGGCATGCTCATTTTAGAAAATATTGTTTTGAGTAACTGCTTCTTTGTGACAGCTCCCCTCTTTTGGAGTTATTTTTGGGCCTGTTTTCAATCTGCTTTTTCTTGAGCAGTGCAGTAGGATTAATTCCCTTAAATAAATTAGCAGTTTTGGGTAGCATACCTAAAAAACCCTGACTTTCGGTGCTTGTATTCCTGTGTAACTCACATTTCTTTAGAGTGAAGCCACGATAATGCAATGTTCATCTAAATGTCAAATTAAAAATGTATATGAGAGAGTTAAGGATCCTACCCTAGCTAATTATTCACCAGGGGATTCTGAAATTCCATGTTAATGAGTAAAAACATGCAAAGAACCAAATGGCTGAACATCAAAAGCTGATTTTAGTGAATATGCAAGAGATTTAAAACTAGAGAGCCTAGACCAGCCCATGCCCAATGTGCATGGATGAAAAAGGAGTGAATTTAGATGGTTTAAAGCAATACAATACAAGTGAAAAATCTTAAACACCAATGAAAGCAAGGAAGACCTGAGACATCCACAAACCAGGAATCCACATGTGCTGTGTGAAGGACAGATGTAAAACCGATGAAACTGTTTAAATGTAAAGCTGTAATGTGGTATTATCAGAACCTGTAGGGGAAGCTAGCTAGGTAAATCTTTCCAATCCAGATAGGTGAAGATGACACTGGTAACTTTGGGTGCATCTACACTACAGGGCTTAACTTGAAATAAGCTACGCAAATTGAGCTATGTCAATAGCTTACTTCGAAATTGGGAGCATCGACACAGCACTTATTTCAAAAGAGAGCACTCTTCCTCCAACTTCCCTTACTCCTCATAAAATGAGGGTTACAGGAGTCAGAGTAATAAGTCCTCCAGCTTGACAGTATTTTGACATTATTTCGAAATAACTGCCTGCTGTGTAGATGCAGACTAAGTTATTTGAAACAATGCTAGTTATTTTGAAATAATGTTGCTGTGTAGACCTGTCCCCAGGGAAGCTTCCAGAAAAACTGAAATTGGTAACTATTCTCTTAGCACCAGGAATTAGGGACAGCGCTGTCCATTTCTGTCATGTTTGCTGTGTAGGGATTTGCTGAAACCTAAAGTTGCAACTGAGTATTCTGGTAGCAATTATATCAAGGAGCTCACTTATATTTCTGCATTTGGGGAACAGAGCAGTACTGTTTTGTTTTTGTAGTTGGACCTCACTATTCTTATTTATCCCTGTGTCACCTCAAGATGAACTAATGGAATTAATTCTGTATGATGATACATCTTGAGGCCACTGGGAAATTGCTGCTGCTACAGAATGTGTCTGCAATTTATGCCGTAGTTTTCACATTAGCAGCCCACACTGCCAGTGCTCTGGGACCTACACTGGCCGTCTTTGAGTTTTGAATAGGATTCTAGTTGTGCTTTTTTATTGTGGTGTTTTGTTTTAACCTTGAAAGCCCTGACTGGGTTGAACTTAATGAAATGAGAGACTACATCTCTGCTTGTGTCAAGCTGCCACTGATAGAGATGCTTGAGCTGGTGCTGTTTCATGATAAGTAGGAATGGGCAGCTGTGAAGGTGCTTTCTGTGATGACCTCTCTAAAATTTTTAAAACAGAGTGGGAATGTTTATATTCCATAGAGCTTTCGTTTCCCTATAGAGCATTATGGGAGTAAAGTTCATAGTCTGGTTCTCAGTCCATTGTTTGTTGTTATGATGCTTATGATTTTGAAGAGACTGAACTTTGACAGAGGGTGGAGGGGTGAGTGTCCAAACGAAAAACAGTTTTGGTGTTAAGGAGTAGCTTTCCCAATTCTTGCATTTTAAAATACTTGCCAGTCAGTGGTTTCTTTGAGCAAAAATTTATTTTATATGCATTTTTTTTCTACTCCTTTCCCCTTCAATCCACATTTTTTTCCATCTGCTTATCTTGGCTCATCTTTTATTCCATATTTCACTGCCTATTCAATTTCTTTCTCTCTCCTTCCACCTCTCTTACTGCCATTCCATCTCTCCTCCCCCACACTGTGTTCTCTCCTTTCCCTATGATTTCATCATTCTCCCCCCTTCAGTGTCTCTTTCACTCGCTTGATCTGAATTTTTTCTTTTTCCTGACATACCCCTTAATATACAGTCTCTCCATGCTCTCATGCACTCTTTTCTTCTTCTCAGTACACACATCTGCTACCCTTAAATCCAGTGCTACCTTCTCATTAGCTCTTTTATTTTTGCACTTTCTCCTCTTCTTTCCCTCCCACTCATACATCTCCAATACAGTGTCTCTTGCATCCATAAAAAAAGAAAAGAAAATGCTGATTATGCTGTTTGCTGATTATGACCCCTTAGGCTCCAAAACCCACTAAATCTGGTAGCTGCCCTGTGTGTGCATGTAATGTTACATTGAGCAACAAACATGGCTAATAATATTCCAGCACACATTCTGGCTCAGATAGTAAAACATATATATTTGGAGGGAAAGGCAAGTTCTCACAATGCAAGCTTTAATATTTTCTATTATTTTTAGATAATTTGTATCCCCATGGCTACCAACACTACCCTGAAGCATTAAAATCTGGATAAAACAATGAAAGGAAAAAATGTCAAGAAAATGAATGAGGCAGAGTTGTGGAAACTAGAGAATTAAAAACATAATAGAGTTTATTTGACACCATTGGGTTATATTGGATTAGTATAGCTTTCAGTTATTTGCAGACAAAATTTACCAAGGTGCGAGGTTTTCATTTTCCACTTGTAAATACACATAAAAATGCATGAATGTTGTTGTGTCTAAAATATATATCTCATAGATAATGTTTACCCCCTTCAAATGACATTTAAAAGCCTGGCTGCCCATGCAAACATGCATGCTTTGCATACACAAATTAAACAGGATTTTACATCACTAATTGGTTAAATGGCTAAATGTAGTGTTTAACCGATTAACCAATTAAAGGAGGGGCAGGTGTGGGGGGGAGGGGGGAGGCTGCTTCAGCCCAGGTTTGCTGGAGCGGCATCCCTCACAATGGCTGGGCTACAGTTGTCCTTCCATCAAAGACAGGGCCTGCCTCAGCTTTGGAACAGGTGGGTGGGGACTCAGCCAGTAGCCCCACATAAGGCTGGCACCCAGCCTGTGCAGGGCTGCCACCTCATGGAGGAGCTGGTAACCCTGCACTGTGGTTCGGGGGAAATGGAGCAACCCTCCACCCATGGCTGGCTGCAGGCCTGGGGGCTGCTCCTTGGTACTGGGTAACCATTCACATCCTGAATGCAAATGTCTAAAAAACTATTCTATTAATCTTGGCTGCATGCATAGCTTTTTTACCATTTATTCTTAATCTTGTTTCCAAGAGGCACAGGACAGGACGCTTCCTGTAAAGTATTAGATAACTGTTCTGGAGGCCATGCAAGGGCTGCTAGTGTCACACCTCTGTTTCATCTGACAATAAATTGTGATTTGGCTGCTTTTCCTGTGAAAGCCACTGTCCTTTCCCAGGGTGAAATTTGTACATCCTCAGAAATTCTGCAGGGCTGTCTCTGTCTTGCCTAAGGAGTGGTGACAAATGGTATTGAATGACTGGTACACATCCCTCAAGCATTACATTGCTCATGGCCATTATATATCTGATTCTGTGATATGCTGAGCACACTCCTCTCACACTGGGTTCAAAAGGAATTCAGAACCTCACACAAAGGGCTAAGACTCTAGTTATTCGGTCTCATTGGAGGTGAATGAATTATGAGCCCAACAATAAAAATACCAAGAAATCACAGAGTTTGCCATATTGACCACTGCTAGAGATCATATGGCAGTACCTGATTTGGGGGGTAGGGGGTGGGGCGGAGGGAGGCGCTGTAGGCCCCAATTCAGAAAAGCATTGTCAAGCTAAATCCCATTGAATCTGTGGATCTTTAGTATGTTCTTAAAATTAAGCATATGCTTACATGTGGGGGGGGTTTTTCTTTTCTTTTTTCTGATCTGAAGCCTTGGTTGTCAATACCTAATGTTTCAAAGGAAGGGAACATCTCCCAATATGTACCTAGCAAATAGCATGATGCTGTTGTGAGAGGCAGGGTGAATTCTATTATAATCTCTGCAATGAGTTGACGCCCTGAAGCATGAAATAGCAATCAGTTTCTGTGCCACAACTATCAGATATGGTGTGCCTTGCTTATCATCCATTCAATAATACAGTAATAAACAACTTTATTTCAGAATTTGCCATTCAGAAATTGCCTAGCCTGCTGAACTGAAGCAAATTAACACAAAGATCATCCAGCAACAATGTATATATTTCTAAACCTAATTATAAAAGGTTCATTTAAAAGAAGTTTAGAGGTTAGAGCCATAAGGTATAAAGTATACTGTAATGTAATACATGAAATATATTCTAGTTTCATTATGTATTCCCCTCTTCCTCCATAGAAGATTTAAATATGTGACCCTATGCAGAGTTGACAATTTCCTGGAAAACCTAATTTAGGGCAAGGTGATGGTAAATATTTGCTTAAACGGAGATTAAACTAGGAAACTGGGAAAAGTGATTCCCTCAATGTCTAGCAAGCATAGAAGGAATCTTTTCAAACTTTGGATACAGCAATTAAAAACTGAGGCATGGACTCAGTCTATCTACTTTATTAAAGTTGGTCGTCTGCCACAGAATGCTGCATGGCTAAATGGACCAGGACTGGTAATCTGCAATCCTGTGTGTTTCTGAAAGGTTAGTGCCTCAAAACTACAATTCAGCATTATGGTGAATTTCATATACAGGCAGTCCCCGAGGTACGCGGATCCGACTTATGTCGGATCCGCAGTTACGAACGGGGCCATTCCTCTCCCTGGTCTCCAGCAGACCAGGGAGAGGAAGCAAAGCGGCGGAACACGTGGGCAGCGGACAGGGCTGTCTGCTGCCCATGCGCTCCGAGGCTTGGCTCTGCTTTGCTCCCCCCCCCCCCGGTCTGCAGACCAGGGGGATGGGGGGGCAAAGCAGAGCAAAGCCGCGGAGCACGCGGGCAGCGGGACAGCCATGGCGCGTCTGGGCTGTCCCGCTGCCCCCGTGCTCCGTTGCTTTGCTCCAGACATCTGTGGTACAGCAGCTGGGACGCTGCCAGTTGGTCCCGTAGCGCCGCTCTGGGCGCTACTGGACCAACCGGGCAGCACCCCAGCTGTTCTGCCCCAGGCGTCCTGATTCAGCCACTGCTGGTCAGATTCAGCAGCGGCTGAATCAGGACGCCTGGGGCAGAGCAGCTTGGGTGCTGCTGGGTTGGTCCAGTAGCGCCGAGGAGCGGTGGTGCTACTGGACCAACCCAGCAGCACCCCAGCTGCTCTGCCCCAGGCGTCCCCAAGTCAGCCGCTGCTGAAACTGACCAGTGGCTGACTACAGGAAGCCCCTGCCCCGGGCTTCCTGGAATCAGCCGCTGATCAGTTTCAGCAGCAGCTGACTTGGGGATGCCTGGGGTTCTTAAGTTGAATCTGTATGCAAGTCAGAACTGGCGTCCAGATTCAGCCGCTGTTGAAACTGATCAGTTTCAGCAGCGGCTGAATCTGGACGCCAGTTCTGACTTACATACAGATTCAACTTAAGAACAAACCTACAGTCCCTATCTTGTACGTAACCTGGGGACTGCCTGTAATCAAATGTTTTGGGTGTTCGTATAATATTGAAAACTGATGTGTGAGTATAACTTTATTGAAGAAAATACCTAATCAGAATGTATACGGACATTCCAATAATCCATATTATCTACATATATCAGTATTATGCCCACTGCATTGTTGTTTTTGTGTACAACCTCAAATTAATTTATAATGAATACCTTAGGTAATCACAATATGACTATGTAACTAAATCTAAGTGTAATGTGGTGTGCCTTAATGAAACAGTTTTCAGAATTGAAAATGCCTTAAACTGGGACTAACGAATCTTTCCCAGGCTGGTAAAAGCCATGATGTTACTTGAACACCACTTCTGGTAAAACTCCCTCCCTTACACTACAGAATTATACAGATCCTTGGTTGCTAAGCATAAGCTCTATGATGGGATCTAAGGAACAAGCTGTTACCCAGTAAGAAGGGAAGACTGGAGTCCAGGTGAGGATTTGAAGTGCTTGGACTAGGGGAAGGTGATCAGGAATAATCAATATTGATTCACCAAGGGCAAGTCATGCCTCACTAACCTGATTGCCTTCTATGACGATGTTATGGGAAAGGCAGAGGAGGTGATATACCTTGACTCTCTTAGTATACTTGCTAGCAAATGAATGAAGTATGGATTGGATAAATAGACTGTAAGGTGGATAGAAAGCTTGCTAGATCATCAGGCTCAACAGGTAGTGATCAATGATTCAATGTCTGGTTGGTGGTTGGTATCAAGCAGAATGCCCCAAGGATCGGTTCTGGGACCAATTTTGTTCAACATCTTTATTAATGACCTGGATGAGGGGATGGATTGCATCCTCAGCAAGTTCATGGATGACACAAAGCTGGGGGAGAGGTGTATACACTGGAGGATAGATATAGGGTTCAGAGTGACCTAGACAAATTGGAAGATTGAGCCAAAATAAATTTGATGTGGTTTAAGAAGGAGAAGTACAAAAGTCCTTCACTTGGGACAGAAGAATCCCAAGCATTGTTACAAGCTGGGCACAGACTGGCTAAGCAGCAGTTCAACAGAAAAGGACCTGGGGATTACAGTGGAGGAGAGGCTGGATATGAGTCAACAGTATGCCCTTGTAGCCAAGAAGACTAAGAGCATATTGTGGTGCATTAGTAGGAGCATTGCCAACAGATCTGGAGAAGTGATTATTCCCCTTTTATTAGACACTAGTGAAGTCACATATGGACTATTGCATCCAATTCTGGGCCCCCCATTACAGAAAGGATGTGGACACATTGGAGAAAGTCCAGTGAAGGGTAACAAATGATTAGGGGGCTACAGCACATGACTTATAAGGAGAGGCTGACAGATTTGGGTTTATTTAATCTATAGAAGAAAAGAGTGAGGGGGGTTTGATAGCAGCCTTCAACTTCCTGAAGGGGGGAGGGCGGTCCAAAGAGGATGGAGAGAGGTTGTTCTCAGTAGTGACAGATGACCGAATAAGGAGCAATGGTTTCAAGTTGCAGTAGGGGACGTGTAGGTTAGATATTAGAAAATACTATTTCACTAGGAGGGTGGTGAAGCACTGGAATGGATTACCTAGGGTGGTGATGGAATCTACATCCCTAAAGGTTTTTAAGTCCTGGTTTGACAAAGTCCTGGCTGGGATGATTTAGTTGGGATTGTCCTGCTTTTAGCAGGGGGTTGGATTCATGACCTCATAAGGTCTCTTCCAACCCTATGATTCTATGATTTCACCATGTATCAATAACCCAACCACTGAGAGAAAACTATAATACGTTTTTATAGTAATTCCTCAGTTAACACTATAGATATGTTTCAGAAAATGATCGTGTTAAGTGAAAACGTGTTATGCGGGGTCAATTTTCCCACTGAAAATAATGGAAAAGGGGGGGGTTGAGTTACAAGCGGTGATGTCTGTTGGGACCGGGCCATAAGGCTGGGGGAGAAAGAGGACTGAGTTACAGCAGGGAGGGGAGGTGTTTGGCTCTGGGGAACGGGAGAGGAGGAGAGAGGAGGGGGATTGGGTTGGGAGTATGCCCCTGTGATGGGTCTGCCGGGACCTGCACTGCGTCCGGTGAGGGGGAGTCACGGGGGAACGGCGCAGCGAGCGGCAAACCCTCCGCCGCTTTGCAGGGAGGTGGGAGAAGCCCCGCACAGCCGCCGATGATGGGCTGGCTGGGGAAACCCAGCCACCGGCCTGCAAGCGGGGGCAGAGGAGAGGGGGCAAGGCGTCCAGCAAGGGGGAGTCAGCGGGGAATGGCTCGGTGAGCGGCGAACCCTCCGCCACTTTGCAGGGAGGCAGGGGAAGCCCTGTGTAGCCACCGGTGATGGGCCGGCTGGGGAAACCCAGCCGCTGGCCTGCAAGAGGGGGCAAGGCGTCTGGCGAGGGGGAGTCAGTGGGGAATGGCATGGTGAGTGGCGAACCCTCTGCCGCTTTGCAGGGAGGCGGGGGAAGCCCCATGCAGCTGCTGGCAACAGGCCGGCTGGGGAAATCGTGTTATTCTGGGCACGGTTGTGTAATTCAAAAACCATTCCCTTTTAAAAAAAATCATGCTATCGTGAAAACATGTTAAGCAGGCACGTGTTAAATGAGGAATTACTGTAGTTTCAGACTGAGCAGCACCATTTTTAATAAATGGAAGACAACAAGTAGATTCCTTTGAAGCCTGATAGATAAAGCACTGCAATTAGTTTATTCCTAAAGTCATAGAAGGATGGATCAAATGCTTAACATGGAGGCCATTCAGACAATTTTCTGCATAAACTGATAAAGTAAAAACTTCTTATTGCCATTTTTTATAGGACAACTTAAAGAGAAATGAATGCCAACCTTCAAATATTGCAAGCTTTTGGAATAGCATCATTACATCTTGAATGACAAGTTCAGTACTTGAAGTAATTTTTTTTAATCTGGTAGGAGAATTTATTTCTAAAATTAAAAATTGCTTTCCTACTCTTGCTTTTTGTAATAAGCATGTTAAGGTTATCACATCAGTGCCCTGGCTTATCATCTTCAGGAAAAGTAATTATCCTTTACCAAATACACATTACAAAGGACAACCCAACTGTAGAATATATGCACTGTATTTCTATGGTTTGATGGGTGGGAATGCTTTTGTTTTAGAATAAATACCCTCTAGCACTGCAAACAGATGACTGTTCTGGAAATATTATAAAACATAATTAGAATTATTTACATAGACTTCATTGGGATGGCCTTTTCATTGCTTTCTTTGTCTTATAGGAAAAGGATTTTCAGTATTAGGTTTAGTTACAGGCTATTCCTGGATCCTGGTAGTTATAGACTATAAATTAAATATTTGTCCATTTATTAACATTGCAGATTTAAAGTATTATGCAGTGCAATAACTATTCTGCTTATTAAATTTCTGTATCCTGAACCTTTCCAAAATTTTCTTTTGATGCAGCATAAGGCTTGTTGAGATGATTACATTAATAATGCATTGCTATCAAAAATTGAAGAGCAGCACAGAGAACATGCTAATAGGTTTCATTGATTTAAACTTGTAAATGGGTGCAAGCAATCAGAAAGCAGGTGCAAAACTGACTTTAAATGAACCTGCAGTGATAACGCAGTGCCAGAGTCTGTGGTAAGATTCATAATTCTGGAGTTGAATAGGAAAAAATGTTAAATGTAGAAGCTACTGAGATTAAAGCTTAGAGAGCAATCTAAAAGCATGCACTGGGCATTTCTGTGATTTCACAGTTTCTCACTCTCTCTTTTGATTCAGTTCTATATTCCACAGTTTAAAAATACAGTAGCAGGAAGGGAGCAGCTTAAAATTATACACAGGATAAAAAGCACTTAGAGGGATCAGAATAATACTCAGTGACTATTTAAATCTAGAGAAGCACGACATTTTTAGCCACACCATCACTCGTCAATGTAACTATTCCTATCCACAATCAGAAAAAAAAAAGTCTCTGTCTTAGGAAATCCCAGGGTAAAAATAGAAGATTTTGGACAAGATTGGCTGTCCTTCAGATACTTGGATTTTTGTTTTTAAATGAATAATTAAGAATTGTTCCCATGTATACACGCATTAAGCTTTGTCCCTGCCTAGTGTGACCATGTGTATTCTCGCTCACAATTTTGTTCATACACAGTAGGAAATTATGGGTACAAAATCAAGTCCTTACGCTTTTTTAGTCTTCTTAGATATTCCACTTTAGTATTGCAGGCCTTTCCCATGGCTTATTCAGGATGATGTAGATAGCACCAAGAGAAAAGCACACTCGTTTTTGGCACAATCTGTAATTATTTTTTCTGGTGTCTTTCTCTGTATCTCAGTTATTTATATGATATTGTATTACTGGAATATTGGAGCTTTTCACAGATACAATGAATCATTGCATACCGTAGTTAATTTATCCATTGACTTAAAAGTGGGACATGAGGAAATAGAGACTTGCCTAAAATCACAGAAGAAATGTGTCAGAGCTGGAAATAGTATACTGATCTCTTGAGTCCAAATCCAGCGCTACTGGGCCAGATAACTGTATGTTAGTTGGCTACACCTATAACTTTATTTCCTATAGAACTTTAAATTTAAGTCAATGGAATTTTAGATATATTGCACCAGTAGCAGAAAGTTCAGGCTTTAGGGACTTGAGAGGAGCAACTTAAGCCTATAACACTATATCCCAGCATCAAATTGGTGTGAAAAGGCACTCTGTTGATTCACCCATGAAGACAGACCAAGAGGAGATCAGTAAGCAGAGATAAAAGGCTAAGGACCCTGTGAAAGAATAGTTAGAGGGATGGAAGAGGAATTTTGAAAAAGGGAAATATAAGACTAAGCAGGGAGCTAGAACTAAATTTGTGTAGACCTGTTTTGAAATATGGCTTTACATCCGCTGTTTCCCTTTGAGTTAGAGGCACAGCGAAAGCTGAGTAAAGACAATCACTGAACATGGGGTTGAGTTAAAGCCTACATACCTCATTTAATGAGGGATGCACACAACCAAATCCATCCAAGCTATTACTTTATCAGTTTCAGTGGTGTTACAGCAAATTGGCCCACTTGCCATCCAGGTGGAAAGAAACTGCCTGTCATCAACCTATCATTCACACTCACCCTCCCAACACATACACTTGAAAATCATCTGCCTCAACATCAGCCTAAAAACCATAAAAAAATAGATACCATGGGTTGCTCTCCAGTGGAGAGCAGTTTGCTTCCACTACTGCTTTCCCAGGATTTCAAATCCACCTTTTTTTAAATAAAGATTCAATAATTTTTGACATTTTTTTAAAAAAACTCTTATTCTCAGTTAAATCTATAGGACTCTTCTGAAAACAATCCTACAGAATTAAATGAAAGTGTTAATGAAAAGGACCTGGTTTGACAGCCTGCTTAAGCAAGACTGTTCGGGTATGTCTAGACTACATGGCTCCGTCAACGGAGCCATGTAAAATAGTTTACTCGGCATAGTCAAAGAAGTGGGGATTTAAATAAGCCCCACTTCCTTAAAATGAAAATGGCCACCGTGCTGTGCCGACGATCAACTGATCTGGCACAGCGCAGCAGTCTATGCGTGGCATGGTCGACAAGGGAAGCCTTTGTCAACCACTCTGGTATGCCTCGTAAAACGAGGTTTACCGGAGCAGTGGACAAAGGCTTCCCTTGTCGACCGCGTCGCGTCTAGACTGCCGCGCTGTGCCGGATCAGCTGATCGTTGGCACAGTGCGGCGGCCATTTTTATTTTAATGAAGCAGGGATTATTTAAATCCCCGCTTCTTTGACTATGCCGAGTAAATTATTTTACATGGCTCCGTCGACAGAGCCATGTAGTCTAGTTGTACCCTTCTAGCTGTCAATCTGCAATGCTGTGTGGTGTCGGTGGTAGGTGGTTCATACTGAAGGGCATGTGCTCTTTTGATTTGCAAGTTAACATGGCAGATTTGTCCTTACTATAGAATTCCACAGACTCCTTAAAACATTTGGTAGGAAAGTTGTAAATCTCTATTAAAGTCTATATTTTTATAACTTATTTCTATAACAATTTTGCATAAGTGCTTGGCTTATGTAAAATTATCTTTGAAGATACTTACCAAACAACCCTTTACCTTAATTCTACTGACTCAATACTCTTTACATATACCTATTCAGATTTCCCAATAGACATGGGGAATATGTTTGTGTGTAAGGGATTGGTTAGGAGAAAAGAAAATTAGAGCTATCCCTTGCTGACAAGGCTAAGGAGAAAATGTTTTTTTTCTGAATATATAGTTACTACTGGATAACTCAACAGGTTCTGCTGAACAAACTCTTTATTATTATGTCTTCATGTTAGACAGTAGTGTATGCACAAGATGGTGAGTTGAACTGAGGCAGAAAAAAATGCAAAAGTTAATTACACTGGAAATGGGGAAAACAGGAATTACATGTCTGTCCACAGCTTCATATTCTCCAGTCTTCAGTGGGAAAGAGAAAGAAAAAAAAAATCCTCAAGCACAATACTTTGACTCTTGGGGGAATCTGATTAATTTCTGTTGTAGATGCTGCAGTCACATTACATATTCTCCACATGTTTCACTTGTTCTTTTTGACTGCTGATGTTCAAATAAAAATTGGCAACTTGGTCAGATAGTCATAATTTTTTCATTGAAAGCAAGTTCAAAAACATGAATTCAAGTCATAAATTCATTATAATCAAATTATTCTTTTGTGCTTTCTGTTTATGGGACGCACATTACTGAATAATATTACTGGACTTCTTAAGCAGCACCATATTATTATTACTACTGCCTGATGCATTTAATTGTAATGTTCATTACAGAGTTGTGTGAGGTGTAGATTAAAGGTAAAAATTTCAGGAATTGAGCTGCCAGTAATCATGCTAGAGATTTCAATTATAGAACAATTCTTCTAATTATTCTGTTTAATTCTGAGAAGCAAAGGTCACAGGAATAAATTTTCCTTACAAGAATTAGCACTAGGGAAATTATTTAACACTAATGCATTTACCATGTGCTGGAACAGCCCATTTTATCATTTCAAAAGCAAATAGGCAACAGTAGTTAATGGTCAAATATCTGTACAACTTTGGTAGAATGTTAAGGTCACTTTGGTGATGTTCATAGCCATAATTTTTAGGGGAATTTCTAACAGTACTTAGCACTAGTCTAACTGGTACAATTAAAAGGAAAAACTATGTAGCACTTTGAAGACTAACAAGATGGTTTAATAGGTGATGAGCTTTCGTGGGCCAGATCCACTTCCTCAAGCTCATCACCTTTGTTAGTCTTTAAAGTGCTACATAGTTTTTCCTTTTGTTTTTGCAAGATCAGACTAACACAGCTACTTCTCTATTGGTACAATTAAGTCAGTGATGAAAGTTTCATTGATTTAATGGGAGCAGAATTAGATAAATGCTGAGAACTTTTGAATATCTCATTCCACTTTCCAATTTAGGAGATGAATATTGTCTAGTAGGTATCACAGATGACTGAGAATTAGTGGTCCTGACTTCTCTCACTGATATGGCAGTACTTGCACTTTGTCTCGTTTCACTGACCTTTACAATGGGAATTTTAAAATACTTTCCTATCACACCAGATTGGGGTTTTGAGGGCGTCTAAAAAAAGGCATTATCCAGTAGAAGTAAAAAATCTTATTAACTACAGGCAGTCCCCGAGTTACGTGTATCCGACTTATGTCGGATCCGCAGTTACGAACGGGGATTTTCTCGCCCCGGAGGACTGGAGCGGCAGGACGCCTGGTCCCGCCGCCCGCCTCCTCCGGGGCGAGAAAAGCTGCTCCCCGTCTCCCTAGTCTGCTAGGGGAGCCAGCAGACCAGGGAGACGCGGAGTAAAGCGGCGGAGGACCCGGGGCCGGACCCGCGGCGCTTCCAGATCAGCTGGAAGCGCCGCGGGTCCGGCCCCAGGTCCTCCACCGCTTTGCTCCGCGTCTTCCTGGTCTGCTGGGGGGAGACGCAGCTAGTGCCCCCCCCAGCAGACCAGGGAGATGTGGAGCAAAGCCCGGGGCCTGTGGTAGAGCAGGTGGGGCGCTGCCGGTTGGTCCCGAAGCACCGCTCCTTGGCGCTACTGGACCAACCTGGCAGCACCCCAGCTGCTCTGCCCCAGGAGTGCTGATTCAGCCGCTGCTGATCAATTTCAGCAGTGGCTGAATCAGGACGCCTGGGGCAGAGCAGCTGGGGTGCTGCTGGGTTGGTCCAGTAGCACCGAGGAGCGGCCGCGCTACTGGACCAACCCAGCAGCACCCGAGCTGCTCTGCCCCAGGCGTCCCCAAGTCAGCTGCTGCTGAAACTGACCAGCGGCTGACTACAGGAAGCCCGAGGCAGAGTTGCTCTGCCCTGGGCTTCCTGGAATCAGCTGCTGATCAGTTTCAGCAGCAGCTGAATCTGGATGCCAGTTCCGACTTACATACAGATTCAACTTAAGAACAAACCTACAGTCCCTATCTTGTACGTAACCCGGGGACTGCCTGTATATTATTATTGTGATAATATTGGAGTATACATGGTGTAAGTATTTGTGATCATCAGATGCCTCTGCTTCTCTTGTATACTCAACCTCTGAGGCTTGTTATTTGCTCCATATAATTTATGCTATAACTATTAACACCTGTACCCTACCAAGCTATATTCTATCCTATCCCTTTTTCTGTATTTAACAGTAATGCTAGTAATGCAAGGCCTGAAAGGGTCTACCCTGCATGAAATTGGCTTCAGCAGTAGTATAGTGTGAGTAAGGGTTAATATCTTTTAGAAACTAAAGTAACAACTTTTTAATTTTTTTTTAGGAGTTGTGAAGGGCTTCTGGCAAAATCTTTGGTTGGTTCAGAACACAAATAATGGCCAGATAAGGGTGGTGGTATGTTAGTTAGCACCTTGTGAGACTTGATATAGGTCCCAAAATGCAAAGCCCCATTAAATTGCCATTCTGATCAAGGAAACAGAAATCTTGCAATTAACCACAAGTTCCCACTTTTCCCACCACAAGGAAGGAGCCCAAGAAGGGCACCAGATTTTATTTGAGTACAGGCAGTCTCCGGGTTACGTACAAGATAGGGACTGTAGGTTTGTTCTTAAGTTGAATCTGTATGTAAGTCGGAACTGGCATCCAGATTCAGCCGCTGCTGAAACTGATCAGTTTCAACCGCGGCTGAATCTCAACGCCAGTTCTGACTTACATGCAGATTCAACTTAAGAAACCCAGGCGTCCCCAAGTCAGCTGCTGCTGAAACTGATCAGCGGCTGATTCCAGGAAGCCTGGGGCAGAGCAACTCTGCCTCGGGCTTCCTGTAGTCAGTCGCTGGTCAGTTTCAGCAGCAGCTGACTTGGGGACGCCTGGGGCAGAGCAGCTGGGGTGCTGCTGGGTTGCTCCAGTAGCGCAGCTCCTCGGTGCTACTGGAGCAACCCAGCAGCACCCCAGCTGCTCTGCCCCAGGTGTCCTGATTCATCTGCTGCTGAAATTGACCAGCAGCAGCTGAATCAGGACGCCTGGGGCAGAGTAGCTGGGGTGCTGCCGGGTTGGTCCGGAGCGGCGCTGCAGACCAGGGAGACGGGGGTGGCGGGACCGCCCAAGTCCTCCACGGCTTTGCTCCGTCTCCCTGGTCTGC
The DNA here is from genome assembly GCF_052426305.1 of Pelodiscus sinensis. Classification (NCBI taxonomy): domain Eukaryota; kingdom Metazoa; phylum Chordata; order Testudines; family Trionychidae; genus Pelodiscus; species Pelodiscus sinensis. Next base: position 70,981,354 of record NC_143052.1, read on the forward strand.
TGACCTGGGAGACGCGGAGCAAAGCCGAAGAGCACGTGGGCAGCGGGACAGTCCAGGTGCGCCGCAGCTGTCCCACTGCTGGCATGCTCCAAGGCTTTGCTCCCCATCTCCCTGGTCTGCTGGTCAGACCAGGGAGATGGGGAGCAAAGCCGCAGAGCACGCCCGCAGCGGGACAGCCCAAGCGCGCCTGCAGACCAGGGAAACGGGGAACAGCTTTTCTTGCCCCGGAGGATGGGGGCGGCGGACTGCGGCGCATCTGGGCGTCCCGCCGCTCCCGTCCTCCAGGGCGAGAAAAGCCCCGTTTGTAACTGCGGATCCAACATAAGTCGGATCCGCGTAACTCGGGGACTGCCTGTATTCAAAAGATGTCCCAATATCACTATCCAATCAAGTATGTCTACCCACAATATCTCAGGGTGCAATAATATGTTAATGGCGATTAGAGGCTGGATGTTAATGACACAAGAGAAATTCATAAAAAGCTATGGCAGTAGTGGAGAGGTAGAGCTCAAGCTCTCTCTCCTCTTTCTTAACACGAAGTCTTCCACATCCATGCTCTTTCCTTCACTTTACTGACTCTTTCTAAGGGTGCGTCTACCCTGCAGGGCTTAACTCAAAATAAGCTACACAAATTGAACTACATTAATTGTGTATCTATTTTGAAATAGTTTATTTCAAAATAAGGAATGTCTACACACCACTTATTTCAAAATAGAACACTATTCCTCTGACTTCCCTTATTCCTCATACAATGAGGGTTACAGGAGTCTCAGTAAGAAGTCCTCCATTTTGACAGTAGTTTGACATTATTTCAAAATAACTGCCTGATGTGTAGACGCGGACTAAGTTATTTCAGAATAGTGCTAGTTATTTCCAAATATTGTTGTAGTGTTCCCTAAGTCTCTTTGCTTCTAAGTTTTCCATATTCTATTTTGCACTAAAGTCCCGCCACTGGAGGGAGGCAAGTCCTTTTATGCTCCATTTTACTCTGGGGAAAACGAATGTGAGTATGGGTATATCTACACTTGCTCCGTACTTCGAACTAGGGATGCAAATGTAGGTGACCAAAATTGCTAATGAAGAGGGGATTTAAATATCCCGTGCTTCATTAGCATGATCTCACTGGTGTGTTACTCCGCTCAATAGCTGTTTCGAAACGCACTGATGAGATCATGCTAATGAAGAGCAGGATATTTAAATCCCTGCTTCATTAGCAATTTCGGTTGCCTACATTTACATCCCTAGTTCGAACAAGGGAGCAAGTGTAGACATACCCTATGGTATTATATTATATAAGTACAATCACATAATCAAACTTTGTTAATGCTACCCTCAGAGGTGATGGAATTAATGTGTGATCAGTGCTGTATGCTTTGTTTTATTTGCCATCTTAATACCTATTGTAATAACAATTGTCTTAATTTGGTACTGTCCTCATTGTGAGTGTGGCTGCTGTTGTGGGCCCCCCAGATTCAACTCCAGAAATAGAGCTCTATAGTCCTTAACTTTTGTGACCTGAGGAAAGAAGGACAAACCTAGAACCTTCTAGTCAGATTGGCGAGTTATACTCACATAAATTATATTATATTTCACCCTCAAGCTACACACCTAAATATAACCTTTGAATTAAGCTGATGACATAGATCCAGATTCTAAGTTTAGATGCTCACATTCAACTCCCAGTGAATTTAAAGCTACCAGAGGCCATGATTTGGCCTAAAATGTTGATAGTCCCTCTCCCCTCACCTTCCGCCTGTCTTTTTGCATATTTAACTCCATTCCTCTAGCTGAGAATTATGTATGCACATCAAGAGAAGAATATGGAATGGATGACTAGCTGTCTTAGAACTGACATTCTAGGAGTGACTTTAAGAGTGCCTTTATGAAGCTAATCATTCCGGGAATGCTGTTTAAGTGTTGAAGGTAACTTGTCGGCATTTTTGTGGGGACATTTTTTGATGGTTAATTGAAGAAGGCAGAGTTGAAACACATGATGTCGTGCAGTGACTGAAATTGAACCTGGGGGGGAAACATCAAGAAAATGAAAGGCATTCAGTTTTTCAGAAGGAAAACTTTAATGGACATTGGTGAAGAAGAGACCTTAGGATAGGAGGGAAGTGCAGTTTCCTGCTTTCAAATAGAATTTTCAGATCACAGAAATAATCAAGAGATTTATTTAAAGTTGATTTAAGGATGCATCTAAGGGTTATATGTTCCTACATCAGTGGTTTTCAATATCTTTTTTTTCATCTGAGGACAACTTTATAAATCTTAGACATAGCCGACAGACCACAGGTTGAAAATCCCTGTTTGGTGATAACTATCTTTTGTGGCCCCCTGAGACATAGTCTGTGGACCCCTGTGGTCCACAGGCCACAGGCTGAAAACCATTGTTCTACACTAAAATATTGCATAGATGAGTAGGATAGTCACTTTATTTTTGCAAGATCAGAGGGCTATAGTTATTCATTGTGTTATGTATCTTATAAAAATGTCAGACTACACCAACTAGATACACCTGATGGAATATTGAAACTTTGTGTTTATTCTAGGCTGTCAAGTGATTGATTAATCATATCATAGAAATTAACACGATTAATTGCAGATGCATCCAATGAAGTGATTTTTACCTACAAAAACTTATGCCCAAATAAATCTGTTAGTCTTTAAGGTGTCAAAGGACTCCTCATAGTCTATACCTGTAAAAACAAATACGGCTATCCCTTTGACACTTTCATTGTAAAGTTGAACATATAAATGTAGAATTAAGTATAAAAACACTCCACTCAAAAACAAAACAATGTACAACTTTAGAACCTACAAGTCCACTCTGTCCTACTTCTTGTCCAACCAATTGCTCTGAGAAACAAGTTTCTTTACATTTGCGGGAGGGAACATAGATTGCTTGCCAGAGGAGGCTGTGAAGTCTAGAACTATAACAGAGTTTAAAGAAAAGCTAGATACATTCATGGAGGTTAGGTCTTGCAATTCTTGCAATAAAAAGAGTGAGCACTGTGCACTTTGTAGTCCATGTTGCAATTGAAATCAACATATCTGAAAATGTAGAAAAACATTCATATTATTTAATGTAGTTCAATTGGTATGCTATTGTTTAGTAGTACAATCTAAACTGATTAATCATATGCATTAATTGACATTAATTGACAGCCCTAATTTATACCATTCTCCATCTGGTTTTTTAAAATTTTTATTGGCACTTGAAAATAAGAATATTTTTAAATGCTGAGAACTGTCTCTGCAAAACTCTTTTACAGAGCAAAGGCTGTTTTTATAAAATTAATTTAAAAAATTGCAAGTGATCACTTATAGAATTACATGATGGAAGTGTGCACCCACCACGAAACCCATGGGCTGAGATGGAGGAATATAAGCCAGTATTAGAAAAAAATTGAGTTGCAGGCTGTATAGTAGTTTATATATATAAAACTTTTATTTATATATAACTCATTTATTTTAAATGGCCACTTACAATTTTTTTGGGATTGTTCTTTCCTTAGAGAGGTTTATTTTGTCAGCTTACGTGATGGCTCACCAGTGTCCATGGTGATGACCTAAGAAGACCTAACTGATGTCATACAGTAAAACAGATTGTACAGTGCTGCCCAGCATAATGGTATTATGCTGTATCGTAATATAGTTCTCTTTAATTCTTAATGCTACCAGATGAGCTTGACCAGATAGCATCACTTTCTTCTACATTTTCTTATCATAACTGTGGGTGATTCACTGTTTAAAAGACATGGATGTGGCAGAGCAAAAAATGGGCTCCTTTTTTTTTTTTTTTTGCCACGGTAGGAATTTCAGTATGTCAATGGAAGACATTACACACTCTTAGTAGTCAGAAGGTTTTTAGTATTTTGTGTGTCTTAAGTATTTCCAACCTTCCTTATGTAATCCCCGATGGCTGTTAATTCTTCAGGAATACAGTGTGTACTGTGCAGAGGCATTCACAACATTATGCATACAAAAGCCCTTAATGAGATTAGTGGAGAATTAAATACTGGAATGAATAGAGTAATATGTCACTGTATGCAACAATAAATAAAGCAAAGCAAAAAATACCATCAGATTTAGTGGGAAATTCTGAATGGAATCTTTAAATCTATATACAGACTGAAAGTACGAGTGGAGAAGGCCCATGGTAGCTAAGGGACAGTGGGGAAAAAGTGTAAGATCTGGGTAGGCTAGGAAGGCCAGAATTGGAGAGTGGGCAGGATCAGGGAGCTATTGAATCTACAAGCTCAAGCCAAGTGTACAGAGTCTTGTACTGGGGTTTGAAAAACCTAAAAGCAAAAGAAACTAACAAAAAGCTTTAGACATAATTATTTGTATGAACTCTTAGTGACCTACAAAATCATGTGTTGGTAGCATCGAGAGCGGTGGTTTTCAAAGTTGGGTGGTGGGCTCATCTGGGTAAGCCAGGCCCGTGACACTTTGTTTATCTAAGTGTCTTTAGCTACGCAGCCTTGCAGCTCCCATTGACTGCGGTTTGCTGTTTTCAGCGAAAGGGGAGCTGTGGGAGATGGTGGCTCAGGCCATGCCATTTCCTGCCGTTCCCTTATGGTGAACCACAACCAGTGGGAGCTGTTGATGCGCCAGGGCTACAGACACTTAGATAAACAAAGTATCACGGGCCCTCTAGTGGCTTACCCGGGCAGGCCTGCAACCCAACTTTGAAAACCACTGATCTAAAGCGAGGATTTAAATCTGAACCGTTGCAAGTACTTTTAAAAGCCAAATCGAATTCAACATTGAGATTGTACACTATTTTTAGATTTCAATGAGTGTATTTACTTTGGTAATAGAGTAGTTATTAAATCATTTCCTGCTTTTTCTTATACCTCCATCTCTCCAACAGAATAGAAGGTATTACCAATACCAATAAAAGTCATTGCCTCACCCATTTCATTTCTTTGTGATGAAATAAAGTATAAATGCATGTCTAGTATTCTACACACACAACACAGTCTAATCAAGTCTCGTCTTGTGTTATCTTAAATCCACCATAAAGAAACAGGTGAAAAAGAACCAGCTCTAACTCTTCTCTTGTCACCGCACTTTTAATAGCCATACAGTTACTCTAAGGAAAGTGAAAAAATATACATAAGATCCACATCCTCTATTATTTTACTTCTTGCAGCTAGTGTAAGTTGAATTGAAATTAATGATAGTCTTTATTGATTTTTTTAAAATACATTGCCTGTATTTATCAGCTATTAAATGCCAGATCTCACCTGATACTTCACTCACTTGTCACTTGAAAAACCATTTACCATCCATTTTCATGGCTTCTGTGATCGCTACAATAGAAGCATTTCAACTTACCCACTTTTCAAAATGTTTCCATGAATTTGACAGCTGATATCTAAATAAATCCATTACTAAAATGGAGTAATATGAATGAGAATATGCCATTATAATTTTACAGAGAAGTCTTTAAAATAGAAGATACACACAATATCCTCGTGTATGCAAGAACTATTTCCTTGTTCCTATAATGTAACAAAGAAAATTAAGTACATCTATAATATAGAACATGCCATTTGTAGGTGTTGGTTTTTTTTAAACCTTTATGATTTCAGAAGGCTTATTTTATAATGTGGAAATAGTCACATGGCAGTAGTTTGACTATGTGTTTAGAAAGGCTCATTCAATTTCAATAAAGGCCAAAATAGGCTCAGAATATTATTCTTTCCTTCTTTTTTAGTCTTTCAGTCAAATCAGTGTAAGCGCACACTGAATACTGGCCAAATCTTCCAGTGTACGTGAGTAGGGGTGGAATGCATGCAATTTTCAATTACATGAACACCCCAAATAGAGGAGAAGATGTGAACCACTGTAGCCCCTGGTGCTTTTTAAAGCTGCCCCAGTAGCACTGTAGAGCATGCTGGCAGTAACAGCCCTGAGAAGATTCCTGTGCAAAGGAATTGTTTAAGACAGCTCTCTGTTCCCAGGGGCAGATGAGGACTTTTCGGGGCCCGGGGCAGCACAATTTTGTGGGGCCTCCCCTTTGACACAGCGCACGCGCGGGGCTTCTTGAAGCGTGGGGCCCGGGGCAGCCGCCCCGCTCGCCCTGCCCTATATCCACCGCTGTCTGTTCCCTTTCTTTTGAAGAAGTTATACAGAAGGGACAGCACAGAGTGCAGGAATCAGTTTTCAATGCATTCTGTTAGGTAATATATGCGTGTTTTGTGACTTAACCCTCTACTTCCAGGTCCAATGAAAATGGATTTAGAAATTTTACTCCAGTTTTTTGTGCACGGCTGACTTTTCCTAGCCTGGAAAAATAGTATTTTCCAACTGGAGAACAGGATGCATGTATGTGTGAGAGGGAGGGATAAATTGGTTGGACCCCTAATTTTCTGTTGTTGCAAGAAGAATAGAGATATCTATTGTGTTATAATAAGAAAAGCTGTGTAAATCTTTGCCTGCTGGGTCACAGCATATGGAATTTAGTGTTGCTTCTTCCCCTAAAAAATGACATAATGCAATGTAAGATTAAGAATAGTTGAATCAGGGTAATGTGAAGTTATGTTCATTTAATTTAAATGGAACCCTACGCATTTTCAAGGGAAGATGGAGCAGATTATATTCATAAAAATGCAATTGTATGGGAAAACAGAAATTTCTGAAGACAGAAGGGGCATGTGCATATATAAATACCCGTGCAATTAGCCATTTCACAGGGGCAAATATGGGGTTTGTGATTGTGGCCAGACCCCGATCCAGCTCCCATTGAAGTCAATGGAAAGAATTCAAAACATTACTGAGAACTGGAGCAGGCCTCATGCTCACTTGTGGGCGCACAGCTTTTGTGCTCTCCCTTGCAAAAGGGGCTTGGAGAGATTAAACATTTCTGTTGTGTATTGGGTTGTAGATATAGATCTTGTTATAGTAATTGAGTTAGGTCAGTGGGGTCAGCCCAGCTAGTTTGGCCTTGTTCTAGTTTGCTCTGTGTTATGCAATAAAACGGACACTTGCAACTACTCAAGCTCTCTGCATTTCCACTGATTTCTTCCTATACTGTAAAACTCCCTATGACATCATAAGTGGCGACGAGGATGGGATATCTGTGCTGCCTCCAGCAACAAAAGAAGTAGAAGTCAGTGTAAGAAAACAAACTTTTTTTTGGCTGTTCTGGAAGGAGGGGGTAAGAACTGACTGCTACACTGTGCAAACTGAAACTAAGATCAAGGATCCCAGAGACTGAAAAAAAGGGGGGACGAGTACAGCAGCCATGGCTACACTTACAGGGCCACTGGGACCTTTTGAGGAGACTATAGAGTAATGGCATGTATATACAGAGCGTTTTGAACGTTTTGTTATTGCAAATGACATTAAAGAAGAGAAGAAAGTGCCAATATTTTCAAGTGTTGTAGGGGCTAAGACCTACTCTCTGCTACACAGTTTGCTGCTCCCTGTTAAGCCAGAGACCAAATCTCGCAGTGACATTGTGGAAATCCTGGAGTCACATTATGCTCTAAAACCATTGGTAATTGCAGAAAGGTATAGGTTCCGTAACAGAGACCAAAAAGAAAGTGAAACAATTGTACAATTTGTAGCAAATTTGAAAAAGGTTGCTGAACACTGTGATCTTAAGGAGATGTTAAATGATGCCATACGTGACAGGTTAGTGTATGGCCTGCACAGTGAAGTTATACGGAAGCCTCTTAACAGAAGCTCAGCTCAACTTACAGAAGGCCATTGATATTGCGGTCTCCATGGAACTGGCCACACATGAGGTGCAATACCTTAGTGCACCCTCTAGGGTGCATAAAATGTCCCAAGAACCTGCCCACAAAACAGTGGGGAGCCAGGAATGTTACCGCTGTGGTAAGCCAGGTCACCATGCATCAGAATGCTGGTGTAAGAACCTAGTGTGTCGACAGTGTGGAAAAAAGGGACACATTGAGCGTGCCTGTGAACAAAAGAAAAAGAGGCCTATGGGCTGGCAGAACAAAAAGGAAAATCTGCCTACCATCGAGCAGATGCCTGATGATCAAGGTGACACCCTGTCAGAAGAAGTGCCATGCTATGTTTTGTCTTTGGAAGGGGGCTCCCATGAATACTGGGTAACCTCACTGTTGAATGGCAAACCGGTATGCATGGAAGTGGACACTAGTGCAGCAGTTTCATTGGTATCAGACTCGGTGTATAAGGAAAAGTTGAAGCATCTTCCACTTAAGGCAACAAAGATCGTTCTGAAGACATACAGGAGAAGCAGTACCCATATTCGGCACTACTGATGTTAAGGGGGAACTAAATGGACAGACTGCAGAATTACCACTGTTTGCTGTGAAAGGCCATTACCTAGCCTTAATGGGGAGATCATGGCTTAGGAAGATCCCACTGGACTGGGCAGAAGTGCACTGGATGACTAAAGAAGAAATAGGTCTGATCAATATATTAAAGAAACATGCTGCTGTTTTTGGAGAGGATCTGGGAAATATGAGGGGAATCACCGTGAAACTGAACATTAAACCTGGTAGCCAACCAAAATATCTGAAGGCCAGAACTGTGCCATATGCTATTAGGTCAAAAGCTGAAGCGACCCTGGAGTGCCTAGTCAAAAATGGAGTCCTAATACCAGTTACCCATAATCCATGGGCAATTCCAATATTGAAGAAAGATGGTTCTATTTGGATTTGTGGGGATTTTAAGGTCACTGTTAACCCTGTGTTATGTACAGAGCAATACCCCCTTCCTCACATCGATGACATCTTTGCGAGTTTGGCTGGGGGACAAAAGTACAGCAAAATTAATCTGAGTCAAGCATATTTACAGAGGCAAGTTGATGAGGAATCCCAAGAGCTGTTGACTATTGTGATGCATAAAGGGCTTTATCGTTACTGTTGCTTGCCCTTTGGAATAACTTCTGCTCCAGCTTTGTTCAAGAGATCTATGGACCAGATCTTGTGTGGCTTGCCAGGAGTCTAGTGCTATCTTGACGACATCCTGGTCACAGGCAGGAATGAGGAGGATAACCTTAAGAACTTAGAGGCTACCCTACAAAAACTGGAAGAGTATGGCCTATGAGTCCGTAAAGACAAGTGTGAATTCTTTCAGCCCTCTGTTGAATATTTGGGATACATCATTGATGCTACTGGCCTTCATAAGTCCCCTTCAAAAGTTAAGGCTATTGTGGAGGCTTTACCCCCTCAAAATGTTAGTCAACTTTGCTCATTTCTAGGACTATTGAACTATTATGGAAGGTTTATTTCACAGTTAGCCACACTATTAAAACCACTTCACGAGCTCCTTGGCCAGAACAAGATCTGGAAGTGAACTGACGCCTGTGATGTTGCATTTAACAAGGCTAAATGTGCATTGCTAAATGCAGAAGTCCTGACGCATTTTGATCCATCATTACCTTTACATTTGGCCTGTGATGCCTCCCCATATGGAGTGGGAGCGGTCTTGTCACATGTTATGCCTTCAGGAGAGGAGAAATCAATTGCTTTTGCTTCATGCACCTTAAGCAAGGCTGAAACTAACTATGCTCAAATTTAACATGAAGCATTGGGAATCGTTTTTGGGATTCGTAAATTTCACCCGTACCTGTTTGGATGGAAGTTTACACTTCTCACTGACTGACCATCGACCTCTGACGGCAATTTTTGGTCCACACACAAGTATTCAACCAATGGCTGCTAGTAGTATGCAACGATGGGCATTGTGACTTTCAGGACACACATATGAGATCAGATATCTGAAAGCCACTCTTCATGGCAATGCAGATGGTCTCTCTAGGCTGCCTTTGCCAGTCAAACACCAAGATAGTGGCCAGAAGGAAATCTTCTACTTTGAACAGGTAGAGAACACGCCCATCACTGCTGTGAAAGTTAAGAGTGCAACTCGTGTTGACCCAGTACTGTCCCAAGTAATGGAACTAGTGATGCATGGAACATCTCTATGGAACTCTCAGGTCTCACCTGACCTTGTCCCCTACATGTCCATGAGAATGGAGTTATCAATCCCTTTGGGGTGTTTGTTGTGGGGAATGCGCATCGTCATTCCAAAAATACTGAGACACAGATATTAGAGCAGCTGCATTCAGGTCACTGTGGAATGGTGCACATGAAAGAAATTGCACAAAGCTATTTTTGGTGGCCTGGCTTGGACAGTGACATTGAAGAGAAGGCAAAAGCTTGTATTTCTTGCCAAGGTGTGAGGAATGCACCTCAATTGGCACTTCTACACCCATGGGACTGGCCTGAAAAACCATGGCAATGTATTCATGTTGATTTTGCTGGCCCAATTGAAGGTAGCATGTTATTGATGGTGGTAGATGCTCATTCCAAATGGCCGGAAGTCTGAATAATGCCTTTCACTACTGCAGAGAGTACTATCCAAAAACTATGGGGAATCTTTTGTCGTTTTGATATTCCTGAACAACTTGTGAGTGACAACAGTCCACAGTTTGTCTCTCAGGAGTTTGGAAATTTTATGAAAGCAAACAGGATCCATCACATCACTTCAGCACCATATCACCTAGCCACAAATGGATTGTCTGAAAGGTTTGTCCAGACAATGAAATAAGCTTTGAAATCAGTTAGAGGACATTCACTCATACAAAAGAGTCTGGACACCTTCTTACTATCCTACATAAACACTCTTCATGCTACAACCAAAGTGTCCCTGGCTTTTCTAATGATGGGACATGCTTTGATTTGCTTAATCTTTCAGAACTGTGACAAATTGTGCAACATCAGCAGCAAGGTCAAGTCATCAGGCATGCATCCAGAGCAAAAGATCAAAACTTTAGTCCTGGACAGCTAGTTTTAGCTCAGAACTATGCTCCTGGAGCTAAATGGGTCCCTGCCACTATTACTGCTCAAACAGGACCTGTTTCCTATACTGTCCGGATTGCGAAGGATCTCATCTGGCGGCGGCATGTAGATCAGTTATTGACAGGTTATGCCTGCCCTCAAGGCACATTTCCAGTTGAGTTGCCCATCCTTCCCACTGCTGGTGAGCTACCGTGTCAGAAATCACCTGTCCTGACTCTCCTCTTCCATCACCACCAGCGGTGAACAATAACCCCCTCCCTGAGCAGGCTGATCCAACAGCCTCACCTGTTCACACTTCAAGTTCCCAGCCCAGTGTCAGGCCCTCACCCGTAACATCTTCGGGTGCAGGAACGCCGGATGTCTGCCGTAATCCACCTAGAGAAAGGATGTCTCCTCAATGGCTGGACCTTTAGTTGAGATTAACTCACAGATGGAGCAAAATAATCCCCAGCATTCGCTGGGAACTTGAGGCAGTCTACCGTCATTTCATAGTTAGTTTGTTTTCTTAAAGAAATGTTTTTATTAAGGGGGGAGGAATATGTTGTGTATTGGGTTGTAGATGTAGATCTTGTTATAGTAACTGACTTATGTCACTGGGGTCAGCCCAGCTAGTTTGGGCTTGTTCTAGTGAGTTCTGTGCTATGCAATAAAATGGACACTTGCAACTACTCAAGTTCTCTGCATTTCCACTGATTTCTTCCTATATTGTAGAACTCCCCACGACATAAAAATTTCCATGTTCTCGTTTACTTCTGACAAGAATAACTTTTCCTTTTCTCTCTGTCTGCATACTGATGATGTTTTTTCTCTCCAACAATGATGATGTTGATATTGCAGGTAATAGGTTAGCCTGAACTGCACATATGGGCTCTCTGTTCAGCTGAAATGGCTTTAGCCACTGTTGTCATGAAAAGATTATGTTGGTATAAATGATACCTACAGTCAATTTTAATAACTGCTGCTAGTTATATAAGAAATAACCCCAAACCAACCTTTTTGAATTAACCTTGTTAGACATATATTGTGGTGATTCACTGTACTGTGTGTTCATAATTGTAGCTAAAGCGACTAAGGACTGAAAACACTGTTTTTTCAAAAGGTGATCATTGCCTGTTTATGTAATAAGGTTTGAAACAAATTGGGGTATTGTCCTGTAGAATATTACATTTCACAGATAAGAGCAGACCTAAATATGGTCTGCTTAGTTGAGCAGTGAACATTACTGCATATTGGCTTCCCATCTAGTTCTGTTGTATTAAGTTTAACGTCTAGAAATCTATATATTTCAGGGTTTGGCAAAGGTGGACGTACCTAGTAAGTAGTGAGGAAGCTCATATGTAACATGCTGCTTGATGTTGCTGCTTGATGTTGGATGCTTGTAGGTTGATTACTATGGGACCCAGCTTCTTTGTAATGCTTTGATGCTGGTCAGTTCCCCATTACTGGGGTTCTTTTGTGTCTTTCTAAAATGTGCTTTTATTCAGCTGCAAATGTTTGGACTAGATGCAGAAATCATTGGGTGGAAATTGCTTAACCTCTATCACAGGTGGGGAAGGAGGAAGGATGTCACATGTTATTCTGACTACTTCATTATCTGGATGACCTTCACTGCATCAAATCTCATCAAATTAATGATTGCTGAACAATCTGTGACCAGGATATTCCAAAATTAGAGATGTGTATTATATAATATAAAATAAGAAAATGCCACGGTCAGCTCTATACTTCTTTTACTTGGGTGATTGTCTAAACTTAGTTAATTAATTAAACAAGCGATAATGATTAACCCAGGTAAGCTTTTTTTTGTAGCAACATCAGACATTGCAAACAGCTTGGGAATTTACTTGTTAAATTACACCTCTACTGAAAGACATAGTCTTGAAGAATGATGCATTGCAAAGTTGGCCCTCCTTATTCAGAAATTTCCACATCTTCATCATTTTCTCACAATAATCAGTTTTCCTTATCATGTTTCTTTCTTGCAGCTAGGCCCTATTTCTTCTTCTGGAATTAATTACACTTGATAATTTCCTCTTTTACCCAGGATATGGATTTCTTTAAAATATTCCCAGATAGGGGCTCTTTTATACCTAGAAGCTATGACAGTTTTTCTGTGGCAAAAGTGTAGGGGAATGAAGGAAGCTGTGTGTGTGCTAAATATTGTTGTCTAAAAGACAAAGACACATCTTAACAAACTGTTTGGCCCACGTCCACCACTGCATAAGCACAGAATAAAAACAATCCCATCCTACCTGTGTCAGTCTTTGCACATGTTAATCTGCTCAGAAATAGAAATTTAAAGCCCAGAACTTTTAAGAAGCAAGAGCTTGTTGTTAGGCTGGACAGACTAGAGACATTAATTCATTTTAATGAGATTTAGGCTACGTCTATACTACGATCCTTTTCCACAAGAGGAAATGCCAATGGAGCACTCATTTGCATATGTTGTGCTCTCATTTGCATTTCCTCCTTGGATCCCTTTTGCGCAAGAGGTTTTTGGGCAAAAAAGCACTGTGTAGATGGCTCCTTTTTGCACAAAACCCCCCTTTTGCGTAAGAGCCACTTTTCCTCCAAGGCTCAGTCATGAAAAAGTTAACCATGATGACGTTCATATTGTCAACATTAGGTTTCAGAATTAATATCCCCTTCATCTGAATGGGAGCAGTTTACCCCTCTTTGAATTAATGTTCCACACTGACCATTGAGCAGACAGCCACTATGATGGCTGAAATCTAGTTGACATTTTAAAGGTCTTATTGCCAATGTTAAGAACTAGAGACTTAAAAAAAAATCCTGGAATCTGGAAGACATAGTAGTAACTACCACCAAATGTACTGATTCACTAAGCCAACACTAACTGGCCCAAATTGAACTTATAAGTTGAGGTATCCCAGGATAAAGGAGAAAGTAAAACACCAACGATGCTGACTAGCCTTCCATAATTGTATGAGCTTTTTGGAATATACCCAGATGTTGAATGCCAAGAGCTCCTGTTAGTTGGAGATAGTGAGATGAAAAGATCAGGTTATATGGCTAGAACAAAAAGCCAGAAAGAATGCAGAGGAGGGTATGGCTGTGGACAACAGGTTTTTTTGTTTCTGTTTTAAAAGGTGCTCTTAATCAAATCATTGTAAAAGGAGCATCTAAATATAATACAGTGAGGTTTGGGGAAGCAGGCAAGACATTGTTATTCTCGCGTGCTCCCCAATAACATCTCTTATGTAGAGACACAAAAGAGACAAGAGGAAACCATGCAGAAAGCACTAAGAGAAGGAATGTTGAGATGGAGCAGCATAAATTGTGACGTTTTGCACTTTTTTTTGTTAGGAAAACCAGACCCTCCAACCTTAAATCTGGGGCATTTTTGGGTCAATGTCTCATTTAAGATTTTGCATAGTATTCAAATTCCACTTCCATAAAGGAAGCAAAGCTAGTGGCTACTAATTACTCTATATCCTGCTTAAGTGTTGTGATAAGGTGAAGTAACATCTTTTTCTTAAAAACAGAGAACATTGTGTGAGCAAAAGCAGTTTACTCTGATGACTTGCATTATGTGAGTTTTTGTGAATGCTGTTAGCTTGTTGTCTCTCAGATGGAGAACTTCAATATTGTAAGAAACAACAGAGACTGGCTAGTGATGCTTTAAAAATATAACCATATGTAACTTTAGGCACTCCAACTGAAATTTCATGAAAAACTGACTTTCATTCACCATGAAAACATCAATTTTGTGGTCTCTCATTTTTCCCAATAATTATGTGGTGTTTTCTCCTCATACTGCAAAATATTAATGCGACTACAAAGCTGCCAGTTATACAACTATAATCAATAATAAGAGGAGGGAGTTTTTGTTTTCTGTTTAAGACTAAATACTGATGATTAAAGAAAGCAAATAAACTGTGGGTAGTTATGGCCAGCAGTACAGGCAGTCCCCGACTTACGCGGATCCGACTTACGTCGGATCCGCAGTAACGAACAGGGCTGCCCCAGAGTATACGGACTGCGGGACCTCGCAGTCCTGCCGCCTGTGTACTCTGGGGCTTTCTCTTCGTCTCCCTGGTCTGCAGACCAGGAAGACGCAGAGCAAAGCCGCGGAGGGGCTCGGGCAGCCCAGGGGCGCCTGGGCTGCCCGAGCCCCGCCCCCCCGACTCCCCCCGCGGCTTTGCAAAGCCACGGGGAAGCCGGCAGCGGAGCAGTCCAGGCGCACCTGGGCTGCCTCGCTGCCCGAGCCCCCCCGCAGCTTTGCAAAGCCGCGGGGGGGCTCAGGCAGCGAGGCAGCCCAGGCGCGCGTGGACTGCTCCGCTGCCGGCTTCCCCGTGGCTTTGCAAAGCCGCGGGGGAAGCCGGCAGCGGGACAGCCCAGACGCCCCATGGCTGTCCCACTGCCGGCATCCTCAGAGGCTTTGCTCCCCATCTCCCTGGTCTGCTGGGGGGCGTACTAGCTGCACCCCTCCCACCCCAGCAGACCAGGGAGACAGGGAGCAAAGCTGTGGAGGACCCAGGCGGCGGGACCGCGGTGCGTCTCGGTTCGCCGCCCATGTCTTCCTGGTCTGCTGGGGTGGGAGGGGTGCAGCTAGTATGCCCCCCCCCCCTCAGCAGACTAGGCTTTTCTCCGGACGCCTGTGGCAGAGCAGCTGGGGTGCTGCCGGTTGGTCCCGCAGTGCCGCTCTGGGCGCTACTGGTCCAACCCAGCAGCACCCCAGCTGCTCTGGTCCTGATTGAGCCGCTGCTGGTCAGTTTCAGCAGCGGCTGAATCAGGAAGCCTGGGGCAGAGCAGATGGGGTGCTGCTGGGTTGGTCCAGTAGTGCTGAGGAGTGGCGCTACTGGAGCAACCCAGCAGCACCCCAGCTGCTCTGCCCCAAGCGTCCTGATTTAGCTGCTGCTGAAACTGACCAGCGCTGACTACAGGAAGCCCGAGGCAGAGTTGCTCTGCCCCGGGCTTCCTGGAATCAGCTGCTGATAAATTTCAGCAGTAGCTGACTCGGGGACGCTTGGGGTTCTTAAGTTGATTCTGTATGTAAGTCAGAACTGGCGGTCAGTTTCATCAGCGGCTGAATCTGGACGCCAGTTCCGACTTACATACAGATTCAACTTAAGAACAAACCTACAGTCCCTATCTTGTACGTAACCCGGGGACTGCCTGTAGTTTCTAAATTGATTGTGTTTGTGATCAATATACCTGTAGGCTTTGTTAGAACCTAGGTTTTATCAATTAAAATATAAAATGAAAATTGCTTCACACATACACTATTTTACAGCTACCCTTGACGTAGCACATGACAGCTATCTAGCAGAATGTTACAAAAACTACACAAAGTTTATTACAGGATGTAAAGAAGGATACCATAATGAACTGAAACTACAGGAAGGATTTATAGTACATAGCAGGCATTACCCAAACTGCAACTAATTTAAGGCTGCATTAGCAAATTTAGTACAAATCTCTTATTTGCATGGTTTGTAAACTTCTTTCAAAATTTGGACTTAGGCCTTGTTTTCAGTGACTTATTCCTCATTAACTGAAAAGGTTCTCACAGAAATTTTAAAATTTTTTCTTAAAATGGTGTATGTTAGTTAAGTTAAACTTCTTTAAAGAAATTCATATTCACTTCTCCTAATATTAATATATTTTTACTGTAAATCACTTTTGAAAATTGGACTTAGGCTTTTAAGTCACTCAGGGTATGTCTACACTACAAAGTTAATTCGAACTAACAGCCGTTAGTTTGAATTAACTTTGATAGGCGCTACACATACAAACTGCTAGTTCGAACTTAATTCGAACTAGTGGAGCGCTTAATTCGAACTAGTGGAGCGCTTAATTCGAACTAGGTAAACCTCATTCTACGAGGACTAACACCTAGTTCGAATTAAGCAGTTCGAATTAAGGGCTGTGTAGCCACTTAATTCGAACTAGTGGGAGGCTAGCCCTCCCCAGCTTTCCCTGGTGGCCACTCTGGGCACCACCAAGGAAACTCGTCTGCCCCACTCCTGGCCCCGGAGCCCTTAAAGGGGCATGGGCTGGCTACGGTGCCCTTGCCAGGTGCAAGCCTGCCAGCACCCAGCCAGCAGACCCTGCACCTGGCAGACCCTGCACCTAACCCTGCACCTGGCACGGCCCACTGCCACCCAGCCCTCCGCCTCTTCCTGGGACCAGGCTGGTGGCTCCCGGGAGCCTGCCCAGGTCCGCAAGAGGTGGGCGCCCGCCTGGTCTATGCGGAGATCGTGGACCTCATCCACGACCTCCGCACTAGGCACAGGAAAGTGGCCATCTAAGGCAGGAGAGCTGCCAGCCTGCCCACCCAGGAGCAGGTTTGCATGAAAATCAAGATGGTCCACTGAGACCCCCGACCCTGAGCTTACAATGGCCGTACTGGGTCAGACCAAAGGTCCATCTAGCCCAGTAGCCTGTCTGCCGACAGTGGCCAACACTAGGGACCCTGGAGGGAATGGACCGAAACAACGACCAAGCCATTTGTCTCGTGCCATCCATCTCCAGCCTTCCACAAACAGAGGCCAGGGACACCATTTTTACCCCCTGTCTAATACCACTCTATGAACCCAACCTCCATGACTTTATATCACTTCTCTTTAAACTCTGTTCTAGTTCTAGACTTCACAGCCTCCTGCAGCAAGGAGTTCCACAGGTTGACTATTTGCTTTGTGAAGAAGAACTTTCTGTTATTAGTTTGAAGCTTGCTACCCATTCATTTCATTTAGTGTCCTCTAGTCCTTCTATTATGGGAACTAATGAAGAACTTTTCTTTATGTACCCTCTCCACACCACTCATGCTTTTATAGACCTCTATCATATCTCCCCTCAGTCTCCTCTTTTCTAACCTGAAAAGTCCCAGTCTCTTTAGCCTCTCTTCATCTGGGACCTGCTCCAAACCCCTGATCATTTTAGTTGCCCTCCCCTCTCCCACCTCCTTTTCCCAGTTTCCCCGAGTTTTGTTAAATAAAGAGAGTTTCTATTTTTGAACACATGTGTCCTTTATTTTGTACATCAGGAAGGGGGGCTAGGGAGGGGTAAATGTAAGGAGGTGAAGGAGGAATGGGGTACGAGCCCCTGATGGGGAGGACTGGGGTGGCTCTGTTGGCTTCTCGGGGTGGAAGCTCTCCTGAAGCCCTTTGATTGACCCCCCCTCCGGATGGCAGCCTGTGCAAGTGCAGCCGGGCTGATGGCCAAGTGCTGTGATGTGCCAAGTGTGGGCACTCAGGGCACTCCAAGCCAGGACTGCTTTGCAAGAGGGGAACCCCTGAGAACTGTCTGTCCGGGGTGGGGGTCAGGTCCCTTTAAGCACAGCCCTCGGCTAGCCTGAGACAGCAGCTCCACGCTCTAAGTCCTAACCTGGTGTCCTGCCGGCACTGCTTCCGGCCATCCTTAATCTCGGTTCAGGGTCCACTCAATGTGGACATGCTAGTTTGAATTAGCAAAATGCTAATTCGAACTAGTTTTTAGGTCTAGATGCACTAATTCGAATTAGCTTAGTTCGAATTAGTGCTGTAGTGTAGACATAACCTCAGATACTTCTGAAAAATTTACTTCAGAAGGTAAAATTTGGTCCCATAAGCCAAAGCCTCTGAATCTATTATTTAAAACCTCATAAGACTTCTAATGTGGGGTAGAAATGTGGGAAACACAAATTTAAAAATCTCCTAGTTATGGAAAAACAAAATACATTTTCTCACTTTTGAAAGTTACCATTTTCATATGTTTGAACAAACATTTCAATTTAAGTTAATATTAAGACCAAAATAACTTCGGTGGATTCTCAGCCTGAGTACTGTATGTAATGTCAATTATATCTTTACTTGTCAATATAAATACATAATAAGGCTGCATTTTATGCTTCCCCAAAATAAGCTATTTTAATTAAATATTGCATGAATTTAAAATACTGTATTAATTATGGCAAAGGTGTGGCATGTAATTGTTAAATCTCTTTCGTGGCTTTTTCATTAGATATTTGTATAATTTACAAATGATGAGGTAATTAACGTAATTTATTTGAGAGAGCTGTATTAGTGTCCTTAATTACACAGTCCCAGCAATTCTGCATATTAAAGATACTCTGATAAAAACTCTCACAATCCCACTCCGTGCAGTCCTTGCTGCCTGCCCTCCAGACATCTGGTTGTAATCTTTAAATTTCTGAGAAAATCCTCATTTCAAGATTACGCAAAGGCATGTAGTTTGGCGAATCAATCTCATTAATCTGTGTTATCCTGATTGTCTTGGTTATTCTTAGTTTTATGCTTTGTTGTAAGTCTATTTAAAAAGTTAATGTTAACACAACATTGAGGCTGAGAAATTAAGCATTTTCAATTTGTGCTTATGCTTTCAGTATGGACTTTGCATCATTATGAATGTTCTCAGCTAATACAGCATATAGTACAGTACAGGGATCTCAGACTCCCAGTATGTGGGCCATCCCTAGCCAGAGCAATTGTGCTTGTAGGCCTGGGGGAGGGGAATGGGGACTGACCATTCCTGTATCCTAAACCCTGCCCCTTCCAACCGTTGCCCTGCCCTCTCCCCACCATGGCACCCCATCCCCAAGGGATGTGGCTTAAGGATTACTGGGAGGGGGAGCTGGTGTGGGGAGATAGCCGTGGTTGGCTCCCCACACTGCCCATGGTGACAGAAGCCCCGGGGAAGCAGAGCAGAGCAATTCAGCCTGCCGAGCATGCTGAAATTACAGCCCTTAGGGATAGGGTGTTTTCGGGGTGGAGGTGAGAGCGATGGTGGGAAGGGGCAGGCCTTGGGAGCTAAGAACAGATAAGCCTTCTGGCCTGCTGGGACTTTCAGGATGGATTGTTCAAGAGCTCCGGCTGGGGATAGCCCACCTGCCAAGGGTTTGAGACCTCTGATATAGTAAATACTGGGACACTACAACTTAAATACTCATAACTTTAAAACTAACAAATCAATTTTCTACCAGTTGGTTTAGGTAGATCTCAAAAAATCAAGCTAACCCTTTCTGCAACTAGTAGCTATTTATATTTTCTGTACATGACTGGAAACAGTTGGGGAATAAACACTCTCAACTCCCTTTATGAAATCCAGGAAATGTCATTCTATTCACCTACAGTGAAACAGTCTTTGAGAAGTTTCTGTTAAACTGAAGCTTAGGTGTGCCTGACCTGAGCTCAGTACATTGAGGAGTGCTTTGGCAGAGGTGGCTTTATGCCACCTTTCTGCCTTCCACAATCCTGAGGCTTGCTAGAGACTGTTGCAGTTCATGGCACATACATTGGAGAAGTGGTAGGCAGCTGATTCATGGCATTCCAGTTCTGGGAGGGTGTGGGGAGGAGCAGGAATGGAGCATGAATCAGGTGATTTGCATGCTCTAAAGGTGCTGGGAGGGAGAAAGGAGGAGCAGGTAAGTGCAGGGCTCCAGTCCCTCAGTGCGTGAGAGGCACATGGATGACGACGGGGGGAACAGGGCAGCCACTGGGATGCAGGTGGAACCCCAGTGAGCCATGGGCTGCTGCTGTCCACTGAAATGAAGGAGGACCACTTGTGCCACCCACTCACTGTTTGTGGTTGCTTATCACTGCATTAGTGCAACATTGGAGCCTCTCTAGTTTGTGCAATCAGAAATGACTCTCTTTGAGCCATTTCCTCAGACTGTTTGTGGGAATATATTATATGATGGTCCTACTCCGACACACTTTCTCCCCCAATCTTGACATCCGCTGCTATGACCCAGGGTGGGGAATCCTTAGCTCTACCTGTTTCAATCAGCTTTTAGTACCAGTTGTGCCCCTGAAGTGGATTTAGTTATTTATCTCTGAAAGAAATCCGTAACCACCTGCAGTCTTTCTTATAGATAAATAAAGAAATGCTTCAGCATCTGATTAACTGTTCTAGGAACCATTTACACTTCCTTCTCCTCTGACAGAGGTTCTATTTAAAAATAAGAGTACTGGAGATTTAAAAGTAGACTCTGAGGATGACCTGCAGCTTCTTTTTAATACATTATAATCTGATTCCAGTCAGATAGCTGCAGCACAATTAGTTGCCTGGTGTTTCACAAAGTGGTTGACAGTGATACAATATTGTGTGTTCCTCAAACGGAAATGAAAATAATTGACAGACTTATCTGACCATGTGAGAGATTAAATACTCCGCCTTGCACTCTGTTTTTGCATTCTAGGAAGATAGTGTTTTTTTTCCCCATTACCACATACCTGCCACAGCCAATGGAATGTCAGTGCACTAACCAGAATGTAAGAGAAGAGACAATATGCCCTGCAACATTCAATATATATGTTTATAAAACCGAAAGATCAGAATGGTCCTTCGCATTATTATTTTACACATTTTTTATTTCCTATTACTGTTGATTTCCTTTGCTGGCATTACCCAAAGCAACTACATAGCACTGACTTTAAACCATTCTATAACTTTGGGGCACTACACATGAATTAATCAAATACAAAAAGGGGCCTGAGGTATGTTTTCAAAAGAGAAAAGAAGATTAGAGATGACATTTTATCCAGATAATGCAAAAAAGAAAAGAACAATTATTATTGAATAGAAAAGAATCTGGTAATCCTATATACTAGAGAAGATGAGGCAGTGAGTACAAAGGACAAGGTAATTAGAGTGTGGACAATGGGTTGATTTAGATGGTGAAAGGTCCAGGTTGTATACGGTGATAGGAAATAAGGATTACAGGGTAAAAGCCAGCTAGTGGATGAAATGGTTAGGAATCTGTTTCATTACAAAGGGGTGAAAATCTAGGTTGCTTGGGAGAGGATTAGTATTGGGAAGTGATAATTGCAGTTGGAAAGGAAGATAATAAAGACACGCACAAAAAAGGATAAAATATTGCAAAAGAGACGTAAAAAACAGGATTTAGTGGAACAGAAATTTGCCATTTAATATGTCTCACATTCAATTCTGGAGGAGATAACAATAGTACAAATGACTAATCAATTCTGTTTCAGTTTTTCTTACATGGTTTGTTCCTCAAAACCTTTCCTAGAGGACAGAGACAGAGGTGTCACGGTTGTGATTATGTGAAAAGGATTTGGAGCACTTACCATTTTTAGCTGCTTCCAGGTACGCTCTGAGGGGTAAACTTTCAATCCTCCATTTGGATGATGCACAAACAAAAGCTTGAGGCTCGCGAGCAGCTAATGGATTTTGAATGCACAGATCCCATGCTGAGTTTGCATCCCTAAATCTGACAAGTGTCTGCCCATTTCTCCTTCAGTAGATTGATTGATTATATATTTTTAATAATGGTGGGACACTTTATGCAACAAATCTGAATTTCTGTGCTATTAGTGGGAAATTATGGTTCCTGAATAATTCTAGATGTTAGTAATAGAAGAGAAAACGCATCAGATTTTGTCCTAAGTGATGGACATTGGAAAAGAGGAAGGGATAGAATGGTTTGATGGATTTTTTTTTACATGAAATTGCAGCAATGGTGAATATAGTTGGTCAAACCACGGTGATACATATTCAATACATTATTCAACAATTAAAGGAGAAAATCATCAAATGAATTAATCACTAAATTTTATTCAGGCACTTACAGATTAATGTAAAATGTAATCACAAATACATTTTTTGAAGCAACATGAAAAAATTAGTCTGATAAATCATGTGCAATTAATGATCTGACTAGCTTTAACCATTGAGCCCATGTAGATGTTATTTACTGTCATTGCTTATTATTTACAGTACTCAACATGTCTGAGAGTGGAACTTTATATAGATACAACATACATAGTTCCTGCCCTAGAGACTACAATTAAAAAATGACATATCATAAATAATATATTAGAAGTGGCTATTTACATGTCAAAGCACCAGCCCCTCTGTAAAATCTGTTTAGTTCGCAGAGCAGATGGATTCCTTGAGGTGACCCAGTAGGCATGTGATGAGATGTCCAATCCCACAAGGTTTGAAGGGGTCAAGATGGTAAAATAGGCCACTTAACTCCCTAGATTGCACCTGGAGTAGGAGTTGGGACAGGGGATAGGGATTAATTAGATAATGCCTCAGCTGGACAGGACAGGAGGAGTCTGTATAAAGCTCAGAAATGGGGGAGGGAGAAGGGAGCATAGAGGAAGTCTACATTGACTCCCTAGGGGGAGGCAAGTGTGTTTGGGGTAACAGAGAGGTTGCCTACAGTTACTTCCTGGGAAGGGGGAGTTTGGGCTGGCAAAGCCAGAGAATATGGAGAGCTGGAAAGGCTCAGGGGAAACGTAGCATGGTATGGAATAGGGCAGACTGTGGCAACTTATGAGAGGGACTTGAGCTGGAACCTACAGTAGAAACCAGGCTTCCCTACCAGCCATGGGTGAAGTGGCATGGACCAGACAGTGGAGAGCAGACTACCTGGGGCAGGTCACCTTGAAAGACTTTGATATCCCAGAAAGGGAGGACCTCATTGACCACCTGTCTGGAGGCCAAGTCACAAACAGGAGGCTGCATCTCCAGGAACAAGAGGAACAATGGGTGAACAGACTGCCAGACAAGGGCACTAATCCTCAGAGTGAGGGGAGGAGGAGCCATTAGCAGCAAGGGGACCCTCTGACAAAGCCTCTTTTATTAGTGTATTTAATTCCAGCAGCCAAAAGGTGATGATGCTGTTAGTTGAGTGTTGTGAGCTCAGAAAAAGCAAAGAAATAAGATAAGATGGTGTCAATGCAAAACAGCCTGAGATTTACTAACCAGAGTTAGAGGTTATTACCTGAATGCAAAGGCTTCTCAGCTTGCTCTGTGGCACACAGACTAGTTTCAGAATTAGAGCTTCCTAATAGATTTCTCATATGCTTGGAATGGGTAGTAGAGCACCGAGTGGAATCTTTCTCCCCTCTCCACCCCCCCATACTTGTGGCTCTGTGTTGGTACAATGGGGATATCTAGGAAAATGGGCCTTATTCCTGACTGGGACCTATTTGGTCTGATTGGAGTATTCCCTCCAAGGGTTGCCAACAGCGTAACCACGCAAACCCAAATACCTTTGCTTCCCTCCATACCCTCAGGCCATGCCCCACTTACTTCATCTCCTTTCCTCCATTGCTCGTTCTCCCCCACCGTCACTCACTTTCACTAGGCAGAGCTAGGTGGAGGGTGCAAACTCTGGGCTGGGGCTAAGGGACTTGGGGTTGGGGCAGGGGACCTCTGGACTCAGTCTGGGCCAGGGGATTGGGATGCAGGAGGTGGATATGGGTTCTGGAAGATACTTTGGATGCAGGAGGGGGTTCTGGGCTGGGGCAGGGAGTTGGTATGTGGAAGAGCATGAGGGGTATTGGCTCTGACCAGGCAGCGCTTACCTTGGGTGGCTCTTAGTTGGTGGCACATGGCAATGCATGGAGCCCCCTCCTGAAGGCTCCATCCTCACAGCTCCCATTGGCTGCAGTTCACCATTTCTAGCCAATGGGAGCTGTAGAGTTGGTGCTGGGGGGAAGAAGGCAATGCACAGAGACTTCTGATCCGTCCCTGGGAGCCACAGGGACATGCTACCTGCTTCTGATTGCAGCAGAGGGCTAGGGCAGGCAGGGAGACTGCAGTGCCAGACTTTTAGTGAGCAAAAATCTCACTTATTGGCTGCAGTAGCCTCTGGGACATTAAGCCCACTTCGGGAGACTCCCAACGAAAATGGAAGGTTTGGCAGCGCCATTCCCCAAAAAATAAAAATCAAAGTATATCTGTGGTGTTTCTAGGTTTCATGACACTGATTGTGGCTAGGATTTTTATTATTTCTTTCTTTCATATATTTCATGTGTCATAACAGTTCCCAATCAGGAATAAGGTCCATTTTTGTAGATATTCCTATTGTATAAACACATAGATGATGACTGTCCCATCTCTAAAAAAACATAGTCTAAACTGATACAAGTTGCAACAAGTAACTGACAAACAATATGAAAGAAGAGCCGAGTGAGTTCAAGGGTAAGATAACAATGGTGAAATGATTACATAGATACCTATGTAAAGCTGTATAACTTCAGCTTTCTGCCTGGAATGTCTGGGGAGTCATTGATGCTTACCTTACTCTATACTCAATTGTTAGGAGATGAGCATAGATTCACAAGTGACAGGTAAATAAAAGTCCTTAATGAGTACTGTACATGCTGTGTTCAAGCCTGTGAGTTTTGATTAATATCCTGGAGAATATACAAAGAACAGGACTATGTAGCACTTTAAAGACTAACAAGATAAACCATCTTGTTAGTCTTTAAAGTGCTACATAGTCCTGTTTTTTGTTTGTTACACCAGACTAACACGGCTACATTTCTATCACTATTCTGGAGAATATAGTAGCTGTACAGCTGTGGGAATATTTGGCTGCTAACAAGATATATGTTTCAGTCTCATGCAAAACATGAACATGGAACAGATTGCTTTTATGAGTCTCACATTATATGAATGACTTCAGTAGCACAGGTAGGTACCCTCAGCTCCTCAAGCCTTTTAGGTACTGACTTCTAAGCAACTAAATTTGAAAATGCTAGGTATTGTTCAGTAAATGGCCATAGAGTTAATGTCAGATCCTGGAGTGCTTTGCAGCTCCAAACTCCCTTTATTCTGAATGAAAAAAAGATTCATGTTGTGGAGAAGAGACTCAGAACTGCTGCATCATGCAGATAAGCTTTTCAACAGGTGGTTACAACATCAAGTTAGACTTACACTTATACCATATGCTGAGAAAAGGCAAACCATTGAAAGCTTTGATGCCTAAGGAAAGTGATGATTAGTGTGATTTTTTTCATTTCTAGTAAACTCTCTCTTTCCAGTTTGTGGGTTTGGTAGGATTGCCAGATGCTTGAGATAAAAATACCGAACTCCTCCCCCCCCCCCCAAAAAAAAACACCAGGAAAAAATTCTGTTGAAAGAAAAAAGGGGGAGGGACACCAAAGTTCCTGAGTTTAAAAAAAAAAAGAAGACTCCAAGACTTAAGCAAAAAAAAAAAAAAAAAAAACAATTAAAATAAAACAGCATGTCCCCTTTAACAGTGAGCGGGGATAGGAACAGGGGAGCAGATGAGCACTAAGACCCAGGGAAAGCAGTGCTTCCCCTTAGTCAGCAGCTATTTTGTGCTGGCAGCCTTGTGGAACCAGGTAAGCATGGAGGTTGGGGTCAGGGGGCTGGGAGTGTTGGGAGCCATGGGGAAGCTCGAGGGTTGGGGGGAGGCCGGGTGCTGAGTGTTTGTAGGATTGCCAGGTGCCCAGCATTTTCGCTTCCTGGCTGGGGAAAAATTCAGAAAATACCGACATCTCAGGTGTCCGGTATTCTCTGAATTTTTTTACCGGGCAGGAGGAGAAATTATCAGACTGTCTGGGTAAATACCGGACAGCTGGCAACCCTAGGGTTTAGTTATCTAGTAAGAGCCGGTATACTTCATTCTATACATACTTTGTATTGTCTCACAATAAATAATTGGAGGGGAACATTCTGTAGTTTAATGCAGAAAAACAAAGATTACAATTTCAAATATTCAGTTGTTGTACAGGGGTAGCTGTGTTAGTCTGTAACTGAAAAAACTTAAAACAGCAAAGTCCTGTAGCACCTTAGGGTGTGTCTAGACTACATGCCTCCTTCGATGGAGGCATGTAGATTAGCCAGATCGGAAGAGGGAAATGAAGCCGCGATTAAAATAATCGCGGCTTCATTTAAATTTAAATGGCTGCCCCGATCTGCCGATCAGCTGTTTGTCGGCAGATCGGGGGAGTCTGGACGCGATGCGCCGACAAAGAAGCCTTTCTTCATCGGCACAGGTAAGCCTCGTGAAACCAGGTTTACCTGTGCCGATGAAGAAAGGCTTCTTTGTCGGCGCATCGCGTCCAGACTCTCCCGATCTGCCGACAAACAGCTGATCGGCAGATCAGGGCAGACATTTAAATTTAAATGAAGCCGCGATTATTTTAATCGCGGCTTCATTTCCCTCTTCCGATCTGGCTAATCTACATGCCTCCGTCGAAGGAGGCATGTAGTCTAGACACACCCTTAGAGACTAGTTTTTAAACCTACTTCATGTTAATGTTTAGTAGTCACAAATTAGCGAGGGTATAAACAGGGTCAAACTGAACAGCTGAACTGAACAAATGTTTCCCATCACTGTTTTTGCAGTATTCCACCAGCCCTGCCTTGTAATTGCTTCAACATGTGTTTTGTACCAAAGATAAGGCAGTTCCAAGAGTCCGTCTGTGGAGGACATTCTAAGACTGCAGTAGCTATTCCCTTTTCCCTGGAACATCAACTCAAGAGACAAAAATCCCTAAAGGGTCATTAGCAAAGCAAGTCTCCCATGGACATGTGTATGATCCCTTTCTGAATTACTTGGGGTCTGAGAGCCTTTGGAGAAGAACTATAAATAGGCCTGTCAACAGGAGGGAAGGGACAAGGGGACAACAGCCCCAGAGCACAGCGATTTTCAAAGGTACCAGAGTTGCCTCTACCGCAGTGGTGGCTGGAGCCCTGGGCACTTCAAATTGCCATTGGAACCCTGGGCAGCATCCTCTGGGCAGCACTAATGCCTAGCTAGGAGTGAGGGGGAACAATGTAGTCTGAACATCTGACTGCTCCCTGCCCCACCCTTTCTGAGAGTGCAGAGCCACTCCCCTGCTGACCCTTCTGTCACCTTTCTCAGGGGCCTGGCAATTCTGTTGACCCATCTGACTATAAATACTAGATTAATTTCTCTTCATCTAGAGCCTTTCCTTTTAGGATTTCTGTCACATATGCTAATCTATGAATACTACGAGGAATTTTCCTTGATTCCGTGATTCTCTATGGATTTCTAGGGTTGACAGGTGTCCGGTATTGAACCAGACAGTCTGGTATTTTCACCTCCTGTCTAGTTAAAAAAAATCAGAAATACCAGACACCTAAAATGCCTTGTATTTTCTGATTTTTTTTCCCCCCCAGCCAGGAGGTTAAAATCCCGGGCTATCCGGCTCAATACGGAGGCAGCCTGGCAACTCTAATGCTTATTTGGTACCGCAGAGGAGCTGTTCAGCCTGGCGCAGGGAGACAAGATGACGAGTGGCCGCCAGCACCCTGTTAGGGCCAAAAAGCCTCTCCACAGGGTTTTTAAAAAAGCCACGGTGGGATATATATATTTTTTTGCTCAACAAACTTTTTCCTGGCGTGGTTTGTTGTTGTTCGGTTTGTTTGTTTTTTCTTGAAACCATCTGGCAACCCTATGGATTTCTCCCTCAGCATGCTGTGGGTAAAGTTCTGCGCTGCTCCTCTAAGAGTTGACTTTAAAC
Organism: Pelodiscus sinensis; assembly: GCF_052426305.1. Taxonomy (NCBI): domain Eukaryota; kingdom Metazoa; phylum Chordata; order Testudines; family Trionychidae; genus Pelodiscus; species Pelodiscus sinensis. The sequence continues at coordinate 71,009,408 of NC_143052.1, forward strand.
AATATTTGTGCCTTCCTGATCCTGGGTCACTCTGGAGATATGAGAGTTCCCTGGTGTAACTTTCACTTCTGGGGGGGGGGGGGGAGTCAATGTAAACTATAGCAATCTTCCTCACCTACCCTATGGGCTGCATCAGTGCCTGGGATCTGTGCAGCAGGGCATGCTGAAGCCCCATCCCTGTGACACCCCATAACCACAGGACAGCTTCCACAGGAGCTTGTAAGAAGGCTTATGAAAGGGGACATCATCTTTATTGTTATCTTCTACAATCCTTGAACTGAGGGACTCTTATCTCAGCTGCAATTAAGCTGTAGTACCTTTTTATGCTGCTCCCTTCTCTTTGCAGTGGTGTAAAGGGGCCAAGTGGGGGGATAAGGTTATCTTGCCAAGTACATTTTCAATAAAATCTGATTGCAAATGCTCTTCTACTTTGTGTGCCATTAATCGATATAACAGTTCAACACAAGAGCTGAAGCAGTTCCATTTGAGCAAATCGTTACAGGTAGGCTTGCACAATATTTCACATTTCCATTTTTTTATGTTCTCTAATTTAGATGAGTCTGGTACTGGATATCACCAGGAGATGAATTTGAGCTTCTTGACTATTAAATATCTCTTGGACCCACTAAAAATTGTATAGTCTTTAAGAAGAAGTATTTAATATATTTCCTTTGAGATGTGGGCCATGAAGTGTTATGCAAGTGCTAGCATACAGTATTCCCTGAATTAGAGGCAGCTATTTCATTATGTTAGCATAACCAGTAGGTCACAGTAAGGTAGGGATCTTTTATGATCTCATCAACAGAGCAAATTAGATACAATGGGCTAAATTAAATACTGTGGTGACTCGACTGAGCTATGAGAAGAGGAGAATATATAATAAGGCACCCACACACATTTCCTTGGGCTACAGAAAAAATGGAAAATGTGTCCATCTGACCAGTGCATAGCGAATATGATGTTATTGATTCTAATGAAAGGGCAGTAGAGATCTGAGAGTGGAATCTAAAGTGAGTGTCAGGCAATAGAGAAAAAGTTGCAATCAAAAGCTAGAAAGAGAAGCTGTGTTGTATCAGCCGAACAAAATCAAAACAAATAGAAGGCTAATAAACAGCAACTAGAAATGAAAGATAAGATTGGAATTGACGTTTGACCATGAGGTGTTCTGGGGCTGTGGGAAAAAATAGAAGCATAGAAGTAAGAGTGCTTTCCCCCTATAGCTTGGGGAACGCCTCTTAGTGCAAACATCACCTCTAATCCTGTTTTGTTTTTCTCAAGCATACTTCAATAATGATCCTTTTCATATTTTGCTGCAGCGATTTAAAGCAAAGAGGGATGGGGGAGACAGAAGAGCATTTGCCTATCAGGCTTACATAGCATTAAATGCACAGTCTTTGCGTAATAACAATTCATAATATTAAAATCACTTCTTGGGTTCATATACCTTTTGTGGCCTTCCAGTTTTTTTGGGGGGGAAGATGAATTTTCTTTTAACATTACTCCCAAAGGTGAGGATCCAGTAGCTTAGGACAGGATATGGCATAAGCCAAGGCAGACTCTTATGTTAACACATTCATCTTTGAGAAATAGCTGCTGGCCTATAGTAAACAAATAGCCTGCATGGTACTGACTGCCAAGAGGTCCAGTGTTTGTAAAGTCTTGGAAGTATAAGGAAAATAACTGATGGTAATTATTAAAAAATTACCCTACTTCTCTGCTCCATTGTAATCCAGGATTTTCCATAGTTTTGAATCTCTCCTGAATGGCTTCAGAAGGCCACCGGGGCAACAGCCTCGCTGGGCCCAGCAGCAGTTGCAGGGCAGGGCCTTGGGGAGAGAGGGTGGGTGGGGCTGAGGCTAAGCAGTTGTCAGCACTGTGCCGCACCTCTCCAAGGAATCCCTCAATGCTTCTCGGAGCATGCCATGCGGTGCTCTGGCACCGATTTAAAGGGTCTGTGGCTCCAGCTGCTGCCATTGTCATAATAGCAGAGGAGGCCAGGAGCTCCGGGCCCTTTTGTATCACCTGGCCCTGTGGCAGTTGCCTCCTTTCGCTTCCTATTGGAGGGCCTGACTAGGGTTGCCAGGTGTCCAGTATTCACCTGGACAGTCCAGTATTTTTGCCCCCTTTCCAGTAAAAAAATTCAGAGAATACCGGACACCTAAAATGTCCAGTATCTTCTGATTCCCCCCCCAGCAAGGAGGTGAAAATGCCAGGTACTTGGCAACCCTACAAACACTCAGTGCCTGGCTTCCGCCCCTCTGGGCTCCCAACACCCCCAGGCCCATTGCTTACCTGATTCCACAAGACTGCTGGCACAAAATGGCTGCTGACCAAGGGTCTTAGTGCTCAACTTCTCCCCTGTTCCTAGCCCTGCACTCACTCTTAAAGGGGACATGCTGTTTTATTTTATTTTTATTTTTTTTTTGCTCAACAACTTTGGTCTCCCCCCACCCACCTCTTTTTTTCCCCTTCAACAGTGTTTTCCTGGTGGTTTTTTTTGGGAGGGGGGCGGGGGTCCAGTATTTTTGTTTCAATCATCTGGCAACCCTAGGCCTGATAGGAGGATGGTGTTTCACAGAAACCTCAGATATGGTGCTTTCTGTTTGTTGAAGGGGCTGCTCTATTTTTTTCTAATGGAACAATACAGTGGTGTGGGGGGTTGTTTATTTTATATAATTTTATATTTGATGTAGAGAGGAACCCCCCACTCTTGCAGAAATAGGGCATGATTGTGCTCTACTGCTCGGGAAGCAAATCAGGGAATGGAAGGTGATTTTGTTACATTCCTGCATGGGTTACCTAATTGTGGATCATAGCTCAGTGGGGAGAGCAGTCTCTGGGCTTCTCTTCCCTTCTTGCCTCTTGAAATGAACAGGACAGCACAGAGCAGGAAGTACTTTGCACTGGGTAAAAGGCCATTGCAAATTACTTTCCCCTGGAGTATGCAAGAAATAACAGACTGAGTCAAAATTCAGTCTGTGGTCTGTTTGTGAGCAGTATACCTGGGCCTCTTCTCTAGGACTCTTGGTAACTTCGAAATCAAACCTGTGCTTTAAGTAGAATGGCTTATAATTTAATATAGACATGCCATTGGAGTGGTGGGTGTGTAAGAGCATATACAACTGTGTGATGTGTCTCTTGTCATATTAAATTGTTATCCCACTCCTGACATGGTGCTAGAAACTCTAAGATTTGTGGTTTTCTCAGTCTTATCATTCACATTGCTGACTGTTGGAAGATAGGACAATACGTCTGTGTATCTACAGTAGTTATAGCACTGTTCTCTTATTTACTGTGTTATCATTACAACTGAAGTATCAAAGGCTACAAAGCAGTACTTTCAAAGGTTAGACTGAAAACCTATGTTTTGTTTACCAGTTGTTTTAATTGTAAATATTAATGTAACCCACTGTGAAAGAAGCATTTTGTGCACCTGAGACCATATTTTATAATGCACTTATACAAATTGGGTAGAATTTGAATTGAAATGTGTATGCTAAAAGTTTCATAATTTTATTCAACTGTGGCCTAGTTCCTTCCTGCTGTGAATGATAGAGGTATCACATGGAGTGTTTTCAGGAATACTAGCAATCCAACCAAATGCCTTTATAATTTCCCCCATAAAGTTGTAAGAAAAAAAAGTAAGTTTCCAACTGATAAACTGTTTTTGCTATTCAGTGAGAGAGAGGGGAGACACTTACATTTGCTTTCTTAGACCCATAGTTTTATGAGTATTCACTACCTTTCCTTGTAACTTATTGCAGAGATTTTAGGCAACGTAGGAGGTTAGTAAAATTTTATAACCTACTTATATACATAAGAAATAGTTCTTTGCAATGTAGGTCAATGATTGAGGTGCCTGCCATTAATCATATAGTTTATATTTTCAATCCATTTCCTTTTATGCATTTATGATTAACGAGTCGTATAAAAAGGGGGAGGTGATATGGGTGGAGGGGATAGGAAGGATCTGTTTGATAGGGGAGGTTGTTTTTATGGCTAGGAGTAATATTGTGTGAGTCTGGGATGTGCAGCAGATATAGCTTCTATAGAAGCTATAATGTCACAGTATTTCTTTTGCTTACTATCCTTGGCTTCCCTGCAGTACTACCCTACAAAATGATGCCAATTGGATATAATGAGACACTGATGCTTGCGATATTACCAGTGAAAGCTGATGTGCCTTTCCTCACTGAAAGCTGTCAAATCTGTAGCTTATGATAAGCTGCCTCAGTGATGAAGGCAGAGTCACTGGCAACCCATGCATTCTCATTTCTGTGCTTATGGATGGATTATTTAATTGTTTTTCTGCTACACAGGGATGCTTAATGTTGCTGTAGTTCCAAACCCAGAGATGCTTGGTTGCTATTATTAATGGAACAGCCTTATTTTCCCTTTACTGAGCCACCTGTTAATTTTTATTTGGATTGTTTGGGATGAATTTTTGAATATTTGGGAGCTAGATAATAGCTGGCCAAGCTTCCAGCCAATATGTTGCAGATAAAGCTACACTTAAGACTTTGGATATGTTCCTTTAACTGATTCTAATGAACTTTACAGGGCAGTGGTCTAAATCATGAAAGGAAATATATTAAGCTAACCGTTATTAGCCTTACATCAAAGACTGCTCAGGGACAGTGGCAGATTAAATAATCAGCAATATCAACAAATGATGACTGGGCCCTGTGTCTCCTCCTCCTGTCTGCCAGTGGCAGCAGGACAAAAAGATGATACAGGTTTTTATTGTGGGTCCCCACATAGCATCACATGCCCCACCTTCAAATCAACTCTCATTTCCCTCACTCCTGCTCCCACTTGTCCCTGCCCCTGCACCCTTGCTCTGCTCCCCTGGCCTATGCCCTGCACTGCTGCGGCTCATGCTAGAACCTTGACCTCTGCTCCTGCCCAAGCTAGAACTGCTGTCATGGGAGCCAGCAGCAAGCTGAGTGCTCCTCTTCTCTCCAAAGGGAGAAGGGGAGGAGACATATGGCAGGTGACTCAGAGTGGACTCTTTTTGGGGGACTGGATGAGTATTGCGAGAGGGAGGGGGAGTCCTCTTCTCTGGACCCAGCCCCAGGGCAGCCTGCCTGCTGCAGCCCAAAGTTTTTAGCTCCTCATGCCTGGCTGAGCCTCACCACAGAGCCTGCATCCCCCCAAACTCTGCTCAAGCCCTGAGTCCCTTTCATTTCCCCAAACCATTCATCCGCTCCCTAGAGCCTGCACCCATACCTCAGCCCTAGCTCAGAGCCCCTCCCAACTGCAAACCCCTCATCCCTAGCTTCACCCCTAAGTCAGAGCCCTCACCCCTGTGATCCTTACAAGGGAGGTGTATGTGGTGGGCGGGACTTAGACCCACTCTGGTCACCACCAAAAATTATGCTGATTGATCCTCCCTGGTCTGTGTCACTTGGGATCTGAGTGGTCCCAAACCAGGCAATTTGCGAGACCAGGAAAGTCAGTGCCAGCCCCTCTACTGCCACCAGCTGCAGTTCTGCTCCAGAGGCATCAGAGAGGCCAGTATTGGCAGTTGGGAACAGGGAGGTTTTGGGAGAAGAGGCAGAGTGGCTGCATAGCCCTGCAGCTGGCAATGTAGCTCTACTGCCACTGGCCTACACTCACGTTCCCTCCACTGCTGGTTGCAGGGCTCCATTCCTGGCTTCTGTTTCTGTCCACAGGGCTCTGTATCTGCCCTGCCTCTTCCTCCAAGTATTCCTTCCAATCACCACTTCTCCTTCTCACTCCCTAAGCTTGAAGGCCACAAATGAGCTATCTGTGGTGATCTGGAAACTCTGGGAAGGCAGGGGAGTTTTTGAGCATGGGGCCCCTGGGTTTTCCCTGTGAGTGCTCCCATCCCAGAGCACCCATGGATGCCAGACCAGGGAATTCCAGTTTTTAGAGGTCAAACCTGTACAAACCTGCTGTTCCTGTCAGCCAGCTCCAGCCCCTCCCTACTGCCACACAGCATCCTCCCCACCCAGACCAATAGTTCTGCCTATCTTTCCTAGATTTTGCACAGAAAAATCAACATTTTTAGGATTACCATAGAAATGAAAGAAAAAGTAGACAGCACAAAATTACACTTCGTTTAGGCCTATACTTTCAGCTTAGCGATTCTCATACTGTAGGATATCTGTAAATGAAAACCATAAACTCTAAGGCTATGTCTAGACTGCAAGCCTCTTTCGAAAGAGGCTCTTTCGAAAGATACTTTCGAAAGAGCCTCTTTCGAAAGAGAGCGTCTAGACTGCACGTTGAACTTTCGAAAAAGTGGCTTGCTTTTTCGAAAGAAAGCATCCAGTGAGTCTGGATGCTCTCTTTCGAAGAAGCCCTATTTACATTGAAGAACACCTTCTTTCGAAAGAGGAACTTTCAAAAGAAGGCGTTCTTCCTCATGAAATGAGGTTTACCGCCATCGAAAGAAAAGCCGCGTTTTTTCGATTTAATTTCGAAAGAACGCGGCTTGAGTCTGGACGCAGGTGAGGTTTTTTCGAAAAAAGGCTACTTTTTTCGAAAAAAACCCTGAGTCTGGACACAGTCAAAGACAATTCTGGTTATAGGAAATAGGGGGATTTTGCTACAAAATGCCTCCAAATAACCCGACTAGCAGAAACTTCCTGATCATTGTCAGCAGTTGGTGCCTCTAGAATAATTTTTAGGGGTGCTGAGCTGAGATCCATCCACACCACACCCCATCCTCACCCTTCATTACCCAAGACTGACAGCACACCTGGGGGCAGCTGCAGAGTCCCAGGTATGGGGCAGATGGTTAGGTCTCCATAAAATCTGGGGGGTGCTGCAGACTACTTCCTCTGCCTGTTTCTGCAGTGTGAAGGAGAAAGTCAAGAACTGCCTCTCAGTTTAGAAAGCATGAATCTGTCATTGTGTAAATATAAACTAGCAAAACCATTTGTACAGTATCACTGAACTAGCACCTGTATTAGTAACTGATGATATTTTTCCAAGAAACTTTGTTTGAAACCAGCACAACTAAAGATCTTGTAGATGAACTACAAACCAACAAAGTTCTCCTAGATGTCCTTAAAACCAGAAAACCCAAAGACCCGGCAGCTGAACTTATAAGGAAAAAAACCAAAGGCCCTCTAGATAAACAGGTCAACAGTGAAGCAGGTCAAAGCAATCCTCCTGCTGACATATATCTGATGTTCCCTTTTGACAAAAGCTACTTTCAAGATTCAGTTTTATCACTGAGAAATTATGTATAATTATACAGATTGATCCTTGAGCATCAGTAAGCTATTTGCCAGACTTAAAACAACTTTTGCTTCTCATAGCAGTGACACCAAGGCTTTGTCTACACTACAAGATTTGCTGCAAGAGCCCATGCAAATGAAGTGTGGATTAGCATTTTCCCATGCTTCATTTGCATACTCTCTTTCAGTCCATTTTTGCGCTAGGGGTTTTGTGCACAAACAGGCAGGCTACGTCTACTTTGAAGTAGGAATAAGACCCTCCGGAAAAGGGCACTTTTTCCGGAGGATCGGGGCCAGTGTAGACGCTCTTTTCCGGCTTTTTTAAAAGCCGGAAAAAAGCGGCGGACATTTTTATTTAAATGCCGCGGGGGATATTTAAATCCCCCGCGGATTTCCCTACGACAACTGGTGAAATTTACATGCCCCTTCCGGAAAAGGGGCCAGTGTAGACGTAGCCGCAGTGTGGCCGTGGTTGTTTTGTGTAAGATCCTTATGCCTGTTCTGGAAAGGCATAAGGATCTTGAGGCAAAAGGGTTTTTTGTGCAAAACGGCCACACTGACTTTTTTTTGCGCAAAAACCCCTACCGCGAAAAAGGACCGAAAGAGTATGCAAATGAAGTGTGGGAAAATGCTAATCCACGCTCTTGTGGCAAAAGCCATAGTGTAGCCATAGCCCAAGAGAAAGAAATACTTGAGCAAGACAGTTACTGATAAACCTAGTTTTTTAGCATCTGAAACCAGCAGGCATAAGCTTAATAGCCACCAAGAAGTTATTTTATTGTCATTGCAGATTCAACCACAGATACTAGCTATGTTGATCAAATGGCCAATTTTTTTATATTGAAAGAAAAGCAGATCTAAAAGAGCATTTTGTAAGCTTTGTGGCAGAGAGGTAAAAGCTGCATCCTTGTTTGACCAACTAATTTTTTTTATTCTGTATGCATCTCTGCACAGACATATGATTGGGCCAGTGTTAGGGCTGGAGCTCATGGAGGATGGCAAGCAAAAATGAGAGACTAGCTTTCAGGGTATGTCTACACTACAGAGTTTTGTCAGCAAAACGGCCGTTTTTTCAGACAAAACTTGAATGTCCAAACTGCAATTGCGTTTTTCTGCAAGAAAATTGAAAGAACAGAGGGGTTTTTCTGGCATTGGTAATCCTCATTCTACGAGGAAGAAGCCTTTTTGCGAAAGAGTTCTTTCGGAAAAAGGTGTATGTGGATGGGGAAGAGGGAGTTCTTTTGGAGGAAGAGGAAAGAGAAAAAAGCACAGGTGCCCTGGTGGCTATTCTGTCCATAGTAATCACAGCTTACATGCAAGAGAGCATCCAGGCAGTCTGGATGCTTACTTTCGAAAAAGCAGATCAGTTTTTCGATACACTTTTGCAATGCGGATGCTCTCTTTTGAAAGAAGTTTTCTTCCAAAAAAAGCCTGAAGCCTGTAGTCTAGACATGGCCTCAGATAGTGAGGAAATGGATGCACCATACACCCACTGCCCAGCATATCAAATTCATCTAGTTTTGGTGCATGCTACTAAAGAGAAGGCTGGTCCAGACATGAAAATTTTCCTCACAACTTTATGAAAAATATCTAAATATTTCAGGGTATGTCTACACTACCCCGCTAGTTCGAACTAGCGGGGTAATGTATGCATACCGCACTTGCTAATGAAGCCCGGGATTTGAATTTCCCGGGCTTCATTAGCATAAGCGGGGAGCCGCCATTTTTAAATCCCCGCTGCTTCGAACCCCGTGCAGCGCGGCTACACGGGGCTCGAACTAGGTAGTTCGGACTAGGGTGCCTATTCCGAACTGCCAGTACACCTCGTTTCACGAGGAGTAACGGTAGTTCGGAATAGGAACCTAGTCCGAACTACCTAGTTCGAGCCCCGTGTAGCCGCGCTGCACGGGGTTCGAAGCAGCGGGGATTTAAAAATGGCGGCTCCCCGCTTATGCTAATGAAGCCCGGGAAATTCAAATCCCGGGCTTCATTAGCAAGTGCGGTATGCATACATTACCCCGCTAGTTCGAACTAGCGGGGTAGTGTAGACATACCCTCACAGACTCTAGCAATTGATGGAGAAAAACAAATGATTGTCTAAAAATAATTTTTAACTTAAAAGTCTTGCTTGAGTACAGTTCTGCAAAGGGAAGAGGAACATGATGATGCACTTCATGCCTCTGAAGAAGTTGACAGAATTGATGCAGCAGATGAAATTGAACAGCTTCTGAAGAATGAATAACAGAGACTTTCATCTAATGGCACTCTGCAAACCTAGATGGGCAGCTTGAATGAAAGCCACCGAGGCAATGATAATAACTTTTCAGAATATAATTGAATGCCTAGAAGAGGAAACTGTTTCTGAATGCAGGAACAGTGAGGACGTACATCTAGGAAAAAGCAAACTGTCTTTTCGATGGCTTAGATGTTCTTCCTCGATCTGTTTTGGGAACATAGGATATTAGTCATGGTGATTGTCACCTCTGGAAATTGACTTGTTCTTAGTCCTCCAGACACTTGAGAGCATAACGAGCTTAGCAAATTCAGGTCTGAAGAAAAGTTTGAGGAAATTGGAAAAAAATCAGAACAGGTGGAAATCAATGGGTTTTGAAAATTCAAACTATCCAAGCCAGAGAAAGAAATGCATATACTGCATGGAGGAAAAATTTGCATATGATTCCATGTTATAAGCAAGGAATCACCATCAAAGAAAAATATTTCAGGGACATAAACAACGTGATCAGTGAACTAAAATCTCAATGTGAGGGATTTTAAGAGGCAGTTACTCTATGTGGTTTCCTCCACTCCAAGCAAACTTTAGAATATAACTTTAGAAGAGTAAAAGAGGAAGTTTTTAGACTCGTAGAAAATACTCACATTTTTCTCTAGAGTTGGTTCACAAGATTGTATTTTACAAAGGATACAACTGTTTATTTTGTCACTTGGAGTCCAGAGTTTTTTGAATTTCAGTGTTCCAAGTTCTCTTGATGCTGTTGGCCTAGAGATGGAAATGTTGTGTTAACTTGTCACCATATCAATTGAAATGGCTGGTTCTGAATGCACAAAGACAACGTTAAGAACTTACATGGTTCAACACTATTACAGAAATGGAAGAATGACCTTGATCTCTGCAATTTTGAGAGGCAAAGTAACCAGATTGGAGCTGGACAGCATCACAGAACAATTTATCAAGGAAAAAGTGTCACTGTGGTGTGAGGTTACAAACATTTGGAATACACAAGCCAATATAATTGGACTGAGACTGCACTTTTGTGTAGGCCTGTAATTTTTGTTTTATGTTTTTTAAAACCTTTTTATCTTTAAAAATCCTGATGTGACAATTGATTTTCATGATGTATATTTGCTTACCATGCCCTGATTCTTAAATATATCTCTACTCCAGGACCGCATAAAAATATTGACAGGTAATTGTTCAGTTATTAGTATGGGTTCCATGTAAAAATAATGATGGAGGTAATTGTGAGGACTTTGCTCTTGTTTCAAGAGTTTCTTGCCCATAAGTAACTAAAATAATTTTGGAAATAAACTAATGTTGAAACTGGAATACTATGCTTTTCCAAATGGTTTTGCAGGATAAGTCACTTGTTCTCTTAATATGAGGGAACAGACATGACCTAGCCAGATTGATGGAAATTGTTTTAATGGTGATTCTCAGTAAGGCTAGTCACTTCAAATATCAAATTTCCAATAAAACAATGAAATAAAAATAAAGATGACGTTCTAACTCCATACGTTTCACAGAACTGTCCCTGACATACTGAAATAATAGGGAGTGACAATGCTCTTTGAATCTCAGTTTTTTTTTATAAAGTTTTAAAGTTATAATGTTTTGGCAAATGGAGCATTGAATTCTGTATATTTTTCAACATGTAAGCTGTAGCTTTTTGCCCCTATACTTTTCTCTTTACAGCTGATTAACTAAAAATATAACTCACTGTGGCAATCTGTTTCCATATGTTCACTCTTTCTACAAGACTATAATACTAAAAAGTGAAAAGTAGATCAAATTACAAAGGATGAATATAAACAAATACAAGTATGTAGGGGCAAAATTAGAAAGGTGAAGGCACAAAACAAGCTCAAACTAGCTAAAGACATAAAGGATAACAAGAAAGATTCTACAAATGCTCAATTAGTTCTGAAGCAGTAGCCCCTATAGTTGCTACTGCTATAGCGAACTAGCCACATTATTTAAGCCACACTCAACCAGCCAAATAGCCACATGTGGCTAATGGCTAGCATATTGGAAACCATGGCATTAGAAGCAAGATGATGACCAAGGACAGAGTAGACCCATCATATAAATATAGTAGCCCAATCTCTGTGACTCTGTAACGCTGTAGCCTCTGGGGGGCATTGCTGCCTCCCACCGTGGCTCTGGGGGGCGTTGTTGCCTCCCACCGTGGCACTCGGCTGACTTCTGCGCCACTCAGCCAGGCCGACGTGGAGGAGCAAGCAGAGCAAGTGGCCGTTTGGGCCCCACGCTCCCCATGCAACACGGGGTTGCTGAATGGGGAACATGGACCCCAAACGGCCATTTGAGCCACTTGCTCCCCCGCGGCAGCCCAGCTGAGTGGCACAGGCAGCAGCCTGGCTGAGCGGCACAGAAGTCAGCCGAGTGCCACGGCAGAAGAGGAAGGGGGGCGGAGTGGTGATGTACATGGCCAGGGGGCAGAGCCCGGCTGTGTACATTACTGCCCTGCCCCGCCATGGCGCTCGGCTGAGTTCTGCGCCATTTAGCCGGGCCACTGTGTGGAAGCAAGGGCACAAGAGGCCATTTGGGCTCCATGGTCCCCATGCTATATGGGGAACGTGGAGCCCAAACAGCCGCTTGGCCTCCGTGGTTCGCTGAGTGAGAGGCAGGAGGGGAAGTAGAAGAGAAAGAGAGTGAGAGGCAGGAGGGGGAGAGGAGAAAAAGAGACTGAGAGAGAGGCAGGACGTGGAGGAGAGCTGGGAGAGAGACGGGAGGCAGGAGGAGGAGGAGGAGGAGGAGGAGAGAGAGAGAGATGGACATGGAGGAGAGACCCGAAAATCCCGTTTCATGATTGGCTATTGGCTAGTTATTTAATTAAGAGAGAAAAACAATAGCAGAAAATATGGAAATGACAGAGCTGCTTAATGACTTCTTTTTGTTTCAGTTTTCACCAGTGAAGTTGGTGACGATTGGACACCTAACATACTGAATGCCAGTGAAAATGGGGTAGGTTCAGAAGCTAAAATAGTGAAAGAACAAGTTAAAAATTACTTAGATAAGTTAGATGTCTGCAAGACACCAGGGCCTTATGACTTGAATCCTAGAATTGTCAAGGAGCTGAGTGAGGAGATAGCTGAGCTGTTATCTTTGAAAGGTCATGGAAGACAGGAGAGATTCCAGAAGACTGGAAAAGGGCAAATATAATATCCACCTATTAAAAAGAGAAATGAGGAAAACCCAGGAAAGTATAGACCAGTCAGCTGAACTTCTGTACCACGAAAGATAATGGAACAAATAATTAAGCAATCACTTTGCAAACATCTAGAAGATAACAAAGCATGAGGTAACAGCATAGATTTGTAAACAACCAGTTGTGTCAAACCAACTTGATAGTTTTCTTTGATAGGATAACAAGCCTTGTGAATAAGGGGGAAAAGGTGGAGGTGGTATATCTTGGCTTTAGTAAGGCTTTCAATACAGTCCTGTATGACCTCATTAACAAACTAGGGAAATATAACCTAGATAGAGCTACTATAAGGTGGGTGCACAACTGGTTGGATAAACATTCCTAGGGAGTAATTATCAATAATTCACAATCATGCTGGAAGAACATGAGTGGGTTTCCACTGGAATCAGTTCTGGGTCTGGTTCTCTTCAATATTTTCATCAATGATTTAGATAATGGCACAGTTTTAGACCCATACTTTTTACTTTTTCCACCCATGACATAAAGGAAGAGGGATCTACATGACATAAATCCCCCAAGACATCTGGTTTGGAGACTCTCCTCTGCTCCCCTGCCCTCCCACTTTCTCCAATGTGTCTTTTTCCTTCCCTACCTCATTTTCTCTCTCTCCTTACCTCTTTCTTTCTGTCCAATAAGAGTCAGGATGAACTGGCCAAGACTATATATTTTTCAACAATGCTATAAGCCTGTGTCTAGAAAGGCAGCTAAAAGCAATGCCCTAAACAGTGGGCTGCTGGTATATGTTTGCTGGGTCTCAGAATGCTGATAGTACCTTGTTCTAGGCCTGTGTTTTTCCCTGCTGTGAGGCTGCAAGTAAGAGTTAACATCAGAGATTTTCTATCTTTGCTCTTCTTTTTGTTCTACTTTTGTGTGTTGGTCACTTTGTTTTTCCTTTTAGGAAATGGGATCTGCAGCCCAATTCAACTAACATCGCTTTTTCTCAAAAAACCAAAAAAAAAAAAAAAAAAAACCCCACACAGTTGTTACCATCTTTATTACCATCTAAAAACTGGAGCAAACAAGGTTCCCCCCCCCCTTAAAAACTCTTTCTAGCTAGAGGAAAAGAGAACAAAGGATGTTATTAAAATAAAAGCCTTCCTTAATTCATGAATTTCAAATGCTTTAACTATTTGTCCTTTTTCTTGATCTTTAATAAAATGCTAAAAGGATTTTTAATGGTGTGTGCAATATGGTTGAGGTTGAGGTCCTTTGTATATGAAACCCCGAACCTCACTCAAACACCATACGGTGTTGGACAATTTCTAGTCCTGTGGATGGATGCCTTTTACTCTTTGAGCGCCTTTCTTCCATCTATTGGAATTCAACAAAGGCAATAATAATGAACTAGCCCATGGACAAAGTTACCTGAAATTATAATTGTCTTCTCTTTTTTTACCTATCAACATGATGGGTATTAGATGAGAAGTAGTGGGCTCTGACCAGCAGTGAAGCTTGTTAGCAATGCTGGCTAACTTTATTTTTGCCTAGCCTGGTATTTGATACATGGCAGGATCTTGTTTGCCTTTTTCTTCCTAATAGATTGTCAGCACAAAATGTACCACAGGAAAAAGTCCTGGATTGGCAGGGAGATAAATTAATATCTGTATGTGTCTTCATATTCTAGGCCATATAAGTCTGAGTTACCCCAATATTTGAATCTATCATAGCTTGTTTTAAGCGTTGAGCTGTAAAATTTTGGCCTAAGAAATGTAATTTACAATTGAGGTTCCTTTTTTATTTTTCTGTTCAGAAAATATTTTATCCAGTTAATACTTGAAAAAACAGACATTAGTTTATTACCTTGGTTGCCTTCTTTTAATTAAACTGTGTTGGAATTTATTTGGGAAAGAATGAAAGAGGGCTGATTTTTGAACTCATCTCTTTATACTACAAATACAGCTCTTCAGAAGTCAATAGAGTTTCATTAGTGAAGACTAGTCTACGAGAGAGCAGGCTCAGGACTAATCTGTTGAATCTCTTGTCCTTTCCTGAAATTGTCTACAGGTTATATCATCCTTAAATGGGACTCTCTGGTCCAGCAACATCCGTGGTCTGGCAGGACCAGGGATGTTCCTGGACCACAGAGCCCAGGTCTAGAGAGGTTGGGCTGTGGGGCAGGAGCATGGCAGGGGAGCTGGTGACTCAGCGGGAAGCCCTGTGTGTGTGTGGGGGGGGGGAGGGAGATGTAGAGAGGTGGGCAGTGCAGCAGAGAGTTCTGCCTCCTGTGGCCAGGAGGTAGCAGGGCTTGGCAGTGGTTGCAGAGCTCCAGCTCTGGCCACAGCCACGAAGCGCCAGCCCCGGCTGTGGATCTTGGTTCCAGCCGTGGCTGTGGAACTTTGGGAGAGCCATGGCCAGGGGAGCCGTGGCCAGGCAGGCAGCAGTGGTGCTGGTCTGGAGCCCTAGCAGGTGTCAGGAGTTCAGCACTGGCTATGTTGGGAGCGACCTCCCCCAGTCCGGCAAATCCCCTCATTCAGGATCAGTCAGGTTCCAAGGTTGGTGGATGAGGGAAGTCCAATCTGTAGAAACAATTTCTGCTTCTTTCTCTACAGCAAGTTTCCTATGGTAGAACAAGAAAGGACATAGTGTCAGAATTTCTTCCCCAGCTCATTTAACACAGTACATTCTGGAGAGATCATATATACCAACTTTGGCCCTGATCCAGCAAAAAAATGTGTGTGCGTAATTTTAAGCAAATAAGAAGTCCCATTGGTTTCAAGCATCATAAACCTAGTGTTGCATAGTGTCATTCCGACAGCCCTGAAGACCTATAAAGACTGGTGACTCAGCTTCTTTCCCTTACACTGATTGCCCCTCACCTATCCCTTATTTTTCATAACTACATTGAAGAGTAAACCTAATCAACTGCCACAGCAATAAGCCTTCCTCGGTAAGCAAGCATAGCCTAATTATAACACCAGGAATGGGAGGGTTGTCTTTGAGAAGAGAAGTCTGTGAATGCTGGGCCCCTTGTGTGTTGAGCCACCTCACTGAGCTTTTTTGTTAATATAATTGGTGAGTTTTTATGTTAATGTGTATATATGTCTGTTCATATTTCCATGCAGCAGCAGATCCATTGCATTTAACATGAAAAATAAAATTAACTTGCTCCAACATTAATCATATTTTATGGATGAGGCTCATTTGCATTGGGTTTTAATTTTTGTACATTTGCTTACAATTACCACTACAATTTTCACAAAACTATGGTATATTCAAGAGGGACTTTAGCATGAATAATGCAGTAATGAATGAACACCTACATACTGTATATGTTTCAGTTCCAGCCACCTGCTAGACATTTATGTTGTGAGTTCTACTCTGTTGATTGAATCAGTGCTGGCAACTTTGCAATCTCGCCTACTGTATGCTGCTAAAGGAGCACACAGGTTCTGCCTTTGGATATGCATGTGTTATTGCTATAGATTCCATGCAGGATGGCTATGTTTTTCTGAGGCCCTTTACGGGTGATCTTTCCTTTGGGCTACGTCTACACTGCAACACAATTTTGAGATACAGGAGTATCCTGAAATAGCTATCCCAAGAACAGCAAGCCTGTTATTTTGAAATATAAGGGACTTGCTATTCTGACGTCCCTGTACACCTCATTCCATGAGGAGTAAGAGACATTTTGTAATAGTGGGTTATTTCAAAATTTTGCACTGTGTAAACCGCGCCAAATTATGAAATAAGCAATTTCAAAATAAGATCAAAATAAGATACACAATTTGTGTCACTCAAAATGTATATCTTATTTCAAGCTATGGTACTGTGTAGACGACCATTAGAGTAGGTTTTTTAAATAAGAGATCACGTCTTAAATTGATGGCTTGCTTCTTTCTCTTACCTGGTATTTGAGACTGAGTTATTGTGCTCCTTCCCCGCCCCCCCCCCCCCCCCCAAAAAATCAGGAAGGAATCCTCACTGTCAGTGGACTCTTACAAGAATTGCAGCACTCTGTTGTGAGGGGGTGCAAATACTACTATGTTGAGTATGTAACTATGTCACTAATAAATGTGATTGTGTCCCATGTTCCAGGTTAAGGGTGAAGAACCTTTTTGGTCAGGGGCTGCTGACCCATAGGAAAATCAGTTGTGGGCCACGCAAAAGTGAGAAGCAACAAACAAACAACCCTCCCCCCCCCCCCCCCCCACTGATGTGGCCCCTGACTGGGAAAAGAAAGGCCCAGTCTCTAATAGTGTGCTCGCCAGTGGGGGCAACAGGGCAAACCCCTATTTTAGGTGGAGGTTGATGGGGGTACAAGCTTCGGGTCTGGATTCTTTGGAAGACCTTAGCTCTACCTTTCCATAGTCTCCAACATTTTCTTTTACTATAGATGAAGATTTCCTGGCTTTCTCACTCTGGGTTTTGTAAAGCGTACTCATTTTTCATAGATTTTTATTCTTCAAATTTGTTGGTACCTATTAAAATTCTGAACAACTAATAGATAAAGCTATTTGTCATGGAATTGTAGTGCTGGTAAAATGACTTCTTTTGACTAAATCGTCTGGGGAAAAATATTTATTTCTGCTGCTACTTCATGGAATTGTCAGCATTTCCTTTAACTACAGAGTCTGTTGAGTACGTAATTGTGCTTGTGACCTATTTTTATTGAACATTATTATGAAATGCATCATAGGAGATAATGTGTTGTCTAATAATAAATTAGCTATTTAAAAAAAGAATATGTGAGTACAATCAAACAAAGTATGTTGCGTACTACGGAAAAAGTGCAAAAGGTCTACATGCTTTCCCCGTACATGTGTGTGTTTGTGTATATGACAAATGGAGAAATAAAATAAATTTTCCTCTCAGCTTTTCATTTTTCCACAATGACACTTTGGTTTTATGTCATTTGTTTTACTTTATTTTTCACTACTATTGCAGAACATATTCAGTTCATACAATGATTCCTATTGTTTCAAAATAAATTATATGCTAGTGCAGCTCTTCCTTGGCCCCTTTTAACATGTATATAGTCAATTTCATAATAAACCTTACCGCACAAAAAATGATGTATTGCATTTAAAAAAAAAACTAAGCAAAGGAAATCTGTACAGAAATCAAACAAACCAACAAAGTACTGGTAAAAACATAAATGACATTTACTGCTTTTTAGGTGACAGACTGCAAGTTACTAAATTGGATCCAAGATTTTTAAGATTATAATTCAGAATTAACCCATTATTTTATTCAAGTTACTTTTGTGGTAGAGACTTCACTTTTCTCTTTAATGAGAAATAATTAACTTACATCTTTGCACAAAATAATGGATGCTAAATTTTTGGTGGAAAATGGAAGTCAACATTAATCCATTGTAGAGTAAATTAAATCTTATTTCAACCACTTTGCCTATGAAGTAAAAGGAGAGGGAGGTTTCTTTAGACTCCAGTCAGAAAATGTTGACCTGTGCTAGCAGTAGGGATGTTAAATATTGGTTAACCGAATAGTCGATTAACCTCATGAATTCTTATCGGTTACTCAACTATTCCATAGTCCCCAGGGGCAGTGCCGGCAGCCAGTGAGCTATGGCTTCACTCCTGAGGATACAGAACTGAGGATTCACACACTCTGATACAGAAGCAGCAGTGTAGGGTGGTTGCAGCCCCTGTCCGTGGGGGCAGATGCTGAGCTCCTGGACCTGGCGTGAGCCTGAACTGAGCCAAGCTGCCTGCCCACCTGGGTCCTAATACCCCCGTTGCATCTCTGCATTTAAAGTGTAGGTTCCAAATCTGATGCAAGCCAGGATTGAGCCAGGCTGCTGGCCATCCTGTTAAAAATTTGCTGGCAAGGAGTAGGGGGGAAGAGGAAGGAAGGAGGAGAGGGGAGGGAGGAAGGAAGGAAATGCATGTAATCTATAGCATTACCCTATAAGCTTTTGCTTATCAATTAATTGGTTAATCAACTACACTATTACATCCTCAATTAGCAAAAATTGACATGTTTCCTGAGCCAATTTTCCTTTTTGAAATTCATAATTAAGAACCCTAATAATGCCCATTTTCACAGAAATTTTAATACATTTTCTAATATGAAGAATAATTATATATCAATAAGAATATATTTTGGGACATACACATAAAATGCCTCCCTCGTTTTTCCTTTCATCGACTTTTGTTGCATCTGTCAAAAGGAACTTTTGCATTCAAATTATTTCTCCATTTTAAATAGACTGGAAGGCTCTAGGGGTGTGTGTGTGTGTGTGTATACACATCTACATACACGCGGGTTAACTTTGAATTGTGCTCTTAAAAATCTTAAGTCTGACATATATATAAGGTCTGACAAAAATAATAAATTTATTTCCTTTGGCAACATTTTTAATGCACACAGAAAATAAATCTTAAAAGGAGTAAATGCTTCTAACCATACTTATTTTTACATAAGAAATTCAATGTAAAATTCATCCTCGATCAGAGGTCCTGCAAAAGACCATAAGCCCAACTTAAAGCTTCAAAGAATAATTTAATTACCACTCTTGACACTATAAGAACATAAAGTAACAGCAAGTAAGGCAAAGGATAGTCTAGGCAGACATCCATGATACAATAGCTGAAAGGCCCACTAAAGCATTAGTCCCTCTCTTGTATTAAATCTATCTGGCTGAGCTCTTCAAGGCACTCTGGGATGTAATGATTAGGTCAATATGAGGCCCTCTCCCTGGGGTTTACAAAACACTTGCTCATTCAGTAGCTAGGCTACTGGAGTTCTTTCATATTCTCTACTTGAGGACAATTTTTTAGTAAGTTTGAACAGCAGAGAGAAACCCATTGGCTTGGTTCACTGAATGCTTCAATGCAGAAACTGGATTTACTAGTTGAGGAAAATCTTTGTCTACCCCCCACTGTTTAACTTTGTGATTTAGGCAACATCCAGCATGTCAAGGAGGACTCCATGAAGCTCCCTTCAAAGATGTCAATGATCCTTCTTGTAGAACTGGAGCATTAGTTGTAAAGTGACATACCCTCCCACAGCTCTCTAGTTCACTGCTGCCTTGACTATATCACTCTCCTCCATTCATCTGTAGTTCAGAGAGTACAGATACTAGATCCACTCCCGCCGCGCTGTAGTAAAAGATGTTGATATCTGCCAGTGCAGGTCTAGCAATGTTCTCCCGTACCTAATGTTCTTCTGCCACTAGAAGATGAAGCTTGAGTTTACCTGTCAGGGACTCTTCCATATAGCTCTTAATATGGAGCTCAGTGAACTGATTATCACCAGCTTTCTACTGTGGTCTCCCTCGTTAATTTCCACTCCTCCAGTACAGGAAATACAGTTTGACTCCGCAGCAACTTGTCTTGGAAATAGGGCACTGCTGATGATAACAATGTTTGTACTCTCACAGCTCTGGCTAGTATGTTTGTTTTTCTGATTACAGGTATGCTGAACTCCTCTGTATTCTTGATAGAAATATTCCATCCAATCTGGCTTTATGCTCTGATTGGTATAAGATCCCTGCCTAGTGCATTCTGTAAATATAAATTCTTGTGATAATATACAAAAGTTATAATAGAAACAAATAAAATTATTTACTTCCATTTCTGTCGGGGAGCTTCATATTGTATCAACATTTCCCCCCATTTCTGGCAGATCCTCTTGAATGGTTACAAAACTTGTCTGTTTACATTCACACTTCAGTCCTGGAGTGAAATCTTGGCCATATTGAAATCTGTGACAAAACTCAAATGGATTGTATTGAGGATTCCACTTGTGTTTATTCTTGCCCCTCACATTGTTCTGTTGGATATTGCATCTCATTTCTATTATTCTTCCCCAGCTGTGTTATGAAGATTGTATTTACATTTATTTGTTCTACGATTGTGCAGTAGTTCTTTGAGTATGACGAAGCTCAGTACAAAATTGTGGACTTAATAATACAATAGATGTAACATTCTACCATTGACAGGTCCATAATTCTCATTCTTTAGAGCCCTGATTAATAAATGAGATCATGTATGATAACTGGAGCTTGTACAAAGATCCTAGTCTTTTGAAGGTACTGTACCATACATCTGTGTCTGTTGTACTCAAATATTGCAGTGTAACTATCCTCAGATATTGCAGTATCTCAGATATCTTGGTGTGTTTAATCTGTGTGGTGCTGGGAGCCTCTGGTTGTGTGCAGAAGCCGGGCGGGGGGAGTGGCTGGGAGTCCCAGCTTTTGCACATGACCACAGGGCTCCCAGCACCAATCACGGCCCTGCCTCCCAGTTGCTGCCCCGTCCCCACCAGGCTTCCATCCGGTGCCTCGCCGGATTTCAGAAAATACCAGATGTTGCACATGTTCGGTATTTTCTGAATTTTTCTACTGGACAGAGGGTGCAAATACCGGACAGTTCAGTAGAAAACCGGACACCTGGCAACCTTACCTCCTGCAGCACAACTGGCACACCAACACGCTTCCGGCTTTAGGGCGCGGGGCCCTCTTAGGCGCAGGGCCTGATTTGGCCTAAAGCCGGCCCTGGTTCCCCTATAGGCCAGACAACCTGGTGCTAATACAGCCTTGATTACAGAATGAGCCAGGCCTCAGATGAATCAAGTGATCCCAGGATAAAAAGGGCAGGAAGTTGCAATGCAGGTGAAAGGATCAGAGAACTTTAGTTAAGTCCATAGATACTTTGCAGGGAGCAAGAAGGTGTCTGCAGAGCCCTAAATACACACATGAAAAGCACAAGAAACAGGAAAGAGTGTGGAAAGCTGTCCAGCCTGGAAGTCCTGGGAGGTTCTCTGCCCAAGAATCAGGGGAGAGACCAAAAAGGCCAGGGCAGAAGGATAAACTCCAGGCAGGAAGTACTGGGAAGCAGATGGACCCTAAGGGGAAGTGGTTATGCCCAACTGAAAGTGTATGAAAATGGTGAGAGTTTGTTCTATATTGAAAGATTGTGGTATTTCTAGACCACTGGGAGAGAGTGATGTAAATGAGGAATTGGAGCCTAGGGGGCCTGTGTGTCCCCAGTAGACTAAGGGTACGTCTAGACTACCGCATTTTGTCGACAGAAGTTTTGTCGACAGTATCTGTCGACAAAACTTCTGTCGACAAAGAGAGTCCAGACACATTGAGTTCTGTCAACAAAGCAAGCTGCTTTGTCTACAGAACCCTGTAGTCTAGACGCAACCCTACAGGCAATAACACCTTCTGTCGACAAAACTGCTGAGTTCTTATGTTATGTCGACAGAACTCAGCGGTAGTGTAGACGCTGGTATAGTTTTGTCGACACAAGTCCACTTTTGTCGACAAAACTCAGTAGTCTAGACACACCCTAAATAATGGAACCCTTTGTGCGGATTGTTTGAACTACCTTTGAACTGTGAGTTCTTAAAGGGCCCCAGAGGAAGAACAGAGGCACTGTTGCTACTGAGTGACGTCTGGCACTAGTGGGTTCTTGGGTGGCCACTAACCCTGTTAAAGTCACATATACTGTTGTTTAATTTTCCATAATGTAGATTTCCATAATCTCTCAACAAATGCAGTAACAATACTGTACAAACTCATACAAAATTCATTCCTAGGCAAAACACATTTAAATATAGTATTGAAAGTTGCTGTGTAAAGAAATGCCTATGTTGGCGATGTGTGCATTTATCTATGGACTGAGCTATAGTCAGATGTGTATTGTTCTTCTCATTTACATAATTAAACAATACAATGTGCTGATTACAAATGCTAATTTACTCTTAATCCCACATGTGTTATGTAGATTTGTAGTTTATAACATGAGCATTTGATGAGGGGCATCTCTGGTTCCTTGAAACTATTTGGCATCTGGAAGAATATCTTTATTATATCTGCATATCATGAGCTGTTTCCACAAGCTCTTGACAGATAGCTCTTTTCCTTGTACATGAAACATGCTAATGGCTATGCCTTTTCAAAATTAACAACCTCACAGGTACCATAGCTTCAGCGAGAACACTGCAGCTTCCATTTGTCTTTCCTGGAAACTGGCACTTTTTTGATAGGCAACTGAGGGTGTAGGGATATTATGGGCAGATGGAGTAGAGGAGGGAATAGTTCTCTGTATAGGTGAGTAGTATAATGCTCATGTTTCTAGATGATATAACTACATTTTTGCTAGTGTTGCTGTACATTCTGCATAAGCAATAACAAGATCTTTCCTATAATGACTATTCAGGAGTCAACTGTAATTTCTGTATTGGTAAAAAAAAATTCAGTGACTTTAGTGATATGACATACGTTAACAGAGCAATCACTCTTTATAGCTCATTCATTAAAGGGTAAGAAAGGAGCATTTATACAAATGTAGTACATGAGTGATATATATCTGGCAAAGTCTATAGTTGATATGAAAATATGCTAATATAGTAAACTGCTTGGATATATATGCCTAGGAATAAAAGTTCCATTAAATGACCCATAGCCATTGTTGCAGCAGAAAGCGGTTGTCCTCCTTTACAGGTCTGGTAAAGATCACTATCTAAAAACTTGTTTTCACCTCTATGCAGAAAGCCATCACAAAGCTCTGTGCTTTGACTTGTCAGTGTCCAGTGTGTAAAGGCATCTGTATGTTTGTCTGATGTATATCTATAATGTAGATCTATAATCTGTCAGTTCCGTAGTTAACTATTAGTACTTTCACTGAAAAGGGTCATTGTGACCAGAGTCATATCTGATTGAAAAACTGTTCTTAAAGAGTAGTCATCAATAATTCACTAAAACTGGAAAGACACTTGACACATTCCAAGGTTCACCAAGGGCACCCGCTCTAAGCTTCCAGTTTCTGAACCATCACCTCTCATTCCTCCTGACTGTGCTCTCTCTTGTTTTGTCTCCACACTGTGATACCTGAAACAAGCCAGACTTCTTAAATAGGTCAGGATCTGCACTTTGTTTTCTCCAGGGGTACGTCTACACTTCATGCTTACTTTGGAATAAGCCATTTTGGAATAGAAATTCCAAAATAGCTTATTTTGAAATAGCACGTCTACACATCAAATACCCATCGAAATAGCGCTGAGCTATTTCAAAATAGTGTCCACACGCATTGGATGCTGAATCATGTTTAAGGCCACCTGGAAGCACTTCAGGCAGAGCATCAGGACAACAGTCACTTTCTGGAGCTGCTGCCTGAGGCTATCTGAGGCTCGAACTTAAAGGGACGCCCTTGTACAGCTGTGTCCCTGGCGCCTCTCCTCTGTCCACCTCCTTGAGGGACAGCAAACTCATTCCTTTGCTGCTGTGGTACCCTGGCGGACACCATAGAACTTCTTCTATGGAGCTGGACCTGCCTCCAATCAGTCAACAGCTTTTAGACCCCATGCCGCACCTCCTGCTGCAGTTACTGAAGCTGCCCTTGTGGCCCTGCAGGAACAGGACCCCCAGCTCATTGCAGGGCACATCCTTTCTTCTCTCCACATGCAGCTCATGCAACATGACCCCTCCCACTCTCTTCTATGCACTGTGCTTTGCCGCTTCTGGCAACTGGACACCAGTTCTGACTGGCGGGACCAGATCATCATGGAGCGGTGGGATGACCAATAGTGGCTCCAGAACTTCCCCATGCAGAAGGTCACCTTCGTGGAGTTCTGCCGGTGGCCTGTCCCTGCCGTCAGGTGATGGGACACCCACATGCAACCAGCCATCCCCTCCAGAAGCACCTCCCCCATAGCTCACCTGATGGGCCTTCCCTGGCTTTGTCCAATCCTGGAAGGGTGGTACAAGCTCCAGGGACAGGGTGAGATCCTGGCTGGCAGGTATCGTGGACCCCGTGTCCTGCTTCTCCTCCTCCTTGGCTGCGCTGACCTGAGCTCTGGGAGGGTGACAATGGACATCTCCAGAGTCCACAACCAGGGGTGGGGAAAGGACTCTTTCCCCTGCCCCGTACTCCCAGAATGTGGTGGAGCTGAGTGGGAGCTGCAGTCCCTGGCCCTAGTATACGCCCTCCTGAGCTCTTTAACCTTCATCCACACCTGCTTCTAGGTGTGGATGTGTCCTCTCTGCCTAAGGCTGTCAGCCATCTGGCTGTAGAGATCAGCATTTCTGCAGCTGGTGCAAAGATCCTGGAGGTTCACTTCCTCTCCCAAGATCTCAATGAGATCCAGGATCTCTGCACCAGACCAGAATGGTGCCCACCTCTTCTGTCCCGGGCAGGGGCTTGGGAGCTGCCTGTAGCTGAGCTAGCAGCTGTGGGGGGCTCAGGTGCAGTGCTGTGGTCTGCCATGGCAGCAGGGTTGGCAGAGCTGGGCACTACTGTGTGGCATGGTGCGAGCTGGGCTTGCTGTGTGCCACACACAGTTTCCCCTGAGGCTGCACCTTTAAGGCCTGCAGGGGAGGGGGAACTATAGAGTCTTGATGAATATAGACAGAGTAGACACCAGGGCACCTACGGGAAGCCCTGGAGGCCACTTATTTCGAAATAACCACAACTGCATTGTCTATACCCACAGTATTTTGAAATAACTATGTCAGAATAGGCATTATTCCTCATAGAACGGGGGTTACTGATTTTGGAATAAGACGCCTGTTATTTAGAAATTATTTCTAAATGATGGGCTGGCTGTGTAGACACTCACTTTATTTCAAAATAACGCTGCTGTGTAGACATGCCCTGTGAAGGCTATAACCAGCTGTAATTACTAGAAGGCAGAGGTTACCACACACCTCTTTCTAAGCAGGTACATTTATTCTTAAGATGAAAGCATTCCAAATAAGATGTATTACAAGAATAAAAGAATCTGCACACATGCTAAAAAGCCTACCATCGATCACTCCCACTTCCAGCCTTGGGCTCCTGATCATGTCAGTCCTTCCAGCCCTGCCCTAAGAATTCCTTGCCTTTCTCCTTGGTCAGAAGCTCCTGTCTGTTTGCCTTGTCAGAAGGACTGAATCTGTTTATACTCAAGTATTTATCCCAAAGTCTTTTCTTTCTTTGTCTTTGGAGAATCCTTTTTGTACTAGTATTTGCAAGCTGCCCCAGGAGGAGCTGTGATAGTTCTCCTCTAATGCGTAGAATGCAATCATACATAAGCAATTCATTTAAAACAACATACCCCAAGGATAATGCATGGGGTTGCAGTTTTCTCTGTCTCACCCATAAAGAAGTTGCACACAATCCAGGCCCATAGTAATGTATACATTTACTACAATAAGATATTTTAAGGATATTGTAGGAAATTGCTGTGCCTGTCACAGGTGTATCTAGTGAGGTCCCATAGAGATCTGTCCTGGGTCCAGTACTAGTCAATATTTTCATTTACAACTTGGATAACAGAGTTGAGAGTTTGCTTATTAATCTGCAGATGACACTAAGATGGGAGTGGTTGCCTGCACTTTGGAGGACAGGATTAGAATTCAGAATGATCCTGGTAAAATTAAGGGAATATGGTCTGAAATTAACATGAGGAAATTAATTAAAGATAGTTCAAAGTACAGCACTTAGCAAGTAAAACTCAGATGCACAAGTACTACAGGGCTAATATGTTCTACCAAAGTATCTAGGGCTAGGCAATATAGTGGATCACAAATTGCATGAGTCAACAATGTGGTGCTGTTGGGGAAAAAGTCAAATATGTCTTAACAGAACTCTTAAATGCGAGGCACAGGAGGTAACTGTTTTGCTTTACTTGTCACTGGGGAGCGTCTGCTATAATATGGGGGCCAATACAAGACACAACACTTTTTACAAATATGTGAACAAATTGGAGGGAGTCCAGAGGAGAGTAAATGACAAGCAGGTTAGAAAACTTGGTCTGTGAAGAAATGGTGAAATTGTTGGGCATGTTTTGTCTAGAAAGAGATGGCTGAGATGAGACTTTTGAATGTGTAAAGAGTTGTTACAAAAAGGATCGTCATCAGTTGTTCCTTATGTCCACCCAGGGTAAGAAAAGAAATAATCAGTCTTGTTTGCAGCAATGGAGATATAGGAAATAGGGGTATGTCTACACTACCCCGCTAGTTCGAATTAGCGGGGTAATGTAGGCATACTGCAATTGCAAATGAAGCCCGGGATTTGAATTTCCCGGGCTTCATTTGCATAAAGCGGGGTGCCGCCATTTTTAAATCCCCGCTCGTTCGAACCCCGTGCCGCGCGGCTACACGTGGCACGAACTAGGTAGTTCGAACTAGGCTTCCTAGTTCAAACTACCGTTACTCTGGAATGAGGAGTAATGGTAGTTCGAACTAGGCTTCCTAGTTCGAACTACCTAGTTCGTGCCGCGTGTAGCCGCGCTGCATGGGGTTTGAACGAGCGGGGATTTAAAAATGGCGGCGTCCCGCTTATGCAAATGAAGCCCGGGAAATTCAAATCCCGGGCTTCATTTGCAATTGCGGTATGCCTATATTACCCCGCTAGTTCGAACTAGTGGGGTAGTGTAGACATACCCTAATTTACTAACTAGAATAGCAGTTAATCACTGGAACAGGTTATCTAGGGAGATTGTGGAATCTCTGTCATAAGTGATTTTTAACATGTCAGACAAATAGTTCTCAGGGATGGTGAAGATATAGGTCATCCTGCCTCAGCATGGGGGGATGGACTAGCTCAGTGGTGGGCAACCTGTGGCCCATGGGCTGCATGCAGCCAATTTGGGTTCTACCTGCACCCACAGACCCCCTGTCTGTCTTTCTGTCCCAATGCCTCTTGTGCCTAATAATGAGAAGTCCTGTGGCACCTTGTACACTAACAGACTTATTGGAGTATAAACTTTCATGGGCAAAGACCCACTTCGTCAGATGCACTTGATCTTGTACAGCATGGAGCTAGAGCCCTGCACTTCCTACTTCTCCCTCTTCCTCCCATGAATCATCTGTTTGTGGCATTCAAGCTCTGGCAGGGAAGAGGAGGAGCAGGGGAAGAGTGAGAATCAGTGGATTCATGATGCTCCAAAAGTGTTGGGGAAGGAGTAGGAAGTGCAGGGCTCCAGTGTGCAAGAGGCACATGGGGGAAGAGGGCTGGATAGGGGGTTCGTGGGCCATAGGAGGAACCCCAGTGTACCGCAGGCAGCTGTGGCCCATTGAGATGGAGAGCCACTCATGCAGCTCACTCACTATTCCTGGTTACCCATCGCTGGACCAGCTGCTTTCAAGTGATCCCTTCCAGCCATACATTTCTATAATTTCCCTCCCCTCCTTTTTTGGTATGGTTATGAAGATTGGAGCTGATATATAGTGGATAAAAATGAATAATTTTTATTGACCTTATGTATTCCAAGGCTAGTAGAGATCACTGCAATCATCTAGTGTGTCTTATATAACATAGGCCTTTCCTAAAATAATTCCTAGTGCCTCTCTTTTAGAAAAAAAATCCAATCTTGACTTAAAAGTTGGTAGTGATGGACAATTCACCACAGCCTTTTGGTAAATTGTTCCAGTGGTTAAAATGTTTGTCTTATTTCCATTATGAATTTGTCTAACTTGTTACTCTGTGGTGATCTGTTGGCATGTCGAGAACAAAGGGTGACTTTACTACTCAACTGCCTTGGCAAAAAAGACTTGCTGGACCTAAACTGAGTAATGGCTCCCTGTGACCCCAGTCTGCCAGCCATCCAGACAAATTTCTTTGGACTCTGCCAGCTCTTGCTTTGCCTTACATATGACATTTGTTTCCCAAGCTCCCAGGAAGAGCATGCCTCTGAAGTATCCATTGAAGCTCTTATTACTGGACACTCACAGAAAATACCATGTTCACTATCTCTAAAGAGAAAGTGTATATACCAGCTTATATGATTACTATTTGATTACAGTTACTATTAATTTGATCATGTAGTGTGCATTGCTTGATTCCCCAAGTTGCTGTCAAAGGCTGCCTCTGAAAAATGAGTCCCTGCTTGCTAAGTACATGGTATGGTAGGAAGAGATGTAACTCTGTCCTGACAAAACACGGCTTTACTGGCAACAATAATTTTGCAAACATCTAGGCGCAATACAGAACTACCTGCTGCTTTGTTTTCTCTTTGAATTGGTTTTGCCAACAATAGCTTATCATTCACAATGCTGCTTGCTGGTTACTGGTTACAGTAGCATAAATGGAACTACACAGATATCCTCAAATGTTTGAATTTCAGCGATATATCTGACTTTTCCCTGAAAATCTTTTTTAATTATCTTTTCCTGGGGGGAAGGGGTCTGAACAGATTGAAATTCATGCCTCCGGGAGTGTAAAGTGGTTAGTTTGTAATTAATTTCCCAAGAGGACAGTATCACAAAAAATGGGGAAAAGAATTGCTGCTGATACATCTTTTGTGACCCAAGGGATGGGAAAACAAAGACTGTAACCTGCAAGCAAAAGAAGGAAGTCTCCCTTTATGACTTAGTCCTGTGGCACCTTTGAGACTAACAAAATACATAGTATCATGAGCTTTCATGGGTAAGACATACTTCATCAGATGAGTTGGAGTGCAAATTTCTACTGAAACACATCTGATGAAGTGGGTTTCAACCACAAAAGTTCATGATACTATATATTAGTTTCTAAGTCCTGGCCTGTACTAGGGAGGTATTTCAAAATAACAAGCAGAGCGTCCACGCTACCAAGTCTGTTGTTTCGAAATAAGGGACTAGTTATTTTGAAACAAACTCCCGGTTGTCATGAGAAATAACACTTATTTCAAAATGTTTATTTCAGGAGTTATTGTTTCAAAATAAGTGATTCTGAAATAATTTTCTAGTGCTGACATGACCTAAGGTGCCACAGAACAACTTGTTTTTAACATTATAGACTAACATGGCTACCCCTCTGAAACTATATGACTTAGGACTTCCTGACTTCTTTCTTTTATCCTTTTTCATGTCCAACTAGAGTAATTAATTTCAAGTTGAATATTTTAACATAAAACAGTAGGACAGGGCTGTTTTGTTCAGTGGATATTTTTATTTATAAATTAGCTGGTTGATGGCTATTCTTACCTGTGGGAGGAGGAGATGATGATCCATTAATGCTGTTAGAGTAGTTTCAATTCACTGTTTTGGCCAAAATCCAGATTGGGACAGGTCTTGGATGTTTCTATCAGTGAGATGACCTTGTATTTGGCCTTTTGTTAGCATCTCTGTGAGCTTACTCAGAACTGGGAAGTCTGACCCTGATTATAGTTGGGTAGAACTGAAAAAACCCCACCTGATTCTTTAGAGTTGGTCAGACTCTGTGTATTTGAAGGAGGAAGGGGAGATTTCTTCTCTGAATGATGTGTTGGCTATTTCAGTCCAGAATGGCACCAACTGTTCATAATTCTGTCATAAGTCAGGAAGGGCATAGGTCAGATTCAAAAGTCTTGGACCAGATTTTCTTTAGGGTGCCCAGAACTTCTTGACTGAAGGTACTGAACTCTGGGAATGCTGGCAAGCCGGCTGTTGGTTGGTGAATATAAGTATAGTGGATCCATTCTGTGTGAGAAGGCTTTTCTGAGTGTGCATAATCTTTTCAGCAATGGAGAATGGTAGCTCTTCACAGCAGTTTGTTGCTTGGCTACAATGCAGGTTGCAGGCATTCAGGATTGATGAAGCAGTTTACCATTCTGGATAACTCCTTGTGCTAGGATTTGGCAGTTTCAGTGAAGGCTAATAAAGTTCTGTTGGCCTATAATAAAGCCTAAATGTAAGCTTTGAGAAATTGATTTCATCCTGTCTAAATCAACCTTTGTTTTCTGCTGTTGGTGGTTGAGTGTTTGCCCCTCTCTTCTCACCTGGCACATACTGTTATGAAATTATTGTATTGTATAATGCCTTCCTGTGTGTATCAATCATTTCTGACAGGAATTAAGCATGTTATTCTCGAGAGAAGTGAATGATGAGTCATTAGAATTTGGAAGAAGTATCCAAGACTATGAGTTAGTCAAGCTGTGAGTTGAAAAGCTAGAAAAGCTATTTCCTCCAGGTTATCTGCATAGAGTGGGAAAGAGAAGAGAGTAGAAAATAACCAGCAGCCAAAGTGTTGGTGACAAGTTTCAGAGGGCTAATTATGTTAGTATGTGTCAGCAAAAACACTTTGCAAAAAAAACCTGTTGCGTGATCTTGGGCAGATTGTGACTTTTCTTCATGCCTCAGTTCTC
Organism: Pelodiscus sinensis; assembly: GCF_052426305.1. NCBI lineage: Eukaryota > Metazoa > Chordata > Testudines > Trionychidae > Pelodiscus > Pelodiscus sinensis. The sequence continues at coordinate 71,040,078 of NC_143052.1, forward strand.
ATTTATAAAATGGGCATAAGGATGGTTACATCATTTGTAAAGTGCTTGGAGATTTACCAACAACAATCTCTATATAAAATCTAGGTTTTATTATAATATTCAATGCAATTAAAAGGACAGTTGAGTAAAAAGGTGTTTCCAAATCAGATCAGTATTCATAGAAGAAGACTTAGACTAGTCTGAGTTAACTTTGACATTGTGGCTTATTGAAGTACTCTCCCATAACTAATCTGATATACAAAGGAGAATGTTTGTATGTTTGTTCGCTAATAACTTGGGCACTATAAGAGATATTGCAACCAAACTTTGCATGGGGTAACCTTTCCTCCAGGAGAAGGTTTTAAGGTACTTTTGGCAGTGTGGGGAGAAGCAGTTTCCTGGGGGAAGTGGTGGGGACAGTCACTCACTAAGGCTGGCGGCGGAGGCGCAAGGGGAGGGACAGCACTCCAAGGGGCAGTTACCCCACTCGCCTCTACCAAGCCGTTCCACTGCGCAGGCACGTCTGGGGCGGGGGAGCCCCCTCCTTCTTCCTCCCTGTGATGTCACTCGGCCTGGGCCCCTCCCCTCCAGTGGCAGCCGAGGGTTGCCGAGTGGCAGGCTGGAGCTTGCAGCTGCTGCGAGGGGGTGGTTGCGGGCGCAGTGGGGCGAGCCCAGTGGGAAGGTGGTGGCAGCAGTGGTGCTGCCTGGGATCCAGAGCAGCTTCCTGGTCACATGGCTGGGAGCCCAGCACCTGCTTGCTGCGGCCTGCGGGAGAGGGGAGCGCCCAGCGTGGCCACATGGGCGAAAGTTTCGGGGCAGGCAGTGGGGTTGTTGTCCCCCGTGGCACCTGCAGCCCTGGGCGTGAGCTGGGCCGCCCCACCCACCCTAGGTCCTGTGGTCTCCCCCTCCTGCCCCTTACTCGGGGCACCCCGGGCAGGACCCCACCGCCCGCCCCGAGCAATGCCTGGTAACTCCAGCTAGTTATTGAATAACTGTCATGGACTTTTTCTATATAATTTATTTGGAGATCTGTGTGTGTTTCTTGATCTTTTCTTCCCTTTCACTGCATACTTGCTTTCTTCTCTTTGGAAGTTTTTGATTTGCTGAAGTTGTGTTTTTCTATTCTGTGGGCTTTGATGGTTTTGGTGTAATATTGGATTTTGAAACTTCTGATACAGAACAATTTTTTTTCTCCTCTTTCCAAAATTTGGATTCCCAGGACAGGTCAGTGGCATGCTATTTATAGCAATGGTTCAATACTTTTTAAACCCTATGGATGTTGTAATTGCATTTTTACTTATAACTAAAGCATCTGTCTCTCCTGAGTAGTTAGCTTTCAACTATTTTTAAGGTAGTCATTTCAATTTATTACCAAAAGAAACACAGTATAAGAGGTGCTTTACTTTGCATTATTTATTAAGGGCTTGACCCATTCTATTTGCAGTTATTTTTCACTTATAAGCCCAGATTTGTACCTCGCTCTGGCTGCAGTGGATCCAGGACCTGAGAATTCCTCTTGTCTAGCAGCTCCTTTGCCATGGGTCTAGGCTTGGGGAAATTCCTATAGAAAAGGGAGCCTGGACAGATTATTCCTGTAATCTAGTGTTTTCGCAGAGCTGTGGGCAGCTGGGGTGCTATAATTTATGCTGGCAGGAACTGGGAGAAAAGAGGTTGGTGTGGCCAGGACAAAGGCTTGTGAGTGTATAAATGTGGCTTTTGCCTGTCTTCCTTTCCAACCTAATGCTTTTCCAGACTGGAGGATTTAGCCATATTCTAGAAATACCATAATTCTTGAGTGCCTACTGTTTGTATTGCTTTTGATTTTAAATAGGTTATTGTGTTTATAAAACAAGTTCCTGGTTTTGATGTCCTTAGTATAACCCCAAGAAAATCGTTTAGAATGCAGACTGTTAAGTACAACAATGCTAGTGGGCATCATGAGGATAGGAAGACAAGTTAAAACCAGCTATTATGTTGTCCAGAAAACCGCTGTTAAAGAAAATCAACAGTAATGATAAAACAACTCAGGGTTGTTGAGGTGGTTTGTTTTTTTTTTTTTTTTTTTGTGGTTGACCCAAATATTAAAGAGCTATCAAAGAAAGCTGCCTATTAGTTGTCAATTTAGGAGGCATTCAGGAAACAATTTCTGAGGCTTTAGTAATATCTTTATTACAGCCTCCTAATCTTCTTTGTTTTGGCAAGTGTTAGAATATGAAATCTGCCAGACATTTTATAGGCTGGCTAGAGTACATCAGTATATCTCAGAGCCTCTTCCTGTGGGTGAGTTATGCCAACAGATACTTGACCAAAATATAAACCTTGCAGATCTGTCTGTTCAGTTGGCATCTTCCATTGTCAAAGAAGAAATTAAGCAATAACAAAAATGGTTCAAATAAAATGAGAGCTCTACACAGTATGTGTATACTAGATTGTCTTGTCTTGACTAGAAAAATGATTCAGTCTGGAACCCAATTGTACTGTTATTACCTAGAAATGTTTGGTTTGCATAAGAATAAAAAAAATGAAATTCCAACATTCAGATAGGGGAAAATCTCTGAAATGTATGGATTTGATTCTTTTAATAGACTTGTATAATGAACAATTTAATTAAAACAACAAATTGTACTTTTTCATATAGATTGTATAAGAAAACTCAGCGACTCATTAAACACCCATGGAGATGCTCAGGGTATATCTTAATGTTCTGTACAGAAGGCAATAATGCAGAGTGGCAGGATGAATAAGCCACAGATAGGTTAATTAGACCATGTATTCTGAAAATAATGTGTAGTAACCAAGTAAGTTTGTTAAAGCAAAGGGCAGAAATGAGTTGGGTGACAAAACAGGAAGGGTAGCTTGAGAGAACTAAATGTAGTAATTCTGAACATGCAGAAAATCATGAAGTCTCTTTGGATTGAATTTCTCCTTTGTAAATGAGGGGTTAGGGTGTGGTCGGGTCTGGGGCATAAAATCCTGTTTGATACATTGGATTTATGTGCATGAGGGAAATTAATTGGAGAAAAGCTCAGCTATGAATATGATAATGCATTCCTTGGAATTAACCCAAAGCCCACTGTGATCAGTAGGAGACATTCTGCTGATTTCAGTGGGCAATGGACCAGGTAAAAAAACTGGCACATTCTTTTTTCAAAATGAGCTGTATCTCGCTGAATGTCTAATCTAGTATTAATGTGTCCACTGTCACAAAATCTAAGCTCTAGTTACAAGGATCTGTGGCAGCATTATCTCTGTCTCCTTGAGTGATCTTATTATCTTATGTCAATTCTAGCCTGTTCTCCTGAATAAGGCAGAGAGTCTGTAACAGAAGTCTCAGATCCTGTGACTTCCCTGGACCTCCATCACTTCTGCAACCTGCACTGCTCAAGCAGTTGGGCTGTCCCTGGGGCCAGCCTCATTGTCCCCCCTTCCCGCCCCAGGAGCAGAAGTTAGTAGTAGTAGTGGTGGTGGAAATGGTGGTCCTGGGTCCACGCATCCTCATGCAATGGTGGTGGTCCCAGGGCCGCCCTCCTCCCCCCCCCCGTGAGCACCAGCCGGGTCCCTGGGCCTGCCTCTCACCCCCATGAGCACAGAGGGTGCTCTGGAGCCCTCCCCCCAGAATGAGGACCAAAAGTGCCTGCAGGGTTCCCCAGAACACCCAAGATTTAGTCAGGGTTGTACAGTGCAGGTCATGGGGCCATGATTTTTTTTTCATTGCCAGTGACCAGTCCATGACTTTTACTAAAAATACCCATGACTAAGTCACACCTTACTCATGGATCATTTGGTGTGCGTTGTTTGGGAGGCATGATGATCTGTGTGGATGATGTGAAGGCAGAGGCAGTCCAGTTAATAAGGGCTAATGAGTAGTAACTGATCAACATATCAAGAAGCTATTAAGAGATTATAGTCCTAAAGATTTATGGTGGCTGGGGAAGGGGGAGTGACAGTGTTTCAGGGCCCCTAGGCAATGTGAAGGGGGCTGGCTGTGGCTTTGCGCTCCTGGAAGGCCTCAGGTAGAAGAGGATGGGGCTAGGACAGCCAGCCCTCAGCATTTTCCAGAGCACTCAGAGCCCCCCTCTTTTTTGTGGGCCGCCAGAGCATGCGACGTGGTGCTCCAGTGGTAATTCTGAAAGGCCTGGGCTCTGGCCATTACTGCTGCTGCACTAGCAATGCAACAGGCCCTTTAGAATAGCTGGGCTCCAGGACAACTGCCCTCTTTGCAACCCCCTCTGTCCTCCATCAGCAGACCTGATGTTGGTGGTTGTCCCCTCCCCAAAAGGTTTGGCTTTCTCATCCATTTACTAAACGAGCCACAGACTAAAGTAGTTTCTCTTTCACATTCCTAGTGAAGGTCTCTTTAAATTACTTTCTGGATGCATTTACTTATGTTCAAACATTGCTACTTCTGATATTTAAGGTAAAGACAATGAGGGCTCGATTCTCATTTAGAATCCCCTTTCTGATAGTGAGGTACAAAGGGATCATTATATGAAAGAGAACCCTGGCCTAGATCCACTTACCTATGCATATATTTATATGTACCATGATCAACATTTACCATATTAACATAGTGGCATCCGAAATATTATACTGCAGTGTCCCCCCATTCCTTAGAATAGAATCACTGATGCCAGTAAATGATTGCTTTTCAATGGTGACTAGGTCATTTAAATAAGTTGTAACCTTCCAATTAAAATTCATTTGTTGGTTTCAAATTTTTCAGACATGTTCGGAATAATTTTGGGATTTTTTATTAATGTTTCATATTCATCTTTGTTTTGTGTTCTTTATTACAAATAACTATTTTAATTGTACAAAAATGGTAAGTCTGATGAAGAGTCATCGTTCTTTCAGACTGGAATAGCCCTGAGAAACTCATGTAGGCACAACGTGCTGGAATTATAATAACTTTTAGGTTTCCTGTGAAGAGCACAACACAACATCTATTTGAGGATACAAGCTGTGGATGAAGCGATTCTTTCTGTCTCCTTGATCCTCTTCACTTTTGAGAGCTAACTGTGTTACACACTGAGATCCACTGGTAAAATATACAGTGTAAATGAAAACTACAGTAGAGTCGCTAGTGAATATAATTACATTAGAAAAAAAGTCTGAGAATTTAGTGCTCATGAAAAGTGGCCAACTGATAACTCAGTAGACTCTCTTTACCAGCAGAACATATGTGGCATGAGTAGTAGCAATACAAGCTTTCCCATACGGATACACCCATGTGCCTTAACCCTAATTTGGAAGGATCACGTGTAGTTTCTGTGTCCAAATCAATCCTTTGGCTCTCTGCTTAGACTATAGATCAATGCAAGCAATCCAGTCATGCAGATGTCTACATTTAAATTCGTCTTCCTCTTCTGTAAGTGCCCTTTTATACCTAGGGTATGTCTACACTACAAAGTTAATTCGAACTAACAGCCGTTAGTTCGAATTAACTTTCATAGGTGCTACACACGCGAACCGCTAGTTCGAACTTAATTCGAACTAGTATAGCGCTTAATTCGAACTAGGTAAACCTCATTCTACGAGGACCAACGCCTAGTTCGAATTAAGTAGTTCGAATTAAGGGGCTGTGTAGCCCCTTAATTCGAACTAGTGGGAGGCTAGCCCTTCCCAGCTTGCCCTGGTGGCCACTCTGGGCACAACCAGGGAAACTCGTCTGCCCCCCTCCCGGCCCCGGAGCCCTTAAAGGGGCACGGTCTGGCTACGGTGCCCGTGCCAGGTGCAAGCCTGCCAGCACCCAGCCAGCAGACCCTGCACCTGGCACGGCATGAGCGAGCCACCTGCTGCCACCCAGCCCTCCGCCTCTTCCCAGGACCAGGTGGTGGCTCCCAGGAGCCTGCCCGGGGCCGCAAGAGGACCTCATCCAGGGTTGGGGAGAGGCCTCCAATGTCCACGACCTCCACACTAGGCACAGGAAAGTGGCAGTCTGGGGCAGGATAGCAGCCAGTCTGGCCACCAAAGGCCACATGCGAACCCAGGAGCAGGTTTGCATGAAAATCAAGGTGGTCCAGTGAGACCCCTGACCCTGAGCCCTGAGCTTAGAACATAAGAACATAAGAATGGCCGTACTGGATCAGACCAAAGGTCCATCTAGCCCAGTAGCCTGTCTGCCGACAGCGGCCAACACCAGCTATCCCAGAGGGGATGGACCGAAGACAATGACCAAGCCATTTGTCTTGTGCCATCCATCTCCAGCCTTCCACAAACAGAGGCCAGGGACACCATTCCTACCCCCTGGCTAATAGCACTCCATGGACCCAACCTCCATGACTTTATCTAACTTCTCTTTAAACTCTGTTATAGTTCTAGCCTTCACTGCCTCCTGTGGCAAGGAGTTCCACGGGTTGACCATGTGCTTTGTGAAGAACAACTTTCGCTTATTAGTTTGAAGCCTGCTACCCATTCATTTCATTTAGTGTCCTCTAGTCCTTCTATTATGGGAACTAATGAAGAACTTTTCTTTATGCACCCTCTCCACACCACTCATGCTTTTATATACCTCTATCATATCCCCCCTCAGTCTCCTCTTTTCTAAGCTGAAAAGTCCCAGTCTCTTTAGCCTCTCTTCATATGGGACCTGTTCCAAACCCCTCATCATTTTAGTTGCCCTTTTCAGAACCCTTTCCAAGGCCAAAACATCTTTTTTGAGGTGAGGAGACCACGTCTGTACACTGTACTGAAGATATGGCGTACCATAGTTTCATACTTCCCCTCCTCCTTCTTCCCCTGGCTTCCCCCTTCCAGCTCCCTCCTCCCAGGTTTCCCCCTCCCCTCTCCCAGCCTCTCTCTTCCCCTCTCCCACCTCCTTTTCCCAGTATCCCCAGAGGCTAATCTCCCTCCCCCAGTTTTGTTAAATAAAGAGAGTTTCTATTTTGGAACACACGCGTCCTTTATTTTGTACATCAGGAAGGGGGGCTAGGGAGGGGTAAGCGGAAGGAGGTGAGGGAAGAATGGGGTATGAGCCCCTGATGGGGAGGACTGGGGTGGCTCTGCGGGCTCCTCAGGGTGGAAGCTCTCCTGCAGGGCTGCCTGGATCCTGACAGCCCTCCGATTGACCCCCCCCCCCCCCGGATGGCAGCCTGTGGCAAGTGCAGCCAGTCTGATGGCCGAGTGCTGTGATGTGCCGAGTGTGGACACTCAGGGCACTCCAAGTCAGGACTGCTTTGCTGTCCCTCATCGAGGTAGACAAGCAAGCAGGGAACCCTGAGAACTGTCTGTCCGGGGTGGGGGTCAGGTCCCTTTAAGCACAGCCCTCGGCCAGCCTGAGACAGCAGCTCTAAGTCCTAATCTGATGCCCTGCCGGCACTGCTTCTGGCCAGCCTTAACTTCGGTTCAGGGTCCACTCAATGTGGACATGCAAAAAGCTAATTTGAACTAGTTTTTAGGTCTAGATGCACTGGTTCGAATTAGCTTAGTTCAAATTAACTAATTCGAATTAAGTTAGTTCGAATTAGTGCTGTAGTGTAGACATACCCCAACATAGTAACACCACCTCTCCAAATGCCATAAAGGTATGTTTGATGTACTTAGGCCAACACAATGATAGCGTAGACATTATGTTCTATGTTGATACTGTCTTCTAGCAGATATCCTTCAATGCCATACTGACTGCTCTAATATAGTCCCACTAATTTTTGAAATTTCCTTTTCTGATTTCCGGGGTTGGCAAGCCCATCTAGCAGCTCTCCACTGTTGAGTGCAACTTTGAGCTGACCAAGATAGCTACATATTTCAGATGTGCTCCTGCCTGCAGTAGTCAGGAGATAGTGGATTTTCTGGGCCTGTGTAGAGAAAAGTCAGTGCTGAACCAGCCATAGAAATGTGGGCATCTACAACCAGATTGCTCAGGGGATGCAAGAGAAGGGATATGACAGAGATCAACAGTAGTGCAGCATGAGAGTCTAGGACAGAGGTGGGCAATAAATTTTGACCAGGGGCCAGTTCAAATATTGAAGTAGGCCTGGGCCACCCCAGAAGGGATGGGGCCTAAATGGGAAGGGGTGGGGCTACCCAACCCCCAGGCCATGTTTGGTCAGGGGGTGGGGGAGCCCTTTTGCCCTTCCTTCCCACTAGGCACCCATGCCCTGAAAGAGGCTTGGCATGCTCCTCCACCCCGGCCAATCAGGGCCTGGGAGTGCGGGAGCACGGGAAGCTTCCTCCTGCCCTGGAAGGAGCACGTGTCGCTTTGAAGTGTCGCGGGCTCCTTGCAGCGCCAGGGCAGGGTGAAGGAAGCTTCAAGCAGCTCACCCACCCCCAGGCCCTGAATGAAGTGCTGCACGCTGCTCCCAGGGTGGGGGCAGGGAGGAGAAGGCTTCAGGCACTCCCCCTCCCCCAGATCGTAATTCTTTCACAAAGAGCTGCATGCCATCCTCAGTGGACACCCTACCACCATTGTTCCCTCTAAACTGTGCGGCAGCACAGCTTCACAGGTGATTCATCAGCCCTGCCCAGCCAGTCAGCTCCATGCACGGAAGCCTGAGCCTCTGTCTGGGTGGGGCTGATTGATACTTGTGAAGCTGTGCTGCCGGGCAGCTTAGAGGGAACACTGCCCACCACCATCCCCCACAGCACAGGGATACCGCCAAAGCAGTCTAAGTCACAGGCCTTTACCATGAATAGTGAGTGGTGGAGGACGAGGAGGGATATGGGGGGACAGGTGAGTGGGGATCTGTTTTTGACTCCTCTGCAATCCAGCCAGTCCCACCGGTAGAACATGGGTGAGCCCAATGCTGAGGAAGGAATCTAAAATAACCACTGCCTGTGGAAAACAGTGCCAGTATTCAGTGCCCCTGCCCTATGCTGCTAGAACAATGCAAACAAGCTTGCCAACTTTTGCAGCCCACAGAGAACTCAGTATCCCTAAACCACCCCTCAACATTCCACATGGCATCACGGGTTAGGGGGGTGCTTCTCCACTTCATGCTGCGGGACATTGAAGAACATTAGAATTTCATATGCACTGACCTGTTGCGTATGTGTAGCTCAGTTGCGTATGTGTAGCTGAAATGGATATGAATGCTCATTCTCCTTCGTAAATTCTGTTCTCTTAATGTGTTGAGTTTTATTAATCTTTTAATGTATTTGTTTTTAAATTTCCTGGGTGATTTTTGTTATGGAATAAAATTGTTACTTGGAACATAATTCATCTGTATTCACAACATATGATGCCAAATATTCAGCAGTTCTGAAAGAAACCAATTACTTGTTACCACACTGTGTCAGGAGCAAAATAGATTCATTGACGGTATTATATTCCTATACATACAGCAATCAACATATGATTCTTACCAGGCCACAAAACCACTGCTATCAACAAAACAAACAGGTTCAGATACACCATACTACAACAACACCCACTACTCTGGCCCACTGTTGAGGCATTGATAGACCATTTTAAGCTGTAGTGCTCCATATTGAGCTCTGCTATTAATCCTTATAGCTGGCTGTTCAGGTTCAGCAGACAGCCACTCCACTTTGGCCCCCCACCCTAGAGGAAACTTTTCCCTCTTGCTTCACATAAATTATACAGGACACAGCGGATAATCTTTGGGGTACTTTTCTCATTCAGTCCAGTCCTGCTCAGCTGGTAGCTAAATTATTCTTTGGTGCTGTCAAGGTGTTTCGTGTACGATTTTGAGCCAAGGGAGCAAAGGGTAGCATTCCCTAGCATCACTATTGGTATTTCAGCATTCCCCCTGGTTATCTGCTGATTGGGAAAGTCCCTGCTTGCAACTTTCTGAGCAGTCATGAGTTCTTAAAAAGGCATCTTTGACCAGCCCACACTGACGTGGGTAAAGAATCTTCAATGATCCACGAACGCTTATGGCACCACAGAAAAGTAACTCTTCCTATTAAGGTACACAGTGGCAAGGAGGTCTAGTGCCAAAATAGGGATATGTGTGACATCTGTCCCTCCAGTTTGGGAACTCCAATGCTGCAAATCTGTTCACTGTCTTCTGCCCATGGCCTAGTCCGTCTACGCAGATGATTAATGGTCCTAAAATCATTTATCACAACAGCCCCTGCAGCGGATATCTTGACTCCAAATTGATTCCTGACTGGCATTGATCTGACATGGCAAGTTTCCACGGTGTGATTATCACTTGCTTCTCCACTGCTACTATCAGTGCAGCTTCAATTGCAGAGCTCCTTTGCTGGAGGGCTGGAGCAATCTCAGCACACAGACCCAGGAATGTGACCTTGTGCATCCAAAAGTTCTGCAGCCACTGCTCATCATCCCACACATGCATTATGAGGCAATCTCACCAGTTAATCCTTGTTTCCTGAATCCAAAAATGTATGTTGACTGTCTGCAGCTGCTCTTTGAACCCCATCAACAATCTTTAATTAGTTCCCACTGTGTTCCACATCAATTGGTTCTCCAAGTCATAATCCTGTTCTCCACTTGCTGGGTTCTTTTTGTGGCTCTGCAGATACTCCAGGATTGTGTGCCCTATGCTTACAATACTCCTGACAATAGTGGAGAGCTGTGCAGGATCCATGTTTCTGGTGGAGTTGGTGAACAGTGAAGGTGACCTCATGAGTTTGTGAGATTTTCAGAAAGAGGCTTGAAAATTAGGGAAATAGACAATGGAGTGTTGCAATTGGAAGTTGACACCATGCTCCCGGTCAACTCTGCACTATTTGTTTCAGCTGCATCACGTGTTGCCAAAACGTCCCTAAAGACAATGCGCTAGATGGTGGCAAGATGCACAATGAGCTACCTATCTGTGATGCACCTCACAAAGCATCAGTACTAGCACTCCTGGGCTGTGTCTAGACTCCATGCCTCTGTCGGCAGAGGCATGTAGATTAGACAGATCGGCAGAGGGAAATGAAGCCGCGATTTAAATAATCGTGGCTTCATTTAAATTTAAATGGCTGCCCCGCTCTGCCGATCAGCTGTTTGTCGGCAGAGCGGGGCAGTCTAGACGTTCCCCTGTCGACAGAAAACCCTTTTGTTGTCCGCCCCGTTATGCCTTGTGGGATGAGGTTTACCGGGGCGGTCGACAAAAGGGTTTTCTGTCGACAGGGGAACGTCTAGACTGCCCCGCTCTGCCGACAAACAGCTGATCGGCAGAGCAGGGTAGCCATTTAAATTTAAATGAAGCCGCGATTATTTAAATCACGGCTTCATTTCCCTCTGCCGATCTGTCTAATCTACATGCCTCTGCCGACAGAGGCATGTAGTCTAGACACAGCCCTGGTGAGTACATGCACCGCCGGCACAGGGAGCTGAGCATACATGTGCACAAGCAATGTATTAACTGCAGCACCCATATGCCATTGTAACCTGAATCGCCATACATTTGTAGTGTACACATCACCTACCAATTAGTGCCACTTCAGTGACTGGTGACAGTTTGAGGTGCACATTCCTCCCCCAGGAAGAGGCTTAAGCCCATCTAATTTTTAATAGGCCACCATTCAGTCAAGAGAGGGCAATAACTTTTGTTAGCTACTAATCTGAGCTGGATTTTAAGTGATTAACATGCAAAGTGAAGGGAAGAAACACTCCACAGGTTAGAATGAGGGATGAAACATGTCTATAATAGTCAAAGCTGTCACCAAACTGGTCAAAAATCCCCCCAGAAATCTGAACAGTTAAATCTTTTGCCTTTACTGTTTCCTTGATATAGTAAAATATTGTCAGCCAGCCCATTAAATGCAGAGAAGGTAGTGTCTGCACTAGTTGTCTGCACGGATATTGTTTTAGCTGAATATATTTTGTTTATGAAAGCATGTGAATAAAGGATCTCTGTGCATTAGATGTATAATGCTGACTATATGTTTGTTAAATTACAGGCATTGTTTTCATATTGACTCTGAATGATCAATAGTTAAATTATAAGGACATTTATGAATAAGGTAACATTTCATCATTACTATTAGTTTTACTATTACATTCTAAGAGAACGAGGGGCTGTTCTTCTTGGTTACAACTCGTTTAACCTGGTGCTTTGAAACGTTAGGAGGCATGTTTCTCTTTGTAAATCTACACTGTATGTAGAGAATTACATTCTTGATATAGTAATGCTGGTGGTGTAACCTGACGTCTTCATTGATATATAAAGAATTTTCTAATAAGATGTTGCTCTTTATAGACTTTCTAGCCAATTAGCCCGTCATAAGATGGGATTTTCAGGTCTCTCCTCCATGTCGGTCTTCTCTCCTGAGCCTCCAGTCTCTTGCTCCGTCTCTTTCTCTCTCTCTCCTCCGCCTCCTCCCTCTCTCTCTGTCTCTCTCTTTCTCTTCTCCTCCCCCTCCTGCCTCTGCCTCGGGGGACGGTGAAGCCCAAATGGCTGTTTGGGCTCTGTACTCCCCGTGCTGATTGGGGGGGCATGGAGCCCAAACGGTCGCTTGTGCCACTTGCTCCCACGCGGCGGCCTGGCTGAGCAGCACAGAAGTCAGCCGAGCGCCAAGGCGGGAGATGAAGGGGGGCGGGGCGATGACATTCACGGCCAGGGGGCAGGACCTGGAGCCGCTGTCATGCTGCACGTCATCGCCCCACCCCCCTTCGCCTCCCGCCATGGCACTCTGCTGACTTCTGTGCCACTCAGCTGGGCCGCCGTGGGGACGCAAGCAGCTGTTTGGGCCCCGCACTTCCCAGGCAGCATGGGCTGCCCAGAGGGATCAGCCAGCATTTCAGGCAACAGTGCTGCCCAGACGGAACAGCCAACATTTCAGGCAACAGCGCCGCACACAGGGAACAGCCAACATTTCAGCATTGCAGACTCACAGACACTGGGCTACTATATATAGGACTAGCCAATTAGCCCATCATAAGATGGGATTTTCAGGTCTCTCCTCCACATTGGTCTTCTCTCCTGAGCCCCCGATCTCTTGCTCCATCTCTCTCTCCTCCTCCTACTGCCTCCCCCCTCTCTCTTTCAGCTCTCCTCCCCCTCTTGCCTCTCACTCGGGAGACCACAGAGTCCAAATGGCCTTTTGGGCTCCACACTCCCTGTGCTGCATGGAGAGTGCAGAGCCCAAACAGCCGCTTGCGCCACTTGTTCCCATGCAGCGGCCCGGTTGAGCAGCGCAGAAGTCAGCTGAGCGCCATGGCGGGAGGCGAAGAGGGGTGGGGTGGTGACATTAATGGCCAGGGGGCGGGGCCTGGAGCTGCTGTCACGCCACACGTCACTGCCCCGCCTCCCCTTCCCCTCCCGCCATGATGCTTGACTGACTTCTGTGCCGCTTAGCTGGGCTGCCACTGGTGAGCAAGCTGCCGTTTGGGCCCCACACTCCCCATACAGCATGGGCCAGTCAGAGGGAACAGCCAGCATTTCAGGCAACAGCGCCCCCCAGAAGGAACAGCCAGCATTTCGGCATTACAGACTCTCAGACACTGGGCTACTATATATATGATAACACAATAGTATTTTCACCGAAGTCTGAGTGTATTAATATTAACCCCAAGAAAATCAGGATACATGTTGGGCCAGATCATGAACTCCAAAGAGCAGGGCAAAGAACTGATTTTTTTTTTTAAGTTCACTGACAATTTTGAAAAATGGGGGGGGGGGGAGAGAAATCATTTTGGGTTGAAGAAAACATGTTTTGATTTCAAGACAATTTAATAGAATTGATTTGTGAAAAGCCACGGTGCCACTGAATCTGCATTCCACCCCCATCCCCTAAATAATTGGCTCAAAATTTTCTCCCCACTCTATTCCTGTTGTTTTTTCTCGTTGGTATAGGCTTTAACTTGAATCATTTACCATTGTCTAATGACCAATGCTGCTATCTGGATTTTTATATTGAATCCAGCTAAAATACTATGTGATGATGTTCTGCTCACCCTAGCAAAGACAAAATATCCAAAACAATCATATAACTGCTGGTTTTAAGCTGTTTTACTTCCATGCATCTATTTTGGAGAAAGTTAATTGTGTGTTGTTGAAACCCTGAATACATCCTCTTTTCACCTCCTCCTGGTATATATAATACTCTGTGCTAGAGACCCAACTTCTACTGGATGATATCCGGTTGAAACTGTTTGCAGCCAACCAGTAATACTATTAATCTAGCCTGGTGAAGCATCATTTTCTCACTCGCTCCAAGGGGTTGGGTTGAATTTCTATCCTTTACAACAATACTGCACCTGCCACAAAAGACCAGACATCTCTGTAATATAGTGGTAGGAAGCATTAAACATAGGGCTGCTAAGCTAGTGAATGCAAACAAACATCAATTAAACAATTAAATTCTTGCTGAACGTTGCTAGGAAATATTTGGAATGATTAAGGTCTCTTTGTGTGAAGTGCTGTATCAGGAGTAGCTTGGTTGCTGCACAGTAATACTAGACTCTGATGACAGCAAGCATTCAACATACTGTAGGTTTAACACTCTTAGGCAGCTCACTTTCTTCCTGGTATTGGTTTCTGGGAAGGATGAGCTGTCACCACTCTTGATGTGTGTAGAGAATAGAGGTCTCCTGAGATAGGGTTGTTCATTATGCTTCCTGAAGAACCATTAAATTTCTATCAGTGCAATGTATTCTTCTCCTTAGGTAAACAGACTGTTTTCTGATCCTTTTCTTCTATGCTAAACTCTGCATGTGCAATTTTGAATCTACAAACAGCAAGAATGTAGAATTCTGTAAGTAGTACTAACCGATTATTTTTGTGCAGGATATTACAAAGGCTGGCTAGATGAAACAAATTATACATTCTTGCTGCATTGTCTGGTATGTAGTCTGTATAAAACTGAAATATGCCATTCAAATCAAGTTGCTTTGTATAGATTTACTGGGTTGTATGTGTGGTTGTAATATTCTGTTTTAAAACATGCCAAAATTTTGTCAGCTTCATTATGATTTTAAGTATTATGTAGTGAAATTATCACCATAAAATCTTGGAATATTCGATCAGCTCCTCTTTTTCTAAGGCCTCTTTTAAACATACTTCAACAACTTATTTTAGTATAAAATATTGGCTTCTTAATAAATAGAAAACAATGAGGAAAAATAAGGAATAAAACTGCAAATGTGAAAAATCTATAATCTGTGTGCATCTATGTATAAATAATTCTACATCATTGATCTGTAAGTGTATATTGATATGTGTAGGAGGATTTGTGTTTAATAAGTTTATAGATATAGATATTGATATACATATAATATGTAAACAACACCATAAGCATAAAAGGTATATTAGGAGATACACTATGGTCTGCTTTAAATTTCCCAATTGCACGGAAATGTTCGCTGTTATAGGAAACTAGAAGTATTGGGCTAATATATAATTAGCATTGATAGCTGCTGATCCTTATTTCAGGTAGTGCTAAGAATGATAAAGCCAAGTTGTCACATATATGATACTCTTGTGTCAGCTAGATAAACATTCTTTAGAGCTGTTGCTAGTTAATGGGCACATGTATTTGATCCCAACAGCAATCATGTTTGTTTTGTGAATGGCAGTGCTATGATCGCTGATGACCTCTGACCTTTGCATTTGCTTGCTCTTTGTTGGCTACATGTTATGAATGGTGATTACCAATCATGTCTCCGAGACTGACAATATTTAGACATAAATGCCTCACTGCAAACAGTGCACATTTCATGGTCTGATTCAGCAGTGTCTGTGCATGAGCCACATTTTAATAAATGGCGAGGCAGTTATATGATAGAGAATTAAGAATTTTTGCATTGTTAATCAGTTTCTTTCTCTCCTCAATTTACTGCATTTACAAATATCCTCGGTGTGTGTATTTAACACTTTTAATGGAATTGTAACCAGCGCTCATTAAAAAAACAAGACTGTATTCCCTGCACAACAAGCTTTTAAAAAGGGCAAGTTTTAGTTCACTGTTTTGCTGTAATCACCATTTTGCTGTTTACAGTGAAGGGATATTTATTCAAGCATAGTTTAATCTCACTACTACTGGAAGAAAAGAAGTTTTAAGGAAAAGTATTTAAATCTTTCTTTAGTTGTTAGTGTCTTTATATATTTTAGATGGCAAAACAATATTAGTGGTTTTGTTGTATGGTTTGAAGCTTCTGCAATACAGCTATAGGAAAATATTGCTGTGTGAAATTTTATAAAGAAGAATAAAATAGTATTATCCCTGATGGCAGTAAATCAAGGATTTTCAAACTTGGGTCACTAGCCCATTCAAGTAAGCCACTGGTGGGCCACAAGATGCTTTGCTTATGCATCCATAAGCACAGAGCCTTGCAGCTCCCATTGGCTGCGGTTAACTGTTTCCAGCCAAAGGACTCATGGCTTCAGGTTTTTCATTTTCTGTGTTTTTCCACATAGATGTGCCCTTGTTAGGACAGCAATTAGTAACTGACCTCCATGGGAGTTGGGTACCTAACCTGCTTAGACAATATAGAAAGTCCCACTAGGCACCTGCTTGCAATTTTAGGCACTTAGTGCCAGGTATATAATAGTATTTATGTCTGTATCTCTGGTGGAAACATATTTTAAACTATTACATTCAAAGGGGACTTCAGTTTCTCAGAAAATCAAGGTGAACTAGTGAGATGATTACCTCATACGCCACACTAGTGCTTAAAGGATTATATAGTTAAATTCAGCCCATAGTATTTTTATGTGTATCTTTTTGTTATAAACAGAATAACACTTCTCAGATCCCTTGATCCCACCTTTTAAAACCTCATTTTTAACGATCTGGCTGGAAGAGGGATAAAGAACAAACTAATGACATTTACAAAAGATACTAACATTGGGGGAATGCCAGCCCCTGTCAGGACAGAGAAAAAATGCAAACAGATCCAGAAAGTTTATCTTTGTAAGGAGAGCTTCAGGGATCAAGGGGATTGCTGGATCCTCACCTGCCCAGGGCTAACTGCAGGATTCTCCTCCGCAACCCAGGACTATCAGTCTGAGCTCAGGTTTTCCTTCTCCCCTCATCTTTCTTTGGCAGGTGGCAGGGGGCTCTGGCTGTCAGCCTTATGGTCGAGGGGCACCATCTGCCAACTTTTGGAGCAACATCATAGAAGTAAGGGTGGCAACAAGGGTACAAAGTCTGTGAAAAGTGGTATTGACAAAATATGATGTGATTGAAATAACAGACTTGGTGGGGTAACTCGCATGACTGTTCAGGAAGGACAGGCAGGGAAGAAAAGGTGATGTAGTTGTATTGTATGTAATAGAGCAGTATGATTGTTCAGGACTCCAGTATGGAACTGGAGAAAAGCTTGCCTAGAGTCTTTGGGTTAGGATGAGAGGCAAGAGCAACAAGAGGGGTGTTGTAGACCACTAGCCAAGGAAAATTAGGTAGATGAGGCTTCCTACAAACAACTAACAGTAGGGTTATTTAAATGATGGCATAGAGAGTACACTTATTAAGTTTGCAGATGATACCAAGCTGGGAGGGGTTGAGACTGCTTTGGAGGATAAGGTCATAATTCAAAATGATCTGGACAAATTGGAGAAATGGTCTTAGGTAAACAGGGTGAAGTTTAATAAGGACAAATGCAAAGTGCTCCACTTAGGAAGGAACAATCAGTTTCATACATACAGAATGAGAAGTGACTATCTAAGAAGGAGTACGGCAGAAAGGGATCTAGGGGTTATAGTGGACCACAAATTAAATAAGTCAACAGTGTGACGCTGTTGCAAAAAAAGCAAACATGATTCTAGGATGCATTAACAGGTGTGCTGTGAGCAAGACACAAGAAGGCATTCTTCTGCTCTACTCTGCGCTGATTAGGCCTCAGTTGGAGTATTGTGTCCAGTTCTGAGCACCACATTTCAAGAAAGACGTGGAGAAATTGGAGAAGGTCCAGAGAAGAGCAACAAGAATGATTAAAGGTCTAGGGAACATGACCTATAAAGGAACACTGAAAGAATTGGTCTTGTTTAGTTTGGAAAGGAGAAGACTGAGAGGGGACATGATAGTGGCTTTCAGGTATCTAAAAGGGTGTCACAAGGAGGAGGGAGAAAAATTTCTTCCTGGGCTCTGAGGATAGAACAAGAAGCAATGGGCTTAAACTGCAGCAAGGGAGGTTTAGGTTGGACATTAGGAAAAGGTTCCTAACTGTCAGGGGGTATGTCTACACTACCACCCTAGTTCAAACTAGGGTGGTAATGTAGGCATACCGCACTTGCAAATGAAGCCCGGGATTTGAATTTCCCGGGCTTCATTTGCATAAGCCGGCCGGCGCCATTTTTAAATGCCGGCTTGTCCGAACCCCGTGCCGTGCGGCTACACACGGCATGGGCTAGATAGTTCGAACTAGCAAGCCATTCCGAACTATCTGTACACCTCTTGGAACGAGGTGTACAGATAGTTCGGAATGGCTTGCTAGTTCCAACTATCTAGCCCGTGCCGCGTGTAGCCGCGCGGCACGGGGTTCGAACAAGCCGGCATTTAAAAATGGCGCCGGCCGGCTTATGCAAATGAAGCCCGGGAAATTCAAATTCCGGGCTTCATTTGCAAGTGCGGTATGCCTACATTACCCCGCTAGTTTGAACTAGCGGGGTAGTGTAGACATACCCAGGGTGGTTAAACACTGGAATAAGTTGCCTAGGGAAGTTGTGGAATCTCCATCTCTGGACATATTTAAGAGTATATTAGATAAATTTCTATCAGGGATGGTCTAAACAATACTGGGGACTGGACTCGATGACCTCTTGAGGTCCATTCCAGTCCTAGTATTCTATGATTCTAAGGATTTCTATAGCAACAAAGAGGTCAGGGAAAGTTTGGGAGCCTTACTGAATAGGGAAGGCACCCTGGTCACAGATGTGGAAAAAGCTAAAGTGCTCAATGCTTTTTGTTGTTGTTGTTGTTGTTGTTTTGTCTTAATATGCACACACAAAGTTAGCCCCCAGCCTGCTGTACAGGGCTGCACAGAATGGGGAGGAGGTGAGCAGCCTGCAGTAGTGAAAAAAACAGGTTAAGGACAGTTTAGAAAAGCTGGACATGCCTCATAAACTTGTGCTGGATCTAATGCATCTGAGGGTGCTAAGAGTTGGCGGATGTGATTGCAGGCTGCTGGCTATTACCTTTGAATACTCTTGATGATTGAGGGAGGTCCCAGAGAATTGGAAAGGCAAATGTAGAGCCCATCTTTAAAAAGGGAAGGAGGATCCAGTCCGCCTCATCTCAGTCCCTAGAAAAAAATCATGGAGCAGGACCTCAATAAATCAATTTTGAAACACTTGGAGGAGAGGAAGGTGATCCGGAACAGTCAACATGGATTCACCAAGGGCAAGTCATGCCTGACCAACCTAGTTGTCTTTTAATGATGATATAACTGGCTCCGTGGATAAGGGGAAAGTGGTGGATACTAAAGCTTTTATACTGTCTCCATAGTCAGCAAGCTAAAGAAATATGGCCTGGATGAATGGCCAATAACACGGATGTGCAGGAAGTGGCAGGGCCTAGGGAGGAAGGGGCAGGGCCAGGGCTAGGAGACTTCTTGTTCTTCCCTACCACCCTGATTGGTCTGGGGTGAGGGAATGGGAGAAGTCTTCTCCCTCCCTGTCCCCTAGAGAGAAATGCCAACTGTTTTAAAACAGCTGGTGTGTCTCTGTAGCCCAATCAGGGCCTGGGGGTGGGGGACCACACGGCAGCTAGAGACACAGGCTGGCTCTTTTAAAGGTGCACAGCAGCTACAAATAAACACCGGCTGATGAGTTGATTTGCATTCTCAGCAAGTTCATGGATGATTTTAAGCTTCTGTCCATGGTGGGCCCAGGCACCCCACAGGCAAGGGCTGCTCTGATCAGGACTCCAGAGCAGCTCCTGCCTGTGGGGTGCACTGGCCTGCCACAGACAAGGGCTACTCTGGCATCCCAGCCAGTGCAGCCCCTGCCTGCTCTGTGGGTGGAGGGAGGGACTGCAGGTAGCGACTGCTCTGACCAGGCTGGAGCAGCGCACCCACCAGCCCGTTTCTCCACTCACTCCCCTTTAATTGCTTAACCAGTTAAACAATATGTTTAACCAGTTAGCCAATTAAATGAGATTTTACATCCCTTCCATACAGTTATCACCAATTGAGCTAAACTGTTTAAAAAAAAACAGTAGGGGCATGATAGTGGGGGTATTTGAAGAGTGTAAGGAAGGTAGGGAATTAAGTAAAATGGTTCAGAAGGCTATAACTAGGAATAGTGGGATAAAACCAAGGTAAAATGTAGGCTGAACTTTAAGAAAAAACTTTCTGGAATTCAGATCCTTTAGGCTGCTCCTAAAGGAAGTGATGTGAGCTGCATCACTCTTAATAAAAAGAATAAGGCTGTAGAAAATATACTATAGGGAACAATCCTGCATTGCCAAAGAGATGGGATAAATGATCTAGCAGGTATTTCCCAGCTCTAATTTATATTAGTCTATGGTTTGATGATGATGGAGACTCAAATAAAAAGACATTCTTCTGGGTCATGGTTCAGTTGTGCCAGTGAGAAACAACGTTCCTTCTAATCTTTTCCATACATGTGTGGAATACATTTTTGTGCACCACAGCATGTGTAAATGTACACCACCAGTAGAAACAAATATCTACCTGTGGGTGCTCTGCTAATCAGGTGGGCAGCATTTGACTCTCTTCTGAGCAGCCACACAAGCATGCAGCATACAGGGATCACAGCTGGGGAAGTATGTTTGTGATGAAATAGAGGCCATTCCTGTTATAAGTTGTCCCAATATACATCCATTTTTGTAAAGTCGTTGACGCTTGTAGGAACTAATGCGTTATAAGTCTGCCCATTTCCCGCTCTTAAGTTGTGCACAAAAAAACCCACCCCAATTTGCACAAATGGAAGTCAGCTACAGGAAAAAAATTCCCTGCTTTAAGTTGTTTTGCTGCAAGTCCAGGGTTTTTTGGAATGTATCTTGGACTTATAGTGAGGACTGGGTGTATACTATAGATTTTGGTCTCATGGGATTATGGTTGGTACCCTTTGGTCTAAAATGCACATGTAATGTTTTTGCATTCCTTTTCTTTTGACTAGCTTATTTTTTTCTAGCAACTGTTTAGCTATTTAGTTACATATGTATTTCAATCATTCAAATTAATTGCAAGAAGGTAGTCTGGACACATGTAGATTATTAAATTACCAGGCCTGTGAGAGATGTAGAGAATTGCAGTTGTAGGTAATATCCAGAGATAAATATGTGGAACACCTGAAAGATGCTTCAGCTAAAAAATATTTTGTGAGAATTACTTGGAAACTTTTGAATCACCCATGAAATTCACAGGGACATGTTATGGGGAAGATAGAGAAGATTTTTGCTGTATCGCTAATAACAGGTGTGCATTTTAAAATGCTGTGGGGGCAAAAAAGCAGTTAGCTGTCTGATCAAATTGCATTATTCAGCGTGTTGTAACAAAATATGAGAAACTTTCTTTGTGATTAGTGATATTTTTGAAGACTGGAGGATTTAGAAAAGTTGACGGAGCAGTGCCTCTTTTCCACTTACCACTATCACATGGTAGAAGATTTAATAATTTCATGTAAGAGTAATTTGTAAGATTTTTTTTTGTAATTGTATGCAATTTCTTTTATTTTAAGTAGTGCCATGTGTTTATACTTGACCATAATAAGCACCCCTGTGTCTTTCTGATTCTCTTTCCCAGAATATTCTACTCTTTGGAAAGGTTTATCGTTAATAGGCTATCAGGATATACCAGATATGTTGGTCTGAATTAGAAGGACATGTTTTTGTGTGTGTATTTGCTTCAGAAAACCAATTAAGGCCTATCAGTAGCTGACAGTGCTAGAGGACAGTATTTTGTTGTGCTAGATCAGGAGTGGGCAAATTCTGGCCTGCAGGTCAGATCTGTACCATCAGAGTTAGTCCCTTATGGGTGCCCACCTATGTTTACATGCGACTCCACAAGTATTGGGTGATGGCAGCTCTTGTTGGCCATGGATTGTTGTTTGCTGCCAATGGGAGCAGCAGGAAGTGGTGCCCTAGTCCATGCCACTTCCTGTCTCTCCCATTGGCCCCGAATAAAGCTTTGCAGCGAGCAAGAGCTACAATCACCCAACACCTGTGGAGGCACAGGTAAACGTAGTGGCCGCGGCCCACCAGGGACTGACCCTAGTGGATGGCTGGGTTTTTTTTTTTTTATTGCCCACCCCTGTCTTGTTGTTATATGTACGAGTTGTAAAGAGAGAGTCTCTGGCTGAAGTCTTACTCTCTAAATAGACTAGAAAATAACTGGAGAAAGGACATATTATTCCAATTTCATTGACTGGGAATTGAGACCAGGCAAATCTATGTTAGGAAACTACATCATTAGAGAACAGTAGGAAAGGGAAAATAGACCTTAAGATTAACTCAATTCCCTCCCCTATGCTATAGTTTTAATAACTTATAGCTTTGATTACAGCTTAAAATAAAATTCCACGGAGCATGACTATTCTGTCATTTGCCCATGCAGAGAATCCAATTAAGTCAATGGAAGTTGGATGTGCACCACAACTGGACTGTCAAAGCCTGTGGTATGTGTACATGTTTTAAACTCACGTTAGCCTGACGTTGGCATTGGATAAGGGGTCAAATTCTTGCACGGACAAACTATTCTTGAACAATTTCTCCAATGCATTAGTCATAGACAAGTCTCTCTTCAACATCAAACATGTATGTCTTATTTTCTTTAGTGGCTGAAATTCAATCTTCAGCTTTATTGTGATCTCTCACTCTCTGTTACTGTTTGAGTGCCTCTTTATTCCTCCTAGATTATTATTTATTTACTGTAATACTGGTGCTTTCTTTCCCAACCAAAGTTTTGATTTTGAAATATAAAGTGGTTTTGCTTTTTCAACCATGTTAAGAATATGAATTTATCAGATTATCTAATATCCCTAGCTAGGCTTTAGGATACAGTATCTGATCACCTATTTATTATTTTTTACATGAAACCAGGTGAAATTAAGCATTTTTTACTTTTGTATGTGGCTTTTGGGTTCTTCCAGGTTTCAGAGGTCTACAAGCTCTTTATTTTAGCTGCAGGAGTCTCTTTAAATCACCATTAATCAGTCCTCTCCATGAAAGCCAGTGGAAAGCATTGCCTGCATAAAGACTGCAGGGTTTGTCCTTAGCCGTGTTCCTTGTAAACTGGGTGCTTGTGCAGCCACTAGGAAGAAATTCAAATGCTGCCCAGCTGATTAGCAGAGTGCCCACAGCTAGGTTTTTGTTTCTGTTGCTGGTGTACATTTGGCACATGCTTCGTGCACATAAAAATGTATTCTGCACATGGATGGAAAAAAAATCCGCACTTGGATAGAAAGATTACAGGAAACATTGGTCCTTAGGGCAGGTCTATACTAAAGTTGGAAGGTTGGCTTGAAGGCACGCAACTCCAGCTATGTAAATAACATAGTTGCAGGTGATATATCTTAAGCTGTGTTTCCGTACCTTACCCACAGCGGGAGGTCAAAAGGAGAAACACTCCCATCAACTTTCTGTATTCCTTGTGACTGCAAGAAGTACTATGGTGGATGGGGCAGTGCCAGCATTCAGTTTAGCAGGTCTTTACTAGATCTGCTAATTCGAACACTGCAAGATCGACTGCCACAGAGTTGATCTCTGTGATAGCGAAGACAAGCCCTTTGTAGTATAAGTTAATGCAGCACCTAACTTTCTGACATTTTGTTATTGTTCTCCTCAATCAGGTGGATTGAGAAGAACAAGAATGATGGAGGAATGTGATTTAAAATAGATGCAATTCAAATAAGGATGCATATTAGGTTAGATGACACTTTTCCTGTGCTTAAAGAGACTGTTCCTGCACTATTTAAATTGGTGGGATTTTTGTCATTGATATAAATGGGACTGGGATCAGAGCCAAAATATTACCCATTAGTTTCATTTACTGAAACTTCCACAAGTGAAGACTATTCCTAGTTATTATTAATAATAATATCCTTTGCTTTTATAGACTACTTTTCACCTTTTGATGCATATTACAAAGGAAGGCAAACAATATTTCCTGTGAGTCCCAAAAATGCACAGCTGATGAAAATAGATGCATCTTACTTTTTATACCATCTAATTAAGGACCTTATACAAAACTCACTGAAGTCAGTGGAAGCCTTACCATTGACTTCAAAAGAGCTAAATTGGGTCCTACACTTCAGTTTTGTAAAGGTATTTAAATATTGGTGCACTCAACATTGGAACGCCTAACCCATAGAAGAGCCTACACCTCATTTTCATCTCCTAAATGGAGAGATGTTCTGGAGAGAAGAGTGCTATTTAAAGGAGACTGGTGTGTGTGTATGGGGGGGCGGGCACTGTGGCCCCTCTAAGGGCTTGTCTATACTGGCACGATTTGTCACCAAAAACTGCATTTTGGTGACAAAACAGTGAGAGCGTTCGCACTACAATGGGACTTTTGTTAGGAAAAACACCCAGTTTTGGCAATAAAAATCTTCTGTCTCTTGGAGATAATTTTGTCTCTTTCCCTCCCTCTATTGTCGACAAAGAGCCACTGTAGACTCTGCTGTTTGTTTTATCGAGAGAACTGGCTTCTGCCAGTATCCCACAATGTCTGCCCTGATGGCTGTGGTCAGTGTTTTGTGATCTCTGTTGCTCTGCTGGCATGCACCCCTCTCCATTTCAAAGCTCCAGGAAGTATCTGACAGCTGAATGAGCTGCTCCCTTTGGGGAACAAAGAACAAACCAATGGAGTGTTTATGCTCTTCCCAGTAGTAGAAACACAGCGGCATACAGACAGCTGCTGAAGTGGGGAGAGCTGGATAGATAGATGTACTGCTTTGACATTATGGAGAGTTCCCAGACTATGAGGGAAGCCCAAGAAGTGCAGTGATCAGCTCTGCTTTCCCACAACACAGCAGGGTGGAATGCCTAAGTTTCCTACTGTCTCCTGCCTCCCCTTGTTAGCCATGAGCGAGAGGAATGCAAGCAGATTGCTTTGCTTACCCCTCTTTCTCCTCCCCTCCCCTCACTGGAGCGAGAAGAATGCAGGCTCATCAAGCAGAACAAAAGGTCCAGCCCTTGCAAACACCTACTTGGTTCCTGGCTGGAAACAGGAACAGCAAGGTTAGAATCAGAGCTCTGGAGACACTGGTTCCAACTCCTGCTTGTCAAGAATGGAACTGTAACAGCAAATGCCAAACATATAGGTGAGTAGTCAGGATGCTTGAAAAGGCAGATCACTCTCTGTCCCTGGGCTAGATGTTCCTACTGGGAGAGCAAAGAACATCTAGCCCAGGGACGGAGAGTGATCTGCCTTTTCAAACAACGTGGCTGAAGGCAGGGAGGAGAGGAACACAGAGCAGATAGCTTTTGACTGGCTGGTGAGGGGAGAAGAGTAAGTTAAAGGAGGCTAGCATGCATCCTGACTACTCCAGGAGTTTCTAGGACACTGGAAAATTCTACATTTTTGAAAGATAACTTAGCAATTAGGAACACTCTATCTATATAAAAGAAAGAAAATTAAACAATATTAGACCCACTCAGCTCTAACACTAACATATTCTGACATCTTGTGGCAAGTCACTTAAGGGAAACAGGTTAGTCTTAAATTTTTAATGTATATTCATACTTCATTACTAACTCTGTGTAGAGAGAGAGATATCCTGTCAGGACTCCTTGGCTGTATCTCAGCTCTGGAACAGGAGTGGGCTCTAGTGCGTTACAGCAGGGGGCAGATACTTTTGAGCTCTTTAAAAAATATTGGAATGGTTAGACCAATGGTTCATCTAGCCCAATATCCTGTCATCCAACAGTGGCCAGTGCCAGGTGCTTTAGAAGGCATGAACAAAAGAGGCAGCCATCAAATAAACCATCCCCTGTCACCCGTTCCCAGCTTTGGACAAACAGAAGCTAGGGATACCATCCCTGCCCAATCCGTTGATGGACCTATTCTCCTTGTACTTATTTTGTTCATTATTGGAACCCTGTTATCATTTTCCACCCTCTGTTGTTATCTTAATCACCCTATCTCCCTCTGTTTATAAACAAACTCCTTGCCCCAAAGGCAAAGTTGGAGGCAGCTCAAACCCTGTTGCAGTTATGAACTACTGCTGGAGCTATGGCATGTGTTTTAAATCCAGGGGGTCAAACTTTATGAGAGGCTACTGCCCCTTTACGAGACCTTCATAAATGGCACCATTGATGACCACCTGGAATTTTTACCTGTTTCCAATAAATAAAAATGAGGTATCGCACCACAAATATTGCGTAAATTATACTTAAAACTTTCCTATTCATACCAACCCTCCAATTTTTGAGGGAATGGTAATATCCAGTGTGGCCATCTATTCTTCCATTTAGTTTTGCTTATCTGTCAGAGTTTTTCTTTTGACTAAGAACTAAGGGTCACCAAATGAAATTAACAGGTAGCAGGTTTAAAATAACCAAAAGGAAGCTTTTCTTCACACAGTGCACAGTCAGCCTGTGGAACTCCTTGCCAGAGGATGTTGTGAAGACCAGAACTTTAACAGGGTTCAAAAAAGAATTAGATACATTCATGGAGGCTAGGTCCATCAATACTTATTAGCTAGGATGGGTAGGAATGGTGTCCCTAGCTTTTGTTTAACCAAAGATGGAAATGGATGACAGGTGAGGGGTCATTTGATTACCTGTTCTGTTCATTCCCTCTGGGGCATCTGGCATTGGCCACTGTCGGAAGACAGAATTCTGGGCTAGATGGACCTGACCCAGTATGGCTCTTATGTTCTTAAGTAACTTGACCCAAAGCCCACTATACCAGGTAGGGCCATAGAGCGTCACACACAAAAGCTGATTCCTGGGTAGCGTTGCAGTTGCACTTTTTAATTCTAGGACTTTTTTCCAGAACAACTTTTAAGGAGCTACTGGTCCTTTACATGTGCAGATACAAAAAAATTCTGCCCTGAGCAGCCAGATATTTTATAGCGTGTGTCTGTTGTGCTATATCTCCTTCTCTTCCAACTGGTAAGTAATCTTCACTCCTGTTGACTTAATCTTTAATATTTCTGAGGGTGGCAGATTCTCACAAACTAAAGTACCTTCAGTGAATTTCATGGAGATGATATTCATACTCTCAAATCCTTACAGCAACACACTGGGAACTCCTTCCAATCCTCTGTATTTATTCATAAGCATTTGCATAAGCCATTCAGTACACATAAACCCAAGCCAAGATTTGGCTGACAAAATTTGTTTGCTATGGATGTATGTTGCTAACATCCATCATTTAATTATTGACTATATAATGGTTCTTTTTAAAGGAATATACCAATTTGGTAATAACATTTCTTAAATGTTATTTTTGGACCACCTTTTGAACTACCTTTTTTTGTTTAAGTGACTGTGGACTACTGATTCAGGGAAAATCTTGCAACTCTATTTTTGCTAATTTCTAAGTTATTACCTGAAAAAGTTCACAGGTGCCTAAGTAGCCCCTGGAATTGAATCATGGTTAAAACTGCCCTTCCCCGGAATCTGAAATTCAGCCTGGGCTAAAGAGAGATGTGCTCCAAAGGTAGAGCAAAAACAGATTATGGGCTCTAATTTCAATAATGTGAACATTGTGTGATGCTGAATGTTGTGCAATGAAGAAGAAATACGAGCAAACGGGATGGATGACTGAGGTAAACAATAGAGAACATGAAAAATGTGTAAGCTAGAGTCATGCTCAAAATAACACTCATGAGCAAAAAATGAGGGAATGTGGGCTAAGGTGGCTTAGTCAGGTAAAGCACCAACCAGACTAAGTGGGTAAGAGAATCCAATAGATCAAGCCTGAAAGAAAGAAAAAAAAAGAGGCTGACTCAAGAAGAAGTGATAGGATGCCGAAGGAAGACACATTTGTATGTGGAGTGATAGATAAGATGGCACTAAACAGAGAACAATTTGGAGGGAGAGGATTTGTAGAGTTGTCCTTGTTTGGATAAAGCTAAGGAAGAAGTCAGGGCTGGCCCGAGTCATTTGTGTGCTCCAGGCTCTGGGAGTGCGGCCCCGTGCCCGGGCACATGGTGCATGTGTGGCCCCGCCCCTGGGTGCCCGGCGCATGCATGGCACCACCCGGGTGCATGGAGCATGCACAGTGTCACCCCCGCCCGGCCCGGCAGCCCCGTGCGGCGCCCTCTACAATGGGGCGCCCCGAGTGGTCACCTGATTTGCCCGTACCTTGGGTTGGCTCTGGAAGAAGTAGCCTAAGTAAGTCTCCGGAAGGTGGGACAGGGCTTACTAAAGAAATTAGGCTTTGCAGCATTGAGCACAGCAAAGTCTAAATACCTTTAAAAATCTGCATGTGACTGGTTTGTATGTCAAACTGTATTGTGATGTGTATTCAGAAATGATCAGATTTTCAGTAAATGTTACCTCCCTGTTACCTGACTAAGGCTACATCTCCACTGAGGTTTTTGCCTCAAGAACCTATGCAAATGAAGTGTGGATTAGCATATTGCTGCACTTCATTTGCATAGTTTATTCAAGCCGTTTTTGTGTAAGGGGTTTTTGTGCAAAAACAAGCAGTGTGGATGGGTTTTTTTGTGTGCAAAACCCCTGTTTTGCACAAGATCCTTATGCTGATCCTTATGCATGTCCCAGAGAGGTATAAAGATCTTGTACAAACAGGGGTTTTGTGCAAAAAAAAAAACCCATCCACAGTGCTTGTTTTTGCTTGTTTTGTTCTTGTGCAAAAATGTCTTGAATAAATTATGCAAATGAAGCGTGGCAATATGCTAATCAAGCTTCATGTGCATAGGCTCTTGCGGCAAAAGCTGCAGTGTAGATGAAGCCTTACTGTAAAGAAGTTTCTTGCTTTTTGTTCTGCTTGCCTTACTAGTCAATTGATTGACAGAGTTCTGTCATCAAGGGTTTGATACTTGGATTTTTCATTACAGCATGAATAATGAGAAATACAGTTGTGAAAGGCTTACTATTATTTCCTATGTGTTAGAAATCCCATATAAAATGAAATATAGAATTATAAACTTGGGGCCACCATAAAACTGATTTATCAATGAAGGCATGAATTGCAATCTCTTGTGCTGAAGTTTTTGAAAACCACTGAAAAAAGCATGGAATGAAACGCATATGAAGAGCCATTCTGTGCTTTGCATATTTAAAGTAAGAAGAGAGCTCTAATAAAAATTATCAGAATTTTTTTTCAGCTCCTACATTATAAGACCACCCGTTTCCCAATATAGTGTGATTGCTAAGTTGAAGGGAGAATGTGATATACATGTCAGACTACTAAATGAACCAAGAAGTGAAAATCCAATAATTCTTATCTTGGACACCCTAAGCAATACAATGCTTCTAAGTGTGCAAAAAACTGCAAAGTCCAGATATTGGTTGCAGCAACAGCATTTCATATGTATATCCTTACATCTTGCAATTTATGAACTTAAGACATCACTGAATATTATTGAAGTTTCAAAACTATTGCCAATATTGATTTGCTTTGTGATGCAACAAGACCTTTTCATTTATAAAAGTTAATTTTTAAATTGTCCAGGTACAGTAAGTACTAACAATAGTACTCAATATTGTTCATCTTATGTATATTTTTATTTAAAAGGCTTGATACAAACCCCCTGAAGTTTGAGAGCCTTTTCATTGACTACAGGGACTTTGGATCATGCCTCAAATAATGAATAGAAACATATTTTCCATATAGTGTAAAGATTTTGAATTTTTTTATGTGACTGTTTCATAACCTGCTGCACTATTGCAGTTGTAAAGCAAACACTTTCATCGCAGAATATATAGTATCAAATGGAATAAGTTATTTTCTCTGAGTTTTGTACAGGCAGTCCCCGGGTTACGTACAAGTTAGGGACTGTAGGATTGTTCTTAAGTTGAATCTGTATGTAAGTCGGAACTGGCGTCCAGATTCAGCTGTTGCTAAAACTGACCAGCGGCTGACTACAGGAAGCCCGAGGCAGAGTTGCTCTGCCCCGGGCTTCCTGGAATCAGCCGCTGATCAGTTTCAACAGCGGCTGAATCTGGACGCCTGGGACAGAGCAGCTGGGGTGCTGCCGGGTAGGTCCCCGCAGTGCCGCACCTCGGCGCTGCGGGGACCAACCCGGCAGCACCCCAGCAGCTCTACCCCAGGCATCCCCAAGTCAGCTGCTGCTGAAACTGATCAGCGGCTGATTCCAGGAAGCCCGGGGCAGAGCAACTCTTCCTCAGGCTTCCTGTAGTCAGCCGCTGGTCAGTTTCAGCAGCGGCTGACTTGGGGACACCTGGGACAGAACAGCTCCTCGGCCCACCCAGCAGCACCCAAGCTGCTCTGCCCCAGGCGTCCTGATTCAGCCGCTGCTGAAACTGACCAGTAGAAAGAACTAAATGTTTCACATTTCAGTGGTTCTGGGAACAACTGCAACTTTACTACTCACTGAAACTCTCTGATGGACCAGTGAGATGGGACTTTGATTACCCTATTTTAACATGGATATTTAGGGCACATCTACACTGCAATGTAAGCTCAGGGTTAGTAAAACTCAAGTTAGCAGTCCCTGGGTTTGTTAACCTAAGGCTTAAGGATCTATACTTGTTTGTAATCCTAGGTGAGGAATTATTGAAACCTGGATCCAAGCCTGGAGTTCTAGGGTACGTCTAGACTACAGGCTTTTGTCAACAGAGTCTTTGTTGACAGATACTGTTGACAAAGCTTCTGTCGACAAAGAGCATCTAGACTACATTCAGTTCTGTCGACAAAGCAAGCTGCTTTGTCGACATGAGAGTGTAGACACAAAGGACAGTGTAGATGCAACAACGCCTTCTGTCGACAGAACTCTGTTGACAAAAGGCGTTATTCCTCACAGAATGAGGTTTACCACCGTCGACAAAACTGCCAAGTTTTGTCGACGTTTTGTCAACAGAACTCGGCGGTAGTGTAGACGCAGGTATAGTTTTGTTGACAAAAGTCCACTTTTGTTGACAAAACCCTGTAGTCTAGATACACCCCTGCTGTCTATACTTAAAAGCAATATGGTTTGAACTCTAATCCAGCTTGAGGCTGAGACCCTCCATCCCTGTGTGATCCTGGGACCTTGACTCTGACCGGGGGGTAATGTGATTGGTGTGTAAATGGAATGGGGGTTAGGTTTCCACCTGAGTTGATCCCTGGGCTTACCAGTGCATGGTAGACATAACCATTGAGTTCTTAACCCTGTACTGTAATGGGCTTTCACTATGTGCCATTTTTGCATGCTTAATTTAATTCTGCTTTTGGGTTTATCCCTCCCCCTCTGTAGCCCCCACTGTTCATATTCATGCTTAAAAGTTCACCTAACATATGGTGATATCCCTGCACAAGAAACACTCATGGTGTATTTTCTTAATGAAGTACCAGAGGGGTAGCCATGTTAGTCTGAATTTGCAAAAGCGATGAGGAGTCCTGTGGCACCTTAGGGTATGTCTACATTAGCCCCCTAGTTCGAACTGGGAAGGCTAATGTAGACATTCGAAGTTGCAAAATGAAGCCCAGGATTTAAATGAGGTGTAAAAGTTAACTTGTGGAATGAGGTGTAACAGTTAACTCGAACTAAGAACTTAGTTCGAGTTAATGTTTGACTGCCGCGTGTAGCCACGGGCAGTTAGTTCGGACTAAGGGGATGTAAAAATGGCACTCGGACAGGAAGATGCAAATAAAGCCCGGGATATTTAAATCCCGGGTTTCATTTGCAACTTTGAATGCCTACATTTGCCTCCCTAGTTCGAACTACGGGGCTAGTGTAGACATACCCTTATAGACTTCACAGGGCTTGGGAGGCAGGTCAGTCCTCACCCACAGACAACCTGCCAACCTGAAGCAAATTCTCACCAGCAACTATACATCACACCACAGTAACTCTAACTCAGGAACCAATTCATGCAACAAACCTCGGTGCCAACTCTGCCCACATATCTAAACCGCGACACCATCACAGGACCTAACCAGATCAGCCACACCATCACTGGTTCATTCACCTGCACATCTACCAATGCAATAGATGCCATGTGCCAGCAATGCCCCTCTGCTATATACATTGGCCAAACTGGACAGTCCCTATGTAAAAGAATAAACAGACACAAATCAGATATCAGGAATGGTAATATACAAAAATCTATAGGAGAACACTTGAATCTCCTTGGACACACAGTAGCAGATTTAAAGGTAGCCATCCTGCAACAAAAAAACTTCAAGAACAGACTTCAAAGAGAAACTGCTGAGCTACAGTTCATCTGCAAATTCGACACCATCAGTTTAGGATTAAACAAAGACTGTGAATGGCTAGCCAACTACAAAAGCAGTTTCTCCTCTCTTGGTGTTCTCACCTCCACATCAGCTGCTAGAAGTGGGCCTCATCCTCCTTGACTGAATTGATCTCATTATCTCTAACCTTACTCTTCATTGGAACGCTTTTCTTATGCCTGTATATTTATACCTGCCTCTGGAATTTCCACTGCATGCATCTGATAAAGTGGGTCTTTGCCCATGAAAGCTTATGCTACAATAAATCTGTTTTTTAATGAAGTGATTCTTGAGAGGCCTTGCTTCTACCATGGTAGAGGAACTGGTGTTCTTGTTAGTTTCTGTTAGTATAAACACATGAGTGTCAGAATCTGAAAACTACATAAGAATCCCTGATGTCAATCCATTTACTCCAGTATGTTCTGCCTTTTAAATCTTAGATCACATTTCCTCTTGCTGTGCTGGAGACTGATCTTCTGGCATTTGATTTAGTAGGTCTAGTAAAGACCTGCTAAACTGAATACTGAGGGCGCATCCAGTCATTGCCAAAGTTGGGTTAAATTATGTTGACTCCAGCGACATTGTTTATGTAGCTGGCTTTGCATACCTTTAGCTGACCTTCCAAGTCTAGTGTAGACCTGGCCTTAGGCAAAAATATAAAACAGAAGGAGGAATAAACATGGAGAAGTTTTAATTCTAGGAATGATTTGGAAACCATATGGTAGTGGGGAATCTTCTGTTGCAGTGGGAGCAAGGAGCAGCATTCAGACATAAATGATCTGCTATCGCATTCAGAATACTCATTGAAATTCTGATATGAATTACAGACAAACCTTTGGAACCTTGAGTGCATTAACTTCATTTCCAAATCACCATTACGCACCCAAATAAAAGTACCCTGAACTTCAGAGATGATGAAGCTTCATGTAGCCACTTTTATCTAGGAGCCTAGCTATGCATTTTGGAGACTAATTTCAGACATTTATGATTTGAAATATTTGGCCTAATTGCATGTTGTGATTAATTGCATTGCAGTGCTGATCAAAGGCCCTTGGTATGTGGGTATTGAAGTCAATGGGAGCCTCTCTGTTGACCTAACTGGATTTTGGATAAGGTTCCATATGAAAGAACTTTTTAATCTCATCTTACTGGATACAGATCATATGCTCAAATCCACTAGTTCTACTACTATGCATTATATTATACTCTCTACAGATATTTTTCATTTCCCACTAAATGATTGTCACATTGTGAATATTGTGCATTTAAAATACATTGATATTGCATTTAAATTTTTTATGTGAGCTTCATCCTATCCAATTCAGTTCAAATGCAGTTGGCTTTTAATTGCACTAAAGGTATCATTATTCTACTGTTTTATTGTCTGGCAAGCTTGAACATATATTTTTGGCTCTTTCAGTTGTTGTTAATAAAACATTGCATTTTGGCAAACAAATGTCACTTGTGTCAATTCCTTGTCCTAACTACAATCCTCTACGAACATTTGGTTTGTTTGGGCTTTTTATTACACTGGCTGGAGACTTAGTAATGTGAGAGTTGTTTCTTGCCTCATGACCCTGGCCTTGGCAATTGGAGTCTCACCTTCTAAGACAATGACCAAAAACTGTTCTGGGAAAGTACAAGAAAAGGATGTAGGATATTTATCTGTGCCTTTGTTCTGAACAGGTTTTGTTTGCTTCTTTCCTTGTACTCTGTGTAGAGTGGCACATGTAGTTCAAGAGAATGCTACTATATATACCCAGTGGTGGTGAGGTAA
Source organism: Pelodiscus sinensis (assembly GCF_052426305.1). Lineage (NCBI taxonomy): Eukaryota > Metazoa > Chordata > Testudines > Trionychidae > Pelodiscus > Pelodiscus sinensis. The sequence continues at coordinate 71,073,968 of NC_143052.1, forward strand.
GCTAGTGGGTAGCTTCCTCAAACTATGGCTTTTTTCTGACAGCAAGACTGACTCTCAAAGGAGCTTTAGCAACTCCTTTCAATAATAGGAGAGAGAAATAACTAGAAAGGGCTATAACAAATTTCAAACTAATTTTTTTACATCTCTTTTTCTCAGCAGGTTCACAGACAAGATGTAACCTTATTAAAAATGGAAATCGGTGAAAGATAGCACTTGGAATTGAAGTATTGGATGAATGTTTCTTTTTTAATCTGTCAGCTTTTAAAAATGATATGCTGATTCAGACGATATGAGGAGTAAATTGCAAAGTTTATTTTCTCTGCTCAATGGATGGATTTTTTAATCATTCCTTGGAGTCAATGAAGTTCAGAGAAGGCATGTGATGGAAAAAGCAGCGGGTCTGTGTGTTTGTAGCTACCACATTTTGGATTAGTTTGCTGTCTTGCTGAACCAATTCCGTTTTGACGGGCAGCGCGTGAATGTGATGGATTTATCTTCAGAAATGAGCAAACATGGAAGGAATCCAATAAGTCACAAGCTAGAAGATCAGAAGAAGGTAAGATTATTGTTGATGCTAATTAGCTGTCTTTGAACTGCTTATACATTCAATTTGGCAGAACCAAATCGAAGCTCTTGCACAACTCATATTCTCATAGGTAAATAGAAAAGTGCTACTCTGGGAAGACTTAGTTATATCATCACTGTTTCCAGTGATCACTTTGTCACATTACACATTGCAACATTGTATTTGTGACAGCCATGTAAGCATTAGCACAGGGAATCCTGAAACAGGGCAAATGATAAAAGCCTATTTTTATAGTTGGGACTGTTACATGTATATTGGTACCCATTAAAAAGTAACATTTATTAGCAGATATGTGATAGCTACCCAAATTGTACATATTGCACACTTTTGGGCTGAGGCGGTTAATTCTCTGGATAAGAAAAAATGGAGGTCCATTAACTCACTGTGCTGTAACTTAGAATGTCCCATGTGTCTCAATAGGTACTTATGTAGCTGTCATGACTGACAGGTCTGAAGATTGCATGTGTGTCTGACACTCATACTGTGCAGATTGCATCCCGTTAGGTGTGACTTGAATTTTAAAACTGTACATACTTGTGACATGGCTGAACACTTGTGCAGTTCATGAGAATTCAAATGATTTCTTTCAGTATTCCGTTACATCTACAGACCTGGCATGTGTTACACAGAACCTGCATTTGCCACTCCCCTCACACTTTCTTTCAGCTGTGCTGGACTTTTGAACACATAGTAGAGCTACAGGAATGAGAAGGAGTTTTTCTGAAGATACTCCTCTTGCCTACAGGGGCTCAGTGGTGCTGGGTTCCAGAACTGACAATGGGGCCATTGTATCTTCAGAAGTTCTTGTGCTCTCACTTTACTGCTGGGAAGGTAGGGGAAGAGGGGAACAAGCTCAAAGAGATATGAAGGCCAGAGGGAATTGTTGGGATCATCTAATTTGGTCTTCTGCAGAACACAGGCCATAGAACTTCCCTGAATTCATTCCTGTTTCAACTAATGGGCTGGAATAGAAGTATCAGAATGAGGATAAAGGGAGAAAGGGCTGTTGCAGGACTCTTACCAAATCTGCAATTATCAGGGTTTTGTGGCCTTTCCACCACCTTCCAAACCCTGATATGGAAATAAGTGTCCATTTCTTACTGGAAAGAAATGTCACACATGCAGCTGCCTGCCTATGAAGCTTTAAGACTAAATTCCTAAGATCTTCATCTATGTATTGTTTGCACTACGAACTGTAATAACTGCATTTCTTATATTATTTAATCATACTGTTCAGAGATGTAGATATCTAAATAGCTAGGGATTGTCTTACTGACTTCAGTATGATGCACGAATTTGAATTTTGCACATCCTGATCAGACAGCGGTGAGATATCAGCATGAATAACTGGGTCCTGTAATGCTGCTATTTACCATATTTGGTTATGTTAAACAGTAAAGATCGTTTCAACTGTATTTCATTGTTCACTATTGTGCCTTTGTTTTATAAACATAATTTTCAGTTGGATATGCTTTTTATGTGCATGGTTTAGTCAATAAACACAAATATATGTATTTTACTTGCTTGCAAAAACATGTCCAGTATTTCCCAATTAACATAGCTATATTTTGCAAGAAAGTCTTGTTTTGATGAACTACTCAGGTTACTTGGTATCTTCAAAGAACACCTGCTAGCCTCAGGCAGACAAAGGAAAGTATTTGAATGATTGCTGCAGCTGTGGCCTTGTCAAAGTCAGACTGCATGCACGTAAGGATGCACATGTGTACGTGCGGGTGTGAGGCAATGCTCAGGGAACTAATACAAGCTGCAATATCTTCAAGCATTGCTTTTGCACGCGACCTTGTGTAAGCTTGTAAAAATGCTTTCAGAGAGATGGAAAAGGTATACAATGCCATCCCAGAAATGACACTGCTTCATCACTCAGCAAGGTTCTGGCAAGTCTGTTTTGTTGCCAGTAGTGATTTACTGTTCCCTGTTTATTGTTACCTAAAGATGTGTGTGCACGGGGGTGGGGAGGACAAAAGGAGTCTGATTCTGCAATCTTTGCACATTTCAAGTTCCTACGGTACAAAAAACTATGAACATGCAAGTGAAACCTAAATTAGCAAATATTTGTCATTATATTTTATATTAACTTCCCTAGACCAAAATTTGAACCAGTGGGAAAGTTAAGACTAGATCTGTAATATATTGTTAATAATTTGATCTAGATTGCTGATGTAATTATATTATAAGAAGAAGTTTAATTTTTGGGACCTTTGAGATGTTAAGGGCCTGATCCAAAGTCCACTAAAATCAATGGACTTCACTGGATTTGGATTCTGCTTTGTGTGAGCATGGTTAAGAGGTTGTAGTTTCTTTTAATTCTGAAAGTGCTAGATCCTGCAGTCTTTACATAGGCACAATAACCACAGATGTCAATGGAATTTTTCTTGGCTACAAAGACTCCAAAATTAGGCAAATAAATACAAAAGTAACAGTAGCAGGGCCAACACACCCAATAATCAATGTAGAATTTTGTAGAATTACCCTACTGAATAAAATGTTAAACATAACAATAGGACTTTTAACATGAAAAATCCATTTTCTTTCCATCTTGTATGATCCATCATCAACAAAGCCAGTCCATGAAGCTCTTGGCCATGCAAAATGATAGGAATGTGTACGTGTCTGCAAATTGTGCTGTCCCTCTACCCTTGCTGTTTTCCTTTTTGTGAGCAGGAAGATTTTCAATTTTAAAGAGTTCTGTTCTGTTTCCTGTCTACCTACTAAAAATGGAGCAAATGAGGAAAAGTGGAAAGTGTATTTAATGGGAAAACTGAAATGCTAGTAAACTCTCTTTTCGAGATTTGGTTTTGGATGGGTGACATAGCTGAGGAGAACGAATCTGAATAAATGTTGCAGATCTCTTCATGGAAGATGTCTTTCCCACCCTCCCTAACATATTTTGCCTCTTCCAAGTTCTCTTGTGTTGCACTAGGCCCCACCATTTACTATGCTCCACCTTGCCACACTACGTGGGTTTGTCTCTGAGGCACACCTGCTGCAGGGAACAAAGAGCAATCCATGGGGCCCAGCAATTCAAAGGGCAGCCAGAATCTCAGGCCCTTTAAATTGCTGCCGGTGTGCCATGTGGTGCAGTCTGGGAAGGAGTGAGGTTTGTGGAAGAGGGGAGGGGGGCATGATACTGTCTGGGCAGTGCTGAAGGCTGCCTAGCCCCAGCCTTGTCCTTTCTGGGGCACTGAGTGGGCCCCTCCCCCACACCTTGCCCAGAGGCCCTGCAAGGCTGTCAGACCCACGGCTGAAAGAACACCTTCAAACATGGAGAGCTGAACATGTAGGTATGATTGATGAGCCCAACTATCACTACTACTCCATGTGTCTCAAAAAACTAAGAAGGCTCCTGTGTTTCAACTGAGTTTTACAAAAAGCAGCATTTTGTCTCTGTTTCTGTAATCCCTGTGAACTGTGTACCTGAAGGCAAGCAACCCAACTGAGCAGGTAAAACTGACTGCAGGATGTCTGAGTCATCTTGGCTTATGCACAATATCCCTTAGGTGGCACATGACCAAGATTCATCACCAAATTTGGTTGGATCCTTAGGTTTCCCTGATCAGGCACCAACAGGGAGCATGATGTAAATGCTGATTCTGTGAGCATTTGTGTTTGAAAAACCATCTCCTATCAGGCCTATGATGTGTTTCCACTCTCCTCTTCCATCCCCCTTTCTTCCACAATGCCTCCCTGTGAAGTGTCTCTTCAGCCCCTTCTAGCCATCCGTCAAAACCCTCCTAGGTGGATTCCCTGGCTCCCCGCTGAAATCATTCTGTGTGCTGCTCTGCTATGATTGTCCCAATCCTAAAGTCCATTTACTGTAGGACTAATGTGCAGGATTTAACAAACTGTTATAAAATGTGGAAACCGGTTTTAATAATTCAACAAATAAACTTGCCCTTTCCACACTTCAACCTGCTTTTGTTGCTATTTTAGGACCATGCTAATAAATATGTAAGCATTTTTTTATATGTATTTGTTGTATTCGGGGGGGGGGCGGTTAAGTTTCTGTAGCAGGTTCTTAATTAAAAAATGTTTTAACTGAGAGCTAAACAAAAATAACTAAGAAGGAAAATTCAAAGTATTGGTACTTTCCTTTTAAAAACATTTCCTGGCTTTATTTTGTTTTTTGTTTTTCAGTTTTATACATTAGTCCTACAACCAGTTGCTTTTCTTTCAGCTCGATGTTATCCTTTAAGCTCTCACTGCTAATGAGTGTTTGATACTGAATAAAACTCATTATGGAATACAAAGTAGAAGTTACACCAGAATGTCATCTCTGTCTGTTAGAAGGGACTCAGCTGTTTAGCAGTTGTTTGTGCTGGCAGATTTTTGTGTAATCAAATAGCTGAGATGAACACTGCTTTGTATGTACAAATACTATATTATTTTCTGACATACACTGGAGAAGGGGTTGGAAGAAAGAAAAGGGTGTTTGTTTAGTTTTGTTCTGATTGCCTTTTTTGTTTTCAATCTATTTCCAGCAAAATATAGGTTGTAAACACTGGAGTAATATAGTGCTTATTATTAATTATATAGAACAATGGTTTTTTACTCACCAAAAAAAGTGACATATTCAAGTCTCCCTGAATTTAGAATCTAAATAAATCTTACAAGGATGTAAACTTCTCAAGTAGATTCAATGAGGCCATGTTTATGCCTTTTTACTTCACGAGTGCGTCTAGACTACATGGCTCCATCGACGGAGCCATGTAAAGTAGTTTACTTGGCATAGTCAAAGAAGCGGGGATTTAAATATTCCTCGCTTCATTAAAATAAAAATGGCTGCCGTGCTGTGCTGACAATCAGCTGATCTGGCACAGCGCGGCAGTCTGGATGCAGCACGGTCGACAAGGGAAGCCTTTGTCGACCACTCCAGTAAACCTCGTTTCATGAGGCATAAGGGAGCAGTCAACAAAGGCTTCCCTCGTCTGCCGCGCCATGCCTAGACTGCCGCACTGTGCCAGATCAGCTGATTGTCGGCACAGCGCGGCGGCCATTTTTATTTTAATGAAGCGAGGATTATTTAAATCCCTGCTTCTTTGTCTATGCCAAGTAAACTACTTTACATGGCTCCGTCAACGAAGCCATATAGTCTAGATGTACCCAAAGTGATTATTATTTGTATTACAATAGGGTCTGAAGATTCCCATTCATAACTGAGGTCCCATTGTGCTGGGCAGTGAAAATAAAGCCCATCTCAAAGTAGTTACAATCTTATTTGAGACAAGACACAACCGGTATGAAGTAGGTGGGGGCCACGGAAAGGCCCCATGGTTACATAGCTTCGCTATTGAACAACTTGATAGTCCCCAATCACTTTTAATGTTTCTGTTTGTCAGAAATGAAAAGATTGTAACCAGCCTTCCATTAGAAAGCTTATTCTTGATCCCTCACTTTCTGATTCATCAAAGAAAATTCTTATTCTTAGACTCAGGATAAAGGAGAAGTATTTTGGTGGCAGTAAATTGCTGGGTAAATAGGCCAAGACTTTAAGCTTTTTCTGCTCCTGTTGTTCTCTAGTAAAGTTTGAGAAACCAGCCCGTATCCATTGGTGGCTATTAAGTAATCAGAACTTGCCAGCCATGAGCACCATTATTTCCTAATCAAAATGTATCTAAATAATAATTTAGCTGCTCATGTCTTAAAATTGCTGCCTGTCAGTGTTTTCATCAGTGTGAACACCTTACGCTGGAGCTAGGGTGGCTTAGTGGATAAACACTGAATTGGGAAACAAAAGAAATGGGTTCCAGTCTCGCTCTCTTACAGATCTGCTGGGTGACCTTGGGATAGCCCAGGACCCAGAGAGATACAGCAAGAAGACACCTGATGCTGGTCAGTGCCAGTTGACTTGGGCTGCCACGGTTGGGGCTTGTTCGTAGCTGTGATGTCTGGTATTTTCTGAATTTTTCCCCGGCCAGGAGGCAATAATGCTGGGCACTTGGCAACCCTACAAACACTCAGTGCCCGGCCTCCCGCCCCAACGCCCCTACCCCCTCCGACCTCAACCCCCATGCTTACCTGGTTACCTAAGGCTGCTGGTCAAAAGACCTAGAGGAAGCAATGCTTTCCCCTGGGTCTTAATGCTCAACCACTCCCCTGTTCCTATCCCTGCACTAACTCTTAAAGGGGACATGCTTTTAATGCTACTTTATTTTAATTTTTCTTTTTTGGCTTATTTAGAGCACCTTTTTTTTTTTTTTTTGCTCAACAATGTTGGTCTCCCCCCTCCCTTTTTTCCCCCTTCAACAGAATTTTTCCCCATTTTTTTTGGTGGTGGGATGTTCGGTATTTTTGTTTAAACCATCTAGCAATCCTAGGTGTTATATGTAGACATAACCTCATGTGTCTCTGTTTTCCCTGACTCTTTGTCTGTATAGACTGTTAGCCCTTCAGGAGGAGTGTAACAAGGTGACCAGCGCCTCTAAGAGTCAGGGTACTGTGTCCAACCAATTCTGTTTCATCATCAGAATAAGCTGCAAAGGAGTCAGGAGTTTTCTACAAAGGACTGAGAGCGCTCAATTGGAAGGGAACTGCAGGCCCAGGAGCAGGGGGGAAGAGATGCAATTGGAAAAACCTCTGAGTCCCTGTGGCCTGCTTTGGTCGTGAATTTTGTATTTGAAGAATAAAACTGCACCGAAGGAAGGGGCTGTAAGACACTGGGCATTTTAGTCTTTTTTGGGCTGGAGAAACAAACCAGTGGCCTACAGTGCGACACACTCTCTCACTATCCATTTATATTTCATGATCCCACTTCATGACATTACAACAATAGTACTGTACACAGGTTCCTAAAAATATTCCAGTGAGCTGGCTTAAAAGGGAGCAGGCTTAAAAGCCAGGTCTCGGCACACACGGGCTCCCAGGAAGCCAGCTGCCTCCCCACGCTGCATTCTCTGCAGAATAAGCTTATAATACAGAGCCTGCCAGCTCTGCTTTCAGGGAGTCAGCTGTGCTGCGGGTGCTGCAGTGTAAGTTTTACAGTGTACGTTTTACACTGCAGATTCCGCAGTGTGTAACCATGTAACTGCTGAGATTTTCGGAGGTTACCCGGTTATCCATTTACATGCTTTTTTAACATCCCTAATAATTACAAACCTGTAGCTAGAATTACCTTTCAAACATATTAGAAATGAATAAACTGGGTCTTCTGCTTTCTTGCAGTATCTGACAGAATAAATAAGCCTCAACTATAAAAGCTTTATAGAGCAGTTGTAATACTAACATAGACTGGAGCAGAGACAAGGATGGTGAGAGATCTTTTATTACATTATAAAAACCTCTTCTGTTCATCCAATAAAAGATATTACTCACCTCTCTTGTGTCTCTGATACCTTGGGAAGAGCCATGACTACAACAACACTGCAGAAATTGGAACTCTTTATTTGTTTGGCATGTTTGTTGATGCTAGTTGTCTTGCTATGTTTTACATTTTGCTCCAAGTAGTGTGGAGCAGCTCTTGTTGTGTTTGAAGTAATAGGGACATTTTTCCTCAACCGCTCTGTAAGTTTGATGGCTGTTTTACTAATCCATTCTGTTGTATTCTCTTGAGTGGTAAACTCTTTGGAGGCAGGGATTGTATCCTACAGGGAAATTGCTTAGTGCAACTGGGTCCCATCGATTGAGCTGTCTGGGAGGTTCTGCAATACAAATTTAACAGCATTTCTTCTACTTTATTTGTATGTATATCAGATGAAATTCCCAGCGTGGTTTACCATCTTCAGTAAGTAATGAGCTAATTAGATTTCATTTCGCACCTTAGTCTTTCTAATTTTGCCCTGTATTCTTGTGTTATGTATTTATATTCATCCTTTGTAATTTGATCTAGTTTGCACTTTTTGTAGAACTCTTTTTTATTTTTAGATCATTCAAGATTTCCTGGTGAAGCCAGGGTGGACTCTTGCCATACTTCCTATTTTTCCTGTGTGTGGGATAGTTGGCACTTGTGCCCTTAATTAACTCTCTTTGAAGAATTGACAACTATCTTCAGTTGTTTTCCTCTTAGACTTACTTCCCATGGGATCGTTCCTATCAACATAAGCTAGGGATGTGAATGATTAACTGGTAAGCAGGGAGCTGTTTCAGTCCCGTGGGGCCCACTGCAAGTGTGTGGGGGGCATTCCATCCTGCCCATGCTGCAGACAGGGGGCACTCTGGCCCAGCTGGAGCAACCTTTGCATGCAGCAGGGGATGCTGCTCCAGGCTGGCCAGGGCAGGTGAGAGGGTCCACCCATCCCTGTTTAATCAGTTAACTGGTTAACTAATTAAATAGTGTTTTACATCCCTAATATAAGCATGCCTATCCTTAGGTAATTTATAACAAACTGAGTACCAAACCTGTTTAGTATTGTGCTTTATGACTGCTACATACAAAGGCTACCAAATGGTAATGTTAGTTGTGTTCTGTACTACTTAGTATCATTATTATTTATTGTTAATATTACAGTAATGCTAGATGCATCACTGAAATTGGCACCCCGTTCTGCTAGGCCCTGTACAAACACATAGTACACAAGTGCTGTCCTAAAGAGATTATTGTCTAAATGGAAGTAAACTGAAACCTGAAGATGAAAGGAAGTGTTATCTCCATTTTACAAATGAGGAACTTAGGCACAAATAGCTGTAAGTACTATTCCTGTCTGTTTGAGTTCACTACTATTACTGACATTTGCAGAATTAAGCATTTGCTGTATTAGAGGCCTACAGGGGTTATCAAGGTCACACATCACGTCTATGGCAGAGACAGGACTGGAACCTTTTTCTCTTGTAGCCCAAGCCAGTGATTTACACACCAAACCATATTTCCTCCCTCTGTACCTTAGGGTTATGGATTCTAGCTGTACATTCATGCTGTATTTGTACATAAGGGCACGGTTGCAAATTTTATTAATTTCCAGAAATAATGTTTGGGTACCAATATAATTTTTCCTCTAGTGCAGGAGTGGGCAATATTTTTTGGTGGGGAGCCACTCCAGGATTTTGGTAAGTAGTCAAGGGCCACACTTTTCTGTGGAGGGGGTGTGAGGTCTAGGTTGGAGGTTGAGTGCAGAAGGATGCACGGAGTAAGGGACGGTGCAGGAGAGGGTGTGAGGTCTGAAAGGGTGTTTGGATGGAGGGAGGGGATTGTGATCTGGGTCAGGGAATTGGGGTGTAGGGTCAGGGAGGGAGTGTGGGTTCAGGAGAGGATTCTGGCCCTGGGTGGGGCGTAGGAGGAGGTACTGAGTCTGGGTGGGAGTTGTCACCTGGGGTAGGGGTGCAGAGGGTTTGAATGGTGACCTGGGGGGAGAGAGTTGGGGTGCAGGAGAGGTAGGCGTGCCAGAGGCAGGCGCTGGCTAGGAGTTTACCTAATTGTCGCCTGGCCAGCAGGCTGTAGCACCCTCAAGACAGGCTGGGCTCCCTGCCTGTTGCAGCCCCAGCCCGCTTGAAAATACACGTTGCTCCCTCCACGTGGCTTTCAACTCCGGGTGGGGGAAGAGGCTTATGCTGAGGCCAATCTCTCAGCTCCAGTTGTCTGGCAGTTTCCAGACAATAGGAGCTGAGAGATTTGTTGATTGTTTATGGCCAATAGGAGTTGAAGATTGGGCTGGAGGTGAGGAGATCGCATGAAACCTCCCTCTCCCTGCAGAGCAGGGAGCTGCAGGGACTGTGTTTTAAACTGTGGCAGCTGTGTGCCTGAGGGTCCTGGTAGGAGGGTCCGTGGGCTGGATCCAGTGGCTAGGTAGGGCGGATCTGGTCCCAGGCTGTATTTTGCCCAGCCCCGTCCTAGTGCCAAACTACAAAGGAGTGACTAAAGAACAGAGAAGCATTTAGGGAAAGTTTGTATTTTCCCTCTTGTCTGAACATCCTTCTCTTCCTCAGTTGCTGTTACTATTAAACGTATAAATATTAATTTTGATCAGTAATTAGGTGTATTAATACCAAGTATAATGTTGCATACCTACTTCATGGAAATAGAACAACTTTTGGTTGTTTTAGGAGAAGGAAAACATAGATATAACTACTTGTTTTACTAGCTACATGTCAGTGTTATTGTATTTCCTGTATGTGAAAATAGTATTTACTTAAAAATAAAGGATACTTTGTTTTTGTAAAATTGAACATTGGAATGACATAAATTATTAGTATCACAACATCATGTTCAAATGTGGTATAATTCTGTCTTAGGAGAGAGAGAGAGAGACACTATCTGGGATATCAGTCTGCTTTTCAATGTTTTTAATATTACATTTCTTCCTGTCATCTTCATCTGTCAGCATCATACATTGCTATTCCCTTCAACTGAATTTCTTGTCAGAGTGACATAATATAGCTCTAGCCCTTAGGCTTTGCAACTCAGAGGAAAAGCATGCTAGGTTCCAGACTTTTTGCATCTGAAGGTATGCAGCAGGCCAGTTGTCCCTCCAGTCTAATGTTCATCATTCATGAAGAAAAAATTAAACTATTGAATTAAATGCAAGTCAGCAGATTCCATTTACAGTTTGGCTCATAGATGTTCTTTTTTGCCTGCCAGCTGATGGTTTGCTTCTCCTTTCCTTCTCCATTGCTTTCCCCCTTCACTGTAAACCTCATTCCCCCTGCTTGCAATACTCCTACCCATCCTTCCTACACTCTTGCGTTTCTCTTTTCTGTTTTCACTCCTGCAATGTACTTTCCCCTCTGCCTTCATTTTCCCAGTCCCTTACTGATATTAACTCCCCCATCTATCATTCCCATTCCCTTTCTGCCCCTTTTTATATACAACATAGTCACAATGATGCAGGCCAGTATGCACATGGATCATTTATTTAAATGCCATATTCCTTCCCCCTGTATTTCATCTGTTTCTGTGACTTCTGTGTTCCTCAGGACAAGGTGTGTGTCTTCCTGTATTTGTACTGCATTTAGTACAATCTGGCCCTGACTTTAATTGGGGCCTTTGGGTAATACAAATGACAATAATTGAGGCAACAATAAATAGCAATATTAAAAATTTCTTTTATCGTATGCCTAAAATATTAAAAAGTATGGAATCTACATGTCTTAGGCTTTGTGATCTGGTTTCTACCCACAGATGTATGTTTGTGGGTAATTTGCCATCTTTATCTGTCAAAGATAGTGGCAATTGCACTTTTCATAAATGCTTTCTCTTTTTCTCTTGTCATATTTGTTATATTTCATTTTAATTTATCCAGTCAGCATTTGAGCACAAAAACCATCAATGAAGAGAAAAGTTTGCCTCTCTCTGCTGTGTGTGGTGGCAAAGCCTCCATATACAGCACAGAAGGGATCTCTGAGGTATATGCTGAGACATACCTGGAAAGGGGCTACTTTCAGCAAAATCAAACTGATAGGCTTGATCCTTCCTCTCTGCACCTCTCACTTGAAGAGCTCTAAGTGGCTTGAAAGCATCTCTCTTTCACCAACAGAAGTTGGTCCAATAGAAGAGATTGTCTCACCTACCTTGGCTCTCTACTTGTGACAATATTTGTTGCATCAGTTCTGTGAGTGACAGCAGTGATGCTTATAGCCACAAATAAAGGATCTAAGAGTAGCTGCCAATGGCCTGTATTTTAATAAAGGATTTTTTAAAAGCATACACACCCACAAGTTGCAGCTTAGAATAGATGAATTCCAGCAGGGTGTGTGAAAAAGGCCACATGGTATTTGTTGGCCTCAGGAAAGAGAACAAGAGGAGAATGTAATGCACAAACACATCATAGTTCTCTGGTATGACTCTGAAAGCTCTAATAAGCTCCAACAAAGCACCAACAAATCCTACATCTTGAACACTGCAGTGGCCACCACTGAAGAACAACATTTACCACAGTTACCATAGAGTAATTCTATGTGCTAGTGTTATTTCCCAAAACTTCCCCTGCACTTGTGGTAGAAATGGGTAAATACTGACTTTTTAATGGTAGAGACTTTTCATGCATCCAACTCCTGAAACTGTTATATGCATCTTATTGTAAACTTCAATTGAGGAAAATTAAGGTCAAGATCTAAGCACGGTGATTTTGTTGCTTCTTGTGTTACATTTAGATCATAATCTCTTTAGGGCAGGACACTTGTTTGTCTTACTGTTCTGTGAAGCACCTTGTGCACTTTTGTGAGTTATAAAAGAATTAATAATAATGCATATGCATTGCTATTTTGGAGTCATTAGTGTATTTCTCTCAAGAAGAATGGTATCATAGTGGGAAGTGAGTTCCATTCCCACTGCTACCAGCTTTCTGGATGATTAGATAAGTGACTTAAACTCTGTTCTGTCCATCTATAAAATTAAGAAATTTGTGACTCTTAATTCATTAATATTCACGAAAAGCTTTCAAGTACTCAGATGAAGGCCCTATATATTTGCGAAGTATTTTAAAATTATTATTATTTATTATTAATAATAACTATTGTTCTGGTAACTCCTAGGAGTCCTGCTCATAGACCAGGATCTCATTCTGCTAAGTACCTGTGGAAAAAAAATTAAAAAATGATCTCTGCTGCACATTAGATCGTCTAGTCTCTGACATTAAAATATTCCCAATTCTTCAGTAGAAGATGACCCCTTCCTTGCTGTAAAAACAAATGTCAATTGTGTAGCTATGTAAAGGAGTGGAGAAATTATTCATTGGAAGTTTTACATATTAACCTTCCCTCCCCAGCCATCTCCACCAAGGAGAAGCATATATCTTGATTCATGCTAGTTGTTATCCCATGTAATTTTTGGCCTAATTTTTTAGTTAGTTTCCCTGATTCTGTTTATTCAAGAAAAACATCAAACCAAATCTAAAAAATTAGTCACAACTGGGACAAATTACAGATCCATCAAGAAAACATCCACATTCTCTCCATCCCCGACTTTTTTCTTTATCCAGAGAACTAGCAAATCAGTTTGGTATGGACTCCCTGCTGATATCACCTTTTTTCCTCATCTGTTTTTATTTTTATTTTTCTTCTGTCAAAGGTAAAAGACTATTAAAGTAGCGAGAACTAGAGTTTCAGCTGAATTCTTCTGCAGCTGCAAACAGGCTGAAAAATAGCTCTGCCATAGGTAGTATAAGTCTTGCTCTAACAACTACTTGAGTCTCAAAAACAAAACAAAAATGATGTATGTGGCACCATCCCAGCCACCATAGATGTAGAAGCTCTTTACCCCAACATTCCGCATGATGATAGATTACTGGCCATCAGGAACATGATCCCCGATGATGCCTCTGCACACTTGGTTACAGCGCTTTGAGTCTTTGTCCTCACTCACAACTATTTCCAATCTGGAGACAGTTTATATTTTCAAGTCAGTAGCACAGTCATGGGCACTCGCATAGCCTCACAATATGCCAACTGATCTTGAATGGCTGATCTTGAATGTTTCCTCAGGTTTCCTCCCCTAGTACCCTCACTCTACTTATGCTGCACTGATGACATTTTCATCATATGAACCCATGGGAAGGAGACCCTTGAAGAATTTCACAGATATTTCAACAACTTCCACCCCACCATCAACCTTAGCCTGGACCAGTCCACATAAGAGATCCACTTCTTTGACACTGTAGTACAATTACATGACAGACACATTTCCACCACCTTATACTGGAAACCTACCAACTATTATACTTACCTACATACCTCTAGCTTCCATCCAAGATACATTTCCTAATCGGCTGTTTTCAGCTAGGCCATAAGATACAACTGAATTTGCACCAATCCCACAGACAGAGACAAACAACAACAGGATCTCTATCAGGTCTTCTTAAAACTAAAATACCCACCTGGAGAAGTGAAAAAACAGATTGACAGAGCCAGACGAGTACCCAGACATCAGCTTCTTCAAGACAGGTCTTACAAAGAAAACAACAGAATTCCACTTGTCATCACCTACAGCCCCCAAGTAAAACCCCTTCAACTCATTATCAGCCATCTACAACGTATCCTGGAAAATGAGCCCTCACTCTCACAGGCCTTGGGGGGCAGGCCAATCCTCACCTATAGATAACATCCTAACCTGCAACAATTTTTTTCCAGTAACCACGCAACACAGCTATATCATAATCATCCAGGAACCCACCCCTGCAATTAACTCTCATGCCAACTCTGTCCACACATCTATACAAGTGACATCATGACAGGACATAACCACATAAACCACCATATCAGAGGCTCATTTAACTGTACATCCATCAATGTGATCTATGCCATCAAATACCATCAATGCCCCTCTGCCATGTATGTTGGTCAAGCTGGACAGTCACTGACAGAGAGGATTAATAGACACAAATCAGATGTTGGAAAAGGTAACACAGAGAAACCTGTTGGGGAACATTTTAACTTGCCTGGACACTCATTAATGGATCTCAAAGTTACCATATTATTGCAAGCCAATTTAAAAAAACAGTTTGAATGGGAGGCTGTAGAACTTAATTTAATTTACAAGTTTAATACCTGCAACATAGGTCTAAACAAAAACCTTGCATGGATGGCCCGCGACGTTCCACATCTTAATGTCATAAAAAAACCAAGCAAAGGGTACTTAAGAGCACTTAGTACCCACTCCATCAGTTTCATTTAGCATGGACACTCTAGTTGACATTTTTTCTTCCTTTTTTCCTTCTTTTTCCTTCCCTCCCTGCCCCCATCCTCTCTCTTTCTCTGTTACTTATTTGGAACTGGACCCCTTAACTCCTTTCATTTGAAGAAGTGGATTATGCCCATGAAAATTCATGATACCATCTGGATTTTTATTAGTCTCTTAAGTGCTGCAACACTATTTGTTGTTTTTTTTCAGTTCTTCCTTATCGAGGCGGTTAACGTTGAATTTTCTGGTGTCTGAGAAAGTCCAAATGGCAATTGTCCATCAGTCTGGTGATGCAATGGTGGAACTTAATTTTTAGGTCAACAGATCCCAGATAAAGACATTAAGGGAGCAGAATTGTAGAAAATGTTCCACTGTTTCTTCTGATCCAGAGCAGACTTCCTGTGGGCTTCTTTTATCTACTGTTTACTTCCTTTGTACGTTACCTGTAACGTATAATTCACTGTGAAATTCCTGTGCCACTGTATATCCCTGTACTTGAAGGTAAATTTAACTTGTATCTATATGTTATACTTTGTTATAAATATCTAACCCCTTTCAAAAATACAGTGCTATCTTTGTCTTATTGATTCTCAGTAATTGTTAATTCATCAGGTTGACTATATATAGCTTGTAGAGAAATCTGTTCTTAACTAATTTAAAACATTTTCTACCTATTGCTTAAAGTGACACCTTGTTCTGTAATCAGATGTTGAAATCTGATTGTCTCACAAAGCTTGATATTTATTTTATATACCTGCCTATTGCCTTGTAAAGTAAAGCAGTGCAGGACAAATATCAAGTAGGGGAGAGGAGAAAAAGAGGATACAAGAGAGCCTTTTAGAGAATTGGGATTTCATTCTTCCCTGAAAACAGATGGAGCTGGTAATACCAAGCTTTAGAGTAGCACTGGTCCCTTTGTAGAAAGAGCGTTATGGCTGTCAGTCTCAAACAGTGCTGTTTTTATGGATTCTACCAGTTGCGGAAGCCAGCTTGTACAGCAGCCCTGGCCATAAACAAATAGAATAAAATGGTACCAACAGTACCCAGGAGTCAAGGAAGTCAGAGCTAACATTATTTTAGGTTTAAAAGCTGCTGTATATATATTTGACTTCATGTACAGCAAAATACCGTTTTCTACTTTATCCGATAATCTGGTGTAATAATGCAAAACAGTGCAGTAAACAGTGCAGAAATGGGCCCAAACTGTAAAATTGAAGTTTGGATCTGTCTTTCAGAAGTTGGAAGTTCAGATCGGGGGTTCATTTGGGCCCATCTTGAATCAAGATATAGGGTGGGGTTTTATTTTTTACAATTATGTTGCATTTCAAAAGAGTTGCTATATGCAAAGAAGACAGCTGCAAAGTACCCATGGGGTGGTCAGCACCTCTCTCTCCCTCTCCCTCTCCCTTGAATGGTTAAAGCAAGTCAAGTCATTCTTCCACAGTATACTCAAAGTGTGACTGCTGATTCTGACCAATCTGAATTTGAGTTGTCAAAAATCTTGTAGTGTTTTATTGATATGTCAGTTCATGGCAAAGCTAGAGAGAGAGACAGACAGTTCTCTTTTGTTAGCAGAACAGCTGGCAGAACAGACTGGAAACTGCGCTCTTCAGGAATACACTTTCACCAAGGTAAGTCCAGTAGCAGATCTGAAAGTGCTAAATTTGTAACCCAAATTGTGCTGTTTTGTTGGGTAACATGGAATTTCAAGAGAGGCAAATGAAACAGTGGGAAAATCATTTTCCTTTAAAAGAGGGGACTGTGACTGAGGTGATTGCTGTGACAGCTGTCCAGGGAAATTGGAGGCAGCTCTATGTGGGAATCAGACACTCTACAATGGTCTAATTGTTTATTTTGTCTCATTTCATTTGTAATCAACTCCTCTCTTTCCTTAATGGGACTTTACTTAATAAAACAAGCAACTAAAGCGCCCATTTAGGAAAGAAAAGAATTCATTACCAGCATATAATACTTGTGAAAATGCTGCTCTAATACAGGATCTTAGAGCAATGCTGTTTTGATTACGTTAAATACTATCATTTTCTTTTCTTCCTCTTTTTCCCTTACACAGCATGTGTTTATGATTGCCCAGGGCTAAAGTTCCCAGAAATGCATTATTTGGAACAAAAAAGGACGTTGCAGAAAGGAGAGATGGTGTTTTGGGGTTCGGTGTAGGGAAACATGCTTTGCTTTTAATATTTATTTTCTATATATTTTTAGGAATAGTAGATATTTTAGAACTCTTACTACTGTATATTGAGGTTAATGTTAGGAATAAAAAATAAGGGTGTAGTCTTTTGCTGTATTTCCCCAAATACAAATAAATATTTTTGATTATCTCACATCTTGTATCTAAGAAGGGTAGTGTGGCAAATGTTCCTAGCATATTCCACATGCAGCTTTAATACAATCTTTGGTTTAGTAAATTGCATTATAAATTACACTTCAAACGTACTCACCCAGTAGGTATCCATAAAGTGATTTGGATAAATAAAATCTATGGAACTGTTTGTAGTGATGATTCCAAAGTTAAAGCTTCATGTACGTATGCACTAAAATCCCTCTTTGTCACACTCTCAAGATTTAAGGGAGCATCCAAATGGGTAGCACAAAGGTCCTGATCTAAAATCCACTGAAATCAATTAATCTTTCCAGTGACCTCATTAGGTGTTGAGTCAGGCCCTTGTACTCTTTAGAGCAGTGTTTCTTAAACTATGCTCCGCGGAACACTGGTGTTCCGTGAACAACTCGCAGGTGTGCCACAACCTCGGCTTTGTTTTTGTTACTTCTTTGTTTTTGTCTTTTTTTGTCTGACATCAATTTTTATTTTGAAGAAATTTTTCATAGGTGTTCTGCATAAAAAAAAATTGTTTGGTGTTCCACAGTCTCAAGAAGTTTAAGAAATACTGGTTTAGAGGGCAATTGTATTTTCCTCATACAGGAGAGAATTTCTGGAACAACCTTCCAATAAGAGTGGTGGTGACAAAAAAAGCCTTACTGGCTTCAAGACTGAGCTTGATAGATTTATTGAGGAATCAGTATGATGACATTGCCTACAGTGGTATATGGCCCCATCTGAAACAGCTACCGGTAGTAGCAAATATTTCCCATGGCTGGATATGGGACACTAGATAGGGAGGGCTTGAGTTATTTCAGAGAAATCGTGCCCACATATCTGACTAGTAGATCTCTTCCACGTGCTCAGGGTCTAACTGATTGATTGCCATATTTGCAGTTGGGAAGGAATTTCCTCCCCAGTTAGACTGACTGACAGACCCAGGAAGTCTTCACCTTCCTTTGCAGCATGTGTCACTCGCTCATTTGAACTAAAATAGATGATGGATTCTCTGTAATGTGAAGTCTTAAAGTCTGTAGCTCAGCCAAGGTTTATTGGTCTATTATGAAACATGCATAATGGCCATCTGAGTCAGACCAAAGGATAATCTAGCCCAGTAGCCTGTTTTCCAACAGTGGCCAATGCCAGATGCCCCAGGGGGAGTAAACAGAACAGGTAATCAATAGGATTGGGCAGGTAAGGTTCTGTGGCTTGCAGTGTACAGGAGGTCATACTATACTATCTGGCCTTACAGTCTAGGATTGTACATAATTTTTTTAGTAAAATATTTATTAAAATTTGCAGGAGAAACATTTAATAATGCTCCTGTTTTTAAAAAGTCGTCTATTTAATTCTTACTCGTTTGGATAAAGATCTGCAGTTTGCATTAGAGATATGAAAATGAAACCATGTACACAGTTAATGTTCACGGTTACACTCAGGTTCCTGCATGCACCGGCTTCTGAGGAGCTGACTCTCCTCCTCCCCGCCCCCCCCCCCCCACTTCCTGAGATACAAGGTGGGGGAAGGAGGGAAAGTGGGAGCTGGCACAGGCAGGGAGCCAGCTTTAAAGTCTAAGGAGCAGTATAGGGGGATAGGCAGGAGCTGGTACACACTGGGAGCTTATTATCCCCATTCACTGGTTCCTGGGGAATCAACTGCCACCCCATGGCTACGTCTACACTGGCATGATTTTCCGGAAATGCTTTTAACGGAAAAGTTTTCCATTAAAAGCATTTTTGGAAAAGCGCGTCTAGATTGGCAGGATTTTTTCCTGCAAAAGCACTTTTTGCGGAAAAGCGTCTGTGGCCAATCTAGACGTGCTTTTCCGCAAAAAAGCCCCGATCGCCATTTTTGCGATTGGGGCTTTTTTGCGGAAAAGAAATCTCTGCTGTCCACACTGGCCCTTTTGCGCAAAAGTCTTTCGGAAAAAGACTTTTGCCCGAATGGGAGCAGCATAGTATTTCCGCAGAAGCACTGACAATCTTACATGAGATCGTCAGTGCTTTTGTGGAAATTCAAGCGGCCAGTGTGGACAGCTGGCAAGTTTTTCCGCAAAAGCAGACCATGTGTAACCACTGAAACAACTATTCCCTTTGACAAACGAAACTCTGATCTTTCAACTTCCACAGTACAAGCAACATAGCAAGTGTTATTTTGTAGGTTCCACAGAAGTGGTAAATATCGACTTTAATTGATGACTTCTTTAAGACCTGGCTTGACATAGTTCAGGCTGGGATGATTTAGTTTGGGTTAGCCCTGTTTCAAGCAGGGGGTTGGACTAGTTGACTGCTAGAGGTCTCTTCCAACCAAAATCTTCTATGATTCTATGACTTCTTAATTTATATTAAAAACAAGAAACTGGTTTCAAGAATGGGATATTAGCTTGGCTGTTTTTACCTGCTCTCCTTTGCAGACAACATATACATCCCACGAAAGGAGTCAGAGCTCAGTTAAAAAAGAGAGACTAAGGAAGGAAAGACAAAAATTCCTTTACTTCAGAGTACCCTCTGGGAGATATAGCTGTTCAACCTCTTGTCACATTCACAAATGGTGGTTCCCTTTATGTACAGATCTGCTTTGACATATTATTGGTGAAAGAAACATGGCCACCTCAGTGATGGATCTTAAAATTCACCTTTCTGTGTGTCAAATATTCTGCTTCTACGTGTGGTCTTTTGTTAGTATGTGTGTGTGTGAGAGAGATTGGGTATTCTTGAGACATCAATGTTGCTGCCCTTGGCCTTTATCAGAAGGCTGTTACTCCTCCTCTTATTATTTCTTCCAATAAATATGGAGTCCTTTCTCAACAGAAAAGTTGCTAATCTTCTAACAATTGCTCAAGAAGCTCTACTGTAAAACTGACCTCAATCATTCAGCTTTTAGCTGCTCTCTACAGTGTGTGTTTTGCTTTTATATTTGAAAAGGCAGTTGCAGGAAAAAGGGGCTATACAAAAATGTTCAGAGAATTGTTCCAATAATAATGGCATAGCTACTCCTTTTGAATAACCTATAAACATTGGCAGGCTTGTCCTTAGTGAGTGTGCAACTGCCTGTGAGCTTCCCTGAAACAGATAGTTGTATTTTTTTCTTCTATAAAAGTTTTGGACACCTATTCTCTTAAGTAGCTAAATTAATACTTTGTGTTTGTACATCCATTTTGTTTAATTTCAATAAATTTAGCAATGGAGAAATTTATCTTCACCATTTCAGGAACATGCTGATTGAAACAAGATCAGATGAATAATGTACTTGTAGCTGTTCAGGGAACCTGAATTTTGCACCTGAAATGCAGGATATATGCAGCCTATGAGAATCAAGCTACAGTCAATGCCCTAGTAGTGCAGGTACACCTGCACCTGAAATGCAGGATATATGCAGCCTATGAGAATCAAGCTACAGTCAATGCCCTAGTAGTGCAGGAGACTTCACACATTGCTCCTCCCCACAGGCACTTCTCCCATTGACTGGTTCCTGGCCAGTGCAAATGTGGAACTAGTGTTCAGGAGAAGGGCAGCACACAAAGCGCCATAGCCCTTCTCAGCTAGGAGCCAGACTTGCTGGACTTTTAACAGTCTAGCTGGCCACCAGGGTCCCTTTTCAGCTAGGCGTTCTGGTAAAAAAAAAAAAACACCTAGATTTAAAAATCAAGCTGTAGATCACCAGAATAAAAATACTGTTTATCTTCCTTGGTTGTGAATATAAAGAAACTGACTGGTGTTTAACATGCTGATAAAATGTAAGCAATTGTTTATCTGAGTGCAGGGTTTTGTGCAGTTTTTGTTGTTGTTGTTGTTGTTTTTTTACATATGGCTTATCCTAATACATCTTCAGGGCCAATAAAGAAGCTTTTGATTACCCTGTATAACTAAACTTTTTAATAGGGGATATGGGAAAGAATATTGTATAAGGAGGAAATGAATACTTGTGCTTCCTTCCTGATGTCAGTTTATTTTATGAACCATTCTACATAACTGTGTCTTTGTTTGAAATCTTCTGCAGTGGTAAGAGTTATTAATAGAACCCTGACAGTATCTTTGGCGAAATATATTTGTCAAGCGTGGGTTGTCTTAGTTGACTTTAGCCTGCAGAATTTCTCAGGTGCCATCAGATTTCTTTAAGATTCAGTAGCCCTTGTTGTTCAGTTTTTGATCTGGCATGCCAAATAAGTTAACTTAAGGTTTTTTATGGGGGGAGGGGAATAAAGGGGTGGAAGAGAAGTATATTTTATTATACTCCAAGAATGAATGAATGAAGTTGTAACATGAATAGGATAAAAGGGGCAAGTATTGGGGGTGGCATGTGTGGCGTCAGGCTGCAGGACTGAAGACAGATTGGTTGGAATTTGAAAATTGATTTAAACAAACAAAAAACTCTTTTGAAGTGTTTGTATTAATTGACATGATGCCCAGTAAACCCTGCCTGCTGACCATTGTTACTCTGGGGACAAGTTGTGATTATGGTTTACAATACATTTCTGATGAAGTGGGTCTTTGCCCAAGAAAGCTTATGCTCCTACACTGCAGTCAGTCTATAAGGTGCCACAGGACTCCTCACCGCTAATACATTTCCCTGTTACCACATCTTACTTTTATCTGTTTGCTAAACCAACATAGTGAGGTCTTTGAGACAGAAACTGTCTATTTATATCATGTCTGAATAGTGGCTTGTAAAGAAGGCTTGTTTTTTAATGTTTACATTGTAGATTCAGCCATCCTACTTTTGCTGAAGACTAAATAAACATGCTTTTCATGAAACTAGGAGCATTTAGGCAGACCCAGATAAAAGTCTGAAATGTGATTCTGTACTGCAGGGTAAGTCAGTGTTTCCCCCTCTCTAATATTGCAGATTGGGAATCTTTAGAAACATGGAAATAACTACTTTTGGTTCGGTTTGAGAGCTGTTTTATACCATTAGGAGGAAAAGTTAACACTACCTGAACTATTCTATCATTAAAATGTATTAGTAATTTACATTCATCGAATCATAGAACACTAGAACTGGAAGAGACTTCAAGAGGTCAAGTCCGGTCCCCTGCCCTCATGGCAAGACCCAGTACCATCTAGACCATCCTTGATAGATGTCTATCTAACCTGCTCTTAAATATTTTCAGAGATGGAGATTCCACAACCTCCCTAGGCAACTTATTCCAGTGTTTAACCACCCTGACAGTTAGGAAGTTCTTCCTAATGTCCAATCTAAACCTCCCTTGCTGCAGTTTAAGCCCATTGCTTCTTGTCCTATCCTCAGAGACTAAGGAGAACAATTTTTCTCCCTCCTCTTTGTGACACCCTTTTAGATACCTCAGAACCACTATCATGTCCCCTCTCAGTCTTCTCCTTTCCAAGCTAAACAAGCCCAATTCTTTCAGTCTTCCTTCATAGGTCATGTTCCCTAGACCTTTAATCATTCTTGTTGCTCTTCTCTGGACCTTCTTCAGTTTCTCCACATCTTTCTTGAAATGTGGTGCCCAGAACTGGGCACAATACTCCAACTGAGGCCTAATCAGTGCAGAGTAGAGCAGAAGAATGACTTCTCATGTCTTGCTCATAACACACCTGTTTATGCATCCCAGAATCTTGTTTGCTTTTTTCGCAACAGTGTCACACTGTTGACTCATATTTAACTTGTGGTCCACTATGACCCCTAGATCCCTTTCTGCAGTACTCCCTGCTAGACAGTTGCTTCCTATTCTGTATGTGAGACTGATTGATTGTTCCTTCCTAAGTGAAGGACTTTGCATTTGCCCTTATTAAACTTCATCCTATTTACCTCAGACCATTTCTCCAGTTTGTCCAGATCATTTTAAATTATGACCCTATGTGACGTAGTGTAGGTACCTTGCTGGGGCTGTGGGTGACCTCTGCTGTCTGTAGCACGACTCAGCAGGGCAGGGGGTGAGTCATTTTGCAAAGGGGGCTCCAAATTTGTCTGACCAGTTACCCCCAGGGAGAGAAACAAAGGAAGGTGGAATGCCGCCCCTGGCTGGGGGCAGGGCTGGAGAAGAGTTGGTTAGTTTCTGTTGGGAGATCATGGAGGAAGCAGCCTAGGCAACAGGCTGGAATTTAGGGGCCCAGTCTCACCCATCTTAAGGGGGGCTGAAGCATCCTAGCCTGCCCTGTAACCAGATTACATCTGTGCTGTGCTGTATCCTGGAAAGGCAATAATCTCCCTCTGTTCTACTGGCTGGTGGAGTCTGTTTGTGCCATTTCAGGGATGCAGGATATGGGAAAACCCCAACGCACCATCACACCCTATCCTCCAAAGCAGTTGCAACCCCTCCCAGCTTCGTATCGTCTGTGAACTTAATAAGCGTACTCTCTTTACTAATATCTACATTGCTGATGAAGACATTGAACAGAATCAGTCCCAAAATAGACCCCTGCAGAACCTCACTTTTTATGCCTTTGCAGCAGGATTGTGAACTGTTAATAACTACTCTCTGAGAATGGTTATCCAGCCAGTTATGCACCCACCTTATATTAGCCCCATCTAAGTTGTATTTGCGTAGTTTGTTGATAAGAATATGATGCAAGACCGTATCAAATGCCTTACTAAAGTCTAGGTATACCACGTCCACCGCTTCTCCTTTAGCCACAAGACTTGTTATCCTACAAAGAAAGCTATCAGATTGGTTTGACATGATTTGTTCTTTACAAATCCATGCTGGCTGTTCCCTATCACCTTATTATCTTCCAAGTGTTTGCATATGATTTCCTTAATTACTTGCTCCATTATCTTTCCTGGCACAGAAGTTAAACTGACTGGCCTGTAGTTTCCTGGGTTGATCTTATTTCCCTTTTTATAAATGGGCACTATATTTGCCCTTTTCCAGTCTTCTGGAATCTCTCCTGTCTCCCATGATTTTCTAAAGATGATAGCAAGAGGCTCACATACCTCCTCTGTCAGCTCCTTGAGTATTCTAGGATGCATTTCATCAGGCCCTCCTGACTTGCAGACGTATAACTTTTCTAAGAGATTTTTAACCTTTTCCTTTTTTCTTTTTTATTTATTTTTTATTCAGGATGCCTTATGGGCCCTAGTCATGATAAGGGAGTCCTAGGTGCTAGGCCCTGTACATACATGAACAAAAACATAATCTCTGTCTTGAGGAGTTTAGAGTCTGAGGAAAAAAAATAAGTAGCATATTTAAGGAAATAAGGTCTGATTTCTACTGTCTCTGCCTTCCTTATGACCTTATTTATAATACATTTTAAATGGCCAAAACAAAATATTTGAAGGTTAGAATGCAAGCAATAAACTGGAAATACCTTATCATATTGTTAATGTAGATGAATTTAACAACTAAGTAGTATCCGAGCTTTAAAACATAAATATTTTTGTGTAACAGTGGCGTCTATTAGGAGGCATTTAGAGAAATTGACACTTAAACATGTATAATGCATGTGGTCAAAGTAATGCAGTAGAAATGTCAGTTTACTCTGGGGAAAATAATTTTACAGGCTAGGTTTTAGAGTTCAAAAATGTTCTAACACTGATTTGTTTTCACTGTTGTTGTTATCCTGAAGGCTTCACTGAGAATTTTTAGCTGTTCTCTGTTTGGAAAAGAAAACAAATAGCTTAATGCAAGCGACAATTAATGTAATTTTTCATGCTTTCATTTAAAAAACTCCCTCTTGCTACATAACCTATCTCTATAAATTTCATATTGGATAAGCAGTTGATGATGATTCAGTGTTAGCTGCATTATGGTGGAAAGGGTTGTCTCATGGAATTTGCTGCCTCTGAAAATCAATGCACAACTAAACGTTGCATATTCACAGTTGATATAAGTTCTAGACCTTTATGCTGATGAACTGCAGCATAATGTTGAGATATTACTCATGCCATTTTACACTCCCCCACGTTCCCCTTAAATGAGGATACATGATTAAGGGGGAGATTTGCAAAGGTGTGAATGGTAAATGTTAATGGGATTAAGCACATAAGCACCACTTAACTTTTCTGTTAATACTTAATGTTATTGTCTTTTAAAGCCCAGAAGACCCCAAAAGAATCAAGGCCAAATATTGGCTAAAATGGACAGATTCTTAATGGACACAAAACTGATATCCCAAAAGGCAACATACAGAGACCTGTTGGAGAAAACTAACCTGCCTGGGCACTCATTAATGGATCTCAAAGTCACAGTGTTGTTTCAGTCCAATTCCACAAGCCAAATACACAGGGAAGGGTTGGAACTTAACTTCATTTACAAGTTTGATTCCTACCAGAGAGGAATGAATAAAGATATTGGCTGGCTCACACACTACCTTCCACATCCTAATGACTTGACCAACCAACTAAACAATGAGGACTTTTAGAGGTGCAAATTGTTCTTATCAGCTTCTGGTAACTTGAACAATCTAATTCACGACTTCTTTTCCCCCTTTTTTTTTCTCCCCCCTCTCCTCCACCTTCCTTTATTTATTCTTGGATCTGGTCTTTTAATACTCCAGTCATCTGAAGAAGTGGGTTGTACCCACAGAAATTCATGATAGCATCTACATGTTTTGTTAATCTTTAAGGTGCTGCTAGACTATTCGTTAAGTTTTTTCAGTAGTTAACTGAAAGACAGTAGTGTAGAATTAGAAGAAGAGAAACTTCTGCAATTAATGGTATAGTTTGGACAATTCATCGTTTATGAAAGAACATCCTCTGGTTACAGAAAACAAAACTGCTGGTCATAGTTAACAAGATCCATTATGTGAAAATGCTGTTCTGAGAAATCTATTTGGAATGACTGGTTGCTTGAGCCTGATCATAAAGGGGAGGAAGAATGGACAGGGAGATGGGAGCTTTCAAATTGTTGCTCTTATCACTAAGGTTATGTTGACTTAATGCTCATTGTTGTGTGTCAGTGAAGTGTGCCTTGAGGGCGATAGCACTGTTGAACTCAAACTGAATGTGCTAGAGAGGTTTTTAGTATCTGAGAGTGGAGTGTCAGGGGGGGAAGAATGGCTGATGCTTGAAGATTAGTATTAAGTGACTGATAGTACCATTCAGGAATTCATGAACACATTTTTGCCTCCATATTTGATACTGCACCCCAGTACCAACATCAAACTAATGTAATGCTAATGAATGGAGTAGCTACTAACAAGCCAAATACTCATTTTAAAGAAAACTCTTTGTGAAACCATTTACCTTGTCTTATCATTTAGAATTATCTTCTCTCCTAGGAATTTCAATGTGTGCATGTACATTATGCATATGCTACATGCTAAAGGTGTCTTTCACCTTTAATGATAGAAATGTAGCCGTGTTAGTCTGGGGTAGTTGAAGCAAAATGCAGGACAATGTAGCACTTTAAAGACTAACAAGATGGTTTATTAGATGATGAGCTTTCGTGGGCCAGACCCACTTCCTCAGATCAAATAGTGGAAGAAAGTAGTCACAACCATATATACCAAAGGATACAATTTAAAAAAAATGAACAAATATGAAAAGGACAAATCACATTGCAGAACAGAAGGAGGATGCGGGGGGGTGGGAAGGGGGAGGAAGGAAGGTAAGTGTCTGTGAATTGCTGATACTGAACACCATGCCATCCAGAGTCTCAAAAACAACCTGGACATTGTAATCAAACCAGCTGACAAAGGGGGTGCTGTGGTCATTATGAATAAGGCCGACTATAACCAGGAGGCAACCAGACAACTCTCGAACACCACATTTTACAAACCTCTCCCCTCTGATCCCACCTTGGACTACCAAAAGAAACTACACTGTCTCCTTAAAAGCCTCCCCACAGCTACTCGGGAACAAATCCTCACAGAATCACCTTCTGACCCCCGACCAGGATTGTTCTATCTACTTCCCAAGATCCATAAACCTGGGCACCCCGGACGTCCCATCATCTCTGGTATTGGCACGCTCACTACTGGTCTATCCAGCTATGTAGACACTCTTCTCAAACCCTTCGTAACCAATACCCCCAGCTATCTCCGAGACACTACTGACTTCCTAAGGAAATTACAAAACATCGATAACCTCCCCAATAATACCATCCTTGCCACCATGGATGTAGAAGCTCTATATACCAACATCCCACATGAAGACGGATTACAAGCAATTAGAAACACTATCCCAGAGGACACTACTGCCAACCTGATAGCAGACCTATGTAACTTTGTTCTCACCCACAATTATTTCCGGTTTGAGAACAACTTATACCTCCAGATCAGCGGCACAGCCATGGGTACACGCATGGCCCCACAGTATGCTAACATCTTTATGGCTGACCTAGAACAACGTTTCCTCAACTCCCGTCCCCTTTCACCCCTCCTCTACCTACGGTACATCGATGACATCTTTATGATCTGGACACATGGCCAAGAAACACTGGAGATATTCCACAGAGATTTCAACAACCTACACCCCACCATCAACCTCAGCCTGGACCATTCTACACGAGAGATCCACTTCCTGGACACCACCGTACAAATCAACAATGGAAAATTAGACACCACTCTCTACAGAAAACCCACTGACTCATACAGTTACCTACATGCATCCAGCTCCCATCCAGAACACACCACACGATCCATCGTCTATAGCCAAGCCCTTCGATACAACCGCATCTGCTCTAACCCCACTGACAGAGACCAGAAGCTTCAGGATCTCTACCAAGCATTTATAAATCTCAACTACCCACCCAGAGAAACAAAAAAGCAAATTGAAAGAGCCAGACGAATACCTAGAAACCATCTACTTCAAGACAGACCCAAGAAAACCAACAATAGAACACCACTTGTCATCACCTACAACCCCCAACTTAAACCTGTCCAACACATTATCAAGAAACTACAGCCTATATTGGAACAGGATACCATACTCAAAGAGGCTCTGGGAGACAGACCCATAGTCTCCTATAGACAACCACCTAACCTCAAGATGATTCTTACCAACCACCACAGGACATACCACACTAATACCAACCCTGGTATTAGTCCCTTGCAACAAACCCCGTTGCCAGCTTTGTCCACATATTCATTCTGCTGATACCATTATTGGACCTAACCAAGTGAGTTATAAGATCAAGAACACATATTCCTGCGCATCCAGAAATATAATCTACGCTATCATGTGCCGAAAGTGTCCGTCTGCTATGTACATTGGACAAACATCTCAGACACTTCGCCAAAGGATTAATGCCCACAAAACAGATATTAGACAAGATCACAAAGAGAAAACAGTTTCTTGCCACTTTAACCAGAAAGGACACTCTCTAAATGACTTAGCCACCTGCATTCTGCTACAAAGACCTTTTACATCTGCACTTGAAAGGGAATCCTCTGAACTGTCATTCATGTTAAAATTCGACACTTACCAACAAGGACTTAACAAGTCTTTGAACTTTCTCACCCATTATCAAGACAGTTTCCCCAATTATCACCTGTAATACCATTAACTCACAAACATCCCACTCTCCCTACCTTTAATATCAGCAATTCACAGACACTTACCTTCCTTCCTCCCCCTTCCCACCCCCCCGCATCCTCCTTCTGTTCTGCAATGTGATTTGTCCTTTTCATATTTGTTCATTTTTTTTAAATTGTATCCTTTGGTATATATGGTTGTGACTACTTTCTTCCACTATTTGATCTGAGGAAGTGGGTCTGGCCCACGAAAGCTCATCATCTAATAAACCATCTTGTTAGTCTTTAAAGTGCTACATTGTCCTGCATTTTTCTTTCACCTTTAAGGAGATGAACGGTCACCCTTCAGGGTGACTGTGCTAGGAAGAAAATTTGTATTTATATTTGATTACACATTGAAAATGTGTTTTCTCCAGTAGCTTTTTTTCCCCCAAGAGAGAAGAGGGGAGTGAAAAGCAAAATAGCCTTTGAGCCTGAGGAAGAAAGGAATAAGTACTGAGAGAACAGGATTCTCAAGGTATGTAGTCTCCACAAAAAGAGGAAAGGGACTGATTAACCTCAGACAAATGGATGTGGGAGTGCTGGCCGGTTCAACAAAAATGAAGCAGAGTTAGTAGCAATTAATTTTAGGGCAAGGAGCAGCCCCAGTAGTTGTTTTTTATAATGGTTATAGGGTCCCTGTAATAAGGGATGTGGGAAGGTGGGGATATTCCTGAAGAGCATAAGGAGAAGGAAACAGGTTTTGGTCTTAAGGTGTGTTCCTGGGCACATTGGAGACAGAATCTAGATTGCTAAATCCTTGAAGATTGCTTGAGAGGGAGTTAAGGATGGGGTTGCTGGCAAGAAAGGATTCCTCCTTCCAGTCTTTTGGCTGCAAAGGTAGTTTGGCAGAAGATGGATTGGGGAAGAAGGCTGTGATGGGGATGTTTGAAGGACTGGAGAGGTCTACAACTCAGGATTTTAGATGGAACACTTTTTACTCCATGTCTGTCTGATGCTCAGGTAAAGCAGCTGAGCATCTTTGAACATTTTGTATTCAGAATCTGAGCTGAAAAATGGTCTTTATGCTCTCAGTTTAGCTTATTGAGAATTGGTCTTTCCCCTCCTCAATGTAACCCTTTGACATTTAAAATTGGTCCTATGGTTGAAAATGGCAGATACTGCTGATGAGTGTTATGATGGATGGATGTTCTCCCTAGCAGGATTTCAGGATCTGCTTCTGCTTCAGTTTAAGTCAATGGGAGCCTTGTCATTGATCTGAAATGGGAACAAGGCCAAGCTTTAAGATAATTTTTTTTACATGAGGGATGATATTTCTCACCTTTTATTAGAAAATACTTGTCCTGGGAATGAGTTTTTGATTAACTTGTCTATTAATAATTGAGCACAAAGTTCATAAATCTTGCAGTCTTTTGTGGTTCAAAGTAGGGGTCTCTTTGCTGAAGGAACACTTTCTTACAAGAGCTCATAAATGTTGTGCACTTATTTTTCTCAACTTGATTCCGAATCTTCATTTTTAAATGATTCTAACCACTGATTCCTGTGTTGTGCTTTATATTGTATGTGAAACTAGTCTGTACTATATGCTTTTTATACTTTCCTGAGTTGCTTTTTATAACAAAAATCTGATGTTAATAAGCTCTCTATGCCATGCCATTGACCTAGTTATGTGTGACTAGAGTAAGAATGGAAAGACAAGGTGGCTGTTTCTCTATTTTTGTTCTTTGCTAGTAAAATAGTTTAAAAATATTAATTAGAAAGACTACTAGCTATTTTTTTTAAAAGAGAAGCATGGGAAGTATTGATTAACAATGCAGACTAACGATGACTTTAATGTAATCTTTCCAGAAAACTTAACATATTGGCTTTGAAAAGCATATTTCTTAAATGCAAAAATTCCTGTAAGGGTATGTCTAGACTACATGCCTCTGCCAACAGAGGCATGTAAATTAGACATACCGACATAGTCAATGAAGCAGGGATTTAAATATGAATAGAATAAAAATGGCCGCCACATTGTACTGGCTCAGCAGTTTGTCGGCACAAACCAGCAGTCAAGACGGGGATCGGTCGGCAAGGAAAGGCTTTGCCGACCGATCCCTGTCTTGACTGCCTGTTTGTGCCGACAAACAGCTGAGCTGGCACAACATGCAGCCATTTTTATTCTAATGAAGCGGGGGATGTTTAAATCCCCGCTTCACTGACTATGTCGGGTAGTCTAATTTACATGCCTCTGTCGGCAGAGGCACGTAGTCTAGACATACCCTAAGATGCCCCAGTCAGATGATTTTTTTAATTACAGGATTTTATGCTTACAGCCTAGTGTTTGGTAGATTTGTCTGTGTGAAGAAGGATGTAAGAACATAAGAAAGGCCATACTGGATCAGACGAAATGTCCATCTAGCCCAGTATTCTGTCTTCCAACAGTGGTCAGTGTTGGGTCTCCCCAGAGGGAATGACCAGAGCAGGTAATCATCACGTGATCCCTCCCCTGTTGCCCATTCCCAGCTTCTGACAAACAGAGGCTAGGCACGCCATTTCTGTTCATCCTGGCTAACAGCCATTAATAGACCTGTCGTCCATGAATTTAACTAGCTCTTTTTTGAACCCTGTTAAGGTCCTGGCCTTCACAAATCCTCTGACAAGGAGTTCCACAGGTTGACTGTGTGTTGAGTGAAGTAATGCTTCTTTGTTTGTTTTAAACCTGCTATCTAAAAACAGAATATTTTATTGCTATCTTCTTACCTTAGCAGTTTAGCTCATATTTTTAAAATCATGCCTTTATTTAATAGTGCTCTAATTTATAACAGACTGAATTACCTCTTTTAAGGGTGACATAGGCAAAGGAATACAGTACAAATTGTTTTGATTGACTTTAGATGTTATTCTTTGAATATAATAACATTAAACTTTTTAAATAAACACATGCACACAAAGAGAAAGAATTAACAGAAAAAGAGACACTTGGAAATCACTGAAGGAGAATGAATCAATTTGCAGATTCATTATTGCTATTCTGATCCTACGGCTTAATGAGTTTCAAACAAGTAGCTGATGCTATAGGAATTGTATATGATTGTATCACATTAGCCCTGTTCAGAATGTACTTGCACAATTCATAAATAGAAGATAAGGCTCCAATATTATGCCATTCAGTACAATATACTGTTTTTTAATAGACATGCAAATGGGATTAGAGTTATGCAGGCTCATTACTGTTCACACCCTTAAGCTGCTGTAAACAGTGGGGATGCTATTGTCTGTTATGGGCTTGTTAGCTTGTTTCTGTCAGAAGCTTTGTGGAGTAAGTCCTTATTAGAACTAATCAAAAGAGTCTGTTAGGACACTGATGTTCCTGCTCACGTTATTCAGTGAGAATAGGGCATCTCATATATTAAAATACTTGCGGTTTATCTTATTTCAGGCATTGGTATTTTTACCACAAGTCCGATTCAAATAAAATGAAAATTTGAAATGGAAATGTTTACCTTTCCTATCTATGCCACACACACGTGAACCTCAAAATACAGATGTACAATGTATATGATTGTATTACACCCTTGTACAACAAACAGTAATATGATTGAAGGAGAAACCACACAAGCTTTTGATAGAGAGTGAGAGAAGGGACACTGAACCAAAATGTTTCTGATAAGGTTTTTACAGATTTGTTTGTTGTTATTTCTTTCTATTTATATATTTTTAAATAAATACCTACACATCCAGCTGGTGCCTCTTACAAACATTTAGGTAAGACATAAATTCAGTAGCTGCTAGGGTTGCCAGGTGTCTAGTTTTGAACCAGACAGTCCAGTATTTGAGATTTCTGTACGGGAAACAAATTGAAAAAATATAAATGAGAAAACATAAATGTCCGGTATTTTCTAAATAAGATATAATGTAGATTGTGATATAATGTCAAGGGTGTCCAGTATTTTTGCTGAAACCATCTGGCAACCTTAGCTACTTCTCCCCTCACAACAAATAACTAAACAAAAATCAACGTTATCTACAAATACCTTATTTTCTCCAAATATCCCAACCATCAGCCATACACTCCCCCTCCGCAAGTTTGAAAATATAGATCCACCTTGCAACATGTCTGAGAAGGCAACACATTTGGACTATTTAGCAAATGACAGATGTGAATTCCAAAGCAGAGGGGCCCTCATGAGGAATGCCCTGTTGGCAGTTTTCTCTGGGTAAACTGAGAGATACCAGCTCAATCCCCTCTGCTATCTCAGCTGTGACTGCACAGCACATGGGCAAAAGAATTCTCTTAAAAAGACAGCTCATAGTGATTGAGAGCCATATGCACAAAACTAGCACCTTCCAGATGAAAAATCAATAGGTAGCCAGTGCGTCATGATATTGCCAAGTGAACTGTATATTCCAGTGGTAGGACACTGCAGCCTGAGGGTTACATATGGCCCATCAGGGTTCTATGTGAGGTTGATGTGACATTTTGCTCACTGTTGTTCATGCGCAGGGTTGCCAGATTTTGTTGGTTTCTGTCGGTTTTTTCCTACCAGTATAAGTAAAGTGACACACATGTGAAGCGAGGTGCATGCTGATTGCACAGAACACTGAATATGAGATATGCATGTTCCCTCTGAATCCAATCAAAGTGCTGCTATAGTTCAATTGGCACATCCCACATATTCTAGGTACCCAAGCTCAGTTAGCATAATACCCTATCCAAGAAGACTATTGGTTACAATAGTCTTGCGGCTCACTGAGATGGAGGGCCACTTATGCAGCCCGCTTACTATTTGTATTGTGTTAAAAGTGTATTTCACTTGTACTATATATCTTACATTGTGCAAATTGAGGCATTTCTGTTTCTGGGCCCTTAAAAATACCCTAATATATTGTATATTATTAAATTATTATTCTAATTATTCTATTCTATGTTGAGCTTTACCTTTCCCTCCTTGTTAACTA
Source organism: Pelodiscus sinensis (assembly GCF_052426305.1). Classification (NCBI taxonomy): domain Eukaryota; kingdom Metazoa; phylum Chordata; order Testudines; family Trionychidae; genus Pelodiscus; species Pelodiscus sinensis. Next base: position 71,107,771 of record NC_143052.1, read on the forward strand.
TTTTTAATATTCATTATAATATATTAATGAAATTCTATTTCTCTTGTTGATAATATACCTATAATACTAGCAGACTATCATGCAAAATGGTAATGAAATCAGATTTGTTTTTCCTCACATTAACATGTTGATTCTGTGTGGAGGCTTTACTAATTTACTCACATCTATTTCAAATCACTCAGTGCTGTTTTTGTTCTTTATGTGCCACAAATACTGTAAGACTGAAAGATAAAATTACCGTAAAGAGCTATACTTGGATGTTTTCAGTTGTATTTGTGATGTGATCTAATTTGATTTCTGATTTTTTGATGCTTCCATCATAGTCACAGTAAATTATTGTGTTATTGTTTACTGCAAAAATGGTTATGGCTTCATAAATCCAAAGACATAGTGTAGATATTTTTAAAGATGCACAGTGTAATCAGAAAGGAAAAAAAACAAAACATTTGAAAGGCCCGGTTTAAATAAATTAAGTCATTGGTCATATAAGAAATCTTTGATTTTCAAATGCATTATTTTTGTTTTTAAAGGGTAGTATCCATGTACTTTTCTTTTCTTATAATTTACTGTACATTCTCCCAGAAACAGAAGAAAACATGTAAAGCTAGGAGCCTGGATAATCAAGCTTTGCTCCCATTCAGTAGTCCCACTAGACATACTTGAGTCAGCTCTTGTGAGTAAGGACTGTAGATGAGTAAGAGTTAGAGCTGAGTCATAGGTTGTCGAAGGGGTGATGCCAAATGTCTTCTCCTCTTCTCTGGCAAAACTTTTATTGCTGTAATTACCTCCTGCTGATAGGGATGGTGTTCAGTGAGCATTAGTGAATTTTACTTTTCTTCAGACTTGTTGTATCATGCAAGCAAGGTACTAACAAACTTCAACAGAATTCTATGTACCAAAAGTGAAACCTCTTTACAAAACTGCTGCACAACTCTGTAGCTCTCACTCAGCCTCCAGGATAATCATCTCTCCCCTCCTTCCTGTTTCCTGTGCTTCCAGAATCCCAACAGCCAATGCTGTCAGTTCTAATAATTACAAGTAGTACTACATCTAAAACACCACAAGACTGCACCTTGATCTTTTTCAGTCTGCTGTCTCGGTTAATGCTTAGTCAGTGTTTATTATTTTAGTAATTGTTTTTTATTTGTTTGAAAATACAGAGGCCATATCTAAAGAACAAGTTACTGTAAAGCAAGTGCTGTAGATTCATACCGTGGCTTGCAGGGCAGTCATGGAGACAAACCCTGACGTTATTTATTGCATAAACAGCTTTATGTACACATGTATTGTTTTGTATCTGTAGCCAGAGCTGCCACATCTTGCAGTTTACTTATTATCATTGTGAACGTTTTGAGTCCTTTGGGAAGTTGTTCAGGTATGATTTTCAAATCCCTCTTGTCTGCTACAGTTGAAGCCAAAGGCAATCCTAGTCTTAGGGTATGTCTACACTACCCCCCTAGTTCGAACTAGGGGGTAATGTAGTCATACGGAGTTGCAAATGAAGCCCGGGATTTGAATTTCCTGGGCTTCATTTGCATAAAGCCGGCCGGCGCCATTTTTAAATGCCGGCTAGGTCGGACCCCGTGCTGCGCGGCTACACGCGGCACGGACTAGCTAGTTCGGATTAGGCTTCCTATCCGAACTAGCTGTATGCCTCGTGGAAGCCTAATCTGAACTAGTTGGTCCGTGCTGTGTGTAGCCGCGCGGCACGGGGTCCGACCTAGCCGGCATTTAAAAATGGCGCCAGCCGGCTTTATGCAAATGAAACCCGGGAAATTCAAATCCCGGGCTTCATTTGCAACTCCGTATGACTACATTACCCCCCCAGTTCGAACTAGGGGGGTAGTGCAGACATACCCTCAGAGATTTTTAAAGAAAACTTAAATAAATGTGAATATGTTGAGAAATTTGAAATATGTGCATCAGAAGCCACATATAGCTGTGGCTGTGCTTCAGATTGGACATACCAAGGGATGCAAGTACAGCATTATGGCTTAAATCAGTCATCTCACCTGGCCTCCGTGCCTCCCCATGCAACATTGGTTTTATCAACCCCATGATGCACTGTGCCTTAGGAAGGAAAGACATGTCTGGGAAGAACGAGAGGAATTCATGTAATTGCTTCTAATATGATGCAACATCACTATCTTTGAACCATGGTGACACCCTTGTTGGTATATAATTTATGAGAGTCATGCTTTTATCCCATTTGGGATTTCTAGAAATATGAGAGTCCCTGCTCTCTGTGTGTTAGGCATGCCATGGCTAAGTTTTTGAAATCTCTATATAGGGGTAAAAAGTACGGAGAGGTGGCTTCTTGCACCCTCTTCCTTCACTTCCTTGTCAAACCACACAACATATTAGGCATAGCAAATCCATAACTTCTAAGCTACGTACTGTATCCATGAAAAAGGCTAATTTATCTACTCAACCTCTCCATGCGGAGTTTAGAGCTTGAAGGAGGTGCAAACTCCCTAAGCGGCCCAATGTGCAAGAGATAGGCTGCATTTCCATCTGGTTAGCAGGTGTGTGCACATGGAGGAATGATGGTCTCATCCTTCCCTTCAGCCTTTGGGATTATCTGTACCCTCAATGGCACGTTAAGGGAGCAATCCCTATCCTTCATGGAGTGCAGCCATTACAGCTGTTTTAGGCATTTATGCAGGCTCCTTTCACACCTAGGCTATGGCTAACCTGTAGCCTTCTTCCAGAAAAGCTTATGCAAGTGAAGTGTGACATGGACTATCGCCGTGCTTCATTTGCGTAATTAATTAGCTGCTGCTTTTGCACAAGAGGCTTTTGCAGCTGCTAATTAATTATGCAAATGAAGTATGGTGATATTCTATGCCACACTTCATTTGCATTACCTTTTCTGGAAGAAGGCTACAGTGTAGACGTAGCCTTAGACCTTTGCCTGGGAAGAGGACAGTCTCAATCCAGCCCTCTCTGCTCAACTAAGTTCCCGAATGTATTTTCCCTCATTGTTTCTTGAGCGTGAATATGCATAGTTCATGGATGGTCTATACTTTTGACAAAGGTATAGTACATACAGACAGAAAAAAACAGCAGGAAAAGTAGTTACAACCTAGATTTTTATTTTTTTTTAAATATCAAGAGCATTTGGACCTGGATAACTTCAGCTGTTTTCTTGTGAATTACTGCAACATACAAAACCCCATTATTCATCTATCAGAATTGTCAGGTAATGAAGCTCTGAGTGAATTAGAGCAACTACAGTAACAAAAACCTAGACCCCTGACTTTGTGTGAGTGGGTCTTGGTGCCTGCCTGGATGCCTGTTGTCTTCTGTGAGGCTCTATACAGGCACATGGGCCTGCCTAAACTGAGAATACGTCTAGACTACCGGGTTTTGGCGACAGAAGTTTTGTCGACAGTATCTGTCGACAAAACTTCTGTCGACAAAGAGCGTCCAGACACACTGAGTTCTGTCGACAAAGCAAGCTGCTTTGTCGACAGAACCCTGTAGTCTAGACGCAACCCTACAGGCAATAACACCTTCTGTCGACAGAACTCTGTCGACAGAAGGCGTTATGCCTCGTAAAATGAGGTATACCAGCGTCGACAAAACTGCTGAATTCTGTCGATGTTATGTCGACAGAACTCAGCCGTAGTGTAGACGCTGGTATAGTTTTGTCGACAAAAGTCCACTTTTGTCGACAAAACTCAGTAGTCTAGACACACCCTGAGGGTACATCTAGACTCAATGTAAATTAGGCACTTCAATATTGGAAATGAAGCTGGGATTTGAAGTTCCCATGCTTTATCTGCATAATGGCGGCCGCTGCTTTTTTTCAAAATGGGGCTTTTTCGAAAAAACAAACAAACAAACCGCAGTTTAGATGCATATCTTTCGAAAATAAAACCCTTTTTCGAAAGATCCTGTATTCCTCAAAAAAATGAGGTTTACAGGATCTTTCAAAAAAGGGTTTTATTTTCGAAAGATCCACGTCTAAACTGCGGGAGGCGAGGGGGGGCAGGTTTTGAAAAAGCCCAGTTTCGGGGAAAAAATCAGCAGCCACCCTTATGCAAATGAAGCATGGGAAATTTAAATCCTGGCTTCATTTGCAATATCAATGTGCCTAATTTACATCCCTTTACCAAAAAAGGGATGTAGTCTAGACATACCCTAAGACAGTTGCAGGATAGAGACTCTATTGCAGGGGTCTCCAACTTTTTTAAGCACAAGATCACTTTTTGAATTTAAGTGTAATTCAGGATCTACTTCAACCCAAATATCCTTGCCCCTTTGAGGCCCCACCACTGCTCATGCCGTCCTCCCTCCCTTTCACCAGGCAGGGGCAGAGGGTTGGGGCACAGGCTCTGGTCTTGGGCTAAGAGATTGGAGTGTGAGGGGCTCTGAGCTGAGCCTGGAGTAGGGTGTTAGAGTGCAGGAGGGGCTTCAGAGTACAGGCTCTGTAAGGGAGTTTGAGTCCAGGGGGCTAGGGCAGGGGTTATGGGTTCATGACTGGGGCAGGGGTTTGGAGCTGGCTCCAGCTGGACATTGCTGACCACAGGTGGCTTCTGGGTGGTGGTGCAGTGGGGCTAAGGCAGGCTCACCCCTGCCCTGGCCCTGCACCACTCTCCGAAGCAGCCAGCAAACTCCCTCCATCCCAAGCCCTGTTGTGCCCCATCTTCATTCTGTGGAGATAGAATACAGGGACGGAGAGGGGACACCCTGACATCAGCGCCCCCTCCTCTCCCTTCCCTGCTCTGCAAAGCAAGCAGGAGGCTCCTGGGAGTGGGGGCAAGCTCTAAAGCAAAGGGCAGGAGATGCGTAGCAGTGGGGGGAGTAGCAGTTGAAGTGCCGGCACTTGATAGCCTCTTTGCCAAACCAATCAGAATGACCTGTCAGGGGCTCCAAGATCTACCAGCAAATTCTGATTAGTGGTTAGTGACCACAGCTCTACTGTGTATGAGGTGCACCATTTTTTTTTCATCCATGTATATTATACTTCGGTTTTGAAAAAGGGATTCTGTAAACATTGTGTAACTTTCTCTCTCTGGGTTACTAACTAATCATGAGACTGACTTTTGAGTTTGATACAAGCAGATGTACTTGAAATCTTCTTAATGTAGATCTGGAATCCATAAGAGTTACTCTTCTGTGCATTGCCTAATCCAACTACTGTAGATCCCAGTGTTATTTAAGTAATGTCAGGCAGCCGGGAGCGGCTCGGGGGTGTGAGTACCAGCTTCAGAGCAGACTGTTAAGAATTCAAATACAGCTTTAATAGTGTTTTCTGGTATTTCAGAATTTCCTTGTTAATTCAGGGCTAAAATAAGAGATTGTGTAACCATGACAGGTAGAATTGAACCTGGGACTTGGGGAGCTTAGGGCATAAACCTCTATCACCTGAGCTAAAAATCAGCTGATTCTTAGCTAAACATGCAGAGAAGACTTATTCTTTCTGTAAGTGGACTTAGTGCTACTAGGAGGGAGATACACGGGTTGAAGTTGCTTCTAACCCATTGTAAGAAATGAAAAAGAAACGCATTGTTCCAGCAGGTATCACGGCTCCTAGAGTCACAGTGGGAAGTCACCCATTGGTCATGGAATCTCAGATCTGCGAGCTTGTAGAATGGAGATGGTGGTATTTATGTTTTGCCCATTCCCTTCCAACCTGTTTTGGACAACAGAAGGAATGAGGGATGTGGAGTAGAGGCCCTGTGGAGGTTTTTTTCTCCCTTCATTCCCAGATGGTGATCTGGGTTGTCTTTATATTCATAAATTACTGAGGGGAGTCTGTTCCTCACATAGCCAAATCTAACACTCTTCACAAAGAGAGTGTTGGGGGTGGGCACTGTGATTGCTGTTGTAGCCCAAGTCCATAATGAAATTTCCCAGGTTGGAATCTAGCCAGGACGATGTGGCTACATCCCTACTTCTCTGAGGGATATTAGTAAACAGGGCCTTGGTTTTATGCTTCAGTAAGGAAACATTATCTCTGACAGCATCGTGCCCTCAATCCCATGCCTAGGGCACTGGTTCTGTACTGATTCAGAGTGAAGATCAACCTAGCAAATAATGAACACTCATCCTGGGGCACTCTAAACTTAGCCCAGGAGGTCTTCCAGGCAAGTACTAATTAGCTTTAGTATTTTGTAGTTTGTGAAATTTGATAAGATTATAACTAGAAGGTCTGTTAACTGTTTCCACCCTCAAATGTGCAGTTGAAATTTTTCTCCCCATCAAAAGGAGACATAATCTTGGAAGGAGATATTGAGAAAATTATATTAGCATAAATAATCAGGAAACTAAGACACACAAAAATCTGAAATAAGTTAACTTTGTGTCTCTCAACAACTGCTCTATCCCACAAGAGTGTCAATCTTATGCCCCCTAGAAGAGATTTGACTCGGGTTTCCAAGATTTTTGCTTCCCTGTGGTAACAATCTGGGACTTCCCTGCTTGCAAGATAATCTAGTAGGTTCCATAGGGCCTTGGAGGGAGAGCTTCAGATTAAATTACTCGTGCATTATCTCTTAGGTGTTGGTCAATGACTAGCTATCTGAAGCCATTGGTCTCTTGCTTCTGGTCAGCCTCTTCTTGAATTAACTTACTGTTTTCATTCAGTTGCCTCCTTACAACAGACAAATATATGGAACACAAATATTCATAAACAATTACTGACCAATCTCCCATCCTTCACTCAAAGATAGATGGAAAAATTATGCTGAACACAAACAAGAAAAATTGTAAATCCAGTTGTCCAGTCTGCTTATTACCTGATTTACTCAGTATACTGTTCCACTGAAAAGCAATTATAGGTTGAACCTTTCTAGTCCAGCACACTCTGGTCTGGCAATATCTGCGGTCTGGCATGATTTTAGTTAACCAAATGTCCACTTATCATAGGTGTGACCAAGTTTCCTTCATTCCCATAAAGTTTATTTACAGCCATTAGTCCTGCCTGTCAGTGTTCTGTTCTTTTATTTAGCTCTAATTTGACCTAAATATCTTTTAAGAGCTCACTAAGTAGTGGAAGTGTTGGTAATGCTATCAGACAATATTGACCTCCCATGGTTCAGCAAATTCTCTGGTTCGGTACTGGTCAGGTTCTGCGGTTGCAGGACTAGAACTGGTTGTTGGACTAGAGAGGTTCAATCTGTAGTATGTAAGTATATTTGCAGCTGGCCTTTGATCCCAGGCAGACGTTTTATTTTTATGTTTCTTATTCTGGATCCTGAAAATGAAACATACATGTATTTATTTAGAGAGTCTTGGAATATCTGGGTGTACAGGATGGTCAGATAAAATAAGCCTTTTATCAAACTACTTATGGAAGCAATAATTAAGTATTCTGTGCATTAGCATTCATCATGATGCTCAAGCTTTGGGAAATGAAATAGTACATGAATTTTAACTTTTTTGTTTCCTTCTTTACTTTTTATAAAACATGTAGGTAACAAATCTGTGTCAAGATTCATTTTTAAAAATTCCTGACGACTTTGTGTCACTTGTGTTGACGATGACATCAAGGAGACGGTATCATGACTTCTCTCCTTTTCCTCTGTCTGCTCTCTGCCGTCTCTGTGGTGCTAAAGTAGAAATAGAAATTACAGTACTCTTCACATCTTTCCATGTTTAGTGTTGTTAGTGTTAGCATTTGACTTTTTCATAACAGTTAAAGATGTAATTCTCAAGAGTATGCACTAACTGAAATACAGTACAGTATACCTATTGCTTGGTTTGTGCAAACTTGTTAAGCAGTCTTACTGAATGATTGCTCCTTACCTGTATCTGCAAAATCATGTCATATGTGCCATTCATTACATAATACAGAGAGTGATAGAAATGTAGCCATGTTAGTCTGGTGTAGCTGAAACAAAATACTATGTAGCACTTTAAATACTAACAAGATGGTTTATTAGATGATGAGCTTTCGTGGGCCAGACCCACTTCCTCAGATCAAATAGTGGAAGAAAATAGTCACAACCATATATACCAAAGGATACAATTTTAAAAAATGAACACATATGAAAAGGACAAATCACATTTCAGAACAGTGACTATTTTCTTCGATTTGATCTGAGGAAGTGGGTCTGGCCCACGAAAGCTCATCATCTAATAAACCATCTTGTTAGTCTTTAAAGTGCTACATAGTCCTGTATTTTGTTTCATAATACAGAGAGGATTTTGTATGCATCGAACATACAAAAACAGCCATGTGTTGAGAACAACCAACTGAAACCCAAAGCAAAAGTCTTGGAGATAACTCAGCTAGACATTTTATTTATGTTTTCCATAAACTAGTTAAGGATAATTAACTGAAATAGATTACCGAAGGAGGTCGTGGAATACTCATCACTGAAGATTTTTAAGGACAGTTGGCCAAACTCCTGTCAAGGGGTTCTAGGTGTATTTTATCCTGCCTCGGTGCAATGAAATGGACTAGATGACCACTTGAGGTCCCTTCCAGCCTGACATTTCTATGGTACCATCTTCTGGAATCTAGACTCCTCCTACCAAATATGCAACACGTCTTTTTTTTTCCCATTTCACATGCGACATATGGAAGAAAAAACCCAACAAACCCAGAGCCCTACCTATACACACCACGGTCTTGTGTCTTGTAAAAGATCTTGATGGTATCATCTTCAGAATAAATCAGCAAACTTGTGTAAGGAAATATATTATATATGCTCTTGAACCACTGAGTCCATTGCATTCAAGAGAGATTCAGTCCTGTAGAGAGTAGGAGATATTTCTGCCGCTATTGGGATTCTTCCAGAAACAGGCTAGCTTTTAGTCCTGATAAGAATCCATAAGAGATCCACTGACAGAGAACCTCTTAAGGCAGGAGATGACATTTTATATGCCCTGAAGACACTAGACACTGATGGTCCATTACAATTTCCTAAATGAAGTTGTGGCTACCATGCATCACTTTTTTTTTCCTGTTCACCCATCTGCTTTTGTTCCCCAGGATCCTCCATTCACACTTATTGGTGGCATAAACTGACTGAGTATTCTGGACTGGGTAGAAAATGTAAAAAAATATCATGCATGCTTGTAGCAGTGTATTCTAGTCATTATGTTCTATGTTCTCTTTGAATGGAGCACTTTTAAAAAATGTTTTTAATGCAGATCTTTGAAGCAAATGAACTATTAATCATTTATGCAAGAAAATTCTTGATGTTTAACTAGAGAACAAACAATAAGTTGCTTCAGTGATCATATGCTGGAGGGGGAAGAGGCAGGGTCTGTACACATTGTATAATATTGCTAATTTAGACTCAGGTCTCAATAGTACTGTAGTATGCCCATAATAATGCCCTTGGTTTAGGTGGAGCTAGTCTGCATTTACGCTCGTTTACTAAGTGCAGAATTGGGCCTGTGCATTTGTCATTTTTCACTTCACTGCTTTTAAGAATGGAGAAATAAGTTGTGTCCTCAATTTTGTGAAAAAAAGAAGTCTAGAATGTATGTTGGCACACTAGGAGATGATTACACTAAGCCAGAAATAGATTAATCTGATTGGTCGTCTATTTACTTTTGTTTGTGAAATATTTCTGATGCTCTGTATTTGGAATCAAATTTTATATCCACTTCATTGCTGGATAGCTTGAGTTTAATCACTCAATACACAGAAGACAAGAGCAGCCAAATTATTTTAATTCACCAGGGGAAGACATCCACAAGTAACAGTTCATATAGCTAGAAATTGTCCCAGCATGGGACTTGCAGCCTAGGCTATAATACGGCACTGATATCAGGGTCATGCAATAGAAATTACTTACCTAAAATGTAGTCCTTAAATCTCCTTAACATCCAAGCCAGCTTTGGAACAGAAAATGACATTACAGTACTTTGCTTTAAAAGTTGAAGAGAAACAGTTCCTGCAAGCTTACAGATAAAAGATTTGGGTGGAAAAAAGAGCATCTGCAGCACTAGCAGTGTATAATAAGCCAGCAAATCCAGGTTTGTACATTTATATACACAAAGCTTAATTAGATCTGAATGTTCAGTAAACTGAATTGTGTGGGCATGGGAGGAATTGGTCTACCTCTGACTAGATTATGCTTTTTTAACTCTTTAAGGCATTTCCAATCAGGCCTGTCGACAAACGGGGCAATTGCCCCAGGCCTGGTGATATAAAAGGGCCCAGAGCAGTGGCCAAAGTTCCAGGCTCTGATGTTCCCAATAAAGAATATTCCTCTCTCCCCCTTTCCCACTCTGTGCTTCCTGTTACCAACATTCTGTTAACCAGCAACTTATTTTTTATGATCACGTACAGGGAATGTAGTAAAACTTTAAAATACAATTGTTCTGCATCCTAACTTCATTTCCAATGGTGTTATTCTCTAAGGCTGTGTCTAGACTGGCCACTTTTTCCGGAAAAGCAGTTGCTTTTCCGGAAAAACTTGCCAGCTGTCTACACTGGCCGCTTGAATTTCTGCAAAAGCACTGACGATCTCATGTAAGATTGTCAGTGCTTTTGCGGAAATACTATGCTGCTCCTGTTCGAGGAAAAGTCTTTTTCCGAAAAACTTTTGCGCAAAAGGGCCAGTGTAGACAGCAGAGATTTGTTTTACGCAAAAAAGCCCCAATCGCGAAAATGGTGATCGGGGCTTTTTTGCGGAAAAGCGCGTCTAGATTGGCCACGGACGCTTTTCCGCAAAAAGTGCTTTTGCGGAAATACGTCCTGCCAATCTAGATGCACTTTTCTGAAAATGCTTTTAACTGAAAACTTTTCCATTAAAAGCATTTCCGGAAAATCATGACAGTGTAGACGTAGCCTAACTGTGTTATTATTCTACATAAACCATGCATGGGCTGTGTTACATTTATTTGCTCCTGCACTGGATGATAGAGATGCTATAGGAGCACTCAAGGATATGCCTTGAATTCTTTGCATCAGTCTTCATGGTAGAGGATGTAAGAGAAATAGCCAAACCTGAGCTGTTCTGTTTAGCTGACAAATCTGAGGAACTGTCCTAGATTGAGGTGTCATTAGAGGAGGTTTTGGAACAAACTGATAAAGTCAACTGTAATAGTTCCCAGGACCAGATGGAATTCACCCAAGAATTCTGAAGGAACTCAAATATGAAATGGAAGCAGTACTTATTGTGATTTATAACCTACCATTTAAATTAGCTTCTGTACCAAATTGCTGGAAGATAGCTAATGTGACCCCAGTTTTCAAAAAGGGCTCCAGAGTTGATCCTGGAAATTGCAGGCTAGTAAGACTGACTTCAATACCATGCAAACTGGTTGAAACTATAGTAAAGAACAATATTGTCAGAAATATAAATGAACATAATTCATTGGGGGGAAGAGTGAACATATTTTTTGTAGAGGGAAATCATACCTTACCAATCTACTAGAATAGGGGTCAGCAATCTTTCAGAAACAACGTGCCAAGATTTAACTTACTCACTTCTATTTTTGGATCTGCATGCCACTGATATGTTTTAAAGTCAATAATAGTCCTACTTACATTTTAGCAGCTTCATTAATCTCTCTCGGTAGCCCTCCTGGAACAGTGCAGGGGTGAGGAGAGGCTGAGAGGTGGGGGGGGGGGGGGTACAATCACTTCCTTGTGCAATCCAGCCTTTTCCTGGAACTTGACCCTCACCTGCAGGCTGCAGCTCCAGGGCTGGAGCAAGCAGAGCCCAGGGCTGGCTAAAGCCCTGAGTAGGCACTTACAGCAGAGCGATGGGGAAGGGTCTCCCCACACACACATGGGGAGCAGCCATGGTTTAGCCTGGGCCTTGTGGCTTAGCCTGCCACCCCGATCTAAGGAGCAGCCACAGCCTCATCCCCTCCCAGAGCAAGAGGTGGAACCTGTAGCAGGGGGAGGGGGATGTTAACTCTTAGCTCCCAGGAGTTGCATGCCCAGGCTGGGCAGAGGCAGTCCCAGGGATGAGGAGCCCAGCACAGGGTCATGCCATGCTGCACAGTGACCATGAGGCTCGAGCTGCAGCACAGATTCCCCACTGTATGGGGGAGGGGAGCTGTGCTCAAATTTTGGACCAACTTGAGGGCGGCTGCATACCACTCAAAATCATCTCACATGCCATATATGGCATGCAAGCCATACGTTGTCAACTCCTATACTAGAATTCTTTGAGATGGTCAACAAGTATGTGGACAAAGGGGATCCAGTGGATATAGTGTACTTAGCTGTTCATAAATCCATCAACAAGTTCCCCCACCAAAAAGTCTTCATTAAGAAAGAGATCCATAATGTTCCAGAAAATATTATATTGCTACTGTATAAATGCATGGTTTGCCCACATCTTGAGCACTGTGTGCAGGTGGCATGGCTCCATCTCAGAAAAGTTATTGTAATTGGAAAAGGTTCAGAAAAGGGTAACAAAAATGATTAGGAGTATGAAATGGTTTCTATATGAGGAGACTACGATTTTTCAGCTTGGAAAAGAGATGACTTAGTTGGAGAGGAGATATGATTGAGATCCATAAAATCATGACTAGTGTAGAGAAAGTAGATAAGGATGTGCTATTTACTCCTCATAACACAAGAACTAGGGCTCACCAAATGAAGTTAATAGGCAGCATGTTTAAAACAAACATAGGGAAGTATTTCTTCACACAACACAGAGTCAATTTGCAGAGGATGCTGTGAAGGCCAAGACTGTAACAGGGTTCCAAAAGAAACTAAATAAAGTCCATCAATGGCTATTAGCCAGCAGCTGCCAAAAGCTGGCAGTGAGCGAAAGGGAATTAATCACTTGATGATTACCTGTTCTGTTCATTTTCTCTGGTGCCCCTGGGGTTTGCCACTGTGGGAAGTCAGTCTGCTGAGCTAGATGGACCTTATGTCTGACTCAGGTACTTTTATTTTCTATGATATACTGCTTATTCTCTAAGGGTACGTCTAAACTACATGGCTCCGTCGATGGAGCCATGTAGATTTGTTGTTTTGGCAAAGTCAAATGAAGCTGCGATTTAAATGATTGCGGCTTCATTAAATTTACATGGCTGCCGCGCTGATTCGACAAACAGCTGATCAGCTGTTTGTCCGCTCAGCACGCTAGTCTGGATGCTCCCCTGTCGACATCAAAGCCCTTTGTCGGCAGCCCCGGTAAACCTCATCCCATGAGGAATAACGGGGCTGCTGACAAAGGGCTTTGATGTTGGCAGGGGAGCGTCCAGACTAGCGCGCTGAGCGGACAAACAGCTGATCAGCTGTTTGTCGGCTCAGCGCGGCAGCCATGTAAATTTAAATGAAGCCGCGATCATTTAAAACGCGGCTTCATTTGACTTTGCCTATGTGTCTAATCTACATGCCTCTGCCGACAGAGGCATGTAGTCTAGATACAGCCTTAGGGTGTGTCAATTCAGAAAGTTATTTCGAAATAACTTTACTAGCATCTACACAGCCAAACTGCATTTTCAAAATTAATTTGAAATAGCAGAGTGCTTATTTCAAATTTGGTAAACCTCATTCTCCAAAGAATAATACCAAATTCGAAATAGCTATTTCGAAATAAGTGCTGTGTAGACACTTATATCGAAATAGGGGGCCTCCAGCTTTCCCAGGGTGCCCTGGTGGTCACTAAAGCCTCAAAAAAATAACACTTCTCTCCCTCCCCTCTCCCTGGAGCCCTTAAAAGGGTTGATTCTGGCCACAGTGCCTGTGCCAGCTCCAAGCCTGCCAGCCCAGAGCCAGCAGTCACTGCTCCTGACCCAGTGGCCCCAAAACATGAGCCAGCAAGCCACTGGCAGCAAGCCCTCCACTGCTCCCCAGAAGCCTGCCAAGGGTCTGGAGAAGGCGGGCGCCTTCCTGGTCCATGGTGGAGATCATGGACCTTATTCAGGTTTTGGGGGGATGCCCCCAACGTCCATGATCTCCACACTAGATGGAGAAATGAGGCCATCTATGGCAGGATAGCTGCCAGCCTGGCCACCAAAGGCCACATGCGAACCCAGGAGCAGGTTAGCATGAAAGTCAAGTTGGTCCGGTAAGACCCCCCCCGACCCTGAGCCCTGAGTTTCCCCTCCCGCTTCTTTTCCTTTCTTCCCCCTTCCAGCTCCCTTCTCCCAGGTTTCCCTCTCTCCTTTTGCACCCTCTCTCCTCCTTTTCCCATCTCCTTTTCCCACCTCCTTTCCCCAGTCTCACCAGAGTTTCATTCTTCCCCCCAGTTTTGTTAAATAAAAAGTTTGTGTTCATGAAAATACATGTTAGGGAGGGGTAAGTGGAAGGATGTGAGGGAGGAATGAGGCCAAGCCCCTAATGGGGCAAACCAGGGAGGCTCTTAGTGCTCCTCATGGTGGAAGTACTCCTGCAGGGCCTCCTGGATACTGATAGCCCCCCGATGGACCTCCCGGATGGCAGCCTGTTGAAAGTGCAGCCAGGCTCGCAGCAACGTGTGCATGAGAAGCACCAGTGTCTCCAGGGGCAGCTCTGGCTCCATGTTGCAGAGTGCTGTGGTGTCCCGAGTGAGGGCAACTAGAGGATACAGAGACAAAATGCTTTGCTGTCCCTCATCGAGTAGGCAAGCAAGCAGGAAAAGCTGAGAACCAGCTGTCCGGGGGGGAGGGGGGCTCCCTTTAAACACAAACCTCAAATAGCCTCAGGCAACTGCCACAGAAAGTAACTCCTGACCTGATGCCCTGCTGGACCTGGTTCTGGCCAGCCTTAAATGTGATTCAGCAACCACTCTGTGGATGCTCTATTTCAAAATTGCAAAACACTATTTCGAAATGCATTTTGTCTGTAGATGCATTATTTCAAAATAACTTATTTTGAATTAACTATTTCAAAATAAAATATTTCGAAATAACACTATAGTGTAGACCTACCCTTACCATTTTGATGTGTATCATTCATATGTTATCTTTTAATTGTAATTTTGTATTACTAAATTACAAACAAAAGATATTTTGATTGGATATTTTGTGTTCATTCTGCCACCTCTCTGACAGCCTCCCTCTCCCCAAAATATAATGCAATATTTGAACAAAGAAATGCAAATAATATTTCTTAAGCTCTTTAATCACTATTCAATATTTCTTAGCTACCTGAAAACTAGCTGGCCATAAGCTTCACATCATACTCCTTCATGATGCTACTACAGCTAGTATGCTGCCTTATTAAAAAATAACATGCACCCATTTGTGATAGACCTACAAGTCCTACTGCAATAGCCAGCAGAGTTTATTCTGAGCTATATCCTTTCCCCTACCACACTTCCCAGTGTTGAGAAAGGAATAGTAGACAATGATTGCAGAATAGCAATCCACAGGTGAAAACCATTGTGTAACATTACTATCTTTGAAATATATGCTAAATTTAGTTATACACATGCTCTGGAGCTTTCCCAGATCTCCAAACACTTGAGGATCTCCAAACACTTTAAAATAATTGATCAATCAAACTCCCCTGAGATAGGATAGCATTATTACTGTATCCAAGGCACAAACTGAGTCTCAAAGTGGTTTAAAAACATGTTGTAGGACAAACACCACTGGAGTGGCAGGCCTAGGAACAGAGTCCAGGAATCCTGACCCTCGGTCTTCCCAGTACCTTTCTCTGACCACTGGAGAAGTTTACACTTTCTCCTATTGTTTTCTCTTGTCTTCAGGTCTGAAATTATACGAGTCATATAATTAGGGCTGGGAAGAGTCCTAAATGAATATTAGGATACTTTATAACCCTTAGTTCAATCATGGATATAGGAAATAAGTGTATATTTACACTACATAGCTTTTAGTAACATCCCTGCATCAACACAACCATGTCACCAAGTCAGGCAGTGTAGATAGTGTTTACCTACACTTTTGGGGACAGAACACTTCCACCCCCATAAGTGGTGTTTGCTTTGTCAACAAAGCACTGTTTATACTAGTGTTCTGGGTAAAAATTTTGTTATTTGGGAGGAATTTTAAGCACCTGTGAACTACAAAAGTTTTGCCACTCAGTTGCCAGTGTTGACAAAACCTAAATAGTGGATTTCTTTATTTATTATAATTATACTAATAATTGTACTAATAATTATTAGTACTAGGGTTCATACCACATCTTGTATAGCACAAATAGGGCTTATATTATCACATATTGCTATTTATGTACCTCTGAAATGTTAACTAGTATTATCTTAATGAGCCAATGCCATATTCTGTTTTCTCATTATATGAATGTTGGCCTTTATTATTACATAAAAGGTTTTTAGTCAGTGGTGAAATTATTGAAATAATTGCAGTTTAAAATGATTTCTCTGATCAAAATAAAGAAGGAATTGTATTATTTTTAAAAGAAGATGAGCTGGTGCCTGGGGTTATTTTATCAAATAAAATGGAGGATCAAAATATTCAAAGATTGAATTAAGTATAATTTGTAATTTTGATTTTTGAACCCTGTCTGAATTCTTCTTTCTCTTCCTATTTGAAATTTCAGTGGCAATCTTGATGTGGTCTTGTCTCTTGGAGGCAATGTCTGCTGATTCTTTCTGCAGGCATTTAGAGAGGTTTCAGATGGTATGCCCTGTCAGGTTAGTTCACACATGATATATAGCATTAATTGTCCATGGGCTCCTGAAAGGATAAATGCTTTTATTGTTGCAGAAAACTGGCTAGAAGAAAAGTAATGAGAACAAAGACGCTTGCCATAATTTCACTACTTCTTTTTTAAATTGTCATTTTCTATTCTCTTTAACTCAGTGATTGTTTAAAACGGACTGATCAGTGCAAAGACTTTTGTATTCAGAATAACTGTATATATCTATATTAAAAAGTAATTAACAGGTATAAAGCAAAAAAAGTGATACAGATGGAATGCTGAAGTATGCAGTTAAGTGTATCAAACATACAACATAGATTGGAATGATTAGCTTGTCATTAAAATGGGACATTGACAGTACTTTCTTACTTCCCCTTCAGAACCAGCGGAGCTGACAACCTCTGGCAGGCCCTTGGGCAAAGTGGTGACGGGGGGAGGGATGGCAGCTCTGTGTTCCCGGATAAGGGGTTCAAAGGTGGAAGACGCAGGGCCAAGAGCAATCAGCCCTCAGTGCTCCCCAGAGCGCTGCACCTTCTTCTCTCTCCCCTCAGTGCTACCCAGAGTGTGTGGCATGGTGCTCCAACAGCATTTTAAAGAACCCTGAGCTCTCGCAGCTTCCACTGCAGCGGCGGCTGAAGTCCTGAGCCCTGTGACAAATGCCCTGACTGTCCCTCCCTTGTCGGCGGACCTGTTCAGAACACTGCTGCTACAGAAGAACCGCTATCATAGAGGTGGGGAAAAGATGCCATCTATAGCTGGGGAAAAACACACTCTGTCAAAGCAGTTGTAAGGCTCCACAGAATTGCAGTGGGACTGGGTTAAATGGGCACCCTACAGGACATGGATTAGATTCACTCTACAAGCCAGAGAATGATTGTGTCTGTGCAGGATTCCCCTAGAAAGGGGGAGTAGGCTGCAGTGTCATTGGCTTCCCCTGGGGAGATTTAAAAACTGCCCATATCTTCATAGGAGTCCTGCAAGTTGAGACTGTACAGAAAATGTGTCGAATAAGCCCATTTCCCATGTGCTCTGATCCAGCTCCTTGTTGTGGCAGATTCCTTACCCAGTGTTACAGTTAGTTGCTGTCCTCCCCAAGGAAGGAGGCCTTCTGTACCGAGAGTCTCCCTTTAACCCATGTCCCTTAGTCCCTCCGTGCTTGCCCACAGTCATTTCGCTGTCCTTTCCGCTAGTCCACGGACACTCGTGCCCCAAGAGGGAAGGGAGACCTGGGCCCTCCCTCACTCCAGGTCTCAGCCCAGGACCCTAAGAACAGGCACGATTGCTACCTGTTCAGCCGGTGGGAGCCGTACCACAACTCACCAGCCCATGGGCTAAATTCTGCCCTGTCCTGGGCTGCTTCCTTCCCTCTCACTTGTCTCATCGCCTCCATCGTGGCTCTCTTGCCATCAGTCCTTTCCCCCAGCAGTGCGCCTCTTCTCGTCCTGCTCGCCTACATCATTAGCCTGGCTCACCTCTCCTTCCTCTCCATCCTCCATCTGGGCATCCCCTTTTCAAAGCCTGTGCCCTCTCCTCTGGAGGCCAGCACATGCATTGTCCAGTTCCCTGGCACAGCAGCCCAGGGGATCCCTGTGCATGCGTGTGCCGTGGCCTCCGAGCACGCCCGGCATAGCCACTTGTCTCCCTCAGTGCTGGGGCAAAGCCCTGTTTCAGTGCAGGGAGCGGGGTTTTCCCCTTCAAACCCCACCACCCTGTCACACCCAGCATGAGGCCTGACTCGGCCAGCCACAGGTTCTCTATAAGAGCAGCTGCTAGGCATGTACTTTCCTGGTGATCATTTATAGGAGCTATTTTCTTTGATATAACTAAAAACAAAATAAAATGCAATGGAAATTGCCCAACTATGTGCCACATCACATACTTCATGTGGTAACCATGATAACTCCTTTTTCCATGGTTCAATCCAGTGATTCTCCCATTGTAGATTCGATTGTTGTTGCCAGCTACTTGGATATGCACTGGGGCGAGGGAGTACTTGTTTGCTGGTAGCTCCTGCTGCAGCCATCGTGCTTATAGAAATTCATATACAGTGGCAGCTGAAAAAAAAAGACATTCCAAAGGTACAGAGTTCCTCCCACCCCACCAGTTGAGCCCTTTGATAGTGAGCTGAAAGAAAATAAGACTGGGTTGGGCAAGCTTGAGTCTCTAGAAAATGAGGTAAGAGCTAGCAGCTTGACAATGCTTAGAGAGGAACACAATGATTTAAAAGGAAATAGTAGAGGAAAAAGACACTTAGAAAATATTATTATCTTGGACATGAAACAAGTCCCAAGTACACTAGCACTAGAGAAAATACTGGAAGGATCAATCCCATACTGACTACCTGAAAAAGGCTTGATCCTCTAATTCCTGCACATTTGGAACTCCCATCATGTCCTTTGTCTATTGTCAAATACATGTGTCAGGGTTTTTAGTTAAGAGGGCATTTAGAAAGGGCAAGAAAAGAACCACATGGCATTCCAGAATAAATGCCTTCTATGAAAACCAGAGGGAAGAGGTTCAGAAGTTCTGTTCATCCACTTTGTTTGCATCCTGCTCTGTCTACCTCACTGATTCCTCTTGGCTGCTGTCACTGAGGGCTGGTCTACACTACTGCGCTTAGGTTGCTAGGTATTGCTGCGCTTAGGTATTAAACTTTAGGCTGAATTTGAAATGTGTATGTCTACACTACCCAGATTCTCCCATCAACCTAAAGGGCTTTTAAAATAGACTCCTGTACTCCACCTGAATGAATGGAGTAAAGCACCACTTGAATGAAGAGCAATGTAAACACTGCGATTTTTAGTTTAATTACTGGGCTCCAACTGATGATCCAGCATGCTCTATTTTGAATGCTCTGGCAAGCAGTTTGAACTCGAATGCTCGCCAGGTGAGCAGGAAAAGCCTTGGGAATTTAGAATGTTCATATTCCGTTGGAGCAAAGTGGAGAGTTCACCAGCACAGCTGAGTGTGCATGGCCAGGGTCACAAAGTCTCCAGCATGAGAGTTCAAGAGACAGTGGATATGATTGTTTATGCGGTGGGAGAGGGAAGGAGAGTCTGTGCAGACAGAGCTCTGAACTTGCAAAAGAAACACAATTATTAATTCCAAAATTGCCCAGAGCATGTGGATACGGGCTACATCAGGAACACACAGCAATGCCATGTGAAAATAAAGAAGCTGAAACAAGCATATCACAGGACTAGTCTGGTTCTCAGTGCCAGAGATGGGATAGCCTTGTCTTATAAAACATATATTGCTTAGCTGATAGAGTGTGAAAGGTGAGCATCTTGCACCATGCCCCAAATTCAATCCCGGGCCCATCAGTTCCTGAGTCCTTGATCGCTGAAACCATCAAGAAAGCATTTTGTTGGTTTTCACGTCTGTCATGAATCCCCTTGGGCATTCTTGAGTTGCAGCTCATGAGATGCCTTTTGCTGTGCTGGTTTTTTTTCTGTCTTCAGTCTCTGATATGTATAATGAACAGAACACAATTCTCAAAGCCAAATTTTATTAGAAGGTCATCACTAAAAACATATTCTGCTGGCTGCTTGTGTACTCCTTGGGAATGCTTTAGTGTTTGTGCTTAAAAGGAAAGGTAACTGCTATTATTCTATGACTTTTATAGACCAGAGACAAAGGTAGGACCTTCACTGAGGAGGTAGACACAAGGGACAGCCGACTGTGGTGTTTTCTCATGTAGGACTGTCGTGGGGTAGTACACTCACTTCCCCCCGCTCCCAGGGGGGAGTAGTCGAGTCCCTAGGAATCTCAAAATCGCTCCCCAACCCAGCATGTTCAGCAATTGCTTTCCTGTCCTAAACACATGGCTCTCTCTTTGGGGCCGTGCAGCCTAACTGCCCAAGTCAGTAATAAGCGGGTGCCAGCCCCACAGATTTGGGGATAGAGGAGCTGGTAGGGGGACCTGCGCCCTCTCTACTGCACCGGGTCCCAGCTCAGTGCCCTAGTAGCAGTGGTGTGGTCCACTGCTCACTCAGCAGGGAATCCCACTGCAACACACTGAGTTCCACAGGATACAATCTCCCACCCTGGGCTACTTCCTACCATTCCCCACTGGACTTCTTCCAGGAACCATCCTTCCAGATCCTCTGCAGCAGCGCTATTGTCTCTCTAACTGATCTCCAGGTCTGGTCCGTCTGGTGGTTTGTCTACAGGAGCTCTGGTAGTGCCTCTTTCCTCCTCAGCAGTCAGCCCAGACTGAGCTTCTCTTTAGGCTATTACACCTGGACTGTGGTCTGAACATGTCCTGCAGGGCCGCAGGGACAGGACTTCTTCAACCAGGTGAGCCTGGTTAGGGTTAAATTCCCCAGTGCAGGGCTGGTACACCCCATCACAAGGACACTGAACGCTAATAACACAGTTCTGCTGAGACACCACTTAGCATACTGAATTCAGTTAAACTGTGGGGGGATGTGGAACAGGGAAGTTAGAGAAAATGATTGAGGCTAGTGATTTTATTTGAAGAATTTTTTAAAAAATATGTAAGCCTTTGATTCTGTAAAAACTTATGCACATGTGCAAATGTATAGACTGAATAGTCCTAGTTAATCCAATATGACTACTTGTGTGTGTTTGCGGGTGGGAGAGGAGCTGAGGAGGAATGTGTCTAGTGTCAGCCATATTACTTGGTGTTCTGCTAGTCAGAGCTCAGTTCTATATTGAGAGCCATGGGCAGGAGGGCTCCTCACAATTTGATTTAAATTGTAACTTGTACACTGACTTTCTGCAAAAGATCACCTTTCTGCAAGCCATTTCAGTAGTGCAGAGTAAAACTAACAACCTCCACCTAATGTCATTTGTATGATGTTGAGAGAAAATACTATGTCTATTAAAATACTTTTAAAACAAAAGCTTCACTTCTTTTTCCCCATCCCCACCAACCCTACTGGCTTGGCATGTATTTTCTGGAATGCTGACGTTGCAAAGGGATTACTGTTTCATATTGAGAATGTGCAGAGCTGTATCACAGTATAGGTGTATAGCACTGAAGCTAGGTCGAAACTCAATAAAAGCTGAATTTGATATAGTGTCTCAATTATTCTCCCTGGACTACTAATAAGTAAATGTAGGGCACTGCCTTAACGGTTAGAAATTAGAAAGCTATTTGTAACGTGTTTAGCATTTGGGTGCCAAGATGATGCAAACTGTATCAAAACCTTAAATAGATAATTTGGTTATCCCTTTCTACTTGTTGAGCATAAATAAATTTTCTTGGGTCAATACTTGGTTCATCTCCAGAACTAACAGAACTTAGTACCTAAGGTTTTATTTGGATTCATTGGGAGCTGCAGCACCTTTGAATACTAGGTCATAATCAAATTACCCATAGTCACACACGTGGACTGTGGAAGAGTGAGAGCTAGCCCTCATGTGTCCAAACTCTCAGAAGAGTCACACCAAAAGGGAAAGCTGAAATTAAAACTGTGCAGTTGAAATGTGAACAGATTTTTTAAAAATGACTATATAAAAAAAACTGTTTCAGAGCCTCCATTATTAACTGAATACATTGTAGATTTAAACATTTAAAAAGGTATTGATAATTTCATGGAGATTAGATCCATAAAAGGCTATTAGCCAGGGGATAGAAATGGTGTCCCTGGCCTCTGTTTGTCAGAGGCTGGAGAAGGATGGCAGGAGACAAATCGCTTGATCATTGTCTTCGGTCCATCCTCTTTGGGGCACCTGGTGCTGGCCACTGTCGGCAGACAGGCTACTGGGCTAGATGGACCTTTGGTCTGACCCAGTACGGCCGTTCTTATGTTTTATGTTCTTATGAAAATATTGAGTAGTCACAACCAAAATTGAGAGACAGGGAGTGTTTCATTTCATTGAACCTTGCTTGTTGCATTTATTGCTTTGTAATAAAGGTTACTGAGCTCTGGGTTCTAGGTTTCTAGACGTCACAACTTTAGTGAAATCGTTAATTGCAAATATATATTATATGCATTAGCCTCAGTGGGCTATTTTCCAGCATTTTTAACATGGTTTGAATAAATAAACATTTTAGTCACCGTTAACATTCAATGTATACAAAGAAATCTCAGACCCATTTATTAACTGAATGTTAAAAAGATACCATATACAAAAGGCAAAAAATACCGTTTGCTTGGTGATAATTACTAGTGTTCATTTTCTCACTTAAGTGATGGGACACATCACAGTGTTGCTATAGCAACCTCTATTCTATTCCATTAACTGCCTAATGTGAATTTATGAATGCAAGTTTCAATGTGTGAAGAAAAAGGCTTGAAATAGAGTGTGATTCATCATTTAAAATATGTACAGCTATAGCTAACTCATGGGCTAATTGGATCTGGCTTACTCGGTTTTGAATATTAAAGTATATACAGGCAGTCCCTGGGTTACGTACAAGATAGGGACTGTAGGTTTGTTCTTAAGTTGAATTTGTATGTAAGTCGGAACTGGTACATATTGTAGGGGAAACTCTAGCCAAACATTTCTCCAGAGCTCAGTTTTATTCTCCCACACCTCACTTCCCTCAGTCCTTTAATCTCAAGCTGAGGTGTCTGCTGAGAAAAGCCGCTCTGCGTCTCCCTGGTCTGCTGGGGGGTGAGGAGGGCGCTAGCTTCGCGTCTCCCTAGTCTGCTGGGGGGAAGCAGCTAGTGCCGGGTTGCCTCACCCCGTTTGTAAGTAGGGATCCGATGTAAATCGGATCCATGTAACCTGGGGACTGCCTGTATTATAATGTATAAATAATGTGTGTAATCAATTAAATAGACTGTAATTTAATATTACATGAAATTCAGAATGAGGATTTAAGTATTTCATTTTGAAAATGTTTCAGACTTTTAATGTGACATTAACAAAACATCATCATTTTACATTTTTGAGGTGTTGGAAGCACATTGGCTTTTTTCTTATGTATTTGAGACATGTATGTCATTCATTCTGTTTTAGTTCAGGATGTTAATGTTGGCATTATGGACCTCCTATGATCTTCACCTGTTAAACACCATTATTGTAATTGGAATTATTCCTGATTCACACCAGAGAAAAAAGAGATTCTTATGGTTCCTGTGTGACCTTGTGCAAATCACGTCATCTGTGTCTGTAGCAGTTTCTGCCTCTAACTTGGAAATAAAAAATCCTTGTTATCTCCCACCTTTTGTTTGTCTTGTCTGTTTAGGCCCAGATTTTGTAAACACTTATGCACATGTGAGTAGACCCATAGAGTGTTAGTGAATGTGGTTTTAGAATCTTGCCAAGTTATAATAAGAGTGCTGTGGCACAGAATAGTTTGCATTTCCTCATGTTGTAAGCTGGATGCATTTTCAAAAATAATATTGATGAAGACAATTTCTCATGTTGGTCAGGATTCCCAGAGCCTCAGGCCTGTTTTTTGAAGGAGACAGGAGGCTCTGGACGACTTCCAAGTGTGGGAGAGTCTGGAGGACCAGCCAGCTGGCAAAGCTACAATTCTTTTGTTGCTTCCTATTCATCTTGGGTAGTAACCACGATGGAAACTGCATCAATGAGGCAAGAGCTGAGTTCTAAAGGATACGCTTCCAGGTGTTACGACTACATATGCAGATGCAAGTTCTTCAAGGTCAACATATTTCAGTGTATGATTCCTTGCAAAGCCTTTTCATTTATTTGTTGTGCACAGTTTATTCTCAAAACTATGAACCATGTTATCCCCTTGCAATATTTTGTGAGGAGCCCCTCTTGGATTCAGGATGTACAATGGATACTTTAATCATTAGAAAGAATTAGATATTCATGAGTGGATGTTAGAATGACCAGATGATCATTAGGAAGAGATGTTATTTCTTTGTAACCTTCCAGCATAAAAGAAATAACATTATTAGGCTACATATGTATAGAGGGGGTTCAGGTGCACACAGTTCAATATTTGTGTTGGATGAAAATGTTTGACTCTGTTTTCCATTTCAGAGAGTGGGAAAAGGTCAAAATTTAATCCCACAATTCTTCTTGGCAGATATTCAAAATACTACGGTTTATACACTTCAGACTGTAAAATTAGAATGGGCATCCAGCTATTAAACAAACCAAACATAATCACATACAATTTGCTAGATGGCTGTTCTAAAGTGCCTTGACTTTACAGCTACAGACATTGTATAAGATACTGTAGTTGGGGGCGGGAGGGGGGGAAGGAAGCAGGGCAAATGAAAAAAAGGTGCAGGAGAATTTACTGATTTTGAATTATTATAAAATGATCTAGGCAACTGCTATTTAAGGAACGATTTTTTAAAAATGTTGCTTATTTCACTTCTCGTGCTAGCCCATCGGGGGCCCTAACCAGGAATATTCCTCTCCATACTTACATAGGAAAGTAAATAAAAGTGAATAAGTCAGGGGTCCTAGCATGACTATACTACAGACCTAAGTCAACCTACATTAGGTTGACTTACAGCCACTGTAGTAATTACTATGGTGGCTTGATGTCCACACTGCACTCCTGTCAGTGATGCAGGTCCTCACCAGGAGCACTTCCACTGACTGCAGAGGAGTAGTCACCAAATGAAATTAATAGGTAGCAGGTTTAAAGGAAGCATTTATTCACATGACTCACAGTCAACCTGTGGAAGTCCTTGCCAAAGGATGTTGTGAAAACCAAGAGTTTAACAGGGTTCAAAAAAGAACTAGATACATTCATGGAGGATATGTCTATTAATGGCTATTAGCCAGGATGGATAGGAATAGTGTCCCTGGCCTCTGTTGGAAGTTGGGAATGGGTGACAGGGAAGGGATCATTTGATTATTACTTGTTGTCTTCATTCCCCTCTGGGACACCTGGCATTGGGCTACTGTCAGAAGACAGGATACTGGGCTAGATGACCATTGTTCTTACTCAGTATGGCCATTCTTATTGATATCAGGGGAAAAATAGTTTTAAACATGGAGTTGAAGCCACAGAAAGATGACAACTAGATAAACGGTGGGTAAAAAGTGACATGATTTAAAGAATGCTGTATGCTGCTGTGTTTTTGATACATCTGTATATGAAGGTCTGAGAGCTGTTATATTTGTATCAGCAGCTGACTATCAAATGTCGAGAATGATTTACAGTGTGTGGAGAACTGACTAATAGGTTTTCTACAAAATGCACATCATTCCATTTAGGATTTTGAAACCTGTTAATTTAGACCTAGTTGCAGTAAAGAATTTAAATGCATGCTTATGTCCCAATGATTTCAACAAGACTTTAAATATGTTTCTAAGTTAAGGATGTGCTCAAGTATTGCGTTAAAGAGGGATCAGCTTAACCTTGTGCCTAAGTGTTTTCCTTTCTTATGGCCTGCATGAGTAGTCACTGATTTATTCTCTAGTTAGAGCAGAGGCATACTAGGAAAAGAGAGTCTGATTTTCAGTTCTCTTTTTACATAGCCAAAAACCACCCAACTTGACAATTTCTTATTCTTTAAAAATATAATGAGTATTTAGGTAAGACTGAATTAAGTTTTATGCTTAAATATGAAATACAAGAGCTCTGTTACGCGTGAAGAATGTAATGTATACTCTCCAAAATTACACTTGTTCTTTTCTTAAAGAATGATTTCTGAGTATTAAAAATAAATACATCAATTATTTGCAGTTCAAATTTATTTTCAAAAACAGATTCTTTAAAACACTTTGTGTCTTGTGAAGGGATGTAAAATCCTGTTAAAAAAGTTAACCAAGTAAATGCTACGTTTAACCAGTTAACCAGGATCCCGCCCGTGGGAACCTGCTTCAGTCCAGCCAGGCCCATCATGCTGTGGGCTACTCTGGCCAGGCTGGACCCACAGGCAGGGGGATGCTCCAGGTTGGGTTGCCAGTTAACCAGTTACCCAGTAAGCATTGTCCTAAGTTGATGCTTATTGTGTAAATAATTTACAGGCTAATCCTTTACATCCCTAGACTTGTCAGACTATTTTGTTTTGTCTAGAATCATCTTAATGGAAAAATACACAACTTCTAACTATCCTATGAAATTCAGACTTCTCACTGTATTACCTCTGGAATTATTAGGATTAATAGTTTTTGCTTTTTTATTTATAAATGAAAGTTTCTTGCTCAACAAGGGCTGAATAATATTCTTCTTCAAGAAAAGCCTCCATCCAAAATATTGCCTTTTGTCAATGGTATTAAGACTGCAGGTGACCTTCAAAATGTGCATGGGCTTTCTCTTTCAAAATAATTGCTTTCCATTGTTCCAAATAAGAATGAAGTCAAGTTGCCTTTCGTCTCATTGAGAACATACATGAATGTCACCCATTTTGATACTGAGCACTTTTTATGCAGTTTTGAAAGAAGAACATATTTATTCCTCAGGTGTTCTTCAGAATAATGGTTAAAATTAACATTAAAAATAAAGAATTTACTTTCAAAACTAAGTGCTCCAAAAGATTTACTCAACGGGTAGAGTAGGTACATATGTATGTGGGAAGTGAGACAATTGAAGGATATGATTGAAGGGCTGTATCAGAGCTAATATAAACTAGCCATTAGGTGTTAGTTGGTTTTGCTGCTACAAAATGGAGTTACAGCATCCAGAGTATATTGGTGAATCTGGCTCTAAAAATCTAAGATATTAAAAATATTCTAAGTTTGATATGGTATATTTCCACATCATTTTAAATATCAGAAATATTCTTGGATTTCTTGTTCAGCATTCATTTATGAAAGTTATAATACATTTTAAAAACATAAGGAAATAAAAACTATGTAAAGGTTAAAGGCAGATATCAGTAATTTAAGGTAAAATACATAACAGGGTTGTTTAAACAAATACTATATATCCAGGAAGTTGAGTTGATGGGGACAGACTTAATCAGGTCTATAAACATTCTTATGTGCTTATCATGATTGCATGGTTGTTTCTGGTATTCCTACATTTCGGAGTTGAGGTTATTCAGATGTATTAACTCTGCATTTCTGTTCCCTTGCTAGATTTGTTTGGTTAGGTAAAAATTGGTGCTGTCAATTAATTGCAGGTAAATTAATTATTTAATTCAAATTAATAATTGTGATCAATCAGTTTTAATTGCACTGTTAAATAATAGAATACCAACTGAAATTTATTAACTATTTTGTTTTTTTAATATTTCAAATATATTGATTTCAATTACAATACAGAATACAAAGTGTGCAATAATCAGTTTATATTACACAAATATTTGTATTTTAAAATAAAAGAAACAGTTTTTTCAGTTCACCTAATACACGTACTGTAGTACAGTCTCTTTACTGTGGAAGTATAATTTACAAATATAGATTTTTTTTTTTACACCACTGCATTGAAAAACAAAACAATATAAAAATGTAGACCCTACATGTCCACTCAGTCCTGCTTCTTGTTCAACGAATTGCTAACAGAAACACGTTTATTTACATTTATAGGAGATAATGCTGCCTGTTTCTTATTTACAATGTCACCAGAAAGTGAGCATAGATATTCGCCTGGCACGTTTGTAGCCTGCGTTGCAAGATGTTTTCATGTTAGATATGCTAAATATTCATATATCTTTTTCATTTCAGCCACCCTTCCAGAGGACATACTTCCATGCTGATGATGCTCATTAAAAATAACGTGTTAATGAAATTTGTGACTGAATGCCTTAGGGGAGAATTCTGTGTGTTTTGTTCTGTTTTACCCACAGTCTGCCATAAATTTCATGTTAAAGCAGTCTCAGATTATGACCCAGCTCATGCTGTTTATTTTAAGAACACTTTCACTGCAAATTTCACATAACAAAATAAAAGGTACCAATGTGAGATGTCAAAAAGATAGCTACAACACTTGACCCAAGAATTATAAATCTGAAGCGCCTTCCAAAATCTGAGAGAAATTAGGTGTGGAGCACGCTTTCAGAAGTCTTAAAAGAGCAACTCCTCAATTTGGAAACTAGAGAACCTGAACCACCAAAAAAGAAAATCAACCTTCTGCTGGTAGCATCTGACTCAGATGATGATAATGAATATGTTGATCCGCTCTGCTTTGGATCATTATCTAGCAGAACCTGTCATCAAAATGAACTCATGTCCTCAGGAATGGTGGTTGAATCATGAAGGAACATATGAATCTTTACAGCATCTATAATTCACATACCTTGGCTACAACAGTGCCTACAAATGCCTATCATCACTTGAAGGTGACATTGCACAAAAGAAGTAGTCACCATTATTTACATTTGCATGAGATAAACTTGTTTGAGCATTTGGCTGAACTGAGTGCACTTGTAGGCTCTAAACCAGAGGTGGGCAATAATTTTTGATGGGGGGCCACTCCAAGAATTTGGTAAGTGGTCGAGGGTTACACTCTTCCATTATATTAATGGAGGAGGCATAGGGGTCTGGGATGGAGGCTGAATGCAGAGCTTGGGGTAAGGGTATAGGATCTGGGAGGGAGTTTGGGTGAAGGAGGGGATTGTGACCTGGGGCAGTGGATGGGGGTGCAGAGTCTGGAAGGGGAGTGTAACTTGGGTTAGGAGTGCAGGGGTTTGTGTTGTGACCTGGAACAGGAGCCATGTTAGCTACTGTGAACTGAACACTGTGAGCCGAGGGGATGCGGGAGAGAGGGACACTTCATATGCTGCCTATCCTGCAAACAGGCAGCTTCTATCAGCCAGAAACCAGCCAATGGGAGCCAATGGGGATGGAGGCAGCATGAGAAGCCTCTCTCTCCCTTCCCTAGGCTCTCCGTATTCAGAGATGCACATGTAGCCCTGAAGCCAGCTTTACTGAGTGCCAAGTGGGAAGCGGCAGGCAGGAAGCTGGCTGAGGTTCTGGCGCTGATGGACCATATTTTGCCCAGACCTGCTCTAAAATGTGACATTGAATTTTTGTACATTGTTCTGTGTTTTTACTTGCATTTGGTGAATTGAAAAATACTATTTATTTTGTTTTTACAGTGCAAATATTATAATCAAAATAAATAAAGTGAGCATTGTACACTTCACATAGTGTTGTGATTGAAATTGGTATATTTGAAAATATAGAAAACATCTGAAATTTTTTAAATAAATGGTTTTTTAATATTTGCATTTAATAATGATTTTTTATTTGCTTAACAGCTTTAGTAATTACAACAATCTTATAATGTTGTTTGCCCTAAATTACTGATTAAATTCTCTTAGCTCCCGCTCAGCAGAGTTTCCCCTGACAATATGCTAAGTGAGGGTTTGATTCACAGATGGTAGGCACCCAGAGATGATGGTATGTCTGACTGAATGCTGTAATTCTCCTGAAACCAGCCAGTATAGCCCCAAATGGGAGTAAGTCAGATGGAGAGGTAACACGGTTAGGCAGCTGGCAGATGGACTCTTTTAGTGATCTCCTGATGGGATCTATCACTTGAGATCCTTTGACCAGATTGGAAAACTGTTCACAGGGTTAGATGGTGAGGGAAGCAGCTTTCTTTTCTGGTTGTGCACTGTACTCAGAGAGGGGAATTTCACCCCAGTTTGCTACAGAGGATTTAAAGGAAGAAAACACATATTCTGGATATCTTCTTACAAAATTAGGGTTTTGGAAAATGTTCATTCAAGCGTCAGATTTATGCCTATAAACTAGCAATCCCTGATTTACAAATTTCATGAGTCTTAATTTGATTCTGATTATCCTATAAAACCAAGTAATTGGATGATTTCTGTTTGTAATGTGACTCAAGGGTGACGAGAATAGAAAAGATGCAGTTACCTTAATTATCTGTAGAGTGAATATTTTTGTACCCTCTGTGCTGGCCAGTGTGGGAGGTTAGAGTGTAGGGGTGGTTTTTTGTTTGTTTGTTTTTTCATCCAATCTTAGAATTCTGTTCCTGGGCCAAATTCAGAGCCCCTTTCACATGTTTGGAATGGAAAGCTCTGTAAGTAGCCTCTTCAAGGGGCTCACCCAGTCTGAGGATGTTAGCTTGATGTGCAAGAACTGATGGAGGGAGGTGCAGAGAGTTGCTCAAGGGCCTGTAGATAAGTTATACAGATGAATACCCTGTGCCCTCCAACAAGTTCTCAACTTAGAGCTTGGTCCTCTCCCTAGCCCTCTTAGCCAGATGAAAGGAGATGGATGTTGGAACTGAAGATCCTACATTAAAAAAATAAACACACTTGTATCTGGCCCCCTCACAGGAGGCTGGTCCTTAGTCCACCTGTGATATAGCTAATTTGATTCCTCAGGTGGAGAGAATCCAGCAGGTCATAGGACTAAACCAAGACTCTGGGAAGGTGTTAAAACAGAAGCCTGTTGTTCGTAAAGTTAAAAACTGCAGAGTGAAGCTCTAGGGAAAGAGCATTTCTAGTGTTACTCCATGAAAGAAGAAGAGTTGGGGCTGAGTAAGAAGTAGGGATGTTAAATATTGTTTAACTGAATACTTGAATGACCTCATGAATTCGTATATTTTAGTCAACTATTCTATAGTTCTTGGGGGCGGGACTGGCAGTAGCGCTGGGTGCCAGGTAGGAGCTAGTCTGCAAGGGGAGCCAGTTTAAAAAACAGCTCCTCTTGTGGACCAGCTGCTTGTCGCCCTGTGCTGCTACCTCTGATAAAGAGGCAGCAGTGCGGGGTGGCAGCAGCCCCTGTCTGAAGGAAGGGCGGGTCTGAGCTCTTGGATCCAGTGCGAGTCAGGCTGCCTGGCTCCTAATACAGTAAACTTCCGATAATCCGGCACCTTTAGGACCCAGGGGGTGCCGGATTATCAGATATGCCGAAGTACCAGAAGGGGGGCTATGAGGAGTCTGGGGGGGTGGGAGGAGGGGGAGGGCGGCAGGGAACTGTACAGCGTGGGAGAGGGCGGTGCTGCAGGACCAACCCGGCAGCACCCCAGCTGCTCTGCCCCCAGCTTCCCCAAGTCAGCCGCTGCTAACAGGCGGTGGACTTGGAGAAGCCGGGGGCAGAGCAGCTGGGGTGCTGCTGGGTTGGTCCGGTAGCGCTGCCCCTCACCTGAGCGGCACTGCGGGACCAGCCCGGCAGCACTCCAGCTGCTCTGCCCCCGGCTTCCCGAAGTCTCCTGCTGAAACTGACCAGCAGGGAACTTGGGGAAGCCGGGGGCAGAGTAGTTCCAATTGTCCGGCTGGCTGGAGCACTTCTGGGTTCCAGATGGTGCCGAACTATCAGGAGTGCAGGACCACTGGATACCGGACAATTGGAATTTTACTGTACAATTTAAATGCACAGCCACTGTAGGGGTAGGTTCTGCACCCGGTGTGAGTCAGAACTGAGCCAGCCTGCTGGCCAGCCTGATAAAAAATTTACTGGTTGACGGTGTGCGTGGAATGCGTGCAATCTATAGCATTAACCTATAAGATTTTTCTTAACGGTTAATTGATTACACTATTGCATCCCTAGTAAGAAGACCCAGCTGTAAGTTTTACTTTTCTCTAAGGAAGACAAAGAAGGCAGGCCAGGCCCTGAATTTTCTCCAGGACAGTGTTTCAGGTATTAGGGGCTGAGTGGAAAAATTTTGGTGTTTTCTTTTTGGGACTTGGGGTAAATGAAATCAGACCCCCAGGAAAGTAGTTACTGGATGAGACAGAAAGTGTGAAATTCAGGAGCCCTGAAGAGGAGAAACATAGTCAGGACTTAGCAGAGTGACATCTGAACATAATGGGGAGCTCAGGAGGCAGCTGCCTTGTTACAAGGCTCCAATCCAGCAAGGCAGTTGGTACATGCATAATTTTTTTAATGTGAGTAGTCCCACTCATAGCAAGGGACTATCCATGCACTTACAGTTAAGCAAGAGCTTAATATTTGCTGGATTGGGGCCTTGCTATGTGTGGTGGGGGGAAGAAAAGCTTACCTTCAGAGCTGTTGACCAAGTGAGCTGAGGAGACACTTACCGCCGACCCCCCCCCCAACAAAAAGACATGGGGAAGCTCTGAACAGCTTAAGTTCCTACT
Organism: Pelodiscus sinensis; assembly: GCF_052426305.1. Classification (NCBI taxonomy): domain Eukaryota; kingdom Metazoa; phylum Chordata; order Testudines; family Trionychidae; genus Pelodiscus; species Pelodiscus sinensis. Next base: position 71,140,132 of record NC_143052.1, read on the forward strand.
TGATACTATAATGAACCATGCTGTATGAATCCTTGGATTTCTACAAAGTGAGCATTACCATGTACAGGAGGCAAAAGTGGGTGACGAGAGAATTGTACCCCTGTCAACAGAAAGGATGGATCCTAGTCACCTCGCTGGAGCCCTCAAGTAGAATTGGGTCAGGTAGCACACTTTTGATGACCTTCATAGCACAGACATGCCAGGACCCAGGCCTTAGCTTCACATTCATTTGTACACCATTAAACTTAAAATGCTCATGATAATAGAGCTTTTAGGTTGTTGTTCCATTGTTTATCTCTTCAGATGCTGTGTGGTGTATGCCCATGGGACACTTTCTTTGTGAGCGCAACAAGGTGACATAAATCCTGTATTTTTCAGCTTTAAATTGTAACTTAAGAGGAGCTTACAGATGTTCAAATCACAATGTACTCCCATTTCTCTTTCAGATAATTATCTTTATTTTATTTTGGCTGAAAAGAATGTGTAGTGCTTTGAGATTGCAATTAGTAAATAAAAGGATTTCACAGATAATGGGTTTCCTTTCATACACTAGGGGCAACCTTTGTAGCACTGGTTCTTACAGCTTTTGCCATATTTATTTGTATAATACTTCACAGGATAGAATAAGATCTCCTTAGGGATTTATTCAACTAGTGACTATTAATTGAAAAACTAATTTCAAATAATCCCTGCGAGTGAACAGCACTCCTGCTTCACCCAACACATATGAGGGATGGTGCTGTCTTAATGAACAGCTATTCAATATTGTGTTTTGTCCTCACTGTTCAATGTCGGACCCTTGGCATTATTAACTGTCCACACCTTGCTCAGAAAATTAAATTAATGGATTTTTCTATGGTGCTATAATAGATCACAATAGAGTCTGAATGAGTCACAAACAATAATTAATGTATCTGAAGTGAAGGGCTATTATCCCATTTTGCAGATGTGGAACTGAGGCACAGAGAGATTAAGGGCAAAAGTTTTCATTTATTTTGGGTGCCAATCTGAGGCACCAATTATGTGATTTTTCAGAATACTGAGAATTACACACCACTTTGTTCAGAGTTTAGCACTTGTACAAATTAGTCTCCGAGGCTTCAAATTGGGCATAAACCTCCTTTCCCTCTTCCCTAGCTTCAGTTTAACAAGACTTCTTGTCCCAATCTCTTTCTTTCCCTACCACCTGGTCTGGCTTTTGGCCACTTTGCATTTGCATTTGGCAGTATGGAGAAAAAGATGCCTATGTGTTGTTAGCAAGGCGACAAGTCACTAGATTACAGGAGGAACTGGCTCACTGTTCTCCCAGCACCACTTCCTCACTTCAGCCTCATCCAGAGTAGCAATTAGAGGAAAGTTTGTCTTTTACCTGTATCCCTGTTCTGGTGTATGCTTCATTGCTCTGTAAGGATGGCATATGAGGTGTCTAGTCTGTGCTACATGGTAAATTCTCCTGGAAGTGCCAAACCTCTGGCATACTCTCCATGGTATCCTGGAATACGTGTCCTGCTGGAGCAGAAACAAGCCAGGGGCAGGGTAGTCTCAGGTTGCAGCTATCCACAGCATTAGAACATTTTTTACATCATTGATGTACATAGTTCCTGTTTATTATAAAGAGTTTATCTCAACTCTGTGATTGCTCATCAGTGAGATACGACAGTCAACTCTAGGGTCTTAAATAGGATGGTGCATGTTTGATGTAGATTTTCTGAACATGTGCAAACTGCAGTTTTTCAAAGCTTGTAACTTGTCTGGATTTGGAAGGACTTTCATGGGTATAGCATAAGGCATATCCCTGACACAAAAACCAATGCCTTGCCAAAGCTTGGGGGCAATACAGCTTTAAAAACTAAAAACGCTGTAAGACTTGTTTAGCATGAGCAAAATAGTATTTACCCCATCCTCATTCTCAGCTGAACTATTTTGCCTTTTTTTTTGGTGGTGGGGAGAGGGAGAGAATCAAAACTGAGCCTGACACTGACACTTGGCATGGAAAATATTAGCCCTTATGGTTAAAGTTTTACAAAGTTAAAAACAACTGTAAACTGGGTATTATAATAAAAAGTATTGAACTACCTTAATGATAGCTACACGCTTTGGTCATAATCAATCTGCTTTACTTCAGGCCTGAGCTGCAGTCAGCAGAACAAGTTGTAATGATCAAAAGTCAATAAAACAAATCAGATTTATACCACCAAACAGCTGTGCATACTGGTTGAAGCTCCCTAGTCTGGCACCTTTGGGACCTGCCTCGTGCTGAACCAGAGAATTTGCCAAACCTTGGGCTGTCAATATTGTCTAGAAGTGTTACCAAGACTTCTGCTGCTTACTGGGCTCTTATAAGACATTTAAGGGGAAATCAGAGCTAAATAACAGCACAGAACACTGAGAGCCAGGACTGGTGGCTATACAGAAACTTTATGGGACCATGGGAAACTTGGCCACACTCATGACAAGTAGACATCCCCACTATAGAAAGGATGTGGACGCATTGGAGAGGGTCCAGCGGAGGGCGACCAACGTGATTAGGGGGCTGGACCACATGAGCTATGAGGAGAGACTGAGGGATTTGGGTTTGTTTAGTCTGCAGAAGAGAAGAGTGAGGGGGGATTTCATAACAGCCTTCAACTTCCTGAAGGGAGGTTCCAAAGAGGCTAGAGAGAGGCTGTTCTCAGTAGTGACAGATGGCAGAACAAGGAACAATAGGCTCAAGTTACAATAGAGGAGGTATAAGTTGGATATTAGGAAAAACTATTTCACTAGGAGGGTGGTGAAGCACTGGAATGGGTTACCTAGGGAGGTGGTGGAATCTCCATCCCTAAAGGTTTTTAAGTCTTGGCAAAGACTGGCTGGGTTGATTTAGTTCGGATTGGTCCTGGTTTGGGCAGGAGGCTGGACTTGATGACCTCCAGAGGTCTCTTCCAGTCCTATGATTCTATGATTCTAACTAAAATCGTGCCAGACCACTGATGTTGCCGGACCAGAGAGTGCCAAACTAGAGAGATTCAACTAGTATTGTAGTGGCCAAAAATGAGATGCTACCCACTTTAAATGACAGTCAGAGGATTCGGTCCCACAATGAGATCCTCATTTTCAGATCATTATATCTTGCAGAGTAACCAGGAAGCCAGCTAGGCTCCACATGGGCTCCAGGGTCTGTGTGTGTCCATCTGATTGCAGGATAGGGATGCCTCTTATTTGTTATCTTGATTTATAATATCCACACCTCTAATTCTGAAACCATTTTAGTTTTGTTTTGTGCTTGAGGCAAAGAAGCTTAAACGTGAATTTAAATTGGGGTCTGTCTGGAGTATTGTCTTGTGTACCATATTTGATGGTTTTGTGCATATTTAATGCCTATATTTTGACCTCTGGTTAAGGGAATTTGAACCTCAGGTAAAGCGAGAGGAAAATATAGTCAAATATTATCACTGAGTCTTGCTGTGTCTAAAGAAATACACTCTGAGTACATTAGATTAATTAAAATAATCAGCAGGGTTGGAGATAAGGCCAGAGTCAGAGCAAATGCCAGCGTTGGCATGAATGAAATAAGTTTGATTAATCATTTCTTTACTATTTTGGAGGAGCATCTAATTTTCTCTCAGAGCAGGAGACAGTTGTACATACAACTTCCTAGTGCACTGAGGAGACAATATAGACCATTAAGTCAGCAAACACAATTAGAGATGACCCTGTGTTCTTTACCTACTCAAATTGCAAGGGCCAATCTCATTAGACTCTGGACTGCTCACTACAGAGTTTCAAGCTGTAATGCATTTTCCATGTGTTGCACTGTCTGGAATGGCTCAAAGATGAATACAACCCCAGGGCATACTGTCAGAAAGCAGGTTAGACATCCCAAATTAAACTTCTATAGTAGTCTAATTAATGGAATCACAAACAGTCCTCTTCGGCACTGTCTTGTCCCCCAGTCAAGCTGGACTACAGGCAGTCCCCGGGTTACGTACAAGATAGGGACTGTAGGTTTGTTCTTAAGTTGAATTTGTATGTAAGTCGGAACTGGTACATATTGTAGGGGATACTCTAGCCAAACATTTCTCCAGAGCTCAGTTTTATTCTCCCACACCTCACTTCCCACAGTCCTTTATTCTCAAGCTGAGGTATCTACTGAGAAAAGCCACTCCGCGTCTCCCTGGTCTGCTGGGAGGGAAGCAGCTAGTGCGGGGTTGCCTCACCCCATTTGTAAGTAGGGATCCGATGTAAGTCAGATCCATGTAACCCGGGGACTGCCTGTATGTGATACGTGGTTTCTGCAGCACAGTTTGCAAAATATTCAGGTTGCTTCCAGTCCAGAGAGACCAGCCAAGGCCAATTTGTATGTCAGAGTTCACACCAAATGACTGTGGTAGAAGCTAAATCTGTAATGACCTAACTAAAGGTGTATTAATTAGGAAAAAGAAATAAAAGTTATTCACAGGCTAAAGCAAGCAAACATATATCCACAGATGTGTTCCAGTCTGTAATTCAAAAGGTGACAGAGTTGTAAAAATCTGTGAATTCAAAGCATCTTTCAAGGCTAACCCATATCAATCAGCATGGGGAATCTCTCTGCTTATGTTCAGGAATCCTTGCCCCTTTCCTTTCAAAGTCCAAAACAAATGGGAAATGGGACAAGTTCAAACTTAGGACTCTGTCTTCTGGAGGAAGTCAGGAATACAGTCAACTTTCTTTTATGCTATACAATATCTCATTTGCCTTCAGTGGACCATCTTGTATTTAGGAAGAGAACTTTAATTAATGCTGCTTTTTCTATTTAGTGAGTGGCACAAGTAGAGCGGTTTACAATGCAAATATTTACTTACTTGGAAGATCCGTGATTTCATCAATGTGAATAGCCTCACCACCCATGCAGATCGCAACTTTTCCATGCCATCCTGTTTGATGCAGTTCTTGTCCATGTCCTTCCATGAATCCTCCATGAAGGATCCACCCAACATGCTGGAGGCCTTCCTCTTGTTCTTTTTACATTTTGTGCATACCAGTGAGGCATACATGCTGTCCATCCATTGTCTCTCAGTCTTGAGACATGGCCAGCCCCTCTCCTTTTTCGATCATACAATGCAAATGTTCAACATTATTTTATATTGTGCACTACAGAGGCTATAAGTGAGAATGATAAGAATGTATTGTTTAGACTTTGCAAATGCTTGTAAGATGCTATGTGTATCAATGTAACATCTACTATCTATTTTGATAACGCTGCCACACAGGTAAGACTGGTTTCCAGTTGTGCAATTGAAAGTGTTCAGTGAAGCCTGGGGCCTTGGAATGAGCTGGAACCTGATCCGCCAGCATCACACCATGATACCAAATGTTGCAAATTATTATTTTTTCCTGCATCATTTCTGGGAGCATCTAGGGCTGAAATATTAACATTTTAAAGAAATACAGGACTATTTGCTTATGTTGGTGGCATTTCTTTAATACCAACATGCAAAAAAACCCCATAATATGCTAAATGTTGATGTCTTAAATGTAGGCATCAGCTCTACAATTTTTTTCCAATTTGAAATAACTGGGCTGAAATTTCCAAACTTGGATGCTTCAAATTCTGGCATTTAAGTGAATATTTGCACATATGACTGTAGCCTGTTTTTTAGAACGGTTGAGCATCTGCAGGTCCTGCTGAAAATGTTGCTCTCTGTTCATAATCTTGATCTCTGATAAAATAAGATGAGCTCTTAATTTCCAAGCCAAATATGCTTGGGGAAGACCCCATGAATTATGTCTTGTGTTTCTTATATATTTTGAAGCACTTTAGTTTTCTGTTTTCTCCTCTGATTGATGAGCTCCCTTGTTTATGCAGAGATCCATTGTTTTTTGATAGTTTCTACCAATCGTCATTTCTGCTGCTTCACTGACAGCTGTTTTAAAATGGTCCCAACATTTCTTTACATCATTTGCTTCCTAATCTCTGAGAGCCTCAAATCTGTTTTTAAATTAATTACGGTACACATTCTGTGGTTCAGAATCTTGTAGCTTTATGTCAAAGGACTTAGGTCGGTCAACCTTCTTTTCTAGCTTTTTAAGCTTTAATTTAATACTTGTCTTTAGTAAATAGTGGTCACTACCTATGTATGCTCATCTAAAAACTCTCACATCTATCACAGATATTTTTCATCGTTGACTGATACATGTATAGTCTATTTTATTCTGTAGTTGACCAATCTGATGATTGGTCTTTTTGTGAATGCTTTTGTGCTGAAAATATGAATTGCAAATATTAAGATTGTTTTCCACACAAAATTCTACTACTCTAATACCATTACTTGACAATGTTCCAGTTCTGTGAGGGCCTATAAGTTTTGCCCAGCCTCTCCTATCATTTCCAGTCAGGGAATTGAAGTTCCCCGTAACAAGCACTAAGGCTCGGTATTCTTTTCTCATTTCCTAGATTTGAATAGAAGCTGTCTTTATCCTCTTCGTCAGCACCATTTGTGAGTGCTTATATTTTCCAAATAAAGATGAGGAAACAAAGCAAAGCTATAGAAATCTTGACAAAGAAGTAAAGAGACACTGTAAAAAAAGGATAAAATTGGAGAGAAAGCAAGGCGAGGGAAGCTGAAGATTCAAAACAAAGAAATGACACTAGAAATGACTATACTATTTTGAAACAGCTAGCAGGATGCAGGTTTAATGCCAGTAGAGACCCAATGAAAGGGAAATCTGGTGAAACTCTTAAGACTGAAGAACAAGAGAACAGATGGATTGAACACTTCGTAGTAGGACTTAACCAGCCTGATCCAGCAACTCAGCCAGAGTTAGACATTGATGCATCTCAAATCAAAGTTGATGAGATTTTGGAAACTTTATACATGCTAAAACAACTAGGCATCAGGGCTAAATGGCATTCACCCCGAAATGCTCACATATGGGTGTAGAGGAGTCAGCAACAGAAGCATGTTCATTATACAATAAAATATGGAGAGAGGAAAAAATTACAAAGGACTGCAACTTCATCAAGCTTCCAAAAATGGGAGATTTAAGTAATTGCTCAAATTGAAGAGGAGTGTTACTTCTTTCTGTCATAGGAAAAGTCTTTGATATGATTGTGTTAAACAGGATGAAAGGATAACATTCTTCGCAAGGAACAATCTTGTTTTAGGCCATGCCGGGGATCCAGGACCCATGGAGTAGCCACGTGCCATGCATCCCTGCCCCACTGAGATATAGTCCCATTGGGCAACTACACGCATATCTCCCAACCCTGCTGGGCAGATCTGCTGCCATGCACATAGGCTCACTGTGGGCAGCCCACTGTCCTGTTGGCTCCTCAGGGATCCTTGCCATTGGCTCTCTAATCTGGCACTCTATCTGGTTTGGCAACATCCGTGGTCCGGCATGATTTTAGTTAGCTGGATGTCCATTTACCATGGGTGTGGCCAAGTTTCCTGTGTTCCCATAAAGTTTATTTACAGTCTCCAATCCTGTCTCTCAATGTTCTCTGTTGTTATTTAGCTCTAACGTTTCATGAGGCATAAGGGAGAGGTCAACAAAGGCTTCCCTTGTCGACTGATCCGTGTCTAGACTGCCATGCTGTGCCGGATCAGCTGATTGTTGGCACAGCGCAGCGGCCATTTTTATTTTAATGAAGCGGGGATTATTTAAATCCCCACTTCATTGACTATGTCGGGTAAACTAGTTTACATGGCTCTGTTGACATACCCTAAATGTCTTCTATGAGCTGAGTTAGCAGTGGAAGTGTTAGTAATGCTATTAACAATATTGACCTCCTATGATCTGGCAAATTCTCAGATTCAGCACTGGTCAGGTCCTGAAGGTGAAGGATATCAGTCATATGGCACCTAATGATAAAGCATGGAGAATGTGGATAGCCCACACACTGAAAAGCATCGAATGGACTAAAGTGAAAAGTTAAAGTTTTACATATTTGGTGACTTTTTTGGAATGACTATGCAAACACCTGCACTCACATTATTAGTTTACAAAATTGTTCCAGAAGCAAAAATAAATACAAGTTGGACCTCCCTCGTCTGGCACCCTCAGGACTTGACTGGCCCCAGGTGAGATTTTTTGCCAGGCCAGGGGAGGTCATTTCTGGCCCCTCTGCTGCTGGCCCCCCTGCCCTACCCTCTGGCCAGCTCCTTACCACCTGCTGGCCTTGGTGTCTCCACTGGGCAGCCAATGCTGCCCTGGCTCCGGGTCCCACCCGGCAACCACATGTGAATTGCTGGGGATCCGGGGCCCGCTGGGTAGCCATGTGCCACGGCTCCTTGCCCCACCAGGCAGCCACATGTGTTTCCCAACCCTGCTGGGCAGCCGTGCAGCCACGTACTGACGGACTCATTGTGGGCAGCCCACTGCCCTGCTTGTCCCATAGGGATCCTTGCTACTACCCCTCTACTGTGACTCTCTGGTCCTGCAATATCTGTGTCCAACCATGGATGTTGCCAGACCAGAGAATCCCAGTTAAGAGAGTTTCAACCTGTAATTACAAAATGCAAAGAACTGGTGAATCTTAGAGGGTACTATTAACTGGACTATATTCAAGCTCTTCAGCAAGAAGTATCACCAAGAAAGTTTTTTTTTTTCCACAACCAAAACAGTAAGAGCCTTTTTATGTTGTGGCTTAATGTATTCCTTTAAAAATTCCTTTTTAACACATTGTGCCAGGGAATGGCATTTGCAATGCTAATGCAATTAAGTAATAAAGTCTTCTTAAGCACTCAGTAGGATTATAGAAGTATAGAAATTTGAAGATTTCAATATAAAGAAGAGAGTAAAATATTATTAAAGCCATAAAGAGCATAAACCAATAACTTTTCAACAATATTGTTATCATGTAATTACATGAATTACATTTGATTTCAGTGCAGATAAGAAAAAAAACCCGTTATTTTCCTTTGAGTCAGGTTTTCATAGGCGTTATTGTTCCATTCCCTAAGCTAATGTTACCAGTAGTCAGGTACCTTTGAAGTTTCCATCCTTCCACACTACAAAACTAAATGAACTATGAACCATTATATATTAAACTATGTTTAAATTAATATTAATACATTTGCATTCTAAAAATCAGAAATATTAGACATAGATTTCCTTCTGAAAGTTAGTACTCACACTTGTCCAGTTTTAAGAATGAGAATACATTTTTGGGTTAGTATTTTGTTGTTCTTCTTGATAAATATTTCTGGGGGGAGTCAACAGTAAAATATCTTTTCACACACGCCATCGCAATATGAGCTATGAAGTGATGGATGTTCTTACCTTGGAAACTAATGCTGATGGCTGTCATTGGGAAGAAATTAATTATCAGTAATAGCAGTTCAGGTCTTCTGCAATAATCAATTAGAAATAAATATTTTTAAATTGAGGCATCATCAGTAGCTCTTTACCAATGAAATAAAACTTAATGTGTTTGAGAACAATCTTTCTTTAAAGTGTTCCATCATGTTTATTATACCTTTTTGGTACTTGGTGTTGGTATTGACACACCTTCCTGAACCAGAACTCAGGAGAAATAAAATAATTATGTGTATTTTTCTAAAACAGCCTAGTAAGGCTACAACATTCAATGAAGTTTTCAGTCCAGCAAGAGAAAGATTCACAAATTCCATGTTCAGGTTTAATTTAGTTGTGTCCTTGTAATGATGACAGAGTGTTCTTTCTAATTTTGTATGGTATTTTTTGGTTTATGAAATGAAAAGCCTGATACTTTGTGCAATATTTTCTTTTTCATTCTGTATTTAAAATTGGAATGAATTTCAGAGGTAAGTTTCAGCATATTATTAAAATTGCCTGTATCAGCACTGGGCACCTGAGAAGAATTAGAAGCTAGTGTACAGTGTTATGACTTTTTAAATTGGAGATCACTGAGAAAATAACATATCAGTGACACAGATTTGTCTGAAAAGCATGATTCTCTTTGTTTGCAGCCTTGCTTCTTCACTGCCATCATGGAAAACAATGAATTGCGAGGCTGAGATTTTTATTACTGTATTACCTATTACAAAGCCTGTTAGCAGTGTAACCACATATATTTCAAGGACATTCATGGCAATTGTTTTGAAAAATATAGGGCAGTATGAGCTATGGTAAAACTGGAAGTGGAATATAAGACCCAAAATTTGGGGCATTCCTTAAAATATTGGACTGGTATAAAGACCTTATTCCATATACTTGATAGAAAATACTGTAGAGAATAACAGACATGAAAACTTCACTGAGATCTTTCCTCACTTTAGATGTAAATAACAGGCCAATTAATATAAAAGGCATTGCTTATTTGATTTGTCTGGTTGGATTGTGCTGGACACCCTGTGGTTCTCCTTTTTTACCATCTGTGCTGCAGACAAACTTCCCTGTAGGTAACACTGCCACCTTGGGATCAGAAACCGTAAAAGCATATTCAGGAAATACAGACAGGACACACAGTTTCTTTACAGTAAAGGAATTGGCTATCTTTACCTTGAAAACTTAACTCTTCTGCTCAAGCACAGTAATTCAGCTTTTGTCTCGGATAATAAAACTGCTACTCATTAAAAGGTGATTTTCTTAATCTCATCTTTAGCAGTGTCTTTTGGGAGCTTAATTTTGACCTTTAAAAACCATTCTTCTGTAAATGCAAATATAATTTGGACACATATTTTATTTCTAGTTTTAAATGATTCATTTGATTGAGCTCCCTGTAATCTCAGATGTCACTGATTACAGACCAAATTCCTCCATAGGTTACTCCTGGGCAGCTCTAGTTGCCATCCACGAAGGTAGGTGTATGAATGCACTGCTGGTAAGGCTGAACCTGCTGTTGCAGAGAGATAAGCAAGGGCAGGGTAGCGTAGCTGAAGATTTTGCTGAAGAAGATAACATCTCTGAGTTCATTGAAGAAAAATGTATCTGCAGATTCACCTCCCATTCTTGTATCAGCCTCAGTATGTTAATTGGCTTGGGTTGATCTTTAACAAGGAAAAAAGCTTTTCCATCCTCCTCCAATACACCATATGAAACATAGGACCTAATTAGTAAAGCAAGGCTTTGGGGGCAGATTTTGTTTTAAATGGACTGTGAATTATTTTGCTTAAAGACGTTGCTTTACCAGCTATGGCAAGTACGCTCTAATGAAACTTGACCATTATTTTGAAATTTAATAAAACTGTATTTGGAAAAATATACAAACCTTAATACAGTTATGCAAGCTATAGCTTTTAATTCTCTTCCTAAAGTTTTCATATAGGGCTTTTTTTCTGTTTAGGCATTTACCCCGTTCAACATAAGTAATGCTACTTTCATTCCTTTCCTTTTTGCCTGTTTTGTCTAATGAGACTGTAAGCCCTTCTGGCAGACACTTCTTTCTATGGCTACATCTACACTGGCCCCTTTTCCGGAAGGGGCATGGTAATTTTTGAGATCGTAATAGGGAAATCTGCGGGGGATTTAAATATCCCCCGCGGCATTTAAATAAAAATGTCCGCCGCTTTTTTCCGGCTTTTAGAAAAGCCGGAAAAGAGCGTCTACACTGGCCCCGATCCTCCGGAAAAAGCACCCTTTTCCGGAGGATCTTATTCCTACTTTGAAGAATGGAATGAGGAGTAACGGTAGTTCGAACTAGGAAGCCTAGTTCGAACTACCTAGTTTGTGCCGCGTGTAGCCGCGCGGCACGGGGTTCGAACCAGCCGGGATTTAAAAATGGCGGCGCCCGGCTTATGCAAATGAAGCCCGGGAAATTCAAATCCCAGGCTTCATTTGCAAGTGCGGTATGCCTACATTACCCTCCTAGTTCGAACTAGGAGGGTAGTGTAGACATACCCCCAGAAATCACTGTGCAGATACAATGCGGGCAGAGAAGTAACTCTCTTCTTTGCTGTCATCACTGCCACAGAAAAGCTCGCAGTTCAGCTCTAACCCGCAATCAATTGGACTCGGCTCAAGTTCTCCTCCAGTGTCTCTCTAGTCATTGCACAAACAGTTTCACTGCCTGCAACTCCCCAGAAAACCAGGGGGCAAACTTGGTTCGGCTAGCCCAAAAAGGGCCTGTAGGAGCAATTATATCCACTGCGTGTGCTATCTCAATGTTCCATATGTTGACCAAGGTATCAACAAGACCACTAGCCATAATAGCTGAACTATCCCTCAGAGATCTCAGGAAACCTTCTGGATCCATCAGCCTCTGAGGGAAGACCGTCTTAATTTGTCCTCCGCCTCTGCGGAGGAGAAGGTCAGCAAATAGTCTAAGCGTGGCCAAGTAGTGATCAGTTTATGACAATGGGAGTGTGACCACATTCCTTATCCCAAAATCTCTATCACCCTTAGTCCAAGACACCAGATCAAGCGTATGACCTGCCACATGTGTGGAGGCAGTTATTTCTTGGAATAGACCTAACGTCATCCTGGTGGCCATAAAGTCTTGAGCGAGACCAGGCAGCACAGCCTTGGGTGAACATTAAAGACCCCCCCCCCCAAGACCAAAAGCTGTGGAGTCCTCAATGTCACGTCTGAGGCCACCTGATCCAGCTTGAGCAAAGCATCTGCTGTACACAAGCAGAACACCCAACTTATCCCGACCACCCAACACCAGATACAAACACGTAACTCTAGAGCTTTGTATGACAAGGGCCCAGGCCAGTGAGATGGTATTCCAATACACAATCACCCCTCCCCCCCCCACCCCGACTGTCCAGCCGAGGCTGGTGCTGAACTGAGAACCTAGCTAGGCATAATTGGGAGTGGTCAATGTCTCTCTCCACTCCGAGCCAGGAGTCAGTGATACAGGTCAGGTTAACCCCTTCATGCAGGATTAAATCCTGGATGAAAGCAGTCTTGTGGATGCCAACCTGGCATTCAACAACAGCACTATCAGGCCTGACAGCCAGCTGTTAAGATTCCCAAGATCATTAAAGTGGGAAACAGGACCAGACTTGCTGCTGGAGCGCCAAGTAGCATGGTCCATGTAGCGCTCTGAGGGCTATCCGCACTCAGCCCTGCTCCTTCTGCCCAGGGCCCTGGCCCTTCTGGGAACATGGAGCTGGCCTACCCAGCACCTTGCCCAGAGGCCCGGCAAGAATGTCAGCCCCTCCCCTCCCCACAAGTAATACATAATAAAAGCAGAGAAGGAAGACGCTACTGAAGTTGAGGCTTTGGATTTAGAAGATTGGATCTTTTTCCTGGTTCTGATTCAGATTTCCTATGAGATCCTGGACAAGTCACTAGGGGCCAGGTTTATAAGGTATTTAAATTCCTTGTGGAATTTTGTAATGCACGTAGGAACCTAGCACCCATTGATATTAATGAATTGTATGCACCTGGTTGTTTTGAAAATCCCATTAGGAATATACATACTCTTCTATATCAGGCCCTTAATCATACCGTACCTCAGTTCCCTATTTGTAAACAGGCTGCAGGTGTGCTTCTGAGGACAAATTTGTTCCTATACAGAGGCTCAGACATGATGATGATGATGAGCACCAATAAAAACTTAAATTGCAGACAGAATGTTAAGAGAACGTGTTTCTCGTCTCTTCATTTGTAGCATTCTCTTAGATCTCTTCCTTAATATATCCTTGTTACTCATTTCCATTTCATTTTCACTGCATTGTTTTTATTGCTCCAACATCATTAGGTCTGTTCCTGTAATATGTAAGCAGAATAGTAAGTAGAATGCCGATCAAAGAGAGTAGGCATATTGGCCTGTGAGCAGCACTGCATTTCCAGGATACAAGGATTTGAAAAGTGGAAGGGAAAACAGTGGGCAGGGGGAGATACAAAAGGGATTTAGTGGCAGCCAATCCAGGTGTTTCTAACTGATGATCAGAAAAAGCTCTCCAAAGACAGAATATCTTGCAAAATGTTTTGTTGGAGTTGTTTAGTTACAAGAGTGTGAACAACACATGGACTTTGATTATTTGTAGTCAGGCTTGCTGATGAGAGGGACAAAGGGGGCACTGAGGGTTAGCTGCCTTCAGCCTGCCCTTTCCATTGAGCTCCCACCCCTTCTTGAAGCATGGAGCTGACCCCACCATTGTCCAGGGGCCTGGCAATTCTGTTGGGCTCCCCACTTGTAGTGTGAGATAGAAGACGAAGAAAAATGCTGTTTGTTGTACGGGTTTAACCAGATATGGAAATTGGAATACTGTACCTGGAGCTTGCTGTTCTGCAATTAAAGCTAATCAATGTGAGTGTTCTTCCTTGAAAAGAAAAAACAGAGCTGGCCCAGCCTCAGTGTGAATGATGCTGAGTAAGCACATTACTGGCTTTCTGCTCTAAATTGTGCCTGCATAGTGCTTCAAATTTTTCTATAGCGCTGTTAAATGTAGTGCTCATTTCCTAAATATTTAAGAATTCTCTTAAGGAACTCTGACATAGAAACAGGATCATTTTTAACCCCCATTTATCAAAAGATCTGTTGGAAAAATACCTCAATTTACTGAAAGAACAAACGTGACAGAGATGTGTCCTACATTATTTTTAGTTTGTGCTATACAGATACTTTATCCCATGAGTGATCAATAATTTTGATGGTGGGGGGGGTCACTCCAAAATTTTGGTAAGTGTTCAAGGGTCACACTTTTCTACAGAGGGGCTATGGTATCTGGGAGGGAGGTTGAGTGTAGAAGGGAGCTTGGGGTAGGCGACTGGGATGCAGGCTGTGTCTGAGAGGGAGTTTGGGTGAAGGAGGAGGCTGTGACCCGGAGTAGGGGATAAGGTGCCAGGGTCTGGTAGGGGTATGGGTGCAGGAGAGGATAAGCCTGGGAGAGGGGTTTAGGAGGAAGTGGAAGGGGTGGGGGGAGATGTGACCTGGGATGGGGTGGGGGGGGAGGGTGAAGAGGGTTTGGATTCTGACCTAAGACAGAAGATTGGGATACAGAGTCTAGCAGGGGGCATGGGTGAAGGAGAGGATTCTGACTGGGGGAGGGGACATAAGAGGGGGTGCAGAGGCTGGGAGGGAGTTGGTGGGGGAGAGGCTAGGGTACCAGAGGCAGGCTGTGGCTGGGAGGGGCTTACCTAAGCAATTTCCGGCCAGCATTATTCTTAGGCAGGCTTCCCCCAGCAGCCCCAGAGTGCTGGCTGGCTGTGTATATGGCTCTCTCCTCTGCAGGGAGGGGGGAGGGAGAGGCTTCAGCACATTGCCCTCACCCCCAGAAAAATCTTTCAGTTTCTATTGGCTGATATGCTGAAACCGCTCCCTCCTTCCCCCCTCACTGCAGTACAGAAAGTCGCAAAGAGCAGCCAGCCTCTTTGATCGGTACTGCTCCCTGTTGCAGGGGCAGGTGCAGGCCACATCAAAAGGCTTGGTGGGCTGCATCCAGTCCGTGGACTGTATTTTGCCCATCCCTGCTCTATCCTTATGCCACTGGAAGCTGCGGGGGTGATGTCAGCAAAATGTCTCCCGGCCCACAATCAGATGACCCTGATGCACCATATGCATTCCACGGGCTGCAGGGTGCCCACTACTGATCAATGGCATATCAATTTTGGTATCAGACACAATCAGTCACTACCATTACTCTACTGCTAATTTGCATACAACAATTACATTGTTGAGAGAGATGTCAGAGGTGGTGATAACGTGGCCTAACTTCCATACTTATATGGCAGCAGTGGCTAGTCATGGACCAGTGCCCCATTCTGCTAGGTTGTATACAAATACAAAACAAAAAACTGATCTGTGCTGCAGGAAATGTACTTTCTGATTACAAGACAAGAGTCAAGAGAGGGAAACATTGAGACTGGCTGGGGAATACAAGGAAATAATGAGATAGTCAATAGTCTCAGCACTCAAGGGACATAATCACCATGTATTTTCTAGTCCTCATGAGAGAGTTTTAAGGAGAGATTTGAAGATGGATAATGAGGTAGCTTCATGTAGAGCTCCATCTAAGCATGTAGAGCAGCATGGGAGAAGTCAGGAAGATACTTGTTTAAGAAATGGAATATGGAGGGGCCGCTTGCAGGCAGGTGTTGAACTTCTGCTAGAGAATGCGAGATGAGAGATAAGGTGGGGACAGGCTGTGAAGAGCCTTGAAAGTGAAGACAAGTGGTTTGATGCAATAGAGAAGCGTGAGCCAGTGGAGGGATAGAAGGAGATGATTGACATGGTCAAAGTGATGGGCTAGGAAAATGAGCTTTTACAGCAGCATCTGAATGGATATCATCAGGACAAGACTGCATTTGTCAAGGTCAGAGAAAAGGATCTTGTGGTACTCATGACACAAGATGACGGTGAGAGACTGGATTGGTGCTTTAGCTGTGAGGATGTATATGATAAGCCATACCTTAGAGATGTTCTGCAAAAAGAATTGGCAAGATTTAGCCACATTCTGGATGTAAGGACTTAGAGAGAGGCCCACGTGAAAGATGACACCAAAACTGCAGGCCTGCAGGGTGGTGCTGTTGTCAAGAGTAATCAAGAAATAAGTAGAAGAGATGGGGAAGATTAAGGACTCAGTTTGAACCATGTTGAACTGAAGCTGACAATCGACACCCATGAGGACAGTTTAGAGAGAGAGCAAGAGGCCAAGATTTTACTCTGGATAGGAGGAGACAGGTCTGAAGAAGAAATTAGACCCGTTAGTCCTCAGACTAGTGTCCATAACTAAATGTGTTTAGGGATGAGAGCACACAGGAGAAGACAATCAAAGAAACTTCTGTGAAATCCCTACAGAAACCTGGAAGGGGATGGAGAGGATTCTCCAAGCTTACATGATGAAAGAGCTATTTTTAAAAGCTTGAAAAAAGTATGTGCTTGTGTGAAATACTAAGAATACTAAGCAGAAACCTATTTTTATTTTAATTGGGTTCATTTTCTTCATCTCCTGTTTGAGAGATCATTTCAAGGTACTCATTTATTTTTATTACTGTAGCAGGAATTTAACTTATGCTTATGTTTACTGTTTTTTATTTATAAACTGGTAGGTGTAGCTCCCTGCCTGCTACCTCCGCAAGTCACTCAACCTAACTGGATCTTGCATATCCATCAGTAGTTATCATTGTACCCATAATTCAACAACAAAAATGAACTATGATGGAAATACAGGGCCTGATCTTTCCTGCTTATTCCAAACTTGAATAAATTGGCATTGAGCGGGATTCTCCATGGGGATAAAGGAAACATGATAATTCTCTACACCACAAAGGGCAAGACAAGTTGCTCCATGGCTGCAGCTATACCCTCCTATCCACTGTACCCCCTTTCCTGTGATCCCAGTTCAGTGCAAAGCTGAAAGATACCAGTACGTTGCTTTCTAGCTAGCAAAACAATTATGTGCTTAGCATTAAAGTCACTTGGACTTAAGTTAAAGTTAAGCACATGAGTGCATGCTGAGGTGCTTTGCTGAATAAGCTGATTTTGTGAACTGAGAATGGAGAGTGTTGTCTTTGGACCCTGCTGTACCCCCAGAACTCTCCTCTCTGTTACTGTGGATGGAGACCCTTAAGAGCACAATTTGACATCATACAGGGCTTTCCATGGCTTGTCATCTTTACTCCCAGAAATGGCACTGGCTCCGCTACCTTTTGAGACCTAATCATCTTTAGCAAGTGTATGCAGGAGTTTGACTGTAGTATAGTGGAGCAGCAGCTCTGCTATACTTAGGGTTGGGAGTCACTTGTTGTTTACAAGACAACTGACTATTCTAAGTGCTCTAACATCCACATACTAACTCAGTTTGCTTTGACATTTGCCGTGCCCGAGGGTGGTGCGGGATAGTAAAAATGTGTTGCAGCTGTACAAAAGGCTAACTTCATTCTGGGGTGTATTAATAGCAGTGTTGTATGTCAGAGCAGAGAAGAAACTTCCTATTTTGCTTGGTACTGGTGAGGCCTCAACTGAAGGACTGTGTCCAGTTCTGGGCCCCACATTTCAAGAAATATTTGGACAAACTGGCAAGAGTCCAGAGGAGAGTAACAAAAATGAGAAAAGGGTTAGAATAGGTAACCTATAAGGAAAGATGAAAAAAATCTGGGCATGTTAGGTCTAGAGAAAAGAAAACTGAAATGGGATCTAATGATGGTCTTCAAATATGCTACAAGTTATTATAAAGAGGGTGGTCAATTATTCTCATTCTTCACTAAAGGTACGACAAGAAGTAATGAGCATAATCTGCAGCAAGAGACATTTAGGTAGCAAAAACTTTCAAACTATGAGCATAGTTAACAAACTTCCAAAAGAGGTGGGGCAATCCCCATCTTTGGAGTTTTTTTAAGAACAGACTGGACAGACTTACCTGCCATAAGTGGATTGGGTTTGATGATTTCTCATAATCCTTTCTAGCCTTAAATATCTATGAATTTATGGTAAATCCTGGGGCCATTTTATCCAGGCATGACTGAAAAAATCCAGTGAAGAACTATACAGACAGCATTGAACAATCCAGTTTTTTTTCTCATGAAATGAGTTAAACCATGAAAGAGAGGAGATGAAAATAAAGTGAAAGTCATGTATAAAATAGCAAGTAACATTTTACATGATAATAGGGATGTCCGAGTTAAAAGCTTTGAGTAGTTCAGACTCAGAACAGTAAAAGTTCTATAAAATAGACTTTTAAAATCCACCTGCTTAACATCATTCAGTATAATTTTGTAAGATGATCCAGACATTCATTTGCTCATCAAATAAATGAAAAAATTGTACAAAAAGTTGGGTCATGAGATTTCTGTTATTTTCTCCCATGGAACTACTTGTTTGAAAATTACTCTTGAAGATTCTGGATACTGACTTTGCTGGATCTTTTTATAGCTACACATCACCAGTAGCTTTGGGAGATTTATTATTTATGTATTCAAATTTACAATAATTATACAGAAAACAGTGGGTGTCCCAGTCTCTGTGCACTCTTGACATCCTTAAATATATATTCATGCATAAACAAATTTCTGTATATACTGTGAGATAACACTACCCAGGAAATATGTGAATATAAAAAGAACCCTGTACAAACAAACCTTCCAGCTACAATCCAGCTTCACCAATCTTCTTGCAAGTAAGGAAGAAAAGATGGGCTTTGTACTGTGTCCCAAACACATGATTAACATTTTATAACATCTTACGTATTTTCAGAGAGATGGAAAACCCCTCCAAATAATCCTGGTTTCTAATTTTTAGACCTCTAGATCAGTGCTTAGCTATCAATGTGAGTTGAATCTTAAATAGGTAAGGAGGTTATGATCTGTCTAGTTTATTTAATTTTAAAATAAAATGCAAGGGACATGAAAGTCCCTTAGTCTTTGCTTTGCCATAGTCCGTAAGTAAGCTCTTCATGTTGTCATAAGGTCAACTAATATATGGAAAGGAAGACTTGAACATTTATGAGGAGGAGTTTATGAATCCAAAATGTAATGCAAAGGATCATAATGGCAACATTTAAAGATTTAGTTGACTATTCAAATGGATGCAAAGGCCCTTGCTTGGAGACTGAAGTTATTTTACAAGTTTATAAGGGACACTAGACTGAAGTCAAAATGAAATGTACAGTGTGTCCTATTAAAAAGTGAACTATGCAGAGTGTGAGTAGAGAGATAACTGGGTGTACATTGTCATTTATATCTGAGGTGTATTTCACAGACCTGGGGTTAATTTTTTCTGACAATCTCTATAGACAAGCTTGCCTGTTAGGTGGGAAAACCATTTAAGAAATGAAACAGTCTTTAAACTTCTACTTACAAAGCTTCCACTGTTTGGTTTTGATGAGGATGAGGTTTGTTCATCTCTACAGAACTAGCAGAGGATTCAGCCCCCACAAGGAAGTGGTCCCCCAGAAATGTGCTGAGGTTCCGTGCCTTTTCACTGACTCACTACCCTACGATGATCAGAACAACTGATGCCAACCCCTCCCAAGGGCATGTCTGCACTAGGAAATTATTTTGAAATAACTTATTTTGAAATGATAACTCCCGAAATAGCTATTTTGAAATAGCATGCCCACACTACAGGGAAACCTCAAAATTAATCCGAGGCAGGCTCCCTTAATGTACTTCTCCTACCTCGACTTAGAGCCCCAGGAAGCACTGGGGAGTAATTACTTTGAATGAATCTGGGGAGTAGTTATTTCAAAATAGCATCAGTGAAGTGTCCACACTTCTGCGATTTTGAAATAACTATTTTGAAATAAGTGTTATGCCTCATAGAAAGAAAGAGTTATTATTTCAAAATAATCAGCCTGTTATTTCAGAATAACGGGCTTGGTAGTGTGGATGCTCTATTGTGATTTCAAAGTAAGGGGAGTTATTAGCCTAGAATAGACCAGGGCTAAGGGATTATCAGAGTGCAAAGAGGGCAATGAATGAGATAATGCTGATAGTAAAAACATGAGCTTACTTTGAATAGCCCATACGGTTGAGAGGGAATACTGTCATCCCTGGATAGGGCTTCTATAGGGCTGGTCTACACAATGCACAGATCTGTCACTTTCTCTTTCCCTCTTCATTGTCTGAGCTAGATTCAACTGATATGCAACCCCCAAAGTTGGAAAGATAAAAATGAGTGCTTTATGGGAATTATAGGGGAGAACATAATGACACCTATATTTAAGGTTTCCTAATACTGTATGTAGATTATGACTGTTTTCAGTAGCATAGAACACAGAATGGATTTTCCATACTTAGTCTCTGCTTGTTTGAACTTTTTTGCTGTAGACACATCAAAGTCTTTTTTTTTCTGAACTGCTCTCTTCCCAGCATTGCTATACTGTATTCCCAGTCTCTCTGAATTTATATTTTCCTTTGCTCTATTTTACACTATACCATCATTAATTTTTTCCCTCAGCTCTTTCTTTCCCAGTGTCCTTTAAGCAGAAACTAATTCTAATGGCTTGCAAGTTCACATCATACTTCCAATCACAGCATATTAATGGATTTGTGACAAGGCAGAACTACCATTACTATGTACATCCCTAATTCCTTGGTTTATCTATTACCTTTCCTCAATTAATTTCTCATTTCCTTTTTCTCATCTTCCAGTTACCTTATTTTCCAGCTCGTGTAATGCTTTGTTTCCTTTGATTTCATGCAGAAACCTTCTTCTCCTCAGGCATGGAGCGATTGTCACAAGGTGCCACTTTTAACTTTCCTGGCAAATGGCCCTTAATATTAGGAGACTCAATTCTATTTGGCCAGTGAGGATGATCTTCCTCCTAGCTTCTGGTCTGGCTCCTAAAGGGCTTTGAACAACTTTTTACACTGGGGAAGCATATCTGGACAGTACACATTTTGAGGCATCCCTAAAGCTGCTGCCTAAGTATCTTACTTAAGGAGTGAGAAGAGTTGAAATATATTGTAATGTTTATTATTTGAATTTGCAAACCAGGACCCCATATTCTAGGGCTGTGTCTACACTGGGCCACTTATTCCGGAAAATCAGCCGCTTTTCCGGAATAAGCTGCGAGCTGTCTACACTGGCCCTTGAATTTCCCGAAAAGTAACGATGCTCTACTGTACAAATCAGCCGCTATTCCAGAAAAACTATTCTGCTCCCGCTCGGGCATAAGTCCTTATTTCGGAACACTGTTCCAGAAAAGGGCCAGTGTAGACAGCCCAGTAGTCTTTTCTGGAAAAAAGCCCCGATCGCGAAAATGGCGATCGGGGCTCTTTCCCGGAAAAGCACGTCTACATTGGCCACAAATGCTTTTCCGGAAAAAGGGCTTTTCCGGAAAAGCAGCCTGCCAATGTAGACGCTCCTTTTCCGGAAAAACTGAAAACGGAATAGTATTCCGTTTTAAGCATTTCCGGAAATTCATGCCAGTGTAGACACAGACTAGGTGTTTTACAAACAGAAAATGAAGATGGTGTTCTGAAAAAATTAAGCACACATTTCCAAGTTCTCTTCTTTTATTCCCAGACTTTTACCAGCTCTCCTTCACTGTTCCCCTTATGTGCTTGCTGAAAAATTTCAGAGTGCTTCAGAAATAGGAATGAAAATTGAAATTGTCAAGGTTAATGCAGGGATTTGGTCACATTGATTTTAATAGTTGCTATCTGGCTAAATCCCCAAAAGTAGACTGATAGATTACAGTATGTTAAAGCTTAGGGATGCAAGACAGACCAAAAAATGATTGCACTTTTTTCACCCAAATATTACCAATTTGTGGTCCCACATATCAGTTTTATTATTTTCCATTTTACTTTTTCACTGCACATTTCTTAAATGTCAATATTTTTATTCATTGTACAGTCAGATGTGATGTAACAGAGGATATTTCCATTTTGGAGAGCATCATTAATCCTTGTTAACAATTCTTCCTACAAACCAGACATGAATTGCTAGTATTGTCTGACTTCTAACGTATTATTGCTTAATTTAAGGACTAAAGTGCTATAGTTTGACCTTATGGCTATTAAATTCTGAGTCAAGTGTCACAAATATCACTAATTAGATAAAATGCCCCACTGGAAGTCTTTGATGATAGTCACACAATTTAATATGCTCTTGCAAATGAATTCTTAGACCATGGAGCAATTAACTTGTCACTGTATAAGTAAACTTACGTTTACTGCTTAAAGAATTATACTGAATTCTGAAATTAAGTTCTGTTCCTGAAGGTCAGGAGTTCTGCAATTTGAGGTATTATCTATATAGTCAAAACTTCATCTTTGAGGTATAAAGTTGTAAAGTCACAGATAAATTCAACCTCTCATGAAGGGTAACCTATGAAAGAAAGATCTTAGAGGACTAAGAAGAATAAAAGAATACTTTGATTTAACTTCCTCTTTTCTCTCTTAGGGCATGTCTACACTACAGCATTATTTCAAAATAGTTTATTCAAAATAGCTTATTTCAAAATAACATGTCTACACACAAAATGCATTTCGAAATAGTGTTTTTCTATTTCGAAATAGCGAGTACACACTAAGTAGATGCTGAATCGCATTTAAGGCCGGCTGGAACCAGGCCTTGCAGGGCATCAGGTCAGGAGTTACTTTGTGTGGCTGCTGCCTGAGGCTATTTGAGACTTGTGCTTAAAGGGACCTCCCGGGACAGCCAGTTCTCAGGTTTCCCTGCTTGCTCCTCACTCCAGACACCACAGCACTCTGCACCATGGAGCCAGAGCTGCCCCTGGACACTCTGGTGCTTCTCATGGATGTGTTGCTGTGAGCCTGGCTGCACTTTCTGCAGGCTGCCATCTGGGAGGTCCATTGAGGGACTGTCAGTATCCAGGAGGCTCGGCGGGAGAGCTTCCACCATGAGGAGCACTAAGAGCCTCCCTGGTCTGCCCCACTGGGGGCTTGTGCCTCATTCCTCCCTCATGTCCTTCCACTTACCCTCCCTAACCCCCTTCCTGATGTAAAATAAAATACACGTATTTTCATGAACACAAACTGTCTTTATTTAACAAAACTGGGGGGGTGGGGTGGATGAAACTCTGGTGAGACGGGGGAAAGGAGGTAGGAGAGGAGAGATGAGACCGTGGGAGAGGGGAGGGGGAAACCTGGGAGGAGGGAGCTGGAAGGGGGAAGAAAGGGGAAGAAGAGAGAGGGGAAGCTCAGGGCTCAATGGTGGGGGGGGGGGTCTCACCAGACCAACTTGATATTCATGCAAACCTGCTCCTGGGTTCGCAAGTTGCCTTTGGTGGCCAGGCTGGCAGCTATCCTGCCACAGGCAGCCACATACCTCCATCTAGTGCGGAGATCATGGACGTTGGGGGCATCCCCCCCAAACCTGAATAAGGTCCATGATCTCCGCCCTGGACCAGGAAGGCGCCTGCCTTCTCCGGGACCCAGCAGGCTCCTGGGACCTGGCAGGCTGCTCCTGGGGAGCGGTGGAGGGCTGGCTGCCAGTGGCGTGCTGGCTCATGTTTTGGGGCCACTGGGTATGGGGCAGTGACTGCTGGCTCTGGGCACTGTGACCAGAATCTACTCCTTTAAGGGCTCTGGGGATGGGGGGAGGGAGAGGAGTGTTCTTGGTTGAGGCTGGAGTGGCCACCAGGGCTCCCTGTGAAGGGCTGGAGGCCCCCTATTTTGAAATAAGTGTCTACACAGCACTTATTTTGAAATAGCTATTTTGAATTTGGTGTTATTTCTCGTGGAATAAGGATGACCAAATTCAAAATAAGCACTCTGCTATTTCAAATTTATTTCGAAATAGCGGTTTGGCTGTCTAGATGCTAGGAAAGTTATTTCAAAATAAGGGCTATTATTTTGAAATAACTTTGCTGTGTAGACATACCCTTATATTAATTCCAATTTACCAGACCTTAGCCAATTGTATATTTAACTTACATATGAACAACTAGAAGCCAAGATAAACTGCCCTTCGAGGAAAGTCCTTTTTTAATAGCTGTCCTTATCCCATCTATTTAATATACCTACAATATGGAATCTTTAATGTGAATGCTGGGATTTTTTCATCATTAAATAATATGTACAGTATTTCATTTCCTATATATAATATATAGCATTTTTAAATTGTCCATTTATATAAGTGAATTTGAATAGCTCTGTTCTCAAAAAGCTGTTTTCATATTCACATGAAATAAAAATGTATTTTCCATACAAAGCTGGATTTGGTTCTGTAGGGACACCTAGTTTTGAAACCACATTTTTCAGTTTACTGGTGGCTGAATTCTCTCCCCTACTTTTTATTTTTTGTTTTTGTTTTGAAAAAGAATGAGCTTCCAGTGTTTTCTGTAAAAAGTTAAGCTTCACTGACATTGTGTAATTGCCTTCACAGCTCACATGCACTTGAATTTAAAATTTAATCTGTTCAAATCGGCTTGCATTACAAGTGACTTGTGCTTAGCATGTTCCATGAATGATTCAGCAGATCTTAATAGCTACCGTAGTAATTTCTTATGAATCATTGAAAGCGATCACATTAGTAAATGTTGGTGGTAAGTACTAGGAACAGTTTGCATGACACAGTTTTCCATGAACATTGTTGAATCCAGAATGTGTTTCTGTGACTGCCATAGAAAGCATTGTTTATTGCCTCTTAGATTTTCTGTATTTGAAGAGGAGGGCATTTGAGATTTTTTCCAGTTTCTTCCTGTTGCACACAGAATTAGTGACAAGCTGACAGCCATAATACAATACCTGCCAGCTGACATATAGAACTATGTCTCATTGGTCAACTCAAGGAATAATACAAACAAAATAATACAACTCCCGGAGTGGTGCACACGCGGTCACTGAGATGAGAAAAAGTGCTTTTGGCTTCCACAGAAATCCTTCCTTATATTGTATTTATTGTAGCATATAAAGTACTTTTGGATTTCTTTAAGAACAAATAGTATTAATAAAAATTGGGTGAATTGAAATACCAAGCCCCACCCAACTGAGCCATAAGCTAGTTCCTGGGCCCCCACCCCACAGCAATGCACTGGGACTCGCTGATCCTGGAACATCCGTGGTCATGCTGGAATGTTGCCGGACCAGAGAATCCCAGAATTTAGAAGTGCAAACTGTACCTGTGGTGCACAATATACTTGAGAAAAGGATGGGGCAGTATTTTGGCCAGCGGCATTGGGGCAAGCCCCAACTCTAAGAACATTACTGTGGAGTCTGTTTGAAACAAAAGTTACTTTTCTCCTAATTTTTCAATAGAAAATTACCTGTGTAGAAAATGAAACAAAATTTGCAGTCTTTATATGTTCCCTTCTCAGGAAAAATTTCCACTGAAATTTTAACTGCATAAAGACTGCTGGATTTATCCCTCTGCCTGTGAAGTTGTGATCGCTGTGTTTGTCACTGGGACCACATCCAGTTCAAGCACTATGACCGCTGATTCCAGTTTGGAACATCTGACCAGAATGCAGGAATATAAAGAAATTGCTTCTAAAAGCAGGAATAAATGTTTAGTATTCCCTGCCAATGTCTGTACGGTGCAAAATGTATATGATCGTATTAATGATAAAAATTACTTATGATAAAATTGATTCTCATTTGCAAGAACATGTCAGGACAGGGATTGGCAATAAGCCAGATGCAATTCACCAGGGTTAGCCTCCATAGGTGCAGCCACTCGAGGCTAACAGAGTGAGCCTCCACACATACAGCCACTTGATGCTCCCGTTCACTGTGGATCACCATTCCTGGCCAATAGGAGCTGTGGGAAGCTGTATCCTGGTCTGTTTTGCTTTCTGAAGCTCCCATTGTCTGGGAATAGTGATTGTGGCAAACAGGAGCTTTTGGGGGCTGTACCTGCAGAGGCATAGGTAAATAAAGTAACAGTGGCCCTTCAGGGGCTAACCCGGGTGAACTGCGGCCAGCCTGCATGCTGGTTTTTGCCCACTACTCTGTTAGGAAGTCCATGTATTTTTAAAATCATGTACACATTTGAAAGATCAGCAAGGCTGGAGATGAGACCAAAATCTTCTGGGTTGATTTCTCATTCATAATTTTTAATGAGCCTAATTAGATTTCTTTGTAGAAATCTAGATTCAGTCATTTAGGACAAAGACTGCACGAGTTATTTTTTGAACTTATTTTGTGATATTTCATGTACCAATAAGACCATACACCAGACTTTTTAAAATTAGATCTCTTCCATATTCTAACACTTGACCAACTAAAAACAATTGCCACATTATTGGAGTCCCATTTCTACATTACAATTTGCTGATGTTGACTCTTGCACCTGTTGAGAGTCGTGCCAACTCAAAAGAAAGAAAAGGAAAACTTAAATGTTTTGGCCCTCATATGTTCCATGTGTAACAAAAGAATAAATTTCCATTGTATAAAAATATATACAACAGCTACATTAGAGAAAGTTTAGCCATTTAAAAAGCAAAACAATACAAGACCAATATGTGGGATGTTCACAAATCTACATATGGGAGTTCTGACTAGAGGCAGAGAAACCATGCTAGTCCAAATGTGTTTTGTTTAAAAAGACTACAGATTGAACCTCTGTAATCCGGCACCCTCAGGACCTGACTGGTTCTAAACCAGAGACTTTGCTGGACCATGGGAGGTCAATATTGTCTAGCATCATAGCCAGCATTATCACTCTTTACTGGGCTCTTAGAGGACATTTTGGGTGTGTCTAGACTACAGAATTTTGTCGACAAAAGTGGACTTTTGTCGACAAAACTATACCTGTGTCTACATTACCGCTGAGTTCTGTCGACATAATGTCGACAAAACTCAGTTTCGGCGATGCTGGTAAACCTCATTTTACGAGGCATAACGCCTTCTGTTGACAGAGTTCTGTCGACAGAAGGTGTTATTGCATGTAGGGTTGTGTCTAGACTACAGGGTTTTGTCGACAAAGCAGCTTGCTTTGTCAACAGAACTGAATGTGTCTAGACGCTCTTTGTCGACAGAAGCTTTGTCGACAGTATCTGTCAACAAAACTTCTGTCGACAAAACCCTGTAGTCTAGACGTACCCTTAGAGGTAAATTAGAGCTAAATAATAGCACAGAGCACTGAGAGCCAGGTCCGGTGTCTGTAAACAAACTTTATGGGATTGTGGGAAAGTTGGCCACACCCATGATAAGTGGACATCTGGCTAACTAAAATCATGCCAGACCATGATTGCTGCTGGACCAAAGTATACCAGACTAGAGAGGGTTCCACCTGTATTTATATCCCTAACCCCGCTGTAGTGTGGAGTTCTCTGCTGCCAGTGTAAGGCAAAGGATCTGCTCCTGCTCACTCTGCACCACTTGGGGAATGGAAACTTCCCCTAAATACCTCATTGAGGATACCTGTTTTTATGGGGGAGTTCTCAGTCATCACAAAGCTAGAATAGCTGTCTCCTACAACTCCCTCCCTATAACTTTGGAGCATTGTCCATGTGGCAATGGGAATAGAGGAGCAGAGAATGAAGAAAGAGCAAAGATAGGTTCACAGTTAAGGCGACTGAATGCTGTTGTAAAGAACTCGATTAGATCCCACTCTTTTGCCTATGTTCCTCTGTTACACAAGTCACTAAATCCAAACCTCTGGCCACTAATTGTGTGTTCCTCATTTCCTGCGTCCCCAACTTGATATCCTGCATATGATTCATAGACGTGCGGAGTGCTCAGAGCACTAACTGTTCACTGAACAAGGCTACATAAGACAAAGTACTCCGCAAAATCAGGTCCTAGGCATCTGAAATTGGACACCCAAAATTAGTGGAAACTTTTGACCTTAATCTGTCTCTTCCTCAGTTCCCCATCTATAAAGTGCAGATAATAATACTCCTCACTTGGGTGCTGTGAAAATAAATCACTTGTGAAGCATTCACATAGTATAGTGATTATCAGCATAAAATAAACCCATTAGGAAATAAATAATACTGTTTACCACCGTCTCTCGAGACAACTGGGCCATATATATTCAGCCCAAGGTTTGGACAGTGTATAGAAAATAAGGCCTGTGATCAAACATTGAACAACTAGGACAATATTGAATAACTTTTCATTAAGGCTACATCTACACTTCACATTAATTTCAAAATAAGCTGCTCCGGAAGATATTTTCCAAAATAGCTTATTTCGAAATAGGGCATCTATAGACAAAATGTGTGTTGAAATAGTGGTTTGTTATTTCGAAATAGTGTATCTCCACTGATTGGATGCTAACTTGCACCTAGAACCACTTCAGGCAGGGCATCAGGTCAGCAGTTACTTTTGGGTGGCAGCTGCTTGAGGCTACCTGTGGCTCTTGCTTAACGGAACCCCCAGTACAGCAGTGTCTCAGGCTTTTTCTTTTTGCCTTCCTCCTAGAGGGATAACAAAGCCTTTTCTTATACCTGCTGCAAATGCCCTTGTGAAAAATCTCAACTAGCCAGACATGGAGCCAGAGCTGCCTCTGGGCAGTCTGTAGCTATTGCAGCTTGTGCTGCAACTCATGCAGCAGTCTCTGCAGGCTGCTTCCCAGGCCCTGCAGGAACCCAATCCCCAGCTCCTCTGGGAGGCTTTCCTTGAACCTCTGAGGGCGCAGTTCATGCAGCTAGATCCCGCTCATCCTCCCTGGACACTGTGTCCCACCACCTCTGGCATCTGGACTGGTGGGACTGGATTGTCATGGGGCAGCAGGGAGACCAGCAATGGCTCCAGAATTTCAGGATAAGGAAGGACAAGTTTCTGGTGCTCTGTGAGTGGCTCACCCCTGCCCTCAGGTGATGGGATACTCACATGGGACCCGCCATCCCCCTCCAGAAGTGTGTCTCCATCACCCTCTGGAAGCTTGCCAAACTGGATAGCTACCAATCCATTGGGAACCAGTTCGGCATGGAGAGATCAACCGTCAGGGCCCTGGTCGTGCAGGTATGGCATTCTCAGGCTATTGTTCCAAGGGATGGAGGGTGGACTGCAGAAATGGAGTTCTCTAGGGAAAGGTGGGTAAGGGGTGGGGTGCAAGCCCCCTCCCCAGGAGGTTTTTTCAGTCTCATCCTCACAAAGTCCTGCCGGGGGATGGGATGCTTGGGGGAGTTTGCTCCTGGTGAGTAGGGGGAGGGGGAACAGGAGAGTGGACTGGGGGAACTCCCAGTGGTCCTGGCACCCCTGTGAATCTGTTTGTTTGTCTCCTTCTGCAGGTGGGGAGGGCCATCAATACCATCCTGCTGCTGAGGGTCATCCACCTCGGCAATGTGGATGCCATCATTGTCGGGTTTGCCAACATGAGATTTCCCAACTGCGAGGGAGGGAAGGCTATTGGCAGTACCCACATCCCCATCCAGGCCCCTGACCACCAGGCATCTCTCTTCATCAACTGGCAGGGATACTTTTCGATGGCCCTGCAGGCGATCATGGATCACCGGGGCCAGTTCACCTACATCTATGTTGGTGGGTCAGGGAAGGCACACGATGCATGTGTTTTTAGAAACTAGTGTATTCCAGAAGTTGCATGCCAGAACTTTTTTCCCCGACCACACCATCAGGGCCAGGGATGTGGATATGCCCATCTGCATGGTAGAAGATGCGGCCTACCCTCTCTTGCCTTGGCTCATGAAGCCATACACCAGCCACTTAGACCCCTCTCGGGAATGCTACAGTGCCAGGCTCAGCAGGGCCTGAGTGGTCATGGAGGGTGTCTTCAGCCATTTGAAGGCACATTTCAGATGCCTCCTCACCTGGCTGGACTCAGGGAAAGCAACATCCCTCACATGGTGGCCACATGTGGTGTGCTCCACAATGTGGCCGTGTCCAGACTCAGGGTTTTTTTCGGGAAAAGTAGCCTTTTCCCGAAAAAACTTCCCCTGCGTCCAGACTCAAGTCGCGTTCTTTCGAAATTATTTCGAAAGAACGCGGCTTTTCTTTCGATAGCGGTAAACCTCATTTCACGAGGAAGAACGCCTTCTTTCGAAAGTTCCTCTTTCGAAAGAAGGCGTTCTTCAATGTAAAGAGGCCGTCTTCGAAAGAGAGCATCCAGACTCGCTGGGTGCTCTCTTTCGAAAAAGCGGATGCTTTCGAAAGAAGCCTGCAGTCTAGACATAGCCTGTATGTGAGCAGAAGGGGGATGCATTCCTGCCGTGGGAGAGCAGAGGCTGACCGTATCAGCAAGGCCTTTGAACAGTCATGCAAAGCTGCCATCTGCCAGGCCCATCAGGGCCCATGCACATCTGGGCTGCCCCATTAGGGGCCTGTGCATCGCCCCTCTCTACCTTTCCTCCAACAACCCTTTTCTCCCTTGCCCGCTCAGACAATAAACACAAATTTGGTTTCATCACTGTAAACCTCAATAAGGTCCAGAATCTCTGCAGTGGACCAGGAAGGCTCATGCCTCTTTTGGCCCCTGGCAGGCTCCTTGGAGCTATCTGACTGCTCCCTGGGAGAAGTGGAGGGCTGGGTGGGAGCAGCAGACTGGCTCATTTTGGGAGAAAAGCGAGTTGGTGTCATTTGCAGGGTGGCTCTGGGCTCTCAGGGCCTCCGGCTAGCCACAAGCCCTTTCTGCTAAGGCTGCAACTTTAAGGGCTGCAGGGGAATGGGGGTGGGGAGGGGAGATATAGAGTTTGACTGTGTGGACAGAGTGGCCAGCAGGGCACCCTGGAAAGGGCTGGTGGCCCCTTATTTTGAAATAACTGCAGCTACCCTATCTTCACAGCCCCTACTTGGAAATAACTATTTTACAAGATGCATTATTCTTCATAGAATGAGCTTTACAGATTTTGGAATAAGCTACCTGTTATTTTGAAATAATTTTGAAACAATGCTATTGCTGTGTAGATGCTCACATAGTTATTTTGGAATAATGGCTGTTATACCAAAATAACTTTGCTGTGTAGGCATACCCTAAGTCAGCATTGATCATTCTGTAAATTGAATGAGACTGAAGACTTGTGGAAATAAACTAGTATTATATAATGTAATTAAAGTCTGTATCATAATGCATATGCACAAAGAGGCCACATTAAGGTTACAAAAGCAACTTTAATCCTGGCACTTACTAACTTCTGGATGCTTGATTTTGTGACCTTAAATAATGCTCTTTTAATGTAACTTTTTTATACGCAGTGTTCTATAGAGTTAAAATTGAAAAGTTGCTGTTTGAAAATATTTTATGCATTTCAGATGTGAACTTTCTCATTCAATGGCAGTTTTCCTGAATGTACAAGGGTAAAATTTGGCCCCACACTTAAGAAACCATAAGTAAAAAAAAAAAAACAAAATCAGATTTGAGTGAAATGACCACATCTGTTATATGCTATCAGAGCAAAACAATGCATCATTTATTAAAATGCATTCCATTGTGCTTGGTTTGAAGGACAGGTGCTAGGTTTCTTCTTTCACTATAAATATCAGTTAGTTTCTGTCACAATGTTGATCGTATATAAAATAATGTGTTCATAAACTAACATTTGGCCTATAACTATATAAAGAGAATTCTGTTTTAGCTTCTTCATAGAAGAGTATTGTAGATAATTGGTATAAGCAAATTAAAAGTAAATGTAATCAGCAGTAAGATGTAACTCAATCCATAAAGTCTACTCTTTTTAGAAACATACACATGGGTCTTTTTGAAACAATAGTGAATCACTAAGAGTTGGATTGGAAGGGTCAAGGAGTTGGGACTATACTTTGCCCTAGAAGTAGAGTTTAGTAGGTTTATTGGGAGGAAGTGAATTTAGCATATGTTGGGGAGGAATATGTATTATAACTAAGTAACATATATATTTTTGTAAACATTGCCTGCTGTTCCTAGCCTAAATGATCATTAGAATGTAAGCTCTTAACTCCAGTTTTTAAGCATTGCTGTACTAAGTAGTTAAGTATTGCTGTACTCAGCATTGCAATGCCTAACTGATTTAGAAGCCTAAATACCAGTTTCAAAAGTGATTTAGGCACTCATGAGACAAAATCCCATTGAAAGTCAATAACAAGGAGTCATTTTAGCCCCCCATAGACTAACAGACTTTGTCAGTGGGTTTTTGCCCACAAAAGCTTATGCCCAAGTAAACCTGTTAGTCTTTAAGGTGCCATAGGATTAATCATTTTTGTAGATACGGATTAACAGAGCTATCCCTCTTATAACTGAAAGTCAATGTGATTTAGAGTCTGAAGTGTCCACTGGTGGCCTCTGGCTAGCCAAGGTCATTTTGTTTCTCCTATATAGAGGAAGCTAGTGAAATAATTGTTTGCGACTCCCACACCCAATCTGATTGTGCCCCCTCCTCCCAGTCCCAAAGTTTAAGAGTAGTACTGGCCATAAAATGCCTACAGCATGCATAATACCAGAGTTTCTACTGAGGCAAGACTTATACAAATTGCATCAAATTAATGTCAAAATACTCTATACCACACAAGCTTTCATGAACATCAATTCATTGCAGAAACTGGCAACAGATTCTGTTAAAAAAAAGTAATCAAATGCATTTGAACATAGGAGTGAAAGATACTTGAAGCTTCATATAACGTTTTGTCATGGGCAGTTGGCAGCAGATATAATTTTACTTTTTCTCTTTGAATGAGACTAACCTGGAGCTATAAACAAGTTAAGAAAAAATGAACACTGATGTGCCTTTAATAAATTATAGGGATTATATAATGAAGATCCTATGCTCCCTGCTTTTTGAGACTAGCAAACATACATATTTGTTAAGACATGCACATCTAAGCTGGTTATCAGGAGTTCCCTGTGGCAATCAGTAGATCAGGATTTTCCTTGCCATCTTCACTGCAAAATCTCTAACCGCATCATTCAGTTCCAGTGCTTTGGGTAAAACATGTTTGACAGATTGTTTCAAGATCCCCTAACCACATTTGAAGCATAGAAGATCACACATAAGATTTTAGGAGTTTTGGATTTGAGATGTGCTCCACACTGGCAACAGTTATGTAAAGTGTCAGAAGAATATGCTGGGCAATAATTTAGGCTACGTCTACACTGGCCCCTTTTTCGGAAGGGGCATGCTAAGTTTGAAAGTGGGAATAGGGAAATCCGTGGGGGATTTAAATATCCCCCGTGGATTTAAATAAACATGTCCACCGCTTTTTTTCCGGCTTGGGGAAATGCCGGAAAAAAAGCGTCTAGACTGGCCCGATCCTCCGGAATAAAGCCCTATTCCGGAGGATCTCTTATTCCTACTTGAAAGGAATAGCCTAAATGTATAGGGGGAAAAAAACTGATGTCATATTAGCTAGGCAGCAGATGTATTCCAGCTGTTGTGTAGGACTTGTCTTAAGTTCCTTAGCATTGTCAACTCATCACATAACTCTTCAAATCCTTCAAATTACCATCTGTCAGGATGGTGCGGAGAACAGTGCACTGTTCAAATAATATATCCTGATTGCTTGAAGGCAGTTCCAGAATTTTTACTAAACTGAAAGGCATACTAAGTTTTTAAAGTTGAGAACATCTTTCCTTAGCTGGCTGGCCATATTTACTACTGAATAAAATAAGCTCACTTTGAAGCCCTGTTCAAGCTTGACAGTTGGCTCATTGCAAGCCTCAGTGAAATTGAATTTTTTCCCTTCAGCTTTGGACTTGGATCTCTTCCACAAATATTCCTTGTATGTTGAGTGATTCTTATAATTGTCAAACAAAACTGCAATCTGACCAATAGTTTTGTCAGAAATCTTGTAGATCCCTTCTTTGATTGCTTGATGAAGATCAGATTCTACCACTTGTAAAATCTTGCTCACTTTGTTAATTTCAAACAAAATATCATATATTTCTCCAAATTGATACCTTATGGTTCTGACTGTTTCATAGCTGCTTTCCCAGCATATTTCAGACAGTTGTTTCACTGTAAGATCTGAGTTTTTGTTACTTTTCAAAAGCATACATCCCATTGATATGTTGTCAGTGAAAAATACAAAAAAAAGCCCAAATGACTTCACTGATGCTTTCTGCAGCATTGCTAGTATCAGATTGACTGAGTGGGCATTGCAGGTCATGAAAAATGTTCAAATTGAGGTCATGTGCTCATTTCTGCACTCCACTATTCTTGCCACTTATATTAGCTCTGTTGTCATAATATTTTCATATTGGCAAGAGATAGTCCCATCTTGTTTAACTTATGGAGAAGAGCTTCCACCATACCAAGTGAATCACTCAGTTTCACAGAAGCTAAGAAGTATTCCTATATTTCCATGTTACATCTTGTTTTCTTTATCTTGTGGAAACATATCTTACAATCACTATGCTTTGTTGTATGTGGCTAATTTCTGACGTATATTAAAGGATGACTGAGTAATATTTTGTCTCCTTCACTTTACTTCTGATACCAAGAAATTTTGATACCAAGAGATTATTCAGCTTTTTCTGAATGTTTTTTCCTTGATACTAAAAATAGATCTTATTTGATGTTATTCTTCTCAAATGTTCTTTGCAATGACATCAAACATGCCCATCAATTCTACAAAATTTAGAAAAATCTCCATTACTTGATTCAGATGGTATGTCTGAATTGCTCAGAAAAGCCAAGTTTTCAACAACAGTTGTCCAAGTAAGAGTCATATTTTTATGTGGTCTTTCTCCCAGTCTTATATCCTGATGATATTGATATTGATCAACTGTCGTATTACAGTTTAATCTTGCTTCTATTTTTCCCATTTAGAGTGATGAGATGTGATTAAGAGAGCTTTCATAACTACTGAGAATGGCAGATAATTTTTTCCAGTTTCAAATGCCATCACTTGCCAACACAGACATAACATTCAAATTAAGATCTGGGAAAAAAAACCCTACAAATACACTTCCATTGCTTACTGAGTAATCAGAACCTAGTAGTAGCCCCACCAGTTGACATATGGTACATGTAGTGATGCGGAGCAAAGTTCCTGTTTCCAATATAGGAAGTTAAAAAGATTTTACTTTCATGCGTCCTTTAGCCCCTACCTGTTCTGCAACTCTTCAGTTTATTTTGGGCCATTGGGCAGTATCAGATTAGCCTCAGTCCAGCTCTGCTCCAGCTGTTTGCTTCAGTGACTTAATCACCAGGAAGTTTGGTTCCATATTTTCACTGATTTCCTCAACTTCACAAGTATTAGCAGCATTCAGTGTTCATATATTTAAATGTAGAACCTTTCTGTGATTCACAAAAGGCATCTTTTTCTGCTTTATGTTTTTCATTTTCTGCACCAGACGAATGCTTTTCAAAATATAATATTGCTGTTTGGAGTTTTACAAAAGAACTTTTAAAAACTCATGTTGGTGTTTGCAGGACCTAAAGATCAAAAAACTGCTAATGGAGGCCACTTGTTGCTAACAATTTGTGACCTCAGATAGGAGTTTGTTAGTTAGATATCAGTGGCATTGGTAGACTATTTTATAATAGGGACCTGAATTGTAAATCTGTCAATTCATTCTCATCTCAAATTTTCCAATCAAGAACTGAAAATATAAATAGCTTCTCACAAAGTTCTGCTGCCCTAGATACATAGTTTGCTTATACCTTGAGTAGCCCTTGGGTCTGCTCCCCATAGATACAGGCTCCCTCTTATGAGAAGTCCATGCTCCTGGCTCCCCATCAATATAGGACCTATCTCAAACCCACCCCAACCAGCTTTTATTTCTTCCCAATAGACAAAGGTCTTCTCTGCCCACTTCGTAAGAGGCCTGAACAGAATCTCATTGGCTCTCAGCTCTCAATCAGCCAATGGGAAAGTAGCCATTGCAGTTGGATGGTGTGGGGCAGAGTCAGAAATTGTGTTGATTGAGAAGCAGAGGTGAGCAGAGTTTTTCTGACATAGTAGCTGCTTAGTAAAAGACTATGACCTGCAGCAATCTGTCTCAATGTTAAAAAAAAAAAAGTCTGTATGGTTTTTTCAAAGGGTTTTGCTGAATTTTGTGGTCCTCTATTGCAAAAATTGAATTGTTAACCTTGAGTTAAGCATTGCAGTGCTGAGCCCAGAAATGCCTAAATAACTTCAAAAATTTGGGTCTTAGGGCTTATACATTTATAAACCACCTAGCACATATGAAGTATTACCTAAGTTACGCTAATAATTAATAATAATATTAAGAGTTATCATAATTAGTTTGCATTAGACATGATTACCTTACATAGATTTAATCAGAATTAATGCCAAGCAAGAGCGTATACATGCACAAACTTTTTCAGCATTTGAAATATGCTGAAGTAGACATGAAAGATTAAAGATGAAGGATTTTCGGAATTTTAGTACCACATTAGTTTTCAGTCTAGACACGGATCTTTTATATTTGTTTTTATTAAGAAAGCTTCAGTGACAAAAAGAGATAATTTTGCAAACTACATTTTTTCAGGTAATTAATATATAATGCATTCTATAGTCCTTCTTGGTGTTTTGGAAACCTTTAGAAATAATTCAGCATTTCATGTTTGCATTGCAAAGTAGCAACTAAGTACATATTTTTTTATTTGCATCTGAGTTTCAGAGTGATAAATTCTGTGTGCTGTGTTTTATCATGTAAACTCTGATTCCTTTAACTGAAAGTGTAGATTTGAGTACCTCCTGCTTTTTATCTTTCATACTCTATCATAATTTGCATATTGTTTTATAATACCCAGGCTAACCAGCATTCTATACTATTTGTGCAATATATATTACTGCAGCATTGTGTATTGTTAGAATATGAGTCTGGTACTTGAAATGCATTAGTAATATGAGTTTAAAAAAAGGTGCAGAATGAACATACAAATACAGAGGGGTCATGACAGTCTGATTATCCCTGATTCTTACATACTGTGATGGTGTAAGGAGGGGAAGGGTGAAAAGATTTCTACTGTAGATACTAATGGCGGTGGGCAACACTGTGATTAACTGGTCTGACCTCCTGCATAACAAAGGCCATAGACCTTCCCCTAAATAAATT
The DNA here is from genome assembly GCF_052426305.1 of Pelodiscus sinensis. Taxonomy (NCBI): domain Eukaryota; kingdom Metazoa; phylum Chordata; order Testudines; family Trionychidae; genus Pelodiscus; species Pelodiscus sinensis. The sequence continues at coordinate 71,177,264 of NC_143052.1, forward strand.
CCCGCTTGATATAGACCATATCTGTTTTTTTAGACAAACATCTCATTGTGATTTATAAATTGCCTATGATGGAGAATCCACTACTACCCTTGACAAATTGTTCCAAGGGTTAAGTTCTGTCACTTGTTAAAAATTTGTGTTGTCTTTCCAATCTAAAGTTTCCTGGCTAAAGCATCAAGCCATTAGATCTTATTAGACTTTTGCCTGAAAGAACAAAAGGAGGAGGAGGTATAGTGGCACTGAGACCACTTACAGAGAGAAAGAATGAGTTTCCTATACAGCCTTAGTTGGGAGCCAGCTGGCTTTTAGCTCAAGCTCTGGAGGCTCATACACTAAGCTCCAGAGGGTTCAGGTTTGGTTCTGCCTATTGGTGTTACAGAGGCTTTTCCCTGTAGTGTGGATAGTGCAAGAACAAGCGACAGTCCCTGCTCTCAAGAAGTGCATGGCCCAGTCCCTCATTGAACTCCACAGAGCACAAATCACTGTAAGGCTGTGTCCAGACTCAGGGTTTTTTTCGAAAAAAGTAGCCTTTTTTCGAAAAAACCTCACCTGCGTCTAGACTGCAGCCGCGTTCTTTCGAAATTAAATCGAAAGAACACGGCTTTTCTTTCGATGGCGGTAAACCTCATTTCACGAGGAAGAACGCCTTCTTTCGAAAGTTCCTCTTTCGAAAGAAGGCGTTCTTCAATGTAAATAGGACTTCTTCGAAAGAGAGCATCCAGACTCACTGGATGCTTTCTTTCGAAAAAGCAAGCTGCTTTTTCGAAAGTTCAACGTGCAGTCTAGACTCTCTCTTTTGAAAGAGGCTTGCAGTCTAGACATAGCCTAAGTGAAGCAATGCAGAAAGGAGGTAAATCTCTTTAAAAACCATAGTGGCTAACAAGAGCTTGCCCCACAATAGTCCTCTTCCCCCAAGCCGTGTCCCTGCTCTATCTCCTTGCCCAAAGTAGGGATGTAAGTGACTAGTCAACTACCTGATAAACCTAGGCAATCCCAAACAATCCAGCAAAGTATTTAAGCACATATTTGAGCTCTTTACTGGCTCATAATGAGTTCACTTTTCCAGAGAGTGGTACAGGTCAGCTTTCACCAACCTGTTCCTTCCCTCTCTTCCCACTTGGGCAGGGTTTCTGTGAAACACAATGACTCCATCCTCAAGCTCACAGTGACATGGTGAGATTTTGCATCATCCCCATGCTGGTGACTGCCACAAGTGGACCATTAATGTTCATTTTGCCCATATATATATAAAGTAGGGGCCTAAATTTCCAAACTTCACCACAACATTGCCATGTGATAGTTACCTAAGCAACTACAGCAGCACAAGGTATTTAGGTTCATTTTTCTTTTGAGAGTTGCATGTGGAATCCTCAGCCTACCTGCAATTGAACAAAAAAGTAAAAAAAATAAGATCTTGGGAAAGGATTTTCTCATTAATTGGGCTTGATGTTCATATTACTAACCATGACTTGCTTGTGGTTGGATTTATCCATGGGATACCAGATATTGTAGATATTTATTTTAAAAATGTGAAAAACTGGCACTGCTTTCCCAGGACAAAAGTGGAAAGGACTCAGAATTAATCATTAGATATTGTAACTTTCACCTCAAGCATTCTGGTTAGAAGAAAGACCACATTTGTAGTAACTGAAAGCTAATTATAGCCTGCCAGTTGTTGCTTGGCCATTATGAAATGAATTTATGATCATTTCATTTCAATCCAGAATGGCCAGGTAGCCCCATTTCAGGCAGTTAGCTCTACTTATCAAGATAGCTTGAAGTTTCAAGAAGGTAGGATAGGGAAAAGAACTGAATTAGCCTGGAAATAGAATCCTCTAACGGTGCTCTTTCCATCAGAATATTGGCAGTCCTTTGTGGGATAAGACTGCACCTCTACTGCCCTGTGATGTAAGTTATCTGTAGATCAGCAGCACACTTTCAGTTTTAGTGGCTATGAATCAGTCACCTTCTACATTTTTTGTTAGTCTCCAAGGTGCTGCAGAACTACTGGTTGTTTTTTATGATGGGTATCATGAGCTTTCATGGGCACAAGCCACTTCTTCTAATGAATGGAGTAAGGGGTCCAGGATACAAATAAATAACAGAAAAGGAGAGAGGATGGGGGAGGCAAAGAGAAGGAAAAAAATAGGAGAAAATATTGTCATTTAGCTTGTCCATGCTAAATGAGGCTATTAGAGTGGGCTGTAAGTACCCAGTGCTTAGCTTTCTATGTCATTATGGTATGAAATGTACCCCTTGGAGACTTTCATCTATCATAGTTAAAGACTAAGCTTCCAGATTTTCCCATTCATACTCATGTTGAATAGTGCCTTATTCCAGGAGTAGCCCTATCAACGTTGATTTGACAACTCTTGGAGTAATGTGCAACCCAAAATAAGGTTTCCCAAATTCATTTGATAAATGTTTCTTATAGCTTACAGAAAAATGGTACTCACTTTATATAGCTTATGGAACAAAGTTAATATTTTTGAAATGCCATACTTCTGGAAATCTGGTACTTATTGCTGGGCTAATCATTTAATTCCATTTTTTTAAAGGTATTGCCCCTCTCAGTATAAAAAAAGTTTTTCCTGCCGTGGAATAGAATTATGTCATCAGGCTCTCTGGCTGTGAAAGCGGCTAGAGATGGGGGGTTGGCAAGCATAGCAAGCAGAGGGCACAGCCCCTTAGTATTTATTAATTTAAAAACCAATCACTAGCTCTCACTGAGTCCTGTCTATTGAGTGAAAAACTTTGCAGCAGAAAAAAACATACCTTGAAATGAAGGAAGAAAATGTGGAAGATGTTTTTTATGTATGGGGTTTGTGTGTGTGTGAAAATAAGATCTGGATTAGACCTTTTAATGATTTGTATCACTATCTTCAGTAGTATGGAACATCAACACATCTTTTTCCAGAAAGAGGTAACACTGTGTCTTTAAGACCTGGTTTAATGTAAATTTGACACAATATTTAGAAATTAGAAAGATAAAGACATTATTTTTAGGGTTCCTCTTTGAAAGCCTCAATGCCCAACAAACTCCAATGTGTTTTACTCTTCCATCTATGATACCCAGGATAGTACAGGTATTTTCACTTCCTCAGAGCAGCACATCATTTCCCAATTTCAAGCCCTGATACATGTAAAGTCTGTGAAGATTCTTGATGAAGACAGTATTGGAAACCTAATTCCTAATCTGATCTGATGTGAATTTTCAGTTTAAAGAGCAACTTGATTGCTATGCTGCAGGAAAACAAATTTAATAAAATTCTGTAAGGTCTTATCTATGTTACAGAGAAGATCAAAGCTGACACAGTTGATCATCTGCAGTTCAAATTAGCGGGTCTAGTGAAGACGTACTAATTTGAACTGAGAGGGTGCTCCTGTCGGTGCTGGTAGTCCTGCTCCTCACAAGGAATAAGGGAGGCTGATGGGAGTGTGTGCCTCTGTCGACCTCCTGCTTTGTGGACAGTGCCAAAACACTATTTAAGATACTTTGACTCCAGCTACATAATTAACATAGCTGGATTTGCGTATCTTAAGTCAACTTTCCCCTTTAATGTAGACCAAGTCTAAAATACATGTAGTCCCCTTATTAAAGGTGCCTCTGCTTATTCTCTGGGAAGATCCTGTGTGCTGCAATCTAGCCCCAGGGACTACAATTCCCATGAGCCCTGGAGGAAACCAGGAAGGAGGTGACTCTTTGTTTGGGTGCTGGGTTTCTCCAGGGGTATGGAGAGACTCTCAGCAGTCTGTGACTCTTCCCTTTGTATTTTGGAAAAGAGGAGCCAGGCTGCTGTGGAGAAGTTTTAGCCAGTCCAGGAGCTGGTAGGTTGCGGCTACAGACTTGGATTCAGAGCCTTTGGGACTGGAATCTAGCACGATGCTTCTGATTGCCCTTTGACTGTATCTGTAGCTTGAAGTACTACTCTCCACCCAGCACACAGAAGGAGACTAGAATCATCCACTCCAGCTGCAAAATCTTCAAGCGTGCCCACGCAAGCAAGAGTATAGTACAATGAGTCCTGAGGAGTGCATACTCTGGGGTATGATAAACAGGGGTGGTGCAAATGCCAGATAGATACGTTCCTATTATTTCTGTGTACAGGCAGTCCCCGGGTTACGTACAAGATAGGGACTGTAGGTTTGTTCTTAAGTTGAATCTGTATGTAAGTCGGAACTGGCGTCCAGATTCAGCCGCTGCTGAAACTGATCAGTTTCAACAGCGGCTGAATCTGGATGCCAGTTCTGACTTACATACAGATTCAACTTAAGAACCCCAGGCTTCCCCAAGTCAGCTGCTGCTGAAACTGATCAGCGGCTGATTCCAGGAAGCCGGGGGCAGAGCAACTCTGCCTCGGGCTTCCTGTAGTCAGCCGCTGGTCAGTTTCAGCAGCGGCTAACTTGGGGACGCCTGGGGCAGAGCAGCTGGGGTGCTGCTGGGTTGCTCCAGTAGCGCCGCTCCTCGGCGCTACTGGAGCAACCCAGCAACACTGCAGCTGCTCTGCCCCAGGCGTCCTGATTCAGCCGCTGCTGAAACTGACCAGCAGCGGCTGAATCAGGACGCCTGGGGCAGAGCAGCTGGGGTGCTGCCGGGTTGGTCCAGTAGCGCCGAGGAGCGGCGCTGCGGGACCAACCCAGCAGCGCCCCAGCTGCTCTACCCCAGGCGTCGTGGGCAGAAAAGCCTGGTCTGCTGGGGGGGGGGAGGGGGCACTAGCTGCGCCCTCCCCCCAGCGGACCAGGGAGATGCGGAGCAAAGACGCGGAGGACGCCCGCAGTGGGACAGCCCAGACGCACCGCGGCTGTCCCGCTGCGGGCGTCCTCCAAGGCTTTGCTCCGCATCTCCCTGGTCTGACCAGCAGACCAGGGAGACGCGGAGCAAAGCCTCGGAGGACGCCCGCAGCGGGACAGCCGCGGCGCGCCTGGGCTGTCCCGCTGCGGGCGTCCTCCGCGGCTTTGCTCCGTGTCTCCCTGGTCTGACCAGCAGACCAGGGAGACGGGGAGCAGCTTTTCTCTCCCCAGAGAACGCGGGCGGCGGGACTGCGGCTCATCTGGGCGTCCCGCCGCTCCCGTCCTCCGGGGCGAGAAAAGCCCCGTTCGTAACTGCGGATCCGACATAAGTCGGATCCGCGTAACTCGGGGACTGCCTGTACTTTGTTAATATTATTCACTGTTAATCCGTTAAACTCTGTTTCTTTAAGTTGTTAAGTAAAGGTTGTTCTTTCTACTGTAATCTATCAGATGTATACTGTTTATGATTTGTAATTGTTGTTCTGGAGCTAGATCCAGATTATTGCTGGAATAATTTTATTTCTGGAGGGTCCCAAGGCACACCATTAAGTGTGTACAGGGCCAGCCAGGTGGAGGCACCACCATTATATGTTCTTTATGAGCATGGGACAGCAACAAGGGGGTGGATAGAGTTTCCCCAACTAAACAACATCACCACTGGGGTACTCAGGATCTCTTTTTATGTTAAAACCATCAGGCACCCAGGCACACCTGGGAGTGTGACCTGCTCCCAAGTAACCCGGGGAGGAAAAAGGGGGTTACATATGTAATTGGATGAATAATATAAATGGTTACTATAATCCATTATTGTTCAAAGATAAACAGTTTTATGTTAATGGATGGCTACTCCTCCCCCTTCCTCCTGAGATAATTTCTTGCTTATGTAAACTTATATCAGGAAAGTAATTCATATTGGAGGTTCTCTTTGTGTGGCGTTAAATACAAATTCAACATTATGATTTCTGAAGTTCGTGAAAGTCAGAAGCAAAGATGCTATCATTACTGAAGTGAATGGAGTTTGACCACAATAAAGCCTGTTCATTCAAGGGCATTAAAAACTCAATTAATGTCATGAGTCATTGTTTGACAATTCAATTAAAGTCTGTGACCTTCCCAGTTGATTTAATCAGTTACTTCTGCCTAATTTAATAGATCCTGTATTGTTAATTGTTAAAGCATGATTGGCATGTCTATGTTGAAATGCTTGTACAGACATCATGATTTGGAACTATTCAAAAGAATTCAGTGTATCTATCTTTTCATAGAGATATCTGTAGAAGATGTGGAAGATGGTCTTAATATGTTTTTTTGTTGAATATAAGATCTGAATTAGTCCTTTAAATGAAGTTTCAGCCCTTTTTCTTTGCAAATCTATGGCTTTGAATATGCTTATTTAAATGATATGTAGTCTTGGAATTGAATGTCAGGTTTCATAAAAACATTTTGATGTTAAATGTTTCCTCACTTAATGGACTGGTACTTGGATTTGAAGAAAACACCCGAAAGACTTCTCATTAGTGAAAGCATTTATTGTATAATGCCACTAAATACATGCTATGTCTACACTACCGGCTTTTAGCGCAAGAAGGTTTTTGCAGAAGAAGCGCATCGCAAAAGCGCATCACAAAAGCAATGTACCTTTGCGCAAGAGAGCGTCCACACTGCATGGATGCTCTTGCACAAGAAAGCTCTGATGGCCATTCCCAGAATGGCCATCAGAGCACCTGTGCTTTCTCTGGTCAGGTCATTTTGTGCAAGAAATCCCTGTGGAGCTTCCACACATGCCTTTTTGTGCACGACCTATAGTGCAAAAATGAGTTATTCCTCCTGGGGAGAGGAATAACTCTACCGCCAAAAGCCCTCTGTCCTGTCGATATACTGTATTTTTTCTTGTGCAAAACTGCACTTGAGGTGTGGACACTCTGCCAGTTTTTGCGCAAAAACAGCTGGTTTTGCACAAAAACCTTGTAGTGTAGACATAGCCTTAGACTGAACAAAATATTCATCCTTTTCAATTCACTTGAAAGATTTCCTTGAGGGAGTATTTTTATTTTGTGATTCAAATATTCATTTTCCAGAAGGTGAGGACTGCTGTTAAATAAAAACCCAAATACTGCTCATAATATGTATTATCTATATTTAAAAGAAGCTATTTAAGATGTAAGTTTTCAGATCCTCAGCTGGAACGAATTGGTAAAATTATATAAACTTCACTGAAGCTATTTCAATTTGCTCTAGCTGAGGAGCTAACACAATTGATTGGTATGTTGTAAAATAGAGGTAATTTTGTGAAGCATTTGTTCCATATGTTCTTAGATGCATAACTACTGCCTACTTTATTTCTCTTGAAATACATTTAAATGTTCTTGGAATTCATTTATTATAATTCAGTTTACAAACAAGGTTCTGTGCTGTGACCATCTTTATGTGGAAATTGCATATCTTTTCTTCCATTCTGGAGAAGTCTGTGGAAATATGGAAAGGACTACCAAGCATTTGAAGAACAGGACTGGAAAATCAGGGAATTGGAGTCTTACTGCTGGTTCAGCCATAGATTTCTAGTGTAACTTTTGGCAAGTATCTTCACTTTCTTTGTGCCTGAATTTCCACATCTGTAATATGGGGCTAATAATACTCATTTGTAAAACACAACAAGATGTTTCTACACAAAGACACTACAGACTAATTAGAAAATATTATTATGTTTATTAAATTGGACTATGACTGTAGTATTCCACCTGTGAAACATCAGAAGACAGATCTTAATATTATCTTACATTTATACGAGCCTTTGACATCCTTCAGGTATGCGCTGCTACCACTGAAATTGTCATTGCCATTGTCAAACTCCTATTGACTTCAGTGAGAGGAGAACTTCAGCTATTTGTGGATCTGGACTGGGAGAACTGTAGTGCTATATGATATTATTTAGGAATTGAAAACTACTATTCTGTCCATTTGGAAACTTCATAGGGACTGAATTTAATTTGGCTAAACCTGGGTTAGAATTTGAGCAGGTTGAGGACACCAATGCCCCATTATATTTTACAAGAAGTGACATGGGATAGTAACAACAATTCAGATTTCCTATTTTCTGTGTCATCTAAAATATTTTTCTGTCAGAATAGAGGGCATGCCTCTTTTTGAAGAGGTAACAGCAATGTTTGTGGCAAATTAAAGAAGAATCTCTAACTAACAAATAGTCCCATAACTGTGAACTAGAAAGAATAGAACAGCAGGGTTGCTTTTTTAATGTTAGCAATATTTTTTCTAAAAGGTTCATGTTCATTTAGTTGTAACTGTATGTGTCATGCGCCATCTTCTGGGCATTTTTAGAATTGCCAGCTTGTTAAAACTGCCTTCAAACTGCAGAAACAAAAAAACAGGACTATGTAGCACTTTAAAGACTAACATTAAAGAACTACATAGTCCTGGTTTTTGTTTCAGCTAGACTAGACTAACATGGCTACATCTCTATTACTATTCAAACTGCAGAGTTTGTCATTTCTGTGTCTAGAATCTTTGTATAGTTGACACCCATCTATAGTATAGTTGTATAGTTGACATCTCTATGAAATAAGGGATAAGGGATCTTTTGGAAAAGGGTTTATTTTCCACAAGATCAGCGTCTAGACTGGAGCTTTTTTCCGGCAAAGCTCCGTGCGGAAAAAAAGCGGCAGCCATTTTCATGCTAATGAAGCGGGGGAGATTTAAATCCCCGCTTCATTAGCAATTGCGATACGTCTAATTTACATCCCTTTTACAAAAAAGGGATATAGTCTAGACGTAGCCATGTTGTGTATCTCCTTATGCATTGTGTAACTCTGTGGAAGTTTATTGGCTTTCTTAATGAGTAACATGGGTTATTCGACATGGGTAAGAGTGGCGGATATGGCACTTCATTAGGCTCCTATTTAGTAGCATTTTGCTGTGTAGAAAATTAAATTTTTAATAGGTGGGTTTAATTAGTCCACTCTCAGTGGACTAATATTTTTGTTGATATGAAGACTGTTGCTACTTAGTGGGGTGTTTTTTGGGATTTTTTTTTCTGGAGGAGCTGGGGGTGGAAGGGTTGGCTTGTTTTCATTTGACAATAACAAAACTACATGCTTAAATTTGTCTTGTTGTCTATTTTCTACTGTCCATTACTATGCTTAATAACATTTGAGGTTCTAAATAGGTTTTTAGATATATACACAATGTAAATACAAATCTTAAAGATAATTGGCATCTGATCTCATACACAGCTTGGATTGGTATTGAGAGTGGAGATTTGGAGGTGTCTAAAGTAATGATAACAAAGCTTGCATTTTGATGTGGAGCTGCACAAATTTCACTTTCTTTGCCATACAATTGATAGTAAATCTGCAAAATCTTAACATTCTCTTTTGAAATAGTCCTGTAGGTGCTATATCTTTAGAGATGCTGTGAAAGTGCTACTCAAAATCCATAGGGCTGCCAATGATTCCTTCTTTTAAACCTTCCTAAAATATTTCCTCCCTTGTGAACTACTTGCACATCAGAAAAAAAAATTCCCCTGAATTCTATGGTGGATAATATGCTTTCTAAAGAGACCATGGCTTTGTATGCCCTATTAACTGCAAACTGTAGGGAAAAAATGCCCTCAAGACTTGCCTAAGCAAAGTCAGTTTAAAAACTTTTAAAATGCAAAATAGATAGTTAATGGAAGAGCATGTGCCTAAAAGCCAATACACGATCATCTTCCTCTAAACTCCAATTTTTGAACTGTGCTTTTTGTTGGGGGAGGAAAGAAAAAATATAATTTTTGAGGAACAGTAACTTTAGAATTGTTATTACAGGAATGAAGAGTGAGTGAATGGAGCTGAACAGGCAAATTACATGAAAAATCTCCACTGACCATTCAAAGCTCAGTATGGGGCAAGTAGTCAGTGCTACTGTGCTTCAAGAAATTTTAATTTTAATTTCAAAATGAGAATATTCAGATGTTTCCAATGAACTTTGAATTAGAACTAAATAACGCAAGACAATTCTGCTGCTCAGTTTCAATTTCTATTACAGGCACCAGACCAAATTTTACACCAATGCATTTTTAATGGGGGGTATCCCCCAGAGGGGAATTTGTCTCTCCTCCTTTGGATATGGATGAGCTACCCATAATATAAAACCTCCTTCCTCCTCAGCTCTCAGCTTAATCGAAGCCTGTAATGAATCCTTTCCTTATAGAGTGAAATACACCATAATAGGCCCTCTCATAGGAAACCTGGTGTACTGTAGCTGTGATGGTTTTACTGATTCCACTTTAATTGAAGGGGTATTTGTGACTCACAGTTTCAACTCGAAACAGAATTCTTCCCTAAATATAGCGTGCTTATAGCAGCACCACCAGGAAATGCAAATAGTTTTCTCAACACCCCTTTCTTAGATTTCAATTACCAATATGTCAAGTCCCAAACCACATATATTTATACCTCCCATTCTGGAGAGATAAAACCTTCCTTCAGTTTTCCATTTTGAAACAGTCTGGAAAAAAAGGGGGTACATGTTACTAAGGGGTATAGTTAGTAAATAAATCTTTTATATGGTCGAGATGTAAAATCGTGTTTGGCTAAATTGATTAATTGATTAAAGGAGGTGAGTGGGGGGGGCACTCCAACCCAGCTTGAGCAGCCCCCCCTCACCTGCCACTGGGCTGGAATGCTCCTCCCCCCTGAGATGCTGGAGCAGCCCCTGTCCATGGTGAGCACCCTGTGGGGCTGGAGCTCAGCAGGCAGGGAGCTGCTCCAGCCCCCTTGGGTTAACTTTAACCAGTAAGCCTCAACCATTAAGACTCATTAGTTAACTGGTTAACCGGTTAAACCTTTGCATTTCTAGTATATGGTCAACTCCCTTTAACACATTTGGCCCTGGTCTACACTAGGGAGTTATTTCAAAATAAGCAGAGTGTCCACTCCACCAAGACCCTTATTTCGAAAAAATGGTCTGGTTATTTTGAAATAACGACTCCCTCTTTCCACGAGGAAGAATGCTTATTTCTAAATAGCAGTAGTATGGATGCTCAGGTGCTGCTATTTTGAAATAAGCACTCCCCAGAGTCATTCAAAGTAATTACTCCCCAGTGTTTCCTGGGACTCTAAGTCGTGGTAGACCGTCCACATTATGGGAGCCTGCCTTAGACTAATTCCGAGGCTTCCCTGTAGAGTGGACATGCTATTTCAAAATAGTTATTTCTGGAGTTATTATTTCAGAATAAGTTATTTTGAAATAATTTCCTAGTATAGACATATTCTTTCAATTACCAATATTTGCTACATTGAAAACAAACTAGACATATGGAATCGTGCTCTCTTTGATGTTATATTTAACTTACATTTTTAAGTGGAAGTCCTCTGGTCGCATTTCAGATCTCTAAGGAATTCATATTTGTCTACACTGTATTTCTTCCCCTATGTTACAGACATCAGGGAAGAGGATAGAATGAGGTTCCCTTCAAATCCTATCCTATCCGTGCTCTTCCTGTGATGGAGATCTATAGCTGACTTTAATGCAGTTAATCCTTAAAAGTAAGTCTAGTTTTGAACTCCACGAGAAATTGTCTGGTGCAGAATTTTTTTAACCTCTGCCAGGAGGCAGCAGAGAAATTAACAGAAAAGTAGATTTGGAGTGCTAGTGAAATCTGCAAAGATAGTCTCCTTTGAAATTTAGCCTAATCTCCGAGGAACAGATTCCCGCTGACTTAATGCAGATAAAATTCCCAATAAACTTGTTGGAAATTTTACTTGTGTAATGACAGCAGTATCAAGACCTATTATTGTTTGATATTCCTATAATGCCTGGGAGCATAATTATGTACCAGGGCTACATTGTGCTGTGCACTGTACCAACACAGAACAAAAAGGATCTGCTTGGTTGTTGAGTTGTATCCCAGATAATTAATTACTGCTTGTCCAGAGTTCCATTGCAGTTACTAATATTATGGCAAACAAATGTTGAGTTCTGACTGTTTGACATCAATTGCTCTCATTTTCCCTTTCCTTGAATGGTTCAATCGGACTCCATTTACTACTCCTCAGAATTCTGGAATCCTATTTGCAACTATGACTAATGGGATTCTGCTTGACATTTCATGTGTGACATCCTAAGAACCTGTCTGCTTTCCTGATTCCATAATCTGGCTCCTCGCTGGTTCTGAAATCCTGGGGGTGATCTTGAGTCTCTTTGTATTTTCTGTGTCCAGTTTCTATCATTCTAAACTTTGTAGTTAAATTATAATTCAAGAGATGGGATATGGCAAAACTCTATGTAACTCCAGAGAGTGGAATTATTTTGTGTTGCCTTAGGAGATAATTAAGAATGATGGGATGAAACTGAGCAAAGGAAAAAAAATCAGGTGAATATCAAGAAGTGGTGAAATCCACATTGCTGAGTCATTTAGAGTGACACTGGAAAAAGCATGCGCTGTGGAGAAGAATCATGCTTTGGTCCCAAGAGAATGAAGTGAACAAAAGATGACATAAGTTTCTTTATAAATCAGTTAAACTACAGCTTTTTGTTTTTTGTTTTTTTGTTCATCCAGTGACTACTCCATAGTTGATAAGTTAGTCCAAGAGTTATAAACAAAATAAGAGATTTCTCCTTGAAACATTCCAGAAAACTATCCTGACAAAAAGTCATCAGATGGGTTAATGGGCCTTAACTCACTTACCTTCTTTCCATGTCCATCACGGCCACAAAATTCAGTGCACTTTTTTCATACACATACAAACACGTTTTCTGTTCTTCCTCTCTTCCTTTTTCCACCTTGGTTTAAATTAAAATGAATGAACCTATTATAACTTGGGAGATTTTTATTTTGTATTAATATGGATATTTTTGGCACCAATTTCCATTTGTTTTAACATTTTGGTTTAATTTCCATTGGGTTGTTTAGTTTTATATTTTTACAGATTTCAAGTTCAGAACCATTATGCTAGTTTCCAAATCAAATGATTTATAAAGCAAACAAAAGTAAATTTCTTTTGAAATTATGGATTAATTGGTACCTCACACAGAAATTTGAACTAAGAACTAATTAACTAGTTTCTGGAAATCCCTTTATTTTGGAAATAACTATTTTTCAAAGAGCTTGTTAAAAATTACACATACAGACACAGAGAAATAGAGAGAGAGAGAGAATGTGAAGGTGTGTAAAAGTTTATATGCACTCATCTGGAAAGTTCAGTCTGCATAATTCGCTTCTTAGTAATGTGACAATCCTGAACTCATGCTGGTGCCTCTACTCAAAACCATGGATGAGTATGTGTGTGTGTATTGTAGTCAGTGGAATTACTCATATGCTTAAAGTTAAGAATGAACCTAAGTGCTTTTCAGAATTGGGTTGAGTGCTCATAACATTGAACCCTATAAAACACAATATCAATTTTTCCCTAAGTGCCACAGCTTTTACTATATGGTGGATCTCCAGAGGTAAAACATCAGTAGTTATCTTAGACTGTGGTAAATGTGAAAAGCCACAACTGTTTCATGATTCTTTCTGCCTCTTCCTCTGCATCCCACCACTCATTTTAAAATAGTAGTTTTACAAAAAATATAGTTCCTCTTAAGTCCTTGTGTTGATAAGTAACAGTTAAATGTATATTAATTGACATGTAAGTTTACAATAAATTTCCATTTTCCTCTGTGGAGTTTGTGTCCTGCAATGCAGTGACACAATTTGGCAGAAGAAAAAAGAAATGTGTCCTTAAAGTGTCCCTAAGTGTATTATAAGTTTAAATGTCTCAATTTACAGACTCCTTTGGCTCTGTATGTGCTTTCAGTTTCTGATATATTTTGCGTCTATTTTAGGGGCCACAAGGTAATGTGATTTTTTTCTAAACCATTGACTATGGCTGCAAGTTGGTCACAGAGGTCTCAAAAGTCATGGATTTCATGACTTTCCAGGACTTCTGCAGTGGCTTGTGCGGTTGGCTGCAGGACTGGACAGCCCTTTGTCTAGCTGTACCAGCGGCTATTGAGGAAGTCTTAGGTTGCTGTGTTTCCCCATCCCCAGCAGCAGGAACAGCAGGGGTCCCTCACTACTGCAGCTCCTCTCTCCCTCCCCACAGCAGTGGGTGTCCCAGTCCATGCACTGCTGCCAACTCCTCCCCGCGTTCCCTAACGTCCAGTTCAGAACACCTGATTGAAAAGGGACCCTGACAGCCCCAGCCGGAAGTTCATTTGGAAGCCTCGGGGAGGCCTGGGGCTAAGGCAAGCTCCATAGCTGCCTTTCCTCTGCGTGGGTCCTAGAAGCAGCCACCAGGCCTCTGTGGCCCCTAGGCATATGGGTGTCCTGGGAACCCCATGTGCTTCCACCTGGTGGGGGTCCTGGGCTTCATGCTGCTGCTCTCAAATATCCAAAGCAACCCCATGCTATCCTCACAGGCACCTCCCTCTGGCATCTGTGGTGCCTCTCGGCCATCCCCAGAGCATTTGTGGTAGGGATGTTAAATATTAGTTAATTGAATAGTCGAGTAACCTCATGAATTCTTATCGGTTAGTCGACTATTCTATAGTCCCCAAGGGCGGGCCCAGCAGCTTTATTCCTGTGGAGCCCCCTACCACTCTGCACTGCTACCTCTGTATCAGAGGCAGCAGCATGGGGTGCCGGATGGGAGCTGGTTCGTGAGGGGAACCAGTTTAAAAACAAGGTCTTCTCGCAGTCTGGCTGCATGTTGCCCTGCGCTGCTACCTCTGATGAAGAGGCAGCAGTGCAGAGTGGCAGCAGCCCCTGTCTAGGGTGGGGTCTGAGCTCCCAGACCTGGTGTGAACTGGGGTGGGAACTGAGCCAAGCTGCCTGCCCTCCCGAGTCCTAATACACTTAAATGCAGAGCCGCAGTGGGGGTGGATCTCAGACCCAGCGTAAGCCAGAACTGAGCCAGCCTGTTAAAAAATGTACTGGCGGACATGGTGGTGGTGGTCGGGGGGGGGGGGGGGAATGTGTGTAGTCTAAAGCATTAACCTTTAAGCTTTTTCTTCTCAGTTATTTGGTTAATCAACTACACTCTTATATCCCTAATTTGTAGTGCCAGCGGGCTGCCCTCTTCTCCCCCAAAACCCAAGATTTATTCAGGTGTATATAAGATACAAATAACAGACAGGTCTCAGGTTGTGAAATTTTGTCCTGTGACTTGTCCATGAATTTTGCTAAAAATACCTGACACTAAAACATAGACGTACTGATGACTGATTGGCCGGTCACCATTTTTTTTGCCATTCTCAATATATTGTGCTAAAAATATAAATCTATTTTATATTACACAATCTTGTCAACCATTTAGATTGCATTTGGCAGTCCAAGATTATGCATATTCATTGAGGATGTGAATGTAAGTAGTGAGAGAAGGTTTAATTTCAAGACAATGGTTAACAGCAATTAGAGATAATGAATCAATCACAACAATAGTAAGTGATATTATTTTAATAGAATTACTTAATTGGTGTTTCATTGGTAATGCAAGAGGAAAAAGGATAGTCATATTGAGTCACAGCTGTTCCGTGGTAGAAACATTCATCTTTGTTAATCATGTAAATATAGTATGATCAATAAAGATGAATGTTAAAGTTAGTATATCACAGTATCAGTGTAAAAGAAAATACAGTAAACTGTATAAAAATGCACGTCTATAAGTAAATTATGTCTACATATGATACATCTTCCAAGAAAAATGTGTTACTGTACATTTTAATTAATATTGATGAGAATGGAAAAAAAGTATGTGTTTTTTTTATAGAAATATCCCGAAAGACTTTTTCCCCAATAAAAGGCAAAGAACTGATAAATTGCCATAAAAGAGTAATATTAAAGCATTTACTAAGTGAAATAAAATCGTCCATTGCCAGGAACAATTTTTTTAAACAAAGAAGTTATTGGTGAGTTGGAAAGTGAAATTCATTTTTCTATTACCTTCTCTTAATATACCTCAGGGTGCATCATTAATGAAATTGGGCATATAGTCTGAATATCTCAAGTCTGCCGACATGGTAATTTTTGTTTCAAGTATTTTTCTTAACTCTGATGTGTCAATTTGCTGAAAATGAAGAAAGAAATTATGATAAAAGTTCATTCATTGCTCCTGGAGGCCTCTTGTTTACATGATGATATTGAAGAGCTATGCCAATCACCCTTTATATTCCAGGGCTTATGTCAGTCCCCATTGAACAAATTTGTGTATAACTATGAAAATATTCCACTGCAAAGCTCCCTACAGGAAGATAAAGATATTGTATATTTGCAAGATATAATTTCAAGTTATAATTATACTATCTAAAACTGTCATTGTATAAGATTCAGCCAAATTTAAAAAGACAAAATGCAATCTACCCCCAACAACCGAGAAATAAACATGCTATTGTCACTATAACTGCAGCATAGTATTGAAAATATTGATTATATTAGCATTTATACAGTTTTTAAAATGAGGGGGCCATATATCCTTTTAGAATTGCTAATTGAAATGTCTAAGTCAAAAGATTGGAGTTTTTAAAAAGTAATTTCCAAGTGGCTATTATTATGAGCAGATCAGAATTTCAAATTCTGAATGCCTGACCCTTATGAGCCTTGCAAAACCCCAAAAATACCTTTAATTAAAAAAAAAAAACCCTTATCTATACATAAAAGATTTGGGAAGAGCAGGCCACAAAAATGCATGCTGATTTTTAAAGCTGTGTGAAAACTGATTGACCTGAAACGAAGTAGCAAATTTTCAGTGTTCTTGGTATTAAAAAAGCAAAAAAATAATTTTAGGTGAAACACAATATTTTGTTCCATTTTTATGCATTTTAACTACTTTTTAAATTGAAAACAAAGGGACCCGGTAAACAGAATTCACAAAACCATTGGTGCCTTTGTTCTCTCCTGTGGCCTTGTTGGTTAGAATATTTCCCTGGGCTGAGAGAGAGCTGGATTCAAATCCATATTCTGCTTGATTCAATGCAGAGGCTCAAGTTTGCATTTCCAACATTGCAGCTGAGTTCCCTGTATTCAGTGGGTCAGAGAGGGAGAATGGATGTACACCCTGGTGGTTAAATAACTCATTTGGAAGGCAGGGACAAGTGGGTTTCAGTCACTGCTCTTGTAAATATTGAATGATTTACACAAAACAGTGTCCTGGCAGCCTCCGTGGGCCCAAGCAAGTTGGAGGTGCCCACTCCATACTCCAGGAAGAGGCAGAAGGAGCAGGGCCAGAGCAGCCAGCCCTCGATGCCACTCAGAGCACAGTGCATCTCTCCACCCACACCCGCCCTCAGAGCTGCCCAGAGCATGTGGCACAGCACTCCAAGCAGTGATTTAAAGGACCCAAGGCTCTGGCCACTGCCACTATTAAAATTGCTTGGGCCTTGGGGCAACTGTCCTCTATGCCCCCCATGTCAGCAGGCCTTACAAAATGAGACCACTTCAGTAGGAAGGATTAAGAGAGACCCACCCAAGAATGTTCAGTAGACCAATGGTTAGGGCACTCATCTGCAATTCAGGAGACCCAAATTCAAGTCTCTGCTCTATAGTAAGCAGTGTGGGAACTTGAACAATGTCTCCCACATGCCAGGTGATGGTTCTCATTACAGTGCTAAAAGGGTGTAGAAAAGAGGTGGGCAAGACATCCTCCACAGGCCAGATCTGGCCCACCAAGCCATTGGAGCTGTCCTGCAGCTGCCCTACCGCTCCTCTTCCCTCAGGCCAATCAAGACCTGGAGATGGGGGAGTGTGCGAAGTCTCCTTCTCCCACCAGTGGTGTGCAGCATCGGAGGGAGCTGTTTTAAAAGAGCTGGCAGTTCTCTCTAGCTGCTGAGCACCCCTGGCAGGGCGGGGGCAGGGGACAAGAGACTTGGTGCGCTTCCTCTGCCCCCAAACCCTGATTTATGAAGTGGCCCTCTTTTAAAAATTATTGCCCACCCTTGGTATAGAACCTATTCTGGTGGCTTTGTGAATGGCACTTACGTCCCCTTGTGAGTCTAGTATATCCCTGCTTCCCCCTAAATGTTTTGGCTGAAACTAGTCTGTGAATTCAACATGAAGGAAGTCATGACTAGTTTCAGTGGACCTGAAGCTGCATTTCAGCAAATCAACTATTTGTCCAAAATTGTTTGCCTTACTCTGTTGCTTTACTTGTTGAGAAAAGAATCTCAGCGATCCTTACTAATAGCTGGGAGGCAAATGAGACACACACACAAGCAAATTAGCAAGAGAACAAACATGATTAAAAAGAAATCAAATATACCACATTAAAAACATGTTATGTTCTCTCTTTGGGCAAATGCAGTTTACAGTAGTTTAATTATTTGGTATAATACTTCAAAGCATGGAAGGAAATAATTAGAGGGCTGGAGCACATGACCTAGGAGGAGAGGCTGAGGGTTTGGGGCTTATTTAGTCTGCAGAAGAGAAGAGTGAGGGCGGATTTGATAGCACCCTTCAACTTTCTGAAGAGAGGTTCCAAAGACGATGGAGAGAGGCTGTTCACAGTAGTGACGGATGGCAGAACAAGGACAAGGAGCAATGGGCTCAAGTTACAGTGGGGGAGGTCTAGGTTGGATATTAGGAAAAACTATTTCACTAGGAGGGTGGTCATTGGGGTATGTCTAGACTGCATCCCTCTGTCAACAGAGGGATGCAGATTAGGCAGGTCGACATTGCAAATGAAGTGGGGATTTAAATATCCCCTGCTTAATTTGCATAAAAATGGCTACCGTTTTTGCCGACTCAGAAATTTGTTGGCAAAAAGCGGCAGTCTAGAGGGGGATCTGTCAAGAAAGAAAGCCTTTTTCGACAGATTCTTTATGCCTCCTGCAAGGAGGTTTACAGGATCTATAGAAAAAGGCTTTCTTTCTCTACAGATCCCCTCTAGACTGTCACTTTTTTCCAACAAAGTGCTGAGTCCGCAAAAATGGCGGCCATTTTTTATACAAATTAAGCATGGGATATTTAAATCCCCGCTTCATTTGCAAGGTTGACCTGCCTAATCCGCATCCCTCTGTTGGCAGAGGGATGCAGTCTAGACGTACCCTGGCTGGCTCCACCTCCCGGAAGGGATGGCGTTTGGAGCAGAAGGGGCGGGGCAAGAAACTAGCCTCCCCCCAGCATTGTCTGGGGCCGAAGGCTTTGAATTAAAAATACAGTAAAGGGCTCACAGTGCCTGACCACACTGCTACTGAATTGCTTGGCAGTAGCCCAGGGCTGCTGCGGCTATTAAAAGGCTCGCAGAACGCCACAACCGTGAACCATTGAAATTGGATCCTGCTGTCTGAACCACCGCCTGGAAATCTGGTGGCATGGGCAGCCAGGATATAAATAGAAAGTGGTCAGATGAAGTCCGTGAGCCAGATCAAAGTCTTATGTAGTGTCATAAGATAACTATAGAAAACTTGACCCGTTTTCTGTTTTCTAAGATAGCAACCATATTTTATTTTAATTCTTTGAAAATTGATATTCCACTGGTAAAGTATAAATCTCTGTTGACCAGAATATTCAATTATCTGGTACCTTCCCTATTTCCTCACCATTCAGGATAACTGAGCTTTTGCTGTACTGTATTGGCGTTTATTTTTTATAATCATTTTTTAAATAATGCATCTTTGGAAACCAGTAATCATCACAGTGCCCTTAACACTTGCTATGACCAGTATTTCAAATAAATCAGTTGGTTTGTGACCCATGCTGCCTCTAAATTAAAATGTTCCTTGTGTTTGGGGTTACAAGGCTCTTCTATAAGGCCAACCTAATGCTGACTTTCAAATCCTTTATTTGTTATTAAAATCCCTGTCAATGTTAAAAGGAAAATAATATTAGTAATTGGGGAGTTAGCTTATGCAATGCCTAATAATGCACCTGAATAGTTTAGAAGCATTAAGAAGTATAACACTTGTCCAATCTTTAAAAAAGAAAAGACTCTTACTGCTTTTATTCTTCATGTGCGCCTCTGAGAATGAGCAAGAATGACTAAACATGTAAATAGGAATCAAATGTCTGAACATGAGGATGTGACTCAGGCATCTTACTAGTTGCACATTATATAACTCCACTGACTTCAATGAGATTACTTTTGATTTACATCAGGATGAGATCATATTTGGATCAAAGAAATTAATTTTATCTAGATTATCATCCAATCCCATGTAGGACTGATGCTAAATGCAAGATTATGCAGAGATTAAAACATACATTTTCCTCCTAATTCTTTACTATTTCTGGGTACAATGTAGTTGAATTATTTATGAACATATCACTTCATGGGTGACATTTATTTCTGCTAATCTGAACACTGTTTTGTTTTACTTCCCGGCAGTTTAAGAGAAATAATATTATGTTAAATTACTTACTAAATAGCAGACCTCTCTCATCTCTGGCATTTATATGTAAAGGTGTAGAAGCTTTAAGATTGTATTGTACGAGTTCATTCTCAGAAGTTCTTCATTTAGTAGTACACTTACAGATGCTGGAGCTCAAACAGATAAAGTATCCCCTATACTAATGGTGCATTACACTAGGCTTTGGATACTGCTAACAAGATTTTGTTGATGTCTGCAGCAGTACTCAAATTACACCAAAATTGCAGAAATGGAATAAAATGAAAAATACTCTTACAATCTGGTAGAAATCTCTTTAATTTATATTATTATATGGGCCATTGAGTTCTTTGAAGAACATCCAGGCTGTTTCCACACTTATTTTTACAGGAATATGGTTTAAATAAAAGAACAATCAGAACTATTCTGGGATTCAGCCACATTTTAAAATTGCCATTACTGGCAGAATATTATCCAGTCCCTTTGAAATTAGGAACGTTCATCAATATAATATTTTTCAGCCAGCATAGTCTATGATGTCCAATTAACATACTGTCCACAGTTGTTATATTGACTGAGCTTTTTTTCCTGCTTCCTTGCAAAGCTTACGCCTGCCATAAATTAAGAAGTATCAGTTCAAAAGTTCAAAGTTTACAAACAGGAAGCAGATTGTGGGCCTTGCTAACGTCCCCTTAAAGTGCCTTAAAATCAGCCCTTATTACTGTTATTATTTAGTAGTAAGGTAGCAATTAGAGGCCCAGTGAGGAATAGCATCAACTTCAAAATGTTAACGTTTTAAATAAGACCGACATATTTTAAAATGTAAATGACTTGTTCAAGATCAGAGCTAGGTATTAGACTCAGGTCCAGTGCATATTAATTAGATAACAATATTACCCAATGTGAAGAAATACTCATTCGGGGTAAAGCTGTCTTGTTGTTAAAGATGAAGGAAGGAGACATTTTAAGATTGAGAGTGGGGAGCAACACACAGTGGTGGTCTTGGGTCAGCGAAACGATCCTATGTGGACATTCCATCCAAAATTAATTAACGCAATCCTCAGGCTGCTCTTAGGTGTGCTGCTAGGAGCCACTCTGGACTTAGGATCAAGAATGACAAAAAGATAGCTTAAATCTACTTATTCTTATCCCACATCAGCAGCACTGAGTACTGCATGATTATAAATGCTTTGTTTGCCATTTTTGGGTCGAAATGTTATTTTTGTTTCCAAACTGCATTTTGAATGGAAACAACAATTTTTTTGTTTCATTTTGATTTAAAATATCATTTCATTTGGTTTTTCTGCTTCAAAAAACCCAAACCAACATTTTAAGTTGAAATAAAATTAAGTGTCATTTCTAATCAACATTTTGACATAAAAGTCATTTTGTTTTGTTTTGTTTTAACTGAAAAACAGCAATGAAACAATATTTCCCATGAGAAAATTAAAACAATTAATTGGAATTGACGTTTCACCGTGAAAAATTTTGGTTAAAGTGAAACCATATGTTTTGGTGGGAAAACTTTCCACACGCAAAATTTTGACTAGCTCTGTTTTCTATACTCTCTGCTTTGTGGAACCTCACTGTAGGAATGAAGGGGAGCAATTACACTCCTTGAACGCTGTGGAAGTATGAACCTGTGCTGATTATGAATTTGCCAGCATGAAGGGGACACATCAAGTTGCTTACATGAAGCCATTGATCCAAATTGTCTGACAAAGAGCAATGTACACTGTTTCAGTCCAAAGAGTAAAATAGCAGCTAACAAGGAACTGAATGGCTGTCATGGTGCCTCATAATGGTTTGTAGGCCATTTATTAATCTTTGTATAGGGATGAATTTGATCCTCAGTGTATTTCTGGAAGATGAACATATGCCTTATGTGTAATTTATATATATATTTATATGAATGTAAAGAGCTGCAGCATTACAAAGATTATTTTAAAAATGCACAAGCTGGTGCATTTTATTGCTATTATGAAATTTCCTTATTTAATTTCAGTAGAGGTTAGAAAGAACCAAGAGCTTCACTGGCCTGCTACAGCAAGGTGGATCAGAGTAAAAAAATACCTATGCCCTTTGTCATAACTCTTGAGTTTTAGTTTCAGATACTGGCTGCCATCATCAAACTTCTAACTTGGAAATTTTATATGAGGGCACCTCTCCTACTACTCCCTTGTGACCAGGACCCTGTGTCTAGCAGCAGGGATCCCTGATAGGTATGGTAATAGATGTTCTTTTGAAGATTTGTATAGAAATCCCCACTCACCAAAGCTCCACTCCAAACTAGAGTAATGGATTTGTGATTTACTGTTTACAACTAGAAGATTTTACCCAGAATTACTCGGGTCCTTCAGGGCTGAGGTGCAGGAGTCAGGGTTGGGGGTGAGAAAGGGCTCATGGGAGAGGGTGAGGGTGTAGGAGTCAGAGCAGGTGGTGCAGAACTCTGGGCAGGGGATTGGTGTTGCAGGAGTGAGGTCAAAGGGTGGGGAGGTGTGGGGAGTGTCATGATTATGAGGGTTAGCCAGCAGCCTGGGGATTAAGGGGTTAACTACACCTAGCCAGGTGGAGTGACCAGTAGGAATATAGGTGGGACTTTCAATCTGGGACAAAGGAATTTGGGTTTTTTCCTTTGTCTTTTTGTCTCTCTGTGTGAGTTCTCTGCAGCTACAGAGAGGGGCAAGCATGTCTCTCTCTCTCCAAGACACCATTCTTCATTTTCTGTAAGTAGGGTAAAGTTTAGGTAGTTTCGTTAGGCTTTATTGTTTTAAGGGTTGGGTATGGGATCTGATATCTGGCACTGCTTAAAAGATGTTTTTGCTTTTCTTTGTAACTAAGTTCTAGGCCTGTGGAGTTTCTCCATGAGTATATTTTGTTACCTCCCTATCTAGTCATTATGTTTGCAACAGGAATTTTGTTGTAATAATAAAAGTTCTTTCTTTTCTTTTATTAACCTGGCAGTGGTTAATTGTGTGCCTTAATTTTTATTTTAGGGGTAAGATTTCCCAAATGATCTTTCCTCTGATTTCTTTATCAACATTTGGGTGGTGGCAGCGGAAGTTTTATTCCCAAGATCTAGGTTTTTAAAATTTTGGAGGAAGTTTTATACCGAAGCCTGGTAAATAAGGCTTTGGGGTACACTTGCTGGCCCCCACTTCTGCATTTATCATGCCAGAGTGGGGAAGGAGCCATGACATGGTGGCATAGCGGTGGGATTATTTTGAGAATCCAAGATTTTTAAAAGGGCACAAGTTTTCTTTTGAGTTGCAAGCTTTGCAGTTTTTTCCTTTGGTTTTTTCTTTTGTTTCTGGGCTGCCTCAGGGAGGGGCAGACCTTAAGCCAGACACAGACCTACCCAAACAGTTTGTTTTTTTCTAGCTTTCGGGACAACTGGATAGCTAGGCTAGTTAAGACAGGATGTCCCGCTCGAGGACAGATTCATTCCCCAAGGAGAGGGCAGGAGCAATGTATAGCAACGCTTCTTCCCCCAGGGAGGGTCTCAAGAGCTGCACTGCCCAGCCACCAGCCTCTCCCCAAGGCCAGCCCTGTTCAGCACAGCCTTGGCTAGGACAGTGAAGGGGCACGCTAGCCAGCATATATAGCAGATTAAAAATTAAAACCTATGAATGAACTCTGGTACTGATCATTTGGCAGGACCATCTATGTCCCTTTCAAGCCCCAAGAGGTGTGATTTCAAACCCGTTCAGGCTTCCTTTCCCTAAGCCATTGGTCTGATGTTTGCCCAGTCTCGTTTCATTGCTATCATCTTAGCAACCCTGATTGCTCTCATCCCTAATGGACCTGTCTCTGGAGTCTGGAGGGAACTTTCTTGGCTGCTTCAGCCAGTCTGGACTAAACAACCTCCAGCTGGCAAATCTCCACTCCTCCAGTGGTGCTCTTCTACTGCTGACTTTGCACCTAAAATTCCAGGGTGGCTCTCAGAAGCCCAATGGGCCTTCCCAGAGTCTTTAGGTTTCAAAGCACTTCCTCGCTTACATATATACTTCATACCGAAAATAATATAAATGCAACACATAAATTAATGCAGCAGTTCTCAAACTTTGGGTTGTGGCCCTCTTTTAATGGGGTTGCCAGGGCTGGTTGAAACCCAAGCCCCACTGCCCAGGGCCAAAGCCAAAGCATGAGAGCTTCATCCCTGAGTGGCAGGACTCAGGTTGCAGGCCCCATCTGCCTAGGTTTGAAGCCCTTGAGTTTAAGCTTTGGTTTCCCTCTCTTGAGCAGTGGGGCTAAAGCTTTGCCCCTCCACCTCACCAGGACAGTCAGGCTTGGGAAGTCTCAGGCTCAGGTTTTAGTCCCCACTCCTGGAGTTGTGAATTATTTTTTGTTGTCTGAAGGGGATTGATGTGCAACAAAGTTTGAGAACCCTGCCTTAACGTTCTCCACAGTCCCCCTACAGGGATTTGTGATGTCCAAGATGCCGATGTTGGCTACTTAACTCAGAATGTTTCAGAAACTTTCTGTTCTGAAAAATAAAAGTAAAGTTCACCGGAATCCAGGCTGCAGGTTTGATCCCCAGAGCCTTTGGCCATTATCTTTGAAAACTCGTGGAGACTGAGACCAGTCAGCCTGGGGAGGTGGTGGAATCTCCATCTCTAGAGGTTTTTAAGTCTTGACTTGACAAAGCCCTGGTTGGGTTGATTTCATTTCCTGATTTGGGCAGAGGGATGGACTTGATGACTTCCTGAGGTCTCTTCCAGCTCTATGATTTTATGATTCTTATCCAATGTGGGGAGCCCAATATGCTGAAAAGCATGGGGTGGACTAAAGTCTAGGCTCTTATCCAATGAATCTAATATATTATTCCATTCCTGTCACTTTTTGAACATTTCCATAACATTAGGATGTATATGCTGACATTAAAAATGTGGCTTGTTGGGAGTACAGAGTGGAAACCAGTTGTCAGAGGTGAGGGAAACACTGGTATCAGACAAGTGCATGTGGGAAATGTATGCATATCTTACATAGACATGCTATTTTACATCATTGAATCCCTCACTGCTCAGATCTGTGTTTTAGACTAATGTAATAGGACACTGAACACCTTGCTTGATTTTAAAAAATCCAAAAGATACCAGTAAATATAGGTTGCTAGCAT
The DNA here is from genome assembly GCF_052426305.1 of Pelodiscus sinensis. Classification (NCBI taxonomy): domain Eukaryota; kingdom Metazoa; phylum Chordata; order Testudines; family Trionychidae; genus Pelodiscus; species Pelodiscus sinensis. Next base: position 71,202,471 of record NC_143052.1, read on the forward strand.
GCCTTTGTTATCTTTGTGTTGCACCTTTAATTTAGAATCTATCATGTAGACTTTACTTTTTTGTTCTTTTTTGCTTCATTAATCTGAAACCGTTCACTCGTTTCAATGTGAATGGGGAGAAAATAATCAGAGAAATTAGTTTGATTAAAACTTGCAAAAAGGAAGTATAGTAAAGCTACATCTATGTTGCATGATTATTTTGGAACAAGGTATTCCAGAAGAAATACTCCGAAATAGCTTATTTTGAAATATCATATCTACCCTACAGGGAAGCCTAGAAATTAGTCCAAGGCAGGCTCCCCTAATGTGGATGCACTATATCAATTTAGAGCCCCAGGAAACACTAGGGAGTAATTACTTTGAATTGTCTGGGAGAGGAGCTATTTCAAAATAGCAGCAGTGGAGTGTCCACATTACTGCTATTCTGACATAGCCATTATTGAGGTTTACAAATGCCGAAATAAGATGCCCTTTACAGGCAGTCCCCGGGTTACGTACAAGATAGGGACTGTAGGTTTGTTCTTAAGTTGAATCTGTATGTAAGTCGGAACTGGCGTCCAGATTCATACACTGCTGAAACCGACCGCCAGTTCTGACTTACATACAGAATCAACTTAAGAACCCCAGGCATCCCCAAGTCAGCTGCTGCTGAAACTGATCAGCAGCTGATTCCAGGAAGCCCGGGGCAGAGCAACTCTGCCTGGGGCTTCCTGTAGTCAGCGCTGGTCAGTTTCAGCAGAAGCTGACTTGGGGACGCCTGGGGCAGAGCAGCTGGGGTGCTGCCGGGTTGGTCCAGTAGTGCCCAGAGCGGGCGCTGCAGGACCAATTGGCAGCGCCCCAGCTGCTCTGCCCCAGAGTCCAAAACAAAAGCCTGGTCTGCTGGGGGTGGGGGGAAGCACACTAGCTGCGCGCCTCCCCCCCCCCCAGCAGACCAGGGACACGGGGAGCAGAGCCGCAGCGGCAGCAGGGTGCCGCGCCTCTGAGGCTTTGCTCTGGCAAAGCCTCAGAGGCGAGGGACCCCGCCGCGGCTGCGGCTTCAGTCTGGGTGCCTGTGGTCTGCTGGGGACGGTCCCCAGCAGACCACAGGCTCCCGGACTGAAGCCGCAGCCGCGGGGGGTCCCGCGCCTCTGAGGCTTTGCCGGAGGTCGGGGCGAGAAAGCCCCGTTCGTAAGCTGCTCCGGTGCCCCTGGTCTGCTGGAGACGGTCTCCAGCAGACCAGGGGCACCGGAGCAGCTTACGAACGGGGCTTTCTCGCCCCAACCTCCGGGGCGAGAAAGCCCCGTTCGTAAGTGCGGATCCGACATAAGTCGGATCCGCATAAGTCGGGGACTGCCTGTACTTCAAAATTATTTTGAAATAATGGGCTAGCTGTGTAGACACTCCCATAGTTATTTCAGAATAACGAACATTATGTATGTCTCCTGGGTCTTCTAATATAATTTTCACTGAGATTATCTTCATGTTTAGGGCCCAAAAGGTATGCCTACCTTAAAGAAATGTAATCCCATGCAAAATCCCTATCGGTATGTTTATACTTGCACCCTAGTTCGAACTACGGATCTAAATGTAGGTGACCGAAATTGCTAATGAAGCAGGGATTTAAATATCCCACACTCCATTAGCATGATCTCGCCGGCGCGTTACTCCAAATGCCAGCTGTTTCGAAAGTGAAAGTGCGTGCTGGTGAGATCATGCTAATTTTTGAAGAGTAACGTTAGTTCGAACCAAGGGATTTGATTCAAACTAACATGTCCCAGCGCGCTTTCACTTTCGAAACAGCTGTTAAGCAGAGTAACGTGCCAGCGAGATCATGCTAATGAAGCACGGGATATTTAAATCCCTGCTTCATTAGCAATTTTGGTCGTCTACATTTACATCCCTACTTGGAACTAGGGTGCAAGTGTAGACGTACCCTAAGAGAAGAGATAGATATGTTTGTTGTTGTTTTACACAGTTGTTACTTGCTTGATGCATATTTGACATTCATTAACAAACATGTTGAGCACTGACCTTTTAAATAAAGACAAAACAATAATATAAAAGAACTGTGTTTGGAGCAGCACATTTCAAATGAAATGGAAATAACTTTATAAGAGGTGTAGGTGTTCCTTTAATTTCAGCTATAAAATATTGTATCTTTTTGTTAAATTCTAATAATCATAAAATGTTAGTATGAGATGGTAAAAATGGAACAGGTAGCTTTTTGTATTATATATCTTGACTATTTGTGATTCTGTAATATTTATTATGTATTTACATGTATTAAAAAAAGAAAAGAAAAAGAAAAACGGGTAAGGGGGGAAGCAAGTGTGTGTATTATTTTCTAGGGAACCTGAAGGGAATTCACATTTCTTTAAGAAAGGAACATTTAAGAGTCACTCAGACAGCTTAAAGCCATCAAAGAACAGTTACTACTTTTTTGCTGATTTTACAACCAGATGTTTTGAGTTATTTAATTGCTTACTTATAAAGAACAAGCAAAACATTTAATTGGATTCCTAGAAGACCAAACATAAGGTAACTGAAGAACAAAACAATGGTCTATTTGAATAACCATTGATACTTACAATGAGCAGACCACACATATTCCAGGAAGGATACATTCAATTTTCCTTCCTATGTGAAAGGACTATTTTTTGGCATTAGCAGTTGATTAAAATTAACTACGCAATTGACGTAGCTGACATTAGGTAGCTTACTCTGACTTTAGCCCTGCTGTGTAGACGTGCCCTAAAAGTCCAGTTGTTGGCACAATGGGGCTAAGGTAGCTCCCTATCTGCCCTGGCTTCACATAATTTCCAGAAGCAACTAGGGAAATTACGTGGGCATCCTTGAGTTGTAAAATCATGACTGCTGTGGAAAAAGTGAATAAGGAAAAGTTATTTACTCCTTCCTATAACAAAAGAACTAGGGATCACCAAATAAAATTAATAGGCAGCAAGTTTAAAACAAACAAAAGGAAGTTTTTCTTCACTCAGCACACAGTCAACCTGTGAAACTCCTTGCCAGAGGATGTGGCGAAGGCTAGAACTTTAACAGAGTTCAAAGAAGAAGTAGATAGATTCATGGAGGTTAGGTCCATCAATGGCTATTAGCCAGAATGGGTAGGAATGGTGTCCCTAGCCTCTGTTTGTCTGGAGGTTGGTGATAGGGGAGGAATCATGTGAGGATTTCCTGTTGTGATCCCTCCCTCTCAGGCTTCTGGTATTAGCCACTGTTGGGAGACAGGATACTGGGCTATATGGACCTTTGGTCTGAGCCAGTATGGCTGTTCTTATGAGTCTAAGAACCAGATACGCAAATCATTCCAGGGAGTTGCCTGAGGTAAGTGCTGCCAATGCAGAGCTTGGAGCCCTCACCTCTTTCTGCACTCAATCTCCTGCCCCAGCCCTGAGCCCCTTCCTGCACTCTAAATTCCTTAGCCCCACCCCAGAGCTCACACCCCCATGGAACTCTCATCCCTTTCTTGACTTCACCCCCCTGCCCGGAGCCTCCTCCCACATTCCAAACTCCTCAGCCCTATCTCCCCAGCCCAGAGCCTTCACCCCCTCCCACACTCTAATCCTCTGCTGTGGGGAAGAATGTTTGTGTTTGTACAATTAGTGGGCGGTCCTATGACCCATCCATTGCAGTAATTAAATTACCAGGTTACATTATTTTTCTTTATAGGTCCTAATTCGGTAAGATACCTAAACTTGTCAGTAACTTCAGACATGTGAGCAGTCCCACTTATCTTATGAGGGATGTTAAATATCAGTTAATTGAATAGTCGATTAACCTCATGCATTATTATCAGTTACTCCACTAGTCTATAGTCCCTAGGGGTGGGGCCAGCAGCCAGTGTGCTCTGGCCCCACTCCTCAGGAGCCCCCTGCCACTGTGTTAGAAGCAGCAGCATGAGGTGCCAGACAGGAGCTGGTCCATGAGGGGAGCCAGTTTAAAAACAGCTCCCCTCATGGGCTGACTGCCGGCCACCCTGCGCTGCTGCCTTTGATACATCAGAGGCAGCAGTGTAGGGTGGCAGCAGCCCCTCTCTGGAGGTGGGTGTAGCCCAGCTCCCAGACCTAGCCCGAGCCAAAACTGAGCTTGGCTGCTTGCCCATGTGGCTCCTAATATACTTCAAATGCAGAGTCACAGTAGGGGTAGGTCCTGGTCCTGGAACAAGCTGGAGTGAGCCAGGCTGCTAGGCAGCCTGCTCAAAAATTTACTGGTGGGGGCACGGGGGAGGGGAGGAGGAAATGTATGTAGTCTATAACTGTAACCAATAAGCTTTTGCTTGTCAGTTTTCCTGCACTGGTGCCTAAATTATAGAAAAAAATAGATACATGTAAATTCAGTGCAGTTAAGGTTAATTTGCATGGTGTTCACTGCAAGTACTGTTAGATGAAATATAACGACAAATAACAAATATTTTATGTTTATCTGAACTAAATACATTGTAAAACAATCATGCAAAGTTAATTTACTGCTTTCATCTTCTCTGTAGAATGATGAATAAATGTGCTGTATATATAAACGTACTTAAATGCTAGGTAGACACTAGTGAAAAAAACTCTCAATATGGATACATGACTGGGAAAATGTAAAACTAATTTGTCTTCACTTCACTCTTTTTACCTGAATTTGCAAAGATGCATCTTTGTAGATTTGTGGTCTAGTAACAGTTATAGCATGTGTTGCTGATTAATTGTAGGAACAGCTTTAAATAATCATCACAGAAATAAATATCCACCTACTTTAAAATCTTTTCTTTCATCTTTTTTGCAGTAACTTTTTCATGTCAATTATAGTCTGTCTAAATCCATCTTTTAAGCTTTTTAAAACATTTTACAGACATTTGCACAAAGGAAGGCAACTCTATTACAGAGAATGTTCAGTTTCATGTTTATATAAATCCCTGTTTGTATTTACATAACACTAAGATTAATACTGATATTTCCAAAGGGAAAATGTTGGTATAATTGATGCTTGTCCTTGCGTATCTGAGTGCTTGAGACAAGTGTGACTCGATTTTTTTAAACTTCAGGGCTATCAGGGAGCAGTGATATTTCAAAAGAGATCTCACAGCAATCCTTCTAATAGAGGATCTCATGGTATTTTTGTATTTAAACAGGTTCTGTCAAGGTTGACACATCAGTAACTTCGTTTCCACCCTGTACTCCTACAAAGTAATTGTTGTTTTAAGTAATTTTTCCCCTATCAAAGATATCAGCCCTCTGAAATAAGCTACATCAGTTAACTTTTACTATACTGGCTAGTCCATAGGGGACAAGGCTAATGGGAAAGGGGAAGCAATTTAATACTAAATTATTTTAAAAGTTAAGTGTGTTGAAGGACATGCATATATTAGTATATTACACAAGGACATGTCATGGTACCAATAGGGCTGTTAGATAGCATGTAATTGAATAGCCGTGTAACCACATCATATGTTAGAGGTTACATAACTATTCGATAGTCACTGGGGGTGAGGCCGGTAGCCAATGCGCTCTGGTCCCACTCCCAGGGAGTCCTACTGTCACACCGTGCTCTGCTGCCTTTCTATCACAGCATCTCCCTCATCAGTAAGGGATTGGAATAGAATTTTTGCTGACTTTTATTTTCCATTAAATGTATAGATTGAAGAATATTCTATTTGTGTGTATGTATCATTCCGGTATTTGAAGTTAGAAGCATGAAGTATAAATCTGTTTACTAAACTAGACATGCTAAGTGAGGTCCATTTGTAGTACTGAAGGAACTTAATGGTCCAGTACTTGGGACAATGATCTGTGAACAGTCTTATTTTCCTGTAAGTCTGGACTAGGGATATAAAATCCTGATTAATCAATTAATGGTTTAAATGTTAGGTAAACTAATGTTTAACCTGTTAACTGATTAATCAGGATTTTATATCCCTAGTCCAGACTTTAATGTTTACCTGTTAACTGATTAAGTGGAATCCAGGCAGGGGGACTGAAAAATAAGTAGCATTTGTGCATGGAGAAATGCTTCAGCTAGGGAAAGCACTCAGAAATGTTCTTGAGAGAAACATTCCTGCATGGAAGTTTTACTACTCAGATGTAAGCTCTTTTTTATTTTTAACTTGGTGCTGTAACAAAAATAATCTAACAAGATTAATTTCTGGAATCCTTAACATAAAACATACACAATACTATTCAACATTTGAACACCATGAATAGGGACATCTATGGAGAGAAAAATAGGAATGCAACATTAAATTCTACCACCATCCATTGAAAGCTTTTTTAGTGTGACAGAGTGGGAAAATAGTACATTCGGGTTTTTGCTAAAGATAGGAAGAGTCTCTTCTAAATAAGGACTGTTGGCATTCAGGGACTGAAGCAATTTTCCAAACACATTAAATTTTCAACTGAATAACATTGGCAGTAACCCTTCAAGATTTTTTTTGTTAGGTTCTTAATCTTCATAAATGTTCAGGCTTATAAAATACATTTAAAGTTGTTCTAAAAACTGAGTTCTTATAAATTCCAATCCATAAAGAGTCTTAGTATTGTGGTGATTATATTGAGAGCCAAACTTCTGAACTTAGTCACCTATGTAGCTCTATCAATGCAGGCTCTGAGGGTATGTTTATACTACAGCGCTATTTCAAATTATTTTATTTCGAAATAGTTAATTCAAAATAACACATCTAGACACAAAAACTATGTTGAAATAGTGTTTTGCTATTTTGAAATAGCATGTCCACACCGTATGGACCCTGAACTGAAGTTAAGGTTGGCTGGAACCAGCGCTGGCAGGACATCGGGTTAGGACTTAGTGTGTGGGGCTGCTGCCTGAGGCTAACTGAGCTCCATGCTTAAAGTGACCCTACCCCCACCCTGGACAGACAGTTCTCAGGGTTCTCCGCTTGCTTGTCTACCTCAATGAGGGACAGCAAAGCAGTCCTGTCTTGGAGTGCCCTGAGTGTCCGCACTCGGGACACCACAGCACTCGGCCACATGGAGCCAGAGCTGCCCCTGGGAATGCCGGTGCATCTCGTGGGATCATTGCCATCAGGCCAGCTGCACTTGCTGTAGGCTGCCATCTGGGGGGTCCATCAGGGGGCTGTCAAGATCCAGGAGGCCCTGTGGGAGAGCGTCCACCCTGAGGAGCCCTCAGAACCATCCCGGTCCTCCCCACTGGGGCTCGTGCCTCATTCCTCCCTCACGTCCTTCCACTTACCCCTCCCTAGCTCGCCTTCCTGATGTCAAACAAAAGACATGTATGTTCAAAAATAGAAACTGGGTTTATTGAACAAAACCGGGGGGAATGAACCTCTGGGGAGACTGGGAAAAGGAGGGGGGAGACGGAGGGGAGGGGGAAACATGGAAGGAGGGAGCTAGAAGAGGGAAGCAAGGAGAAGAAGGGGGAGGGGAAGCTCAGGGCCCAGGGTTGGGGGTCTTGCCAGACCAACTTGATTTTCATGCAAACCTGCTCCTAGGTTTGCATGTGGCCTTTGGTGGCCAGGCTGGCAGCTATCCTGCCATAGACGGCTGCATTCCTCCGTCTAGTGAGAATATCATGGACGTTGGGGGCATTCCCCCCAAAACCTGAATAAGGTCCATGATCTCCGCCCTGGACTGGGAAGATGCCCGCCTTCTCCAGCCCCTGTCAGTCTCCTGGGAGCTGGCAGACTGCTCCTGGGGGGCAGTGGAGGGCTGGCTGCCAGTGGCTTGCTGGCTCATGCTTTGGGGCCACTGGGTCAGGGGCCCTGGTGGCCACTGCTGGCTCTGGGCTGACAGTCTTGGAGATGGCACAGTCATTGTGGCCAGGGTCTACCCCTTTAATGGCTCCGGGGCTGGGGGAGAGGAGAGTAAGTTTTCCTGGTTGCGCCCAGAGTGACCACCAAGGCTCCCTGGGGAGGGCTGGAGGCCCCCTATTTCGAGTACTTACACAGTACTTAATTCGAAATAGCTATTTCAAATTTGGCATTTCTTCTCATAGAATGAGGCTTACCAAATTTGAATTAAGCACTCCACTATTTCAAATTAATTTCGAAATAGCGGTTTGCATGTATAGACGCTATTAAAGTTAATTCGCAATAACGGCTGTTATTTCGAATTAACTTTGCTGTGTAGACATACCCTGAATTACTGTACTGATAAACATAGTATGCAAACCTAGATAGATTAAAATTACTATGGTTAGTAGTCTGAAACGGTGAAGTCAGTATGTTTTCTTTCATCTATTTCAATAGGATTTGGATCAGGCTAAATGAGATCAGAATCTGACTCTGATTATAGTAGTTGCAGAGAGATTCTATTGACATTGATTTCTAATTGTCTGTCCTCCTCAGCTGAAATGTACAAACTTGAATACTATGGATCATAACCAAAGAAATGCATGCAACTAAATGAAATTTCTGTAAACTACTCTGTTTTAAAGTAATAGTACAGGCAGTCCCCAACTTACGCGGATCCGACTTATGTCGGATCCGCACTTACGAACAGGGCTTTTCTGGCCCCGGAGCTCACGGGCGGCGGGTTGTCACCCGTGTCCTCCGGGGCGAGAAAAGCTTCTCCTGGTCTCCCTGGTCTGCTGGGGGGGGGGGGGGGGGTCCAGCAAAGCCGCTGTACCCCCCCAGCAGACCAGGGACATCTGAGCAAAGCCGCCGCCTGTGCGGCTTTGCTCCCGGGCAAACGAGCAAAGCTGCCCAGGCGGCGGCTTTGCTCTGGTGTCTCTGGTCTGCTGGGGGGGTCCAGCGGCTTTGCTGGACCCCCCCAGCAGACCAGGGGGACAGGAGCAAAGCCGCGGAGCACGCCCGCAGCGGGACAGACCGAGCGCGCCCGGGCTGTCCCGCTGCGGGTGTGCTCAGCGGCTTTGCTCCCCGTCTCCCTGGTCTGCTGGGGGGGGGGGGGGGGTACAGCTAATGACCCCCCCCCAGCAGACCAGGCTTTTCTTGCCTATCCCTGGGGTAGAGCACCTGGGGGCTGCCGGGTTGGTCCCGCAGCACCGCTCCGGACCAACCCGGCAACACCCCAGCTGCTCTGCCCCAGGCGTCCTGATTCAGCCGCTGCTGGTCAGTTTCAGCAGAGGCTGAATCAGGACGCCTGGGGCAGAGCAGCTGGGGTGCTGCTGGGTTGCTCCAGTAGCGCCGAGGAGCCGCGCTACTGGAGCAACCCAGCAGCACCCCAGCTGCTCTGCCCCAGGCGTCCCCAAGTCAGCCGCTGCTGAAACTGACCAGCGGCTGACCTCAGGAAGCCCGAGGCAGAGTTGCTCTGCCCCAGGCTTCCTGGAATCAGCCGCTGATCAGTTTTAGGAACAGCTGACTTGGGGACGCCTGGGTTTCTTAAGTTGAATCTGTATGTAAGTCAGAACTGGCATCCAGATTCAGCCGTGGTTGAAACTGATCAGTTTCAGCAGCGGCTGACGCCAGTTCCGACTTACATATAGATTCAACTTAAGAACAAACCTACAGTCCCTATCTTGTACGTAACCCGGGGACTGCCTGTACTTAATTTCTTTGTGTACTTATTAGCAAAGAAAGCTGGCAAGAAACCTTGTTCAACAATGCTCAGGGATCATAAATACAGTACTGTCTCCATCGTAACATGCAACTTGAATGTAACAAAAAAAAGCCTTTTTACAAGAAAAACTTTAAATAGGATCAGTTGATAACATAATGAAATCCATATGACAATGGTTACTGTACATCATGGAAATAATTTTTGGTTTAGAATAAAACTGGTTACCATGAGTCTCTCATGGAATATAATCTCTAATGTGCCATATTTTGGCATTTGATTTTGTTTATAATCCTCTTCTGATTAGATAATTGATATAATAGTGGTTTCACTGGGAGACACACCTAACTGAGGAGTGTAGTTTAGGACTTGATTGCTCACCATAAACCTGTATCTACTATATATTTGAGGGAGTTTTTGCATTTCTCTGTATGTCTGTACATCCATGTGTAAGTTCTTTTGTTCAAGAACTCCTCCTAAACTATAAGAGATGGGACCACCAAATTTAGTATGCAGCTTCCTCTTCTCCTAACTTAAAGCAAGGTCAGGATTTGGTTGTACAAGGACAATGAAATGTGCATGGAATGCAGTTCTTTCTCATCAAAGGAGAAGAGTGTGGTGTGATAGCTGTGAGAGTTATATTTATGAATGACTGCAGGAAGAAGGGGGTGCAAGCACTGGGAACAATTATACCCCAGGATGATTATAGAGGGGCAGCAAGCACCCAAACCCCGAGGAATAGCTATTCCCCAAGCAGCAGATGCCAGTAGGCCAATGAGGTTGGCCATCCCTAGGGAGCAGCCTACAGCTGGGCTGCACAGCTCCACCATCCTGAGCTAGCCCTGGGATGCAGCCACCAGCTGCACTCATCCCCCTGTATTGAGCAACTCCCTACCTCCCACCCCTCTGCCCACACTCCTGCACCCTTCCAAACACACACCTTGCTCTGAGCTCTGCATCCCTTGCTCTGACTCATACACCCCCCACACCTTCAACTCCCTGACCTGGAGGAGCCGAGCAATGCTGGGTAGGCCTCTAGTTATTCAATATAATCAAAGGTTAGGGTGCACAATTCTTCTTTTGTCTTCAGTTTTGGATATAAAACTGTACTTTTTTTTTTCTTATTTGACCCTTTACTTCCTAAATTTTACCAGATAACTTCGAAGTTATTTCTCAGTTTGTCTTTCATGCTTTGTTGGCACATCAGTGTGAGAAAATTTGATATGTGACTGAACCATATTCACAGCAGCATATAAAAATATCCCAAACTAGTACGTTCAGTTCTTCTTTCACAAAATAGAATGTTTAGAATTCAAAAGATCTTACTTCAAACCAAATATACAGGAGGACAGAATAGTTGATCAGGATGGTCTCTTCTGACCTTAAAGTCTGAGTGTACATCTCCCAATCCTAGTTCATTCCAGAATACAACCAAGTGTGTAGCTTGTAACTCAGTTCTACAATTCCAGCTGGTGTGAATATAAAGTGACAGAATTTCTGTCATAGTTTTAATGGGATTCATGATACATATGTATTTCATTTGTTGGCCATGAATATGATGTATTTTTATTGAATTTTACTGTTTGTATGCAGGCCCGCTGATGGCGGTGAGAGTGGGGGAGGGGAGAGGAAGGAGCAATTGCTCCAGGGCTCGTCAATGCAAAAGGGTCTGGGGCTCCAGTTGCCATGACTGCTGCAGTGGCAGTGGTTGCACCCAGAGTCCCGGGCCCTTTAAATTGCCACCAGAGCACGGTGCGGTGGGCTCCCAGTGGCTCTGAGGGCTACCTGGAAAGGTGGGGGTACTGTGCTCCAGGAAGCACTGAGGGGGGGATGAGGAGAGCTGCACCATGGTCTGAGGCTGCCCAGACTCTCTTTTTCTGCTTGAGGCCTTATCTTTTGTAGGAGTATGGCTCCAGCCCACTTTCCTACGTAGCTCAAGGGCCCAGCAAGGTTGTCAGCTCCCCTGGTTGTATGAGAAAGAACATTGGTTGATTTTCCTATGACTGTGAAAGATGATGTAAGGCATAACAGTTCAACCAGTTACTACTTAAGTGTGTGGTTTAGTAAAGTATGTGGGGCACGTAAAGCTAAAATAGCCAAATATCCCATTTTTAAAGGGACAGTTTCATATTTAAGCCTCCTGCAGGTGTCCCAATCTTTTCTTAAAAATGGGCAATTTGCCCCATATTTTCCCTCTTCCCCCAATCAGTACTGGTGGATCTTGCTGCTCACCAGTGGTTAGTGGGGGAAGGGATATCCAGTGGCTGACAATGGGGGTGGATTGTTCAAGCTGTTGGTAGGTCAGAGATTCAGCACACGGAGTGAGCCACTCCCCGTATTGGTCCGACAGTGCAGCCCTTGCTGATGCAAGCTGTTACCATCAGGGCCCTGTCCTGCTTCCAGTGGGCATTAGCAGCATGCAGTGAGCTGGAATGGCTGGTGAGTGCAGGCAGGGACCAGGTAGTGGCTGGTTACATGTTGCTTCTGTTGCCTACCCATCAACTGTTTATGTGCTCCCTCTCTTGTTATATCAAGTGGAGTTCACAGTTTAGGAAGAAATCAGTGGAAACACAGAGTGCTCGAGTAGTTGCAAGTGTCCATTTTATTTCATAACACAGAATTAACTAGAATCAGCCCAAACCGGCTGGGCTGACCTCTAGTGACCTAACTCAGTTACTATAACAACAAGATCTATATCTACAACCCAATACACAACATCTCTCACTGTCTTCTTCTTGCTTTGCTATTTTACCCCACCAGCCCCACTTCTCCTCTCACTGGTGGGGGCTGGTGGGGTAAAATAGCAAAGCAAGAAGAAGACAGTGGAGAGATGTCCTGCTCCCAACACTGTGAGGAAAACCAACCCCAGGTCAGAGTGCTCAGCTCACCAACAGCATGGCCTGCAGGCTCCTTCCTTCTCCCAGTGCATCTGAATGGACTGGAATCCCAGGAAAGCCCAAGATCCACTTACCCTGGGCACTGGGCAGGTGGAGACATACCATGCATGTGCCAAAGCAACATTGGCACAGGTAAGCCTCTCCACCCCTCAGCTAAGCTCTGAAATGGCTGGGTAGAGGAAATGATTTCCAACCTTTTTGCACCCCAAACATTGACAGAAACCCCTCAGGCTGGGGCTTATCACCTTCTTTACCTGCCTTTTACCACCTGCCTTAGGTCTTGCCCCTAGGGAGCACGTGGTGGCTCTGTGCCACCTCTCTGACCGGGTTGGCTGAATACTTTACCAAGTGTCCCATATTCAGCATTGGGAAATACGATCACCCTATTCAAAGCAGTGTATTGAGTGGTACATGTTGTATTATACTTTTACCTATCGTTCATTTTCCAGAAAGCATAATCATCAGCTGACTCTTTCAAGGGTTTATACTTAGCTCACACATAGAACTTCCCTTAAAATATGGCCCGACCCTTGCAAAGCTCCCACTCTCTCCCCGGCCAATTAACACAGAGAAAGTTTTTTCCCAATTTCAGGAAATAAGGATCAGGTATTTAGTTTCCATTTTGTCCACTGAACACAGCAGCAATACTGGAGACTGTTACTGCAAGGAATTGTAGAAATATTTTGGGGTGGGTTGGTGAATGAGTAGTTTCCTTTTACCTGAAACAATTCATGATACTGACTTCCTTCTCCTTACTGGTGCACTGGAAAGTAGTTATCTTGATGCCAGATGCATGAGTAATGGCATTTATAAATGGCACTTAATATTCAACACAAACTATGGAGAAGATATTTCAGAAGAAAAATTAAGAGGGATGAGAAAAGGATGAAAACTTGAAAATAGCTCTGTGAAAAAGTCATTTCCTGTCAGGGTTAATATTGAATTTCTCAAAAGAATCACTGTATCTGAGGCACTTAGTGCTTATTAGGATTCCCTCCCCCCCTTTTCCCCTTCCCCCTATCTGTACTCTAATCATTCACTATAAATAACATATTACAGTTCGAGGCCAATCATTTTCCTTTATTTTGCAAATCAGTCAGCTATTCCATGACATCAACTATTTTAAATGATCCTTATGCTTGATTATTTGGTTAGTGATTTAAGAACAATATTGGAAATATTAGGCTTCTTTAAAAATTAAATCATATGCTGCCAGACAGATGAAAATTTATCTTGTCCAAAAACATAAGATTCATGACTCATTTTTATCTTTGGTTTTCCGCTGTAAAGAATGGGTGTCAGCTTCCTATGTAATTTTGATTTGTTTATCCAGCAGTTTTGTTTGTCCGTGCAGTTTTTTCAGTGCCAATTGTGGTCACTATTTGGTTTCCATAAAAGGTAGGAGTTTTCTTTGAGGCTATCTTTTTTGCCATTGCCAAACCCACAACTGATGCACCATTACGTTGACTTTTGTTCTTAATTTAAACTTGGCATAGTGTCTGTCTTTGGTGTAAAACATGGAACAAACTCCATTCTAACATACACTAGGAGGCAGTTCCTTTGCTAGAGATGGGTTGTGGATTTGTATACAAAGGGTTTTTATGCTTCATAGAGGGTGGGAGAGGGAATTTACCTGTAGGACCCCTTTCCTTCTATACCCTGAGATCCTTTTCTTTAAAATAAACCAGTCCACATTTTTATTTCTAAAGAGAACATTCAGCCAGAAGGAAACAGTAACCCTCTCCTTCAGATCTGATCCTTTAATCAGAAAGATTTTTATTTTTATTTGAACAATCTGAAAGTATTTAAAAATGAAAAACCCAACTCTGGTTCACACATCATTTCATCAACTACAAGGCTTGTACAGCAGCAGTGGCCATAGCTAGGACTAAGGAAAGAATTCCTCAGATTGAGATGGAAGCATTTTGGAGCCTACAGGTTTTTTCCCAGAGCAAACAGTCAATGAGGAAACACGAGAGAATGTAACAGTTATTACTGGTGAAATCACAATGGAAGTGATGGAACTTGGAGCACAGAAAATGTCTGTTTCACCTATTATAATTTATTTACTTTGGACTGTGCTTCTCACAAGAATCAGTTGATTATATCATATTTCACCCTTTGCTATTTGAAAACAAGTTATGGTGTATGAATTGTAAACATTTTATAAAATACAATGGATGAAATCCTGGCCCCAGTAAAATACCTAGAGGGTTTTCTATTGACTTTAATTCAGCAAAGATGTCTCTCTAAGGAATCAGGGTGATCCCTGGGCCAGATTCTACCATCTTTACGCATAGCAAGTGTTAATTTATTGCATGAGCAGTCCCTAGCCAAGTACAGTACTAGTGAGCATAAGGCTGAGAAAGCAGAGTCCTTTTCATGGGATTATCGCAAACACTCAGCATTGACCTTACTCTGCTCCCATTAGAGTCAATGGGAGATTTATGATTGTTTTCAGTGAGAGCAGACTTAGGGTAATGTTGAGTGTTTTTGAGGATGACACCCTTTATGACTGATTTGTATACATGTGTGAGTGGAGACCATTTCTAGACAGACATAAGACAAAAGGATCATTCAGGTCACCGAACAAACAAAATCTTAGCACTCTGGCGTCATTGCAATTGGAGTGAGAATAACCAGCAAGTTAATCAGTCTCTGCCAGAACACAAGTTCTAGCACATAATTTTATCAACCCCAGGCTTCTTTTTAGCAGCTTATATGTTCACTTAAATTGACAGACCAATCCTTGTTTCGCATTTATAACTTAGAAATAGAGGAGAAAACAGAGAGGCTACGTCTAGACTGGCCCCTATTCCGAAATAGCCATGCTAATTTTGAACTTGGGAATAGGGAAATCTGCGGGAGATTTAAATATCCCCCACGGGATTTAAATAAACATGTCCGCTGCTTTTTTTCCGGCTTGGGGAAAAGCCAGAAAAAAGCGTCTAGACAGGCGCAATCCTCCGGAATAAAGCCCTTTTCTGGAGGATCTCTTATTCCTACTTTTCCCTGGAGCAAAACCTGGGGAGGGCTAGCCTCCCACTAGTTCGAATTAAGGGGCTACACACCCCTTAATTCGAACTAGCTAGTTCGAACTAGGCTTAATCCTCGTAAAATGAGGTTTTCCTAGTTCGAACTAAGCACTCAGCTAGTTCGATTTAAATTCAAACTAGCGGAGCGCTAATGTAGCACCTATTAAAGTTAATTCGAACTAACGTCTGTTAGTTCGAATTAACTTTGTAGTGTAGACATACCCTCTGTTCCTTTAGCTATGTTCGCTTAAGCTCATCCATGAACTGCTGAGATGAGTTAGAGTAACATAAAATATAACTCTTTGTCTTTATGACAACCTCAGAATTCACTAGAGAAATAGGAGTGCAGCCATAAAATCCTTTTTCACTAAGATGCGTTCTCTTTTCTGTGCCTGTATCTTTGTGCTCTGGATGGTGTTCATATTCTGTCCCCCTTTTGCTTTTGCCCTCTTCAGAATCCTTTCATGCTCAGCACTTGCTGTCATTTTGGTGCTTCCTTCATTATCCCTTCCCCAATCTTTATTTTGAGAGCCATGCTACATCATTTTGAGCTGAATGCCTTTAACACTTTCTTCAGAAAAAGGAGGGTCAGATGGTTCCATCCATACCACAAGCTCAAAATATTGCCTTCATCTAAAATCTCTAATACTCCCAGTAATTTTAGTCTCTGCTTGATTGTCTGAACATAAGCATTCTTAGACAGTCAAAATTTTTCTAATCAATTTGTACGGAGTGCTAGAGCATCAAGTGCTGAACAGTCTTTCTGTCTAAAAAAAGCTGAAACTAAAACCTCAACTGTTCCATCTCATCTACCCAGATTTTAGAGTCCATTGTGTCAGTGTTCCCTCCAAATGAAGCCTGCAGTTTGTCACTCTTAGCTAGAGAAGTCTTGTAGACAATGCAATGCCTTTCGTTGGATCAACAAATAACTGATGTTACACAAGCTGTCAGGCTTCCAATGATCTTATGTGAGCCCAGATTCAGTATAGCATTTAAACATTTGCTTAAAATTAAGATACTTTTCTTTTTAAAAGGAGTTACAAAAAACATTTCCATAAAATTCTCAATATGCAGAATTTGATTTAGTCACTGTTCCTGCACCGGCCTTTCCTGAGCCTTGCTCCAGCCCTGTTACTGAAACACTGCAACCTTGCACCAACCTTTTGCCCCCCTCAAGCCCTTGGACTAACTTTTACCAGGCTTCAACCAGGTGCACTGACAGCGAGGGGCAAAGGGAGCAGTTGCCCTGGGGTTCAGAGATTCAAAAGGGCCCAGGGTTCCTGGCCACTGCTGCTGTGGGCATTACCTCAGGAGTGGCAGCAGCTGATGCTCCAAGCCCTTTAAATCTCTGTCAGAGCGCCACACAGCATGCTTTGGGTGGCATTCAGGGCTTGCTTGGGAGGTGGAGGTTAAGCACAATGTGCTCAAGGTGGCGCTGAGGACTGGCTGCTCCAGTCCCACCCCTTCCATTCTAGGCCAAGCCCCTTCTGCCCCATGCCCACCTGCCAATTCTGTTGGCCCCTCTGCCTGCATCTGTACTCAGACTATAGTCCTGATTTGGCTTGCTTGCTGACTCTGACCTCAGTTCTGTCCATGTTCTTGGTTTCGAGGCTGCTTTCGGCCTGGTCCCAGCTCTGGTTGGATTCCACCTTTGTATCTCTTCTTGACTATGGCTCTCACTGCCAGCCATGACTGCCTCAGACTCAGAGCTTGACACAGACCACAGTAAATATAGCAGAGCCTGAGAGTTACAAACACCTCAGGAATAGAGGTTGTCCATAACACTGAACACAATGTTATAGTTCTTTCAAAAGTTTACAAATGAAAATTAATGTAATACAACATTGAAACTTTACTATGCTGCTTTGCTTGAATTTTTTTATATAATTTACGTTAAGCACAGTTGAGTACTGTATGGCTGTGTCTACACTGGGCCACTTATTCCGGAAAATCAGTCGCTTTTCCGGAATAAGCTGCGAGTTGTCTACACTGGCCCTTGAATTTCCGGAAAAGCAACGATGCTCTACTGTACAAAATCAGCCGCTATTCCGGAAAAACTATTCTGCTCCCGCTCGGGCATAAGTCCTTATTCCGGAACACTGTTCTGGAAAAGGGCCAGTGTAGACAGCCCAGTAGTCTTTTCTGGAAAAAAGCCCCCATTGCGATAATGGCAATCGGGGCTCTTTTCCAGAAAAGTGCGTCTACATTGGCCACAGACGCTTTTCTGGAAAAAGGGCTTTTCCGGAAAAGCACCCTGCCAATGTAGACGCTCCTTTTCCGGAAAAACTGAAAACGGAATAGTATTCCGTTTTAAGCATTTCCGGAAATTCATGCCAGTGTAGACACAGCCTATGGGTTTTTTTTTGGTTGTTGTTGTTTTTTATTTGCTGTGTAGTATCAGTATACTCAGTATATATATATTTTTTTTCTGGCAACAAAGAATGAACCTTTTCAGCAAAGTGAAATTTAATAGACTTTTGTTATCTTTGTACATGTTTAAATGAGGGGGAAAACTAAGATTTCTTCACTTCCTCACCCTTCATCTGTAAGAACATGCATCCTTGGGACCATTGGTTTATCACCCACCCATCAAGGGAAATGAGGCTGGTTTTTTTTAGAAAACCATAGTAGAAGTGATAACACTGCACTAGGCTTATCTTTATTAGGGATCTTCTCTTCAGGACTTCAATAGAGTTTTTAGGCTTAATTGGTTGCTAATTAGCTCAAGATACTTATCAGCACAGTAAATACAAATGTGGACAACCCTAAAGTGCATCAATAAAGGACAGAATTGTTTGTTTCTAAAGGGGCCTCCAAGAAACCAGTAAAACATTCTTGAATATATATAGATTTAGCTTTGCTTCAGTTTTCATATGACACTTGATTAATTTTACTTATAATTAAGTGAAAATCCATATAGCCCAGAATGCAATTCTGTGTAATAATACCAATCTTTTATTATAGTACTGCTTACAGCAGTTATAAACTGACATCATCCTAGGATTTTCAGACAATGAAAAGGGATGGTCATGATCTATTTTGGAAGCCTGTGCCTAAACCTGCTGGAAGCTTATACTCTGCATGTAAACTGCTATATAATATTGTTTTCTCTAGAACTTCTGAAAGTTACTTGTCTTATCAAAGTGAAGCTTCAATTGGTCAATAAAAGTATATTGCACAGACTTCTCTTCTGGTTTTGGGAAGTTGAAGTGGCTGGAAAGTGTAAAATCTTTACTGTCTCAAAGTTGAGTGGCAACGCCAGTCTTATTAGCAGCTCTAGCATGCACTTGAGAAGTGAAAAGTCAGCTAATCAGGTAAATTCCTGTGACAAAGTGTACCAGCTCAGCATTGGTTCATCATGAGCTAATCCCCGTCTGTGGTCAGAGGAGACTGTATCCCCTTCTTTCTGCTGGTCATGCTCGAGCAGGAACCTGGATATTAAAGGGAGTAACTCAGCTCAATCAGGGCTGACTGTCGAAGGGGATAGAGGTGCACTTCAAGTTCCTATGGAACATGGAGACCAGCCAGATTGCCAAGATCAACAACCTCTGGGCACCTGAGGCTCCAGAGTGAGGCAATACTGTGACACTCCTGAAACTACCTGTGGAGGAATGGGTAGGAAGTAACCCAGGGAACTGGTCATAGATCTGGTACTTGGTTCAGTGTGATTCTGCATGCAAACTTGCCCACGTCAGGGCCCTGGATTCAGACTCGGTGGAGTAGGGAAGGCCCAGGTCACCTTACTCTGGCTGCCTTCTGCCTTGACATGATGGATAACCAAAAGACTGCTCTGCCAAGCTTAGGTAGCACTATTAACTATGTCTGTTTGACCACACAGCCCAGATGAGAAGGGCAACCAGGACAATCAGTCCTGTGTAGGGAAGGCATCCATGTTGATGCTGGGCATTGGACTACTCAGGTCTGAGAGAGGCAGACCTATGGACTCAAGTCACTAGGCCACACTGCCCTGCCACTCGATGGTAGCCATATTGACTCTGCCTTGCAAGGAGGGGCACTCTCTTGACCCTGACTATTGAACAATACTGCCAAGGTGGTCAACCAGACTCTGCTGAGGTGATATAATACCCCTCCCTGTCTGGGGAGGGATGGGATATACTAGCTAGCCCCACAAGAGTCCCCAAAAGTGGACAATGATGGTTTTGAACATAGAACATAAGTTATAGGGATTGTGGAGCCACTATGTTTTTAGTTTTCCCTTTATTATTTTGTTTCTTTCTACATTTTCAAAATGGAAATTTATGCACAGCCACTTTTGCACATTCTTATGTAGAGAAATTGGGGGATACATAGTTGTCTGCAATAGGAATCTGATGCTTAATGATTTTGGTGTAAATGATAATGCATGTACTCAAATCACTTTTTAAAGAAGTAAATACTATTATGCAAAACACATAAGGTTAATGGATTTGGCCAAGACTGAGGCTCAGAAATAGAACTTGGTTATTCTGACCCCTGTGCTTGGTCCAGCGGACCATCACTAATCCTTACGGGCCAGTTTGTATCAATTAAACTTCAAACACTCGTGGCTGAAATTTAATTGATAGCCTGGTATTATTGTAACTTGCTGTTGCATGGAGAGCACTGTTTAAAGGTACTTTGCTTTTTGGTGTACAGATACATACATAAACACACACATTTGTGTTATTTTCATGTATGTCGAATAGCACAGTTTGCAAGGAAATTGTCAGCTGAGAAATGACTTGAGACTGCAGATCATTCTTCTGTACCTTTCCTCTCTTCATGAATTTTAAACATGCAAGAAATGCATTCTGATACAGCTGAGGGCACAAAAGTAATTATGTGCCTTTTCTTTGCATTGGACACCCACTTATCTATAGAGGTATGCTCCACAGCTATGTAAGCAAAGTACCAGCTGCATAAAGTAGGAGTCAGTAGGAAAGTCACAGAATACTTTTTATAGTGAGTAGGGAAGTTTATCCTTCTAGTTTTCAGAACTCTGCAAAAGCCATACTAATACTAATATATTAAACTAGGACTGAACTCATTTAGGATTTGTGTGTGTGTGTGGCTGTTTAACCAAGATGTTACACTGTGTATTCATGTACATCTGAGAATATCACTGGTTTCAACTCACTGTCCT
The DNA here is from genome assembly GCF_052426305.1 of Pelodiscus sinensis. Lineage (NCBI taxonomy): Eukaryota > Metazoa > Chordata > Testudines > Trionychidae > Pelodiscus > Pelodiscus sinensis. Next base: position 71,222,995 of record NC_143052.1, read on the forward strand.
TATACAGTCAAATTAAATCCTTGATCTCATTCCAGATTATGTCTTTTGACAATACCTGTTCTCAGTATTGTTGTAGCTGTGTGCATCCCAGGAATATGATAGACAAAGGTAGGTGAGGTGTTAATACCTTTTATTGGACCAACTTCTGTTGGTCAAAGGTACAATTTTTCAAAATACACAAAGCTCTTCGGGCCTGGGAAGGGAGCAGTGTACTTAACCATCTGCATAGCTCATAAGATTATATATGTCACCAACAGATGTTGGTCCTATAAAAATACTACCTAGAGGGATGCAAAATCTCACCTCATTTGTTAACCAGTTAAACGTTAAGTTTAACCAGTTAACTGATTAAATGGAGGTGGGCAGGGGGCTGCTTCAGCTTGCCAGGCTGGAATGGACCCTGCACCACAGGCAAAGACTGCTTCAGCCTGGCTGTTTCCAGCCCCATGCTGGGCCATGGGCAGGGGGCTGCTGCCAAGTAACAGTTACCCATTCACATCCCTACTTGCCTCACTAACCTTGTCTCAGTCTTAGTTGTGCATTCAGATGGAGCTCATTCATTATTGAGAAAATAGCTGGACTTTTGCCCTAGTTTTTCATGTACTTTGAGAGTCTTATCATGAGAAGCATAAAAACAGAATCCCCTGAACAGTTTGAGAAAATCCAAAATCTTTCTTGTCATGTTTAGTTATTCATGTATGATCAATCGGTAGAATCTTGAATTAACCCATTGAAGGCTTTCCTTAAATTTTTCCTTTATATAGTTTATACAATAAAGTTTAAGTTTAAAGGTTAATCCTTCCTGGTCACACTCCAGGGACAATAGGCAATGCTGTTTGGTTAGGTGGGCAAGCAGGATGGGAAATGGTTTAGAATGCTGTATCGTCATTATTAACTGGGAGAAAAAATAGCTAAACCAGTGGTAGGCAACTTGCAGTCCACGCATGGCTTGTCATGGTAAGCTGTAGGCGGGCTGCCAGACAGGTTGTTTAACTTGTGTCCGCAGGTGAGGCTCCCTGCAGCTCCCATTGACTGCAGTTTTCTGTTTCCAGCCAATGGGATTTGCAGTAAGTGGCGGTGTTACTTCCCACAGCTCCCTTTGGCCGGGAACAGTGAACTGCAACTAATGGGCACTCCAGGTGGTCTCACCTGAGGATTCAAGGTAAACAGCCTATCTGATAGCCTGGCAGTGGCTTACCCTGATGAGCTATGTCCGCAGGTTGCCCACCAGTGGGATAAATTGAGACACCCCTTCTTATGTCCAGTTAAGAGCAGCTGCAACAAGACTTAGATATGTGATTTCTCTAATCTTTTCCCAATGTGGGATAGTAGTAACTTCCTTTTTCCATCTCTGAACTGGACAGGAGAGGTTATAATCTTTGAATGCAGCATTCAACATCTGTCAGGTGTTAGTTGCTTCATTCCAAGAGCATTAGCACAGTAACACACAATTATGATGCATTCCAATGTATTTTCACTCCTTGGATCGTCACACCTACTTCGGGGTCCATTTTTTACCAAGGACACTTGGCTAAAATTTCCCAACTTTGCAACCCCCAGTTCAATTGTCCTTTTAGTAGGAACAATGGAATCCTGTGTATAAATGGGCTGATGACTGCTGTATCATGTTGATTGGATCTGCTCTGAGCATGATTAATTGTCAGAGCACTTAAAACACCAGCTTCCAATCAAAACAGATTTGAAGCTCCCAGAAGTGATAGTCTATTGGAACACATGACAGCTGTGGAAAACTTTTACTCGTTTCTCTAGAAGCAATTCCAGTATGTGTGACTTTGAACCCAGAGCATAACCTCTATGTGTTGGCATGAATTCCACTCTCTAAATGGGTTCCATGTTATACTGGATTGAGTAGTAAACTATTAAAAATTTTTATGAGGACTAGTCAAGTATAGTCCTGGCTAATATGCAGTTTAGCAGCACTGGTTTTACACTCTCTGGGTATGTCTACACTACCCTCCTAGTTCGAACTAGGAGGGTAATGTAGGCATACCGCACTTGCAAATGAAGCCCGGGATTTGAATTTCCCGGGCTTCATTTGCATAAGCCGGGTGCCGCCATTTTTAAATCCCGGCTGGTTCGAACCCCGTGCCACGCGGCTACACGGGGCACGAACTAGGTAGTTCGAACTAGGCTTCCTAGTTCGAACTACCGTTACTCCTCATTCCATGCGCGGCACGGGGTTTGAACCAGCCGGGATTTAAAATGGTGGCGCCCGGCTTATGCAAATGAAGCCCGGGAAATTCAAATCCCGGGCTTCATTTGCAAGTGCGGTATGCCTACATTACCCCGCTAGTTCGAACTAGCGGGGTAGTGTAGACATACCCTCTGAGAGGAAGAGCCAGAACTATTGTGGGGTACCAGTTTCTTTCCATCTCTTTCCTCCCTCCACCTAAAGACTCCTTTGTCACTGTGATGCTTCTTGCACTGTCACCCTTTGCATGTCAGTATTTTTTTTAAAAAGTCATTACACTGCTGCCGTGGTTGGTCCAGGCCTAGAACAAAAGCTGTCACAGGCAATGGGGTGCCTTATAAGGTGTCACTGTTTGCACATCCTTAACAGTGTCTCTGCTGTTTATAGTACAAGGCTATCTGATTGCTAGTATACTCTTAAATCTTATTATCTCCAAATATGGGCAGAAAGTTCAAAAAGGATCTAGGAAATTGCAGGAATACAAGTTCCACTGAAAATCAGTGAAATGTACTCCTAAGCCAATGTGTTGCTTTTGAAAATTTCAGCCTACAGGAATGGCAGTCTCCATGGATAAAGTAATGGAGGCTCATGAGGTTTACAGTCTGTTCCTGTCTCTGCCACATACTTTTATCATTGAATTTTAGCAAGATGCTTACAATTTTTTTGTGCCTAAAGTCCCCCAACTGCCTCTAAGACTATGTCTACACTTACAGCAGTTTGTGGGCTAGCTATCACAGGTAGAAACAGGAGGGCAGATGATGATGCATAGCTTATGTGAGTAAATATATGCCAGAATTACATAGGGGTGGGCAATAAGCAGCCCATGAATCAGATGTGGTTCACCAGGGTTTACCTTCATGTCTACAGGTATGGCTGGGCACAGCTCTCATTGGCAGAGGATCACCATTCCCAGCCAATGGGAGTGGCAGGAAGCTTGAAGCTTCCATTGGCCAGGAAGGGCAACCCAAAGGGCAACGTGACTATACCTGCAGATGTACAGGTAAATAAAGTGCTGGCATCCCACCTGGGGTTCACCCTGGTGAACCGCATCCAGCCCTGAGGCCACTGGTTACCCACCCCTGCCTTATATGCTCGCCATCTGGCCAAGCACTGCCTCTTTGGTATGCACTGCTATTTTTAGCAGTGTAGAGTCCCGTTGTTGGGACCTTTGTCTGCTGCAAAGAAAGTCTCCAGAAGCAGGAAAAGACTGTGACAGGGGAGGCAGCAGGGAAAGACTCTGAAAGCTCTCTACTTCTGAAGTCTTTTCCCCCTTGCTGAGAGCTGCTGGAGTTTTCTCCTGTTGCCTTTCCTTGCCATGTGTCACTACACACAGTAGTGTGGCGGCAACCTGCTTTTCACTGAGGCATGTAGCTACACACACCCTATATACTGCTGCCAGTGTAGACAAGGCCTAAGGGTATCATGAGAATAAATTGATTAATATCCTGTAACATGCTTGCATACTAGAGATAAATTCCATTAAAAAAACCCTCCTAATTACCAAAATAACAAAGTACATTACAAAGATCTGTATCGCTTTTCAAAATAAAATTTGACATAATACTGCTGCATGTTGGCGTTACATTTTTTTTCAAAAATCTCTTTTCACAGAGCTCTCTCTGGCACATGTTAATGCTTGGCTGCCAAAAACAGTCAATTTATAGAGAAGTGCATAGCTTCCAGAACTGTGAATTATTAAATGATGTGTCTTAAATGTTTTCTGTAAAAACACATTGGTGGTTATGTTTGAATGCATGAATCCAGTCTGGTGTAATCATTCTTGCAAATAATTACTCAGTAATGTAAAACTTGTCTCCTTTGTTTCTTTTGCTCTGTAAAGACACAATCCAACTCTCATTAAAGTTAGTGGGAGTCTTTCCAGTGACTTCAGTGGGAGTTGGATAGGACCCCAAGATCGAACATTCTCATAGCAAATGTGGGACCACGGGACCCTCATGACAACAGTACAAATCCAAAATAATGGTAGCATTTTCAAAAGCTCCCAAGTGGTGTAGGAGTTATGGCCAGATCTTTAAAGGTATCTAGGCACTTAAAAATGCTGCTAGGCACCTAGTGAGATGTTCAAAGCAAGTAGCTCCCACTGATTTCAATGGCTAGTAGATACGTAGGCGCTACTGAAAATTCCACTAGGGACCTACCTGCGTCTTTAGGTGCCTAAATACTTTTGAAACCTAGCTATTAGGAACTTAAGCCTCATTCCTTAAAAGTATTTAAGTGCCTAACTCTCATTGATTTCACCTACTTGCTAAGCTCTGATGGGCTACGTCTACATTGGCCCCTTTTCCGGAAGGGGCATGGTAATTTTTGAAATCGCAATAGGGAAATGCGCAGGGGATTTAAATATCCCCCGCGGCATTTAAATAAAAATGTCCGCCGCTTTTAGAAAAGCCGGAAAAGAGCGTCTACACTGGCCCCGATCCTCCGGAAAAAGCTCCCTTTTCCGGAGAATCTTATTCAAAAGCGGCGGACATTTTTATTTAAATGCCGCGGGGGATATTTAAATCCCCCGCGCATTTCCCTATTGCGATTTCAAAAATTACCATGCCCCTTCCGGAAAAGGGGCCAATGTAGACAAGCCCGTACAGGTTCCACAGCTGACCAGGGCAGAAAAAACATTTACAGGTTTTTTTTTTCCAGTGCCAATATGTCTATTAAACTTTGAATAAAAATGCTGTGAAAGCCAAGTTTCTGCCTGCAAAACTTGGAATGTGATTCTTAGAAAGAAACAGTTGTTAAAACACTAAAGAAAAACTTTTGCTAATGTGAACAAACAATTTATTTTGTTTAATAACCCGGTTAGAACTTAAAAATAAAAGTACAATGAAATAAGCAAATGTTTTTGTACCATAATGATTTCCTACTAAGGAAGAAATTGACACAATGGTGAGATCCTGGTTCTATGAAGATCAATGAGAATTTTTGCCATTATCTTCAGCAGAGGGAGAGGGAGGCAGAATTTCACTAGTGATGTAAAAGGTTAACCAGTTACGCATTAGGCTCCCCTGAAACATTTAATGAATATGAGGCTTGTGATCCTGCATACAGTTATACATGTGAGCAGTCCTGATTAATGCAAATGGGATAACTCACAAGTGTAAAAATATTCATGTTTAGAAGTGTCTACAAGGTCAGAAGAAAAGAAGAAAAAGCCTATGCCTGTAACATAGGCAAATAAAAGGGAAGAAATTCAGCTGGCATCTAAGACATGTATACACAGCCTCAGCACATTAGGGTGAGATCACTGGAACTACTCACATAAGTAGTTAAGAACCTAAGCAATTGTAGGATCAGGCCCATGCCCATAGGAAGCAGCTGACAACATGCCCCATCATGCCTAGGTGATTTATTAGTGGTTGTCTTAACTGCAAATTTCCTTATTTTCATTGGCACTTCTTATAACCTTGCTATGATTTAAATACTTTTTGAATTTGTTTATTTTGGTTTCTAAGTACAGTAGTTATAAATGGGAAAATAAATCAGACCATATAATTGCCCTTTCTTTTCTGTTTTACATTTTAAGTATACAAAACACAAACCATAATTCCTCAATTCACTACTTGTATGTGTTTTTCTGTCTCATTATTATGAATGGATAATAATTAGTTAGATAAGGTGGGTGAGGTAATATCTTTTACTGGACTAACTTGTGTTGGTGAGAGTGAGAGAAGCTTTTGAGCTTACAAAGAGCTCTTCTCTCTCACACCAACAGAAGTTGGCCTAATAAATATTACCTTACCTACTTAGTCCTAGAATATCAGAAAGACAAACCGGGATACAAGAACACTGCATACAAGTAGGTTGTTGTCAAACATGGTCTTTTGGGAAGGAGTGTAGTCTAGAAATACAGGTAATAGCACAAGATCCAAGACTTTGAATTAATGGGATTTATTCACAGCTCTTCTGTTGAGTTGTTTAGATGCACTGCTTAAACTTTCAGTGATTTGTCCTTTTCATATGTGCTCATTTTTTTAATTGTATCCTTTGGTATATATGGTTGTGACTATTTTCTTCCACTATTTGATCTGAGGAAGTGGGTCTGGCCCATGAAAGCTCATCATCTAATAAACCATCTTGTTAGTCTTTAAAGTGCTACATTGTCCTACATTTTGCTTCTATTTCCCATTGTAGCTTTGGAATAATAACAGTAAAAGTGGTGAAGTCAGTGGGAGTTTTGCCTTCAAGGAAGCCAGGATTTCACTCAGGGTATGTCTACACTACAAAGTTAGTTCGAACTAACGAACGTTAGTTCGAACTAACTTTCATAGGCGCTACACTAGCGCTCCGTTAGTTCGAATTTAATTCGAACTAACGGAGCGCTTAGATCGAACTAGGTAATCCTCATTCCACGAGGATTAAGCCTAGTTCGAATTTACTAGTTCGAATTAAGGGCTGTGTAGCCCCTTAATTCGAACTAGTGGGAGGCTATCCCTCTCCAGGTTTCCCTGGTGGCCACTCTGGCCAACACCAGGGAAAGTCGTCTGCCCCCCTTCCGGCCCTGGACCCCTTAAATGGGCACGGGCTGGCTACGGTGCCCGTGCCAGGTGCAAGCCTGCCAGCACCCAGCCGGCAGACCCTACACCTGGCATGGCTTGAGCCACCCAACCGATGCCCCCCAGCCCTCCCCCTCTTCCCGGGACCAGGCTGGCGGCTCCCGGGAGCTTGCCCGGGACCACAAGAGGTGGGCACCCGTCTGGGCTAGTGCGGACATCATGGACCTCGTCCACGATCTCTGCACTAGGCACAGGAAAGTGGCCGGCTAGGGCAGGAGAGCTGCCAGCCTGGCCACCCAGGAGCAAGTGTGCATGAAAATCAAGGGGGTCCACTGAGACCCCCGACCCTGAGCACTGAGCTTACAATGGCCGTACTGGGTCAGACCAAAGGTCCATCTAGCCCAGTAGCCTGTCTGCTGACAGCAGCCAACCCTAGGGACCCTGGAGGGGATGGACCAAAGACAGTGACCAAACCATTTGTCTCGTGCCATCCCTCTCCAGCCTTCCACAAACCTTGGGCAGGGACACCACTCCTACCCCCTGGCTAATACCACTCCATGGACCCAACCTCCATGACTTGATCTCACTTCCCTTTAAACTCTGTTCTAGTTCTAGCCTTCACAGCCTCCTGCAGCAAGGAGTTCCACAGGTTGACTCTTTGCTTTGTGAAGAACAACTTTCTGTTACTAGTTTGAAGCCTGCTACCCATTCCTTTCCTTTGGTGTCCTCTAGTCCTTCTTTATGGGAACTAATGAAGAACTTTTCTGTATGCACCCTCTCCACCCAACTCCTGCTTTTAGAGACCTCTATCCTGTCCCCCCTCCATCTCCTCTTTTCTAAGCTGAGAAGTCCCAGTCTCTTTAGCCTCTCTTCATATGGGACCTGTTCCCAACCCCTGATCATTTTAGTTGCCCTCCCCTCTCCCAGCCTCTCTCTTCCCTTCTCCCACCTCCTTTTCCCAGTCTCTCCCAGTTTTGTTCAATAAAGACAGATTCCATTTTTGAACACAATTGTCCTTTATTTTGTACATCAAGAAGGGGGGCTAGGGAAGGGTAAGTGGAAGGAGGTGAGGGAGGAATGGGGTACGAGCCCCCGATGGGGAGGACTGGGCTGGCTCTGCGAGCTTCTGGGGGTGGAAGCTCTCCTGCAGCCCCCGAATTGCCTCCTCTCCCCAGATGGCAGCCTGCGGCAAGTGCAGCCGGGCTGATGGCCGAGTGCTGTGATGTGCCCAGTGTGGGTAGTCCGGGCACTCCAAGCCAGGACTGCTTTGCAAGTGGGGCACCCCTGAGAACTGTCTGTCCGGGGTGGGGGTTGGGATCCTGTAAGCGCAGCCCTCGGCTAGCCTGAGACAGCATGTCCACGCTCTAAGTCCTCCTCTGATGCCCTGCCGGCACTGCTTCCAGCCATCCTTAACCCCGGTTCACGGTCCACTTAATGTGGACATGCTAGTTCGAATTAGCAAAACGCTAATTCGAACTAGTTTTTTAGTCTAGATCCGTTAGTTCGAATTAGCTTAGTTCGAATTAACGTTGTAGTGTAGACATACCCTCAGAGAGCCTTCCTCACAGGAGAGTTGTAGGGCATAATTAAAATGTATTAAAGTGTTTTAAGATTATTGAATAGAAGATTGTATAAATTAAAAGTATTATTAGTCTATTTGGTATTCCACTTTCACTAATTTTGCATTAAAAGATAAAGTTATTGTAGATGACGTGTTCTCATGCTTCAATCTGTGGTTCATTGGTGGTCTGTAGATCTACTTCCAGGTTGTCCATTTTCAGATGGTCCAAGAAGCTCTTTCATGTGGTCCACATAGGGGCTTTATCATCATAACCTGTCAGTGTTCAAGCTTCTTATAATTCAGTTCATGACTTTAAATTTCCAAAGGCCCTCTGACCATTGAGTTATTTTTAAAAATTATTTCTGGGGTCCCTGTTCACATATTTCTGTTCCTGGATTTAAATGGTGTAAATTTGTAATCTATCTTCTTGTTAATGCCAGAGTTGAAGGGAAGGAAGAAAAATCTGAGGTTTATAGTCACATGGAGAGATGAGAGATAATGGAGGCTGCAGGTAATGATGAGAATGTTATTACTAATTAATACACAAAACACTATATCCACAGAAGGTGAAATAGTACCATGAGTATCAAAAAGAGAGCTGGGTCATAACCAAGCAGTGGCGCCCATCATGTTAGCACATGTTTATTTTCATCTTGTTTCCTCAGTCTGAATTTATTTTTTTTATGCAACTGTTGGTGGTTATGCTTTCCATTGAAAAAGGATTGAGAAGTGGGTAGAAGAGATGGCTATAGGAGAATCTGTTCCTTAAGAAATGGTTTACAGCAGCATCTCCCAAAGTGTGGTCCGTGGCCCAGTACCAGTTCTTAGGAAAAAAAAAAAACCCTGTCCTTAGGAAAATTATCGCACGCGATCCTATTAATTTGTGTGACGGGGTAGTAGCACTCCGCATTGCTGAGTGCAGTGTTGCAGCCTTCTTGGGAGAGAGCCTGCCACCGTGACGTCTCTGCCTGGCATGCTCCTGGGCGGCGGGGCTAGATCCGGCAGGCACTAGGACCCAGGGAGAAGGCTGGGTGTCATGCACACCGACGCAGAATGCCCGGTGCTGGACGCAGCCGGGGGAGCTGGCACTGGCTAATAAAGCAGCTGGGATTGGGGCCAGGCGGTGGGGCAGAACAACCCACTGGGCACCGTGTGCACCGACGCAGAACACCCAGCTCCGGATGTAGCCAGGGGAGCCGGCGCCAGCAGATAAGGCTGCCAGGATTGGGACCTGGGGGGAGGGAGGAACAACCCATAGGGCCAGCGACACAATTTATTTGCATATTCATCATTTACTTAATGAATATGCAAATATTCAAATAAATGTTACTGGTCCTCTAAGAGCTTGTGAATGGGTTTACTGGTCCCCAGTATAAAAAAGATTGGGAATCACTGGTCTACAGTATTATTATGTTTGAAAACCAGTATTATAGATTGCTTTGCTAAAGATTATTTTCACTTAAATTATGTAATAAAATCCACAGAAAAGTAGTTATAGTTGCATAAACATTGCTCATTTCTTTATTATTTTTAAAAAACAATATGGTTAGACACTGTCTTAGAAATTAGAACAGATATTAAGTTAGAATATCATCTAATTCATTGCTTCTTAATCTAGGGGTTGTGCCTTACCTATTTTGCAGAATGGGCAATGGAGCTTGGGTAGATTCTAATTAGTGGTCTTAGGAGTCCCACTTTAAAGATTCTGAAAATCATTGGTTTAGTCCTTTCTTTCAGAGTCATGCTGAATTGCTCAACCTATTCTCCAGGGTTTTGCTTTTGTTTTTGGTCTAAGGTTTAAAGATTGAAATTTACCCTTCAGCTGAGGGCCAGCTAGCTCAAGGCCACTGCATCACTTAAATCCTATTCTGAAGGACAAGGAGGACCTTAAGTAGTTCATAGATCTTGTGCTGGCCCTCTGAACAGGGGTGAATTTCATCCTAAATGCCTATTGTGGGTGAGATCCTTCAAGAAAAAAACAAAAAACAAAATTGCTTCTGACTTAGGGTTGGAAACCAGTAAAAGCATCCAAAACCATTCAATTCTATTTACTTTGGGTTTTGAAGAAAGTCTCCATCCTTCATACTGTAATTTATTTTATGAGAACTTGTTACTCTGGGGTGAAGAGAGTCGTCACAATTCAGGAGCAACTCTTTTATGAAGAGTCTTTTGCCATAATTAGCGCTGGTTCCAAAAATGCTGACAGAGCTAGACCACTGCTCATTATGAATCAAGGCTGGACCTGAGTAAAATTAAGCTGGAAACTTTCCAGAAAGATTTTGAAAGCAGCACTATATTTTATGTTCACTGTTACATTTTTATCTTAGTTTTCTGTCCCTTTTGACTACTGTTATGTAGTGAGATGGATAAAAAGTCATTTGAGAAGTTAGCTTAAAGTTAAATTGCCTGACTCAGTTCAAACAGCCAGAAACAATACTGCATTTTAATGGGTTTCAGGATTACTGTTGATGGCTAAAATGCTCCTCTGTGGCATCCACTTTAAGCAATGTTACATGATAGCACTCAGCCTTGATTCTGCTCATTGACTAAAGTGCTCATCTCTTCTACCAGCTGTCACCTTTGTCATTGTTTTCAATGTTTCTCTAAGAATCACTTTATGCAGAACAAATAGATCCCTCTGGGCATTTCAGCAGTAACAATATCTCTATTAATTTAATCATATTCATAATAAAGACTGTACTTTCTCCTGTTTTAACTAGATGAATATAGTAATAAACATGAATGATATCAGCATATGGCGCTTCTGTCAGTCACAGTTGGCATATGGTGGCACCAAGTTGACTTACGTGCATGATATCTATCTGAATACTTATGAAAACAGTAGCAAATAAACATCTGGTAGGTCTTTCTTAAAGCTGTGGTTCTTTACAGATTATCCAGTAGCTGAGAAAATATTACTTAGCCCATCCATGCATAGGGATGTTATTTAGGCCTTGGACACTGTCAGGATGGTCTCTACTCTGGCACTCCGAGTACAGAAGATGTGGGCCTGCAAGGGACCTTAAATACTTTGCCTCTATAGGTTCTGCTTACAAAAACTCTCCACAGTCACAGATTTACTGACTTTCAGGGGTAGCTGCTACTATCAAGTGATTTAACCCTGAAAAAAACAGGAAGAAATACTTGAATTCCTTCCCCAGGGATACCCCAAGCTCTTTTGCCCCAAGACAGCTTGAAAAAAGAAGCAAACAGCAGAGAAAAGCAAACTGTATCTCTGATAGCTGATCTTCAAGGCTAGGCAGACACACAGAGACCTCCTGTTACCTTCCAGGACACAAGAGTCAATTCATCGCCTTAAAAAAGGTCATTTTATTAACACAACAAAAAGATATACTTGATAAAGCAAACTTGGTTGCTAGGTGATACAGAGCAACTAAAAAGAACAGATCAAAACCACAAAGAAGCATAGTCCTTCTGGCTGTAATTTAAATGGTGCGTGGTGATGAGGAAGGCATAGATTCACACAGAGAAGTTTAACCAAACAACCAAAATAAAGAAAAATACCCTGATTGCGACTAAATACATGTTTTCCCTCTACTCTCAATTTGTGCTGATCTGTACTTCAAGGCCCAGTTCACTTCCATGTCCAGTATTTCTTATATGTATGGTAATGCTGATTACTGCATCTTCTCCCTCCAGCCCTTAACTTAATTTTTTTTCACAAGGAGAGTAGGCAAGGTATCTAAATACAATTCAAATGTTAGCACTGTATCCCCATTGGGTCTTCTGGTTCCCTGCCAACACCCTTGCTAGCTACCTGAGTTTAACCCCTTAGTCACCAGTTGCTGGCCATCACAGATACATTCAGCAGAAACATGTATGCCTAGTACTTAGACGTAACTGGAGTTTGAAAAGGAGACATACTTTTGTCCCGGTTAGTCATTACCTCTCATTCTCTCAGATGCCATGAGTGGGAAGCAGAAGGTGCACTCCTAAATATTTCTCCCAGTCATCCCACACTGCAGGAGAAACCTTGACCCCTCCATGTGGCCAGAAAGGGAGCACTAACAGACCTTTTTCTTAAACAGCTACAGGGATTAAGAGAGGAAGAAGAACAAAAGGCTCCTTCCTACTGCCACTTCACAGATCTGGGATGAAATCCTGGCACCACTGAAGTAAACGGGAGTTTTTCTACTGAGTTCAGTGGTGCCAGGATTTCACCCAAAGGGAGACCCTAACCAATTGTTTAAAGATTTGTGGTAGCAGGGCAGGGACTGAGTGGGACTGGGGAGACATACTTCCTTTCCTGTTAACCTTCCACAGGTCAGTCAGGAGGGAAAAGGGAGCTGGTTCTGCACAGAGGAACGTCGCCTAATGGAGAAGGTGGAGATCACCACCAGGGAATGTTATAAAGAGTCTGGTGAGAGTAGGCATGTACATAGGGTTGCTTTAGTGATTGTTTTACTGTTGTTCCCATCCAGGCTGGATGTATCAGAGAGTAAACCTGACTGAATCAGGGATCCAGTTACAAGAGAGCTCTGCCCACTTAAGAGCGGGATAGAAAATTTGAGCTGAAGTCGATTTCTGGTCTTAGCTTAGATTCACACCTGCATAGTAATAAATTGAGGTAGACAAAAATTGTCTTGCTGAAGATCATAGAGCAGGGGTGGGCAGGATCTGGCCCACAGAGGCCCTGCTGCTCCCCCACCCTTTGGCCAATTAGGGTCTGGGGGCAAGGGAGCATGCATATCCTTCTTCACTCTGCCCCCGCCCTGCAAGCAGTACACAGCGCTTCAAAGTGCCGCGTGCTCCTGGCAGGGCGGGTGGAGGCATTGTGCTCTCCCCTGTCCCCAGGCCTTAATTGGCCTAGGGGCAGGGAAGCATATGAAGCCTCCTTCCCCCACTGCCAGGAGCACGTGGTACCGTGTGCTGCTCGCAGGGCATGGGCAGAGTGGAGAAGGCTTCACATGCTCCCACGCCCCCAGACCCTAATTGGCCTAGGGGCAGGAGAGCAAGGGAAGTCTCCTCTCATGCCAGGGGTATGGGCTTCTTGGGGGAATGTGGGGTGGGGGCAAAGGCATACCCTCACCCCCAGACCAATCATAGTCTGGGGCTGGGGAACCCAGAAATATCTTGGCCCTGCCCCTTCCACTCAATGCCCTGTCCCTTCCTGTGTGGCCCAGGGCAAAAAATTATTGCGTACCCCTGTCATAGAGGGAAAGTCAGTGCTGTAGGTGGGATTTGGACCAGGATGTCCTGGCTCTCATACAGATGCTGAGAGCAGTAAACCACTCTCGGTGGTCTGTAGCATAGCTGTAGAAGTTCAAATACCATTCTCGACACTGAGTCTTAGACTGAAGCTGAAGATGCTCCAGAAAAACAGTTCCAGCTGAGGAAGCACGTGGTGAGAAATTAATAGTCCCATTAAGAGCTCTGTATTGTTGTTCTTTGTTTATTTTCATAATCATTTGCTCATTTTGTCTGTAGTTTTGTGTGTGTTTCCACTCTGTTTTCCTTTTTATTATTTTTGTCATCCCTTTCCAGCTCTTCCATGCTAAGAATGGAAGAAAAAATACTGCAACATCAATTTAGATATCCAGGCAATAGAAGATGCGTCTCCCTCTTATTAACTTCAATACTTATGAGATGTAGGGTTGCCAGATGATTTCAACAAAAATACTGGACACACTTGATATTACATCACAATCTACATTACATATTATTTAGAAAATACTGGACATTTGTATTTTCTCATTTATATTTTCTCAATTTGTTTCCCGAACAGAAAACTCAAATACTGGACTGTCCAGTTCAAAACCAGACACCTGGCAACCCTACCCAGATGATGAAGGCAGCAGTGTCATAAGCAGTTTGCTTACAACTCTCCCTTATTTGTCATCCACAGTAGTGTCTTGGTGTGTGATTTTCCCAGTCTGTTAGTATGTCAGTTGGGGGAAGGAGGACTCATGGCTTAGGCTCCAGTCTGAGCCTGAATGTCTACACCACAATTAAACAGCTACTCAGCCTGAGGCCCAGGAGCCCAAGTCAGCTAACATGGGCTAGCCGTGGTGTTTAATTGCCATGTAGATATACCCTATCTGTCTAGGACCTGAGATAGATGTATCTTTGTGATATCTAGAATGTAGTGATTTATTTTGTCTGTGCAACACAGAGATAATTTAAAGGGAATGTTTTTTGAAAATTGTTTTATTTCATTGTATGTCTGGCCAAATAAAATATATTTTTGTACAATTGGGCAGCATGTCAGCAGCAATGTAGTTCAAACAATGAAAAAAATGTCTTTAACGTTTTGAGGTTGCCTACGCTGAGGCAGCATTATGGGTGGAAGGTAAACATATTAATGGGAACAATTTATTTATGTGAACCCCAGATCTCTGCTGAAACTGCTCTTAAATATTCTCAATTACCACCTTTCATCTTCTAAATCATAAAATAAACATTTTTCTCTGTTAGTAGTCATATACAACACATGTGCTGTTGTGCTTGGGATTTGGAGTACTCCATAGTGCATGTCTCTTGAAATAGTGCTACGGTGTGCATCTTAGTAGCAAAATAATGGAAAAGTTTAATGGATGAGAAGCAATTTTGTGCCATGTGTACACAATCCTATAATAATTTTAAAGTCAAGTTTTCAGTTTGAATTGTCATTTTTGAACCTGCACTGGTGCTTGTAGCCATTTTGCCTCCTTTATGACCCTGGCAGAGTTGAAGCCCATTATGTGACACTATGAAACAGTTCATATTCTGATTAATAGTAATTCTAGAATTAAATGAAAAGGGACAATACTAATACTGTAGCCATTTATTACTCTAGTGTGAAGCTTGTATGTTAGCATGGACAATTAGTGACGTAACTGTGGTAATGTAAAGGGGAGAGAAATATATACTGGTCTTTCATCATTCAGTTGTAATGAGGGAAAATCAGAAAGGAAAGAGCATTTCAGATAAATTGATTATAATATACATGTATTCCGAAAATGTGGCTTAAGCGAGAGCTAAGTAGGAAATGGACCTTGTTGGTGTTTGCCCATGGGTGAGTTTTACCTGCTATGAATAACTGTATTTTATTTATGTTTATCTTTCATTCCTTCTGCATGATAGGATGTGGCCAGTTCCTAACAGTGTTATTCAAATAGTACTTTCAGACAGGCAACAAAAAATTAAGACATGTAAGATGAGTCTAGAGGACAGTTATATTAACCAAGTTAATATATCACTTGAATATTAATCAGTGTTTTGGTTTTATGGATTGGATGTTAATATGCAGTCTACTGTGACTTTTTATATACTATGGTTCAGAACTGGTACTTAACATTTATGAAGTAAGCCACATTAAAAATAAACCATTTGGAAATGACTGAGACATAAATTAGGTTTTAGCAGCTATTCAATTGGGAGTGAACACCTGATAATTACAGATATTAAATAGTTTACAACCACATTTTATAGTTTATATCCTATTCATGGCAACTTGCTGCTTCAGCTTTGCCACTGATTAACCATTAGCTTTACATCAATACTATGCATAATACAACACAGTTATCAGTTTGTTTAATAAAAAGTATTAGAATTATAAAAAGTAATATTTCTAGCATGTTCTCTCTCTCTATTCCAAATGAGTTTGTTAAACCAATATCATGATTAGTGAATTAATATTCTCTGCCTTTTAATTTTGTTTGCAAATACATCCTTATTACTTTAGTTCCTGTATAAATTATATAAATTGTAATAGATATAACTGGTATTTATACTGTCAGCTATTTTCTTTTATTTAATTTCAGGGGGGAAAATCTCATCCTTAACATTGATTTATGAAATGTGTGAGTTTGTCTCTGTGGCTTGAAATAATTTGGATACACATCTTTTAAAGCAAAAAAAAAAAAATAATAATAATAATCTGAGGCTCCTGTGACGAGGCATTAGAATCTCAGGATGCATCTGCTCCTTGCCATCCTGGGGATTAGCTTTGCTAAGTGCTGCCATGCTCTGGTTGTCTCATACTCTCACCCTACAGGGTTCTCCCATTCCAGGAATATCACTATACATGTTCCCCACTACTGGAGTACCAAAGTCTCTCTTCGGCAAATGGTATCAGGCATACTTCTTGCTCACTGTCCAGCCAGTGCCACTTTGTCAGGGCTAATAGGGGAACTTTGGCTCAATTTCTACTCTGGGTTTCAGCTCAACGGACGTCTGATCAGCAGTCAAAATCTGCACAGTCCTGCCTTGCTGTTTTCCTTTAAGCACTTTCCTCCTTTTCTGGTTTCCTCCTTTTCTCTGAGCTTTCCAGCATCCCAACTTCGTCCTGTCAGAGGAATAGACTACCTGCTATGGACTACCTTTTATAGTCTTCGCACATCTCCCTTTACCCCCAGACGTGACTGCAGACTGCTTCCCTGAAATCCCCCTCTGCTCTCAGCTCCTGTGCTTTATACAGGACTCTCCTGTTCCTGCCCAGCTGAGACTCGTTTAATGAACCCCCTGCTCCTGGCTGCTCTTCCAGGTGCAGTCTGGGAAGTTAATTGGGCTATGTGGCCACCTTAACCCCTTCAGGTCTTGTATAGGGTGGATATCCCATCAGAATGTTGTAAAGGAGACATGACCTTGCTGGACAGTGCTTAATTTGTAATGAAAGAGGTGCCTTGGTTTCAGCAGTTAGATCTGAGAGCTCAAACCAGTTTTTTACATTCATCACTGATGCAGAAAGCCCAGAGCTTCTGGTTATATACTGCCAAGCCAAGAGGTTCCGGGGCTTCTCCCTGGCAAGTTCTGGCACAAATTAAGCACGATTGCTGGGCATTTGTCAGTGAGCATGAAGGCTATAGGAAAATAAGGTGTGGTCATGGTTTATTATTGAAGCATGTACAGTAGACTTCCGATAATCCGGAACCTATGGGATTTAGGTGATGCCGGATTATCAGATATGCCAGAC
Source organism: Pelodiscus sinensis (assembly GCF_052426305.1). Taxonomy (NCBI): domain Eukaryota; kingdom Metazoa; phylum Chordata; order Testudines; family Trionychidae; genus Pelodiscus; species Pelodiscus sinensis. Next base: position 71,240,193 of record NC_143052.1, read on the forward strand.
TATCAGGAGGTACTATAAACAGGTTATATATATACTGTATACATTATATACTGTATATAAAGTGTTCTTAACCCTTTTTATTGTACATACTGTATACAGTATACTGTAATGTTTTAGTTTTTTTAAGCCTTTTTTCCCCTTTTTTCTCAGTTCAGCTGCTGCCGCTGTTACCTTGTGACTCATTTTTTGCCGAAGCTCACTCACTAGGCTCTTGCCATTTTGATGCCGGACTATCAGGAGTGCCGGACTATTGGATGCCGGACTATTGGAGTTTTACTGTACTTGGTCTTTATACTTTTAAAGGCAACATTGCAATGCCTGTGCTGCAGTCTCAGGGTCTACAGTCTATGCACTGAAAATGATTATAGCTTATTGGTTACAGCCTAGTTAGGTACTCCTTAATTCATGGATTCCTCAAGCTGTAGTGCGTTTTGAGTTCACAGGGACCTTGTAACAAGCACCTTAATGGCACAATTAGACTCAGCTCTGAGAAGTAGCTATTATGTTCAATTATCTCCTCCCGACTGCTAATGATGATGGCCAAGTTATAAATGCGTGAAAATAGACTTTAAAATGGAAGCAACATTAGGCCCTTAACAGTAATGACACAAATGACATGAGTGTCATAATATGACTGTGCCAGACTGGTGTTCACCAGCATATTAAGAATCAAGTTAGTTTGCTGAGCAGTAGCCCTAGAGAAAGACTCAGAGTCTCCTCTGTGTTCACAGATGCCAACATTTTCCCTCCATGGTCCAAAATCACATGTGATTTATAGAACAAAATTCTCAAATATGGGATCAACAGAAGGCGAAAAACAAACACATCAACCGTAGCAGTGGTGCAGCATATTTTTGTGTAAAAAGGCTAAATTTCAGAGTAGATCAAACAATTAGGGTGAAGCTCCTCTCTGGAAGGAGCCAGATGCATTGCTTACAAGCTAGTATTGCTAGGAGGTCTTTGGCATTGATTACAGAGGAAGTCACTCAGATTCCAAAGCCAGAAGGGCCCATTGTGGTCCTCTAGTTTGGCAGCTTGCATAAGACATGCCATAGAATTTCTTAAAATTAATTCCTAGAGCATATGCTTCAGAACCCTGTCTTGATTTAAAAATGGCCCGCGATGGAGAATCCACCACAGCCTTTTGAAAATTGTTGGAATGATTAATCACCCTTTCTAGTAAAAATGTATGCCTTATTTCCAGTTTGAATTTCTCTAGGTTCGATTTCTAGCCATTGTTATTCTATAGCTTCACAATATTGCCAACCTCAAGCAGTCAAAAATCTAAAGTTATGACCCAGAAAATCATGAGTGGCTTAAAAGTTATGACATTTAAATAAGTTATTATGAGTCTTTTTTTGCTTGTTTGTCTTTCCGGTTGAAACTTTTTTTTTAAGTTCAGGTTCTTGAGCTTTTCTTTGCAACCATGAGAGCTAGAAATATTTTTGTTTTTGTTTTTTAAGTTTAAAAATTTAAAGCTCAGATTCTCACAATCACAGAACTTAAGAGCTGGCTTTACAACAAATAGCAAATTAAATTATTATGAAACTCATGATACAATGACAAAAGATGGAAGCGCTGCCTTTAACTCAGAATTGAAATCATATTAGAAAAACTGGTATCTGTATGAAGGTTAGTCCAAATTTAAAATTCCCTGTTTAGTATTGTTGGTTTATGGCTAAATACCACATAGACCAGACTACCCTTCTCATGTGAAAAGCTTTGGAAAGGGAGTGTTTATTTGGTTTTCGCTGGAGTCATCTTCCAGTTACTAAAAATTGTGTCTTATTACAGTTGTGTCCAGTTATTCCTCAAAGGAGTGGTGGGAATACATGTTACTACACTTCAAATAAAATGCTCCCCAACCTGACTGATCCTTTGGGATCTGTAGTATGCCAGTTTCATCAGTGTAAAAGTCCTCTCCCTCCAGCAGCTTTTATGGAATGTGTGTAGGGTTGTGAATTTTGTTCAGAGTAATTTCTGGAGGTTTCACTACCTGATATAATTTTAAATTAAAGATTCATCTTTAATTCCTGGAGACTGACAATCCTGGAGGATTGGCATCCCTAATAGTGTGTTCTTTTGTTCTAACTACACCTATTTTCCCCATCCCCATAAAGCCCAGATTGTACAAGAGGGTGATTTTTGTATACTATACACTAGTAGATTTACCCAGCATTGCTCGGGTCCTTACCTCAAATAAGTTGTGTTTTTCTTCACTTAAATCATTGTTCTGGATGGAGGTAGAGGGGAGGGGTTCAGTATGAACCTCAGCCCTCTCTTTGGGCCAGGTGAGAAGCATCATGTTTGCTAAAATGCATGAGTGTGTGTGTGTGTGTGTGTGTGTGTGTGTGTGTTATATAAACATGTGTGCACTCCTAGAAGCCTATAATACCTACAACAAAGTAGCTGCTCATGACTTTGCTTTCCTCTCACTCCCAGACAGAGACTGAAGGGAAAGAGCAAGCAACAAGCACCATTGGTAGGAATGGAAGGAGCTTTAGGCCTCCCGCCGTCCCTAAAAGGTAACCTTGTCCCGCCTGCATTCCACTCACATACCTCAACTGCCTGCTCTGAGCCCCTCTCCAGTCCTCAGCCCCATGTGCTGATTCCAGTATTTCTGAGCATGCGAACCCTGTACCCTTTTATGGATACCATGATTTTATGGATAACGTGACTACCCTAGGATTATCCCAAGAAATAACTGACCCAACACATGTTGCAGGTCATACACTCGATTTGGTTTTTTGGACTAAGGGTGATAGAGTTCTTGGGATAAGGGAGGTGGCTACACTCCCTTTGTCATGGACTGATCACTACCTGGTCAAGTCTAGACTATCTGCTGACCTTCCCCTCCATAGAGGCAGAGGACCAATTAAGATGATCCGCCCTCGGAGGCTGATGGATCTGGAGGGTTTTCTGAGGTCCCTGAGGGATTGTTCAGCCATTATGGCAAATGGTCCTGTAGATACCCTAGTTGATACATGGAACGCCTAGGTAGCCCGGGCAGTTGATATGATTGCTCCTAAGCGCCCTCTTTGGACCAGTCGAGCCAAGTTTGCTCTCTGGTTTTCTGGGGAGCCGATGGCAGCAAAAAAGTCTGTGCAACAGCTAGAACACCGCTGGATGAGAACTAGAGCTGAGTCTGATCGACTATGGGTTAGAGCTGAACTGCGACCTTAGTGTGTGGCAGTGCTGACAGCGAAGAAAAGTTACTTCTCTACCCATATCGCGTCCGCACAATGCCGTCCAGCGGAATTGTTTCGAGTAGTGCAGGGCCTGTTGTAGTCTGGCACTCATGACGAAATAGAGGAGCCTTTGGCCACCTGCTGCAATTTGTTTGCAAAGCATTTTGCAAATAAGATCACCCTCATCCGTTTGGATTTAGACTCTGGTTGCTGTGTAAGTGGGGCACAGAATGTGTTGAGTGCACCACTTAGCCTTTTTTCTCTGGATCAGTTTCAGCTATTGCAGACTGAGGATGTGTACAAGGTGCTTGGAAGAATGCGACCGACCATGTGCTCACTTGACCCCTGCCCTTCATGGATTATTAAATCTAGCCGGGAAGGGATAACTGGCTGGGTCCAGGGGATTATTAATGTGTCTTTTAGATCTGGTATTGTTCCTGCTGGCTTGAAAGAGTCAGTGATAAAACCGTTACTCAAGAAGACCTCCCTGGACCCACATGACTTAAATAACTATCGCCCAATTGCTAATATTCCCTTCTTGGGCAAGGTACTCGAGCGGGCAGTGGTGTTGCAACTCCAAGCTTTCTTGGAAGAAACAGACTACTTAGATCAATTTCAGTCTTGCTTTAGGCCTGGTTTTGGAACTGAAACAGCCTGGTCGCCCTGGTAGACGATTTACGCTGGGAGATAGACAAGGGGAGTGCATCCCTGTTGATTCTCCTAGAACTCTCAGCGGCTTTTGATACCATTGACCATGATATCCTTCTGGGATGCCTGGCAGAGTTGGGTATTGGAGGCACTGTTTTGCAATGGTTCCAGTCCTACCTGTTGGGACGCTTTCAGAAGGTGGAGCTAGGGGGCTGCTATTCGACCCTGTGGCGATTGTGCTATGGGATTCCACAAGGTTTCATCTTGTCCCCTATGCTGTTTAATATCTACATGAAGCCGCTGGGAGAGGTCATAAGGAGTTTTGGAGGATGGTGCCATCAATATGCAGATGACACCCAACTCTATTTCCCTGTGACATTAGAACCATGTGTGGCAGTGACTGATCTAAATTGGTGTCTGGAGGCAGTGATAGTTTGGATGAAGTCAAATAAGCTGAAATTGAACCCAGATAAGACTGAGGTCCTGTGGATCAGGAGGCCATCTGTTCATGAATGTGGCATGGCACCTGTTCTAGACAGGGTTACTCTTCCCCTGGGAAGTCCTCCTGGACCCTTGGGAGTCCTCCTGGACCCTTTTTTAACATTTGAAAATCAGATTTTTTTGGTGTCCAGGAGTGCCTTTGGGCAACTTCGTTTAATCCGCCAGCTGCGACCCTTACTGAACAAACATGACTTGGTCACAGTGATCCATGCTCTTGTTACATCCTGACTGGATTAGTGTAATGCACTTTATGTAGGGCTGCCTCTAAAAAGCCTTCGGAAACTTCAACTGGATCAGAATGTGGCTGCTCGAGTTTTAACTAACACTAGTTATACGGAGTACATTATGCCAGTGCTTCGGCAGCTGCACTGGCTTCCGGTATGTTTCCGGGCACAATTTAAGATTTTAGTTATGACCTATAAAGCCTTAAATGAGTTGGGTCCAGGGTATCTGAAGGACCGTCTTCTCCCATATGAACCTGCCCGGGGATTGAGGTGAGCTGGGGAGGCTTTGCTTCGTGTTCCCCCACTTGTGGAGATTAGATTAACATCTCCGCGGAACAGGGCATTCTCAGCTTTTGCTCCCAGGCTGTGGAATTCTCTTCCTCGGGATATTCGCATGGCGCCAACGCTAGCTTTGTTTCGACGTCAGGCTAAAGCCACCCTTTTTACTCATGGTTTTATTAATGTTTAAGTCTATATGTGTTCCTCCTCTCTATATGTTTTTAGCTGGTTATGTCCCTCTGAGGTCTCATATTTTTAATTCTCACATTTTAAATTTTTATATATATTTGTATTTTTGTTTGTTTGTTCTTGTAAGCCGCTTTGAATATTTTAAATAGAAAGGTGGGGTAAAAATATTTAAATAAATAAATATAAATATCCTGAAGCCTCCCATGCTTCAGCCCTTATTCCTGCACCCATCCACACACCTCACCCTCTGCCCTGCGCTCCCTAACCCCAACACCCCAACCCTATCCCCTGAGCTCCCCAACCCCACATCTTCACCCCCTCCACACACCCCAATCCTCTGCCCTGAGCCTTTTCTCAAACTGCTCAACTATGACTACTACACACCACCAGCCTCCTGCCCTTAACTCCTGCACCCTCACATCCCAACTCCCTGCCCTGAGCCACCTTCACTCGACCCCACACTTAAATCTCTTGAAGGTACTGTCATATCACTCCCTCTAACATCCTGCCCTGAGTGCCCTTGGGGGTGGAGTGGGGATACAAAAGTACTTGTAAGAAATTTAAGTTACTTTTACCCCTGCTCATAGTATGTTTAAAATAAAACCCTCTGTTAGCTTTCTACTGGAAAAACAGGCCTTTCTACTGGAAAAACAGACCTTAAGTACTGAGCAGAAAAATATACAATTCCTGAGGCACAGTAGTTTCAATGTCCCACTTTTCTTCTTGTGTAAGGAATAGAAATGTGAAAGAGAAAAATGTGAGTAGTCTAGAAGCAAATGACCCCCTGAATGATGACCAGCATATCCTTAGCGACTGTTTGACTAATAATAATAATAATTAATAATATAGATTTGGACATCTGCATATTTAAAAAACACAAACATCCCAAATAAGAAAGCAAGTAAGGTTATTTACTATTTTACTAGAAGAGCTTGAGATGAAATGCGGCAGTTTGAATCCTGATGTTTCCATATGTGCAGAGACAAACACTTCCTTGAGAGAAAATTTAATATACTATTTCAGAAATGCAGCTTCTCTTGACATGTGCACAATCTTTATTAAATCCTAGCATATTTAGGAATCATGCTACTCCATTGCTCAGCTAGCAGTTAGAAAATTTATCATAGTAGTTTAAAACTATGCAATTATTTTACCATAATTTACATCGTAAAGAAGGAACAACTTTTCTATTACCCTCCTTTTCTTCTGCCTAATTTACATTCTTGCTCATGAACCTGAGCGTGTTACATTCTTTTGCTTCAGAAATAAAATAAATCCAAATCAAACAAAATTTATTTGCTGTACATTTTTTTCTCTTTTTGGACTCTGTTGCTCAAATTGGGTTGAAATGTTCAGTTCCACTTTATAGCAAAACCACAGTTTTGTAGCTTTTTCCATAGTGAATTACAGATCAGTTGTGTTTTCAAGGTTGACAGATATGGATTTGGTTAGAATATTGTATCTTTCTTAAGTTGGGTTCCTTATGTTCTGCTGTAGCAAAAAGCAACTTGCCAAATATTTTTATTGGCTTGTCACCTTTACTGTTGTAAAAAACATTAAATTGAGAATCTATTAAAACCAGATTCTAAAAAGCCTGGAATTCTTAAATATATATTGGAGTGATATGTATGGGGTCAATTTAGTTGTTCTCAAAATTAGGTAATTTGGAGCATCACGTAAGAAACATAGAATGTTGTGTGCAGAATTTCGTAAGGAGAGAACAATGCAAACTTGTCAGAGTCATAACAAAATCAAGATTTAGTTATTATGAATATGAAACACTGTGGAACACTTTTAATGAAAAAACACTTACGCTGAAGTAAAATAGAGTACAGTGCAAAAATATTACTGTTTGTCTCCAGTATGGCACCAGAGCCTGGTCATTTAAACATGTTTAGCAGGTTGTTTAAAAATGTTAATGAACCCCATGTACAGCTGCTTCAGAATGTTCTTCTGAAAAGTATATAAATGAGCTGAGATGTCTGGCTGTAAATAAGGAAATCTTTGCTGTATGGGATTGCAGTATTGTAATAGTATTTAACACACTTTATCATTAATGAATCAGCTGTTGCTACATGCCACTGCATTGTGTTAGTTGAGATTTCACAATATTCTTCTATTAGAATACCAAATAACATTTGTTAATGTTTTGCGTTAGTTGGCAATTGCGACTATTTATATACAATTCAAAGTACAATACAAATATTACCTCAATTTGACAACACCATTGTGGGGTAGGGGGACATTATGGTTGCCATTTTAGAAATTAAAAATCAAGATACTGAGATTAAATGATCTTTAAAGCTTGTCTACATAGGTACACTTAGGAAGGTTAATTCAAATTAACTAAAGATGTGAATTTAAAGTAGATTACTTAAACTATACTAAATCCGTATGTGAATGCTCTCATTTATAATTAAGGTGGCATTGACTTGGTTTAGTGGATTAAGATAAACTGAATTAAGGCCACTTTGTGAATTAAATAAACCAAATTAAGGCCACTTTAATTCTGGATGAGAGTATCCAAACTGTTGTTTAACGCAGTTTAACTAATTAACATTAAATTCATTCCTTTACCTAATTCAGATTAATTTTCCCTAGTGTTCCTGAGTAAACAAGGCATTAGTCTCACTTGCATGACATTGTTTTTTAATCTATGCATTATTTAACATAAAGATTTTACTGAAGTATTTCTTTCTCCTTACTGGAAGGGTATCCTTATAGATTCTTTTTGATATTCTGTTATCCATAATTTTCCTGAGGTCTGCAGCTGCCTTTTCATTCTTTATTTACATACTGATCTTTTACTCTTGTGTTTCTTCCTCCTTTTTGACGGTTTTGGATTGAAACTGAAGATGTCTTGATAATCATTTCCTGACACCAGATCTCTGCACAGTACTTCCGTTTGTATTGTATTTGGTTTCCAAGGTGTTGTATATGGAAAAATAATAAAATGTAAAGTTCAAAAACCATTCCCTTTGAGTGAGACTGTAAACTCTACCTCAGACCCTTCTTGCAGCCTTGTTTTCTAATCCTGTTATAATACTTCCTTTCCATTACACCAATCATGAGTTGAACAGGTTTTTACATCATAGAGAGCTATTTTTCCTGCTGTTTCCATATACACCAGACATAATATATATATAATGTGTGTGTCAAAAAGTTTTCCTCAAAATCTGCTTCTTAAAACAAATGCATGAAGCAATACAAAGCAATATAATCTCCTTGAGTGAAACTATTACAAAATGTAAAATGACAGATGTGCATAAGTGTTTGTAGGATCATTGTTTTAGGGTCTAGAGTTTGTTTGTACAAAATATAGAGTGTGTTTCTATAGATTTTATCCCTACCTTTTATGGTGTCCATCAAAATCAATATGTTATGTTGCTGATATTTTTTTTCGCCCTGGTGCTGCACCTGCTCTCTCAGCAGTAATTTACTGAGAGGGAAACTGTACCATTGCTAGGCAGTGCTGACCTTGTAGTGTTCAAAAAAAGACATTTTTTAATAATCATGTTAAATTTACATTCCCGTCTGAAAAATTTGTGAAGAAATCTGGTGCATGATGTGATACAATTAGCAGTCAGGGACTTGGGTTTTGTCAAAGGTTTGACAGTGGCGTTAAAATAAAATTTGACAGCACCTACAGGGGCCTTGTGCATACTAAGGGTATATAGCATGCATGTGCACAGGCAGGTGTATTTCCCCGCTCAGATATATATAGATTTGTTCGGTGCTAGCTTTGCTTGAGCTAGTACCTAAATGTACCAGTGTTCCTGTGGTGGTACAGGCAGCAGCTCAGGCTAGTTGCCTGAGTACGTTCCAAAAGGTTTGGGCATCATTGAAATTAGGGTGCTACTCCAAGCTGTCAGCAATGTCAGTGTGATCACACTTCTATTTGTAGGTTCTCGCTTTAGCAGAGCCAGTGCATAACCACTTAGTACTGTTGTTGCTGGTGCAATGCCCATAGTCAGTGATAGTTTAGGCCAGTCATATTCATTTTTACCATTGTGTCATCTAGATTCTATTCTGAACTGGCCTACACAGTGCTGGGTTGCATTCATATGCCAGTCATTGCCCAACACAGTAAGAACTGCACTAATACTGGTCCAAAGTGAGAGATTTCCCTAGAGTCCATAGGGTGGTGTCAAGAACATAGAACGAAGGGAAGCAAATATGTCTTTGTAGCTGAAAAACGTTAGATGGCTGGACTAGATAAGAATGTGTGTTCTGTCAGTTCTGAGGATCTATTACATTCAGCTATGTCAAGTCAGCTGAGGTGATCTGAATTGCAGTCAGAGCGTAACAAAGGTTCTGGATAACAGTGCTATATGTGGACTAATAGTCCTAGAGCACTACTAAGGGCAGAGAATAAATCAAAGTGTGGATGTGAAGATCAAGTATGTACCATTGAACCAAGAAGCACCGGAAGATCCACAGTCATCAACACATTGCAGAACAGACATGCCATAAGTGAGTCTGCAGTGGGGCTGGGCCAGGAGTTGAGAGACAATCAAAGTCACTGGCTCCAGATTGCAGTCTTAATGGCCACTCTGTGCTAGTTCCTCAACAACGTGTCGAACATTTTTTTCTGACCAAGGCAGCTTTCTTCAATACAATTCAGTAGGCTTACCATGGTCATGTTTAGACATCTGTTGAACACATAATGCAAAATGGAGCTCATAATTTGGTACAGACATGTTCCACTCTGTCACAGATGTAACAGTTATGGAGAGAAAAAGATACAGTGAGGAAATTATGGTTACCGTGATAAGCAGCAGTTGTTGCACACCTGTTGCCTACTCAATATTAACTGTTATGTAAACATCATGACAGGTGAGTTTTCAAGAAGAATTTGAAAGAGGGCGATGTTGTGACTTTGCAGAGTTTCAAAAGGATTTTAAATCATAATCCATGAGGGGAAGATGTTTATAATAAAGAATTTTCAGTCTGAACTGTTGCTTTCCCAACTTCAGCATTACATAGACAACATATTAAAACATGTTTTCATTTTCCATCTCCTCCTGTTTACTCCCCTTTTCACAAATGTCTCTGAATGCAGTATTTTTGCTGTCTGCTATCTTCTCTATTTCCTAACTTTTGTTTTATTTTAATTTTTTTTTCAGTTGCCACCTTTCGTCTGAATTTTTACAATCTCTCCTTGATAAACCCAAATCAAACTTTTGAATTCAGACATCTGTGTGGCTTCAAAATTAGATTAAAGGAGTTTGGCCATGATATAAAAATAACAGAGAAGTCTTGTTTTTTTCTTGGGGATGGAAAATGTATTGTTTCATTCATAATTTTTCTAGCTTTATGATAGCCCAATTAAGTAATTAAATTTATACTAGCAGTTGTGAATTATGTAATTATTTCAGAACTCTCATAACATGAGATGTTTTAGTATTATGTTCAGGCATCTTTCTTACTACTTCTATTTCAAAGCATGGCTAATGGGCTTCCTTCTGCCCTATTATAATGTATTTGCAATTCTCATTGATTTAAAGTTGCATTGTTATGGCTGAGAACTGGATTGGATCTCCATTATGTGAGTTTAAGACCTCACTTTGCATCCCTTTTGAAGTCTTTTTGTTTAAATTAGAATTGTGTGTGCTGGAGAGCTTCAGAATCTATCCCTTAGGAACTTATTGAATATCCAGTTCAAAGCTGTTCATGTGCTACTGGTATTTGAATATAACATATACGTTCTGTTCGTTTTTTACTTTATCTGATCTCATTTGACCAGATGTAAAAAATAATTCTAATTTTTTACATGCAATAACTTACACATTGGATGTGATTTAAATTTACAATATCCATATTTAACAAGAATTGCCTTGTGTTAAATGCAGAAAACAGCCTGGTAACTTTCAGCTTGCCTCTTTAATAACTTATTATTAATGAAACTTTGGGTTTAGCATCAGGCTTCCCAAGAGCAAAGAAGTAAGGTTTTTTTTTTTTTTTTTTAAAGAAAAACAAAACCAAGAATTAATTTTAATCTAGGATTATACTAGTTATAGGGTGTGTTTCAAATCTGTTATTAAAGGCTTTAGGTGGGTTAGAATGTAGCTTTAGTCATAGGATTTCTGACTAGGGTAAAGTCATGGGGTATGCGCAGTAATATAGATTTTTTCCTACATTGATCAGATGAGAGACAGTAGAATGAGTAGTGATGAAAGTACTTTGGCATCCAAGCCATGATTCATAAATACCCCTGTTCATAAGAATAACAGTACAGTACTGCTATTTACTCATTGTCAGTAAATCAGTAGAGAAACATTTGGTCATGAAGGGGAAATGGAGAACTTTATCTTTTCCTCTAAATATTTTAGGTTGTGGCTAGTCACATCCATAGCCAATGTCTTTAACAAAAGTATAAAAAAATTCTCCTCTTTCCTCTTCAGGAAATTTTCATCAGGTCATTCTGCATTTTCAGTGTAAGTCAGCTACATTATAATGAGGTTGGAGTCTATATAATTATCATTCTATGCTTAAAAATAAGCCCCTGGTCCTGTTCTTTCCTCTAGAAGTTGTGGCCTATTGAGTGGTCATGATTCCTTATATACGTTTTTTTTATGAGTTAGGCTCTTGCACCATCTTCACTACTTCAGATCTAGATTGGGCAGCTTTGTTGGGGAGAAATAATCAAAAAAACTCCTCTGCTAGGCTTTGGCCCTCCACCTTCCCATAGGAGGCCACCATGTGCTCTGATGTTCCAGCAGGTGACCAGGTAGTTGAATGTGTGCATGTGGAGTGATGGGAACACCAGACTAGTTTCCTCCTTTGCTCCAGAAAGCCAGCATCTCTTCCCCCTCTGATCTCAGAGTTACATGTGAGGCAGCAGTTGGTTCCCTGGGAGCTGCTATGCACGGGGAGTCTGCTTTTAAGCCAGCTCTCTGCATGTACCAGCTCCTGTCCGATGTTACCATCACTCCACATGCAAACACTCAACTACCTGGTCACCTAGAACATCAGAGCACATCTGTGGCCACTCTCTATTGCTGCCTCTGTATCAGAAGCAGCAAAACATGCACACCAGGTCCCACCTGCCCCGTGGTGCTGCTGCCCCTGTATTAGAAGCAGCAGAGAGAAATAACAAGTAGCTCCCTGGAAGCCAATGCACGCTGGGTGCTGGCTTTTAAATTGGCTCCACATCTCTACCGGGAGACTGCATGTAACCGTGAACATTAAGTGATGAGCCCAGGTTTTTCGATTATCCAAATTATATGGTTACACTTTCGCATCCCTAATGAAAATTGCGTAAACAGCTCTATCAGTTAGCAACATCCTTTGCTGAGGCCTTAACAAATGCAGTCTTGCTCTGCTTGTATCTATTCAGAATGTGGCAACAAAAATAATGTTCTTACCTCATTACTTTAAACACTCTCTTTGCATTCATCCACTGGCCTCCTCTTCTCAATGGCATCAAACATAAGGGGCTTGATGTCACTTTGAAAGCCCTACATAACATGTCCCTATCCTACCTATCATCTTCACTCACTATTGAGAGGTTAACTGTCATCTCCAAGCAGGCCATAATGCCGTCCTTCATCATCTATTTGTGAAATTTTCAAACAAGCTGTTTCCCATGTTGCCCCTTTTCATTGGACAGCACTCTCTACAAAGTTGCTTCACTAGCCACATCCAAATCCCTCCTTCAAACTCTCCTTTGCTGTGATGACTAGAAAAAATATCGACAACAGTTAGGCCCCTGGTGTGCTGAGACCACTGCCCATCAAGCTTACCGGTATTGTCTCATTGTTTCCTTGCACTTCCTTGTTTGTATCCATCTTTTGGGTCTTGCCTTATTACTTACCTTTAGGGGAGCCAACAGCCTCCTGAGTCCCTGGGCAAAGTGTGTATGCGGGGTCGGGGTTGGTGGTCCCGGAAGGGACTGGGCCCCAGGAAGAAGGAGTGAGGACAGAGACAGCCAACTCTGAGTGCCACCCGGACTGTGGCACATCCTACCTAGTCCTCAGAGCCACCTGCAGCATGCCATGCAGGGCTCTGGAGCATGCTGCATGGCATTCCAGCAGTGATTTAAAAGGCCCGGGTCTCCAGGTGCTGCTGCAGAAGCAGTGGTGGCAGCTGGGATCCCTAGGTCTTTTTGAATCACCAAACACTGGGACAGTTGCCCCCTTTCTCCCTTCTGTCACTGGGCTTGCTTACCTTGCTTACCTTATCTTTTATTCTGTTACTTTCCACTATTTATAGCTGGTTTATAGCCAGAGCTCCCAGGTGCTAAAGTAATTCAGTTAAAGAATGATGCTAATACTTAGGGATGTATGCAGACACCTATCACTGTAGTATCTGAGTATCTTTCATGTAAAATCAGTAGCAACATCTGTCGACTCTCACAGAGTTTCTGGCACTTTTCCTTTTCTGAGGTAGAAACTTTGATTGGAGTTGTTTTTTGGGTTGCTTTTTTTTTCTTTTTGGAGGGGGAGAGTTAGCTGGAGTTTGTGAATAAAAGTGGTGTTCAGTTTGTGTGTATCACTCATGGTAGAAAGGGCTGCCCTCCAGGAGATGCATGCAAGGAAAAGGTGGAAATACTGTAATATGTTCACATGTATTTAATATCACCTAAAAACATCTGAGGCTTTAAGGTTTGAGACCTTTCATGATTTTGCCCACAGTAGCATGTTCAGTGTATTGCTCAGAAGCAGCAATGGTGGTGAGCAACTTCCAGTTTTCATGTAGACCACTGCCCTTTATATGTTTATATTCCTCTCACAAAAGAGTTTTGATTACTACGTGGCTCTAACTAGAGTAAGAGAATTTAAATAATATTAGAAAACCTTGCTAATTTCTCAGCTCAGTTCAGAGCAGCTTCAGGCTGAGCCAGAGCTGTTTCAAAGACCTTACATAAGAAATGCTGAATAGCCTGGGCCAAAGCTGCCCATTTAAGCAAATACCCATAAGGTCCTAAAGTTCCCAGATGATTCACTGCTTATTGAAATTATATTAAACTGCTGCCCATAAATTTCAAATATATTCTCCCTCCCCCCGCCCAAAACAATCGTGCAACAACCGTCAGAATCAGTGGAGAGACTCTTGAGTCCAGCAAGAGATGAACAGGATCTATAGCCTCCATCAAAACTTATGAACAATTAATCATTTTAAAGCCAGAACTGTTAGTGGGGTCTTTACCTGAATAAGGATTGCTTAAAGTCTGCAAGATTTGACTCACCCATTGTTGTGTGCTATTTAAAGTACTGTGTAAATCTAAAAATAATGGGCCAGATTCTCAGCTGGTGTAGAACAGGCATCATTAGAGACATTTAAACCAAACTGAGGACATGATCCAAAAAGATGAGAGTTAAATGGATACTGACAAAGATGATAAGTTCAAAGTTTAACCTGCTTATCTCTCTCACCAACAGAAGTTGGATCTATAAAAGATATTTCCCTCACCCATGTTGTCTGCTCTAAAATGACTATTTCTATTTGCAAAGTCTCCCGCTGCATGTTTTTATATAAAACCAGCTTTCCAGGATAAAGTATTGGAGGGAGGAGAGGGGAGACTGAGCAATCTTGAAATCTCAGCTCCAAGAAAATCAATCGAGCCATCTCAGAAGGAGGGTGGACCAGACAACCTAGTAGGCATTTTTCAATTTCAATTTCTGCAGCATTGTCAATGACAAATGGAGAGGGTTGAGTTCATTTAGATTGCTTGTGTGCTCATGCAGATTTCATTGACCCTCCCTGGCTCCCAAGAATAGAAAACTGAGAGGTAATGTAATTCACATTATTCTGCAAAGTGACAAAGAAGAAAATCTGTAAACTGAAAATTTTATATGAAGAAGACTCAATTTTGGGGCCAGTTAAACTTGACAAATAAGTGACATAAAATGTAAAGGATATTTTATTCCTGATTGAACTGCTTTAGAATTAATTGGATTTCTACCAGGCATACCAGTGAGTGAAAGACTATAATTAAACAAATATTGTTTTGTTAAAATGTGTATTTGTAGAAACCAATATGTAATGTTTTTATATCTATTAACACAGAAATGTTTACAGTGTGCACACATTATATCACTCTATTGGTGATCTGTCTACGAGGCAAACAGACATCATTCCATACATTATTAAAAAACATGTACCGTGTTCTATAGTGTAGAAGCGGAAGGAATTAGGTGGCCTTATTTTACAGGTACCGTCTGCTTAAACAATATAAAATGGCATTTTCAAAAACTAACTATTGCCCCAACCCTTTCTCTGAAAATATCTCTTCTAATATTTACATTTCCAATCATCAGATTTTTTTACTTGATTTTGAAAACACACATTTCCAATTATGATTTGTATTTGAAAATCCCAGGAATATCTAATGACAATGAAAAGAATAAGTCAAAGGAGAAGAGAGGGCCTCAGTGAGTAAGTGTGGCACTCAGATATGTGCTGGGGACTTGGAATCCTAACCTAGTGTATACTTACAGTACAGCTGGAGGCCAAATTCTGGTCTTAGCTACTATGATATAAATCCACCATCACTCACTAGAAGTGCAGAGTAGTTGTTCCAGGTTCCCTGGCTGAGGGAATGTTAGTAACAAAATTAGGCCTCCAGGTTGCAGTAGATGTCACAGATACAACATCCAGACGTACGGTCTCAGGACTTGTCATGGGAAGGGACTCGTGGCTCCAGTCATTGACCCCAATAGAAGACAGGCAACACACAAACTTACTGGAACTGAGAGTAATACAGTTTGCGTTCAAAGGCTTCCTTTCACCCCTTTACTTACTGCAGCATTCCTGTGTTGGATTTGCCCCTGTGAGAATTCTGCGCTAAAAAATTAAAAATTATACCCACAATATGTTAAAATTCTGCATACTTTATTTGTCAAAATAAATGCAATGTAACTATATGAATTTCAATTATTTTGGTAATTTATTTCAAAATATCTGTCAGCAAGTATATCTATAACAATTGAGATGACATAAAAGATTCTGGAAACGTTTCTGACACAATTCTTTCTAGTCAGATTAATACTGATGTTTGAGTAATAATTCATGTAAGCTACAACACAGAAACATATTTCCTGCACTCCTCAGAAGCAGTGCAAAGTCTTGGAGGAGGCAGGAGTAATGGAGGAACTGAAGGAGAGAGAAGTAATGGCTGGGAAGAAGCTTTGAGTCAACCTGAAGGGTTATTGGCCACAGCGGGGGAGCGGGTGGGGGGAAACGTATGAAACAGTTTGTATTTTTTGGAAGGGATTGTTCGGAAGTTGGGGAGCCTCTCCACACAGACCCTGACTGACTCTTAGCCCCTTTCTTTCAGACACATATACTGCATACTTACTCCTTTCCCCATGTGTCCCTGCACCATCCCCATTTTCTCCTGCATCCTCCTTTTCCCTGTCTCCATGTGGCCCTGTAACCCCACTCTCTTTCAGTGAGTCTGTCTGCCTCAGTCTGTCTCGCCCTTTCTTGAGTCCTAGTCTGTGACCCTCACAGCAGTCCCATGTGCTCCATGCAGTCCATGCCCCACATATCCCAGGCCTCTTTATCTTGCCCCACAGGGAGGGCATACTAAGGAATGCAGCTTCTTCTCCTCTGAATACGCAATTAGGCTTCTTTTGCATGTGAGTGGCCAATGCCTATCTCATGCCACAACATCCCCTGGTGGGCAAAAGAAATAACTTCAGCAACTCTCAGGCAAAATGTATTTTCTGAAAAGAAAAATATTGTACAGACCCATAAAATCTGCATATGCACAGTATCACAGAGTTTACCCAGGACTGATGTACAAGTAATGTCATAAAATATCACTACAGTAATCTGTATAAATAAATATGGAGGAGAGAGATCTCATCCCCTTTGCCTGGAAGCCATCAGGCTTAGAATTGGTGTATATGAAACTGCTTACGATTTACAGGCCTCATCAGTGGGAGATACATGGCATAGTTCTAGCCATCAGTTTTGCACAATGAGATCTCTTTTCATACCAGATGAATAGGTAGCTCCCCATGTATATATGGCCCATTTGACTCAAGAGACGGTGGTAAGCAGCGGCAGTGATAATCCATGAGTTGTGCCTGTATCTGCAACTTCTTTCATGGATTATGCGTCCAATATTGGATTTGCACTGTCGATTACAATAGCTACATGCCAGTCTACTTCCGTTTTCATGAGTCTGAGACTTTTTCCTTCTGAGGAGGAGTTCTTTTGCATGACTTGCACAGGTCCTATCAAAAAATTACGTGCCCTGTTGTAATAATTGTCGCCAGGTGTTGCGATCTGATGTTGTAGATTCCCAAGAGCTTGGATTGATATTAAATCTTTTCATAGTGTTTTTACATATATCCTTGAATCTTAACTTTGGCCTTCCTCTTGCCCTTGATCCACTTGTTAGTTCACCAAAGAGGATTTCTTTGGGAAGGTGTTTATCACTCATTCTCCTCACACGGCCAAGCCACCGGAGTCTTCTGTTGTTAAGGATCGCAATGAGACTGGGTATTCCCGCTCTTGATAGGACATCTACATTTGAAACTTTGTCTTGCCACTTTAATAGTCATGATTCTGTGAAGGCAGCAAAGGTGGAAACCACTCATTTTTTTCTCTTGGCACAAGTAGGTAGTCCAGATCTCAGATCCATAAAGCAAGACACTTAATATGCATGTTTGGTATATCAGTATCTTTGTTTTCAATGTCAGTTTGGGATTATTCCATGTTCATTTCATAAGTCTGCCAAATGTTGTGGCTGCCTTCCCAATTCTGATGTTCGTTTCTTCGTCCATGGAGAGATTTGTGGTGACAATAGACCCAGGTAAGAGAATTGTTGAAGCACCTCTAATGGACTGTCATTCAGAATGACCTTGGGTGGTTGAGATACACCTTGAGCAAACACAATAGTTTTCTTTACACTTATGTCGAGAGAGAACAGTTTACTAACTCTGGACAGAAAATCCATCAGTACCTGTAGCGTGTCTTCATTATGTGTGACAAGCGCTGCATCATCTGCGAATTGGAGTTCTCTAATGAGAACTTTCTTGACCTGAGTTTTAGCCTTGAGTCACGTTAGGTTGTAAAGAGAACCATCTAACCTTGTATGGAGAAATACATCACTGTGTGAGTTTAGAAATGTACAATTAAATGGACTGAGAAGAATATACCAAAGAAGGTAGGAGCAAGGACACATCCCTGTTTGACTCCACTCTTCACCACAAAGGGTTCAGATGTAGATCCATCATAGTACACTGTTGCTTTCATATCTTCATGAAAAGATATTATGAGCTTGAGTAGAGTTGGTGGTCAGCCAATCTTAGTTAACACTTTGTACAGTCCTGATCTACTGACAGTATTAAACGCCTTTGCGAAGTCCACAAATGCTATAAACAGCGGCTTTCCTTGCTCTCAGCATTTTTCTTGTAGTTGTTGAAGAGAAAAAATTCATATCCTGCCAGCCCTGAAGCCACACTATGTTTCTGGATAGACTCAATCTGCGAATTTTTGCAGACAATTAAAAATGACATGGGCAAATGCTTTACCTGTAATGCTTAGCAAAGAGATGCCTCTGTAGTTGTTACAGTCCCCGTTATCACCTTTGTTTTTATAGAGAGAAATGATGTTTGCGTCCCTCATATCATGAGGGACCACTCCCACTCGCCAACATTTTATAAGTAAGTCCCCATAGAAGAAGAGGATGAGGACAGCCTTGTTAGCCTTCCGGACTTCAGCTGGAATCCCATCGTTACCTGGTGCTTTTCCACTGGAGAGAGCATCAAGTACTTGGGAAAGCTCTTACACTGTAGGCTCTACATCTAGCTCTAACATTTCTGGAAGAGTTAGAATGAGGGTATTAAGTTCAGGATGGATCGTACGCTCCTGGGAGTAAAGACTTGAGTAGTGTTCCACCCATTAGGACATCTGTTGGTTTTTATCTGTACTCACCTGTCCATTTAGATGTTTCAGTGGAGCAACTTTGATAAAGTTTGGTCCAAGTGCTTTCTTCAGTCCATAATACATGGTTTTCAGGTCACCCATATCGAATGCTTTTTGAATTCCAGAACACAGATCGGCCCAATACTTGTTTGCACACCGCCTGGATTCTGTCTGAAGAACAGATCTTGTATGGCGGAGCTGATCTCTTCAACTTTGCAATGGATTCTTTAAGTTGTTCAGAAAAGCCTTGTTTTTTTCTTCAAGAAGAGACCTGAGAATATCAACGTTTTCATCAATCCAGTCTTTGTTGGAAAATTTCTGTATTACAAAGGCAGATGTGGCACATTCATATATTGCAGCACTCAGCATGGACCATGTCTTGTCAACAGACTGCTGGACAGGTTTGTCTTCCATTTTGCGAGTGAATTCTTCCGCAAAGACAGAGCATTTCAGTGCATCTCTAGTACTGAAGGTGTTAACCTTTGGTTTTCTTCAATCCTTTGACATATGGAGTTTCTTTGGAGCAATTTTCACTTTACTGATAATCAATGGTGATCAGTGTCACAATCTGCACTGTGATACGCACGTGTAAATTTAATGGAGTTGAGATGTTTTCTGTGGACTGCCTTAGGGTCTCTGCTCCGGATTATCTGTCTGGGTTTACTCCCATAGCTTTTGGATTTCCCAAACCTATCCACAAGGCAGTGGGGAATTTTCTGTCAGGCTTCTCTTCCCTGAGGTGACATAAGGAGTCACTATCCCTTGGATGCCCGTGACCAATCATGGTTCATACGCCAATCAGATTATCCAAAGTAAACCAGAGACCCAAGCATCCCAGACCTCAACCAGCAGAGTAAGGGGGAAGGGCAGCCTTATTTAACGGCAGGCTACACTCGCCATGTCACAACATCGTCATTGGACACTTGTGACTTTTAGTCAGAGCATTGGATACCGCTTTATGTCCCATCACACCCTAGTAATGTTGCTGCTGCTGATCCGCGGCTGCATATTCACACGACAAAGCGCACTTATTTTGCAGCAAAACTCTGAAAAGAGGCACCCTCTTATCTGCCGCCTGGGGATGTGCCAGGTAGCATGTAGCTCTGCCAACCGGTAGTTCCCCATGTATTGCTCTAGGAAAGCCATAGACCCCGATTATTAGGGTGATGATCTCCTGGATGGACAGCCTCAAATACACCTTTCCTCCTAGCCCTCTACTATCACAAGTTACCTGGAAGATCTGTCATGACTAACCTACCTAGAGCTACCCTCTTAGCACCACACTGGCCCGGACAATTTTGCTTTGCAGAACTCACACTCATTTGCCCATTTCAGGATCTCATAACTCAGGCTGAAGGGAAGATCAAACGTGACAACCCAGGCTTACACTACCTTATGGCTTGGTGTTTAGATGGACTTTCGACATGGAGTGCTCATGTTCCTCCCCTGTCCAGGAAATCCTTAACTAAAGTAGAAAAGATTCCACTAGAGTCTGTTATTGGGCTAAATGATGTCACTTCATGGCCTGGATTCTTTGATAGAAGGACATGACATCTACTATTTATTTGATAACTGCTGGCAGAATGAAACTCTATTACCAAGTTAGAGAGAGACTATACAGATTTTCAAAAAATGGAGAGGCAGAGAGGAGGTCAACCCCAAGTGAAGAAACAGACAGAAAGAGAGTGTGCTAGATTCAGCAACAGATGCCTGGAAGACAGAGAGAGGTTGCTCTAAGTGTGGCCACCTGTTGAGAATGCCAAACTATCTCAAAGACTACAGAACCACCTTTCTCTGTAACATAGATGATACTTCAACTGGGTTATATGGTAGCAACTTTGGACCAAACGGACATCAATTACGTGCTCTTAATGTTTATATGAACATGTTTTTGAAATAGGGAAGCTGTATCATGAGGGAAACAGTATGATCGGTGGAACTGGAGTCAGAACAGGGACTTTTATTGATGAGGTACCAGTGGAGCAGCAATTTGGGCTAGAGCAACTCAGCCAAATGGACAGAACAGTGCACAGGGTTTAATAAAGTTTCACTTTATTCAGCTTAACCAGCATTCACCATCTCTCTCTCCAAATTAAACAATCACATTACTGACTGTGATGCCACAAGTTTTTAACAATGATACTAGCATCTAGCTCTCATCTGCTTTCTTCACTGCAAACAATATACCACTGTTAATATGTTCAGTGGTGGCTGTAAGTTTGCATTAGCTGATCTTCATAGAACAGTTACTATCATTTTCGCCAGATGCAGTCTCTAACTGGCTGCTTCATCTTTCTTCTGGTTTTGGTATTGGCAGGCTTTGTTCATGGGTTGTCCCACCTTACGATAGGTGAAAAAAGATTATTTTGGTGTGTTTTTTTCATATTTGTGCACATTGATGTAGCCTTTATGGCTGCCATATGTTTGTTATGTGTTTCAGTTCTAAAAGCTTAGCTGATGGATGTAAGCTGGTGGAGAAGTTTTGCCATTTGTCTCTCATCCTACACTTTTCTTGAGCTTGAAGGTAAGTCTAGTGTAATAAATAACCATAGCCTTCTTTTTGTGCCTGCTGCATCAGCAAGGTAATATATCTAAATAGTATGATGGGCAACAGGAAGGAAGCAACTAACATCTGCAGGATCTGAACTTACTTCTGACAGCTGTGTGCTCCTGAGGGCTCTTTTTTTGTGTGAAAAAAATAAAAACAAACCAGGTGCATTTTATACATGATATATGTGTGCATGTGCGTGTGTAGGAATATATGCAGAGAGAAAAGAGAAATCTGTTGAGTTTACCTCGGAAAACCTGCTATTTTGATAATCATTTCAGTTTCTATTAAGATTGACAAAAGGCATGAGTCTAAAATAAATGTAAGGTGTTTGGAACTTTAGCCACCTATTTAAAAAAGTGCTGTTTTAAAATTGGGAAGTTTGAGACTAAAACATCTTGTTTTGATGGGGATATGCAGAATCATGCAAATTGTTGTTGCCAACATTCCAGATGCACTCCAAAAACAAAAGAAAATGGTATAAAACATGCATTCAGGACTAATTATAGGAAATATTCACATGCTGAAAAAGACTATTGGTAGGAATGATGGTGTCTCTAGCCTCTGTCAGAGCCTGGGAATGGGTGACAGGCCAGGGTGTCATTTCAGGAGGGTAGGGGGGCAGCAGCCATGCACTCCAGGATGTGGCTTGCTTTTCATCCCATTCCCCAGGTGCTAACAGATTGAGGGGAAAGTGCTTGCAATCTGTGCATGCCTCTCACACCTGGCTGATGAATTCCCTTCACCAGCCAGGTGTGAGAGGCAAGCATGGATTGCAAGCACTTTCCCCTCACTCCATTAGCATCTGGAGAATGGGATGAAAAGCAAGCCACATGGCAGAGTGCACGGCTGCTGCCTCCCCTCCACCTTTCCAAAATGATGCCCTTCGTGACAGGGTTGGGATTGCTTGATTATGTGTTCTGTTCATTCCCTCTGGGGGCATGTAGATTGGCCACTGTCAGAAGACAGGATACAGGGCTAGATGGATTTTTGGTCTGACCCAATATGGCCATTCTTCTGTTCTTAAGATACAGGCAGGAAGCTGATATTTCACACTCTATGTACTAGGCCTATTTTCACTTGAAATAGAGGAGGGTTAAATAGAGCTCATTCATTCAGGAGCAAGAACACGGTTGAGCTTTTCCCTGGACAGTTCATGACACAATGGTTTTCTTAAACAGTTTTTCCCTATGGTTTTGTTAGCTAAGTCAGGTGTCAGATAATGCATTACTTGGCTTACTTATTTTATTTTGTCCTGATTGTAAAAACCAGATGTATTGTTACAGAGATAGCTAACCTGAGAGAACTGCTTTGATATATACTTACACTTGAGAGACGCTAGTGTCGTTTTTATCTCCATGAAGATAGTTTGCTACACCCCCTGCCTGGGATTGTCTTAATGTACATGACCAAATACAGTTCTTGGTCTCCACTAGGATTGTATGTTGAAATACAGATATCTCAAGTTAGCTATCTTAATGAAGAACACACACCATGGTATGAAAGTGAAAATATAGCCAAAGTGTTCCTGAACATTAAAGCCTATTAGACATCTAAAATGTCTTTTAAGCATTAGCAGTATTGTTCAAAACTGAGCAGCCCTTCATAGAGGGCTCAGAACAGCTCATTTGCAGACATCCAGGAGGGTTTTTTTGTGCTATAAACTGAGCTATGCCTGTGTTTGTTTTCAGGAAGTGCTGCAAGTTAACTGCCAATACAGCTCTTCAGTCAATGTGGAACACAGGAGATAAGGGATAGGATTTTTTTAAAATAGCACTTTACAAAAAATAACGTTATATTGGAGGAAGGTTTGTTTGGTAACAGAATTAGTTGGACTGAATGGGAGACACATCCAGTAAATGGAATAGAAATAACATAGTTCCTGAGGATTAGATTGTGACTGTGCCCACACAGATGAGATATAAAAGGGCTTTCTATAGGGGCTTTCTAGACCTTGGATCCAGTTATGAAGGTGGAAACAGGTGATGTGTGTCTGCTTACTCTCTCTCTCTCTCTCTGGAGACCTGGTTCATGGGTGAAAAATGGGTGGAGCCTGGGAAGCTGTGCTGATGTAGAAGGTATTATGATTTGTTGCTTCTATAGGCCAGCATCAAATTTCCATTCCCAGGCTCAAGAAGAAAGCAAGAGATAGAATGTGACTCAAACTGCTAATTCAGAATACTATGACTCACCCTCTACCCCTTGTACAGGGCCTAATATGAAAAATCTAGCCCTGAATGTCTAGTCATACTTATTTTATGCAGAGTTCTATATGCCCTCTGTGAAAACTAGTTATACTAAACTCTCAACACAACCCATCTTCACTAAATAAAATTACTGTAATTTTTTTCTGGCTGTACTTTATATACACTTTTGGCAGTGCAAGTTTTCTCCATATCTCCCAAACTTTCTATGCAGTAATTTCCATTGACTATAAGGCTATCTGTTGGTGATAGCAGAGCTGATTGACTTCAAAGTCTCTCACACTGTTCTTGCCGAACTTGGCCAAGAGTTTTCTCATGACTATAACAGATGTTTCTGTTTCTTTTAAAAGACCAATGGGAACCTTATGGAGGAGGTTTTTTTTTTACTTCAATCCAGAAGTGAATTCCAGCATAGCTGTGATTTTGAAACTCTCTACCCAACTCATAGGAACAAAAATTGATCAGCAGCAAGTACATTTGAGCCAGTATTATTAGGAGTAAATGTTCCCTTTCCCACAGATGAAAGCATGAGTTTACCATTCTGCCAGCTACTTGATAGCAGATAATCAAAAAATTCCAGTTTAGTCTCTATTCCTTTATACTGATAGGTCATTTTTTTCAGTGCATTAGAGAATTTTGCAGTATGTTTATTTTGTAATGAAAATTTGGATCAGAAGTCTAAACAGTTCACACATGCTGATTCAAAGCATTGCTTTGATTAACCTTCTAGATATTACTAGGTTCTTGCCCTCCTAATTAGGAGTTAAACATTTCCTTAGTATTACAAAATAAGTGAGGTAGGTGTTTTTAGGATTTATAGTTACCTTCATTAGCAATCTTTGGTGTAGGGGAACCTTTCCTGGGAACAGTTATGATGAGGGAAAAATAGGGATCAAACCAATTTATTGGGGCTATTAAAATTTGAAACTCAGTCCAAAATGAAATTCAAACTTTTCTTTAAAGTTTTAAAAGAATGGGTGAATACTTTCTTTCCTTTTCAGATTTCTTAACAAGCTTCATCCTTCAGGTGAAATTTGTTAGAATATCTTAAAGACTAAAAATATCTATGGCAAAGGCGAGCGTTATGTATTCTAGAACATCTCTGATATAGTGTAAGCAACATTTGAAATCAGCAGCCATGCACAGCCCCACCAAGCCTCAGAGATCCCTTCATAGGCAGAGAGCCATTTGGGAAAAACAGAAAAAGGATAAGGGGTAGAGGATATTTGTTGGAGTTCAGGGAAAGGGATGCTGAGAGGTCAGTATGCTTGCTAGAGGTCAAACAAAAGACCTATGAGACAATGGCTCAAAGAGTAATCAAAGGGGAAGATGGCAGAGAAGGAAGGAAGAACCAAGATTTAGGATGTGTTTTGAATAATTATTCTGACCAGCTGATCCAAACTGAATTTCAAAGATCTCTTGAATTTAGCTCATCACTAGTTGCATTACCAGCAGGTTTCTGAATCTTCTGCACTTGTCATTTGCTCCATCTGCTTAGTAAGGAAGAAATGGTTTATCCAATTATTTTTCTTTTCCTCCTCCTGAAAAGTGAAACTTCTGCTTTCATTAAGCTTTACCAGCTGTCCATATGGTCCAGTCAATAGAGCAGAGTGTATGCAGTTGCTGTTAGCCCTTGTTCAGTCTTGAAACAGTTTTTATTTGCTTCCCAATCAAATTGTGTTTAATCCTGATTACTTTAGACCAAACACTTAAAATATTAACTTCAGTGCACATCATCATATAAATAGTAGCCCATTGTCTGTGAGTCTGAAACGCTGACGTACACGGCCACGCCCCCTGGCCGTGTATGTCAGCGCCCCGGCCCCCTTCCCCCGCTCCGTGGTGGTTCGGCCAGCCCCACGACCCCTCAGACACCCCTCCCCACCAGCGCTGCTTCCCTCTCCTCTTCCTCCACCCCCCCATCCTCCCCTCCAGCCCCACAGCCCCCAATCCCCCCCAGCTCTGCTTCCCCCCGTTCTGGCCAGCCCCGCCCCCTTCCCCTCCCTGCATGGCGCCCATCCTCCTTCCCCTCCCTCCGTGGAGTGCTGTGGCACTCCCGCTGGGCCCACCTGAGCAGCGCTGGCCTCCTTTCCCCTCCCTCCGTGGTGCCTACCTCCCTTCCTCTCCCTCCGTGGTGTGCTCAGGTGGGCCTGGCTGAGCGCTGCTTAGCTGGGCCCGGGGCGGCAAGCGGCTGTTTGGGGTCTGCACTCCCCACACGCTCCCTGTGGGGAGCGCAGACTCCAAAGGGCCGCTTGCTGCCGCTTGTTCCCACGCCAGGGCCCGGAGGGAGCGCCACTCAGCTGAACGGCGCAGCGCGCCACAGAGGGAGAGGAAGGGGCTCAGGGTGCCATGCAGGGAGGGGAAGGGGGGCGGAGCTGGCCGGAAGGGGGCGGGAAGCAGAGCTGTGGGGGATCGGGGGCTGTGGGGCTGGAAGGGAGGATGGGGGGGCCCGGAGGAAGGGGGAGGGAAGCAGCACTGGCAGAGGGTAGGTGAGGGGTGTCCGGGGGGCCGTGGTGCTGGCCGGCAGGAAGAGGTGACAGAAAGCAGAGCTGGGGGATATCGGGGGCCGTGGGGCTGGACGGGAGGAGGGGGGTGGGAAGCAGACCTGGCGAGGGGGGGGTACAGCCAGTGGCCACAGCCAGACCCCAAATGGCTGCTTGCTCCCCGGCTGCAGCCCAGCTGAGTGGCACTGGCGCTGCGCCGCTCAACTGATCCCCCGTGGGACAGGAAGGGGCACAGGGTGGTGATGTACACAGCCAGGGGGCAGGGCTGTGTACGTCACAGCCCCCCCTTCCTCTTCCCGCCGTAGCGCTGAGTGGTGCGCCTCTCAGCCGGGCTGCCATGGGAGAGGGGAGGGGGGGCGGTGACGTAGACAGCCCCACCCCCTGGCCGTGTACATCATCGCCCCGCCCACCCTCCCCCACGGCAGCACGGCTGAGCGCGCAACACTCAGCTGAGCAGCCACGGAGGGAGGGGAAGGCGGCAGGGTGGTGATGTACACGGCCAGGGGGCAGGGCCGTGTACGTTACCGCCCCCTTCCCCTCTCACTGTGGCACTCAGTTGAGTGCTGCACCCCTCAGCCGGGCCGCTAGGGGAGCCAGCAGTGGAAGGGGCTGTTTGGGCTCCCCTGGGGTGAGAGGAGAAGGGAGGGCGGTGACGTACACGGCTCCGCCCCCTGGCTCTGTACGTCACCGCCCCATCGCCCTCCCTTGCGGCAGCCCTGCTGAGCAGGCAACACTCAGCCAAGTGCCACGGCGGGAGGGAAGGGGAAGGGGGGTGGGGAGAGACGGAGGGGAGAGAGAGGCAGGAGGAGGAGGAGAAGAGAAAGGGAGAGTAAGAGGCAGGAGGAGGAGAAGAGAAAGAAAGAGATGGAGAGAGAGGCAGGAGGCGGAGGAGAGCTGGGGGCAGGGGGGGAGGCAGTAGGAGGAGAGAGAGAGAGAGACAGAGTGACAGAGCGAGAGAATTCAGGAAAGAAGACCTGAAAATCCCATCTTACGACGGGCTAATTGGCTAGTCAGAGAAATAATGACTGATTATGGGACTATTTTAGCTTGTGTGTCTTTCTGTTAGCTTGAAAGCATAAAACACTCCAGCAAAAAGGAAATAGTGATTCCTCTTGATAAATTAATATTTTAATGTTTGACCTACCTCCCAGAAATGTGATGTTCGATTATGTGTAAGAGGTTTGGAATCCTCAGTTTAAAGTTGCAATGTCTGACTAAAGAAAAAAGAGGCTATGACAATCCTTCACACCAACAAACATAAGACCAAATCACCCACTTGTGCTTTAAGGGTTAAATTGTTCATAGGATAATATAGTACAGGTACCCCTACATGATAAATGTCCCCTTTAAAAAAAATCTACTTCTTCCAGTATACTGACAAAGCAGGATTTCCTTTAGGAAGCAGGATGCACCTTTTTCTGTGGCTGCAGCTATGGGTTGCATTGCACGTCTCTTTAGATTCCAGGCTGTTACAGAAGACAATTGAGTCTTTTGAATTTAGTATAATTACAAAGAGTATCTGATTTGATAAATAATCTATCCATTTTGTATACTACCTTTTGTTTAGCAAAATTAGTCCACATTTGTTTTGTAAAATGAAATACTATAGGATTTATCATCTTAGTATTTTAACTAAAAGAGTGAATACTTTCATCTTATCATTGTCTGGTTAATCAGATTTTTTTACACCATACCAGTCAGAAGTTTAATTCATCCTCAACATATCTTAAAAATCTATTTAAAAATCTGAGCCCAATTTACTTGGATTTATTACATAAGTGGTAATACCATTTTAATACATTAATATTATCTGTTGCCTTTTAATTAAAGTATTAAAAATTATTTCCCACAACTATATTTATTCAGATGTTTATAGTAGGAGGAAGATGTGAGCTTTTGCTATAATAGCACGCACAAAACAGTCAACATATTCAAAACATGTTCAGGAGAGGGTCTTGCCCGCTTAGAGCCAGCAACTGTATCAGCAATAGCCGCAGCTGTTGTAGTAATGGGACAAAGCAGGGGAAGCAACATAACCCAGGGCTTTATAGCTTCTGGACCCGAGACATTTAGCTGTTTTGACCCCAACAACCCCTCTGAGGAGGATTAAGCAGCAGAGGGATCAAGTAAATCTCTTGGCACCACTTGGGGCAGGTGTCTTCATCCTTGCCTCTTCCTGTGATATGAAAGACATAACCAACTGTCTATTCATGCATCGCATTTGGCAAATGTTTGGGGGCTGGGGGAGGCAGAGAGAGAGGGGAGCAGACTTCACAGCCCTCTAAGTCTCTGATGTCCGAACTGATGTGGAGGGAAAGGAGACTTGTGCAGCAGTGTTGTACTGTGGTGGTTTATCTGGCAGAGGTGTGGAATGTTGGAAGGATGACTTGCCAATCGTTTAACAGGGAAAAGAGACTGAATAGTGGTGGAGTGGGCCAGATAGCACAGTCAAATGATAAGGAAAAAGGACTACTTTGTCTTGGGGTAGCTTGGGGCAGTTTTGTACATATCAGAAGACATATAAGAAGTAATGTTACTATTATATAACTGTATACATTTTCATTGCCCCCCTCAACTTCCTATTTCCCCACCTATTGTTATTGTATCAGGTCTACCATTAGAATGCAAGTTCCGTGGGAGAGGGAATGTCTCTTCCTACATTTTCAGAAAGCCCCTGGCATTGCACATTTTGAGTGCTACTGTAATAGAGATAATAGTATATTATATATGTTCATTTTGAGTTCAGGATCTTAGTCATAATATAATTTATCCTGTTTTTCCCATTAAAGTATCACATTATCTTTGAAAAACTGCAGCATCTGCTTCTCCTGCATACATGCTGTTGTTTTTTTAAAGATTTGTGTGGACTCTTTCCTCAAGTATGAACATTTGGAGTTGCATACCTGCTGTATTCTGAGGTCCAAAAAGAAAAGTCACCAGTGACTCAGACTCCAAGACCTTCCTTGATTTATATATTTTGACTAGGATTCTCAATCCTCTGAGCAGCACCTCTGATTTGTCCTATTTACCATAAGAGGCATGTTCCAATGGTAATGAATAAAATGTAAACCTAATCTGTAGGAAGTGAAAGTCTTTCATCTCCTTAATTTTGACGTTTCCTCCCCTCTCTATTATCTCATTACCTCTTCCCACCCTCCCTCCATACACTGTCTTGTGCATTTTTGCAACAACTGCTATCATTCTACAATCAGTCTCATTTCCAGATTATTCCATGAGCACTGCATTGCCATCAACTTTTGGGAGGATGTAAAAGTATGAGGCCTAACAGTTCTTGCATAAAAAAACAAACTGGAAAAATATTGTTTCTGGACCTGGGTTTTGCTGCATCGAAGCAAACACTGCACTTTTCAATGTGGTTTGCCCATTAAACATTTTTTCTTTACTATTTAGGGATGGGTGAGGAAATTACCCCCCAGAATTACTAGAGCTTACCAATATATTTTTCTTTACCTTTGTGTGAGGTTATTCAGATTTCTTACATTTGTTTACACTGTTAAAGAAAGAAGTAAATATGACAGCTATTCGCTGGTCTGGTAATGCTTATACGGTAAACATGACACCATTTTGAGGTTGACATGAACTGTAACTATGTGATTAGCCTGTTAATTTTTTAGTTCTTTTAGCCAACGGCTGTATAAACAGATTGTTATGGTTAATAATTATTACTTGTTAAGTTTAATGTGCTTAGTACTATACAATTCACAGGAAGGAATAAGTCATCTGTACTCTCCAACGTCTTCATCTTGTTGACAACACTATCATCCTTCATGTCACTCAACCTTGTAATCTGGGCTGAGCTTTGACTCCTGTTAATGAGATGCATAGATACATACTGTTTTCAAGTCCTGGCACTTATTTTTCCACAAATCTCTAAGATTTGTTTTCCACAAATCTCTAAGATATGTCTGTATCTCTCTCTCCACACCACTAAATCTTTCATCAACCTTTTCACCTCTTGTCTTATTTATGGTAACCCCCTTTTCTGTCTTTGCTCCCCTTCTTGAGTTCCTCCTCTATTTTTTGCTACTTTATCAAATGTAAGCTTTTGGTCTTGTTCTTTTAAGTCCCTTTACTAGCTAACCCTGCTTTGCATATCATTTTGTTTATTATTTTGTTATCTTCTGCCCATTCAGCTCCACCAGCAATACTAACTTCTATAACCTGGTTACCCACTTTGAAGACAAGCACTTTCTCCTGTGCCTCCTCCAGCTTGTCTGGAAAGCCTACTTTTTATTCTTCCCTATCCTTTCTAAAGACCCATGCTTACTGTGAAGTCCGTAAGGGTACGTCTACACTGCAACGCTATTCCAAAATAACTAGCGCTATTCCGAAATAACTTAGTCCATGCCTACAGAAGCGCCCTGAGGCCGGATGTGGCAGCTGGCACCCCAGGCAGAACGCGCGATCGGTGCCCCCGCCTGCTTGGCCATCAATGGTGTGACATAATCATCGGGCGCCCTGTGCGCCCCATGACGTCATCATCAGGAACCTAGGGCACCCCGTTGAAGGCAGCGCCCTAAGCAACCGCCGAGTCAGCCTATATTCACGAGCCACCCCTGCGTGTCTACACAGGGGGCAGTTATTTCAAAGTAGTGTCAAAATACTGCCAAGCTGGAGGACTTCTTACTCTGACTCTTGTAGCCCTCATTGTACGATGAATAAGGGAAGTTGGAGGATGAGTGCTCTATTTCAAAATAAATGCTATATAGACGCTCCCTATTTTGAAATAAACTATTTTGAAATAAGATACCCAATTGACATAGCTTGTTTCGAGTTAAGTCCTACAGTGCAGACACACCTAATAGCAGCTTGGAAGGTGGTCAGTAGGGATGTCAGATATTTAATTTATTTGCATGTTTGTTTATCTCTGATTTAGAATTTTTTTTAAATGAACCAGCTGTAACTGTCTTGCTGTCTACATAACAAACCTGTCTAAAAGCATGTTCTTATTACAGCTCTCTCTGATCCTCCTTTACTCATTCCTTCAAATGACTTTACATCCACTTGCTGCATGTTGTCTTTATTAGACTATAAACCCTTCAAGATTTGTGAAGCACCTAGCACAATGGAGCTCTTAATCTGATTGGGGCAATTAAGCAACATCATAATAGCAACAACAGTAATGTAATTAAAACAAACTTTGAAAGAGTAACCTATTACCAGTAAAGACCATTATCCCCAAAGCCTGCCAGCTATGCATTACTATTATTTGCTTACTGATTACTTTGGGTTTTTGTGTCAAGCAAGTGAATTGCAGAAAGAGACTGGAGCCATCATGATCACATCTCTCCTCCTCAGCAGAGAATAGCAAGATTGCCAAAATATGTAACTCCATTACTTCAAAAAATTGCTTTAGACTAACCTTTGAAAATCCCATCAGGATTTTCTGCCTCACAAAGACAAAATGGCAGATCTCACAAGCCTTTCTGGGTACAGCTTTAACTGTATCAGTTGTGTAGAAGGATCGTAAAATCTGCTACACACATACCCTTTATGTTGTCTCAGGATTAAAAAGACAATACAAGGAACCTTCACTCTTTGAGCTCTACAAAAGGACCTAGAATATTACATGCTGCTAGCATCATTGTGCTAGTAACAGACTTCAGAAAGAGATCTAGAGATCATAGTAGACCGCAAGCTAAATATGAGTCAGCAGTGTGACACTGTTGCAAAAAAAGCAAAAAAAGCAAACATGATTCTGGGTTGCATTAACAGGAGTGTTGTGAGCAAGACACAAGAAGTCATTCTTCCGCTCTACTCTGCACTGATTAGACCTCAAGTGGAGTATTGTGTCCAGTATGGGTACCACATTTCAATAAAGATGTAGAGAAATTGGAGAAGGTCCAGAGAAGAGCTACAAGAATGATTAAAGTCTAGAGAACATGAGCTATGAGGAAAGACTGAAAGAACTGGGCTTGTTTAGTTTGGAAAAGAGAAGATTGAGAGGGAACGTGATAGCGGTTTTCAAGTATCTAAAAGGATGTCACAAGGAGGAGGGAGAAAAATTGTTCTTCTTGGCCTCTGAGGATAGGACAAGAAGCAATGGGCTTAAATTGCAGCAAGGGAGGTTTAGGTTGGACATTAGGAAAAACTTCTTAATTGTCAGGGTAGTTAAACACTGGAATAAATTGTCTAGGGAGGTTGTGGAATCTCCATCTCTGGAGATATTTAAGAGCAGGTTAGATAGACATATGTCAGATGGTCTAGCTTGTACTGGGTACTGCTGTGAGGACAAGGGCCTGGACTCGATGACCTTCCAGGGTTCCTTCCAGTTCTAGTGTTCTATGATTCTATGAATCTATGATCATTGCTTGTAGCAGAGAAGTTCAGTATATAGATTCATAGGTTCCAAGCACAGAATGGACCATTGTGGTAATCTAGTCTGGCCTGTTTGTCTTATATGACACAAAACCCTAGAACATACTCACCTCAAAAAATATTCCTAGAGCATGTCTTTTAGAAAAAAAAATCTAATCTTCATTTAAAAATTTCAGTGATGGAGAATCCACCATAACCCTTGGTAAATTGTTCCAAAGGTCAATTTCTCACTGGTGTGTTCTTCAACAAGAATGTATCAGATGTTTATGTTGGATGCAAAGAAGGAAATCTCCATATGCTGTATACCTGAATAGCTACCAGCTGGCATTGTTGGAGATGATAACATGCAAAAGGGGATATTTGAGGACACTACCATGTATTTGCCATTCCTCCACACTAGCCAGTTTGGTTGGATTGCATCCTGGCAAAATGTGTTCTCTAGGTATTTCTGTCAGGTCTAGTGCTATTTATCATTGCCCTATTTATCATTCTACAGTTGTGTAAATGAAGAAAAAATATAAAATAACCGTTAAGTGCAGTTGTATTATTAAAAGTAATTCTCTAGAAATGCAGTATAAGGGTCCTCCTTCTAATTTGCTGAGTTAATATTTTTAAATGTCTTTTCTAACTGCTACCACAGCAAATTTAATTGAGATCAGAAAGTCAAACTCTCCTTTTTTCTGACTTGAGCATCGTTACTAGTAATAAATATTCTGAAGTTGGGATTTTGTTAATAATTCTGTTTGAAATTTTAGACATCCTGATCGTTCTCCGACAACAAAGTCAGTTCTGGAGAGATAAACAGGAATAAAAAGTATCAATGATTTATTTTTGTCCATATTGTCAGTGAATATGACTCAACATACACAAGGAGTTTGAGTCAGATAGTATTATTTTTTACCCAGATGCTTTTTTCAGTCCTTAGTCACACTTTAAGGGAACTCACCTGCTATGGATACTTGAGGAAATGTATACTTGTTATTCTGCTATTCTGATTAATGTGCATAGAATTCCCTAGACTTTGAGAAAGAATTGATGGTGCTGCCTGCCTGAAGTGTGTTTCAATGGACAACAGTGACATGAATCTGTGTCCATAATTGATTTCCATGCCAACTTCTATCTACACCTAGGTTTGACCATGCCATAAAGTAATATTGTCTGTCCTTTTTTATGAAAGTCTCGTCTACTTTGACTGGTTTTGTAGCTTGTTCCATTTTTCTGGCATTCCTAAGTGGGAAAAGATTTGATATTCTAAGGTTTGTATGTGTGTGGGAGGAGGAGTTTAACAAATGATGGACTGAAACTCTACTTTAGAAATAAAATCTATGAAAGGAGCTTTAAACATTTTTAGAATGGGAAGTGTTAAAACTGAATAAATGACTTTAACAAAAAAAATATTGTGTTGACTAAATCTCGTAACAATGCTTGTGACTTTCTTATATCCTGCCCTTTGTTTTGGTATGGATTTTTCACAGCAGAGACAGACGTTACCCATGCTATGATTCAGCGTCTGTCGCTAGCCACGCTCTTGCACAATTTTAACCTGATTTCACGGGATGAACAGGGAATGAAACACCGTAGCTCATGGCTGTCAGCAATGAAAAATAGGCAGGAATCAGACAAACAGCTTCATCGCAAAGATTGTTTCCGGGCTAAAAACTCTTCCAACAGCTGTTTGCCTTGGCTGCCTCTCAGATTCAAGTTGTTTTTTTTTTTTTTAAAAAAAAGGGTTTTGTTTTTTTTAAGATGTGGGCTGGTTATTTATGTAATCAGGAAGAGGTCTGTGTTTCCAGTGTTGTGGTCTCACTGCTGTTTTGACAGTTGGAGTACAAGGAGATTTCTTCTTTTTCTGCCCCCCTCCTTCCAGACCCGCTCCAGCCCATTCACTTAATGCACAGAACTGGAATGCTGCAGAGAGAAGAAAAAGCAAATTTATGAGTTCTTAAATCCCAGACAGGCAGCTTTGTGTCAGTTACCTTCAAGAAAAGTTCACGCCCCAAAGGAGTGTTTAGTCTTACACAGCCACTGACTAAGCAGTGTGTGTGAGAGAGGGAGATGAAGGAAAGTTTTGCCTCTTCATGAAAAGTCGTAGTATTGTTTTAAAGATGACTGCTACTTTTGTTTAAAGTATTTGTTCTGGAATTACTGAAGCTGGAGTCTACCAGACTGAGGTCAGAAGCATTTTCTTTGGCAGAAAGAAGATATTTTTATAGAAGCCATGCCTGTACTTGGGGTTGCCTCAAAGCTAAGACAGCCAGCTGTAGGGTCAAAGCCTGTTCATACTGCCCTTCCGATACCAAATCTTGGCACGACTGGATCACAGCAGTATTCATCAAAGTCTTTGGAGCTTACTGGGGCAGAGAGCTCAATGCTTTCTTGTCAGCTTACATTAAAGTCAACCTGTGATTTTGGAGAGAAGAATACACTTCAAGGCAAAACCAAGGAGACAGAAGATAGTAAGGTTAGTTCTGAATTTTACCTGCAGATTCAACTCTTAAAGTGTTGATTTACTTATGCAAAGTCTGCTATCTGCCTCTAGCAAGTGGTGGAGTGGATGTGGAGCGCATGTGTAAAATAGGAACTAGTTTGTGTTAAGTGATAACTTTGTATAGCCAATATACTAACATGTAACTGTGTTTGGCTCATTGTTAGTGTTTGAATAGATATATTTTTTTAAATGTACATTTTATTATATCAAATGGAGTGATCCTTCATGACAAGCTTCTGGTGAGGGTGAGTCATATCACACAGTGATAAAAATCATGCTGAGACCCAGATAAGCAGAACTATCACATGACAGTGCTTAAGAAAATACTGAAACTTGGCAGCTTTATGTAATATTACAATGTTAAAAAGGGCTCCCACACCCACACTTATTCCCCAAGGGAGGTGCCTTTAAAATAAAAACAACCCATTGATTGTTCTGTCCAATTTTCAAATGATCTGGCTAGACTTGCTGCAGAACCACTGAACCAGAAAAAAACAGTGAAATGTTACCTGTCTTTTTTCACTTCTGTAAAATAGCCTTATCTTACCAGACCCTCTTCCAGGTATCTTGACCCTCTTCCTCTGATTTCACTGTGATGGAAAACAAATGAAACCTTTTTGCAGTAATTTTAATTATATATTATATTTTGGGGACAGCAGTACCTTTGAATCCCTTCTTGTCAGTAGCATGCAGTTTTGTGGATCCTTTACCTACAGTATTCCAGGGATTTACGTGTAATGTAACTGAATAGAACAAGCAGAGGTTTGCATGCTTCCTTTCCCTCTCTTTATCAATACTGCTGATCTCTGGACATTGATTACCTCATTGAGGTTAAACCAATTTCTATAAACAGATTTCTATAATGGCTTCATTTTTATTGTAAAGAAACTTGTCCAGCTTCATAGCTATTGAAGTGGCAGCAGACATACAATATATGTATTTCACTGTGCTTAGTTCGAGAATGCTGTTCCATGGAGGAGGAAGATTTTGTGCCTAACGCATAGGACTGGGAATCTGAAGATTTCAATCTGTTCCCTGTGCTGCCACAGACTTTCCGTGTGATCTTGGGCATGTTTCTTAATTTCTCTGTGCTTCAGTTTCTATTTGTCATATGATTCTCTGTAGCATCCATCATTGCCCCTCATGCAAGGAGTTAGTTGCTCTTTAGAAAAGCTCTATGAAAAGCTCTATAGAAATTCAGTTTTCCTTTTCTATCAAATGATTTACAATTAGTAGAGGCTTTTAACCACTAAAATGATGTTAATCTGATATGCTTTGAAATGTACAGCTTCCTGTTTAGTAGTTTTAGATTAACTCAGCAAGTATAAGAATGGTGTGTTTTTTAGTCTTGTGCTTTCACAGGTTACCATGGGGATAGTGTTGCAGTTCTGCAAGTTATCATTTTCAGAAAATAGCATACAAGTTAAAATAGCCACTTAGTTATAATAGCTAATGTCAACACACATTTTGGAAGGGATATAAAACCCCATGCTTCTGGGTTTAAACCAATCACTGATATTAGGGATTAGGATGAGAGCTTCAAAGGGGCAGATTATTTCTGTTAGTTCCTGGAGAACTAGCCTCTCCCTCTGAAGCATCTGGTGCTGAGCATTATTGGAATCAGCCAGGACAGGGGACAGACTTTGCCAGGCTCTGAGCAATTTGGTGGGAGGGCTTGGCTCCAGCTTCACTCTCCCCAGAAGGGGTAAGGCCTTGGATGGAAGGGGTGGGGCTAGAGGCAGCCAGCCCTCTGTGCCACCTGGTCTGCGTCACACCACCCCAGCCAGGTCCAGGTGCCACCTGGGGTTCCAGTAGTAACCTGAAGGGCCTAGAACACCAGCTGCCATGGCTGCCACAGAAGTGGTGGCTGCGGCGGCCAGAAGCCCAGGCCCTTTTAAATTCCTGGACCTTTTGGTCCCTCTCCTTGGAAACAGCATACCAGATGATGTATCTGATCCAGTGTGACAGTTCTTATGTTTCTGTGGCCACATTTTCAAAACAGCTCAGCACACAATAGCTCCCAGTATTCTCAGTGAGGGCTGCTAGGTGCTGAGCCGTTTTGAAAGTGAAGGTCAACATGTTTACACTGAGTCTAAAGTTAGGTTCCAAAATCCCTATTTGGGCACCTAAATAAAGCTAGCCTGAAGCTCCAAAGTGCTGAGCAATCAAATTTCTGCAGTTTTATTTTACAGTGTCCCATGAGTGCCTGAAGCTCCTGCTGAAATCAGGGGACAGTAAAGAGAAAAGTTGGTTGTAGTAAGTGGTAAATGTGAGTGATCAGCACCCATTTCAGTGCCCAAATAAGGATTGTCAGAGTCTAAAATTAGGCATCCCAGTTTGTAAATATGGTCCATATTTGTTTTATTCTCTACATTTTGGTATATTTGCAAGCCTTCTAGCTTTCTTTTTAAATTTATAAACACAAATAAAATACTTCCAATTGACACCCCCCCCCCCCATACACATACACAACCCTCCCCCCCCAACCCCCCAACCCCCAAAAATGGAAAACGCTTACTCATTTAGCACTGGAAAAACACAAGAAATGGTTAATTGTAGTTAAGGCTCCACTACAAGGAGCAGTAATGTTGACTGCAGGGATGTGCTTTCTAAAGTGAACTCTAAAGTGCATTAATTGGTCCATGTAGACCATGCTAGGGATGCCAGAAACCTTCACAAAAAATCCTGTATTTCCTGGATGGGGAAGGGGAGGGAGAGGGTTTATGGAGATGGAGGGCATAATTACCAGGTGAAAACCAGACACCTGACAACCCTACTCCATGCTGGTGTGCACTAAAGGTTACTTAGTGTGCTTTAACATTGTGCTTCTTGAAACACTAAGGCTGCATCTAGACTGGTATGATTTTGCGCAAATACTTTTAACGGAAAAGTTTTTCCGTTAAAAGTATTTGCGCAAGAGAGTGTCTATACTAGCATGTGCCTTTGCGCAAAAGATTTGCTATTGCGCAAAAGCATCCATGCCAGTGTAGACACTCTCTTGCGCAAGAAAGCTCCAATGGCTATTTTAGTCATCGGGCTTTCTTGTGCAAGAAATTAACATGGCTGTCTACACTGGCCCTCTTGCGCAAGAATACTTGCACAAGAGGGCTTATCCCTGAGCGGGAGCATTTGTACAAGAACCACTGATTTTGTACTTTACAAAGTCAGTATTCTTGCGCAAATACTCGCGGCCAGTGTAGTCGGCCATCATGCCAGTCTAGACGCACCCTAATATGTGAAAGTGCACTAGGGAACATTAGAGATTACTCTTTACAGTATGTACAACAAGAAGAACCTCCCTCAAGCCCCATGACTTGTGGACATCCATATTAAACTCAAAAAATTATTTGAAAAAACCCACCTGTGTGACAGGGTGCTGGTCATGCCAGCTTGAATCAAGAAAGGGGAAATGGAACTTGCTGAGTAAGCCCATGCCTGATTGGCAAATGGGAAACAACTGCCAGCTGCATTAGCCAGGAACTATATAAAGGCTTGAAAGAAAGAACCCAGGGAGAAGGAAAAAAAAAAAGTTGGCCTTGGGCTGCCCCAGAGACTGGAATACAGGAGCTGTTTGTAGCTAAAAGGTGATGGAAAAGTAAACTCTAAATAAGAAGTACCAGTGATTGCACTCACAGAGAGGTCTCTGGCTAGTCTGTGGGTGCAGCAGAAGCAAGGGTTGGGGGGGACAGGTCTACCCTGTTACACCCTGAAAAAATGAAATTTATGAACCCTGAAAACCAAAACTAAATATATTTCACATTCCCATTTTAAATCAGTCCTGGGAAGTCATTTTTGCCAAAATATTTTGGGGCACTGGTAGATGACGATAGTAAAACTACTTTTAGGTAACAAACTCCAACATTGCAGCCTACAACTACTGAATGAGGTTGTCTCACATCACTGAGTGGGTAGATCCACTCCTCCCTGCCTCCCACTCTCCTCTTGGCTACCCTCAGTCAGATTAGCTAAAATGTGCAGCTAAGCACAAGTTTTCAGTGAGTTATTAGGGTTAATGTCCCTTCAGGTTTGCTTTGGGCAGATGTAAATTCCACATTACTGATGGCACTGTCCCAAAGTTTGACCACGTTTGAGTGCTGTTCTCAATAGTACTTTGGTTGATTTTCTTGGTTAGCAAACATATTAATCAAACATATGATATTCCTACATGGTTCTGTGGTATAGAGTGCTGTACTTTAAGAATGTTTCCATTATAACAGTGATTAGATAAAAGGCCTTTTACTTAAAGTGTAATGAATACCTAGTCAGAGTTTCCAAATGAGAGAGAAATCTGCTTATACAGTATACATTTTGTGTCCTTATAATATATAATTGGATATGTGGCAACTCTGATTTCTGATAGGAAAAAAGGTTGAATGTATATCTGTAGAAGACAATGGGACATATGAATTAATCATCTGGTTAACATTTGTCCTTGGCTCCTGTATTGTAGGCTTAAAGTTGCTTTTTAGGATATTACAAATGCAACACTGGTGATCACTAACCTATTTTGTCATGTTTGGAAGGCACTCACATTGATATATATAATCACGATTATACATTCAGTTGCTATAAGTGCTAAGATTTCCAAAATAAAATTAGATTTCTACATGTCAGTGCCGTAGGTCACTCTGCAATCCAGCTGTTTCCTTCATAAGCGTCAAGTATGCTGCACCTGATTGTTAGAGACTTTTGACACTGCTGTTGGCTTTCTCACATTATTACATTGCCAAGGCTGGCTATGAATGCTACTGCAGAAATCAAGTCAGTGCTCCCTGTATGCTCCACCTTTCTCACTTGGTACTGCTGTGCTAGCATGTATTGGACTGTTGTGTAGACCTGATATAGTTCAATGTTCCCAGATACTGCAATAATGGTCTATAAAAGAGTATTTTCCTCTTTCTTTAAAAGTAGTACTGGATGGAAAAAATTGTGAGAAATATTTTGGTACTTTTTTGAGTTTTAAGTGCGAACATAGTTAAACCTAAGAAACTATTTGCAATTAGTAGTTTGTTCTTTACTTGAAACTTTTCAAAGCATAATTTATGCAGACACATTTCAGGTCAGAGGTTGCTTATGCACATGTGACTTGTGTCAATTATGCTCATAATGTCATATGCTATTTGTTCTATATGATTAGTTACCTAAGACACATGCTGTTATTGAGGATCTCTGACTGGATGATTCCCAACCCTTTTTAGGAGCATTTAAGTTGATCATGTGAACACTTATGGTGTGAATATTCACGCCAAATATTTGTAGAAAAGGAATTCACAACACACTCTCTTTTCCTGGAAATCTTACAGTTTATTCCTATCTATGTGCACAGAAAAGGAATGTAGTTGGAGTGAATTCATAAGGTGCAGCCCCATTGAAAGTCAGTGGAGGAAATGATTTAACCCATGGTTTTCATTTAAACCAATGTCCATAAATACTTTTTTTATATAGTTGGATATTAGCGGTTTGTGTTCTAGTGATACCACTTTCACTTTGCTTGCTGAAGACCATAAAATCAAAATAATCTAATATGTGCTGGAATGGTTTGTAATATTGTCTCTTATTGTAGAAAACTCCACCAATCAGCAACAGGACTGAAAAGAATGTGTCGAGAGAGATGATACATAGATAAACAAATTCAGCAGAGCCTAGGCACTACGGAAAAATAGGCAGAATTTGTTTATTTAGAGGTTATATTTTGCAAAAATATTTTTCTAGATCCAGCAAAATTCTTATCTCTCCGCATGATGCTGGCCTCTTGCATACCAGAGGCAATTCACTCCGAAAGAGGGCAGGTATTAGGCATCTGGCATTGGCCACTGTCGGCAGACAGGATACTAGGTTAGAGGGACCTTTGGTCTGACCCAGTATGGCTGTTCTTATGTTTTTAGGTGTTGTGGCTAATGTTGTCTCCCCCTCTTCCCCCCAACCGCTATCCAGGTATGTTGTGTGGATGAACAAGTATCATATGCACCAGCAGATAATGCAGACAGAATGCTTTGAATTGGCACAGCTTCTAGCCATGTCTTCTTCTCGAACATTGTATCCCACTTTTTCACCTCTGCTGGTCTCTATTGCAGTCTGTGGTTTGCTCCTGTGACCGTCACCTTTATGCCAAGCTTTCTATTTCAGGGGCTCTACACATTGGTTTAGGCTGCCACTTCCAGCTCCATGTGGGCTGGGAACAGGCAACCCTGAGTGTGGGCCAAAGCAGCTGGGCTGGAGCAGCTCCTGCCCACAGACTTAAACTTAACATTTAACTGGTTAATTAATTAATTAAACAGAATTTTACATCCCTAAGTATATATCCTATGTTTCCAAGTCCTTTTCCTCACATATTTATCTCTCCATTATGCCCTGGAGCCCCTCTGATCCCACGTCTCTCCTCCTTCCATAGAGGTGTAGTGAGGGTGTTATGTGCCTGGGGACAAAGGCAAAATTTGCACACACACACCCTGCCTGGTGGGGGAGTGGGGGAGCTTGTACCGTGTCTTCCTCCGCCCCCTCCAGTTTGGGGCCAAGCACCCACATGCACTAACTGAGATGGAGGAGAGTCGGGCTAGGGGTGGGTAGGAGGATCCAACTGGTGGCAGCAAGTGGAGGAGGAGCAGCCAAGATGAGGAATGACAAGGGAAATGGAGGGGGACTAAACTGGTGCCCCTCCAGTGTGGCGCCCAGGGACAAGTACCCCCTTCCGCCCCCCCTTGCTACGCCACTGTTCCCCCATGTTTTGGACGACTTGCAACCACTATCTCTGGGTCTTCTTTTCCCACATGCATCTCATCTTCAGCATCGAGAAAGCGACCCTGGAGAAGTAGGAACAGGCTCCTTCCCCATATCTGCCTAAGCACTCCTCTGCCGGCACTGTCACATTAAGGGTGTCTGAGGTGCTGCTGTTTGGTATGGGTAGGAGGAGGAGGCAGCTATGGTCTGTTCCTCTGGCTGCATTCTCAGCTGCTTACTTAGCTTCCAGCATAATGGCCAAGGAAAGAAAAAGGGCAGTGGAGGCAGCCAGGGACCTCCTGCCTGCTCCCCACAGTGGCCGCTAGTGATGGGAAGCCAACATTGTTCTGAAATTGCTGAATTAGCTGCCAGAAACTTCAGCCAGCACTGCAGACACCTGGGACTGTGTGTGTTTAAAATTCAGGGCAGCCCTAGCCAAACTGGGACAGTTGGCAGGTATTCAGGATGTCAGTTATTTTAGTTTCTTGCCTTGTGCTCTGTATTATTTCTTTCTCAAACAGATAGCGTTCCTCAGCGGCATCTTTAATATACTCTCCATACCAAGCACCATCTGTGTATATGGTATTATCATTGATTTAGGAGCACTATGCTGTATGTGCTCAGAAACGGCTTTACGCTGAAACATTTGTCTCATCATCATCTTTACCAACCACATTTCAGTCTAATTGAGATAAATGTACAGTAGCACAGCTAGGTAATGCTCCAAACCTATATGCTAAGGAATAAGATACATTTCCAAATACACGTGTGTGGTCAGAAGCTGCTCTTCCTGTGGTTTTGGTTTAATTTGTAATGGTGAATAAGGCTGGGAGGACATTTACCAGACTGAGCTGCAAGCCTCTGCCTGTTCTTTAATGCTTCTTATGTTATTTAATGGTATTTTATTTTCAGAGCAAATGAGAATTAGAACAAAAGGTAGATCAAGTGCTTTGTATGGCGAAAATTGGTACAAAACGTCAATAGAAAACATCGTTTTGCATTTGTGCCGCAAGACCCTGAGCAAAGATAGGTCCCCACTGCAATAGGTGCTGCATGTACAAGCAGCCTCGAGTTACAAACTCTGACTTACAAACATCCACACACTCAAACAAAAGCTCACCTCAGGGGAGCAGGCAAGAGGCACAGGTGGCAGCAAGTAGCACAAGTGCTGGCCAGACGACTCCTGAGGAGTGAGGGGCAGACGCATAGCCCACGGCTCGAGAGAAGCAGCGTTTTGAAGGGGAAATGGTTGCATCTCTTCAGTCACCGCCCTTGCTCCTCCGGAATACTCTGGCACATGCTCGCACCATTCGCCCCTTCCTGGCTAGCGGGGATTGGGTGCAGCCCACGAAGGGGGAGCAGCCAGCGATGAGGTTGGGCACAGGAGTGAACACAAAGCCTGTTGAGATGGTGGTGGTGGCTGGGGGATGCCTAGAAGTCCCCTTCAGAATATCCACCTACCTCCTCATCTTCCTCTAATTAAACCTATTTTTTCCTCAAACACCAGCATTCAAGGTTAAATACAAAACTTCCTACTATTTTCCATTGCAAATATATAGTGTTAAATATATGGGTTAAATAGGCTTTTGTGGGCTACCCTGGGAATCTAACTAACCTAACTAACTAAACTAACTAACATTTATAACATTGTTTCTAAATGTGTCTTGAGTTCCAAACAAACTTTTCAGAGGGGTAGCCAAGTTAGTCTGTAACAGGAAAAATTAAAAAAACAACAAATAGTCTAGTAGCACCTTAAATATGTAAATGGTATTATGAGCTTTTGTGGGCTCAACCCTCTTCTTCAGATGAGGAACACAACCCATATAGTAACATACAATCCCTACTCCACAGACCCTACAACTTAAATAGATCAGAGGGAGACAGAGTGGGTGACAGTAAAACGTATTACCCTTAATTTATAGATTAGGAGACTGAGGCAGAAAGAGACTCCATAATTTGCCTTCAATCACACTGGGATTTAATGGAAAAAATAACAATTAAACCAAGCTATCCTGAGTTCCAGTCCACTGTCATAACCATAAGACCATCCTTCATCTTCTGCCGGAAATCAGTTTTGAATGAAATGTCCCTATAGTGGATTATTTTTCCTCTTTAGTTTTCATGGAATGATCTTAGTCCTCTTTCCAGACAAATCAATGGTAGTTGAGAGTGCTGTGCATTGCTCAGGATGAGCCTCTGAGCTAATATATGATTTAAGATTTCCTGTAGCAGCAAATTGATACTCTGTTTTAGTTTAGATTTACCTGATGAACATAAATTGTGCCATATCCCTTTAGGAGTACAGGATGTCTTGTGTTCCTTATAGGGTTG
Source organism: Pelodiscus sinensis (assembly GCF_052426305.1). Lineage (NCBI taxonomy): Eukaryota > Metazoa > Chordata > Testudines > Trionychidae > Pelodiscus > Pelodiscus sinensis. The sequence continues at coordinate 71,284,237 of NC_143052.1, forward strand.
GGAAAGTATGCTCCAAAATCATATGCTTATTGCTAGGCTCACCACTTATTAAAATGTGATGTGGGAAGAATAAATACTCACAGAATAAGAGCAGGCCTCTTTCAGGAAAGGTTTTAATTTTTGATCATAATTCTAGCCCATGAATAATGTCTAGTTTCTTTTTGGCAGAAATGCTTGTACTTGATAGACAATAAAAGCATCAATTACAAATGTGAATTGCTTGTTTTCTTAAAGCAAGAGTTAATTTCTGGTCTAAGACTGCTGTCTGCTTTTTCTAAGTTAGTAAGTTCTTGAGCTAATTTTGTAGTTTTTCCTTATACTTACAAATAGTGCACACAAAGAGTAGCTAATTTTAATGCAGCTCTCTGTTTCACTTAGACCTGATTCACAGGATGGAGTTGGAGAGAGCCCATGATTTAACAATAGCCTTTTGACAGCAAGGGTGTTTGGGAATTAAGCTGTCGGGGCGGGGGGGGGGGAGGGGGGTGGGGGGGGCCGGCATCTACTCTCAAATTTATTGGTGGAATAGTTTTTACAAATCTTTAGTTGCCCATGATGGTTTTAATATCACTATCCTTTCCTTTTTTGTTTTTACTGGATTGAGAAGATTGGCTGCAAGAGAGCATAACTTATTTAAAATTCTGTAAAGGAATGCACAGTGTTTTGTCTGGTAAATGCAAGTAAGAACTCCCTAGTGTAAAGTGTGCAGCTTTCTGATGGTTCTTGTGTATGTACTATGTAAACCAAGTTGAGAAGACTTGGAAAATAAACATATCAGATCAAAGAGAAGCATAATCCTAAAGTGGCAAAGGCAGAATCGGCATATATCCGGGTATATAAACTAAGAAGGTGCCAGCCACTAAACATGTCTACAACTCCTTCTGAGTAAAATGGTAGCAAAGCTAGCCAAGTACTCTATTAGGAGAGAGCTACCCCACTTTCAGTGTGACATTTGTTCTACTGTATGTGTCTAGCCAGTTTTATTTCTCAATGTCTTCTTTGCTGCTCTGTCATCTCGGTGAATCCATCAGAATGGAACATGTCTTCTCACTCACAATATCTGTTTTTCAGCATGTGGAGAAAATAATTATTCAGGTGCCACTGTCCAATTAACGGAGTTGCCATTCATCTGAGTCAATGAAGATGTTGCGGTGTCTCGTGTATTTTCCTTTTCAACATGTTATTCTATAAGCCTTCACTCTAAATTTCTAACACCTGGCTTTGCAGCAGGACAGTACTGTGCTAGACTCCAAAGGATTTGGACATGGATGCTTCCTGTTGTGCATTGGGATTTGATTTACAGGACATCTGTAAAACCACCACAGCTGAGTAATCAGAATGGTCATGCGCAGAAAGATGACTTCCTAGTGAGTGTTGCAAAACAGTAGGATACTTTAATTAAGCAGGAAAAGGCTGCATGGTTTATACATAATTTAGGATGAGTAAGACATAAGTCATGGTGCCGGACTTTTACTCACCACTAACTACAACAATGGAATTTCCTGGCAACACATCTATGCAGTAAGCAGGGCTGGTGTTCAGTGGTAGGGGTTTTTTATAAACTGTATTCAAAACATAAAGGAAGAGAAACCAATGGGACTGTGTAATTTGTAGATAGCAATGGATATATTAAAGGAAAACTCTAGTGAACAAATGCACAGTTTTATAGAGCTAATGTCCACAGCAGATCATGATGAAACTTGGTATTTTAACCACTTCTATGGGAGGGAAGAAAGGTGAGTTATGAAAACATGATGCAGGTTAAAGAGGGCTTCCATGGCACTGCCCTAGTTATTAATACTCCCTCCTCCCTTTTGGGGAGAGTCCCCTCCCATAATGTGCTCTGAGTCTACCATTTCCTTCGTCTTTTACCTGGAGCAGATAATCTTCTTGTGGGAGGGGCATAGAGTGGCCAGTGACCCCTTTCCTACAAGTGTGCTGGATAAGCCCCATCCCTGAATTTGAAGGAGGCAACTCTCTGTCACTTTCCAGCCAAAAGGCCCCACCACTTAGTAAGTGGTAAGGACTTATATAAAATTAACCCCAAAGCTTAACTTTAATGCAGTTTTGTGCACTTCAGTTTTCTCCTTATTGCTTTTATATTCTGGGTTGCTTCCACGCCCCGCCATTTTGAGATCATCCTGCAGTTGCTTTAAAGATGTTCTGAAATGTGTTGCAATGTGCCAAGAATTGGCACCCCACACCACATCTCAGAGCAGAAAACAGGGATTGAAATGGAGACAACTGAAAGCATTAATAATGCAAAACATTGACTCAGTACATGCCATAGCTCCTCTGGAGCCGCTATGGGACTGAGAAAATAAGCGCGGTTTTGACACTTCAGATTCATTATCCTGCATTGCATCCACTAGTAACATTATGTTAGTATGTCTCTAATATACTGAGTATATTAAATGCGTATGTACAACAAGGTTTGTTTTATTATATATGTGTGTTTTGGGAAGGGAGAGGGGCCAAATGCACTTAATACTCTGTAAAATTCACTTTAAACATAAAAATAATTGGTTTTCTTTTCAGAATGTTGGTAGATTTGGAAAAGAAAAAAAGACTTTGAATTGTATTTAAGATTTATTTAATGTTAATGTTAATATTCATAACTGGGTCTCCACCTCTGGAGAATCCTTGTTTTGTTCAGGATGGCCTTGCAGTATCCTTGCTTCAGTGACATGGTCTTCTGACTAAACCATTAACAAAAAGCCCCTCCCTTCCAGATTCTGCAAGACCTAAACCAAGCTAATTTCATACTGAGCCTAGCCCTTCCTTTTTGAGGATCTGGTCCTTTTTTTTTTTCCAATAGCTCAGACACTCTTACTTACACTTCAGGCTTAGCATCTGTTCCTTGGCTCCTTTTCATCTCTTCCCTCCATCCCACCTATACCCTTTTGGATTGCTTGCTGCTCCTTACCAAACAGCCATTCTCCAGCTTTCCTTCCTAGAGTCTATCCCTGCTTTGGCAGGTCACTCCCAGTCCTACATTATATTCTCTCCTTTGGTGTTTCAGGGTCTCCTAGGGTATGTCTACACTACCACCCTAGTTCGAACTAGGGTGGTTAATGTAGGCAACCGGAGTTGCAAATGAAGCCCGAGATTTGAATTTCCCAGGCTTCATTTGCATATTGCCGGGCGCCGCCATTTTTAAATGTCCGCTAGTTCGGACTCCGTGCCCGCGGCTACACGCGGCACGAACTAGGTAGTTCGGATTAGGCTTCCTATTCCGAACTACTGCTACACCTCGTTCCACGAGGAGTAACAATAGTTCGGAATAGGAAGCCTAATCCGAACTACCTAGTTCGTGCTGCGTGTAGCCGCGGGCACGGAGTCCGAACTAGCGGAAATTTAAAAATGGTGGCGCCCGGCAATATGCAAATGAAGCCCGGTAAATTCAAATCCCGGGCTTCATTTGCAACTCCGGTTGCCTACATTAACCACCCTAGTTCGAACTAGGGTGGGAGTGTAGACATACCCCTACAGAAGACTTCTGCTCTCAGTAGTCCTCAGCAGCTTTCTCTGGGTATTTGCTGTAGTTGTGTCTTTCTTCTTTAGCATCTAGGCCTCTCCCTCATCTATCCTAGAGGCTTGTTCGACTCATGTGACCTATTTCCCTCATATGAAGAGGTGAGATGGCTCTGTTACAGGTAGGGCTGAGATCATATCCCAAGCCAGACCCCCTTTGCCAATGTTCTTATAAAAATGAAAAATACTTAGCATTAGTGCTGCTCCTTTTCTGTTTGTAACTTTTTATTGTGACTGCTATATTGATGTCCTTGGAATTTATAATATTTTAGATGACAATTTTCTAATTCAAGAAGAGTTGTAGCAAACTTAGAGGAATTCTATATTAGACCTTGTCCTAATACAGCAGTTCTCAAACTTTTTGGGCTTTGGATCCCTTTACATGCGTAAAAATTTATGCGGCGCCTCAGCGGTCCACTGATTGTATGTGTTATACCAATCAGTGTTTCCAGTTTGTCAACCTCGCGGAGCCTTTGGAGATATCTGATAGCTGATAGTCACAAATATAAACTAGAAGTTAGGAATTATAGAAAATAGTTGAGAGAAGCCAAAGAATACAAGGAGAAATTTATGGCCAGCAAAGTTAAGAACAATAAGATATTTTTGAACATTTGCTAGGAACAAAAAAAAATCTTGACAATAATATTGTTCTGTTACTAAATGGAAATGGTAGAATTAGCAATAAAAATGCAGAAAAGGAAGAAGTGTTCAATAAATATTTCTATTCTGTATTTTGCGAAGGGGGGGGAATATGGTGATAACACTCTTTCCATTTCACTAATATTTCTGGAGGATGTGAAACAGAAGCTACTAAACTGAGACATTTTAAAAACAGCTTGTCCCGATAACTCGCATGGAAGAGTTGAAAAAGAGCTGGTTGAAGTATACACTGGACAATTAATTTTAGTTTTTAATAATTCTTGGATTACTAAGGAAGTTTCAGAAACCTGTAAGAAAGCTAATTTTGTGCCAGTTGGGGAGGGGGGGGGGAGAGAAAGGAGTAAATGGGATGACCTGGGTAATTATAGGCCTATCAGCTTTACATTGGGAAAGATAATGATGTGGCAGATAAAGAACTTGATTAAAAAGAACTAAAGCAGGGTAGTATCATTAATGCCAATCATCATGGGCTTATGAAAAATAGATCCAGACAAACTAACCTGAGATCTTTTTTTGATAAGATTACAAGTTTGGTTGATAAAGGTGACAGTGTTGATGTTATGGACTTAAAATTATGTATGTCATTTGAATGGATATTGCATGACATTTTGCTTAAAAAACTACACTGATATAAAATTGATATTATGAACAGAAATGAATTAAAAATGACTAACTTATGGGTGTCAAATGTAATAGTAAATGGGCAATCATCATCGAGTGAGTCTGTTTTGAATACTATCCCACAGGGCTCCCATGATATTTAACATCTTTATCAATGTCCTGGAAAAAACACATCACCAATAATGCTTTCAGATTACACAAAATTGGGAGGAGTGTTAGATGATAAAGAGGAAAGGTCACTCTTAGAGTGATTAGATCATGTAGAAACTGGGTAAATATGCTATACAGCAATATGGGTAAAGGTAGATGTATACCTCTGGGAACAAAGAGTGTAGGCCATACTTAAATGATGGCAAACTCTATCCTGGGGAGCAGAGTCTGGAAACTGATTTTGGGGCTGTGTTGGTTCGTCAGCTGAACGTGAGATCCTAATGTGATGCTGTGGCCAAAAAAGCTAATGTGATCTTGGGATGAATAAACAAGGGAAACTCAAGTAAGAGTAGAGAGGTTTTTACCATTGTATTTGGCAATGATGTGACTGTTTCTGGAATTCTATGCCTAGTTTTGGTGTCCACAACTCAAGGAAGGAGGCTGATAAATTGGGGAGTGTTCAAAGAGGAACCAAGAGAATGATTAACAGATTAGAAAACTGTGCTGTATAGTGATAGACTCAAAGAGCTCTGTCTATTTAACTCAACAAAGAGAAGGTTAGGGGGTGACTTGTGTACAGTCTGTAAGTACAGGATCACGAATGTCGCTGGATCAGACAACCCCAGCCACAGGGGTTGCCAGTGACTGGGAGCTCAGCTGGCAGGCACCCTGCCAGTTTCTAGCAGCCAGAGCAGTGCTGGGTGGGGAGCCCTGCCAGCCAAGAGTGGAGCTCCGCCAGCTGGGGGCAGGGAAGCCCCAGTGGCTGGGGACATGGAGTTGCTGCCATCTGGGGGTAGGGAAGCCCCTGCGGCTGGGACATGGAGTCATTGTGGCTTGGGACATAGGGCCATGGCTGGCCAGGGGCAGAGAGCCCCACCAGCTAGGGAAAGGGAGCCCCGCCAATGGCCAGGGGCAGCACACTGGCTGAGCCAGTGGCCAGAAGGGGAGCCTCAGGAGAGCCCAAGGTCTGAACTGCCCGGGGCTGGCAAACTCCCTCCTTTGGGACCACTTGAGTCCAGAGGATGCTGGACCAGGGAGGTCCAACTTACACCTGGGGAACAACAAAAATTTAAGAATGGGCACTTCAGTGTAGCAGAGGAGGTATATGACATGATACAGTGGCTGCAAACTGCAGCTAGACACATTCAGACTGGAAATAAGGCATACATTTTAATAGCGAGAGTAATTAGTTACTGGAGCAATTTACCAAGACTCATGGTGGATTCTCCATCACTGGTAACTTTTAAGTCAAGATTGGACGTTTGTCTAAAAGATCTGCTCTAGGAATTATTTGGTGGAAGTTCTATGGCCTGTGTCAGAGCAGATGATCGTAGTGGGCCCTTCTAGCCTTAGATTGCATGAATTATTGTTCTTTTTCTCAGCTATCATAATAAACAGGATTGGCATGCCATTGCCCCTATTTCCTTGCACTTCCTAGTACAATGCACAGTTCATGTCCATTTCTGCACAGTATAGTCAAGCACACTCATGTAAAAACAGTGTATGAGGAAAGAGTCATGAATCTGACCACATGAAAACTCTGAGGAAATACTGATAAGCAAAGTAGCTCATAAATTCCACATAGACAATTGTGCATTGCTCTAAAGATGAAAATTGAGCTGCCCCCCACATCCTGCCCATAACCGACTTTCTTAGCATTAAATGTTCACTCTGTGAAAATGATTGTGCGCCTATTGCCAATGTGCATATGCCTTTGCGTCCTAAGTTGCATACATTAAGGGTATGTCAATCTTTCAGGGTTCAAATTAGCGGATCTAGTGAAGACACACTAATTCAAACTGAAAGGGGCACACCAGTCAATGCCAGTGGTCCTACTTTCACAAGGAGTAAGGGAAGCCTGCAGTGTGAACAGCATCAAAAGTTGAGTTAAGCTACTTTGATTTCAGCTACGCAATTAACGTAGCTGTAGTTGCATATCCTAATTCAACCTTGACTCGTAGTGTAGACATACCCTAAAAGATTCTGGCAGCCATAATCCATCATTCAATAAAATGCATCTTTAAGTGAAATTTTTTAAAAAGATACAAGATGCTCTCAAAGAAATATAGCTGATTATTGCTAATTTAGTGACATGCATATGTGATTAATAAAATTGGTCTATCTGCAGAACTAGCAGTGGAGAAAAGGGAACACAAACAGTTGGAGGAGATTCCCTTTCACTGTGAATAAATTGTGTGGGAGTGATGAGAAAAACTAGAAGGCTTAAAGAAATCCAAAACTCTTTTTTTCCTTTTGTGTGGGTCAGAGAGATCCAGGATCAATTTACACAAGCAACAAAAGCTTCAAAGCTCTTGCAGTTTGTGGGGAGGAATGTGTTGCCCCCATGTAATATTTGTTTTTGTATTGTTCTTGGTGTTACTTAAAATAGAAGTAATACATTTTCATTAGTGATCACACTGGTTTCTATAAGCTGGTAATTTCTGAAAATGGGCAGCAGCCAAACCTTAACACACAGAGATATGTTCAGTGCCCATTTATAGTGCTGGATTACTATCACACTGTGTCTGGCTCACAACCAAATAGGCAAAAGCATATTCTGCCTCCTCTGGGGAGCCTCCACTTCCATGCATGATTTTGAAAAAGTATTGCATATCTGAACGTGAAAGCATAATGTGTATTATATCCTCAAGCATGACTCTATAGTTTAAGGGCTATATCCTAAGTTATTGGGAATCTTCATGGCTCCATTAAAGTCAGCAGATCTACGCTGACTTCCATCAGCGAAGATCTGCTTCTGAATCCTCAAAGTAGGGTGAGAATATAAACCCAAGGAAAATCAAAATGAGAGTGAGGGAATCCAAAATAACAAATAGTCTAGTAGCACCTTAAAGACTAACAAAATATGCAGATGGTATCATTAGCTTTCGTGGGCAAAACCCACTTCTTCAGATGACCTGAGTATAATAAGCCCAGATCCAAGAATGAATAAGGGAAGGAGGAAAGAGAAAGGAGGAGGGGGGGAAAAAGAGAGGGAGGGAGGAAAAAGGGAAGGAGGGAGGGGAAAGATGGAAAAAGAGAGACACTGAGTAGATAGTGCAAATAGTTGCAAGAGGCTGTTAAGAACCATTAGCACCTCCATTGTTTGGTTGGTTGGTTAAGTCATTAAAAGGTGGAATATAGTGTGTGAGCCGTCCTATATGCTGGTTCAGACCATTAGCATAGAAATTAAACTTGTGCATGAAGTTAAGTTCCAATCCTTCTCTTTCTATTTGGCTTGTGGAATAGGTCTGAAACAAAACAGTGACTTGGAGATCCATTAATGAGTGTCCAGGAAGATTAAAGTGTTCTCCAACAGGTTTTTGTGTTGTTGCCTTTTAAGATATCTGATTTGTGTCCATTAATTCTTTCCCATAGAGATTGTCCAATTTGGCCAATATACATGGCACTGGGGCATTATTGGCATTTGATGGCACAGATCACATTAGTGGATGTGCAGTTAAATGAGCCTCTGATTTGGTGGCTGATGTGGTTGGGTCCAGTGATTAAGTCACTTGTGTAGGTGTGTGTGCATAGTTGCAATCGGGGCTAATTGCCGGGGTGGGTTCCTGGATGATTATGATGTAAGTGTGTTGTATGGTTACCGGAAAGAATTTGTTTGAGGCTAGGAGGTTGCCTGTGGCATTTAATTTCAGAAAGGGGACTTATGCAGAAATGAGGAGGTCAGTTAAACAGAAATTAAAAGGTACAGTGACTAAAGTAAAATCCCTGCAAGCTTCATGGTTACTTTTAAAGGATACCATAATAGGGGCCCAACATAAATGTATATCCCAAATTAAAAAACAAAATAAAAGAACTAAAAAAGAGCCACAACCATGTGAAAGAAGCAGCGAGAGATAAAAAGGCATCTTTGAAAAAGTAGAAGTCTAATCCTAGTGAGGTAAATAGAAAGAAGCATAAACACTACCAAATTAAGTGTAAAAATGTAATAAGAAAAGCCAAAAAGGAGTTTGAAGAACAGCTAGCCAAAAATTCAAAAGGTAATAACAAAATTTTAAGTACATCAGAATCAGGAAGCCAGCTAAACAACCAGTGGGACCCCTGGACGATCGAGATACAAAAGGAGCACTTAAAGACGATAAAAGCTTTGTGGAGAAACTAAATTAATTCTTTGCTTCAGTCTTCATGGCTGAGGATGTTAGGGAGATTCCCAAACCTGTCCCATCCTTTGTAGGTGACAAATCTGAGGACTTGTTACAGATTGAAGTGTCATTAGAGGAGTTTTTGGAATTAATTGATAAACTTAACAGTAACAAGTCACCAGGACCAGATGGCATTCACCCAAGAGTTCTGAAAGAACTCACATGTGAAACTGCAGAACTATTAACTATGGTTTGTAACCTATCCTTTAAATCAGCTTCTGTACCCAATGACTGGAAGATAGCTAATGTAACACCAATATTTAAAAAGGTCTCTAGAGGTCATCCCGGTAATTACAGACTGGTAAGTCTAAAGTCAGTACAGGGAAAAGTAGTTGAAACAATAGTTAAGAATAAAATTGTCAGGCACACAGAAGAACATAATTTGCTGGCCAAAAATCAACATGGTTTCTGTGAAGGGAAATAATGTCTTACTAATCTATTAGAGTTCTTTGAAGGGGTCAACAAACATGAGGACAAGGGGGATCCAGTAGATATAGGGTACTTAGATTTCCAGAAAGTCTTTGACAAGGTCCCTCACCAAATGCTCTTATATAAATTAAGCTGTCATGGGATAAGAGGGAAGATTGTTACATGGACTGAGAACTGGTTAAAAGACAGGAAACAAAGGGTAGGAATACATGGTAAATTTTCAGAACGGAGAGGGGTAACTAGTGGTGTCCCCAAGGGTCAGTCCTAGGACCAATCCCATTCAAGTTATTAATAAATGATCTGGAGAAAGGGGTAAACAATGAGGTGGCAAAGTTTGCAGATGATACTAAACTATTCTACGTAGTTAAGACCAAAGCAGACTGTGATGAACTTCAAAAGAATCCCACAAAACTAAGTGATTGGGCAACAAAATGGCAAATGAAATTTAATGTGGACAATGTAAAGTAATGCACATTGGAAAAAATAACCCCAACTATACATACAATAGGATGGGGGCTAATTTAGCTACAACTAATCAGGAAAGAGATCTTAGAGTCATTGTGGATAATTCTCTGAAACCGTCCACGCAGTGTTCAGCGGCAGTCAAAAAAGCAAACAGGATGTTAGGAATCATTAAAAAAGGGATAGCAAATAAGACGGAAAATATCATATTGCCCTTATATAAAACCATGGTACGCCCACATCTTGACTGCTTCGAACAGATGTGGTCTCCTCATCTCAAAAAAGATATACTGGCATTAGAAAAGGTTCAGAGAAGGGAACTAAAATGTTTAGGGCAGGGGTGTCCAAACTTTTTTCAAAGAGGGCCAGATTTGATGAAGTGAACATGCGTGAGGGCCAACCATTTTGCCTGACATTCTTTGAACCATTAAAATTAAATGCAAATTAACTATTTTATGCAAAGTTTATTGCAAACGGCATACTTTTCATTTTGTCACATGGATGACAAATCTAAACAGGTGTTAAATCGCTCTGCCTTTCATATCTGAAAGCCAGATGAAAAAAAAATCCAGGAAGCTGAAATATATGTCAGGAACATTGTAAAGTACATTACATATTATTGGTAATAAAGGTTGTCTGTCAACTTTTAAGTTAAAAAAATATGAACAGGAACATAACACCAAGTATACATGTTGTGTCCAAATATATTTATAACTGATTTAGACCAACTGACATTAACTGAGATTTTACAATGTATTCATCTCAATACATATGGATTTGTTGGGGGCCATAAAAGATAGATATTGCCAAATTACCTGTGGGGCCGTATTAAACCGAAACACGGGCCGAAATTGGCCCGCGGGCCGGACTTTGGACATGCCTGGTTTAGGGGTTTGGAACGGGTCCCATATGAGGAGAGATTAAAGAGACTAGGACTTTTCAGCTTGGAAAAGAGGAGACTAAGGGGGGATATGTTAGAGGTCTATAAAATCATGAGTGGTGTGGAGAAAGTAAATAAGGAAAAGATATTTACTTGTTCCCATAATATAAGAACTAGGGGCCACCAAATGAAATTAATGAGTAGCAGGTTTGAAACAAATAAAAGGAAGTTCTTCACATAGCACGTAGTCAATCTGTGGAACTCCTTGCCAGAAGATGCGGTGAAGGCTAGGACTACAGCAGGGTTTAAAAGAGAACTAGATAAATTCATGGAGGTTAAGTCCATTAATGGCTATTAGCGAGTCTGGGTAAGGAATGGTGTCCCTAGCTTCTATTTGTCAGAGGGTGGAGATGGAAGGCAGGAGAGAGATTGCTTAATCATTACCTGCCCGGTTCTCTCTCTCTGGGACACATGGCATTGGCTACTGTCAGCCGACAGGATATTGGGCTGGATGGACCCTTGGTCTCACCCAGTATGGCCATTCTTATGTTCTTATGTTAATTGGCCTTTTCCCCAAGGCTTCTGAGTATGAGATGTCATTTTCGAGGATAGGTTGTAGATTGCTGATAATGCATTGGAGGGGTTTAAGTTGTGGACTGTAGGTGATAAGTGGAATTCTGTTGTTTTCTGTTCTGGGCCTGTCTTGAAGTAGTTCATGTCTGGGTCCTTTTTTTGGCTCTGTCGATCTGTTTTTTCACTTCAGTGGGTGGGTATTTCAGTTTTAAGAATGCTATATATAGATCCTATAGGTATTTGTGTCTGACTGTGGGATTGGAGCAAATAAGGTTGTATTTTAGGGCTTGGCTGCATACAATAGATTGGGAAATGCATCAGAAATGGAAGCAAGAGGCATGAAGGTAAGTGAAGTATTATGCAGATGAAGATACTGAAGTATGTTAGATATCTGTTAGAAACGGGGAGAAAATAAATGTCTTAATGTATGATTTATCCTTGCCAAGCAAAAGACAAAATGGGACATTGCCCAAAGGTACAGTAGATAAACCCTTCAATTTTTCAAATATCAAGCACTCCTAGGGTATGTCTAGACTACATGGCTCCGTCAACGGAGCCATGCAAACTAGTTTACCCAACACAATCAATGAAGTGAGGATTTAAATAATCCCCGCTTCATTAAAATAAAAATGGCCGCCACCCTGTGCCGACAATCAGCTGATTTGGAACAGCGTGGCAGTCTAGATGCAGTCGCCATTTTTATTTTAATGAAGCAGGGATTATTTAAATCCCTGCTTCATCGACTATGTTGGGTAAACTAGTTTGCATGGCTCTGTCAATGAAGCCATGTAGTCTAGACATACCCCTACTGTGTGTATGCAGATGGGATAACTCCAGAGAGAGACTTTCCAAAAGAGTTGGTTGGAAAACACACTGTTGCAGGTAACTAGAGAACTCCCTTCTTCACTATCTCACTATGGTTTTACACAGTCTTTGCATTCATCTGCCAGAAACAGAGGCCCCACATCCATTTGGTCTGACCATTTTACTAAATGGAAAGGTGGGGGGAAGGATACTGATTCAGAAGCTTTTCACATATTTAAAAGAAAAGCCTGGAAAAAGAACAATTCAGCTATATAGAGATGGGATGTTTATAAAATGATTTTCAAACTTTACCATAGTGTGGTCTACATAATATATAGAGCACTTATTATACATCTATAATAGAGCACTTTTTTTGAGGATCATATCCTCTCCCCTTCACAGTCATGGGGATTCATCTCTGTTCTCACTGGTGATTTTGAAACTATTGAGATAATTTGGCATCTGAAAACAAAAAAGCAAGTCAGTGCCATGTGACCACTGGTGGCCCTTTGCCCACAGATTTGGAACCACTAAGGGTACGTCTACACTTCAGGGCCAGAGGTACCCTGAAATAGCTATCCCATGTCCAAGGAACATGTCCGCTATTTTGAAATAATTTTCAAAGTAACGGATGCGGTATTCGCCATCCCTGTAAACCTCCTTGTATAAGGCATGAGAGATGGCTCGAAATAGCACTTTATTTTGAAATTTGGCACTGTGTAGACATGCGAAATTTTGAAATAGCCTATTCTGAAATAAAATTAAACTAAGATATGCAATTTGTGTAGCACAAATTGCTAATCTTCTTTTGAGTTTAGAGTGCAGTGTAGACATACCCTATCTAATAAAATTATAACCATTAAAAAGGGCATTGGTGATAATGGCAAATTAGCAGCTCCAGAGGTTACAAGATAAATGTTTGGTGAGAGGCATGCAACCACAGATACATCCCTTTGTAGCAATACTGTTCCAATTGTACAATAAATAGGCCTATAAAAGATATACTGATGTGTTCTGCAGCCACTGCAACAAGGGCAAGAGGTTTAACAAAACACAATTAGTGCTACACTGGTATCTCCCTTTCCCCAACAAGTTCAGATCTTCTGTGTATGTGGGGAGATAATGAATTGTAACCACCTTTAGTTCTTGGAGTATTTTGAGTATGTGGAGAGGAGCGAATGGCAAATACATGCAATGTTATAGATTAGATGTACATTTGTCCCACTCGAAAATGTAATATGTCTATAGCCCAGTTATGTTACACCACATTTTCATAAGTGACTATTAATTTTGCCTGCCCTAAATATTTTAGTGACTAACTTGAGGCACTTCAGAGGAGTATGGTTTTCAGATATGACAGAGGAACCCATCAGTTCAAAATCACCCCCTTTTAGATTGTTCAAGTTGGTCATCAACTTTTCTTTCCTAGAGGTTCAATCTATTTTTTTTCCTTTCCAACCTCTCATCTCATTCATGTTCTCCATGGGACCCATGCTGACCTTAATGTATGGCCTTACATTTAGGAGTTATATTTCTTTTCAGCAGCTCTGTTGGCTTGCCTCATTCTTCTATTTTAGGCTTTTTCTTACTGGGTGAAATCAGATACTGATGGAGAGTTCAAATAGAAATAACCTGTAAGCTCATTTAACTTACAAGTCAATTCTTTGCCCAAAGAGTGACAATCATGCAAAGAGAGCTTCAGGGGTTAGCCGAGTTAGTCTGTTACAGAAAAAAACAGCAAGCAAATGATCTGGTAGCACTTTATAGATTAACAAAACATGTAGATGGTATCATGAGTTTTTGTGGGCACATCTGAAGAAGTGGGCTGTGCCCACGAAAGCTCATGATATCATCTACATGTTTTGTTAGTCTATAAAGTGCTACCAGACCATAATCATGCAAAGAGTTTGCGATAGCTCTAATTGCCTGTCAGACATAAATATTATCTTACTTCACTAAAGTCACTTTCTTAGCTTGCCCAAGCTTAGGTCTCTTGAAATATAGTAATTGTTCTTTCAGCTGAGAAGTTCTTTCATAACTCTGGGTGATAATATAGGGTGTGGATATTTAATGGCACAAAAATTATGATTTTTCTAAAGAAAGTGTATCAGCTCTTAGAAGCTGATATATAAAGATTTTTTTTCTGTCACATATTAAGAAAGGAGTGAGATAGTTCAGATGACATAAATGTAAAATGTAGCTGTATTTGGAGACAGTAATAAATCACTGGTTCATCTTAAATTGCAGTGAAATTCAGTCAATGAAGTATTTGTCTGAAAATATTTGTCTACCTCTAATGTAGGCATCTATAATACCTCTGTTTGCTTCTGTGGCAACAGCAGCTGTATGCTGGCTAGCACATTTTTATAAGAAAATAGGATTTAACATACAAACTTCATGTATAGTTTTTGACTAAAAAATATTTAATGTGGTAATCCTAGTGCAGTCTGAGATTTTTCCAAAATTCACAGACTATTTTTGAGGTTTCCGAAGCTCGTTACAACTGGGGAATCTCTTTCCATTACTTAGCCTCTCCCTTTGCCCCTAACAGTAGATGATTCAATTTTCTTTAAAAAAAAAAATCTAACTTCGGGGAAACTTATGGTAATTGTTAAGGATGGAAGAATGCTCCCCACACCCTGTCCACCAGGATGATGCTTTTTACTCGTGGACGGTCCATACACAGTATGCATATTCTATAAATGTGATCAGTACAATGACTCCGTCTCCTCCTCTTCAGGTTTGCATAGGAACAAAGTGCAGGTTGTACCTCTCTTGCCTGGCAACATCTGTGGTCTGGCAGGACCAGGGATGTTGCTGGACCAGAGAACCCCTGGACCAGAGAGCCCAGGGAGCCCGGCTGTAGGCTGGGAACCAGAAGCCTCGTCTCATTGGATTGGATACAGAATAGTGGCCCAGACAGCAGAATCCAATAGTCCTGAGTTTGTAGAACCCTGAAAGCCTTAGAGCAGCAGAATTAACCAACTCAGGGGCAGTGGAGTCCCAGCGGCCCAGAAGCTCTGGTGGCCCTGCACCAGTGGACCCCCAAAGGACCAGGCAGCCCCAGGGCAGTGGATCTTTGGCCACCCCCAAGACAGCCGAAGGGAGCAGAAGCACAGTGGCCCTAGAGCCACTGCTCCCCGGCAGCACCAGGGCAGTGGAGCCCCAGCCATCATCGGGGCACCCCAGAGGCTTTGGAACATCCCAGAGTCCCACTTCTCCCGCTCTTCCAGGAGTGGAGATCTACAGGCCCCGGAGGTGCAGAGTCCTGGCAGCCATAGGGCACCGGAGCCACAGCGGCCCCGGGATAGAAGGGGAACAAGACCAGCTGGCAGCGGAGCTCGTTGGGGAACCCAGTGAGCTCTGCTGGTGGATCACAGGAGAGCCCGGAGCACATCAGCAAAGCTGTTTGAGTTGTCCGTCCCCCCACCTCGTTAAGGAAAAGTCCCCTGTCTGGGACCGATCTGGTCCTCAGAGTGCTGGACCAGGGAGGTCCAATCTATACAGAGGAATGGAAGTGGCCAACTGGGTTACATGCCAATTTTCTTCCACTATTTGATCTGAGGAAGTGGGTCTGGCCCACAAAAGCTCATCACCTAATAAACCATCTTGTTAGTCCTTAAAGTGCTACATAGTCCTGTTTTTTGTTTCAGCTACACCAGACTAACACGGCTACATTTCTATCATGATCTGACCTTTGACATTTTCAGTTTCACTTTACTAAGGAAAAACTCTTGTCGACAGCTGCAAAGCCAAGTGACCATTTCAATACAGGCACTCCTAGACTTACAAACATCCGACTTACAAACATCCACACATGCAAACAAAAGCTCACCTGCAGCCTCAGGAGATTGGACAAGAGTTGCAGGTGGTGGTGAGCGGCACAAGTGCTGGTCAGAGGACTCTGCAGAAACAGTGGGTGGCTGTGCTGTCAGTGCCCGGAGAGAAGTAGCACTTTGAAGGGGAAACTGCTGCTTTTCTCTAGCTGTCAGCTACACAGCCAGCCCCTGCTTCTCCACAGTTCTCCAGCCCACACTGCTCACCACCTCCCGGTGAGCAAAGGCTGGATGCAGCCCACAAGGGTGAGGGGATGGGGAATGGGGGTTTTTGGAGTTGGCACTGAGCCTGTGGAAGGGAGGAATGGTGGCTGGGGGAGGCCTACAAAACCCCTTCCAAATTTCCACCTACCTCCTCATCCTCCTCTAATTAAATCTGACTTTTCTCAAGCACCAGCATTCAAGATTAAATAAAAGAATCTTTCTACTATTTTTCAATGCAAATATACAATGTTTCCACTGCATTATGGCTAAATAGGCTTTTGTGGGCCAGCATGGGAACCTAACTAACATTTATAACTTTGTTTCTATGGGAAAATGTGTTCTGTGTTCCAGACAACTGCCTTACAAACAATCTTTTGGAACACAACCCATTTCTAAGTTGGGGACTTCCTGTATTGGGTTCATGGAAAAGCAGACTGCAAAAGTAATTTATTTTGTTACCTGCAAAACTAAAACACTCATTGATAGTCCCATAATAAAATAATACAGTATTCTTTCTGTTATTTGTTCAAGCCTGTTTAGACATAAATAGTAATTCTATAAGTAATCTGACATGCAGACATGACAAGGGAGAGGGAAAGCAATGCAAGACAAAACTGGCTTCACGTGCCTTTTTATTAGGACACACCAACTGTTGTTAACATGCCTACAGTTGTTGTAATCTAAATTTTTCATTGTTGTCTTTGCAAACCCAGATAACATTTTTGCAATATTCCTGCTATTGCCTACATTCTCTGTACTTGATGTTGCAAGTTCTTAAATACCAAAATACCATTATTTGCTTAGAAATACACCTAAAAAGCTTTAAACAATATCCATAGGATTTTGAACCACACATTTTAGTTGTTCAGGCATACATTTTCCTGTGTTTGAATAAGGCGGCATTATGTAAGGGACCAGAAAAACAAAACAAAATTAACTGTTTGGCACACTTCATAGAGGTTCAGTCTGGGAGGAAGAGGAGGATTTAATGGGCAGAATATTAGAAGCAGCTGTGGCTACCTCAAGCAGGTTTAAAACTTTAATAGAGCTGCATATGGTTTTAAAAGAAAATGGGGCGGAGTGCTGGCATTGGCTCACACAATTTTTGAATGGCAAGGAACGTAATATTTCAGTAAGTCCTAGTCAAGCTGTTTTAATTAGCCTACAAAAGAAAAAAAGGTCTTATGAACTAAAAACATCTTGCACTGAGTGGGTAAACTTGATCAGTTTGGTCTGAATTATTTGGCTTCAGTCTCCATGTCTCATTTGATGTTTGCTGGCCTATGAACATATGCAGAAGAGCCATGCAGAAGAGAAGGGTTGGAAAGTACTGTAGACTCTGTACTTTACAGTGACATTTGTCCCTCAAATTTGTGTGCTTGAGCCAGAGAGTTCAGAGTAAGGCTTTGAAAAGTAGTGCTTCTTGAAGCACAGCCATATTTATCTGGCGTTGATTCATACACAGTGGATACAACATTGGAACAATTACAAAAAGGGAACTGATTACAAAAGTGTATGGTGTGGTGGTTTTAATGGGGTAACAGTTTATTAAAATCATACCAAGCTGAAAAGGAAAACTCTTCAGAAACCTTTCTTGTTTTTTTTTCTTTTCTTTTCTGATTCCTATCTCCCAAAAGCTCTTCCTCTTTCTTTTTCTAAAGAAAAAAGTTACAATCCAGCTATTTTAATATGGGATCATTATCATATTCTGCCTCTAAACATGAGCCAAAAGATGATTGTGTCAGACAACCCATTTTTCTTTGTGCTACAGAAATGAGTGCAAAGTTCAGGATGATCACAATGCTAAGTTTGTGAAAGTTCAGCTCCATCAGATACTCTTCTTGGATATAACATATTATGTGCTATGAAATCTGGAGTTACTATACAGATAAAACGAATAGAACCAGCTTTTATAGCTTTTTAGGACCTAATTAAACCATGGGTGAACTGACACCAAAAACCCATTATCTGTGAGTTTAGGAACTTTGCAGATGTCTGTGAGTGCAAACAAAGCTGTCTGGCTTCAACTCTTCATGATTTAGCCACCTGCTGCACAACCAATAGGATGGGTTAAAAAAAAAACCAGTTGCGTAGGCACCCTGCTTTTTTACTTTACAGTCAGAAAGCATAGCAGCCAATTTTAGATAATTGGGAGAAAAACGGAAAAGAGGCAACAAGAACCCTCTCCCCACACCCTGGAGACTTAAAGTGTTTTTTCCCAAGGTTTACTATGCTGCCATGCTTTTACAGAAAAGGGTTCATTTCTCCATGCCACTAAAAAGAACTGCAGTTATTAGGATACAGCCCAAATGTCATTGCAAATTCAGTATGGAACACAATCGGCTTTATCAGATCATCAAAGGAGCTACTATCTTTGAAATAATTTTCAAGTAAATCTCTTATCTTCAAACCATGAAGCATTCTGTGTTAATTCCCACATATATGTACAAGGCTTGGGCTAGACCAGGCGTGGGCAAGAATTTTTTGCTGGGGGCACTTCTGAAATTTTTGAAATGGCCCCGGGCCACACTAGAAGGGGCTGGGCCTCAAGCAGAATACTTCCCTGCTTCCCCACCCACAGGCCATGATTGATCTGGGGCAGGGGGAGCACATGAAGTATGTTCAAAAATAGAAACTCTCTTTATTGAACAAAACTCGGGGAGACTGGGAAAAGGAGGTGGGAGAGGGGAAGACAAAGGGTGGGAGAGGAGAGGGCAACTAAAATGATCAGGGGTTTGGAACAGGTCCCATATGAAGAGAGGCTAAAGAGACTGGGACTTTTCAGCTTAGAAAAGAGGAGACTGAGGGGGGATATGATAGAGGTCTATAAAAGCATGAGTGGTGTGGAGAGGGTGCATAAAGAAAAGTTCTTCATTAGTTCCCATAATAGAAGGACTAGAGGACACCAAATGAAATGAATGGGTAGCAGGCTTTAAACAAATAACAGAAAGTTGTTCTTCACAAAGCTAATAGTCAACCTGTGGAACTCCTTGCTGCAGGAGGCTGTGAAGGCTAGAACTAGAACAGAGTTTAAAGAGAAGTGAGATAAAGTGATGGAGGTTGGGTCCATGGAGTGGTATTAGCCATGGGGTAGAAATGGTGCCCCTGGCCTCTGTTTGTGCATGGCTGGAGATGGATGGCACGAGATAAATGGCTTGGTCATTGTCTTCAGTCCATCCCCTCCAGGGCACCTAGTGTTGACTGCTGTCGGCCGACAGGCTACTGGGCTAGATGGACCTTTGCTCTGACCCAGTATGGCCATTCTTATGTTTTTATGTTCTAAGCTCAGGGCTCAGGGTCGGGGTCTTACTGGACCACCTTGATTTTCATGCAAACCTGCTCCTGGGTGGCCAGGCTGGCAGCTATCCTGCCCTAGACGGCCACTTTCCTGTGCCTAGTGCGGAGGTTGTGGATGTTGGAGGCTTCCCCCCAAACCTGGATGAGGTCCACGATGTCCGCACTAGACCAGGCGGGCGCCCGCCTCTTGCGACCCTGGGCAGGCTCCTGGGAGCAACCAGCCTGGTCCCGGGAAGAGGCGGAGGGCTGGGTGGCAGCGGGTGGCTGGCTCGTGCCGTGCCAAGTGCAGGGTCTGCTGGCTGGGTGCTGGCAGCCTTGCAGCTGGCACGGGCACCGTAGCCAGACCGTGCCCCTTTAAGGGCTCCGGGGCCGGGAGGGGGGCAAACGAGTTTCCCTGGTGGTTCCCAGAGTGGCCACCAGGGAAAGCTGGAGAGGGCTAGCCTCCCACTAGTTCGAATTAAGTGTCTACACAGCCCTTAATTCGAACTACTTAATTCAAACTAGGCGTTAGTCCTCGTACAATGAGCTTTACCTAGTTCAAATTAAGCACTCTGCTAGTTCGAATTAAGTTCGAACTAGCGGTTTGTATGTGTAGCACCTATCAAAGTTAATTCGAACTAACAGCTGTTAGTTCGAATTAACTTTGTAGAGTAGACATACCCTATTAGACCTGCTAAATCAAAGCCTAGAATATCGACCTCTGGAACACTGATCTTTTTGTAAGTGCAGACTTGCCTGGAGATAATTTCCTTTATTTCCCCCCTTCCTTCTTGTGTTTTCTCAGTAGAGAGTTAGGATTTTTGCAGGGATTTTTTTCTTCTTTTTCTTAAAATAATGTGTAAACTTGGCTTTCAGTAATTCTTCAGGGGCTTCTCCAGATGTTGCATGCTCATTAAAATTAATTCTGTTCCAGTTCAAACATCTTTGGAGAAGTACTAAGACAACAGTCCATTTACTCCCTCATATTAGACTGAATGCTTAGGTTCATTTCATCTACTCAAATTCAATAAGTAAAAATGTGCAGCTGCAAGCTCATTTGCAATGGCGATTTTAGCCAAATGAGAATGTGGTGTGTCACTTTGATTATTTGCAGTTTTTTGGGGGTGAAGATAAGAAGACTCCATCCATCCGAGATGCTCCTTTTTTCCTTCCACCAATGTCATCTGGATATGTTGGTTCCATGATGAATTGATTTTAAATCCAGCAGTGACAAAATAGATGTTCTGTCACTGATGAAGGAGGATACAAATGCCAAAATTTGCAGACACTGCAGAGTCTTTTGAATAATGTGAGAATGGTTAGTTTGGCTTCATATTACAATGGAGTGTGTGGGCAGCGGTTAGAGGAAAGAGACCAAGAGTCAATTTTTGAATTCATTCTAAGATCTGGATAATCCACACAAAGTAAGAACATGTTACAATCAAAGGAAGTAAATTCAAGAACACAGAGGTTATATCCTACTTCCTTTGCTTTTTATACTAGCATATAGTAAACTCATTATACTGTACTTAAGAAACGGATAGGGGAATAAAACTGCTTTCCTGGAGAAGGTGCACAATTATTTTTCATACCTGATTACTAAAATAACTTAGTTCCAAAAAGAAACCCTTCTTAATTCCTACACATTAAATTAGGTATGCAGTGTTTGGATTAACAAACCCTCTCTTCTTGTAAATCAGCACATTTTTATTCTGAATGTCTTTTCCTATTTATTAACTGTGATTGCCTTTGTCTTGGTGAGCTGTGTGACTGCTCCCAGGGAAATGCCTCAGTTACCATGAACATTAAATAATTTTTTTTTGCAGATTTGTAGTTAACACTGATGGGTTTTGTTTTTAATTCCGGTGTCAGATAAACATGGGGGCTACGTCTACACTGCAGGCTTCTTGCGCGAGAACTGTTTTGCGCAAGAGTTCTTTTTCTGCAAAAAAAAAGAGGTTTTTTTTCTGCAAAAAAAAAGGTCTTGCACAAGAGTGTGTCCATACTGCCATGTGCTTTTGCGCAAGAGCTTCTATAGCAGTGTGGATGCTCTCTTGTGCCAGTAAGCTCTGATGGCCATTTTAGCCATAGGGGTTTCTTGCGCAAGAAACCTCTGTTGCCTGTCCACACTGCCTTCTTGCACAAGAGCTCTTGTGCAAGAGGGCTTATTCCTTGTGGGGAGAGGAATAAGTCTTGCACAAGAAGCCTTCTTTTCTGATGCTTTACTATAAATTTACTTGCACAAGAACACACGTACAGTGTAGCCGCTCCGCAAGTTTTTGCACAAGAACAGCTGTTGTTGTGTAAGAAGCCTGCAGTGTAGATGTAGCCGGGATTGTGTCTGCAAAGGGAAGCAGTCCAAAACACAAAGGAAAATGTAAAGGGTGTTTGTGTCTGAGAACAGTAATAGGGATGTGTCCTCTGCAAAGATTACAGAAAATGTATTTGCATATGAATATTTCAATGGTCTATGTATTTTATTTCATAATTCTAGAAACAAAATCTATTTCTTATAAAAGTAATCTACATGAGATGTCAAGGAATATGAAGAGAGACTTTCTACTTTACTAATGGTTGAACATTTATTGGACGATGTATCTTCGATCTTTCGGTAAACCAAATTCTTTAAGACTGGCCTTGTATGAAGGACATTACTTTAAAGTATATCATAAAAATCTTTAAAATCTTGCAGTGAATTAAATCTTTTTGTAGTAGAAAACTTCTCTATCTTTGCATATGTTAGCCATTTAAAAAAAATTGCACTGAAATCCAGTACCCTTTTATTTTCTAATTGCAAAGGGAACATGTATTCACTTGACATAAAAAAAATGAGATGCTTCCGGTTGGCTACAAATAGGGTTCAAGCAGACTTTTTAAAGGCTCGTTTGGGATGAAAAAAGTTGGATTGTCTACAGAAGGAAAAGAAATTATTAAACCACAGACAATTATGTTTAAAATAAGATTGAGGGTATGACAAACCCACAAAAAAAATGATGAAACTAAGAATAAAGATTGACAATTTGGTCAGAGACCGTTTGTCTATAACTTACCCCATTTTTATGGTTGTGTTACAGTAACAAAAGTAAAAGGAAACAAAAGCTGTTAGGAACTGTTCTGGTCAATTGTCTCTGAAACAAATGCTCTAAAATGTTTCTGAACACAAGACTTATGTAGGCTATGCTCTGAAAGAATTTAACAATGGTCATGCAAACATCCATTATATCTTTAACTTGACACCAAAAATGGGCCAAAATCTGTGATTTTTAATTGTGCATAACTCTCACTGAAGTCAAAGGATGTTTTTCAGGGAAACAGAATTTGGATAAAGCACCAAGGATAATTTGATGACACTTGACCAAAATCTGGTTCTCTGCAAAATGCTCATTGACTTCAGTGAAACTGTTGTGAGTTTAAGAGTAACCTTTTGTATATTATCTAAGCAAATTTTGCCTTGTAATTGTAATTAGAGGTGAACTTAAGTACTGAAATTGAGATATGATGTTGGATAAATATTTGAACTACTATCCCCATCTACTTTCCTGGTACACGATCCAATGTATATTGCTTTAGAAATGTTATACCTGATATAATTTGGGATTGATTTTCTACTCCTGAATGCAACTGGAAGCCATGTGTGTGACAGAATTTGGCCCTCTGACACTGGGTGCTTGGAAAGTCAAATGCTCTCATCAGCATTATCCATTATCATGAAAGTATCCTTGATGCTTTACAGAACATCAAACATTGGTTGTCCACTTTCTTTCATCAGCTGAACAGGCATCAGTAGTCTTGTGGCTGCTAGCAGGTGTTCCTAATGAGTGTCACCTAGCTGTCCTTACAAACTCAGGATGAAAAAGTTTGCTCCTGTACCTGAGGTTTCTGTATGGAAAAAAAATTATACTCTGAGCAGCCATCTGTTTAGCCATGGCCTTCTATTTATAAACAGACAGGGAGGGTAATCCATATCAGATGGTTAAAAGATGTTATTGCACTGTATATACTTTGTGTTTCGAATCTTCCTCTGGGTTGTTAAAATACTGGATTATAGTGAGTAACTAGTTACATATAAACACAATACTTCTTGCAGTACAGACAACAGTACAGAGTTACTTTCAGCAGATGTACTCAGGAAATGTAATTTCCTTTAAGTTAATTTTCTTGGTAAACTGACTTCCCGTTCTTGAGTTTGAGTGATAGTGTTATGATATGCATTTTAACCCTGTGTTCATATGACTGTATCTTTCCCCCTTTCCTCCTCCTCTTCAGCATTAAATGGCAATTATATGCCTTCAAACATGTATTTGTTGGGTTTCTACAGAGCATTGAATTTCTGAGCTCTTCACGAGATCTTTATCTACAAATTTAGGCATGATCTTTAGACTCGGTTGACCTCTTTGCTTAAACTAGTTTTCTCAAATCTGTACTGTTTAGTTCACCTACTCTCCCCCTGCCCCCAGGGTTAAGAAAACAAATCATGTTATTCCTTTTCAAAGTTTTACCCCATGATATTACCCCTCACAGTCACTTTATTTTTTCCAGAGGCTATTTTAATTTTTTTCTTAGAAAATGAATGGAGTCCAAATAGTACATATGATCCAAATTACAGTTCTATTGCAAAGGTCTGTACGAGCTATTTTTCTAGAGTAGCATTTCCCAAACTATGGGCCGGGGCCCGGTACCGGGCCATGGGAAAAAAATACTGGGCCTCAGCGTGGCTGCAATGGTGTTCCGGGCTCCCGGACTGCCCGTGCATCGCTGAGTTCCCCAAGCTCTCAATCAGGCTGGGCAGATGCAGCCGTATGTTTCAGGCTCCCGGAAGAAGCAAGGTGAGGGTTACCAGGTGAGCTCCTACTGCTGGCTGTGGAGGGCAGAGGAGGGGTTGGATATGGGCTGCAGGGAAGCAGGGTCGGGGCAGTGAAGCTGCCCGGGGGGAGATAGGACCGGGAACCGGCCAACGGAAGCAGGGCTGGCTGGGGTGGGGGGAACCGGCTGGCAGAAGGAGGGCTGGTCGGGGGGGGAGGGTGGGAGCAGTGGGGCTGGCCAGGGGAGGTCGGGGGGGAGGGTGGGAGCTGTGGGGCTGGCCAGGGGAGATCGCGGGGGGAACCAGCTGATGGGGGTAGTGAGGCTGGCTGGGGGAGATCGCGGGGCTGGGTGGGGAACCGGCCGGTGGAAGCATGGCTGGCGGGGGCAGTAGGGCTTGCCAGGAGAGATTGGGAGAGAATCGGCTGGCGGGGACAGCGGGGCTGGCCCAGGGCATGGGGGTGGAAGGTGGGGAGGGGAAGGGGGAGAGAATTGGCCAGCGGGGAGGGAGACAGTTCAGGGCACATGCAGATCCTGAATAAAAATGTAAAAGCAGTGTCTTTTAAATATCCCCACTGCTGACAGTGAGGTTTAAAGGCACTACAACGTGTCAGAATGGAGAGAACCTGGTGCATTCACCATCCGGAATGAGAATATGGATAAAAAATTCCAAAGACGGTGTCAGCTTTCTGAAAATAAATGAGCCCCTTTTCAATACACGATGTGGTGGTGCAGGGTTTTATTGGATTACAGTCCATTTTTCCAATCCATATTCCCTTAACTTGCTGGTAAGAATGTTGTGGATGGCCGTATCAAAAGCTTTGCTAAAGCTGGCCCTGGGAGCTTTGGGAGGACCAAAAACAACATATCTGCATATTTGTCATTTGCTTAATGAATATGCAAATATGCAAATGAATGTTACCAGTCCTCCGAAAGCTCGTGAATGGATTTACTGGTCCCCGTGTCAAAAAGTTTGGGAACCCCTGTTCTAGAGCACTCCATTCATACTCCACCATGAGGAGCAACCAGGTTTATTTTGTGTTTTCACTCTCTGCCATTGTGTGGACTCACAGGAGGAATGGGATAGTCCTTTTGCATGCTTCTTGTAAAGATAGTCATCTGCATTGCAGACCAGTTAAGCCACTGTGGGCAATAGGCTGCAGTGGTGTAGATCCTAGAATCTTATAAACTTCCCAAAAACTTGGTTTTAGACTGTCTTCCTTGCCTACGCTAGTAGAATGGTCACTCTCTCTCGCACATGCTATCTCTCTCTCTCAATAATAATTTCTGGTATGGCAATCAAGTGCTCATCTCTCCCTGCCAGCAGTAGGAGAACTGAAAAAGTCCACTCTGTGCTGCAGTCACAGCAGACTAGGGGAATCAGAAGCTCTTGCATAGTTGCAAGGGTTTGTGGTTCCCTATAGATAGCTGTACCATCGGTTTATGTCTCCTTGACTGCTTGTGGCCAACTCAGAGGAAGTTGGCCACAAGCCAACTATTACATCCCCTGAAGATTTTATGGATGGTGAGAAAGATGGCTCTTAGTATTACCTGAGCCCATATGCTACATGATATGCATTGTCTCTTTTCATCCACCCTTATGTGCTTGAAGAATTGGTGAAATTGCATGCAGCAGCAAAACTTCAAGGACTGCACAGAGCATCCCTTTATACTGTCTCTTTAGCGCTACAAGAAATTGTTGTGAAACCACCTTTATTTTCATTTGTCCCCCAGCCCTCTGCAAAGTGATGCCTTGGTAAAGGACTAGGCTGATTGTCTGTTCTTGATATCTCCCTCCTAGTCTCTTTCTCCTAACAAGGGCCTCTGTGGGAGCTGGTTTTGATCTAGGACTGAATCTAGTTGTTTGGGTCACTTACCCTAATTTAGTGTTCCTGAAATTGATTTCCTGAAAGGCAGCTTGAGACATCACAGTGAAATACAAACAGCAGGATGGTATTCCTTAAGTAAATAAAGCTGGTTCAATGTATGCATGCTTGCTTCTATATGGTATAACTGTTTTTACTCTCCTGCTTTATGCAGAATAGTTCCCTTTAGATTTATATGAGTAGGGCTTTGGTTTTGCAAGTTTTTCTACTTTTCAGTGAATAAAATAATTCTGTCGAATCAGATCTTATACATCCTTAGATAGTGCTTTCAAAGATTGATCTCTTGCTCTGAGTAGCAACCTTAATCTTAAACACTGAGCATATCTATGGACATTATGCAAAGATGTTAAAATGCCAAAATACAGGCTGACTGATACTAATACTGACAGATATGAACAGTTCAGTACGTTGTAAATTTTAAAAAGATTCTATGTGAGCAGAGTTATGATGAAAGCAAGACTTTTGAAAAAAGAATTCATCTTACTTTGTGTAAAGTGTCTTCTGTGAAGGGCAGAGAGTTCCCGAGAGAAGGGGAGAGTGTGCAGATAATACTCCATGGTCAACAAAAGAAAGGAATGATTTGAGAGCTGGGGATCTTGGCACATCTGGTGAAAGAATTGGAGATAGAAAGGTCTATTAACCCAAGTGATACAAGAAAATCTGCGAATGCTTTGCAAATGTGTGTGAGAACCCTGAAATGTGATATGACAGGACCCAAATATATCCAGGAACAATGAAAACAAGTAAACCGAATGTCAGCCCTGCACTGAAATACTCATAGTAGCCCTGCAGTATAATGTGCCAGTGCTCAGGCTGCTTGCTCCATTCTTCTGACTGAGAAGGAACTTGCAACTTACAAGACCCCTGTTCTCAGCAATGATAGTATGCTTCATGATCCTGCTTAAGCAGACAGAGCAGAGCTATGGTGCCACATGCATCATGTGTCCATCCGTGTGTTACACGCCAGTAAAAGAAAGAGGGACACATGATGTGTCTGGCCCAAGAGACATGTTGTTTAGCATTGCCCATGCACAGGGTTGCCGGATTCTGCCACTTTCCATCTGCAGAGGGGTTTTTTTCCCTATCAGTATTACAAAAATTACACACACTTAAAGCAAGGGCTCATGAAGTGAGGTACATGCTGACTACATACAACATTGGCTGTGAGAGCCATGCGCTTCCAGTCAAAGCGCTGCTATTTTTCAATTGGCGCACCCTGCAAATTCTAGGTGCACTAGCACAGTTTGCAAAACTACCCTGTCCTGGGAGGCCGTCTTAATTATGACAATATTGCAGCCCACTGAGACGAAGGAGGAAGACTCAGGTGGCCCACTCACTTTGCTTAGATTGCCCCTCACTGTTCTACAAGAATTCCTTTGTTCCGGTCAGAACTATTGCTCTAGTTAGCTTGGAAAAGTAATTGAAGCCAAATTGTTAAAACATGGGAACCTAGCTATAATCATGTAGGGCTTTGCTATAGTAAACCATTTAAGTGTATTCTTAACTTTTAAGCATGAATAGAGTCCTATTGATTTTAGTGGGCTAGTTATGCTTGAATGCTTTGCTGTATCAGGACGTGATTTTCAGAAGGTCTGGTAGCCACAACTCCACTCAGACTGTGTCATCTGAATATCAGGACTGTGAGCACCCAGGTTTGAAATGTGGCCTGAGCATTGTTCGTATTGCATGAGACAGAATACATGTTAAAAGGGTGCTGAGACGGTGTTTGTCTTTATATTTTGGAATGTAGCCAAGCACTCAGAACTATAGGTTGAGAGAATAACAGTGATATGCTTTTCCTACATAGCTTTGTAGAAATTCTAGATCATATTAGGCATATTGCTTGTAGTGAAAGTTACCAAAACAACCATAAAAGCTTCTTATTGCCAAATAGTATTATGCAGACAATCCTACTTTAAAGATGTGCATGTTGGGTAGAATGAGTTCTCAACCAGTCTGTGACCTCCCCACATCTCTAGTCGTTCTTCAAAGTGAGATCAAAGAGTCTATTATCCCCCACCTGTTGCTCTGAGCTTTCACCCAAGACAGGCAAGATTAATAATGAATTGATACTGTTCCACATGCATGCTTCTCTGGATAATGTAAAACAAATCATCACTATGTAAAAAACTCAGATCTGTAAAAGCAATTAGTTCACAGGCCATAGGGCTGGTAAGCACCCTAAGATAAAATAAAACAAAGATAACCATGAAAGACTCTTCATGACTGTAATTATGTTGCTGATGAACAGCTGGGCAGAGTACTTTTTGCAAATACTGAGGGTAGATTTTAAGCCCTTTGGGGAATGGACCATATCTATTTACATATTAAGATACTATAAAATAAAAATAATTGGGGCACTGTGATGATTTTTTTTCTTTAATATCATTTGAGAATAT
The DNA here is from genome assembly GCF_052426305.1 of Pelodiscus sinensis. NCBI lineage: Eukaryota > Metazoa > Chordata > Testudines > Trionychidae > Pelodiscus > Pelodiscus sinensis. The sequence goes on from NC_143052.1 coordinate 71,312,911, forward strand.
TAGAAATGTGTTTGTTGGTTGATTCTCTAATGTTAGTGGTATCCTTGATTCAAAAAATAAAACATGGAATTATACATATGAAAGCAGTCCAGAATGTGCTTGACAGCATAAATTAGTTTTCATGGCTACTGGCCCATAAGAAATACCTTCTGGGTCAGGGAGCCACATAAGCTAATTCAGATTCATAAGAGGAATATCTTCTTTCCAGGATCACAGATGGCTGAATTACACATTTTATACTACCCCCCTTTCCTAGAACAGTCTTGAATTTAGCCCACCTGATTGCCATGGTAATTGAGTTCTGGAAGGATACCTGGATGGGGAAGTTCATTGAACATAAATTGGAATTCGGCATGCTCTGAAATTGAGCATTGCAAATGTTTTTCACTGAACACAGCATGTATTTCACTCAACATCAGTTAGCAGCTGAAATAAATTGTAAAGATCTAAGATTCAGTGTTAACCCTTAATCTGCCCAATGTTGATTTTCCTTAACCAATATGATCAGGCCCTTATGGGTTTTTTCCCATGCTGACAGGTTTATATCTGTAAGCCAAAGAGAATTATTGGCATATGTCCCCATAGATATCGCATGTATTGAATAAAATAATAACCTGCATTTACATGATGTCTCCAATCCAGAAGCGCTTTACAATGTAGAGTGCATACGGGCAACTCCCCCCACCAGCAAAATGTATTACCTCTGGGAGGAGCTGCAATAGCCATTTAAGATCATACATCATGCAGTGTAGTTTAGGATTGGGAACAGAATTTGATTGTCCACTGAAAACAACAGAAGGAAAAAATATAGAGAATATAATTACACCAATTGGAATTTGGCCAAAGTAGCAGAACTAACACCTGGTACTCCTGTATACATGCACTTTATAATCTTTAATGATTACAAATGGTTAAGGACTTGCATTTGCATTTTATTTGAAAAATAGCATTCTTGACTTGCCCCCTTGAAAGCAACATATGTGGCTTATTTATTTTAATGTATTTATAGAAATTTCTATGGCCCCCCTCATTGTAGCATCTCAGCGCCTGACAAGCATTAATGAATTAAGTGTAGGGAAGTATAATCATCCTTATTTTCCATATGGTGAAAGAAGAAAGAGAACTCAGATTTCCAGACCTCCAACCCTGTGTCTTACTAACCACAAAACCATCCTTCCTTTCCATGGGTTCACAAAGGGAAGTGTGCCACCTGCTAAGTAACCAATTCCACTTCCCAGAGCCTCTGTATTTTCCATGAACATTTTGAATACAGTTACTATCTGGCCCCAAACCTTCACATGAAGTCTGATGAGATCACAGTCCCAGATTTTATGACTACATAACTTAAAAAAAGTTCTATGTATAAAATAGCCAAAAAGTAGAGAGGGAAGAGTTCAGCCGTGTAGCAATGTGGTGGCCTCCAACCAGTAAACTGCTCCAGGTGGCTGTAGGGATCCAGCCATAGGGAACAGCTTGTAGGATTAGACCCTATTAAAAAGAACCATGTTAAAGAAAAAAAGAATCCATTAACAGTCTGAATATGCATGCTTAAGTTGTGTTAAAAAGTTGTTTATAGTGTGTTAATGGAGATGACTAAAAGGAACAATGTACCATATATCTGACTGTTTATGATAGCTGAACATTTATGAACAGCATATTTTGTATATCAAATTAGAGATGCTTGTACCAGATTTGGGGAAATGAGTGACTTTTCCCATGAAATTGACAAGATGTTTCAATTAGCAGTACTACAGCCACACACAAATGTATCTAATGGAATGTTAAACACTGGATTATGAAATGAAGAAATTGTAAGCATTTAAAAGGATCAAGCAAAAATATTATTTGGAGTGGAGTAATTATTTCACATCACTGTTTTTTACGTTACTTCACCCCTCCCTCTCACTTGCTCTCCTTTAAATTTGTCTTGAATAAAATGGGAGGCGTGTGAAATACATTTGCTGGAAGATTAGAGGGGACAGAGGGTATGTCTACACTACCCCCCTAGTTCGAACTAGGGGAGGTAATGTAGTCATACGGAGTTGCAAATGAAGCCCGGGAAATTCAAATCCCGGGCTTCATTTGCAACTCCGTATGACTACATTACCCCCCCTAGTTTGAACTAGGGGGCGTAGTGTAGACATACCCTGAGTTCTGACCAGCACTTTACCATTAGAGAGCAGATCAGAAATTTCCTCAAGTAAATCACATACTTCTTTTTCAGCCCTTTTTTCCAACAAAGAAGGCCTAGTAACTGGATTTAGGCTCTGTGTGAATATATATTACTGAATCAGGTTGTGATGTCTCCAAAGATTTTATTATTATTTTTGTTATTATTTTGGCAGTGAGCATCACCTGGCCAGAGAGAGTCCCATATTCTCCTAGTCTTCCTGAGTAGTATTCTGTTTTCTTTTTCTTGGTCCTGTGTGACAAGCAAAGGACTTCCTGAGATCAAGTTTTAAAAATACAGATGCAGTTTTTCCTACTTCCTGCTTCTCTCCCAATACACACACATACTCTCTCTCTCTCTCTCTCTCTCTCTCTCTCAGGGTATGTCTGCAGTGCAGAGTTTTTCTGGAAAAAATGACCGTTTTTCTGGAAAAACTATACTTACATCCACACTGCTATTGCATTCATTTGAAAGAAAGTCAAAAGAATGGAGGGGGTTTTCTGACAGAGGTAAACCTCTTTTTATAAGGAACAACTTTTCCAAAAAAGGTGGCAGAGGGAGTTTTTTCAAAAGAAGAGGCCTCCAGAAAAAAGCACAGGTGCCCTGGTGGCCACTCCGTCTACAATAATCACAACGTAAATGCGAGATGGCGTCCAAGCAATGTGGCTGCTATCTTTTGAAAAAGCAGATCGCGTTTTTGATGTGCTTTTGCTGTGTAGATGCTCTCTTTTGAAAAAAGGTTTCTGGAAGATCTCTTTTGGAAAAGCTTCTTCTGAAAGATACCTGCAATCTAGGCATAGCCTTACTGTCCTCATTCACTCTGCCCTTCTATTTCCTCCTTCCCTGTTAACTGTAATCACTAAATTATTCTACAATCACATTCATTATCCACTTTTCTTCACTATTCACTCTTTCTCTTACACTTTCCCTCACTACCCCCAACCTTCACCTCCTCCTTCACTTTCACTTTGTGCATCTCTAAGCCCCAGTCTACACTAGTGAGTTATTTCAAAATAACAAGCAGAGCGTCCACACTACCATGCCCATTATTTCAAAATACTTTTCTTGGGGAATAAGCTTATTTTGAAATAGTTATTTCAGGAGTTATTATTTCAAAATATTTTCCTAGTGTAGACATGCCCTAACGGAGAGCGAAATGATTGAGTATGGATTCAGGTGTGAGTTTGTGTTTGGGTGTGGGTATGGGGAGAGAAACAGAGACCGGAGGAAACAAAATCTGTCTCTGTAGGAACCAGTTTTCTGATATGTTTCCCACCTGTGATAGCAGGGGTGGAAGATGTGTCAGCTGGTGTAGGCACTGGGCTCCAGATGGCCACTGTTTTTTTAACCATCTAAATCTACATTTTCCCTTCCTTTGTCACTATCAATGGTGAGAAATATTTCTGATAAAATCCCTAGGTAGAAAATGATACTGAAAATGGGAAAGACAGAAAGGTAAAAAATCTTTGTTTACATTTCATTCAATGAAACAACTGACTTCTGGCCACCTCTCCATATACAGATAGAGGTTATTGACAAACCTGGCTTTGTAATTAGACTTTTTAATTTAATTTGTTCTGGATCCATAAACCTACCAGTTGGTCTGTGCTACCAGTTGTCTAGATAATAAAAAAAAAGTCCATGCAGCACTGCATGACACTTACATACTGGCATGGTAAAAAGTACTTCTCTCACATATCAAATTAAGGGGGAAATGCTTAGTTCTTACAAATGTAATGCTATTAATTTGTTCTTACAACAAGTACTGTATCTCAGACTCCTCCACAGCTATTCATACCTATAATGTTCCTTCAAATTACTAATATTAATTATTACAAGTAAACTATGCATCAACATAGCAAATAAAGTCTCATCAGCTGTATCCCTAAAAGTTTTAGGGCAAAGGTGAAAAATGATACAATAGGAACCCTGGGGTATGTCTAGACTGCATCCCTCTGTCACCAGAGGGATGTAAATTAGACATACCGAAATTGCTAATGAAGCGGGGATTTAAATATCTCGCGCGTCATTAGAATAAAAATGGATGCCGCTTTTTGCCAACACAGCACTTTGCCGGCAACAAGCGGCAGTCTACACGGGGATCGGTCGACAAGGAAAGCCTTTTCTGACCGATCCTGTAAACCTCGTTGCACGAGGCATAAGGGATCTGTCGGAAATGGCTTTCCTTGTCGACCAATCCCCATCTAGACTGCTGCTTGTTGCCGGCAATGTGCCATGTCGGCAAAAAGCAGTGGCCATTTTTATTCTAGTGAAGTGCGGGATATTTAAATCCCTGCTTCAGTAGCAATTTTGGTATGTCTAATTTACATCCGTCTGGCGACAGAGGGATGTAGTCTAGACATATCCCTTGTGTCTAACTTGGAAAATGGGATTTGATTTCTGTATTTTATGATAGAGGGGATTAGAAACAGTAGAAAGTGAAGTGGAATCAGTGAAGAGACAGGGAGTTACTTTTTTACCGGGAGACATTTCCGGATGGTGGAGGTAGCATGGGAGAAGGATCAATCCCATACTACCAAGGCAAAGAAGGCAATGGGAACAAAAAAGAAATTGGTGAATGAGGAGTGTGTATATTGGAAAGACATGAAGTGATAAATTCAGAGGTTTATGGAATATCGTAAACCTGTGGCCTAGTGATGAATTCTGGGGGATGACAATTAGAGTGAGGAGAGGTGCTGCTGAATTTGGACAAATTGAACCTCAGAGGGTTGAAACTTGGTGAAAAGGAATTAATGTACTCAAGGTGAACACTGGGAGAGTAGATAAAATATAACATTTGCGTGTGGGGTGATTTCAGAGGCTGATTTATTCCAGGCTTGAGAAACACAAAGGGTGAACAAGATCATGGAGTCAAGCCAAAGGTTCCCAACTTGCTACAAGGGTGAATGTTTGACAGGAGTCTAGGAATGTCATGGTGCAGCTTTGGTGACTAGTGTTCTGGTCAGCATTTAAGAGAACAGTCATTTTGGATATCTTGAGTTAAAAGAAGTTAGTCACTATCTCAAATATGAAGAATGTGGATACAGCCATATAGAGAGGAAAGGAACAGAACAATGAGGGGGATATGAATGTGGTTATTGTTTGCATTGAAACAATAGCCCTTTCAGAAAAGGATTTCACCATGAGCGAGCCATCACTATCCGTACAAACAGCACCCGGAGCCCACCATCCTCATATCTGGCACTCCAGGTGGTCGCCTGGGTCATCTGCCACTAAATTTGGCCCTCTCTACAGTACAGTTACTTGATTATGGATTTGTCAATAAATTCTTACTTCATGTATGAAAGTCTTTTCTTTTAACCTCATATAAATGAATTAGTGAGATGGTGCATTGTCTGAGAATTTTGTATTCCTTCAAATAACATAGCTTTGTAATTTCTATCACATGAATATAAAGTGAGTTTTATTGTAGTAGAAATAGCACCTGGATTTCACACCTGCATATTTTCTGGTTCATAAGTGAATGTTAGATATACCTATCTGTGCACCTAACTCCATAAGCCATCAGCTCTGTCAGTATTGATAACTATCAACCTGAATTGAATTGACCTAAGAGTTTTTGGCAAAATTGTTTTACTTCCTTCCACTGCCTGCAAATGCAGAGCACAAGAGAGAACTAAAGTGAAATAAATAGCAGCTGTTCTGTTCCCAGCTTGATAAGTCTGTACTATACCAGAAATCTCAGTGAGAGTTCAAAGTATTTGAAACAGGAAGATGGGAAGGTGATACAAGCTGCTAACTAGAAATAGTTTACAGGAAGGGTCATGTGAAGAGAAGGGCCCTGAAATCTGGCATTCTGTTTTTGTGGCCTGAGATTTCTATTTGTTCATCTTTCTATGATATGTCCAGAGAGTATAACAGAAACAGTAACTAAATATACTGTAAGGATGTATATAAACGGTTTGGTAATAAAAAAGACCAGTTAGACTTTGGGAAAACCATATTCTATCAATATGAATGACTTTGCTATGTAATACTAGTTTTCTTTAAAAACACAGATCCATCTGTTTAAATGTGTTTCCCATAGAAATGTAATGCTGGATTGTTTCAAGAGAGTGAAGATTTACAGTTTTCTGGAGTTTGCCTTGTGGGTGTGAAAACTGTTCTTGGTATTCTATAATTCTTGGATTTTTACAGTGCAAAGGTGTTAGCCACCTGCTAATGTGAACATTTACCCCATTAAATAAGGGTATCCAGTAAAGAACATGTGAGATGTTGGAAAATCTTTTCTTTTTGTAATTATTTCAAATGTATGAATATGCCATAATGTTCTTCGTTTAAAAAGATTTTGAGTAATGAGGACAGTAAAATCAGGATACTTCCATCACATTTCCATTTCTATTTAATATGTGAGAAATTTCTGCATGTGCACAGTAGGTGTTTTTGACTCTGCCAAAGGGTTTCTAAAAGTACCTCATTCATAAGATACCAAAAAAGCAAGCTAATCTTTACAGACCATTGTCAAGATGGGTTGGCTTCAAATATACAACTTGTACTCCGCTCTAAAATGTCCATTTACATTTTAAATAATAATCTCAAAACAACGATGCGCTCTCCACACAAAGACAGAAATGAACTATCGAAGAACTATCTGCTGCATTCCACCAACAGGCAGTTTGATCATATGCTCTGTAGGCAATATAAGGCCTAATTAGTTTAGATTTGCTGACTTAGAAACAACATGCATAAGTGTTTCTCTTATGACTCTTAGGTCTCAGTGTCTCACTGCTGTCTGGATTAAACTCTCCCTTCTCATATATCTATGGATGTCTTGAAAATTCTTGCTTTAATAGTAGATTTGGGTGATAACAAGCCATTTTTTGTTTACTCATTATCATCTGATTAAAATACTGCAATCACATTTATTGAATGTAACCTATGCTCCTAAGTGGAAATTTGAGTCCTACTTCCTTCTTCCCCTTTAAAGTCAAAATTCACAGTGACTTATAGAGGAAAAAAAGGAAAGAGGTAGCAACTGGTAATCCAGAGTTCGGGATAAGAGATGGGCCAACGAACAATGCTTCTTAATAGTCACATATTTTTAAAAGCATGATTGACTCATAGACTTTAAGGTCAGAAGGGACCATTATGACTATCTAGTCTGACCGCCTGCACAATGCAGGCCACAGAATCTCACCCACCCCCTCCTAGAATAATCCTCTCACCTATATCTCAGATATTGAAGCCTTCAAATAGTTTGAAGACCTCAAGATGCAGAGAATCCTCCAGCTGTGATCTGTACCCCATGCTACAGAGGAAGGCAAAAAACCTCCAGGGCCTCTGTCAATCTACCCTGGAGGAAAATTCCTTCCCGACCCCAAATATGGCAATCAGCTAAACCCTGAGCATGTGGGCAAGACTTACCAGCCAGACACCCAGAAAGTTCTCTATACTAACTCCTATCATCTCTCCATTGACCTATTTACCACTGATAATGAATGGTCAATTAGTTACCAAGATCATGTTATCTCATCAAACCATCCTCTTCATAAACCCATCTAGTTTAATCTTGAAGCCAGATAGATCTTTTGCCCCCACTACTTCCCTTGGAAGGCCGTTTCAGGACCTCACTCCTCTAATGGTTAGAAACCTTTGTCTAATCTCAAGTCTAAACTTCCTACTAGCCAGCTTATATCCATTTGTTCTTGTGTCCACATTGGTATTAAGCTTAATTAATTCCTCTCCCTCCCTGGTATTTATCCCTCTAATATATTTAAAGAGTGCAATCATGTCCCCCCTCAAGGGGTAAATAAGCCAATCTCCTTGAGTATCCTTTCATAAGACAAGTTTTCCATTCCTCGGATCATCCTAGTGGCCTTTCTTTGTACCTGTTCCATTTTGAATTCATCCTTCTTAAACATGGGAGACCAGAGCTGCACACAGTATTCCAAATGGGGTCTCACCAATGCCTTGCACTAACACCTCCTTATCCCTACTGGAAATACCTCGCCTAATACATCCCAAGATCGTATTAGCCTTTTTCACGGCCATGTCACAATAACGGCTCATAGTCATTCTATAATCAACCAGGACTCCGAGGTACTTCTCCTCCTCCATTACTTCCAACTGATGTGTCCCCAGCTTAGAACTAAAATTCTTGTTATTAATCCCTAAATGCATAACCTTACACTACTCACTATTAAATTTCATCCTATTGCTATCACTCCAATTTACAAGGTCATCCAGATCTTCTGTATGATATCCCGATCCTTTTCTGAATTGGCAATACCTCCCAACTTTGTGTCATCTGCAAATTTTATTAGGACACTTCCACTTTTGGTGCCATTTGAGTGGAGGATGGCATGGTCATACATAGCTCTTGCCAACTTTTACTATTTCGCTTGAATTGGAGATTGTAAATGTAAAATTATTGTCAATATTTAAAAATATTAAATAAGAAAAATCTGTTCCTGTAGAAAACTCATGTGGAAATGTAAAGAACTAACCTGCTTTTCACAGTTTATGTTCTTTAAGCCTTGTTTACACTTGGGATGAACCCTGGTTACCTCTCAGAGGAAGAACTGTGTTAGGCTGTAACTTTAAAAACAACGAGTAGTCCTATGGCACTTTTGAGACTAACACATCTTTAGGATCATGAGCTTTTGTGGAGTAAGTCCTTACAGTTGTCAGTGTAGCAGCCCAGGTGCAAACCCCTTGCATAAATAGGCCAAACCACTATAAACAGCAAATTACATCTGTGCCTTTCAGTCCAGTTTCAAACAGGGGAAAGTGCACTGGTTCAAATTTTGTCTATATAGGTTTGCTTGTCTGGGTTTGAAGTTGCATTAATGCATGCCTGAAATACTCAGTGTAGATAAGACCTTAGTTTTTGTACTTCACTCTGTGACGGGGCCCCAAGGTGCAGCCTGGGCCCACGGGACCACTGTGCCCTCTTAATTCTCTCTTTTCGGGCTCTCTCTCACAGTGCCTTGCTAACGACCAGCAACAAATCCTTCCGGGTGCTGCTATCACTCAGCGCAGTCTCCCAGGGAGCCCCACACAGATTGCTTGAATGCTCATCCAGGAATCACACAGAGAAAGGCACCAGCAGAATGCCTCCAGCTCCTACCACTGTATCCCAGGAATACACCATCCTACACTGCTCAAGATGAGCAATGCAAATTTATTAATTTGTTCACCACTTCATCAGTGGACATACACCAGCTTTTGTAAAACCTGAGCAGATTTTCCGGATGATTCATACAAACTCACTCATAAAGATAATCAGTAAAATAAGTTTATTGACCACAAAGATGGAATTTAAGTGACTACAAATTTTAGGCAAAAAGTTAGAGTAGTTACCAAAAGAAAAGAAAATACAAATACTATGGCTACATCTACAATGGCATGATCTTGTGCAAGAACTCTTTTGCAGAAGAGTTCTTGTGCAAAAACTCTTCCAGAAGAGAGCATCTACACTTGCTTGTGCATTTGCGCAAAAGATGTGCTTTTGCGCAAGAGCATCCTTGCCAGTGTAGACGCTCTCTTGCGCAAGAAAGCTCTGATGGCCATTTTAACCATAGGGATTTCTTGTGCATGATATTCATGTTGCCTGTCTACACTGGCCTCTTGCGCAAGAACAGTTGTGCAAGAGGGCTTATTCCTGAGTGGGAGCATCAGAGTTCTTGCACAAGAAGCCCTGATTTCATACATTAGAACATCAGTGTTCTTGTGCAAGAACTCGTGTCCAGTGTAGACAGGCAGCAAGTTTTTGTGCAAAAGCGAATGCTTTTGCGCAAGATCGTGCCAATGAAGACACAGCCATACACTAAACTGTCAGCCCTATTAGGGTGGGCAACAGCTACATCAAGCAGTTTTTCCTCACCCAACTGTATATTGCAGTCCATAGTACACAGCGCCCTCAGTTGAAATCTTAAGCTTCTCAGTGTCCTGGGTGCTTGCAGTGTAGCTGGGTGAAGGAGAAAGTCCAAGCATGGGCCCCTGTGTCTGATTTTTATACCCTTAGTCCATGTGCCTGGAGAATGCAAGTCCAGGCATGTCTCGGGGGCATTGCTGAGTCTGCAGGCAAAGTTGAGCAATTCCCTTGGTGTGGCCTCATTGAGGTGAGTCATTGCATTGTAGCTCCTGGATGATGGCTGCAAGAGCACTTATTTAGATGTTGGTTACCTCCTTTCTCGTTGTCTCGTTGTCCTATCTGGGCACCTCCCAAATTCACAGCATATTTTACGGTTTGTCTACACTTCCCAGTTTAAAGCATTGCTATAGCAGCACTTTAACACAGAAATGTGGTCATGTGTTCTCCTAGCCGTGGACTCCTATTGCTTTAGGTAAATGGCCTCCTCAAGGAGCGTAGCTACCAGTGCTTAGAATGCGTCTTTTAGTTCCGGGAGCCTGTTTATACAGGAGGTTTACCATGCTGTAACTTGCTGTGCTCACAGGTGTTTTTTCGCATCCCTGAGTGAGAACTCTATAGTGCAGTAACTTGCCAGTGTAGACAAGCCCTTAATGTCAAGTGTACAACACGTTCTCATAACTTTGTATGCATTAATGAAATGTATATTTAGATACAGAAATGACTTTCGGCAGATCATAACTTTTCCCCTGATACCTTACAAGGCATGCTTTGTATGCAAGGTCACAATCATATATATAAATGAGGAACACGAGCACTCCTCTGAAGTACAGAGTGTCACACATTCATTTCAGACAGACGTACTAGACTTATTAGACCTAGTTTATCATCTTTTCTACTTCTATGGCACAGCAGTTTAGCATGTGGATTGTAGGTATTGCAAGGGGATGCTTAGATTACATTTTATATAAAATAGTAGTTTCCAATGATATTAAGAGTAAAAATTCCTGAGAATAGTTATATTCATATTTATATCGAGGCAGCAGTGCAGGATGGCAGAGGAGAGCCAGCTTAAACCGACACCCCACGTACACAAGCTACAAGAATCCAAATGCCTCTCTGCTCTGAGCAGAGGCATCTGAGTGATGGGAGGAGGGAGAGGCTGGAGCCAGTCTACACAGGGAGCTGGCTTTCCAGTGGTTACTAAATTTCAGCGGTTATGCAGTTACAGTAAAACCTGTGTTATCTGGTACGCTCGGGGATTAGGGTGTTCCGGTTATCTAAACATTCTGGTTATTTGAAGGTCCCGTCATCCTAGGAAAAACCAATGGACAATAATAGTAAAATTCAAGTTTTTAATATTGATAATTTTGTAGTGTGAGGCATTTGGTCTCACATTTCTATTTTGAGTTAAAGATGATTAGTATTTCTTAAATAAAAAATTGTTAAGCCAATCATGGTAAACCAAGCCAGGCCTGTGCGCCTGAAGATGTGACAGTATTGTGGCTGGGGGCAATGCCGGTTAACAAAGTTTTCTGGTTAAAACAGTGCCAGATAACAAAGGTTTCACTGTCCTAAATTACATGAATTTTAATAACCCTAATGCTGATTCAAGAGATTCAAACAGAGTTCTTACTTTGGGCAATGAAGCTTGATTGGCCAATATCACTTCATAGTTATTCCAGATAATTAGTTATATTAGCTCAGTAGTTGCACATTTGGATGCACAAGAAATCCATCGAGCCAAACCCTCTTTGCTGTTCTGTTTTCAAATGAATTAATTGATAATTGATAATGAAAATGTTTCTGTTCATATCAAGTTTAGAAAAATCCATTTTCCTTAACCAAACTTAGACTACACACATCAGCAACGTTAATTTCTTTATATTTTTATTATACCTTATTGATATGCCCATTATAACAGTACAAAGATTGGCCCTAGGAAGATGACTAAAATTGATATCTATTTCATAGTAACAGAATTAAAATTTTTCATTGCAGTTTTTAAATTACTTGTGTAAATAGGAAAAATGTAAAGTGCTTATATTTGGCAAATAAAGGAAGAAACTGCTTAAAGATGAGTTTTCTGAAGCATGCTTTACAGATGCATCAAAACTGATAAAAATATTCACAAATGTCAACAGAAATTATGATATTGACAAGAATTTTGTTAACCTTCTAAAGCTTTATTTTAATTAATAGAACTGAGTAGAAATGGAGAAAAGCTATTTGGTTGATTAATTTCTCCTTTTTTTCAGTACCTTGTGAATTACACATTAATCCTGTATTAAACAAATGACCGAATATACTCATGAGAAAATGACTTTCAGAAGTCCTAAAAGAAAGATTCTGGACAAATTGACTTTAGCCTTCAAATATTTTGTTGTCCTGGCTCCATCAATCAACTAAGCACTAAACTCCTCTCTGAATCAGCACGTGAAAACAGGACACTTGATAACAGTAACCCCAGGTTCAGCTGACACAAAAAACAGTTGAGAAATCAATTGGAAATGAGATGAAAGAAAGTACACTTAAATCAACAGGGAAGTCAGAGTGTCTGCGTGTTCTTAAAATAAGGTGGTCATGGGAGATTTTGTGAGAGCATGATTTTTTTTTATAAATATTGATTTTACATAGAAAGTCTACACAGTAGAGTAAGCACACCCCCTTGATTCAGTGAGTTTGATTATTTGATTATTTTTGATTGTTTGATTATTTTTGTTTCTGAGAGATAATGTTCATTTATTCATTCACATCCTTGAAGTTTGTAATAAACATTCTTTAGCTATGTTCTAGTCTAACATCAGTTGAAACTATAAGAAAGAATACAATTGTCATACACATAGATTAACATAATTTGTTGGGGGAAAGTCAACATGGTTACTGTAAAGGGAAATCATGCCTTACTGATCTACTAGAGTTCTTTGAGGAGGTGAACAAGGGGGATCCAGTGGATATACTATACTTAGATTTCCAGAAAGCCTTTGACAAGGTCCCTCACCAAAGGCTCTTAAAAGTAAGTTATCATGGGATAAGAAGGAAGGTCCTTTTATGGACTGATAACTGGTTAAAAGACAGGAAACAAAGGGTAGGAATAAATGGTAAGTTTTCCGAGTGGAGAGAGGTAACTGGTGAGGTCCCCCAACAGTCTGTCCTGGGACTCATGCTATTCAATTTATTTATAAATGATCTAAAGAAAGGGGTAATCAGTGAGGTGGAAAAATTTGCAGGTGATACCAAACTCAAGATAGTTAAGACCAAAGCAGACTGTGAAGAGCTTCAAAAAGATCTCACCGAACTAAGTGATTGGGCAACGAAATGTAATGTTGATAAATAAAATTAAATTAAAATTAATGGAGATTGCCTGTCTCCTAGAACTGGAAGGGACCTTGAAAGGTCATCCAGTTCAGTCCAGTCACCTGCCTTCACAGCAGGACTAAGTACCATCCCTGACAAATTTTTGCCCCAAATTCCTAAATGGCCTCTGCAAGGATTGAACTCACAATCCTGGTTTAGCAGGCCAATGCTCAAACCACTGAGCTGACCCCAAAGTAAAGTAATGTACATTGGAAAAAATAATCCCAGTTATATATATAATATGACTAATTTATCTATAACTACTCAGGAAAGAGATCTTGGGGTCACTGTGGATAGTTCTCTGAAAACATCCACTCGGTGTGCAGCGGCAGTCAAAAAAGCAAATAGAAAGTTAGGAATAATTAAAAAAGGGATAGAGAATAAAAAAGAGAATATCTTATTGCCTCTTTATAAATCCCTGGTACTCCCACATCCTGAATACTGTCTACAGATGTGGTCGCCTTATCTTAAAAAAGATATATTAGCATTGGAAAAGGTTCAGAAAAGGGCAAGAAAAATGATTGGGGTTTGGAATGGGTCTCATATGAAGAGAGTTTAAAAAGACTTGGACTTCTGAACTTAGAAAACAGGAGACTAAAGCAGGGTATGATAGAGGTCTATAAAACCATGACTGGCATGGAAAAAGTGAATATGGAAAAGTTATTTACTTATTCCCACAATATAAGAACTAAGGGTCACCCAATGAAATTAATAGGCAGGAGGTTTTAAAACAAACAAAAGGAAGTTTTTCTTCACTCAGCGCACAACCTGTGGAACTCTTTGTCAGAGAATGTGGGGAAGACTAGGACTTTAACAGGGTTAAAAAAGAGCTAGATCGATTCATGGAGGTTAGCTCCATCAATCACTATTAGCCAGGATGGGTTGTCCCTAGCCCCTGTTTGTTTGGAAATAGGTGACAGGGGAGGGATCACGTGAGAATTACCTGTTGTGTTTCCGACCTCTAGGTCATCTGGTATTGGCCATTGTCGGCAGACAGAATGCTGGGCTAGATGGACCTTTGATCTGGCCCAATATAGCTGTAGTTATGAAGAACACCCGAAGTGCGAAAAGCTGCTTAAACTAACACAGCTAACAATGGTTCAAACTGTATTGAGTTTAACAAGATTTTGTCTGCTCATCTGATCGTATTTCCTCAGTCAGTTTTTAATTTGCAAAGATTTCAAGTCTCTTGAGTATAATATGAGATTCTGCCATTTGGAAGGTAATTACTCATGAAAGCGGGAAAAGTAGGTCCTGCAACTTACCCTAAAACACTTGTTTGCCAAAAAATGTTGGAACTTTGAAAATGGTATTCAGAATCTCTCCTTTACAAATTCTACATTTTATTTTCTTCCTGGAAATTCTGGTTCAGTGTTAGCCATTCCTGTATCTGAGGGTGCATCTACACCACACAGTTGTACATTAATTCCATTACTTTGAAATAATTTTGAAATAATGGATGGCTTATTTCAAAATCTGTAAACCTCATTCCATAAGGAATAAAGCTTATTCCGAAATAGCTATTTCAGAATAGCAGTAATGTTAGATGCTCCACTGCTGCTATTTCAAAATAGATCCTCCACAGGGCCATTCAAAGTAATTACTCCCCAGTGCCTCCTGGGCCTCTAAACTGAGGTAGCACGTCCACATTAGGGAAGCCTTCCTTAGACTAATTTTGAGGCTTCCTTGTAGTGTTGACGTGCTATTTCAGAATAAGTTATTTCAGAAAAAAATCTGTTTAAATCTGGAGAATCTACATTGAATTAATGGAGTCATACCTCATACATAAACCTATTATAAGGTTAGAATTGGGCCCTGTTGTCAATAAAGGTGGATTTATGAGAACATAGTGTAAAGCTGATGGACCCTGGTCATCGGCAGGAGAGACTGAACTTGCAACCTTAGGGGCTAAAGCCATGTGCCACTATAGCATGAACTAAAAGCCAACTGCCTCTCAGCTAAAGTAATAGATCAGGGTTCACTCTCCCTTGTCGGTAGTCTCAGTGCCTCTGGGCTCCAGTAGAAATGAAAGCACTTTAAAATGGACCTTTTAGCCATCTAATAATGTGTGTGCAAAATCCTTGCAAAGAAGTAGTTTTTCCTCCTAGGGCAGTAAAAATTCATATGCTTCTATGGGAATAGTTTACAGTCTCATGAATGGCTTGAATGTGAAGCAATGAAGATATTTGTGTGAACAGTTTGTGTGCAACTCCATACAGTTTTTACTTCATATTCATAGTGTCTTATGTCACTTAAATATACGTAAAGTATATTATGCTAAGAATGGTTAATTTATTCTGCCATATACATGGTTAGAAAGTCCAGTCCAGTTATTTGAATGCAAGAGGATTTATAACTGTAAGGCATTCAGGGTGGCCAGAATGTCTTCACTTCTATTCATTTTTGTATTTGCTCATGGAAATGTGAGCTGCTGAAGGAAAACAGATTTCTTTAACAATAACCCCTCTTGTATTACACATAACATACATTAGACTTCCCCCTGTCAGTTGTGGGTATGAATGCCTTACAGCAGGGGTAAGGAACCTAAGACCAGGGGACTGGATGTGGCCCCCAGCTCGCCTGTATCCAACCAGTGAGTCTCAGGGCTCCCCCCAGCATTGGGGAGCCCATGCTGGCACTCCAGCCCCCCCCCCTCCAGCCACCTCCCTGTGCGGCTGAAGCACACAAAATCTACTACCCTAGGCTCCACTAGGCTCTCGTGTTCAAGGGGAATGTGGGAAGAATCTTTTTCCTTCTCAGTCAGAGGCCAGATCAGTGAGAATTTTTTTTTCTGCTTCTCACTTGTGTGCAGCCCCTGACTGATTTTTCTGTGGCTCAGTAGCCCCCGACCCAAAAGAAGGTTCCCCACTCCTGCCTTAGAGCAATTTTTAAGGGATTGTGTGTACAAAAAATTGCAAAAATTCCATCAGTTCTGTTTGATCTGATTATTATAGTTATAATGACTATTAGATTAGGTTACTTTTTGTTCTAAATTGTATCAATTTGGCATGTGCAATTATGTGTCAAGTAAATGGACTAACAAAGATTATTTGTAAAAGTGAGAGTAAAGGGAGTCTGACATTCAGCTTCTACATGCCTATCACTTTTTGGAAATCAGACCACTTGAGGTTCTGTCATGTTGGACACCCAATTTAGACATTCAAAATCACTAGTCTAATTGGATTTTTTTTTGCCACTTTAAGTATATTACTGTAGAAAATGGCAACCAGGGCCAAATCATTATTTTTTACACTCAAACCCTGTATTTTACTCTCTTCTCTGAAATTCTCATCCTGTCTTATGATTTATCAGGAAATTATAGTTGAAGACACCTATTAAGTCCTCAAGTCCATCTACTTATCTATGGAGGAATATTCCCTAAAATATATTCTAGAATGCTTTATGTAGTCTGTTTTTAAATTACTCAAGCACTGAGGCTTTTATCACTTCCCTTTTGGAGACTGGTTTCAGAGATAGCCATGTTAGTCTCTTTCAGCAAAAACAGCAAGAAGTCCGGTAGAACCTTATAGACTAACAATTCTATTTTGACATAAGCTTTGGTGAGTTGTAACTCACTTCATCAGATACATGAAGGGAAAGAAAAAGAAAGAGAGTAGGGGTACATAAAGTGGAAAATTACTTATGGTAATGAGCAAGCCATTCCCAGTTCCTATTCAGGCCCATTCTGATTGTATCAAATTTGCATTAGGGATGTTAAAAATCATTTAATGTGGTAATTGTGTATCCACTAAAAATCTTAGAGTTACATGCTCTGTGGGCTCTTAGCTTTATACTGCAGAGCCTGCAGCGAAGCCTCCCCAGGAGCAGTAACACCACCCCTTGCCTGCCCAGCTCCCAGGGAAGAGGCTTCACTGTGACAGTGAAGCCTCCTCCCCCTGTCTGGCTCCCAGGGAGATGGTTTCTCTGCTGTAGTGAAGCCTCCTCCCTGGGTGTGGAACTGGCAGCCCTTGCCTCCGTGGGATCTGTCCGAGTGTAACTAGTACCATTAATCGATAACCACCAGATTATCAGTTAAACAGTTATTCGGCTACACATTGGCATATGAATTGCAACTCAGCAGTGTCACCCTGCAGCCTGGTTTTGAACATTTTTTTTTGCTTGAGGATGGCAAATTTCAAGTATGTAACAATGTGTCCAGGCATGAGCATTTCAGTACCAGAGAGCTGGTTTTTATGGCAGGTTCATCTGTAAAATAATCTAATGGAAAAATATGCTTTCATAAACCTGGAAAATACATTTTAGATTGCCATTACCTATTTTTTCCTATCAAATTTTATAACTTTGTTATAAAATACATACCAGGCTGTTTTACTGAAGTTTGATCTGACACAGTATGAGGCTGGGTCAGTGCCATGCTTCTGGGTTTTGCATTAGTATAGGACCCTCAGCGTGGAAAAGAAACCTGCTGGGTATCATATGTTGGGGGCATCATTTACATTATAAATATGTATATTCCTAATAACTAACTTTTAATATGTTTCTTGTTGTCTGAATATGGAACAAAACCTATTAAAGCAACCTCCCCAGGGACCAACAAAAGTCAGATACCTGAGTGTTAGGTCCTGATCCGAAGCCCACTGAAGTCAATGGAAAGATTCCCACAGACTTTAGATGAAATTAGGGGTGGGCAATAATTTTTGCAGGGGATCCACTCCAAGAATTTTTGTATTTGTTCGTGAGCCACACTTTTCTATTAATGGAGTGGAGGTGGGGTCTGGGATGGAATTTGGGTGCAGGCAGGAGCTCCAGGCAGGGTTTTGGAGTGCAGGAGGGGTATGGGTTCTGGGAGGGAGTTTGAGTGCCGGAGAGGATTCTGACCTGGGACAGAGGGTTAAGGTTCAGAAGGGGGTGAGGGGTATAAGTTCTGGTCCTGGTTGAGTGGTATTTACTATGGGCAGCTTCTTGCTGGAGGCACAGTGGGACTGCAGGAAACATGGCCATGTCTATGATAAGTGGACAACCAGCTGACTAAAATCATGCCGGGCCACAGATGTTGCCAGACCAGAGTAGGGACGTAAGCGAGTAGTGAAGTATTTGACTACTTGCTCTCCCCCCCACCTCCACTGCCTCTATATCAGAGGCAGCGAGGGGGGGGGGGGGACAGGAGCTGGTACTGGTGGGAGCTGGCTTAAAAGAAGAAGAGAGGCTGTCGCGAAGCAGCCTCTTCCTACAATGGGCTGAGGGCTGTCACGGGCAGAAGCTGCCACAGCAAGAACTCCTGTCCGCAGCCAGCCCAGAACATCGCAAACAGGGGCTGCTGGATCCAGTGCGAGCTGAGATTGAGCAGTCTTCACTATTGCTGGCCTGGGACTACTGCGCCTCTTCATTTTAAATGTAGTAAGAGGTGCCTGGGTCTGTGAGCTACCCCCATGGCAGCTTTTACTACATTTAAAATGCAAAGCTGCAGCGCTTCCAGCTCTGCACTGGCTCGTGTCAATCTAGAGCCTACCCCCACTGTGGCTCTGCAGTTTCAATGTAGTAGGAGCCAGGCTTCCTACATGCCCAGCTCTTACTACATTTAAATTGCAGAGCCTCAATGGGGGTAGCTCTTGGACTGGCACGAGCTGGGACAGAACACCTTCCCTTATTAACTAATTCTGTAGTCGATACAAATTGTATCGACTACACTAGTAGACAGTTATCCGCCTCCTAACATCTCTAGACCAGAGTATGCCGGATTAGAGAGGTTCAACCTGTAATTCTTTAAAATATTTGTTTATCCTTGTTTGACACTCCCCTTCCTTTGCATTCCAAAACATCACTGGGGTTATGTCTAGACTGCATCCCTTTGTCGGCATAAGGGATCTATTGAAAAAGGTTTTCTTTCTCAACAGATCACCCTCTAGACTGCCTCTTTTTGCCAACAAAGTGCTGAGTCGGCAAAAACGGTGGCCATTTTAATGCAAATTAAGCACAGGATATGTAAATCCCAGCCTCATTTTCAATGTCGACCTGCCTAATCTGCATCCCTCTGTCGGCAGAGGGATGCAGTCTAGACATACCCTGAGATTGGAATTTCTTTTAATTTATTATGTGTACATGAATGGTTGAGTCTGTAGATAGATACAATTATTGAAAGTAAGAGGAGACATTATAAATTTGTATTTTTATTAATTTCTTATGTACAAATACATGTTTCCTGATAATATAGGTCTAACTGTTTTTACCTCTGTTTTAGTGGGTGTGTTGAATATTTATGCCAGCCCACAGTTTCTAATTTCCATTCAGATTAATTTGTTTTACTTTTTACACTGTGCTTTAAGGGAACTATGAATGATTTCTTACCCTTATGTTCCTTTCAGCATTGTATGTGTGAACTAGAGAGATGTAAAAGACTTCTCAGTACTCATTTGCAAATAACACTGATTTAATGCCTATGAGGAGTTTGCAATATGTAGTCACTTCTGCATTTTAAAAACCTGCTAGACATTTGTGCAAAGAGAGTAATTAAATACAGATTGATTGTATCCAGTGTATAGATTATAAAACAATGTGCTTTTATGCTCTACAGATGCTATGAAAAATATAAGTAGTTGCCTTAGCATTTTATAACTGTATTCTTTACATTAGCATTTTTCTACCAATCACTCTAATCTAATCTTATTGTGTCTGTCCATCCCATGATTTTATATACAGTAATTACTCATTTAACATGTGCCCGCTTAACACGTTTTCGCAATATCATGATTTTTTTTTAGGGAACATGTTTGAATAACACGACTGTCCCCGAAATAACACGAAAATAATCAAGTGGCAGACTACTTCATGCAGCGGTATAAGTTGGTGAAAACAGTGTTAATATACATGAGCGGATAAATACACGTGGTCACAGCGCTCCTCTGCTCAATCATGTGTTTATCTTTGTGTTTTAACAAACTGTGGTGACTTGTGTTGCTAGATATCTAATGTTGATGTTGATGACTGAGCACCAACAAAAATTGACTTTGCTACCACCACCTGAAATGCAACCCCCACCTTTTCCATTATTTTTAATGGGAAAATTGACCCCGCATAGCACATTTTCGCTTAGCACGAACATTTTCAGAAACGCATCTGTAGTGTTAAATGAGGAATTACTGTAGTGCCTTTCCAAGGAGTATCGAACACTTCACAGGTAACTTAGCACTGATGGCCAAAAAGTTTTCTGCTCTTTTCCTTTCTGTAATAATTGAAAGCTTTACTTGGGATAAACATCTGTCCTCCTTCTTCTAGATCAGTTACAGGTAGGACCTATGTATTCTGTAATTACACATATACAGGATGATCATATGTACTGTTTTGGCCAGGACAATCCCCTTTTTTAAGCCCAGTCCTTGATGCCTCAATTCATTTTGCAAAGTGGGTACTTGTCCTGTTTAATATCACAGAGGATCAGCAAATGGATTATGCCCAGTTTTGTAAAAAAAAAAGTAGGACATTTTCCCCAAAGCTAGGATATAGTAATGTTAAGGAGGGTGAGCAGTGATGATAGGTAGCTTAGTCCACTCTTGCATGGAGGAGGAGGGAGTGCTTTGGGCTATTCTGTGTCATTTTTTACTTGGGAAATATGGTCACCCTATGCATACATTGTGTATGAGAGAGGTTGCACTAGATCTGTTCCTCTTTTAATCACCTTTTAATTATAAACATTTAATACAATTAATTTTAAATCAATGTGTGTTGTCTAACATTTTATGAATACAAATTTTACAACAGAAATACCTCAGTGACATTTGTGTCATGTTTACTGCACAGAAACATAAATGTCCATACTAGATCAGTCTAAAGGTCAGTCAGGTTTGGTGTACTTTTTTCAGACAATAGCAGATTCTTCTTAGGAGGGTGATGTCCTCCAGAAGTATCTAGTTATTCTGAATTTGAGGTGGGGAAGAGATTTTTTTTCTTCACCCTTCTAAGCGATTTACCTATGATTTGAAGCGTGATGTTTGATTAACATAATAGCTATGGGCATGTGTACACTACAAAGTTAGTTCGAACTAACGGACATTAGTTCGAACTAACTTTCATAGGCGCTACACTAGCACTCCATTAGTTCGAATTTAATTCAAACTAATGGAGCGCTTAGTTCGAACTAGGAAAACCTCATTTTACGAGGATTAAGCCTAGTTCGAACTACCTAGTTCGAATTAAGGGGTGTGTAGCCCCTTAATTTGAACTAGTGGGAGGCTAGCCCTCCCCAGGTTTCCCTGGTGGCCACTCTGGCCAACACCAGGGAAACTCTTCTGCCCCCCTCCCGGCCCCGGACCCCTTAAAGGGGCACGGGCTGGCTACGGTGCCCGTGCCAGGTGCAAGCCTGCCAGCACCCAGCCAGCAGACCCTGCACCTGGCACAGATCGAGCCACCCACCCGATGCCCCCCAGCCCTCCCCCTCTTCCTGGGACCAGGCTGGGCTAGTGCAGACATCGTGGACCTTGTCCACAATCTCCACACTAGGCACAGGAAAGTGGCCGGCTAGGGCAGGAGAGCTGCCAGCCTGGCCACCCAGGGGCAGATGTGCAAGAGAATCAGGGGGTCCACTGAGACCCCCGACCCTGAGCCCTGAGCTTACAATGGCCGTCCTGGGTCAGACCAAAGGTCCATCTAGCCCAGTAGCCTGTCTGCCAACAGCGGCCAACCCTAGGGACCCTGGAGGGGATGGACCGAAGACAGTGACCAAGCCATTTGTCTCATGCCATCCATCTCCTGCCTTCCACAAACCTTGGGCAGGGACACCACCCCCACCCCCTGGCTAATACCACTCCATGGACCCAGCCTCCATGATGTGATCTCACTTCCCTTTAAACTCTGTTCTAGTTCTAGCTTTCACAGCCTCCTGCAGCAAGGAGTTCCAAAGGTTGACTCTTTGCTTTGTGAAGAACAACTTTCTGTTACTAGTTTGAAGCCTGCTACCCATTTCTTTCCTTTGGTGTCCTCTAGTCCTTCTTTATGGGAACTAATGAAGAACTTTTCTGTATGCACCCTCTACACCCCACTCCTGCTTTTAGAGACCTCTATCCTGTCCCCCCTCCGTCTCCTCTTTTCTAAGCTGAAAAGTCCCAGTCTCTTTAGCCTCTCTTCATATGGGACCTGTTCCCAACCCCTGATCATTTTAGTTGCTCTCCCCTCTCCCAGCCTCTCTCTTCCCCTCTCCCACCTCCTTGTCCCAGTCTCCCCCAGTTTTGTTCAATAAAGACAGATTACATTTTGGAAGACACGTTATCTTTATTTTGTACATCAAGAGGAGGGGCTAGGGAAGGGTATGTGGAAGGAGGTGAGGTAGGAATGGGGTACAAGCCCCTGATGGGGAGGACTGGTCTGTCTCTGCGGGCTTCTGGGGGTGGAAGCTCTCCTGCAGCCCCCCAATTGCCCCCTCTCCCCAGATGGCAGCCTGCGGCAAGTGCAGCCGGTCTGATGGCCGAGTGGTGTGATGTGCCCAGTGTGAGTAGTCCGGGCACTCCAAGCCAGGACTTCTTTGCAAGCGGGGCACCTTGAGAACTGTCTGTCAGGGGTGGGGGTCGGGGCCCTTTAAGCACAGCCCTCGGCTAGCCTGAGACAGCATCTCCACGCTCTAAGTCCTCCTCTAATGCCCTGCCGGTACTGCTTCCGGCCATCCTTAAGCCCGGTTCCGGATCCACTTAATGTGGACATGCTAGTTCGAATTAGCAAAACGCTAATTCGAACTAGTTTTTTAGTCTGGATGTGTTAGTTCGAATTAGCTTAGTTCGAATTAACGTTGTAGTGTAGACATACCCTATCTCAGCTTGGTTTATGTACCAAAGTAAGAGTGATCGAGAAAATTATCCATCCACAATATTCTGAGTGGATGCTAGCAGCTTGAAAATACCCTTTATGAAGAAGTATTCTCTTCTGTATGTTCTAATGCTGTTTAGCTTCATTGTAAGTTCCCAACTTCGGGCATTATTTGAGAGGATATAAAGTAATGAGCTTTCACTGTGCCCTTCTTTATTTGCACCTTCTTATTTGCGTGCACCTAGTGCATGCTATGCTGATACTGTATTTGCAAAAGATCCCTGATATTTTTCCTGAGGCTACTTTCATACCACTTTGTGCCCCAGCATCACAAATTGGTGTCTTATGAATGTGAGCAGACACTTACTACTTTTTTTCCCCAACTATTTCCATCTATGGTATCTGTGCTTGGGTAACCAAGAATTTGATACCAGTTAACACTGTGACTAGATACAGCAGGTAGAACTGATATCCTGCATGGCACCATTATCTTCAATATGTTGGAAGTCTGACCTCTACATTGGCAGGCACCATGTGAGGTTTTAACTGTAAAACCACCTTCAACATCAATAAGAGTCGTGCCACCAAAATTCTCTGATCCACTAGTTCTACCAGTATAAATCTGAAGTGAGGTTACACGGCATTACTCCAGTTTTATAATAACACACCTAGGGTATGTCTAAACTAAGCTAATTCGAATTAGCGCATCCAGACTTAAAAACTAGTTCGAATTAGCGTTTTGCTAATTCGAACTAGCATCTCCACACTGAGTGGACCCTGAACCGAGGTTAAGGGTGGCCAGAAGCAGTGCTGGCAGGACATCAGAGGAGGACTTAGAGCGTGGAGCTGCTGTCTCAGGCTAGCTGAGGGCTGTGCTTAAAGGGACCCGACCCCCACCCCGGACAGACAGTTCTCAGGGGTTCCCCGCTTGCAAAGCAGTCCTGGCTTGGAGTGCCCTAAGTGCCCACACTCTGCAGATCACAGCACTCGGCCATCAGCCCAGCTGCACTTGCCGCAGGCTGCCATCCGGGGAGGGGGGTCAATCGGGGGGCTGCAGGAGAGCTTCCACCCCGAGGAGCTCACAGAGCCACCCCAGTCTCCCCCATCGGGGGCTCATACCCAGTTCCTCCCTCACCTCCTTCCACTTATTCTCCCTAGCCCCCCTTCTTGATGTACAAAATAAAGGACATGTGTGTTCAAAAATAGAAACTCTCTTTATTGAACAAAACTCGGGGAGACTGGGAAAAGGACGTGGGAAAAGGGAGGGGAACTAAAATGATCAGGGGTTTGGAACAGGTCCCATATGAAGAGAGGCTAAAGAGACTGGGACTTTTCAGCTTAGAAAAGAGGAGACGGAGAGGGGATATGATAGAGGTCTATAAAAGCACGAGTGGTGTGGAGAGGGTGCATACAGAAAAGTTCTTCATTAGTTCCCATAATAGAAGCACTAGAGGACACCAAATGAAATGAATGGGTAGCAGGCTTCAATCTAATAACAGAAAGTTCTTCTTCACAAAGCAAATAGTCAACCTGTGGAACTCCTTGCTGCAGGAGGCTGTGAAGGCTAGAACTAGAACAGAGTTTAAAGAGAAGTGAGATAAAGTGATGGAGGTTGGGTCCATGGAGTGGTATTACCCAAGGGGTAGAAACGGTGTCCCTGGCCTCTGTTTGTGGAAGGCTGGAGATGGATGGCACGAGACAAATGGCTTGGTCATTGTTTCGGTCCATCTCCTCCAGGGTCCCTAGTGTTGGCCACTGTTGGCAGACAGGCTACTGGGCTAGATGGACCTTTGGTCTGATCCAGTACGGCCATTCTAAGCTCAGGGCTCAGGGTCGGGGGTCTCACTGGACCACCCTGATTTTCATGCACACCTGCTCCTGGGTGTCCAGGCTGGCAGCTATTCTGCCCTAGACGGTCACTTTCCTGTGCCTTGTGTGGAGGTTGTGGATGAAGTCCACGATGTCCGCACTAGACCTGGTGGGCGCCCGCCTCTTGCGGACCTGTGTAGGCTCCCGGGAGCCGCCAGCCTGGTCCCGGGAAGAGGTGGAGAGCTGGGTGACAGCGGGTGGTTGGCTCGAGCCGTGCCAGGTGCAGGGTCTGCTAGTTGGGTGCTGGCAGGCTTGCACCTGGCACGGGCACCGTAGCCAGCCCGTGCCCCTTTAAGGGCTCTGGGGCCGGGAGGGGGCAGAAGAGTTTCCCTGGTGGTGGCCATAGTGGCCACCAGGGAAAGCTGGGGAGGGCTAGCCTCCCACTAGTTTGAATTAAGTGGCTACACACCCCTTAATTCGAACTAGTTAATTCGAACTAGGCGTTAGTCCTCGTGGAATGAGGTTTACCTAGTTCAAATTAAGCACTCCGCTAGTTCGAATTAAGTTCGAACTAGCGGTTTGCATGTGTAGCGCCTATCAAAGTTAATTCGAACTAACGTCTGTTAGTTTGAATTAACTTTGTAGTGTAGACATACCCCTATAGAGTTTGTCCTGTTACACTGAAAAGGTAAATGAGAATAAGTACAGACATTGCCTTTGATCTACCTAAAACACTTACATCCATGAGTCTAATGAAAACAAGTTTAATTCAGGAAATTCTTTTTCTGCACAAATAAAGCATTTACCATAATTGATATAGTTTCTTAAAATGAAAAGCGGTTATTGTCAAGAGACGGAAAAACGTAACAGGAAATTGAATCCAAATAAGCTGAACCTAAATGCTACTGCTTCTGTAATGGGGAATGGCTGTGTGTGTGTGTGTGTGTGTGTGTGTGTGTGTGTGTGTGTGTGTGTGTGTGTGTGTGTGTGTGTGTGTGTGTGTGTGGTACAGGGGGAGGGGGTTCTTCCTCTGTCTACAGTTTCTTGTGTACTTTTGCTTTCGCATTGTTTAAATGCCAGGTTAATATGAATACTAAGAAATGAACAACACTAATAGGTTGTTTTTTAACTGACCACTCACTGTTGTGAAAACTCTCCTTTTTTTCTGTGAGCCAGTTAATGAAACAGAGTATCTAAACTATTTTTTGCTTTATGTTTCTATCAAGCTCAATTTCAGCAGCTGAATAGCTTAAGTGAGCTCTCTAGTATTGAACAAGTTCTTCTGATATAGTTCTTGGTTTTTTTGTTGTTACATTTTATTTTTTCGCCTTAGTGTCTTTCAAAAGAGATCAAAGACTTACTTTTCCCCAGCTTTGCTTTCAGTTTCGATTTTCCTTCATTTTCCTATGTGGTGCCTCCCTCCACTCCTTCCCCTCTGTCATTGTGTTGATTTCATGTGTAGTGTCATTTCTTGTTGTGCTTAATTAGTCCATATAACAGTTTACAGGCAGTCCCCGACTTATGCGGATCCGACTTATGTCGGATCCGCACTTACGAACGGAGCTTTTCTCGCCCCGGAGCTCACAGGTGGCGGGTCGCCACCCGTGTCCTCCGGGGCGAGAAAAGCTTCTCTCGGTCTCCCTGGTCTGCTGGGGGGGAGGGGGGTCCAGCAAAGCCGCTGGACACTCCCAGCAGACCAGGGACACCCGAGCAAAGCCGCCGCCTGGGCGGCTTTGCTCGTTTGCCCGGGAGCAAAGACGCCCAGGCAGCGGAACCCCCGCCACCTGGGCAGCTTTGCTCCTGTCCCCCTGGTCTGGTGGGGGGGTCCAGCGGCGGCTTTGCTCGGGTGTCCCTGGTCTGCTGGGGGGGGTCCAGCGGCTTTGCTGGACCCCCCCAGCAGACCAGGGGGACAGGAGCAAAGCCACCCAGGCGGCGGGGGTCCCGCCGCCTGGGTGGCTTTGCTTGGGTGTCCCATGTCTGCTGGGGGGAGGGGGCGCAGCTAGTGCGCCCCCCCCAGTAGTCCAGGATTTTGTTGCGGGACACCTCGGGTAGAGCAGCTGGGGTGCTGCCAGGCATATGGATAAGGACAGGTGTGGAGAGACTGGGGCAGAAGTAGTAGATATTGAGGGGGACAGGAAAAAATAGGCTTTAATGACTAAAGCTCACAACATGGAATAAAGTCCAGGATTCTTGAATCTCACCACATCAAGTCATAGCTGATCAATCAGTTAAAGTTCCTGTCATCCTGTGCACTGAGTGCCCCTGAGGATAAATACTGTGTGGTGGAGTGGAGTAATTAAAAGACGGTATCATAATGTATATGCTGCAGGGCTCAAATGAAGGTTGCACAAGCAACCTTAACTCCAGCATTTCCTAAGATTTGTGTTTTGACTTCATAATCTTAGTTTTCTTTTAATATAGTTTTTGAGTGTGTGATAGTGATATATGACGGTATTGTATTTTGAGCAGTGATAGTAATTGATTTATGAAAACAACATTGACAGATGAGCTTTAAATTAGTCTTCCTGTAAGCACATTCTAATTCATGTGTTTCTGAATTCTTTTCCCCTTCCTTCTCTCTCTAAAATTTCCCTTTTTTCCTGATATCTTTTTACTTCACCTCATTCATTCTTCTATTTCAGTCTCCTATGTCTTGTTCTTTATCATCTTACTATTTAAGATCTTTTAAAATTATATGCAGAAATTTCTGTCATTTCTTTTTTCTGCATCTTGAATAGTGAATCAATTTATCTTCCTCTGAAAGCCCTGCCTGCTCTCTCTGCCCAGTTCCTCCTGCCTTGAACTATTTAGAGGTGTCATAGCCATTGATAATAATGCTGTTGGGAAGTATTCTCTCATCATAAAGGAATATTGGTGGTGTAAAGCTGGTAAATCTGTGTCTGCCAGAGTGGCCAACTGAATAGCTGGGCCTCTGAACCAAGGTGGGAGGGATGGCTCTTTGCTCCCACCTCCTCCCCCAAAGAGGAAGGGCCTCAGGCATAAAGGGCAGAGCTGGGGGCTCGGGCTACCTGGTGATGATTTAAAGGATTGGGGCTCTCACTGTGGCATTAACAGCAGCATCTGAGAACCCCAAGCTCTTTTAAATTGCTGGGCCCCAGGCCAGCTGCCCCCTTTGCCTCCCACCCCCCACTGATGGGCCTGGGCTCTGCCTACCTGCTGCTATCCCCCTTGGTATAAGTAGGATTGCCAGATGATTTCAGAAAAAATACCGAATTTAAAAAAAAGGACCTCGAGAATTGTTAAGCAAAAAAAGAAAAAAAAAACCACTCAGTGTGGCCCCGTGTTAAAAAAACACGTGGCGAGGCTTTTTGGCCCTAACAGACTGCCAGCAGCCGCCCACCATCTTGCCTCCCTTCACCAGGCTGGATAGCTCCCCGGTAAGCACTAGGGTTGCCAGACTGCCTCCGTATTGAGCCAGACAGCCTGGAATTTTCACCTCCTGGCTGGGAAAAAACCAGACAGTGTTGGACATTTTAGGTGTCTGGTATTTTCTGAATTTTTTACTGGACAGGAGGTGAAAATATCGCCATGTCCGTTCAGTACTGGACACTTGGCAACCCTAGGTATAAGGGCATTTCAGGTTCAGGAAAGAAAGAGGTCAGAACATGGTCTGGTCTGGAGCAGAGGCCTTCAAGCTGTCCAGACTTCTGACTCTTTCAGGAGTCTGATTTTCATACGCCACGTTACACCTGACTTAAAAACTAATGCTTGCAGAACCTGACATAAAAATACAAAAGTGTCAGAGAACACTATTACTGAAATATAGCATACTTTCTCATTTTTACCATCTACATAGAAAATAAATATTGTGCTTACGTTTCAGTGTATAGTACACGGAGCAATATAAACACGTCATTGTATGATATTTAAGTTTGTACTGATTTTGCTAGTGCTTTTTCTGTAGCTTGTAAAACAAAGCAGATATCTAGATGAGTTGATGTATCTCTTGGAAGACCTCTGCATATGCCCTGGGGTACTCATATTTCTATTGAGAACTACTGCTCTAGAAATCCTGCTTTGATTAAACAAATACCTCAGCTAGAGCAATTCCTGGACTAAGTCAGAAGGTTCCTCAAACTGCTTTAATGTGTATTGGGGGACCACACCTGGCTGCATCCAGAATATAGATGTGGGTTGTGGAAACAGAGCTCCTCTGGAAGTATCTGGCCCCTGTCCTGTAAAACTGTTCTGTATCATCTCAGCATCTGAAAATCCTAGGGCATTCCTTGCTGGCTTCTCTATTGTTCATTTAAAATGCATTACTGTTTTGTGATGGATCACACCTGCTCAAGAGTGTATCATCATAAACCCTAATGCTTCTACAGCTATGACACTTCTGTTTTAACTGAAGTGTTAGGAGCTTAATAAGACTGAACCAGAAGAACCTGAGTTCTTTCCCTGAGAACAGTCATGAAGCCATATCTGGTCATGGATTTGTTACAGCATTATTACTGAAGAGCTTATACAGTCATTGCCAGGCTCTGGGTGGCCCAAATTGCCTTTTTCCCTGTTGCCCCATGAAAAATATTAAACCATATATTATGTAGGCATTACAGGCATGATGTCTTTCCTTGCAGTACTTGCTAAAATGCCATCAGAAGTTTTTTTTTAAGTGTTGTTGCTTTTAAATTTGGTGAAAGGAGTGGAAATCATAGAATGTCTTAAACAACATTCATTGTGCATATAATTTTCCAGTGGCTCCAGGGGTTTGAGTCTGTTCCCTAATTAAATATGAAACTAGTTCACCAGACTGTTTCCATATTAATATAGTAAATATTCTAGTGCTTCATTAAGTTTGGTCATATTATCCATAGCTCCCAGTGCATCGTAAAACTGTTTTCTCCTTTTTGTGGTAACCTCTTTTATTTCAGTGAATGGTAAGCACATGCCATCTATTAGTCTCCTATTGCCAGATACTGGTTCCAAAACACCTTCTAAAATTCTCAGACCCAAGCTGGTCTCAGACCCTTCTGCTCTTTGCGATCTTGCTTTATCACAGACCTTTGATTTGCAAAATCATGCAACTCTTTATACTGATTTGATGCAACAGTTTGATTTAACTGTTGAATTTAATTTTATGACTGAATATCATAAATAATTTGCCATTCACTTAACCTCATTCAGTATGGGAGTATTACAACCACTCCCTATTGTATACTGGGCATTTGCAGTACATCTTGAATCCCCAACCGGGATGCATTTGGGTCAATATGCAAAAATGTGTGATGTTGGATAAAAATAAGGTAGCTCAAGTAGCTGTCTGTGCATTAGAAGCTAAAGAGATTATAAGCAATGGAGAGAAGCTGTCTTATGGCTAACAACATCTTTTTCCATTCCAAGTTCCTTCTCCCATTCTTTGATTGAATACCCTCTCATACTACTTAAAAGCTTTAGTCTGATCTGCCATAGGGCCTAACACATTATTTCTGAATCCTTCATTATTTGTTTCAGCCTGTCTTCCCCCTACCAATCCACGAATCCATCACCAGTACCATGATTGTCCAAAGTTCTCTTCCCTGGACTCCACCTACATCCTCAACCTAATGGAGAAAAAAAAAACAGTGTAGCACTTCCTTCTCCATGGTTCTCCATCTGTTGCTGGAAATGCCACAAACATAGTCGGTGTAGCACAACCCAGTCTGCAAGAAAAGAAGAGCCATGATCGTGAGCAGCTTCACTGTAGGAATTGGCAACTTTAAAAGGCAGGGCAAGAGTCTTCAAAGACTGTCATTTCAGATTACCATTTGTTAGGAATTCGGAGGTTTCACTATTTAACATCCAGATGACATGCAAAGAAAGGTTTTCCTATAATGTAGGAAAAATCTTCAGCCATAATTTGAGATGGTTCTCCAGTTGGAATTTTGGATTTAAGACAGTGGATTGCTGTTCTGCATGATAGACCTATTACCAGACTGCTATGCCCCGGAGATATCTTAGAAGAAATACTGGATAGAATTGTTCTCTCCACCCCTTTTCAACCTGGGCTGTGTGCCATGGGCTCAGACTATTCAGGATAGTCCCAAAGTGGGGATTTATAGTGACAGAATACAAAAAAAATAAGATTTAATTTTATTTAGATGACCTGTTGATGTTCATCAACTCTCTGCCTGCACTCAATCTCCAATATTTTAACATCATAATTAAAACTGAGTTTTGTGCCAAACGTTTCAAGCTGTGACAATTTAAATGAGTGAAATTTCAAAAGATAATGAGTGTGATTTGAAACACTCTGGAAAGTGTTTCCCCAGGAGAGTGAGATACATTAAAACACGTTTTAAAATTAATCCAGAAGAAGTGACACAACAAATGAATGAGACTTGGCAGATCAGTTGACAAGATTAATCTGTAAAAATTTGTGGCTGATTGTATTAGAACTGGAAAAATGTAAATGGAAAACTGTTTGCTAAGCATGTGTTATACATTTGGGTTCCAATACAAATAGGTTGAATTAATCTCATCCTCCCAAACTCCAGTGTTAATGGAAATGAATATTGGACTTGGATTGGAGCATCAAATCAAATAAATCTTTTTCTCCATTTATATTTAGTTTATGAGCCCTGAAAAAAAAATCTGCCTTTTAACCTGGCCAAAAAGTTTCAGGGCTTTTGCCTACACCTGTCAGACTTGCTTGACTAAACCTTCCCAAATTTAAAAAAAAAAAAAAAATCAGGGTGTGGGAGATTTTTTCCTTATGTGCCTTCAGGAGTTCACCAGATATTTGAATGCTTCTTGCTTTCTTAGTAGACTAGTGAGGTATCTCATCTAGGCTGTGAAAAACTGGCTGTAAATCCCAGGTAGCTATTGAAACCGGTACCAGCTTGAGATAATTTTAAATGCTCCTTTCAGATGAAAAGTCAGTGAACTGAGAGGAGAATCTGGCTCAGTCTTTTTACAGTTTGGCTGCATTTCAGCAATGGCTAAAATAATCCTTATGTATGTATAATATTATTTGTATATAGTTGAACATTGTTTGTAAAGCCGTTTGGTATCTTTCTGGAAGGAAAGAGATTTAGATGAATATAAATCATTTTAATTAAAATTGTTTCAGAAGTGCATTTCCAGTGACTGCTTGGGAGTTGAAATCTACTGTCTGCAACACAGTCATTGATCAGCTGGGAGAGTGCTGAATTCAATGCAGAACCTCAAAAGCATTTAAAAGCCTCGCTAGGTGCCAGATAGAAAGGAGAAAGAGAAAGGTGTGGTATTTAGAGGGAAGGTCTGGCTGGTGAATAGCAGTATATAAATTTCCAACATTTAATCTGAATTTTGGATCCCAAATGAATATTAGTCTGCGTGTACAATTTGGCTTTTTCAATGGATTCATACTAGGTTAAGACGCCTTGGAGGTACTTGTTCTACATAGGGAGATTTAAGTTAGAAAGTATTTATCAGCCTTTTAAAAATGTGCATTGTCCCAGCACTCTGAGGAGGCAGGAGTTTGGAATAAACCTTTATAAGCTGGATGGGGAGGAGTAATACAATTAACATGAATTGGTTTCTTCCCTTTTATTCATTTATTTTTGTACTGATTCTACTAAAAGTCCCTGAGAATTTACTTTGGGGACTGGATACCATTATGACTTGAGCTTTTTATGTGCTTTCCACAGATACTGTTTGAAACGTATTATTACAGGTCAATCTTCCCTTAGGTATTTGGGGCCTATGTTATCTGAAGTTACTTTATAAGACACTCAAGACAAAGATTGTGGGTTTTCTTATTTGCACTGGGAGATGCTTTGCATGCTATTTAGGGACCTTTCAGAGAAATAATACAAATCAATCAAAGTGGGTTGGCTGTAGTGGGAGAAGCATGATGCAGGACAGGGCATATTCTGATTGTAAGAGTATTTGAATTCAGTCTGACACAAAAGAGTGGCCCTAGACGAGCTGCTGCAATTGGCGCCCTAGGCAAAACACGCGATCGGTGCCCCCACCTCCAAGGCCCTCAACGGCTGTTTATCTTGGTGCTCTAGGCGACCACCTAGTTCACCTGTATTGACAGGCCACCACTGCTGACACGAAGACCTTCGTGCAGAAGAGGCAATTTGCTGTTTATGAAATAGATTCAATTCATTTGCAGCAATGCTGGCAGTTTTAGAAGCTGTACTGTAGGGGTACATCTAGACTACAAGGCTCTTTCGAAAAAAGATTCTTTCGAAAGAGATTATCTAGACCAGTGGTCCCCAACCTTTTGGGGCTGCCAGGTACCCACATGTGCCGGGTGCCCAGGGCCCTGGGCACAAGAATGACTCGGGCCGGCCCTGGTCACTAGGCAGGTGCACATAAATGCCCCAGTGGGTGCAATGGCTCCCGCAGGCACCGCATTGGGGACCACTGGTCTAGACAGGCATACGACTTTCGAAAAAGTGATCGGCTTTTTTGAAAGAGAGCACCCAGGCAGTCTGGATGCTCTCTTTCGAAAAAACCCTGTTTGTGTTCAAGAACACCTTTTTTCGAAAGAGTTCTTTCTCATAAAATGAGGTTTACCGCTGTCAAAAAATCCGCTACATTCTTTCGATTTAATTTTGAAAGAACGTGACGGCAGTCTAGATTCAGGTGAAGTTTTTTTTTAAAAAGTCACTTTAAAAAAAAAAAACCTGTAGACATACCCTAGGACTATGTAAGGAACCACATCCAGTTATACCAGGGTGGGCAAATACCAGCCTGCAGACTAGATCTTGTTCACCAGGGTTAGCTCTGGGGTAGACATCCACATTATATTTGCTTTCATGGCTGAAGGTACCAGTGATTGCAGCGTCTGTTAGCCATGGATCCCGGTTCCCGGCCAATTGGAGCTGTGGGAAGTGCTGTCCTGGTTCACACCACTACCCACCAGTCCCATTAACTGGGAGTGCTGATCCATGGCCAATGGGAACTGCGATCACTGGTATCTATGGCCATGCAGGTAAAGACATCAGCAGCATCCTGCCAGAGGCTAACCCTGGCAAACCACCACCATTGCAGACCCGTGAGTTATACAATGGTTGATACAATATGAAGGCCTTGGGAAAGAATAGGATAGGATAGGAGGGATAAGAAAGTTAAAAAAAAACCTACAGTGTATTATTAATTCACTCTGCTCTACATCTGGCCTATTTGAAAGGTGTCTAAGTGTTGCCATTGGATTAAGCTAGAGCTGATATATTTTTTTAGCAGGATAAATTCCTGGCACATTATGTGGCTCCCTCCTGTTGTTGGGATGTGCTTTCTTATTCCTTTGTGAAGCTGGTGGTTTGCATAGGAAGAAGAGGCCAGAATAGCAGAATTATGGAACCCCGTATGTCCCAATGCTGTCTTTTTGTGGTGATGTAAAAAAAATTTTGGTTAATATATTGGAGCATGTTCCAAAGCATCTTTTTTTCCCCAAGTTTAATGGAAATTTTGAAAAAGGTCTGACTCTAAGACAAATCAGCCTAAAAATGATAAATGTTTTTGGAGCCTCTGGAAACTTGGCTTGTGGACCTGTGTCCTGCTTTTGGAATGTCGTGAGAAGTCAAAGAATTAAAATATTGAGCTCACTTTTTTTTTGAAACTTGCTTCAATTATTTCACTGATGACAATGAAACCAAGATGTGTGTGATTGAGCCTGGCAGTATTCTTGCCCTCCTGTTTTGATGACATGGTTAAACAGGTCAGATTTTTTTGCCGAAATGGAAAGTTTCACATACTCATTGATAAACTGGCTTATTTCTTTTTCTTTTTCTGCAGTCATTCACAGGGAGGTGAGTGTTTGTGCCCCTCCATTGTTCCAACCTCAACTATACCTCAATGGTTTGTTTCATCATGGACTTCAATATTTTTGATTGTTTGATTTTCAATTCTCTTCTTTGGTAGATGATAGTTTTGATCAATACTGGTATTATCTCTCTCACAGCTTCAATTACTGTAAAGGTAACATTCAAAAATTGTTGCACAGGATAAAACTGAACTTTTGGTATATTTAAGTACAATGTAGAGAGATGTAAAATTGAATTCTAATTATCTTTGTAGGTTTCAGAATATTAACATTATTTCAGGGTGATATTCATGATGAAACCTGGTACAAGAGGATTAATTTAAAATTAGCTTATTAGTTTTGTCAGAATAAAAGTGTCATACATATCTGCAGGGTCTTGCTGCTTTTTTAATTGCCAACTTTCATAGATTCACAGGAGCTGGGAATACACAAGACCAACAAAATCAGTCTGCCTCTGTCTTGTAGCAAGGTATCTTCCCTCAAAAGCTGTATAGGTTGAAAAAAAGATTTAAGTGTACCACAAGCCAGTAAAGATTTTCTCAATTAAAAAAAATCAAGAAATCCTAGCATCATGTTGTGCTAATATTTTTATTGCTCCCTGCTGGTAATATATAATGAGGCAATGGTTGTTGAGCCCCTGCTGTCAATACATACACATGAAACATGGTTTTCATTACATCCATTTCTATGTGATGCTTCAGTATCAGGAGTAAATCTGTTTATTTTATAATGATCCCCTAATGGTGTGAGGCTCCCTGTTACCAATAAGATGTCTTGCCAGGAAAGCAGTTCCAAGCCATTATTTTGGGGTGTATCTTTCTTTCCCTGGCCCATCTCCACTTCTACTATCATTTTCCCAAACAGAGAAGCAGGTGTTCTGCTAAATTTTAACATTGTCTTTAATGAGATTCTGGCTTCCTAATACTTCCTGGGAGGTTTGTGGGATTTATCCATGTGCCATTTAGATACTTGAATTAATCCTTTTAATCTTGCAGACAGAACGCATTATCTCATGTTATGCTTGATTTTTTTGTCTGATACAAAAGCGTATTATACACAGCTTACAAAAACAACATATTTCAAGAGATGTCAGTTTACTCTAATACATTGAATTGTTTCTATTAGAATCAGAATGGAAAAATACACTGTTGTGGTGTTTTTGCTAAATTAACCAGTTTGGACTCAATTATTGCCTGAATTGATTATAGATACTAGCCAATTTGTTTACATGACACATCCAAGTGAGTGAGTATAGTCACTTCTCCTGTACCAAAAGTCCTTTAGTATTAATGAAGTATGCATCATAGGCTCTAGCAGTTCTAGCTTTGAAGTATAAAATGATTTCGCCAAAATTACTGAACATAATGTTGAATACAGAATGAACATGATCAGGGGAGTGTAGGACTTTGTCTGTATTGGGATTCATTACTGTTTTGAGGGCTGCATTGTATTGAAGAGGAAATTGGGGTAGGAAAAGAGTTACAACAACTGCATACTCCAGAACTCCGTGCATGTCAGTTGCCTGTCTAGTATTTCTTAAGATATTAGTACAGTTCTTTCCCACAATATGAAACACTTCAATTGTCGATGTAAGTGGATATAGATTTACAGAATATTTCTCTAGTTTAATATAGTTTATTGACTATATGAAGCACTCTGCAATTTTGAGTATGTATGGAGTCCAGATTTTACCAAACAAAGCTTTCCAGACATTTTTGCCAAAAATCCAAGCCAAGAAAATAAACCACTCCCTGTAAAACTATGGGATGCCAGTTAATAGTGGCTTTCAGCTTGTGCTTTCCAGTTTTCACTCTCATTTAGGCATTTTGAGTGGTTGTTTCAAGAAGCATCCACAAATTGTATGCTTTTTTGTGGGTTTGTTTGTTTGTATACTGTGTATCAAACAAATGTACAGTAAAATCTGTGCACTTCCTGATAGGTTACTAAAGTACTAATTTTATATGCTGGGTGATGCCCTTCATAGTAAAGTCTCATAAATAAAATGTGTGCTTAGCAACAGATGTCTTTGGAGGCAAGTCTGGAAACATACAAACAAGGGAGGTGTAATTTTTGATAAAGTAAATGTATTCTATTTTGATCAAGAAATCGGAATTGACATGAAAAGAAACATAAGTTCATATCTTTAATTCTTTCACAAATAAAAATAAGTTACTAAATAACATTGGCTACTTCAGCTGTTTTATGAGTACAATGGTTTAAATGAGCTGTTCGAAGACATACAAATCGAATTGTGTCAGACAGAGGATAAGTGGTCAAAAAGTCTCTGAAGAAATCATTTATTCTAAATGTATTAAATATGTATTATTTATACTACAATGTATGCTATACCTTCTCAGTTTGATTCTCTACTGGCTTGATGTTATTTTATGCAAGGAAGACCTAAAGTCAGACAGAAGATATCAGTATTCAGTGATCTTCTAGTGGAGAAGAACCGATACAGCAGATCATAGACCAGGCCTGGGCAAAATGCGGGCCAGATCCGTCCCACCAAGCCACCAGATCTGGCCCACTGAAGCAGTGGGGAGCGCCAGCAGGCTCTCCCACTTGCACTACAACCCTGCACGCTACTCAGAAACGTGGCTGCGGGGCACTTTCTCTTTGAGTCTGAAGGAGAGGGGAAGGGAAGATTCAGAGACTGCTCCTGCCTCCAGCACAATCCCATTGTCTGGTTTCTGGACAGTCACTGGCCAATGGGAGCTGCCTGTTTGAATAACAGGTAGCCATAAAGCACAACCCTTCTACTAATTCACTCAAGCAAATGGACCAGCAAGCAGAAACGTTTTAAGCTCTGCAAGCCTTTAGCTCTGCAGGCAGGCAGGCAGGCAGGCAGGCTGGTAAATCTCCTGGCGAGAACCTGCTTCTGGTACCTCAGCCCCCCCTTCCCCAACCCTGGGCCCCAAACTCTTGCCCTACTACTGCATCTGCACCCATACCTCCTCCTGGATCTGGTACCCCAATCTCTTGGCTGAGATCACATTCCCCTCCTACTCTAGGTCACATCCCAAACCCTGCACCTCAGTTTCATGCCCTGGGTCACAACTACCTCCTTCACCCAAACTCCCTCACAGATCTCGTTCTCTCTCCTGTACCCCAGTCCTTTACCCGAAGCTCCATTCTGCACCCAACGTCCATCCCAGACCCCATTCCTCCATTAAAACCATGGAAGAGTGTGGCCCTCGACCACTTTCCAAAATCTTGGGAGTGGCCCCCCATCAAAAATTATTGCCCACCCCTGCAATAGACGTCCACCACTGCTGACAGCTGACGTATTGGGGCTTCCTTGCACTCCACTTGTTCCCAGCAGTCATGTAAGCTACTTCAGTCAACTAGTGAGAATTAATGATGCTTCAATATATGCTGGGGGTTAAGCCTACCTGAGGCTCCAGCGAGTGCCATGGCTGTACAATATAACTGTATTCATCTGTGTTTACTCAGTTTACGTAGTGCTAATGTATTTCAAGGTTTGTGATCACTGGTTGTGTCCTATTTTTTCAATTTTAAAAAGATGGAAAATGTAGTAAACTACTGCAGTCAACGTCTTTCTTGTCTTTTCCTTTGTTAATTAGGTTCCCTAATATATATCAGCATATATACTGCTCTTTCAAAGCAAAATTACTTTAAAGGAACAATTTAGTGACTTTCTATGCTCTGTAAAAGGACACTGCAATGCAAAATATGTTGTATCCTTTGACATTTGCTAGCTCGTATTATTGGATCTGGCTGAGAGTGAAGTTTCTGGGAACCATGCTGTTTTTTAGTACATAACTATGTCAAAATACATACATGGCTGAAGGCAGTGGCTTAGTAGACTGAGGCCTGATTTTTAGAGGTGTTGAGTAGGCAATAGCATGTTATAGGCACTCAGTACCTCTGAAAATCAGGTCAGCATCATATAAGAAATATCTAGACGTGCACATTTTAATCTTAGCAACAAACAAACACACAAACAAAGCCATATTTACCCAAATATGATAGATGCATTGAATTCTGAAGTTTGGATGGTATTGGTGGTGCTATGTTTATTTTCAGCACAAAAAGTAAAGGGTGGCGCATGGCTTAGTTGTCCCAGTAAGAGATCTTGGTAGAGGAAAAAGACTCACAATTTCTCCTCCGTAGATGCGTTGCTGAAGTGGGGGTTAATTACTTCACCTCTTTATGGAATGCAGTTGACTTGTCATCTGTCACCTTGTGACAGGCCAGCTGCTCTGGCAGGGGACTGGGGGAGGAGGATGTACAGCCCAAGTTCCCTCCACGTAATCACAGAGGGAGCATTGGACAGCAGGAGGTAATACTTTGGGATTTTAGCATAACAGTTAGCTTTCATAAGTACCTGGGTTAATCTGGTAGTAGAGTCATAGAGTTAAGGCCAGGAGAGACAAACAAATCACATAATCTGACCTCTTATGTATCACAAGCCACTAAATGGCACATCCTGGATTAGACTGATGTATTAAGCTCTCAGGACATTATAATATTGCAAGCCACAGGTAGAGAACATAAGAATGGCCATACTGGGTCAGACCAAAGGTTCATCTAGCCCAGTATCCTGTCTGCTTACAGTGGCCAGTGCCAGGTGCCCCAGAGGGGGTAGACCGAAGACAATGATCGAGTGATTTGTCTCCTGCCACCCTTCTCCAGACGTTGACAAACAGAGGCCAGGGGCACCATTCCTTACCCTCTTGCTAATAGCCTTTTATGGACCTAACCTCCATGAATTTATCTAGCTCCTTTTTAAACTCTTTTATAGTCCTAGTCTTCACAGCCTTCTCTGGCAAGGCACTCCACAGGTTGACTGTGCACTGTGTGAAGAAGAACTTTCTTTTATTAGTTTTAAACAGAACAGGAGGGACTGAGGTGCACTACTGTCTGAAACCCTGGAAATGTTAATGCCCTTGTGTAATAAACTGAGGGCCTTGTCTCAGTGTGGTACTGCTGATGGAAGCCAGATATTTATCACAATACAAATATACACTACTTGTGGAATCTCTATTTTAAAGAGAATTTTCTAGCTAATTGCTAGACAGTCAAGACCCAAGATATTGTTGGCAACTTTTCTTTGCATAGCTATAATACTTATAGTAGTGCTTCATATATTTACAGCAATAAAGGAGTCAAAATAAATATTTAGCTTTCTCTAACAAGCAGATATGCTAGATAATACAATGGTAATAATCATCGTTAGATAATTGCTTGTGTATATATATGGGTCAGCTACCATAAGTACAATTATGTCTAGCTAATTGTCTGGTTTTCATTGACCAATAGTAACTATTGTCTGATAACACACCAAAAAAAAAAACCAAAATCCACATAAAAATATTCTAGCTGTTGACTGATTTAAATCATTTTAAAGGTAAACCCTTTTAGTCTAAAAATAGACCATATTTGCAAATGGTCAATTACAATGAAATGACTAATACAGATTTTTAATACAAGCATGTGTCAGATACTAAACAGAGTAAATTATGACTAGTTTATAAGTGTATGATAAGTTACAATGGGTATGTCTACACTACCCTCCTAGTTCGAACTAGGAGGGTAATGTATGCATACCGCACTTGCTAATGAAGCCCGGGATTTGAATTTCCCGGGCTTCATTAGCATAAGCGGGGAGCCGCCATTTTTAAATCCCCGCTGCTTCAAACCCCGTGCAGCGCGGCTACACGGGGCTCGAACTAGGTAGTTCGGACTAGGGTGCCTATTCCGAACTACCGGTACACCTGATTCAGCCACTGCTGGTCAGTTTCAGCAGCGGCTGAATCAGGACGCCTGGGGCAGAGCAGCTGGGGTGCTGCTGGGTTGGTCCAGTGGCGCCGAGGAGCGACGCTACTGGAGCAACCCAGAAGCACCCCAGATGCTCTGCCCCAGGCGTCCCCTAAGTATTTAACCCTAAATATCTAAACATAGTTATTCTCAACTCCCAGATTTTATGTTAAATCCCCACTGAAAACCCTTCTAGCTTCCACTCCTGATCAATCATCAAAAGTTTTTTTCCAGTCTTCAATTCCTGCCAGCTTGTTCATTCAAATATATGCACTTGGGCTGGAAACTCCTTTGAAAGTGCAGCTACATAAACAAACAAACAGAAAAAGAGATGCTAAGACCTTCATGTTCAGGGAAATCATTCTGTCCCTCCTGGAATTTCCTGGAGCTCCAGGACTCATGCAACTTCCCTGCTGTTGTTCTATAGAACAACTTAACCCAGTGGTTTTCAGCCTGTCGTCTGTGGAGTCCTGGGGGAGGGGAGGCACCCACTCTATGTAGCATTTCAAAAGGGATCTGCATATCTATCTGAAAATTTTTAGCAGTCGGCAAATGAAAAAAAGATTGAAAACTAATAACCTAGCCCTTCTCATACAAAATAAGCCAAATCCTGGTGTGATTGCAGTTAATGGAATGACTCCCATTGATTTCAGTAGAACTGAGAGCATTAGCAACTTCTGTGCCATTCATTCATTATTGTACTTTTCCTTTCTGTAGCACCTTCTACTCAAATATTTTACACTGCTTTATAATCATTAAAGGCCCTGTAAATATTAATATCCCCATTTTACGGATAGGGAATCTGACACATACATAATAGGTGTGGTGAACAGAACACAGATCTTTTGTTGCCCAGTCATGTACCTGGCCCACAAGATAACACTTCATCTCTCAGCCAGTATCATTCTGGTTGGCTTGGCAGAGCATTTCTGTGCAACTGTGGGATATTATTATTATTAGAACATGTTATGATGTTAAACCATTTCCAAAGAATATAGGATTTGCCATTTGGGATTAGACCACTGGACTATCTACTCAGTTATCTTCTCTTTTTCAGTGGTCAATATCTCATGCTTCAGAAGTCGATGAAACCCTTCATAAACAACCAGTTGTTTGGACGCTCTTCATATGAGGAAAAGTGGGAGAAAAAGAGGGTTCAGGGAAGTATTTTCTGGCCACATGCCTTAAACCTGAGATCTGATTATTATCTCAGATTTCACAGCTACACAAATCATTAATAGACATAACATTTATCCAGATTCTCAAAAGCAAGCCACAGTATTTGACCATACAGAGTTAGTAAGTTAGACAGCAGACAAATTCTAAACTTGTGAACTCAGAAATATTCCATCACAATTGTAAAAGGCATTTTGACATATACTTCATACTATAGCAGAAACAGACTAGGAATATTAATGGGTGCCTGGGTGCCAAGGGACACAAGCCTACCAGAGGAAGGTATAAACACCAATGCTGAAAATGTTACTGCTTTACCAGTGTTCCTTTCCTGTAAGCAATCCCAAAGCTCTTGCTCATCTTCCTTTTATAGATCATTAAATACTACAGTGTGTATCTTGCATGCTGGGTGTGGAAGGGGAAATTCTTTTCCTTCCATTGCTAGTCATTTTTTGTCCTATACCTGAATTGTTCCTGGCTGAATCACTTAGCAACATAAATAATATTCTTAGGCTTGGCAAGATTCATTTTAAAAACATTGTTTTAACAGGGTAGTGTTAATGTTTATATTTAAATACTTGTTATGTGTTTATTAATTTAAATTTTCTCAGTTGCACAAAACTGGGGGTTTTGAGGGTTTTTTCTTTTGATCAATTTACATTTTCCCAGGTGCACGAAATTAAAGCAGGGCAGACAATGGTGAGGATCAGACAATTTTGTATTAAAATGTCATTAAGAATGAAAGAGTTAAATTATCATAACCATTAAATCGCACATTGTCACCATTACATGTCAAAATATAACAAGGAAATATCCTTAAATCAAATTCTGATAAATTCGCAGGTAGCATTTTTTTGTTTTGCCTTTCTAATTTCTCTAATTGTCAGTGGAAATACTTTATGCTGCTTTGCATGGGTAAAGTGAAATTAATGTTTACTGACATTTACTGATTAACTACTAATTCTCCTAATTCAATGTGTTCTCCAAATTTTCATCATTTCCTTTACTTCCATCTTCATCATGTTGTTCTTTGTTCTCTTGATTCTGATTTTGATGCCTGACTAAGATGACAACATTGAAGAAAAGATATTCAAAACTGCCAGAACCAATGAACAACCCAATTCCCTATAAAATATTAAAAAGGAATTAGGTTGCTTCAAAATTTTGAATAAAGCTAACGCAGTCACGTATGTGATGTCCAGTGGCAAATCAGGATGTTAAGTATTGTAGGAAAAGTTTGTGTCTTAATCACATGAATCTTGTGCTCAACGAGTGGGATACTATTATTGTTGTATTATTATTGTGTCAGAATTCAGTTAATTATCATTGTGAAGGAAAAGTGAAACTTTTTAACTGTGAGACACCTACAGTAGGTGAAAGCTAAAACCTTGAGAGATGCTATGCACTCTCTGTGAAGTCAAAGGCAATTGCAAGTCCTCAGAATCTTTAGGGATTTGGCCCACAGAAAATGCCTAATCATAGATTCATAGAATCACAGAACACAAGAACTGGAAGGGACCTTGAGAGGTCATCGAGTCCAGTCTCCTGCCCTCATGGCAGGACCAAGTACCGGCTAGACAATCCCTGATAGACATTTATCTAACCTACTCTTAAATATCTCCAGAGATGGAGATTCAACAACCTCCCTAAGCGACTTATTCCAGTGCTTAACCACCCTGACACCTAGGAATGATGTTACTTGGTCCTGCTGTGAGGACAGGGAACTGGACTTGATGGCCTCTTGAGGTGCCTTCCAGTTCTAGAGTTCTATGATTCTATAACTCTATATGAAAACACTGGGGCTACGTCTACACTGGCCCCTTCTCCGGAAGAGGCATGCTAATTTACAACTTTGGAATAGGGAAATCCGCGGGGGATTTAAATAAACATGGCTGCCGCTTTTTTTCCGGGTTGGGGGATATTTAAATCCCCCGCGGATTTCCCTATTCTGACTTACCTGCTTTGCATGACTTTTCCAGAATTAGGGGCCAGTCTAGACGTAGCCTGGATGATTTAATTATTAATCAAAGTTATTAACCAATTGAGGACCCTTTTACTGTAGTATTAAACAATTTATCAACTTGAACTACATTAAATTATAAATGTATAAAACGAAACAAATGAATTCACACTTCTCTGGCTCTGTTGGTAACAGTTTTGAATTTGGCTTCTGAACCACTGAGGTCTAAGTATCACTGCTCTAAACCTAAATATAGAAAGCTGGCTTCTGCTTATCTATTGTCTTCAGTGGAGTCACTCTGATTTACAGTGCTGTGAGTGAGAGGAGACTCTGGCCTGGAAACTATAATGTAGGATCCAACTGGAAAACATCTTTACATGTTTTAATTTCTGTATTTAGGGAGATGAATGTTATTTATGTTCAATGTAAACTGCAGCCTTTAGCCTTGGCTCTTTGACATCCTTGCTGGGTTAAAGAGGATTTTGCTTATGCTTGAAAAAAAGGTGATTACATTAAGCATTTTGCTGGCAAACTGACATCTAGCAAGGGTACTTAACATGTGCAAACACACCTGTTTGAGCATGAGGAGAGGGCAAAGTTGAATTAATATTTTCATTGAACTTTGAGCTGGGAATGCTGTAGTTTGTGGGTAGTCCAGCTGGGATTATTTACTGTGACAGTGGAATAACAACAATAACAATATACTTAGACAGCAGAAGTCTGTAGCACTAAATGTCTGTGACCACACTGTAGGAGCAGGGTTTTATTTCGGGCAAGTAAATTCTCCACAAGGTTATTACTGATTTGTTGCTGCCAGCTTAATCATGGGTATGTTTATATTCATTGTTCAGTGTTTGGTACCAGGTAAGAATAATAGCCCTCCTTTTCACCAAGCAAACTACTAATATTTACTGCACATCCTTCAAATACTTGAAAGGCTGCCATGAAAAGATGGAGAAAATTTGTTCTCTCTTGCCACAGAGTGCAGGACATGAAGCATGAAGTGGGATCAAATTTAGATTAAACCTCTGGAAAAAAATAAGAAGAACAATAGGACAATGGAACAGAATGGCTTGGAAGGTTGTAAAGGATTCTTCACTGGTGGTTTTCAAAAGGAGGCTGGA
The DNA here is from genome assembly GCF_052426305.1 of Pelodiscus sinensis. Classification (NCBI taxonomy): domain Eukaryota; kingdom Metazoa; phylum Chordata; order Testudines; family Trionychidae; genus Pelodiscus; species Pelodiscus sinensis. Next base: position 71,357,632 of record NC_143052.1, read on the forward strand.
TATTCATCTGTCTTGGATAGCTTAGACCAGGAGTGGGGATCCTTTTTTGGGGTTGGGAACCACTGATACACAAAAAAATCACATGGACACCCCAATACTGGGGGAGAAGCCCCAAGCCTCAGGGACTGGATCCAGGCAAGCCGGGGTCCACATCTGTTCCCCCAGGCCTTACTTTCCTCCCGCCTGGCTTAGACACAACAAATCCTGCATCTTAGCAGGGGGGATGATCTTTAGATGGGATTCTTATGGTTCCTTCTAAGCCTGTGATTTTATGATTCTAATTAATTACCCAGGATTTGATGATGTGGTCTGTCATGCACATAACCTGCACTGCAGCATGATGCTTCTTGAATTTGCGGAGTGATATGTCAGCTTTACAAAAAGACAGTAGTTATTTTTTAAAATCAAAGGCTTAAACTCATGTGACCTGTCACCTAGGAGTATATCCAAAAGGTTGGGAGCAAGGAGGCTGTGAGATTGAATCTTACCCTTTCCACTCACTGCTGTTAATATTTCTTTGAAGTTCTGAATAAGGTTTCATACTCCTAACAAGTATGGAAGAGTCAGCCAGAGAAAAAATTGTTCAGAGTTTGCAGGGGGTGACACCCTATTAAAGCTCTGTCAGGTTATTCTTTTGGGGTTTTAAATATTGAATTATTAAATAGGCAGACTGCTATGCTCATTCTGCTTCTGTGGTCACAGCAGAGAATTATAAAATGGGCCAGTCTGTAGTAAAGTCCACTAGCTAGTATAGCACAACTTCAGATTGCTGCTGCTGGTCATGGAATGTGAACTGGAATGCAGCGGAGAACTTATTCAGTTCAACACAATCTGGACTCACAATATCATGCAAGTCTATTTTCCTTAGTCAAAGTACAGATAGTCAAAAATGTTTGCCATTTAGCCACCTGCTAGCTTCTTCAATAACTTCATGAATAATGAATTAGTCTGCTGGAACATGTATTTCTAATACATTTAGGCTACGTCTACACTGGCCCCTTTTCCGAAAGGGGCATGCTAATTTTCAACTTCAGAATAGGGAAATCCGCGGGGGATTTAAATATCCCCCGCGGGATTTAAATAAAGATGTCCGCCGCTTTTTTCCGGCTTGGGGAAAAGCCGGAAAAAAGCATCTAGACTAGCCCGATCCTCCGATCCTCCGGAATAAAGTAGGAATAAGAAGTAGGAATAAGAGATCCTCTGGAATAGGGCTTTATTCCGGAGGATTGGGCCAGTCTAGACGCTTTTTTCCCCCGCGGATTTCCCTATTCTGAAGTTGAAAATTAGCATGCCCCTTTCGGAAAAGGGGCCAGTGTAGACGTAGCCCTTATGCAATAAGACATTATTTTTCTCTGTATCTGCAGATTTAAGATCAAAGTAAGAAATGTTCTTGAGTGTTGGCCTACTTGTTGAGTCATCATTTTTTCATAACGTCAAACTAAGGATTCCTTCCACTTTTCTGTGCAAATTTGGAAAAGAACTCTTTACATTCCAAGGGCTGAAGGACATCTGTGAACTTCTCACAACAAGCTAAAATGCACAATAAATTAGCAATCATCTGCTTTATAAAAAATGCAAGCTTGTCTTCAGTGGAGAAGGATGACTTGTATTTATATGTGGACTCAATGATAATCAAATATCCTTTGATTTACATCTGATAAAAAGAGAAGGGTGTTTTTCCCTATGGACAGTCGTGTGCCAAATTTTATTGCAAAGCTGATTATGCAGTTATTGCCATGTGTCCACTTTGTCTTTGTGGTTACTATGTGATTGGAATTGAGCATATGCCATTGCAAATAATTAAAATATCGGAGTTTTAGATGATTGTTTACAGGACTGTTTTGTATCATTAAGTATGACTGATCACTGTGAACATTATATATACCATTTTTAGGATGTAGTAATATTTTAATGGGTAACAGTACAAGCCACTTCATTTTCCATGTGCTACAGTATATATTTTACAGCAACACTTTATTTCAGATGTTTCATGAAACATCCCTTTGGGGCACAAATTAAATCATATCCTATGTGAATGTTTGTTTTATTTGCTTACTGTTTGACATCCATCTGTACTGGAGTCGTGTTACCTGCATGCTTTCCCTGTTGTATTGCCTAAATATCCATACTTCCATGGATTTATAAGATTTAACCCAATTGAGGGAAATACAGTACTTTAACATGCACAATATACAGATTCATAATATTTTGAGAGACTCACTTAAGGGTTAACTGGCTACGTCTGGGTTTGTTTTATTAAAAAACCACAGACAGAAGAAGCAGATCACCCACTTTCTTTCCTGTAGTGTACAGGACATCTTTTTTCATTTTTTTTGCTAAAGAGACACAGATGAATCTTAAATGCTTCAGCAGATTCTATCATGGAGTTTTTAGTGAAGAATTCTATCAGCGTGGCTCAGGAATAATTGTGAGCCAGATATTATTGATACTATATTCACATAAAATAATATACTAATTGATGTGCATATTGAATATTATAATGAGCACACTCAACTTAGAAAAAGAAAGTGGAAGAACAACATCCTATTTTCAACAATTTTGAAGCATTTTCTAGGGGCAGTATGACTTGGACTTTCCCTCTTCAGCGTCCTCTCCAGCTTATAGTTTCCATACACTGAAATTTTATAAAGGTGAAATAAAAATGTATTTGGCGCCTATATGTTTCCAAAATATTCCTTCAGAACATATTTTCTTAGTTCTGTCACTGATAAGATGTATTTAATTAATCATTTTTTTAAAGGAGAGAAAGGATAACTGAATGAAAAATAAAGTACAAAACTTAATTTTAAGGGACATCATTTCATGACATTTTGCTTACTTATGAGGTATGCTTTAGAACCACAATCACACATTTATATCACACTGTGTCTTTGGCATGATGCTTGCTGAAATATGAGACAAAGTGCATCCAATATTTGCTTGATAGATGCCATGGAACGTGAGGCCCCAGTGTCTTTGAGCCAAACCCCAGTGAAGTCATTATTCTAGTATAGTGTCATTACTGAGATTCAAATATTTTTAAGGAGCCTCAGCTTGACCCCTAATTTTGCTGCTGGAGAACTACATAATATTGCTTGCCCAAAATTAGAGTAGTTCCTAGAGCATTTTATAATGCTATCCAAATTTTACATGTGAAAAAACTGCAGCAGTGTGCTAAAGGTCCCCATTTTCACTAATTTGGTGTGCTTTAATTATGGGGTATCCAACCTGATACTTTTTTGATCTAATGTAATAGATTAATAGATGTAAGGCCACTTTTACCAATTAGGCTAACCTTCTATATAAAAGACTCCATAAGAGTTTCCTACATTAATTTGCATTTAAACTAGGAACATATCTTTTTATAAAAGATCCAATCCTGATTTTAAAATCGCCAGCAATGGAAAATCCATCTTAACCCTTGGCAAGTTGTTCCAATGATAAATTACTCTCACAGTTAAAAATATGTGCCATATGTCAACGTGGAGTCGATTACACGATTAACTGATAATCCTGGGTTTATCAATTAATCCTATCCACTACACACACTCCTCCCCCCTTCCTGCCTCTTTATCAGAGGAAGCAAGGGGTGGGGGAAGCAGGAGCCAATATCCGTGGGGAAGTGGCTCTGCCAAGCCGCATGCCCCTCACTGCTGCCTCTAATGGAAAGGCAGGTGCCAATACAGGTAGGAATTGGCTTTCAAGCTGGCTCCCCATGCCTATCAGCTTTTGCGGGGCTGCCTCTACCCTGTACTGCTGCTTCTTTATCAGAAGGAGAGGCAGGAGCTGGTACTTTTTAAGCTGGCTCCCACATGTCCCATGTGTAAACGTGTAACCACTAAAATTTACAGAGGGTACACATGTAAGCAGGGTCAGGATAAGCTCTATCCTGACATCTGGGGGTGAACTGTGGCAAGTGATGCAAAAAGACTTCATGGACTGATTCATTTGCATGGGCACACCCACCCTGCCTAGTATGTGCTCTCAGCAGCCAAATGGTCACTTTGGCCACTGTGGGATGTCAAGTTTCTCTGTTATTGAGGCAGGGGGGATAAAGTGTTGTTACCCTGATTATGTGAATGAAATAGTGGAACTATTTCGCCATAAACTAAGTAGCACTCGCTAAACAAGGGGCATGGGTTCCAAACCCAGTCAGACTGAGAGAGGCTGGGGACAGGTTTTTGTATCTGGTGGTGGGGGCCCTGTCTGAGGGCCCAAAACACACCAATTATACCTCCTCTTCTCTTGCTGGCTTCACTGTGGGCCAGTGGTGCACTTGCACTGAGGCTCTTCTACTGTGAGCTGAAATCACTGTACTGAGGGGAGCCTGGTGCCATACTGCTGAAGAGCTGAAATCTTCTGTGAGCTGAAATCACTGTTGCTGAGCTACTAGCAACGCAGATCGTGGAATGGCTAGCAGAGCAGTTTGCGGAGATGACTGGTGAATGCAGGCGAGCAGCTGGCAGGGACGACCGATGGGCGGCTGGTGGAGCAACTGCGAGACCTACCAGCTGGTGGCCGGGGAGCGTGGACTGAGGCGGGATGGTGGAGCAGACACTGCTCCGTGGAGTGGCTCACAGGACAGCAGGTGGAGTGTGGCGGAGTGATTTGCGTCAACGGCGGCAGCAGAAACCTACGGATAAGCGGAGCTGCCGGTGGACCGCGTAAGGTGTATCAACCTCTGCCCCTTCCATTGCACCCAGGTTGGGATGGTAAAACCCTGCCAGGTGAACTTTTGAACCCTGGGGCGGAACTGACCCAGGGCAGAGACTTTTGGGGTGTTGGACTTTGGGACTTTGGCTGATTTTTGGGTTGCTGGACTTGAGAGACTTTTCAGGTGTTGGACTTTTTGGGACCTTGTGTGATTTGTGGCTGAGGGGTGGGTCTGTGCTCATGTCTGGTTTATGAATCTGAGTTGTAGTGTTTTCCCACTTCAATGATGGTTTCGGTTACCTTGTGTTATTAAAGATTTGCTGCTATACCAAGGCTCTGTGCTTGCGAGAGGGGAAGAATTGCCTCTTTGAGGCACCCAGGGGTATGTGTAAGATTTCCCAGGTCACTGGGTGGGGGCTTGAGCTGGCGTTCTATTATGTTGTTGGGAAGAGACCCCTAGATATTGAAACCGGCCCTTGCTGCAATTAACTTGTCCTGACAGAAGGGTTACACACATTTAAACAAATACCTGATAGCTAACATCCTTAATTTCTGGTCTAAATGTGTCTTGTTTCCATTTATTGCCATTGGCTATAGTTATCTATCCCTTGCCTGCATGCTTGATGAGCCATTATTAAATATTTGTTTCCTTCTGTAGGTACTAGAGATCAAATCACCCCTTAATCTTTTCTTTGTTTAGCTTCATAGATTGTGTTTGTTCATTCTCTCACTATAAGACATGTTTTCCAACTCTTTAATCATTTTCATGGCTCTTCTCCAAACTCTGTCCAATACACCAGCATCCTTCTTAATTTGTGGCCACTAGATCAGGACAAAGTATACCAGTAGCAATCACACCAGTACTAAATACACAGCTGATATAATCTCCCTACTTCTGCTTGATATTCTGTATATATATCCAAGGATTGCTTTAGCACTTCCAGTCACTGGATTGGAAATTTGATATTCAGATGATTTTCCACTGTGACGCCTAAATCTTTTTCATAGTCACTGTTTCCTGTGATAGGGCCAACCATCCTATAAGTCTGACCAACAGTCTTTGTTCCTACATGTGTAACTTTATATTTGGTCATATTAAAACATAGATTGCTTGCTAGTGCTCAACCTATGAAGAGATTTTGATCATTTAGTGGCAGTAACATGACCTCTTCCTTATTTATCACTCTTCCAATCTATGTGTCATCTGCAAACTTTATCAGGTACCATACCACGTCTTACGATTTTCAGGCCAAACCAGTTTTTCAAGTTGTGAAGACTCGGGACAAAAAAGACTTTATATGGGACATTGATTTCAGCTTTACTTACTACTGCTTGGTAATTAATTTTCACCAATTCACCAGAAAAACTCCTAGGCTTAGTGCTATATAGCACTCCTGTTGCTTATGTGATGTTAGTGTCCTATACTCCCAGTCACGGACTGGTTGAGGTAGAGTTTCTTATTGCTTCTGAATAGAATGGAGATTGAAGGGGGGGCATTTTTAATTTGCAAATCACTTCACAATCACTAGCCCCACTTGAGTTTGAGGATTATTTTACTCCACTTATTGTTCCATGCATCAGAAATATTTTATGACCCAAAGGAAAAACTATGTAAATTCAGCACTGTTTACCCTTTGCATGAGTCTTAACTCTGTCTGTTGTGGGTTTCTTAATGAAAGAGAATATAAGAGACTAGATATGGAACTTATCCCAGCCATGACAGGACACAGATGTTTCAGAGACTGGAACGAGAGAGTAATGCAAGGTTAAAATAAATGCTGTAAAGACCAATTGGATTATTTCATTCATCCCAAAAGGGCTAATTACTGATTTTATTAGCAAAAGATTTATCTACTCTGGTCCTTCCCACTCTTGCATTAATGCTTGAGCTCTGAGCATTTTATGGACTGGCCCCATGGATGTTCAGAATGTAGTGACAGGAGTGGAGCAGGAACTCCATGAGGGCAGCCAGAGCCAGCCATGGCTACTGCCTCAGGGGAGCCTTTAATAAGGAACAGGAAAGTAAAGGGCGTCCCATGTCCCAGCTTCGTCATCCCAGAGGCATGAAGTAAGAGCTCTGTCTCCAGCAGAGCAGCCTGCACTTTTGCTGCCCCACTGGAGAAAGAGCCACTGCCTATGCCTTTTTGTGGCATTCCTGCTCCTCTAGGATGGCACTACTGCTCCTGTCTAGATCACCTTCTTCTCCTTGCCCTCCCAGCTCTGTTTCCCAGTCTGTGGGAGAGGAAATCTATTTTGCAATGCTGTGCACAGTGCAGAACTAACACTAACTCCCTTAGCACTAATAATGGACATTTTTATAATGAAAACAATATCACACGTGTGTTTGTGCGTGTGTGCCTGCATGCACTTCAGTTGCATCACATTCCTTTCAGTCAGATTATTTCCTTGTCACTTCATTACCCCAGTTTGATTCTATTCTATCACTTCCCCCTTTCTTGTTGTGGGCCCAGATTTTTGCCGGTGTTTAAGCACAGCAGCTCTCACTGTTGCAACGCCTCACAGATTTAAGTCACTAAATTTCATTTTCAAAGGGGATTAGGTACTTAAGAGCCTAAATCTCATTGACCATCAATGGAATACAGGCTTCTGTGTGCTTAAATATAAGTAAGACTCCTAAATCAGTTAGGCATTGCAATGTTGAGACCTACTACACTTGAATAGCCATAAAAATCTGGGTCATAATGCCTCTAGGGTAGATTCTGTAATGATTAATTTGTGGTTAATTTGAGCTACAATATGCAGTGCTGCTAATGTGCTTTTTCATCAATCTCCCTCCAGCCACCTTTCCTGCCCTGGGGACTGGGCAGTAGCTCTAGTGGTATCATCTGCATGAAACCCAAGACATCCATATTGTAGTGACATGCACTGTGAGATGCACGCTGCCAAATCAGATTTGAATCATGAATGCACACATACATGGTAAATTGTTCAGTCTCTGTTTTTATTGCAGTTTCATTATTGGAAGGTAATTTTGAAGGCCTGATATTTACAAGGAATGCCGAACCTGAACTGAGATCTGTAGACAACATCTGGGGTATTTAAAATTAGTCCCACAGCACCTGATATCTCAAGGACAAAAATTGCTTTAGGAATCTCTGTATGTGATAACTGGTGTTGCCTCCTGTTACTTCTGAAGGCTCAGTGCTACTGTTAATAGCCTTGCGGTGTCATCACTGTCATGATACAGGTCTATAGAGCAGTGGATGTCTGCTTGATTGTTTTTCAGCTACAATATGATTATCTAGCTCCTTCCTGTGGCACTTTGCAGCTACTGCATGAGCCTGTAATACATTACCTGCTGTGACTGTGAGCTAGTAAAAAACCAAACAAACAATGAAGTGATCAATTTATAAAACAAGTTAATCCATCTCTCTACAGAGAAAGAACATATTGTTAGGTTACACAGGGAGCGGGGTATTGTTATTTGGGGGGAGGGTGGAAAGAGGGTTTTTTTTTACGTTAATCAAATTCAAATCCCTACACACACACTCTGCCAGTTTACTTGTCTTTCATGTAACTCAAGAATAAAGATTGGGAACTCTTTGATGCCAATAGTGTATATTGGTCTCTAGCACTTTGTAGTCAGCTAAAGGTGAGCCAGAATCTGGGATGAAGAAAGGGAAAGCAATAAGTCACCACAAAAGTTATAGGGGGAATTGGGTTCAGAGACTGAAATTGTACCTGGAAATGTTTATCAGTGCAAGAAGGGTGAGATACATATGCCAGCCTGCCAGCGGCTGATGTACAGAGCATTGCTATTGGTTTTTTTCTTGATTGTGAGTGGTGAGGTTCCACTTAATTAAATTGTGTTTTTTTTAACTGCGGGTTGTTAATGAATGTACACTTCTACATACAAAGTAGAACTGAATGGTGGTAATCCCAATATTTCAATCATTTTGTTTTTTAGATAACTTTTATTCATTAACAAGTAATTGTCCCCATTAGCTCAACTGGGATGCAGAAACTTGAATTACAGATTATAATTTACTGAATATTTTGTTAAATGAAAAGCTTTGCTTCCATTTTCCTATAATTTAAATCACACTATATTCATTTTCTGGATTTGTAGTTTGATCTACTTAGTATTTTCCCATTCCTGCCATTCACTTAGGCTATGTCTACATTGGCCCCTTTTCCGGAAGGGGCATGCTAATTTTTCAGATCGTAATAGGGAAATCCGCGGGGGATTTAAATATCCCCCGCGGCATTTAAATAAAAATGTCCGCCGCTTTTTTCCGGCTTTTAGAAAAGCCGGAAAAGAGCGTCTACACTGGTCCCGATCCGGCCCGATCCTCCGGAAAAAAGCCCTTTTCCGGAGGATCTCTTATTCCTCCTTCAAAGTAGGAATAAGAGATCCTCCGGAAAAGGGCTTTTTTCCGGAGGATCGGGCCGGATCTGGGCCAGTGTAGACGCTCTTTTCCGGCTTTTCTAAAAGCCGGAAAAAAGCGGCGGACATTTTTATTTAAATGCCGCGGGGGATATTTAAATCCCCCGCGGATTTCCCTATTACGATCTGAAAAATTAGCATGCCCCTTCCGGAAAAGGGGCCAATGTAGACGTAGCCTTAATGTGCTAAGAACTTTTGGTTTTCTTAATGGTCATATGGAAAGCCGGATAGAGAGATGGGAGAGAAAGCAATATTTAAAAATAACATGCTTACCGCATGCAGCTGTTGCTGCCTGCAGTTGACAGGATGCTGTCATACACCTGGGATGCATTTGATTTACAGCATTTTACAGCATTGATTTTTCAGCACAGCGGGAGCCTTCCTCTCATTTTGTGTTTGGTTGATCTCTCTCTTAATATGTTTAGTCTAATTAAACTTGATATTCCCATTTTTTTTCTCTGAACCTTTCTTCCCTTAAAGAAGAAAATCATCCATTGGAGAGCCACATTAATTTTAGCTTGTACAATTAGCTCAAGCAGAAGCTTGGTACTGCTTAACCGTTAATTCAACGGTTAAGTAATTTAGCAGGTTGATGTTTTTAACTATTCTACATAAACAGTAATGGTTGGAATACTAAATGATACATGGGTTGTGTCTAAGACCAGAGGTTTTGACTCTTGAGTTGCTGATTCAAATCCAGTCCATGCTGGCAGAGACTCAGGGCCTGCTTCTCTGTTGACTTCCAGTGTGCCACCAAGGAGTTATAAAGGCTGTAGATATGCTCACTGGAGAATTCTTCTGAGTAGGGAATAAACTGAACAGCAAATATCCAGTGTGCCCTGATATACAAAGCCCCCTCACAGCCCCTGTCAGAGGGAGGATGGCCATTACACCACCACAATCCAACTGCTCTTGGCTATTACTATAGATGCTTGTGGACAGCCAGGCATATTTTAGGGCAAGGTTGGGGAACCTGTTGGCTGCATCAAAGTTAGTCACTGGCAGACTGCCAGATGGTTGGTTTACCTGAGCATCTATAGACAAGAGTCCCGTAGTTCACAATGGTCATGATTTGCCATTCCTTGCCAATGGGAGCTGCTGAGATCCATGCCTATGGACGCTCAGGTAAACAAAACATCTGGAGATTTGCTAGCCACTAATGGTGATAAACCGTGTTTGCCTGTGGGACGGAGATTCCCCACACCTGTTTTAGGGTATCTGTGAGGCTGCCCTTGCTTATTCTGAGTGCTGGGCAGGGCACTGGATAGTACCAAAATGTGGTGAGGCACTAAGGCAATATAAGGCTAACTCTGACTCTTACAGTTTGGGGATCACTCCACCAAGTAAGGGGATCTGTCACCACCTGCCCTTTAACTTTAGAGTCATTTGTGCCATGCAGCTATGGCTCAATTCCCTGATATTAGTAGCCTTCCCATAAGCAGAAGGCTAATCTTGGCCCTCACCAAGTTTAGTTACACCAAACATCCCTTTCAGTCCCACATCTCCCCAACCAACATTCTCCCTGACCAACGTTCTCTCTGAATTGTTAACTACCGGACATGTGGGCCATTCTTCTCTGGCAACTCCTGAAGGCATGCAACCAGTCCCCCAGATATCAGCTTACATTAGCACACATGCTTCTGGAGACTGGCCCCCAGGTTCTGGGGAGAACTTCTCAATTCCAAGCTTGCTTCCAGTCTCCTCCCTGCCCCTTCTCAGTCCACAGTGACTCACGGTCAGTTACGAGGGGGATTCCCTCCCAATTTAATGTGTAGACCCAGAATGTTCTGTTTTATTTTGAGTTGTCTAATGTCTTTTCAGTAACTTGAATGGACCACCATTGTAATTTCCTTGGCTGGGCAATGAATAGTTACTTGTACCTGGTAAGCTACTGGCATGGGAGGAATCCCTCCTTGCCTGGCTGTTCACCTGCTGTGATGTGTACCTGAAGCTTGAGTGCTGTTTTTGATATATACAATGTATAAATTCATAATCTTGATCTATATACATATCTCATGGCCATCAAGTTCAGAACATTGTAAGCTTTTGCAAGAGACCTTACTAGACATGTACAATGACATACTATGCAATCAGTTGATTTAATTGTTTATTTTGGGAAGTTAAAACGTTTGCTCTCCACTTGGGGTGTCTGGATCCTGATTGTCATACTTGCTTTATTTTTTCACCAAGTAGTGTTCAGCCAGAATACAGAATCTGTCCCTGAAAGTCGTTTCCTAATGACAGTCTTTCTCTTGCCCCGTGTAAAATAACTTGAGGGTCAGTCATGTTCCCAACACAGAAGTGCCCACTGCAAAAGACTCATCATAGCCTAAGTATTCAATGTACACAAAGACCGAATGGCCCAGATGAATCTTTCCATAGGCATGTCCTTTCTAAGTTGAGTCACATTTCTAGTCCAGAACTTACTGTGGGCCATGCTGTATTCTGTGTGTAAATATAGGCAAGTTCAGCTTGGAAACAGGCTGTTAAAAATAGTGTGGTACAGATGCTTTGTGTAGGTGGGGGGAAGGCAGTGGTAGGAAAGAGATGGTGGGCACTCAGTGAATCAAAGTTCTTTCGTGATATTCAAAATGCAGCTACTTTTTATAGCTGTGCCTTATATGCTTCTATATATCTGGATGGAGGAGTGGGTGGCAGTTACTGATCAGGTATCAGGGAAGCATAATTCTCCAGACGGTGGCCCAGTTTATATATGACCTGTTTAAATAGGTTTGGAAATTGTTGTAAGGCCCAGGCATGGCACAAATGCAGTAAAGGTTTTTTTAAAAAATATGACTTCACTTCAGTAGCATTTAACTCACTCTGTTAAGCTAAAGTAAATGGTGGCGTGGGGGGGGGGGGGTGGAATGTGGCAGAGGGAGGGGGGGATGAGGGTCCTGTGACAGCAGTGGGACTACAGTCTATGCATCTATTCCTTTCTGTCTTACAACCCAAATTAAAAATGTGTGTCTAGACCTCCACAAGGGATTGTGAAGAGGGCAATAATTAACCAAAGTCAATAACAAAACACGAGTTTGCTATATATTTTGGCAGCTAGAGAAAGTGTTTTCCCTTTTGATTCTTATAGGCTGCCAATTTCAATAACTGGTGAAGGTGTCTAATCTCAGCTTGTTTGTAATTTTTTTGTCTTTTAATTCCATCAAAGAGTCTCTGGCAGTTGGTTACAGGTTTTTTTTTTTCTTTCTTTTTGCTGAGCAACAGTGGCATAAAGGGATGACAGTACAATAGACTAACTTGTCTAAAGGAGGGATGTCTTTCAAAAACTTTAAAAGGTCCTTTTTAAAATCTGGATTCTTCTATTCTGCAAAAAGCAAAAATAAAAAAAGCAGATGGATCTTAAAACCACAGTATATGGAATTTTCCACTGCTTGTTCATAAGACTGTCTAATATATGAACATTAATCACAAAGTGATTAAAGCATGGGATTGAAAATTTGAATATCTGATGATTTCCACCCCTAAAACTATCGCACGGGGAAACTAAGGCTAAATAAATTAATGCCTGTAAAGCATACTGAGGGTGTGTCTACACAGCAAAGTTACTTCAGAATAATGTCCATTATTCTGAAATAACTATGCGAGCGTCTACACAGCAATTTTTTTATTTAGAAATTATTTTGAAATAATAGACAGCTTATTCCAACTTCAGTTAACCTCATTCTATGAAGAATAACGCCTATTCCAAAATAGCTATTTCGAAATAAGGCGTGTGTAGATGCTCCACTGCTGCTATTTCGAAATAGCCCCTCATCAGGGCCATTCTAAGTTATTCCTCCTGGGGCTCTAAATCGAGATAGCACATCTACATTAGGGAAGTCTGCCTAAGACTAATTTTGAGGCTTCCCCGCAGTGTAGACATGCTGTTTGAAAAAAGCTATTTCGGAATAACTATTCTGGAATAGCTTGTTCTGAAATAACTGTATAGTGTAGACATAGCCTGAGATTCTTGCATGATGGGTGCTACTTCATTTTGGCTTACAACAGATGGGAAATCAGTTTGACTTTTGTTCTGGGTTCTACACAAAGCCCCTCAGGATGGGAACAACACTCAGCAACCCAGGTTAATTTTGGAGTGGGTATGCTATAGTACCAGTGATTTTTTATTAAAGGCCTCCCTCCTCCCATGAAAGGAAGGTATTAGTGTATCAGGATTTCTCTCTTTTTCACTTCCTTAAACTGCAGCATTGTGAAACACCTTGTTTCACCTCAAGTTCTGTCAAGTGCATACACTGCAGCAATGGGCTGTCTAGACTAGTGAATGGACCCAAGATGACCATCTGTCACATTTTCACTGGAACTGCCCTGTATTTAAGATGTCTTTCAGGCATTCTGACTTTTTTTAAAAAGGGGAGCAAAATGCTCCATATTTGAATGTCTCCTGTTGGTCCTTGAAATCCCTGGTCAGTGCAGCCTTCTGTTTGTGTCTGGCGGTAAAGCAGGCACCAGCGCATGGGGTCTGGAGTCAGGAAGGGTGCTGAGAGAGAAACATATAAAGAAACCAGGTAGGAGCGTCTTCCTTCCCTGTGCACCTTAAAGAAGGGGTGAAATCTGCCAGTCTTTCCAGAACATGGGGCTGAATTCCTGACCACTGGCACTCCCCCACCCAATGCTGAAACCCGTTTCTCTGGTGCCCCCACGACTTGCTGCAGCCCTGTTTCCACATGGCCTTTGCCATGGAGCTGAAGTCTTTTTGCTGCCATGGATCTCAGCCCCATTCCATGGTAGGCTGGGCTGCAGAGCTCAGCCCTGTTCTTGAGAGGCTCCTGCCACGGGGCTGAGCGGCCCCTGGGCGGCCCCTGCTGTGGGATTCAGCCCCCACCCTGTCCCATTTCCTCCCCCCTCCACTATGGGGCTGGAGTCCCGAGCACCAATGGCTCCCCTCCCCGCCCCCAGCCTGCATGCTGCAGGGTTGAACTTCACACGTCTCTCCTGGTCAATGTTGGGGTATAATGAGCATGCACCTCACTTCACATGCCCTTGCTTTATGTGTGTGTCACTTCAGTAATATCACTGGAAACTGCACATGGGCAAAGGTCAAAAAAATGTCTCACGGGCAACACATAGAACACCCATGGGGTGCATGCAACCCACGGGTCGCAGGTTGCCCACCACTGACTACTGTTTTCCTCTCAGCAATGTGTGAAGTAGCAAGATGAAGTTCATAACTATATTTGGGTATCAAAGATTGTTTAATTTCCCCTGCTCTTAAATGATAGAATGACAAGCAGTTCAAGAATGCTAGGGGAAACCAGTGTAACTTGAGAAGGTCTGTGCCCTAGTTCAAACTGCTCTGTTTTAGCATTACAAGTAATTAAAGCATCACAGACTGTGGGACCACACAGATATAAAATTTGTTCTTTTCTGCTATCATGTTGTTGAGACTGGCCCACTGTGGCACAGATAACGCAAACTCCTTGTTTACATTGTTAGCAGTTCAAGCTTTATGTTGAAGTTGAATACTCTTCTGTCAGATGTGTATGTAAAGAACAGGGGCAAGAGAGGAAACTCATTTTCAAGGAAATGAGTAAGTCAGTAGTTCATTCCAGCATACAGTAATAAGACTGCATTAGTAAAGTTAGTGATGGCTCTGGAGGAAGCATAGCAGTGACTCACTCTGGTTTGTATGGGGGTTTTTTTTTTAGACTGATACTGTGTTTAAAGCAGTAAGAGCATAGCCGTCAGTTTAAAGACTTCTATGAGAAAAAGATTTTTGTAAAAATAATTGAATGTGCAAGATGACATGATATAGTGCCAGATGCTGCAAGATGGTGAGCGTCTTTGTGACCCTTTTTGGGTGAAAAGTCCCAGGACAGTTATCACCACTCACTGTGAGATGGAGCCCTGTCTGTGCCCACCAGAGGACACACATTCTCCTTCTCTTCCCCTGCCGCAGTCACTGGCTGCTGGCCACATAGTCACTCTGCTTCGAGCACCAAGTGCCCTGCTCTTTCCTCCTGCAAGCTAATGATTTCCACCTACTATGTTATACTCAAGTGCTAATCCCTTATCTTCAGGAAATTCACTATGCACATCCATCTGCTGCCTACATGGAAGTAGAGCAAAAAATTCATTGCTTGCACCTTAGTTCAATATTTTTTTCTTAGCACAGGGCTCTTAGGTGTGTCTATAGCAAAATCACATTGAAGCTTATTTAACAACATTTGCAATAGAGATTCAGATAAAAACAAATGAATGGATTTGGAAAGATAAAGTTATATGCAAAAGAAAAAATCAAAATACAATCAGTAGCCAATAAGTTTCTTTCCTATCTAATAAGGTGTTTCTCACCCAATAGACAGTTTTTGCAGTGCCTGTCCAGTTCTGAACGCTGCAATCCACCTTTTATGAGACACCCTCTTTGCAAAGTTTCTCTTCTCTAAAAGATAATAACTTTTCCATTTCTTCTGCTCAAGTTGCAGGCTATTGCCCCTGAACCCAAGGGCTTCCATCATCAGAGAGCTCTCTCAGGGTGTGTTAATGTATAAAGGCTCATTCCCCCATGGTCCATATAGCAAGTAAAGTGCTACCTCTGCAAATATCTTAATGTGAATTTGAGTTAGCCTTGGCTGTGTCCAGACTCAGGGTTTTTTTCGGGAAAAGTAGCCTTTTTCCGAAAAAACTTCACCTGCGTCTAGACTGCAGCCGCGTTCTTTCGAAATTAAATCGAAAGAACGCGGCTTTTCTTTCGACGGCGGTAAACCTCATTTCACGAGGAAGAACGCCTTCTTTTGAAAGTGCTTCTTTCGAAAGAAGGCGTTCTTGAATGTAAATAGGGCTTCTTCGAAAGAGAGCATCCAGACTCACTGAGTGCTTTCTTTCGAAAAAGCGGCTTGCTCTTTCGAAAGTTCCGTGTGCAGTCTAGACGCTCTCTTTCGAAAGAGGCTTGCAGTCTAGACATAGCCCTTGAGACCCCACTTTGCCCCAAGTGACATGTCTCGTTTTAGTTTTGCAATCTAATAGTCTACATTTCATATATCACATTATATCCCATACAAGTATTTCATAGTAACCATGACAAACAACTGGTTCTTAGCTTTTGGCAGAAACTACACATGGCCCCTTTGTTTAAATATTGAGAAGATGATTGGATGGAGGGAAAATATACCTGTTTGGACCATCTGTGTCACAATCCTCAGCTCCCACTTCAGAGTGCCCATTATGTCACACTATTGGGGTCCTAATAAAAATCAGACTGAAACTTGACTTGTCTCATCATCTCCGCATGTCTCCTCCACCCGGCACATGCAGGATGTGAGAGTGTTCTACTGAATGTGTTTTCACTCAAGCAATCTTTTTTGACATCGATAATTGCCAGCCCTTCAGGTATTCTTATAGTAGTGAACTATGCAGGCCTGCTTCTCTGTTTCACATGCCATTTCTTTCAGAAAGTTTGGCATAAAACAAACAGGCATACTGGTAGGAACACATTCTTATAGTGCCATATATCTGATGTACATACTTCTCATTTTTAACTACTAACTTGTGAGCAGTTGGATCCCTGAAAGAACGGGGTTGAATAAGATGTGCATTCTTTTACCCGGGGCAGGGAAACAGAGAAGAGAACAGAGAAGACGATGTGATCCCAGAAAAAAAAAGAGGCAATGTAACTGTGCATTCCACTCCAGCTGTTTGATATTTTATTTATACCAATGGCAATTTAACCTTTTTATTCTTGGACCATTTTGTAGTTGACGGATCTCCTGGGGCATTTCTCCATACAATATTCCAAGCTCCCATTATGTGACTCAAAAAGTACAACATTCTGTTGACCCACCAGAACGGCCTTTGTGTATCATTGGAGATGTGGTCAGTGGTGAAAGTAACTTAACATTTCTGGGAGATACTGTGCTATTTAAACCCGGGTCCCAGCCCACTCTTCAAATAGCTCCCTGCTGGCTTTTGCCACAGCTCAGCTAGCTCTTGCCGGAGCTGACCACCAGGGCGCACTTGCTTACTTTCACCTCTGGATTTAGTCCAGTGACCTTACTTCACAAAATGCTATTTATATGGTAAATGTCTTTGTGACTTTTTCTTTGAAGTGTTGAAATATTGAAAAATCATGAATTCAGGGTGTTCTCTGTATGTCCTAATGCCCTCTGTAGCACACTCCTCAGAACCATGCATTCTGTATAGAACCCAGGAGGGAGAGAGCGAAGTCTGAGCCCTTTCATCCTAAGCCCCTCCACTTAGGTGAGGGGATCAAAGCCAGAGCTTCGCTATCCAGTGCTAAAGCCCTCAGGCATTGGCTTTGGGCCCAAGTAGTGGATTCTGGCTTTGGCCTGTGTTATGAGGCTCAGACTTTGGCCCTGGGGTCTAGCAAGTCTAAGGCCAACCCTGGCAACCCCATTACAAAGAGGCTAGGGTGCCATTTCAGGAAGGCAGAGAGGGGAGGGCTAAAACACCTCATACCAGGATGCTGCTTGCTCTTCTTCCCCTTCCCCTCACTATCAGGGAGCAAGGGGGAAGAACACAACGTGTGCGCATCCCTCTCACTCCTGGTTGGTGAAGAGAAGGGACAGAGGAGTAAGTGATGCAAGCTCTGTACTTTCCCCTTGTTCCCTGATAGTGAGGGAAAGGGGAAGAAGAGCAAGCAGCATCACAGTATGAGGTGCTTTTGCCCCCCTACCCTCTCTAAATGGCATCCTTGCAATGAGGTTGCAACCTAGTTTGAAATCTACAGTTTGAGAGATTAAAAGCATTTTAACAGGGCTGCTTTTCATTTCCCTCCTCTCCAAAGCTAAGGGAATGGGCATCACAGTAGTGGATGAAATCAGAATTAACAAGTGCAAGGGGGTGCTGTTCAAAGCAATCTTCTGAGTAAAGAGGAGAAATCTGGCCTGACCATTCTTATAGAAATGCTTCTTGAGAATGGGAGAAACCAGGACCCTTTTTCATTTCCAGAATGTAATGCAGAGAAATTATTTTAAGCTCTACAGTAGACGGGATAACCAATTATTGAGATATCCTTGGGTATTTGAGAATAAATACATTAAATCAAGTAAATTATCCTGTAATGTATGACATCCCTTATTACCTTGGAGAGGAGCCTTGTGATGAAGTGTTCAGGAGCAGAACTTCCATGGAATAAAGTTCTCAAGAGTTTTTGAAACTCTCTCTTTCACTCTGATTGTGATATTTTATGGTGAGGCACAGTAATTGTATCATGACAGAGAACAGATGTTGATCTTGTGGTTAAGGTACAGAACTGGGATCCTGCTCCAGATTTTCTTCCCACCTTTGCCACAGATTTCCTGTGTGATGTGAGAAAGTTGTTAACTGCCCTCTGCCTCTGTTTTTAATCTGTAAAATGGGGATACTAATGTTACTCTACTGCCACAGAGAACTGTATGGTCAAGTAAATGCATGTTTACAAACTGAGTTGAAATCCTTGGATGAAAAAATATGTGGAAATACAACATATTGTTTTTTTCCCCAATAGTAATATCACTGTTTATGGACATACTTAAAAAGTCATTGTGTACAGTATACTATATAGAGAAGACTAGAATTACCACAAAGTCTATAATATCTCTTGCCATCAGCGGATTCTATGGCTGTAGAAAGAGATGACACTTTTCTTTATGCAAGGAATGGAGAGCAGAGGGCATTGGCACAGTCCATGAGGTAGGCAGTGTTGACTGAGAAGAGGTTGCGGCACTGATTTAGCACTTCTGCACGGCACTCCCTTTGAGTTTGCAGCAGTCGCCACAACTTGCCCTTCTTTCTGAGACCTTGTGGGAAAGACTCAGACATAGCATTTTCTGAGGTGTAGTGGTCCTTGCTGGTAGATGGAGGTATAATTTCCATCTTCTTTCAATAGGTGAATCCGATCCTTCTCTGTGGGTATTCTGTACACGTTGCTGTGGACTCTCTGTTTCAGCATCTGTTCATACATGCTCTGTACAACTATTCTCACTTTCTTTTCTCTGTTCTGAGATGTCCTTCAGAGAGTGTCTTTTTAACCTTGTGTTGATAAATGTTGATTCTGTGATCTCAAGTGGTCTCTGTTGCTGAATAAGATAGACTGGTCAAATCCCCCCCCCTCCATTTTCATGGAAAAAAGGACACAATATACTTCCAGAATATATTCTGTAACTCGAGTTGCATGCCTACTTTGTACACTTGTTGCTCTCACACTCTGCTGGGCACACTGCAGCAAGCTCAACTATAGGTGGCATTGCAAATGAACTGTCACAAAACATCAGGAAGTTGTAATTAATTACATAAAATGAAGCAGATAACGTTAAAATACAGTATTATGAACATCAAATCCACTGAATCGTTACACACACACATCCTTTTATTAATCAGATATTTTTGAATTGCTTAAGTGTGTGTGTGTGTGTGTGTGTGTGTGTGTGTGTTTGTGCGAGTGAAAGTGTAAATTTGGAAAGCTTGAAGTGGAGCATTGTTGGGGTTGTGTTGGAAATGATTGATTTGTGACAGCAGATTCCTTGACAGTCATAAGGGGAATTTTTTCTTGCTCACACAGAGTTTGACCACTCATGAATCAAACTGAATCACTTCAAGTTTAAAATAAGAGACAAAATGGCAGGAGGAGGGGAGAACTGAGTTTTTTTTAAAAAAAATAATGTTAAGACAGTTTCCTTCAGTGCTGACTTCTTAAAGTGGAATGTAATGCAGATTAGTTCTCATATGTAAGCCAACATTTGTCTTAACAGTTTTTATTGTCTTCTTTCTCTCTTCCCCTCTCTCCCTTGTCTCCTCTTCTGCTCTGCAGATTTACACTGACTGGGCTAACCATTACCTAGCAAAATCTGGCCACAAGCGACTGATCAAGGATTTGCAACAGGACATTGCAGATGGAGTTCTGTTAGCAGAAATCATCCAGATCATCGGTAAGACATATGCTCAGAGACACAGTATGATCTGACTTCTTGCATGGCAGGGGAAGGGGGGAGGATGTATAATTTAAGTGAGATTAATTTAACAATGAGATTAATTCAAATAATATACCCCAACTCGGTCCATACATTTGAAATGTATGTGGTTTTTCCTTGTCTTGATTTAAAAAAAATGTTTATGTGAGAATGTTTGGAAGTGGCTGTTTAACTATACTTTAAATGGCCCAAACTGTTTCTTACACACATTGAATTGTCAGAAATGAATGCTGCATTAAGGCATATGTCTCCCATGTGTGCATTTTGATAATTGGCGTGGCTCATGCTTTGTGGGATGCCTTGAAACTATATCCTGACCCTGCAAAGACAATTTTGGAAGATTTCATGTCAGCAGTCATTTGGCAAGGGCTGAAGAATTAGCAGCAACCTCCTTCGCACTTCCCTTTTGCATGATTTGTGCATGTGGAAGAAACTGCTGCTAACAAGAGTGTTGTTACTGTAGGGCTGTACTGTACTTGGAAGGGAGCTCTGTGTCAACAAACCCCTGCACACTTCATTGCTTTGCCTTTTCTATTCTTCTTCTGTTGTTTTCCTCCTCACACTTATTTATTCTTTTTTTTTTTCACTTCATTGTTTTTTCTTTAGCTAATGAAAAGGTTGAAGATATCAATGGCTGTCCCAGGAGCCAATCTCAAATGGTAAGAATAACCTATATTCCTAGTAAATATTAGAATCTATTCCCTTTATTGAGATGCTTCTAACGTTCATTTATTTTGTTTAATGGTGGAATACTCAAACTGATGTTTACTATAAACTTATAATTTAGCCTTCCTGCATATGTTTGGTATTTGTCAATTCACTTTGATACAAACTAGCTCAGGGTTTTTTTGAGCTATCTGAGCAACAAAACTTCTTGAGTCCTATTTAACACAGTGAACTGCTGTAAAAGACCTACTATTTTCCTGAATATCCAAATAATTTAACTTCGGGTTTAAAGGATACATTTTAAAGGATACTTTGTGTCTGGACAACTGGTTTGAAATACACTTGCAAACTTATTTTCTAATAAAAATAGCCTTCTAACTTGTCCACTCTGAAGTCTATTTAAATGCATAGACTCCAATATTTTTAGAAATAGCATATTGGGCATATAGCTCTCTGAGCTATAACTGGCAGCCAGCTAAAGGCAATTTAATATTCTCAGGCACCTAGCCTTAATTAACTATGATTCAGATGAAGGCTTATGATTTTTGTTATTGTCTTGACCGGTTAGTGAACTCCAGACTTAAAGAAAACTTCATTAGTGGATTGTGGAAATGACAGGTACAAAAATCTGATTGTCTGTATACATGACCATTCATCTACTGCAGTCATTTGTAGTCATCTACTGATGTGCTAGACTTATTCTAAGGAACTGAAGCTGCTTATTCACATTCAAATAATGTGTGAACAATTTACACACATTCCTTGCTGGCAAGGCTTTAGGAGTGAGGAGATCTGAATTTGACTATTGGTGAGGTTGAGTACTAGCAAACTCCTGAAACTAAATAAGCAAGTGGAAATTAGAGATGGTCAAGAATGTTTACATTTAGTCACATTTTAGGCTATTTTATTCTGGGAAATGGAAAAAGGATAGGATTTTTTTTTTTTACATAAATGTAAAACTAAGGAATGAAGTAGATGTTTTATAAACTTCTACAGGAACCAAAATCATTAAAGTGGACAGTATTATCTCTTTCTTACTTTCTAACTTCTTACCACAACAAACTCACTCACTCACTCACTCACTCACTCACTCACTCACTCACTCACTCACTCACTCACTCACTCACTCACTCACTCATAGTTATTATTCATTATTTGTATTACAGCAAAAACTAGAGATAGCATCTGAGAGTGGTGCCCCATTGTGACAGGCACAGCTTTTAACATTTTATTGAAGCTAATGTTGAGATAAGGAGATTTTGTACATTAGGGTGTCATGTTTGGATTTTATATATAAATACAAGTTTTGCTTATATACGATGTATATAGTATATAACTGGCTCCCTGCCTCTTTAAGCCCAGTGCTCAGCTCAGCAGAGTGGGGGTGGTAGCAGTGCAAGGGTGTGGCCGCTTTAATCACCACACAAGACAGTGGAGGGGGTGGGGTAGCGGGAGGAGGGGTGGTATAGCAGTGAGGCAGGAGATCCCCATCACTTTGTGTGAGCGAGAACGGGAGAGCTGGGCTGGGAATGGAGTAGGGGAGTCATACTGGGAAGAGTAGGAGGGAGCAGAGCTCTGAGGGTGGAACCAGGCATTGGACTGCAGAGAGCTGAGGGGGGCGGGGCAGAAGAACCAGTCTAGGAATGTAAAAGCGGAGGGGTGCAGGCAGGAGTAGGCAGGGACAACTGGGAGAAAGGAGCCCCATCAGGGGAACAGGACAGCTGGGGGGCAGAACTGGGCTGGGGACATCGGGCGGGGGGGGGAGAGGCAGAAAGGAGAAGGAGGACAGGAAGCGCACCTCCAGGAAGATGAGGGACAGGGGAATGATTGATCAGAAGGCCCTTGGGGTTTCTCTGGGCAGGGAGTGGAGTGGCTTGCAGTTTATTCCGAGGCGGGGGGGGGAATAAGAGCCAAGATATATTAAATGCAGGAGGGAAAATAAAACATGGAGAAATAAAGACTAGCCCAAGGTTACACAGTTGATCAGTGAGGAAGCAAGGAATGGAATTCAGTGCCCTAAGCCACACTGCTTCTTTGCTAGCATTTGAGTAACATTTTAGATGTGAAGATCGTAAAGCAGTCTGCCAGATTGAGTGCATCATTTTCCCCTGTTTTGCAAATGGGAAAATGGAGGTAGTGAGATGTTAAGAGGTTGACTCAAGAGAATACAGGAAGTGAATGGAAGAGCTGACAAGTTTTGACTACTTCTAGATTGTACAGTGGCCTAGCTACTGAATCTTGCTGACTCCTTTTAATAGCTATTTGCTGTATTCTTGCTTTCCTGCCATCTTTTTGCTGTTTCTTTTACTTTATATAATAAACACTGTCTGCCTTTGCTTGCTCTCCAATTGTAACTCTTCTGCCAGGTTAGCTCTCCACTTTTCTCCTTAGTTTGTTTCATATTGCTAGATTCATAGACTTCTAGGCCAGAAAGGACCATTGTCATCATGTAGTCTGAGCTCCTGTATAGCATGGGCCATATAACTTCCTCAAAATATGCTAAGAAAGCATTCTCTTTGTATGTCATTTTCAATTAAAGTATCTCAGGAAAAAAGTTTTCTTCTTGACAATGTAAATTAAACAACTTTTATTTTTAACAAATTTTCCACACAGGGAAAATTAGGTACATAAATCCTGGTGTATGGATTTGTCTTGGTTATGTTGTGCTTCATTGGGACCACAAAGCAGCTAGAAAACTAATAGTTCTGGGCCACTTAATGTTCCCTCATGTATAGAGGGAATCTTTGTGTGTTGTTGTGGCCCAGTGTCTCATCCTCCTCCTTGTTGCAGTCCTATGGGGTCATGGTCAACACATAGCTGTGCAACAGAACTTCACGGTGCTGGAAAAATCCATTGGGGAGATTGGCAGTCTTCAAGAATAAAGCTATCTTTACCTCACCTCTTGTACTGCACTGAGCTGAGCTCTGCCAGACCAAAGAATCTGTTCCTTCATATGTCCATGTCTGGATTTTAAATGCGGCTCTGGTTCTCAAAACAGATTGTTCAAACTCTCTCATACATAGACATCCACTTTTTTTTACATTATCCGTGGCTTAGATCTGCCCATTTTGCCACAATGGATGTAGATTTAGTCTCTCCTCCTTCATGTTCAGACTCCCCCATTAGATTATTTCTGTTCCACACGCTGATCACAGTTTACTCTGTCTCCTCAAAGAGACATTTCAGATTCACTAAGGGTGTGTCTAGACTACAGGGTTTTTTCAAAAAAAACTTTGCCTGCATCTAGAATGCTGCTGTGTTCTTTTGAAATTAAATCGAAAGAATGCAACAGTTTTTTCAACTGTGGAAAACCTCATTTCACGAGGAATAACACCATTTTTCGAAAGTGCTCTTTCGAAAAAAGGCATTATTGAATGCAAACAGTGCTTTTTCGAAAGAGAGCATCCAAACAGTGTGGGTGTTCTCTTTCAAAAAAGCGACTCTCGTTTTTGAAAATACTGGCTGCTGTCTAGACAATCTTTGTTGAAAGAAGCTTTTTTGAAAAATTATTTCAAAAAAGTCTCTTTTGAAAGAGGCTTGTAGTCTAGACGTAGCCTAAATTTCTACAACAGAGATCTGGGAATTTCAAATGAACTGAATTTTCACTAATCAGATCCTCTTAATCTGATGAATCTGCATTCCTTCTGGTTCTTTCAAAGTATGTATTAGTGTGGGCTAGTTCAATGCACCATCATTTCACATCTTCCACTAATTTGCCTCAGCAATGAACCAGAGTTGTCTAACCCATTCTTCTGTTCTTCCTGTTTCGTCAGACTATCCAGATGGTTGGAATCTGCAAGAAAAACTAATACTCTGAAAAATTTTGACGTAAGCTAATTTCCTGTTCAAAATGGGAAATAAATTCAAGATATTGGTCCCACACATTTTTATGATAGTAACACCCCACATGTTTTTTAATGGGATTACATTATTTGGAGAATTCATCAGAGAAAATCCTCAACTATTCATCCAAACTCACCAGTCCCCTTTCCTATTTGAGCTCTTTTGTTGGTGCTAGTACTGATGTACTCTTTCTTTTGGAACCAGTAAGTATTTTTCCAACTTCAAAGTTCAGAGGTCAGCAAAGATCCTCTGTCAACAACTCAAACAGCACCAACAGGGAATATAAATATGCCTGCTAAAAATTATGTAAAAAGTTATTTTTTCTGCTCTCCTTCTCTTCTCTGCGGAAGAATTTTGAATGTTATACAAAAAGCAAATCTTATTAAATGCCAAGAAATTTTTCTTCTTCATTCTTCTGTCCCACATTCCAGAGAATTTACATAACAAAATAAATATATCCAGACATGAGAACCTTATTTCCAGAACCTTCCCAGCATCATCCAGGTATAAAAATTTTTGAATGTCATACAAAAAGCAAATCATATTGAAGTCCAAGAATTGCTTCACCACGTCAGTCAATGCTTTTACCAGGTTGGCCAAGAATCTGCATTTAAAATCACTCTCTTAGAAATCATTTTTTCCCCTTTTTTCCTCCATATCCATGAAAGTGATTGTAAAGGGAATCATTTCCTTTATACAACAGGGATTATACTCTTTGAAAATTGCTTGTAAAGAATATTTCCATTTTGCGCAAAATGCTTCAAATCTGGAAATGCTTGATGGTTCAAGGATGGTCCCTAGAGTTCTACAAGAAACTGTGCAGATCTCATTGAATGGACATTAGCAAGATTGGCAGACCAGAAGCTAGTTCTGCCACTTTTGTTTCTATTTGCCTGACTACATATCCACCTTTTCAAAAGGATGGTGACAAATTGGAAAGGTTTCATAAAAGAACTGCAAGAATTATCTGAGGTCTGGGAAACAAGCCTGATGGTAGGACCCTACAGGACCCTATCATTTAGTGTACAGAATGGTTAGTTTTTCTATATTGGTGAAATTTGGGTGCTAGTTTGACACAATTGGGCCTGATTTTTCAGAGTATTTATTTGGATAGGATTTCATATGTTTAAAACACAGCACTCACTCTAGTTGTTGATATAAGTGCTCATCACTTGATAAATCAGGATCTAAACATCTCATGCTGGACATCCAAAAAATTAGAAGCAGACAATAAGTGGCCGGCTGTGAGATGTTTGGGTTAAGCGACTTGACCAGCATCACATAGGGACTCAGTGGCAGAGGCAGAGATAGCATTTAGTTCACTATGGCAGCATTCAATTGCCTTCACCATAAGATACTTTTCTTTGTTACAATACACCTTCCAATTTCCATAATAAATGATCAAGTTCCTACATACTCATTGCAAAACCTTTCATTTCTTTGCCACCATCCCATACCTTGCACTGAATGAGGTAGAGGTAATTATTAAAAATAGTATGTAATCATGTGATTAAAAATGTTGGGGTAAAGTTACAACAAACTGTTAACTCACTATATCGTACCATACATTTCTACTTATTAACAGTCAGATAAATATTCAAAGAACTTGGTTAAAGTTTTTATCTTGTTGGCTGGGGAGACTTCCTCTTCCAAGTATGCTGAAAAAGATGACCAAACATCTATCTGCCTATCCTCTTTCTGAATATGTACTTGATGGGGAAACTTTTTCATTGTAAGGATAGTCCATATTTTACTGTACCACAATTCCCTAGAAGTCATAATATGTATATGTAAACAACAGACACAAATATGCAGTCACACATATTTTTGAGGAAAGGTTACATTTTAGTTTTCTCAATTCCATATTGTCATTTTAAATAATTACTTGTCTGCTTTAGTTCCTTACTGGAACCCTTGATTCTGCACTGAAACAAGTAGTCCGCTTTGCAGCCATATGAGATCAGCGAACATTAAAAGAACCACAGGATTTTTGACAATTTATCTTCACAGAGAGACTCAGTTATTCATTCATACAAAGTAGTGAGCAGTAAGTTCCATTGAATTGCTCACATCTGACTGTGTGATGTCATAAAAGAAAATGCTCAGCAGGAACACATCCTGGGTAGCATTTTTCTGTGCTAGAAAACAGCACTAATCAGTAAAGAGAAAGCACATGTGCTCATTAACCCTTTTGTTTAGGTTTCTGAGTTGCATGTCATTTGAACACATTTAATTCCGAGTATATGTCAGATGCTATTTAATGAAAAAATCATGTATCAGTTTCAGTGAAGGCAGAGAAAACATGCATCCTATAAAGAATAGTATATTAAAATACACTTAAATTTGATGATGAACATATAGAAGAACTATGACAACTATTTTAGAAAGCACCTGTTGGTTACAGCAGTGAATACATTTCTCCCAATATAGTAGCAGAAGGATTATAGTAAATATGTGTGCATCATAGTGGTATATCTTTATGATCTTCAATAGCAAAAAAAAAAAAAAAAAAAAAAAAAATCCTAGCATATTATGCATACAAGGAATGTCTAGAATACCTACCATATTTTAAAATAGCAAAAAATAAAATTCACATTTAGAAGAACTGCAGACACAAGTGCAAGCTTTAAAAGAAAACAATAAGTTTATTTTAAATGGTTTCTTTTACAGTATGTCCTAACTGGCTTGTATTAAATATCAGGTTCCATCAAATGTTTATGTGATTCTTTTGGACTTGGATTTAAAGCCTAAGGAATTATCTTAGTTCCTAGAATGGCCCCCACAGAGGGAAATATAACTAAATATATTTACAAAGATATGTTTAAACTGACTTAATCTACAAGTGTCATGGGCACGTTATCACAAAGTCTTTTTATTTCAGCAGAATTCATTAATTCCCTGCCATGCAAGGGCTTTTGATCATGCACATACCAATACAAACCAAATCTTCCTAGTTTTTAAGTAACTTGCAATAAAAATGTGTTCCAACCCTTAAACTTAATACACAGAACTGTTATAATTGACAAGTAAAAATTTTCTTTTAAAATAAGCATGCACATTATTTACCAGCTTTCTGGTGTCAGAGAAATATTTAAAACAGTCATGTCATGGTCTGAGAGGCATAGGCTAGATCCTTAGCTGGCATAAACAGGGCTCCATTGAAATCAATGGGACTACTCTGATTTATGTTACCCGAGGTTCTTGCCTAATGTCTGGAGGTAGATTAGTTTCCCTGTTGCACGTCAGATTCGGTCAAAGGCAAGGCTCAAGTTTGGACTTGGTCATATCAAGATCACATAAGTTGGTAGAAAAGATTCCTGCTATCTGGAATAGCTGAGATCTGTGTTACTCTTAAAACTTTGGCCATTCCTGCTATTCTGACTTAGTACTTCTCCTCATCAGTACTTCTCCTAACCTAGGTTTTTGTAGAAGCAATCACTCAATATATACCGCATCAACAATGGTGTATGGAAAATGTAGGTGGATAGATATGCTTAGTTTTAACACATGAACCTTGGGCCTCCCTTTGGACCCCTTAGCATAAGAAGTTCTGTGATAAACAGTCATATTCCTACATCGTATAAGTTGACATAATTGCGGATGAAAATATTTCACTTTTTCCTAACACCTACAGGATTTTGAAATGTGAAAATATTTGGATAAATATTTCAAACATTTATACATCCATTCACTTCACATAGATATGCTAACCTTGGCTATGGTGAAAGAGACAAAATATACTATGGTTTCTTGTACATATCAGGTACTCCAGTGCTTTGGAGGACTACATTTTTTTGGCGAAGCACCCAAGAAGGAATCCTGGCTCTACTGAAGTCAATGGCAAAATTCCATTGACTTCAGAGCGGTCAGGAATTTAGTCTCGGTGTTCTTATGAATGCTGCTTCTGAAACAGAACTTTGATGTTTCCCCCTCACCAGGGCTATGTCTAGACTACATGCCTCTGTTGCCAGAGGCATGTAGATTAGACACATAGGCAAAGGCAAATGAAGCCACGATTTAAATGATCACGGCTTCATTTAAATTTACATGGCTGCCACGCTGAGCCGACAAACAGCTGATCAGCTGTTTGTCGCCTCAGCGCACTAGTCTGGATGCTCCCCTGCCGACATCAAAGCCCTTTGTTGGCAGCCCCGTTATTCCTCATGGGATGAGGTTTACCGGGGCTGCCGACAAAGGGCTTTGATGTCGGCAGGGGAGCGTCCAGACTAGCGCGCTGAGCGGACAAACAGCTGATCAGCTGTTTGTCGGCTCAGCGTGGCAGCCATGTAAATTTAAATGAAGCCGCGATCATTTAAATCGCGGCTTCATTTGCCTTTGCCAAAACAACAAATCTACATGGCTCCGTCGACGGAGCCATGTAGTTTAGACGTACCCCAGGACTTTGGGTACAACACTTTGGCTGCATCTAGACTGGCAAGTTTTTCCGGAAAAGCGGCCGCTTTTGCGGAAAAACTTGCCAGCTGTCTACACTGGCCACTTTGAATTTGCGCAAGAACACTGACGATCTAATGTAAGATAGTCCGTGTTCTTCCACAAATACAATGACTCTCCCATTCGGGGAAAAAGCCCTCTTGCATAAATGCTTTTGCGCAAGAGGGCCAGTGTAGACAGCTGAGAACCATTTTGCGCAAAAAAGCCCCAATGGCGAAAATGGCGATCGGGGCTTTCTTGCGCAAAACCGCGTCTAGATTGGCACGGATGCTTTTCGGCAAAAAGTGCTTTTGCACTAAAGCGTCTGTGCCAATCTAGTGATAGAAATGTAGCCGTGTTAGTCTGGGGTAGTTGAAGCAAAATGCAGGACAATGTAGCACTTTAAAGACTAACAAGATGGTTTATTAGATGATGAGCTTTCGTGGGCCAGACCCACTTCCTCAGAGGAAGTGGGTCTGGCCCACGAAAGCTCATCATCTAATAAACCATCTTGTTAGTCTTTAAAGTGCTACTTTGTGCCAATCTAGACGCTCTTTTCCACAAATGCTTTTAACGGAAAAACTTTTCCGTTAAAAGCATTTGCAGAAAATCATGCCAGTCTAGACGAAGCCTTTGTGTTATGAGTATAATGACACCTCACAAAGGATGCTCGGGCTCAGTTAGCCTGTTGATGAGCAAGAGGTGAAAATGTAATAAGTGGATACAGGGACTGTTTTATCTGTATAATTCATTTGAACTCTTTATGGTACAGAGGTGTTGAGATTAGAGTGTTCTTTATACGAACAATACTTAGATACAGCATGAGTGAAAATGAGCTTTTGAGCCTTACATCTGAACACTTGGGTTTTGTGGGTTTCTGATTCAAATTTGGATTTTTTCTGGTAAGCATTGCCATCACTTTTACTTCATGTGATTTTGCACCTCTTTGATTTTCTTTTAAGATTCAATTTAATTTGAATCAGTAATACAAAGACTGACCTTAAAAAAAGCCAATAATATTGTTTAAGCTCTGTTTTTGCTGATAGATTCCTGAGAACTCTGAGTAGGTTAGAGCCAGAAAGCCAACCATGTGATCATAGGTCTGTATGAAGTGTAAATAGATTAGCATAAACAACACTGCAATGCTTTGGCTATGTAGATATTGTGACTAATTATTAAATGTTTGGTGGGGCCTTTCATCTTATGAGCTTAGTGATCTTTTACATATTTTTGAGGGTCCAGAGTTTGCATGCTCTAGGAATGATGACTGGTTGTCTGTAAGTGGAACTGAAAATTTTCAGAGTCAAATGCAGGTCTAAAAATAATGACATGAAAACTGACAGGTGAATCTGTGTAATTAAAAACAGGGTTGATTCTTAAGAAATCTAAAGGGCAAATATAAAATAGAAAATATGAAATTGTCAATCTCTCTCCTCCACATGCTGTGACATTGCAGCTTCCAAAATAATTAGCAATGAGTGGTTAGGAAACAGAAAGCACATTGGGATAGATTCCATTTGAAAAGTTCACAATATACCTCGGAGTTAAGTGGTCTATAGTTTTATCTGTTTGCTTATCTTGTAAAGATTCAGATTGATCTTACCATTCCTTTTCAAATATGCTTTTTATGGAGAACTGAATGCAATTGCTATAATAAATGATCAAGTAGGACAGGACTGATAAGCCCTCAAAGATTAGATTAAATCTACTAAATAGGCAAGCTGTTATTGTCTATCTTTTGACCCAGTGGAAAGGAACTTTGTTTAACAGAGTAAAGAATACATCTTTATGATATATTTATGATATCTTATACTTTTCTGAAGCAAGTTAAACTCTATCAAAATTTAGATAAAGTTTTCTAATGGAAAGAGAGCCATTGCATAACTAAGTAAAATACTACAGGCAAATTCACTGAAATGACACATTGCTTCCTATGTTATATCTGTTCATGTTTACATTAGGGATGTGAAGGTATAACCAGTTAACCAGTGGGAGTCTGCGGGTGGAGAGCAGGGCACTATGGACTGGAGCTGCTCTGCCTGGACATAGGCAGGGACTGCTCTGGTCAGACTGGAATGGCCCCATCTGTGGCTGGGACAGGGCACAGCAGCCCAGTGTCAGGAGCAGCCCCCCTGCTTGAAGTCCCTTTAATTGGTTAACCAGTTAAACAATTAGTTTAACCAGTTAGACAATTAAATAAGATCTTACATCCCTAGTTTAAATATGAGCTCGTGGTGTAATACCATGGCCAAAGAGGATAATGCATTCCTTGGATGTAGAAACTAAAATACCGAGAGGAAGGAGGGAAGCTACATTATCTCTGTATTAGCAACTGGTATGACCACAACTGGAGTCCTGTGTCCAGTTCTGGAGTCCACAACTGAACATCAGTAATGGTGATAAATTGAAGAGGATTCAGAGAAGAGCCAGAAGAACAATTAAAGGATTGGAAAATATGACTTTCTAGAAGATGCACCAGTTTTGCTCAGGTCCTTAATGAAATTAATTTTTAATTGTTGGAAAATAAACCAAACATGCACATGCTTCCTTTAAATCACTGCTCTGGGGGGATGTGATGGGGATGAGGGGTTCAGTCCACAGCCTGGCCCAGGGAGAGAGGACTACCCCAGTCCTCTCTCGTTGCAGCTGCTTGAGCTGGGTGAGAAGCACCTCTCCATGGCCATGGCAGCTCCAGTGGGCACAGCCAGAGGAGAGGTGCATGTCTCTCAGCTGCAACACATCCAGGTTTGCCTGCCCCCTACGCTCCTGAGCCAAAGTAAGAAATGCAGCAAAATGCACTTTCCCTCTTGCTCTCTAATGAAGGAGAAGAGCCAGAAATGTTCCTGTACAGGTCGGGAGGGGGTGCTTCAGCCTCCCCTACTCTCTCTGAAGGGCACCTGGGTGTAGGAGGTTCAGGGATAGGGTAGTCCCTGGGGGTGCCCTCCAGCCAGCCCCTTTCATATGCCTGGTGATTTGGTCTCTTTTCTGAGAAGCAATCTCATTCCAGGCACTTCCCATTTTTCCTGGCACAACCAAACCCTCACTTGGTTTATGTGATGATAAAAGGAAGCCTTGTACCAAATTTGGGAAGGGGCAGTGATGCAGGATTGAGGGTAGGAGTGGGGGGCTCAGGGCAGTTGTGTGTGTGGGGGGAGGCTCAGGCACAGTGGGTAAAGTATTCAGAGAGAGGGGAGGGGTTCAGGCCAGGAGACTTAGTACAGGGGGCTGGGAAGTCAGTGCAGGGACAGGGGGGTTACGGCGACCACTCATGGGGGTAAGAGTGGCGCTGCTCTGACAGCAGTTCCTCTTCCTCTGGGGAGCTGGGGCTATACTGCTCTAGTGGCTTCACCTGACCAGCATCTCCTCCTGGGGCTACGCTTCCTGGCCCTTGGCTGATGGCTTCTTGTAGGGCAAGTGTAGTCGGCAAGAGTAAGTCTCAGGTCCGACATTGGGCTCTCAAAGTACAAAGGATGCCACACAGGTATCTGTCAAACACAAGTAGTTTATTTCCTGACAGCTAACAGTTGTGCCCCATAACTGGAAGAACAACATAACAAAGAAGCGGCATATCTTACATCCCTTCCTGCAAGCCTGGAACCCCGGGTAGACTGTGGACGAAGTGGGAGGTTGTCACAGCTTCCGAGGCGCCGGTACCCAAAACCCATCTGTGAGGTTCAGATTGCTGTGCTTTGAAGCAGTCTTAAATACAGTTTTTCCTACCTTGTTTTGCAGTTTGGAAATTTCCAGGTGTTATTCATTACGTGCTGATGTAGGGCTTAGCTGTTAGTTATCAGTCTGGTTCTGTTCTGGATCTACTTGTTCTTTGGTCCTGTTTACGTGATCCGTACATTAGGGTAAACAGAATTGTTTATGCGTTCTTGCCCTTTACCCTTATCTTATACTTGTTCTTGCTATACTGGCAACAATGCTTATCTCAAATGGCGTATGTTCCCAAAGACTTGCTTCTGGCTCATCAGTAGTAGGGAAAAAAAAGGCGGGGGGGGGGGGGAGAGAATGCAGGCCTCACCACCCCTAAACTAGCACATACAAAGTTCTTCCGCAATTGACCACTACAGCAAGGGTGGGGCCAGGGTTGGGCTGCCCAGACTTCTGGCTGGAAGCTGTTTTTGGGGTGAGGACTGGGTCTGGGATGCCCTCTCCTACCCCAGCCAGCAGGCAGATAGCTCTTTGTGGAGGCTGGGGCTGGGACTGGGGCTGTGCTACTTGTTGGATCTTCGAAGGAGGAAAAGGGGAAGGCTGCACTGCCCAGCCCCCTATGAAGTCGGTGGCTCCTTGTGGGGGGAGAGGGTCCTGGCCAACATGACTCCTCCAATCCAGCACTATGACCAAGGGCCAGGGGGAGGGGCTTGGTGGCAGTGGGACCAATTACTGAGGCCAGTAGTTGGCAATATAGAGAACCCTGATCACAGCTGGCCACTCTCTTCCTGCTGTAGCCACCCCCCCCCCCCCCCCCGAGGTCAATTGTCCCTGCACTCGCTGCCTCCTGTGACCATTGTGGAGCATAACTATCCCTCCTATCAGACTCCCTCTCTTTCTATGTTATGGAAGATGATAAAATTCCAAGCACATCACATTTTCTTGGGTAAACAAAACCTGCCCTACTTTTAGATAGGGTAAGAAGAAATTGCATACCAAAAGTGGTGGTTCTAGTGCTTACCATATAGGAGTTCTAGAACAAACGGACTCACAGATGGATGGACGGGCTCACAGACAGAAAGACACACACACACATACGCACTCATATATATAGGAGTGTAACGGCAGGTGTAACGGAGGTGTAACGGTAGTTCGAATTAGAAAACCTAATTCGAACTACCTACTCCGTGCCACGTGTAGCCGCGGGCACGGAGTTCGAACTACCGGGGATTAAAAAATGGCGGCGCCCAGCAAGATGCAAATGAAGCCCGGGATATTTAAATCCCGGGCTTCATTTGCAACTTCGATTGACTACATTAACCACCCTAGTTCGAACTAGGGTGGTAGTGTAGACATACCCTTCAGGTGATAGCAGATCACATCCTCTCATTTATACAAAATTTGACAAAGGGAAAAGCTTCAAGCATTCTTTGCCGTGTTTATATTGCTTACAGTACCATAGCTAACATAAGACTTCCACTACCATCACCAATAGATACTGGAAAATTACACATACTGTAACTTCATACAACTCACACTCTAACCTTATAGTGACCTTTTGCATTCTTGTATGAACAGATCAGTGCATCTGCTTGTTCCACAGTACAGATATTTGGGAAGTTATTTACTGGGGGGGGGGGGTAGTCTGTACAAAATTTGCATTGAAAGTGTAAGATGCATGAATTTGGGTCACATATTTCTTTTTAATATTTGTTAATGATGGAACTGGAAGATATGTGGGCATTATATAACTCAGCATCATTTCCTCAAAAATTTGCCTGGGAGATCTTCTGCATACCAGTAGATATTATTCTCTAAGGGGAATTTTCTCCCTCAAATGCCCCCAATAACTTCATTTTTAATTTGTATAGTTCTTTTACTGGATGGCCATGGCTGAAATTGGAACAGACTTGTGGGCTGACATTACTTGGGTAGTTCAGTTCTGCATATTTTCTTTTACTGCTTACTTAATTATTCATTGGTAAAGAAAGACTTTGTTAGGGAATAGTTAAAGTTGAAAGTGTATGTCAGTGGGTATCATGTTTAATAACATCCAAAAAAGCATTATAATTTCCATAGAATTATTTTCTTATGTCCCTTATATCCAGATGGGGAAACAGGCCACCTGCACCACTGAGTAAAAACCCAGTTAACATCTCCCAGTAGAACTAACAACAGCTGCTAATAGGGTGGGTTCACAGATGTATATCACCTACTTTGACTGAACACTGTCTTCCGGCATCATTACAAAATGCATTTAATACCAAATTAACATTATTGGAAGGTCATTGGCAATGAAACTATTGACTAAACAATGAGATTATTTTACAATCTTCTCATCATTTATTCTGAGCTTTCCCTACATTTTTGAAAATGTTACTGGACATGTATGTGCATCTCCAACCTTGCCCCTTCCCCTCCCCCCCCACCAGCCATCAATCCTCCCCTCAATAACATGGATACATATTTCCATGAAGAGCTCTCCGTGTGGTTTTAAGCAAAGGGATTTTAAGCAAAGTGTTTCAGAGCTTGCTCAGCTCCTGCTTTCTGCCCTGGGTAGGAAAATCCATACTGGACCTAGTAGTCCAGTCCCTGAAGATTCCTCAGTTTTTGCATAACTTCAGGACAGATTCAAGGCTTTGGATAGTTTCCCCTCTTCCCCATGACTTCATAGTTGGAAGTATTTTCTGGTTTTGCTAGTAATCTTGATTAAATTATGTATGCACATTTTTTACAAGGGACACTGATGAAAGCAAAAGCAAGTCAAGCAACTCAAGAAGTCTTGTTTGGGGATCTGAAATATTTTTCCAGTGTGCTATGGGGAACATTTTTCAAAAGTGAAATCAACATGAAAATAGTCAGTTTCACAAGTGTGAAGCTAGCTTGCTTTCAAGTCTTTTATGCCTGTTGAACTAGGCACCTAAAAGCAACCAGGCAACTAGATGCACTATAAGACTTGTAAGAAAGTGGACCAGAAATCCAGTCCCTATTGTGTCCTGAAGTTACTGAGCTTTATTCCTTTAACTTATGACTTAATATGGAAAAAAGTCGGAGTAAAAATGTTTGTTGCAGCAGCAGGCACCAGCCCTTCTTGAATATGTGAAAGTAAGTAGCACATAGTGAGAGCTACCATACATAAAATAATTCAAATAAAAATACCAGAGACAATGTAAACATTTTACACCTTTTGGTAAATGAATCTTAGAGACATAATTCCTATGAAAAATAGGTGAAAGCACCAACACTACAGAAGGAGATGGAGTATGTGGCAGAGTTAGATCCTTCATGATTTTTAAGAAAGATGAGGCCAATCCTTTTAATGACTTCCAATAATTCCTTATTACATATACATAATGTACATTTTCAAGAAGAGAAACAGCTGTACTGTAAGGGGAATGGGTGTGACCCCTATATTTAAATTGAATTACACTTTCCAGATTTCTATAAAAGAATTTGGCGAACTTTCAACAGAGCTGAACACCCCATTTTCACATTGAGAACAATAGGAACTTGTCAGGACTAAGCAGTTTTGAAAATCAGGCCATGTTATTTAGGTGCCTAAATAGAACTCAAGCTGAGTTGACAGTCCAGCTCATAAGGGTGAACAGGTAAAAGAAAAAATACAAAAAAATATCTGGAGATGATTCTCCATTCCATTTTACAAGTGTTAGAGCAGTGTCACTCTGTTGATATCAGGAGAGTCTCACTGGAATAAATGTTATGTAATAGAAACTCAGGCTCCAAACTCATAGTGGCAAAACCATAACATGTATTGGACCCCCCCCCCCCCCCCCACACACACACACACCCTGTAACTGGAATAACACAAAGTATTTTCTTCCATAGCTTGTTTGCTTTTGAGTTGTTACCTCAGCCCTGGTCTACACAAGGGAGATATCCCCTTAGTTTGTAATAACAAGCAGAGTGTCCACGTTACCAAGTCCGCTATTTCAAAATAACTCCTGCTTTCCATGAGGAATAACGCTTATTTCAAAAGACCAGTAGTGTGGATGCTCCACTGCTGCTATTTCAAAATAACTACTCTCCAGAGTAATTCATAGTAATTACTCCCCAGTGCTTCCTGGGGCTCTAAATCAAGGTAGCGCATCCAGATCCAGGGAGCCTGCCTTGGACTAATTTCAAGGCTTCCCTGAAGTGTGGATATGCTATTTCAAAATAGTTATTTTGGGAGTTATTAGTTCAAAATAATATCCTAGTGTAGACATGTCCTCACTGTCCTGTCCACCCACCACCCTAAAGAAGAAAATACTAGAATTCTGGTTAGTTTGTTTAATTCATGTGGTTGTAATACTTGGGAAAACTTTATGGTGTCAAAAGCTTTCAGACTCACTTTTAGCCTTTATGGTTGGACTGCTGTTAATTGTTCTAATCTCTAAGGGTATGTCTACACTTGCACCCTCTTTCGATAGAGGGATGCAAATGAAGACATTCGAAATTGCAAATGAAACCGGGATTTAAATATCCCGTGCTTCATTTGCATATTTGCGTTATGGCACTATTTTGAAATAGTGCTATTTTGAAATAACAGATGCTGTTAAGACACGGTTATTTCAAGAAAAAACCCTTCTTTTGAAATAACCCTTATCCTGATACAATGAGGTTTACCAGTTATTTCGAGAGAAGGGTTATTTCGAGAGAAGGGATTTAAATATCCCGTGCTTCATTTGCATATTTGCGTTATGGCACTATTTCGAAATAGCTCTATTTTGAAATAACAGACTCTGTTAAGACACAGTTATTTCAAGAGAAAACCCTTCTCTCAAAATCACTGGTAAACCTCATTGTATGAGGAATAAGGGTTATTTTGAAAGAAGGGTTTTCTCTTGAAATAACCACGTCTTAACAGCATCTGTTATTTCAAAATAGCGCTATTTCAAAATGGTGCCATAACGCAAATATGCAAATGAAGCATGGGATATTTAAATCCCGGTTTCATTTGCAATTTCGAATGTCTTCATTTGCATCCCTCTGTTGAAAGAGGGTGCAAGTGTAGACATACCGTAATTAAAATGTGAATAAAAATTGCTAATACTTTTCACTGGGTGACTGTACCTTTATAATTTTCTACACTTTTACAGGAAGGTAGAATAAGTATTCTGAACATTAGTGAAACATAAATTTGCAAACAAGCTAAAAAAAAACAAGCTGAAAACAAACTGGAATAAAAAGAGGCTCCCAAAAGGAACAAAGTTATAAGGCAAGCTAAAAATGTGGGTGTTCCCTACACCACAAGTGCATTGCCAGCAAGACACAGATGTGTATAGTATATGAGCCAATGAAAAAAAAAAGTGATCATAGTTAATGCTTTTGAATACTCCAGAATGGCTTAAGGTTGACTAGGCCAAAAAAGAGAGTAAGTGTGTGTGTGTGTGTGTGTGTGTGTGTGTGTGTGTGTGTGTACATGTGATGTGACCTGGCCAAAAGTGATGTTGCACTGTCCAATTTAAGTGGTGATTATAAGAGAGGCCATCCTCAACCTTGAAATATTTTTTCCTGAGGTGCACTGCTTCAAGGACTGGGGCTGTAAGGGATGTACAAGACACAAGGACTCAAGCACTAGGAGAGTATTCTGTACATATTTTTTATTAGAAACAAAGAGTATTAGTTTAATTGTCTAGTTTTTAAGCTTTGTACTCTTGGTTTTCAGTCAGGCAGATCCACATCAGATACAGTTCCTTTGTTTTAATGAAAATAGTTCTACAGTGGTCTATACTAATGGTCCATAACAATATTGTAGATAATAGCGATACTGCTATGCTTTGGGTGATTGCTATAGAATTCTGCACTATATTTGGATATAATAATAACAGCTGCTCTAGAAACTCCTGGGTCTCTATTGGGTACAATGCGTATAGAAAAAGTCTGGGTCTCTATTGGGTACATTCCTGACTAGCCTATCTAAGGCAGTAAGGTAGTGCTCTTCAATTAATATGTTCAGAAAGACCATTTCATGTTGGCATTCACTCTACTTCTGGTTGTTAACATTAGAAAGCATTGCCCTGTCTTTTTAAAGAGAGCTTTATGTCATTAGAATACATTCAAGAGCCCTTAAACTTTATGTACCTATTAAAAATCTTATAGTTGAATAGTGACAGGCATGACACAAGAAGAAATATGAAGAATTAAGTTATGTATCACCTATAATGCAATGTACAGGTTGAACCTCTCTGATCCAGCAACATCCGTAGTCAATTTGGTTTCCAATAACATTGTCTTGCAGTTTTCAAACTTAAGCACTGATTTAGCTGTGCCAAAACAGAGCACTACTCCAAATTTATGTTTTATGTCTTTCTGTAGAGTTTATTGAGAAGCAATCCTATTCCAGGTTCAGCCTATTTTTCTGGCTCAACTTGGTTCAGTCTCTTTCAACATTCACTCAGTTATGTCAGTTTTGAGGCCTATACTTGCTTTGGTGATTCTATTTCTTTTCTGTATGGTTTTATGAGAAACAATCTCATTCCAGTCACATCGCATTTTCCTGGCACAACCAAATGCTCATGTTGCTT
Source organism: Pelodiscus sinensis (assembly GCF_052426305.1). Taxonomy (NCBI): domain Eukaryota; kingdom Metazoa; phylum Chordata; order Testudines; family Trionychidae; genus Pelodiscus; species Pelodiscus sinensis. The sequence goes on from NC_143052.1 coordinate 71,396,739, forward strand.
AAGTTATGATAAGAGAAAGCTGTATACCTAATTTGGTGGTCTGAGCTCTTACCATTTAGGAGGAGTTCTTGATCAAACAGACAGATAAATACTCTAAATATCTAGTAGTTTACAAATACATACATTGTAAAAAAACCAACCAAACAAACAAATGGAAGACACAGCATTTTTTTCAATTAACCTAAAAAAAGTACTATAGTTGAATCTCTTTATCATGAAAGGTGAACTTGTAAATGTAGAGTTAAGTATAAAACTGCATTCAAAATTAAAACAATATAAAACCTTAGAGTATACAGTCTACTCAGTCCTACTCCTTATTTAGCCAATCACTCAGGCAAACAAGTTTGTATATATTTGCAGGAGATAATGCTACCTTCTTCTTGTTTGTTGTAGCTGGTGATACAAGATATTTATGACCCACAAGTGCTAATGATCCATAGTGCCCTTCATGCTTCAACCACCATTCCAGAGGACATGCATCCATGCTGATGTTGGGTTCTGCTTGCTAACAATCAGAAGCAGAGCAGATCAACACATATTCATTTTCATCATCTGAGTCAGATGCCACCGGCAGAAGGTTGATTTTCTTTTTTTGGTGATTTGTGTTCTGTAGTTTCTGCAGTGGAGTGTTGCTCTTTCAGTACTTCTGAAAGTATGCTCCTCATCTCTCTCAGATTTTGGATAGTCCTTCAGATTCTTAAACATTGGCTCAAGTGCTACACTGTTTTTAGAAATCTCACATTGGTACCTTCTTTACATTTTGTCAAATCTGCTGTGAAAGTGTTTTTAAAATAAACATGGTCATCATCCAAGACTTCTATCATATGTAATAGACAGCAGAATGAGGGTAAAACAGAGCAGGAAATATACAATTCTCTCTCAAGTAGTTCAGTCACAAATTTAAATAATGCATTAATTTTTAATGTGCATCATCAGCATGTAAACGCATCCTCTGGAATGGTGGCCAAAGCACAAAGAGGCCTACAAATATTTAGCATATCTAGCACATAAATACATTTGCAATGCCAGTTACAAAAATTCCATGTGAATGTCTGGTCTCACTTTCAGGTTTCATTATAAATAAAAAGAGGGCAGCATTATCTCCTGCAAATGTAAACAACCTTGATTGTCTTAGCAATCAGCTGAACAAGAAATAAGACTAAGTGTACTTATAGGCTTGAAGGGTTTACATTATGTTGCTTTTGAGTGCAGTTATGTAACATAAAAAAAATTTATGTGTATAAGTTATGCTTTCATGATGAAGAGATTGCACTACAGTACTTGTATGAGGTGAACTGAGTAATACTATTTCTTTAATTTATCATTTTTGCACAGCATATATTTGTAATAAAAATAATAAAATGTTAGCACTGTACATTTCTTATTCTGTGTAGTAATAAAACTAGTTTATTTAAAAATGTAAAAAATGATCCAAAATATTTTAATACATTTAAGTTGGTATTCACTGTTTGACAGAGTGATAAATCATAGTTAATTTTTATTTGTGATTAACATTTTTGAGTTAACTGTGTGAATTGATTGTGATTAATTGACAGCTCTAATATTTATTCCAGCTTTGTCCAATCTGGTTTGAAAAGCCCAGGGTACGTCTACACTGCATCCCTAGTCCGGACTAGGGATGCAAATGGAAACGATCGAAGTAGTTAATGAAGCGGGGAGTTAAATATCCCGCGCTAGCTGCTAGCTTTGTGAGCTCCATGAGAGACCCATAAGTCACCCTTCCCATGCATCACATATATAATAAAAGTTCGGCAGAGAGATTCTTTGAGCAGTTATACCTGTGTGGCTTAATTTCCTTTAGCAATTGGTGTTTAATATGTGAATCAGAGTAGGGATGTAAGCGACTAGTTGGCTATCTGATAAGCATAATCTTACCAGATAGTCGACTAGTTGCTTCTCTCCCCTCCTTGAGGCAACATGGGAGGGAGCAGGAGCCAGTGTTGGGTCCCCCCACTCCAGCACCATCTCTGTGGGGGGCAGGGAGGTTGTGGGGACTAGGCGCGAGCCAGGAATCTGCCGGCTCTTAATATATTTAAAAAGCAGAAGTGCAATGGGAGGGGGGGACCCGGTGCAAGCCAGGACAGATGATTCATAGATTGTACCAGGTTTCCCTCAGCTGTGCTTCTGCTTTTTAAATGTATTAAGAGCCTGTGTCGGGAGATGTATTAATTTGTGTCGGGAGCTAACCCTGCTGCAGCTCCCCTGTTTATCGACTAATCGACTAGTTGATGGAGATTCCATCGATTAGTCAATTAGTTGATTGAACTAAATTTAACATCCCTAAATCAGAGCAGAATCTTGGTCAATCTCATAGATGTGTGGGCTAAAAGAAATAAAAAGTCTATCTCATAAAATAAGTAAATATAATTAGGAAATATAAGTAGAAAGCAGGTCTGTATTAAGAAAGAAGATATTTACAAAACCATTTTCATACTTCACTTTGGGGAGTCCAGAACATAGCATGATGGTTTAACACTGAAGTGGGGAACCTTTTTAGGTTTGGGGGCCACTGAGTCAGAAAAATCAATTGGGGGACACACAAGTTAGAAGCAAAATCAATCAATCAATCAATCAACCCACCCCTCACTGAGGTGGCCCCCGACTGAGAAGGAGAAAGACACTCCCCACATTCCGGTTGCACACCAGAGCCTAGGGGTCTCAGACTTGTAGATTTTGTGTGCTTCAGCCATGCAAGGGAATGGCAGGGGGCTGAAATGCCAGCAAAGGTTCCCCAATGCTGGGGGGTGGGGGAGAAGCCCAGATACAGGCAAGCTGGTGGCCACATCCAGCCCCAGGGCATTAGATTATCCACCTCTGGTTTAACAGATATAGGCAGGAAGGAATCACATTCTTTGTGCATGTTCTTGCAAGGTAAGGAAGCTTTGCACATTTTTGTGTGCTTCAGAAGCAGGCATACTAATCAAATACAGAGATTTATCAGGGCTTCATATAAACATAGAGGAATATACTGCTTTATTAGTCACCATTACTTGTTTTATGAGTACCCTGCAGTTCAATTTAAGTTTGAAAGTGAAGGAAATATCGTCTGCCAACAAAAGAAGATGAAAGCTAATCTTAGTAATATCAAAAACAATTGCAGTAAATAGACATTCTGTATGCTGAGTCGCTGATGAGTTTCAATCCCACAAATGAGCTATTCCCATAAATCTACTAACTGCTGAAATTAGGTACTCTCATTCATTTGTGAAGAAGTGTCTGCTGTAGTTATTTATTTCTGTAGAGTACTAAAATGCCACAATGCTTCCCATAAAAATGAAACTATTCATATCTACAGTGCTTTATTGATTGTGATTACAGATTTGGGTTGGTTTCAAAGTTACAGACATTCTGCCTGAGTTTGTGTCCCCCCAAATCTGGAACCAGGTTTCAAAATCAGCCCCAGATTTACTTACTTACTTACTTACTGCCCGTTACGCCAATGGCGCATAGGGCAGCAACAAAGTCCTTCCACTTCTGTCGGTCGCAGGCCAAAGCGCCTATTGTTCCCCAAGTGTGATGATGGTCTTTTGATCACTCTTAAAACTGATTTCATTATTAAACATACAGACTTATTAGTAGCTTTAGATTTTGGTATTGTTAGTTACAAGAGTGTGTGTTGTTTGCATCTATTTAATACATGGACAATGAAGGATTTATTATGTGATTATCTATTCATCTCTGTCTTTTAATAAGAGCTATACTTTGTAAATGATGTGATAAATTGTGAAGTAATGGTTGACAATACTGCTGAGTATGTAGACTATCTGAATGTAAAGATTGTCCAATATTTTGAGCCATTATTGTGGGTTTCCAAATCCAAAATCTTTGTTTACAATAAGAATGATGGTTGTAAAGTGATGAAAATGGCCTGAGCAGCACTTTGGGAATTGATGACCATGGGGCAGAGTTGCTCACTGGTGGATTTATCTTGATCACATATAAACATCTGTGTTTGTGGAATGAGGCCCATGTTTGGTGTACTGTGGAACTCAATATGCCTACCTGCAAATTTTAAATATTGTACTTTTCTGAATTGGTTCTGGTAATCTAGAATGCTCTGGAACATTAATTATATGTGTTAGGTGAATGAGGAACATCATCTTTCTGGATAGTTAGGGTTAAAGTATTTTCTGAAGCAGGGCACAAAAAGTTTAGAGATCAGGTGTTTGTGGTATTTGTGTCAGGCCTACATGACATGAATCATGGTTGTCAAAATGCAAAAGTTGCACTTCCTGAGCCATAAGCAGATGCTTGTTGGTTGTCTCTCAGAAGCTGAGGAAGACATGTGAATTTTATTGGTGAAAACACATGTGGCTTCAGAGCCCAAAGGTCGAAGCACACTTGCAGCTACAAATAGGGAATGGGACACCAGTTGTTAGGACAGGAGATAACACAGCTTTATGTTGTCTTTCACATGCGAGGTTTTGGCAGAGGTCGTCCTCAAACTTTGTCACTGCTTTTCTCATAAGGGAATGCCAATTAGTCCTGTCTACAGCAGCTAGCTCAAATTGTCCAGGTTGAAGGCCTGTCCACTGCAAGTTCGTCTTCAGGTTATCCTTATACCTCTTCCTCGGGCATCCCTGTTTGTGACTACCACATACCAGCTCCCCGTAGAACAGCCTCGGGATCCTACTTTTGTCCATGTGGAGAACATGTCCAGACCATCGAACCTGGATCTGGAGGATCTTGGCTTCAATGCTTGTGGAACTAGTTCTATCAAGCACTTCTTGATTAGTAATTTGGTCCTGCCAGTGCACTCACATGATTGATCGTAGGGAATGCATATGGAACTGCTCCATCTGCTTGATGTGCCTATGGGTACAGGGTCCATGTTTCACAGCCCTACAGGAGAGAGGTGAGGACCATGGCATTATATACCTTGAGTTTAGTTGACAGGCGAATATCTTTGTGCTGAAGAACTTTAATATGCAGTCTCCCAAGTGCCTGACTGGCTTTCTGGATCCTCGCTGTAATCTCTTTGTTAAGGGTTCCATCACTTGATATTGTTCTACCCAGGTACTTAAAGCTGTCCATTACCTTCAGTTGTGTACCATCAATAGTGATACATGGCTGTGGAGGAGCACTGTTTGGTGCAGGCTGGAAGAGGACTTCTGTCTTTCCAAGGCTAATTGTGAGACCGAATAGCTTAGATGCTTCAGAGAATCTGTCAATGATGGCCTGCAGGTGGTTCTCTTGGTGTGCCATAAGAGCACAGTCATCAGCAAACAGCAAGTGGGTGATAAGCCTCTCCAGGGTCTTGGTCTTTGCAGTAAGGCATCTCAAATCAAACAGTGAACCATCCAAACAGTATTTGATGTAAATACCAAGATCTAAGTCTCTGATAGCATGCATGAGGACTTGAGCGAAGAACAGGTTAAAAAGCACCGGGGCGAGTATGCAGCCCTGCTTCCAACCATTGGAGATGTTGAATTTCTCAGATGGTACACCATCCGAGAGTACCTCTCTTGTCATGTCTTCGTGAAATAGCTTGATGAGTGAGATGATCTTCATTGGGCAACCCAGCTTCCTGAGGATGATCCACAATGCATCTCTGTTAACCTTGTCGAATGCCTTCATCAGATTAATGCAGACAAAGTAGAGGTTCATATTCTGCTCAAGGCACTTCTCTTGCACCGGTCTCATTACGAAGATCATATCGACAGTACTGCGATTAGGGAAGAAACCACATTGTGACTCAGGGACACTCACTTCTGAAACTGTCGAAATCAGCCTGTTCAGGATGATGCGGGTGAAGATTTTCCCGGCAACAGAAAGCAGCGAAATACCTCTGTCATTCCCGCAATCGTCTCTTGTACAGAGCAACTATCACAGCATCACGGAGGTCAGATGACATTTCTTCCTCTTCCCAAATACTGGTGAAGACATTATGAAAAACCTTAAGTGACTCCTCATTAAATGCTTTGTACAGTTCTGCGGGAATTCCATCCTTGTCGGATGCCTTGATGAAACTCATCTGCCTGATGGCCTTTCTAACTTCGTCAATAAATGGAGGATCTCCCAGGTCTTCAAGGGTTGACTTCTGAGGAATCTGTTCCAGTGCTGACTGATGGACTGATGATGGACGATTCAGGAGCTGACTGAAATACTCTTTCCATCGGTTATTAATGCCAGCCTTATCCCTAATCAATGTGGTTCCTTCTGCAGACAACAAGGGGCAAAGACAGACTTGGAAGGACCAAAGACTTGATGGAGCTGAAGAACTCCCTTGAGTTATTTAAGTCAGCATAGTGTTGCACCTCTTCAGCTTTCTTCTCCTACCACTGATCGTGCATTTTACGGATTTCTCAGTAAGCCTGGGCCTGGAGAAACTTAAACCTGTCTTTCTTACAGATGGAGCCTAGGTCATTCTGCCACTCCATAAATGCCTTGTTCTTCTTGGTAAGCAGGTCCTCAATTGCACTGTTATTCTCATCAAACCAGTCTTGATGATTGCGTTTCTTGGGACCCAGCACTGACTTCACTGTCTCCATCACCATTTCCCTAAACTGGCTCCACTTCTGAATTGGACCTCCAATCAATAGTCTGTTGGCAGTCAACTTTTCATCAAGGCTTGATTGGAACTTGCACAGATGAGAAGGCTGCTGGAGTCTGGCAATGTTAAAGGCTGTGTGAATGAACTTTGGGCACTTTGGGTGATGCTGAGCAATGTGTATTTTGAAATAGTGCAGACAAGCCTATGGTCAGTCCAGCACTTTGTTCCTCGTATGGCTCTGGTGATAAGGACATCCCACATATCATGCTGATGAACAATGACATAATCTATCATGTGCCATTGTTTTGATCTAGGGTGCATCCTAGAATCATAGAATCATAGAATAATAGGACTGGAAGGGACCTCGAGAGGTCATCGAGTCCAGCCCCCCGCCCTCAAGGCAGGATCAAGCTCCGTCTACACCATCCCTGACAGATGTCTATCTAACCTGTTCTTAAATATCTCCAGAGAGGGAGAATCCACCACCTCCCTTGGCAATTTATTCCAATATTTGACCACCCTGACAGTTAGGAATTTTTTCCTAATGTCCAATCTAAACCTCCCTTGCTGCACTTTAAGCCCATTACTCCTTGTCCTGTCCTCAGAAACCAAGAGGAACAAATTTTCGCCTTCCTCCTTGTGACACCCTTTTAGATATTTGAAAACCGCTATCATGTCCCCCCTTAATCTTCTTTTTTCCAAACTAAACAAGCCCAGTTCATGAAGCCTGGCTTCATAGGTCATGTTCTCTAAACCTTTAATCATTCTTGTCGCTCTTCTCTGTACCCTTTCCAATTTCTCCACATCTTTCTTGAAATGTGGTGCCCAGAACTGGACACAGTACTCCAGCTGAGGCCTAACTAGTGCAGAGTAGAGCGGCAGAATGACTTCACGAGTTTTGCTTACAACACACCTGTTGATACAACCTAGAATCATATTTGCTTTTTTTGCAACAGCGTCACACTGTTGACTCATATTCAACTTGTGGTCCACTATGACCCCTAGATCCCTTTCCGCCATGCTCCTTCCTAGACAGTCGCTTCCCATCTTGTATGTATGGAACTTGTATCCAGGTGGTCTTGTATTTGTTTGTCATCCTGAACACTGTGTTTGTAATGAGAAGGTTATATTCTGCACATTTGCTCAACAGCAATGAGCCATTGCTGTTCATCTTACCAACACCATGTTTGCCTAATACTCCCTCCCATCGACTGTGGTCACAGCCAACTCGGGTGTTGAAGTCTCCCAACAAGATCAACTTGTCATTGGTCAGCAGTGAGCACAGAATGGAACTGAGATCGATGTAGAACTGTTCAGTTGTCTCCTCTGTGCTGTTCATGGTGGGATCATATGCACTGATGACTATTGCATGCTGCTTGTGACTAAGGGATAGGTGTAGCTTCATGAGTCTCTCATTAATACCAGCAGGCAGGTCCGAAAGTTGTTCTCACTAGTCTTAACAGCCAGGCTGACTTCATGAATCCTATCATCATTCTGCGCTTTCCCTTTCCAGAAGAAGGTATAACCACTAGCTAGTTCAGTGAGAAATCCTTCTTCAGCAAGCCTGGTTTCACTCAAGGCAGTAATATCAATACCATAACGTGAAAGCTCTTTAGTGATTAAGGCTGTTCTCCCATTAGGTCTTACTGTGTCCTCACAGTCCATGAGCATACGGATGTTCCATTCTCCCATTACCAACTTCTTTTTTTTGCACAGCATAATCTGTGCATGAAAAATATTATTATAGTGGGAAAACCTTTGCACAGAGACGATCCCACTCTCTCAGCCTCAGAAGTCGGAATCCAGTGGCACGAAAAAAATCGTTACTTCTGGAGACTACCTCGGCTGCATTGGATGGCCATGTCACCTTAAATGCTCTGACGTGCCCCATGCACTCCACAGTACGCTGCTGCAATGCCTTCTCATCTATTTAATCATAAGGATTTCCTCCGAATGATCTATCGAAGCAGTCTTTGCATGCTGGGGTGAGCAAGTCCCTAACTCACAGAGGGTTTCAATCCCATCAGTTACCCTCACCTGGCCTAGCCGGCCTATCAAAGTTGTTGCCCAGGGTGTGGCCGTTGCTGCATGAAAAGCAACTACGTGGAGCCACAGGTGAGAGCTGGGTGCCGGTAAAAATCGATACTACCATGCAAACGCATACACCGGTATTTTCAGCTCCTGTCCAGTAAAAAAATTCAAAGAATACTGAACACCTAAAATGTCTGGTATTTTCTGAATTTTTCCCCAGCCAGGAGGCGAAAATGCCAGGCACCTGGCAACCCTACAAACACTCAGCACCTGGCCTCCCTTCCCCTGGGGCCCTCCCCGGCTCCCAACATTCCTAGCCCCTCGACCCCAGCCCCCATGCTTACCTGGTTCCCCAAGGCTGCCGGCACAAAATGGCTGCCAGTCAAAAGACCTAGGGGAAGCAATACTTTCCCCTTGGTCTTAGTGCTCAATCGCTCCCCTGTTCCTACCCCCCAGCACTCACTTAAAGGGGACATGCTGTTTTATTATAATTTTTTTTTTTGGCTTAATAAGATCTTGGAATCCTTTTTTCCCCCCGTTTTTTTGGGGGGAAGAGGGGAGGGTTTCGGTATTTTAGTTTCAATCATCTGGCAACCCTAACTGTACCTACATTTCTGTGCTTCTGATTTATTTTTCATCAATGATTCCCCTATATCAAAGTTGCTCAGTTAACAAATCAAAACAAGAATTGACTTTAAGGTTTACTCTGAAATCACAATATATTGTCAGAAAGCCAGGTGTGTACTTTATTCCTTCATATACTAGCACTTACACTAATGCTCCTGGAATTATAGTTTACTTTACAGTTTCTAAGGAATCAGGAAGCAAAATGGAATTTGCGTTTTACTTCTGCAGATATACAGTAAGTTTAACAGAGATGGCATGCAAGACACGGGCTTGCAGGGATTAGATCTATGAAGTAATTAGGTGACATTTTTATAGTTTCTTTTTTGACCATAATTATGCTTTTATAAACTACCATTAGTGTTTTTATGCTTATGAAATATGCTTAGTCTCCCAACTATATATACACACCACATAAAAATAACTAAGACATATTAGGTGACAGAAGCTGCAAATGTTCCCAGTAAATTAGTTCAGATTTTTATAGCCACAATCTCCTGATCTCACCATAGAGGGGATATGGCTGCTATGAAATGTGTCTTGCTAACATCATAAAGTGTGTTAAGAAACCTTGATTTAAATTTTTTTTAGCTAGGTAATTCTGAATGTTCAATTTAAGTCCCTTATTTTAAAAAACTGCACTATCTCCAGGACTTTGTATTAGTGTTAAATAGTTCAAATAGTTCAGTTTCAAATAGTTCAGTATTTGAGCTCAAAGTTGAAAGATAGACTCAACTACTTCATAGCTCATCTCAAGACAAATCCTGATTTGTGATAATCCCTGGTAAAGTAGAATTTCTATTCAAGATATTTTAGCATAAGGAATGCAAATTATATTGTTTAAGGGTCTCATCTTGCACAAAAGTGGTGCCCAGAGTAAAGAGACTCATGTGTAATTGCTTTCAGGATTAGATCTTAAATGACCCAATTTACTTTTGCTTATCATGATGCCAAATGATCCCAAGTAAATTCCATTAACGTCTTAGGAAATGAAACAATGGCTGGATTCTGATCTTACTGTGGTATAAATCTAGAGTAATTCCATTGACTTCAGTGTAGTTATTTTAGGTAACATATTATTTGTATTTATTTGTAGAAAAAAGGGATTGAAGAAAGAAATTATTTATCACTCCCTACATAACTTAGTAACTCCTGAAAACCATTTGATCAATTCGTGAGGAACTAACCTTATCATTGTTTGTTTTTTTCTGCCTTAGTTTAGTCCATAGGTTCCCAAACTGGGGGAGGCATGAAAAATTCCAGGGGGGGCACGAGGTGATCCAGCCCACCTCCCTGCCCCCCCCCCCCCATCAATCCGCCTTCCTCACCCCCACTTCTTTCCCCCCCAAGAAAAAGCCTGGTCCATCTGGTAAAAAAATTCCGAAAATACCATGTGAAATGTCCAGTATTTTCTGTTTTTCCTGGCTCAGGCATCTGTTGGAACATGCACAGCTCAGACTGGCTGGGGTGGGGAGGGAGGATGGAGCAGCCTGTGAAGACTTCAAAATGGCCACCTTAAAAGGGCAATTAATGCTCTGCTCTTAAAAGGGCAACGTTTTTTTCTTTTGGTCAACAACTTTTCCCCTGGAATACCTGCACCTTTTTTTTACACTGGTCCCAGGAATTAAAGGGGCCGTGACTGTTTTTTGGCCCCGGTCAGTTCCTTTTTTTTTCTTTTTCTTTCCTTAACAGGTTTTGCTGCTATCTTTGTCCCCCCCCCCCCCCTTTTTTTAAATTTTTTTGCTCAACATGTTTTGTTGCTATTTTGGGGGGGGGGGGAAACAAAGATAGCAGTACTATCTCTGTACTATGTAATTTTTTGGAAAATATTTCTTCAGGGTTCACTCTCGAAAGCAGACAGAATGTTTCTGTTCATTTTATAAAATATTATTTTCAAATAGAAGAAAGAGAGCTGCAGTCATAGGAGATATGTGGAGTAATTTAAGGGCTTCCTCCTTATTTATTTACATTGCTATGCAAGTGATGAAAAGTGATATCCCAGGCTGAGGAGAAAAAGATAATGTCAAGGCTAAGCACCTTTTAATCAGTTAATAATTCATCCCCATATATTTTGTAGGTAGAAAAATATCAATAAATCTTACTGTAAAATGTATGAATGTGCAAATGATGTCTGTTCCAGAGAAAACAAAACTTGCTGCATTTACTGGTTTACCTGCAGATTTGTACATTAGGATGAGAGTGAATTATTTATAATATGTTTTACAATTAGATGATGTAAACAACAGATATCATGTTAAACATTTTTTTTATCAATGCAGTCCTCATCAGCTTTTTTTTTAGTTAGAAACTTAAAGTAAAGCCAATCTGCAGAAGACACTGGCAATACTTCATATGTCATTTTGTCAATTTATGATAGAAATGTAACCAGCCAGATCAAATCTTTACTTACCAAGGGTATGTCTACACTACCCCGCTAGTTCGAACTAGCGGGGTAATGTAGGCATACCGCACTTGCAAATGAAGCCCGGAATTTGAATTTCCCGGGCTTCATTTGCATAAGCCGGGTGCCGCCATTTTTAAATCCCGACTAGTTCGAACCCCGTGCCGCGCGGCTACACGCGGCACGGAGTAGCTAGTTTGTATTAGGCTTCCTCGAGGAGTACAGCTAGTTCGGATTAGGAAGCCTAATCCGAACTAGCTACTCCGTGCCGCGTGTAGCCGCGCGGCACGGGGTTCGAACTAGCCGGGATTTAAAAATGGCGGCACCCGGCTTATGCAAATGAAGCCCGAGAAATTCAAATTCCGGGCTTCATTTGCAAGTGCGGTATGCCTACATTACCCCGCTAGTTCAAACTAGCGGGGTAGTGTAGACATACCCCAAGTTATTAACTTAAATCTGTTATTTGCATCAATGTTTCAAGATTTATGACATTTTAAAAAAAACAAATATGGTGATTTGCTGAAACACTGTTTGGAATTTTCTATTTTCCTAACCAACAAGTCATCATATTTAATCTGTGATTACTAATCTGAGAGGCAGAATTGTATTCCTTACATTGCTCTTGCTCTGTACTTCTTTTCCTGTCATCTAAAGCTGTGCTTTGTAGCTGTGCAATGTGTTGGACCAACCATGACAGAAGATATCATGACCTTTAGTGAGGAAGTCTGTTTTAGAGAAACGTTAATATAAAATTGAATAATTAATGGATTATTTTAAAAAATTAAGAAAAACCCAAAAAACAAAGACTCATTGTTTTGACATCACAATTATGTCAAAATTATACCTCATCCTAGACAAATACCTTCTTTGGCACGCTTCTTGAATGTTTTTTGCTCACATTCTTTCATTAAGGCAATCACCCACATCCCCAGACACACACATAGTGTTTAATCCTCTGTGGATGCTTTCATTGCTGCTTACTTGTAGTGTACACAATCCACTTCTATGTTAAGTAGGTGGGTTGCTGATCCGTCAGCATGCCTTTCTGGATCGGGCCTTTATGAATTGTTTTTAAGCACCAGAGTGGACAATGAAAGCTTTATAGCAATGCTCCAATTAGCAGTAATCATTCTTGTTAAACTTTGGAAAAGCGCAGTAGTATTTGATGAATGTAAAGTATTCATTCCCTTTTTCTCCCCTGTCTGTATCCTCACTCTAGTACATTTTGTAAAATAACCTTCAATTGCTTGTTATTTCTGTTCACATTGCAGATTGAGAATGTTGATGTCTGCCTTAGCTTTCTGGCTGCCAGAGGAGTAAATGTCCAAGGCCTTTCAGCTGAAGGTAAGAAAAATACATCATGAATACAGATAGTGGGATTCCTATCTGAAAACTAATTATCTTAATTCAGATTATTTGCAACTAAAAGCCACACTGAAGCTGCGTTGAACGGCACACACACACTCATGTGCACGCACACACTAAGAAAAACAGACATGGTATAGACTTCCTTGCCCGTATAATTAAAAACTAAATAAAAAAACCTAATACGTATATGAAACTTGGGGTAATAATTTGATCCAGTAATTTACTTTTCTGTATGTTGATTCCTCCCTCATCCCCAGTACTTTATAGCTGAAGAAATTCCCAGATGTACATTTTTATATTTTCATATATAGCATATATAGGATTGAAAAGTACAAACGTGCCGAATTAATTAACCCCAGTAAAGGCTACTCGAGAGCAAAAATATTCGCATGAGCAGACATTTTCAACGGCAGGCCCAAATCTAGTAAACATTTGTTTGTGTGATATGTATAAAATGGAATAGTGATTGGACCTTTAGATAGAGGTGTTAATTCTGTAATATTAATATATAGCCATTTCTCTTTTATTATATAGTAACCCTCAATTTACAGTTTGATGTAATTACCACTACTAATGTATATTTTTATCTTTAGCATATTAAATAAGCTTGTTTGTCCATCTTTTGGCTTCATTAAGGTGCTATGCTTACATGCTAACTATAAATGATATTAAAATAAGTGGATTTATATCACTGCCTTTATGTGGCATTACTGAAGCATGTTGTATAAAGCTTTAACCTTAAATAAGCACTCCTGCAAGTGCCTTGAATCCCCCTGACTTTAGAGAACGGAAAAGGTGACCAGTGCTTTTCAAGCTTTGATAAATATTCATGTTTGCTCTAGTACAATTTACTAAAGGGTAGAAGGCAAAGGTTCCTTTATCAGAGCTGGCAAATACAATAGTGTTTCATTCTGAAAGGTACACAATAGAAATATCTTTGAATGAGATCTTCTATGTTAAAATTAACAGAGAGTTCTCATCTCTCACTATCTCCATCGCAACGTGATTTTAGTAGAACAGTAATATTGCTAGGTAAGTGCTCACAAAAATTCAGCATATGGTGTCTTTGTCACATTATGACTCAGTTGTCTGCTTAGGGGAAATTACTTAATTCAGAGTATTATACAGTTAGTGCAGATACCATCTATCATCTATTTTATCTACCCATCTGGTAATAAGAATACTTAGCATTTATAGAATGCCTTTCATCTGAGGTTCCTAAAGTACTTTACAAATTGAAGTTATTGTGAAGTACAATTTAGATACAAAATCATAGTGTATTACACTATCAACTTTGAGAAAAGCCAATCATTTATTTAAAGGAAAGTATATCATATCTATTCCATAACAAAGCATGTTTTAGATGAAAACCCCTTCTTAATTCTGTTCTTTAATAATAATGATCAGTGCATTCTGAAATTCTCTCCTTCGCCTGTATCTTCTGCTTTGTGTGGATGACATACTGTAGATACTCACAGCCTATTAAAAATATAATATTAAAAACATAAAATAATTGTAAAGGCTTTATCAATCTTCAAAGCCTAATTCTTAAATGGTGAAAAAAAAGGCTCACAGTCTTTTTTTAAATGTTGTTAATGCAGTTGTATTAGTTTTTAAATTCTACAAAAATACATTTTATTGATAAAATATTCTCAATATTTGCAGCAGACAAATTGCTTATCTTGCTAATATAAAGAAAGAAAGTCTTAATCCAGTATATGTAAGACTCTAATAGAAGCCAGTGGGACTTTTCAGTGCTCAAGTTGTTCAGAATCAGTATCAGTATATAGAGCTTATGGGTAAAATAAGTCAATGGCAGAACTCCTGTTGATTTCACACTCTGTGTTCTAGAATAGCAAACATATTATAAACATTGCATTATCATCTAGATTTCAATAACCCTGCATTTTGATTATTTATTTCTCTATACTGTACAGCTCTGTGACTGTGAGCCAATCATTTTTAATATGTATAATAAAACAGTGATGCAGAATTAAAAACCCTCAGGAGAGATAGTCCTCTGAGATCACAGAAGGTATTCTTTTTTTAACAAAAAAGTGACGCCAACTGAATCTAGCAAAGATTGCAAAGTCACAGATATACTCTTCTCTTTGATTACATTATACAGCAACATTTTTATCCTGCTTAAGTCAGTGCCGAGAAAAATGGAGAAGTTCCAAAATGACATATAATATATTGTCATTATATTTTCATTTCTGCAGATTTTTGGTAACATTGTCTGTCTCTCTTTAAACATAACTACTTGATTTTAAATGCGGTTTTGTCTTTATTCATTTTTAGTATTTCACTATGTAATAATTATATTGTATTAGAAAACATATAGATTCTCTCCTAGTGATTTTTGTGTTATGTTGAAACCATAAATAATAAGAAGAAGTATGGTTAAAAATCCTTGGGCAATATTATGCTCTCAGTCACACTAAAGGTAGCGTGAATTTGGAGGAAGTACTTTGAGACTGTTGAAATAAATGAACTTACTCGGAATTTACATCAGTGTGACTGAGAGCAGAAGGTTCATTCCTATACGTTTGTTTCTTCAGCATGAACTAAATGTACTACTACAATTCCTTTTTAGGAGAGGTAATTAAGGAAAAGAGAAATATAATTAATCCGTTTTTCCTTAGTAAATGCAACTTGAACTTTTAAGAAGCTCTTGTACACTTTTAAAAAATATTTGTGTTTAAAGCTGGTTATCTGGATTTTATAAACTAGTAAGTCTGTTTCTTGTAATAGGATTTGGTGAATGGTGGGTTATTCATCAGTGCATGCTGCAAACAGCCACAGGAGCAGTAAAACCTAATGTCCTAACAAAGGTTTTCACAACCAGCTGCCACCTGATTTGACACTTGAAAAAGGAGACTCTGAACAGAAGTAATTTTCAAAACTGTATTGTACAATCACCACTGGAGAACCCAAAGGATAATACAGAATAAAACAGTAGCAGAAAAAGGTAATCTTTTTTTTTCCAAGTGTAACTCTATACTTATACAGAAAATGCTTTTGGGTTCTTCAGTCGTCAGAGAAATCTTAGCAACTGCACAGGTCTGAAAGTATGGTAAAAAAAATAAATATTTTCTCTGAGTCTTTTCCAAAATTCATGCATTATAAAGTACACCTCTCCCTACACATATTTCAGGTTCAGCTGATGTCTTATCCTGCCTACCTTAGCCTTTCAATATTTTTTTAACTTTCACTTTCTATTGGGAAAAATTAACTATAATGCTGCTGCCAGCAGTTGGAATTATGAAGTTATTATATCTGATTATTTAACATAGACACAAGATAAAGATATAAGTACACATTATTGTCCTAGGTGCAATCAGAAAATAAATCAGGAATGGATAGAGAACTGACATAATAGGAACAATTTATTAAGAGGGGAGGCTATGGGACTATGATTCATTATTTTTTCCTAAAGGAAATGGTTTTGGGAAAAAAATATTTTCTTTTACCATACCATACCATAGTAAACCATTCTGGAGATGATAAATAATTATTCGTGTTAGTCATGGCTCAGTAGCTCCTTTTGATAAACAGATTTTGCCTTTCCCAGGTCTGCTACAGAAACTTGTGAAAAGCTCTTGGTTTCATGAAACTGATAAGAGATGAAGTTCAAAACTGATCATCTCCTGCCTTAAAAATAGAAATAAATATAGTTTAAATGGGTAGGTGAGAGGGTGCATTTAACTTAAAAATAGATGGAGTTTGGTCTTCCAAAGAGAAGATTTTTCTTATATTAATCATTTTGGGTCTCAAAAATAAGAGTGTTGCTATAAAATTACCAATAAATGAACCAATATCATGTACCGAAAACATTTTAAAGTAGAATTATGGTTAAAATGTAATGGGTTGTGGTTGTCTTTTGAAGATTGTTCTTTAAAAAAAATTGTTTTGCTCTTCTTTTTAAATGGAGCCTATTCACCTGAACAAGAAGCCCACTGTTGCTTCAGAAGTCTTAAAGGAACATATAATGTAGGAGAGCTTCAGGGGGTAGCTGAGTTAGTCTGTACAGGATAAACTTAAACAAACAATGAATAGTCTGGTAGCACTTTAAAGACTAACACAATATGTAGATGGTATCATGAGCTTTCATGGACACGAAAGCTCAGGATACCATCTATATGTTTTGTTAGACTTTCAAGTGCTACCAGACTATTTGTTGTTTTTTAAATTTATATTATGTAGGAACTCTTCATCTGTACATCTCTAGTTCCATGAAAACTAAAGATCTTATGGCAATTTTCATAGTGTTATGTTTAAATTTATCTTGCATTAAGGCTCTAATGTCCAAGGCAACGTTTGCTATTGATGAATGGAACAAAAGTAGGTTGCTATGTTTTGCTTACTCATTAATGTACATATTAGAGTACTTATTCCTTCATAATGAGAAAGAAAATAGTTTAAGGATATGACTGTGAAAATGCTTTTATAAATTATGTTCTTCTTCGAGTGGAGTCCCTGTGGGTGCTCCACAGTAGGTGCTGGGCTCGCCCCGGCACCGCAGAGTGGAGACTCTTCAGTAGCAGTGTTCGGCTGGACCACACATGCGCAGCAACGTCTCACGGCATTTGCACTGTTTTCTATGCTCGCACGGTCCGGTCCCCGCTAGTGCCTCTCAACTGCCTCAGGCTGCAGACGGAGTGAACTGGTTTCCTCAACCTTCTTCCTTGTTCCTTCAGCATGAGATTGTTCTTTTCATAGTTTCTTCTCCTTCTTCCTCTCAAACATCCATCCTTCTCTTAATTCTCCTAGTTAAAAAAAAAGTTTTTTTCTGTTGATAATAACCAAATTCTAATCCTGCTCTCATACATTCCCTCAAGTTTCTATAGTTATTAGTGTACATAGTAATATAAAGATATAAGTAGTTTTGTTCGTTAAAAAAAAAACCCACCCAATTTAAGACAGTTGATGAAATGCCGTCTTCTTTGGGTTTTAAAAAATGTGACACTTACCAAGAGGCAAGGCCTGCCTCGAATGGCCATTCTTCTTGCATCCACTGTCTGGGAGAGACCCATGTTCCTCAAAAATGCCCACATTGGATAAAACTGACTGTGAGGGCCAGACGGGACAGAGAAATGAGGTTCTGGATGATTTTATTCAATAAAGTACTTCAACTGGAGACTCTGAAAGTGCAATGTCCTCAGGACAGCCTCCGAAGAGTAGGGCTTCTTCCCTTACAATGGCGCCGCCCAAAAGACATAGGGCATCATCTAGCAGATCTCTGCCCATTATCTCACAGAGCAGAGTTAGTTCAGGAGATAAGCTCAGTACATCTGGCACTTCAAAACTGCGTCCAAAGGCTCCAAAAAATCTGGTGAAAGCGGCACCAGTATCAGAACCAAGGTCGACCTGGGCACCAGCAATAACCTTGGCACCAAAGGAATACACGCCGAGGGCATCAGCGGCATCAGCAGTGCCGAGCTCACCATCGGTGCCCACCACAGCTTCGGTGCGGAGTATGGCACTGAGTTTGACGGCGCAACCGCCTATGGCACCGACTCTGCACACAAGCGGCACTGATACTCCGGGCACCACACCAAGTTCTCATCAGCACCGAAGCCACTCACGTTCGCAGTCATTGATTTTTTCACCAGCACCATCACGGTCTCCACCGGCACCGCAATCTCCCACACTACGCGATGCAGGATGGCATCGATCTCCACACTCTCCATGTCAAAGGCTACCTTCACCATTTTTAGCAGCATACAAGAGTCATCATCATCATCACAGTCATTACTCTGTGTTTCCAACATCCTCTAGAGCCTCATACACTCACCGTCACTCAATCCGTTCATCGCATTTGGATCAACCCCGTTCACTTATTCTGATAGACGGTCACCACTTGAAAGACTTTACTACAGTGATGATCACTACCACTGATGTTTGCTCAATCGATATTCCTACCATTACAGATCTAGGTCTTGCATTAAGTCATGCTGTGACTGCACATCCACCAGACAGTCCTCAACTCCAGCTCCTCCAATGGACCAGCCTGCATCTCCACAACACCAATAGTTGAAGCCAGACTACACACAGCTTTCCACCATGGAGATCCAACCACAGGAGGTTTCCCCCATGTACCGCTCTTCTTCATCCCTGGATGAGGCTGTTATCCAAGGGGATGTCTCTCCATCTGACAACCTCCGTCAATTCCAGGAGCTTTTTAAGAGGATAGCCATAAGCCAGGAGATACAGCTAGATGAAATAAAGGAGAAGCAGCATCGTCTCCTCAAAAACCTTCAGCCTCAACACACAGCAAAAATAGCCATACCCCTTGATGAGGCTATACTTGAGGTTGCTGAAAAGGTATGGCAAACTCTGGCTTCTGCACCACTGACTAGCAAAAAAAGCAGACCAAAAATATTTTGTGCCACCTAAAGGGATGGAGTTCCTCTTTACCCATCCCCAACCGAATTCCTTAGTGGTGGATGCTGCACATCAAAGATAAAAAACTCCACAATATATAAATCCTGTCACTGATAAGGACACAAAAAGATTGGACTTACTTGGCAGAAAGGTGTATACATCTGCAACACTTATGCTCAGGATAGGCAACTACACAGAAGACCTTTCTAACCATATCTTTGGCAATTTAACAAAACTTACACATTTGCTAGACCATTTACCAGAATCAAAACGACCCATACTCAAAACAGTCATTCAGGAAGGATATACCTCAGCTAGAACTGAGCTCCAAATAGCTATGGACATAGCGGTCACTGCAGTGCAGTCCACCGCCACAGCAGTGGTGATGAGATGAGCGTCTTATCTTCAATCAGTTGGAGTGCCCAAAGATCTCCAGACTAAAGTCGAAGAGTTGCCGTTCGACAGAGACAAGCTCTTTACGGAAAAGACTGACAGCATGCTACACTCATCGAAAGACTCTCGCACAACACTTCGAATGTTGGGTATGTATACCCCACCATACAGGCGTCAATGTTATCCTCCATATCAGCGATGCTATGACTATCCCTATGTCAGACAACAATAGCAGCACCAAGAAAGGGCACTCGACCAACAACGTAACTGACAAAGATCTCAGAGGTGACAAAGACCTCAGAGGCTTTGAAACCAGGGGAATCGTACTCAGATCCCACTAAATAATAAACAGGAGGTTTGACACCTTGGTTGAGGATACGCAGATAAACGTGCATGTCGACGAAAGTCACCATGATCACCAATTACACCACCGCCCGAGGCTGTTTTACCACCAATGGGCCTCAATCACCATCGACAAGTAGATGTTAGAAATAGTCCGATCTGGATACTCCATACCCTTTGTCACCATTCCCTCTACCTTACCCGCTTCAGGGACTCATCTCACAAAACCCTGCTACACACCAAAATTGACTACCTGCTCTCCATCTGCTGGTAACGAGGCCTTGCGATGGTACCTGGTCCTGCTGTGAGGGCAAGGGACTGGATTCAATGACTTCTCAAGGTCCCTTCCAGTTCTATGAGATGGTATTTCTCCATACATTATATCGGTGCAATAGAATCAGTTCCAGCACAAATCATAGGTAGGGGATTCTACTCCCGTTATTTTCTCACTCAGAAGAAGTTGGGCGGATGGCGACCAATATTAGATCTCTGGAACTTGAACAAGTTTTTACGAAAACAACATTTCAGAATGGTGACCCTTGCTTCGAGACGACTGGTTCACGGCCCTCGACCTCAAGGACGTGTATTTTCATGTCACAATCCGTCAAGCGCACAGACAATTCTTACGACTCATGGTTGGAACAAATCGCTTCCAATACAGAGTCCTCCCCTTTGACCTCTCCACTGCCCCCAGGGTATTCTCAAAAATCTTGGCGATAGTAATGGCACACCTCCGTTGAGAAGGGGTGATCATATTCCCTTATCTGGATGACTGCCTACTGAAATATGCTCAAGACCACTATGAGAACCTTCCATGCCCTTGGACTACTCATCAACAGTCAAAAGTTCATTTTTCATCTGACTCAAGAGTTGGAATTCTTCGGTGCCCTCATAGATGAGATCGCCACAAGAGCATACTTACCCATCCAGAGGTTCCAGGTCATCCAAGACCTCATAGAAGTTGTTTGAGACAGTCTGTCCATCCAGATACTCACTTGTTTAAAACTTATGGGTCACATGGTGCTACAACTTACACGGCCTTCAGTATTGGCTATTGCCACACGAAGCACAGCCTCTACAGTTCAGTGACCCCTCTGCCATCTGTTATCCAATTGCTACATTGGTGGACGAACCGCATGAATCTTCTTGGTGGTGTGCCCTTCCACCCACAAAAAACCCTCATGTCACATCACCACCGATGCCTCCCTTCTGGGATGGAGAGCGCACTTTTAAATTTAAATCCAGGGCCACTCTTCACTTTCCAAGTCATGACTCCACATACATTTCCTGGAACTCTGGTCAATCTTCAATGCCTGCAGATATTTCCTAAGTTACATCCGCAATACCTCGGTAAGAATCTTCATAGACAACGTCGCTTCAATGTATTATGTGAATCGCCAAGGCGGAGCCCGCTCCCGCTCCCTCTACATGGAAGCAATCCACTTTTGGAACTGGTGCATTTGCCACGGCATAACATCTGTCTGCCTG
Source organism: Pelodiscus sinensis (assembly GCF_052426305.1). Taxonomy (NCBI): domain Eukaryota; kingdom Metazoa; phylum Chordata; order Testudines; family Trionychidae; genus Pelodiscus; species Pelodiscus sinensis. Next base: position 71,418,287 of record NC_143052.1, read on the forward strand.
GCATCACAAACATTCATGCAGACTTCCTCGGCAGACATTTCACTCTGGAGCATGAGTGGGAATTGCATGACGGAGTCCTCCATATTCTCTTCCGATGCTGGGGCACTCCCCTAGTAGATCTTTTTGCCACGCGTCACAACATCAAATGCCAGAAGTACTATTCCAGAGCCGGACTCGGCCCGGGCTCCCTAGGCGATGCATTTCTCCTCAACTGGGGCGGACCTCTCCTCTATGCCTTCCCACCTACAGTTCTCATTCCCGAAGTTCTGCAGAAGATCAAAATGGATGGTGCCACGGTCATACTAATAGCACCAGTATGGGTGCGTCAGTACTGGTTCCCCTTCCTTCGACACGTCACCATGCAGACTGTATCAGCTGCCAACCCTCCCGAACCAACTCACTCAGAACCAATGGACACTGAGACATCCCCAAATACATACCTTGTGGCTCACTGCATGGCTCCTAGTTGACTGAACCCTTCCGAATCCCTCTGTGTTACTCAGGTTCAAAATGTACTAATTCACAGTGGAAGGCAGTCAACCAGAAATACTTACCTCTCAAAATGGCACAGGTTTGCCTCCTGGTGAGCCATGCAGGAGCTGGTCCCACATTCCGCTCCACTTCACCTTGTCCTTGACTACCTGCTACACCTAAAACACACAGACCTAGCCTCAGCTTCTTTCAGAGTTCATCTAGCGGCGATTTCTACCTTCAGACAACCAATCAAAGGCACCTCCCTTTTCTCCCACCCAACTACCAAGGGATTCATGAAAGGCCTTGTGAACCTAAGCCCCCCTCGTAAATCCGTTCCCCCAGTATGGAACTTGGACGTTGTTCTTGGAGCCTTAACCACATCACCATTCGAACCGTAGGCCTCCATACCTTTGCACACCTTAACTATGAAGGTAGCCTTCCTTCTCACAATTACATCAGCACACAGGGTTGGCGAGTTATCAACACTTATGGCAACTCCGCCGTACACTATCTTAAATAAAAACGGGGTAGTCCTAAGGCCTCATCCAGCGTTTATACCTAAAGTTTGTTCTTTCTTTCTCTTTTCAAATTGTAGGTCCTTCAGAGCTGAGACAATGTCTGTATGTGAACAATATGTAGCACACAGCCAAAATATAAATAATAATAAACCATATACATGTTACTTATATACTATGTTTCATGGTAAAATGAAAAAGGGCAGACATTAGGAGCAATTACAGTGGAAGTGTTTTAAATTAAAGGCCCGCCTTTATGGAAGGATTATAAATTGCGCTTTTCATATAGCACTTCTTAGGCTTTGGGAACTTTTTTGGTCTAATTCAAGTTCTCCAAAAGTGAGGATAATGTACTGAAAAATAGGGCTATAGGGCTAAATCCTCTCAAATGCTTGATTTCTCCACTTGGACAGAATAGCCAGATCATATACTGTACAGTCTATCCCTGCAAACCTTGCACAGAAGGTCTATCCTAGTGCTATGCCTGTAATGACCCCAAACTGATTAGTAACTGGGTAGTTATCAAATATCTCAATTACTTTGGGCTTTATTATCTGAAATTATTTTTAATGATATTTCAACTATATTTTAATCAAACCTGTTTGCATATAACTTTACCAAGTAGAATTGTTTTATTTGAATCGTTGAATTGGGAGAATTTTGATAAGAAATATAAGTAACTTCATTAGCAATTGCACTCTTGTCTTCTGGTCTTCTCACAAGTAATTTGTACTGATTTTAGGCAAAGGGAAGGTATTGATTTCACATTCACTGCAGATCAGTTGAGCTCTTTAGGGCTGTATTGCATTAGAAATTCTACTTGTATTTGTGTTCATGTATGTGTGTCTAATCATGGTAACTTTATCAGGACAGATGTGTAGTGCAGTTTTAAGAACAATCTGCTACCATGTTTGCAAACCTCCAGTAATGGAAATGCTACATAGCAATAACTGATCATTAAGCAATAATGGAAATAGTAATACAATAAAGCAATAGTGAACTTAATATGATGCTTGAATACACACATACATATATCTGTATACAAATATAGACATATGCACACTCAGATATACTCAAGTGAAAGTCTAACTCTGGTGTTTTCACTTCTTTGTTTATAGAAATAAGGAATGGAAATTTGAAAGCCATTTTAGGACTGTTTTTCAGTTTGTCTCGGTACAAACAGCAACAGCATCATCAGCAACAATACTACCAGTCTTTGGTAGAGTTACAGCAGCACGTCTCTCATTCACCTCCTACTGAAATCAGCCAATCCAAAACACAGCAAGATATGCAGTCCAGGTACGTCAAACTATTTTTCTTCGCTAAAAGAGCCTTTTTATTTGTCCGTTTATATGAAAAGGCCTTGAGCTTACTCTCTGTTTGGACAGAAATTTGTAGAGGATCAAGACTAGAAAAAGTTTGCCACTAACTAACTGTTTAATTTTATGTAACTATTAAATTGCTAGATGTGAGTGCACCATAGATATTTTATGTGCCAAGGTGATATAGTATGGTTGTATTTTCTTTGCAGCAGAGCTGGTTGAATACTGAATATTTATCACCACTACTTGGTTGCATTTTTTAATGTTTTTTGATTGTGTACATACATTTTTGTGTTTGGTGTGCAAATGTTATGAAAAATTATTTTACTTGCTTAGATGTTACAGGGAACAGCACATTGTTACAGGGAAAAGTATCTCTGGAAAGCAAATTATGAATTTGAATATTTCACCAGAAACATAATTGTTGGAATTTAACTCATCTACTCAGGAAAAAGAAATAATATTAACTCATATGTGTTCCTAATCAAAACCATCTAACAGTAGTAGTCTAGTGACTACATTCAACGAATTTCACATGCCTGCTCTTCACAGACAGAGTCATTTACCTAAACTATTTTGTGAATAATTACAAATAATGAATGAATTAGGAAAATATAAGCTACCAGAAGATTTACCTGGTGTTGCTCAAGTCCATAACTCAATTAATTTTTGTTTTTTGGAAAATAAAATGAAAATGTACATGCTTCATTTAAACCATTACTCTGGGGTAGGTTAGGGATTAGGTATTTAGTATGCAGGCTGCATCTGGGAAAGGACTACACCAGCTCTCTTTCACCACAGCAGCTTGTGGCCAGGTGAGAAGTGCCTTTCCGTGGCTGCTACAACTCCAGCTCCATCTGGCACTGCTGAGGGAGGGGTGCATTTCCCCTGGCTGGGACAGGTCTAGGTTCCTGCGTTCCCCAGCCAGAGTGAGGAGTGCAGCAAACTGCGTGCTTTCCCCTCACTCCTTAATGAAAGGGAACAGTCAGCAATGTCCCCATAGAAATTAGGGGAAAGGGGCTCAGCCCTCATACCCTCCCTAAAGGTCTGGGGCAGTCCTGGATGGCAGAGAGTGTTGCCCCCAGCCCCTTTCATCTGCCTGGTGATTCTATCTCTTTTCTGTATGGTTTTATGAGAAGCAATCCCATTACTGGCACATCCCATTTTCCTGGCACAGCCAAACCCTTACCTTGCTTTAAGTTATGATAAGAGGAAGCTTATACCAAATATGGTGGCCCTAGCACTTACCATTTAGGAGGAGTCCTTAAAAAAAAACACACACACAGACGAACTCTCTCAAATATATAGGAGACTGGAAGACAGTTTACTCAGTCTACCTAAGTAGTTTAAAAGAAAAACAATTTAAAGGGCCTGAAAGCTTTTCTTGTTTTATCTTATGGGTTGGTTTTAGTATTAGTTATTGAAACCCATTGAATTCACTATAGAGGAATTTTTAGTCATTGCATTCCATTGGTTTCACAGTGTAGCTGGAAAACATATTATGAAAGGGTTGGTATATATAGACTATGACATGGGAATTTTTTTTAAAACACAAATATTTCCTTCATTTGAAAACACATGAACACTATTGACTTTACTGGAAAAAACAAAAGATAGTACAGACAGTACATGAATAAAGTCATCTGAACTGCAGCCTTTAGACAAGAATTTTTAATCTTGTAAATTTTGTGTTTTGTTTCATTTTATATTTATTTACATGATATTTGCTTAATATATGCAAAGTGGCATATGGAAAAATGTGACATGTTTCATTCAATACTAGATTATAGAATTGTCAGCGAGCACTACAAATGTATTGGTGCTTGTATTCATTCCCAAGTAAAACTTCTTAAAATGTTTTGTTTTCCTATATTAATGTTTAGGATAAATGTGTTTCCTCATCTGCGGAGAAGTTGTCTACCACATTTCAACTCAGAGGAAAATTTTGCCTTGAAATTTTTGCCAGTTCATAAGTAAAAGGGGGTTTGCAGCGGACATGCCGGTTGGGGCATTTTTGTGGTCTTATCTCATTTGAAAGGATAAGAAAAGTCAGAAATAGTACAGTTTAGACTTGCCTTAGATATCAGTTTCAAAAGCATTGATTTTTTTTTTTTTTTTTTTTGCCTTCCATTGAAAATTAAACTACTTGTAAGGGTTGGGGTTTTTTTGGTAGAACTCTAATTTAAACACAAAATTGATTTTGTGAGACATTTACAGAATCATAGAACTGAAAGGGGGGACCTCAAGAAATCATCGAATCCAGTCCCCTGCCCTCACAGCAGGACCAAGCACTGTCTAGATCAGTGTTTCTCAACCAGTGGTACGAGTACGCTTAGGGCTACTCAAGAGAAGTCTGGCGGGGGCGGAATATGTCAACACAACTGAAATTTGGAGAAAACTGAATTTTAGTTTTAAGTTTTACAGTGTTTTATTATTTTTGTACTTTTTACACCCAAAAATTTCATTGCCCGCCCAGCTACAATTATGTTGTGTATGCAACTGTGTTGCAATGGTAGAAATTTTTTTTGCATGTCTGAAAACTGTAGGTACTGGGGGTACTTATAATTTTTAAGGGATACTTTATAAAAAATTTTTTTTGAGAAACACTGGTCTAGATCATCCCTGACATGTGTCTGTTTAACTTATTCTTAAATATCTCCAGTGTGGAGATTCCACAACCCCCCTAGGCTAGGTCTACACTGCAAAGTTAAATCGGAAAAAGAAATGCAATTGATTATATTCTTCCTTATCCTGCTTCAATTCCTCCTGTATTTTGTTAAGTGTTCCTGTCTTTAGGTGATATTTAATGCTCTGTAGAAATCTATCAGTTAGAAAACTAAAGTTAGCAAATTATTCATGACAATGTTAAGGTCATGTTCATAACATTTTTTGTCTATATGCAATATATATTTTCTATTCATTGGGGCCTATTACCGATTTTTGGATAAGAACTAAGGGATTGGCCCTTGGTGTGGCAGAGACAGGATAATTAATATTTCAGTGGCATGTTTATCTTCATTCACTTTGAAATAATTATTTATATGAGCCACTTTCTATTTCTTCTTTGTATATTTTGTGTGCCAAGAACACTTACTTTAGGCCACTGTGAAATACTCTTTGTGTTAAATGGGCTAAATAAATTCTACAACTAAGTGTGTTTTGTGTATACACGAAAAAATGTGTTTACCGCACATGTGATCAGTTTTATATACTTTTTGAAAATATAAATATCTATATTTAATTTTCCACATGTACTTTATAAGTCTTTTATTACGATTGCAATTCTTTATTAATCATGCCTTTTACTTTCATGGGGATTATCTTGTTTTATGCTCCTGTCTGGTTAGTCTTTTCCTACCTCCAGCTCCTTGATTGCCTGTTCAGCCCTATGGTGAGAGTTATTTGAATTTTATTTTCTGAGTGTTTTAGTTGTACAGGACACCCTTGCCATTCGTGGTGTATGCATTCCTGGCACCACCAAGAATGGTGAAATTTGCGATTACTGGGAGCCGTGGCTCCCAGACTATGTGTGATGAGCTGCCCAGAGCTCCCAAATTCACCCCAGGGCCAGGAGCTGTGGGGAACTCACCATGGTTTCCAGCTCCCACCACTCGCCCCGGGGTAGGACAGGAGACCCCCGTGAATATGCGAAACTCTGAACAGTGATTCAGCAAATCGCAAGATTCTCCTATATTGAAGTTTGTGCTGAAATTAGGGATGCCAATGTGTAGACGACTACACGATTAATTTATAAGTTCAGAATTATTGGTTAGTCCTGTTGACTACACACTCCCCCCACCCAGGTGATAGAGAGGCAGCAAGGGTGAGAGCCAGTGCCAGAGCCTGTGAGGAGCTGGCTTTCAGCAGGCTCCCCACAAGCACTGGATCCGCTTACCTCCGCAGCCCCCGCTCTACTGTTTCTGATAGAGAGACAGCAGGCAGAGGGTGAGGGGGGCAGGCGGGAGCTGATATGCATGGGGAACTGGCTTTTTAGCTGGCTTTCCACAAACCCACCTGCCCCCCCTTGCTGCCTCCTACATGCAGGCGTAAGTGCTGGGGGAGCTAGTTTAAAAGTCAGTTCCCCCCAGCACCAGCTCTGTGGTGCCGCCTCCACCTCAACCCCACTTCTGTCTCTCTATCAGCCTCTCTATCAGCACAAGGCAGGGAGGCAGGGGAGGCTGTCATGGAGCAGCCTCTGCCTGTGGGAAGCTCGGACCCCCCATGGACAGGGGCTGCTGCCTTTTGTATCAGCTATAGCTGATAGCTGTATCAGAGGCAGCAGTGCAGGGCAGGAGGCAGGAGCTGGTCTGGATGGGAAGCCGGTTTTTAAACTGGCTCCCCTCGCAGACCGGCTCCCGCCTGCCACCCCACGCTGCTGCCTCTGATAGGGAAAGGGTGACAGGTGGCTCTCCAGGAATGGAGCCGGAAAGGTATTGGCTGCGGGCTCCACCCCCGGGGATTATTGAATTGTCATCTAACAACTAAAATTAAAGCAGTTACATGACTATTCAATTACATGCAATCTAACATCCTTAGCTGTAATATACAAATATATGATGCAAACTAATTTAATTTGTTTTTTTAAATAGATTGCATTTGAAATAAAGTAATTTATTAAAACAATCAGGTGGTAGATAACACCCAGAATATTGACCCTTTAAGTGAAATCTTTCAGCTATCTCTTAAGTAGTTTGTGGATTAATTTCGAAGTGACATAACAGAAGTGTAATAGAGACCACAGGTACCTGAAAATTTCATTTTAGGGCAGTAAGATACAATAAGGAGGTTGCCTAGGTTCACCTTCACCCTGAGATAGAAGGAAGTATTCAGCTATTACATTTGGTTCAGTAAAGCATATTAAATTAACCCTTTATAGATAGTCTACTCCCATAGGGTATGTCTACACTACCACCCTAGTTCGAGCTAGGGTGGTAATGTAGGCAACTGGAGTTGCAAATGAAGGCCGGGATTTGAATTTCCCGAGCTTCATTTGCATATTGCCGGGCGCCGCCATTTTTAAATGTCCGCTAGTGCGGACTCCGTGCCCCGCGGCTACACGCGGCACAGACCAGGTAGTTCGGATTAGGCTTCCTATTCCGAACTACCGTTACTCCTCGTTCTACATTCTATTCTAGAATGGATCAGTGGTGGGCAATAACCAGCTTGCGGTTCAGCTCCATACCATTTCCTGCAGCTCCTGTTGGCAATCTATGGTGGTCCAGATGGCAGGGCTATGGTGGGTGGTGGGCCCGCAGCATTCTTTCCTCATGCCCTACCGCCTGCGTTGTGGCTGTGGCAGGGCTGGGGCATCCCCTGCCCTCTGTTGCTGCAGTGGGCAGGGAAGGAGCAGGCCCCATCACCCATGGCTATGGTGGGAAGGAAAGGAACAGCCCCAATTGCCCACCGCTGGTGGTAACTAGTTATACAAATTGTTTAACCGGTTAACTATTCTGGGCAGTTTTTACATTTTCTAGCTGCAAGTGCACATACCTGTGAAGGTAAATAAAGCAGTGGTGACCCATCAGGGACTAACCCTGGTGAACCACTTCCATCTTATTTCCCATCTCTGGTCTAGATTATAATAACGTTGGACAAGATTTTTAAAAAACGATGCCAAAACTTAGGATCCTAAATCTTTATTTAAGCAACCAGTAGCTGCTGTTTGATTAATGTTTGCTTTGCTGTTTTATTTCCTTTATCAGTGAAAATGATAAAATTATGGATGTCATAATTTCCATGTGGAAATAGAAACAGAGTTAGAAACACAGAAAGGGAAAATAGCACCAGTAATTCATATTGAACATGATCAGAGTATAATAGTGGGTAAAAGCCTGGCCATATTAGTGAAGCCACTGAGAATTTTCCTGCTGAAGTCAGAGGGCATAGGACTTCACAGTAGGAATATAAAACAGAGGCTCAAATGACAAAATCCAAGTTTGATCCAGATTTTAAAGTTGATTTTGTTTGGATCTGGGGTTTTGAGTCAGGCCTTTCTATGATTGTCAGTTATTTTTAACCCAATCCTAACCTCCTTTAAGTCAAATGAATTTTGTTATCAATTTTAGTGGGAGAAAATAGAGGCTCTTCAGCAGCAGCAGAAAAGGTAGCAAGAGCCTAATAGAAGCAGAGGTCCTAGAATGAATTTAAATAAACAAAAATGCACTTTATAGAGAACTAATAACCTTGCATTTGCAATCAATACAGTCCACAGATTACCGTAGAGCAGCAAAAGTTCCAGTGGATGTTGAAATGTAAAGGAGTGGCAGAATCACGTTTGCTCTGAGAGAGAAGAAATAAATCCTGTAAAACAAGTTTAAGACCAACTCCAAGCAATGTGTGTCAGACCTACATCAGTAGGGCAGGATTGTGCATCCAAAATGAATAACATTTGGCCCTTCTAGAATTCTGGCTGCAGCAGTTATATTTCAAGTTTCAAATTAAGGAGGCAAAGTCTTTAATGGAGAATGGAGACAGTTAAAGGAATTTAAAGTAAGGGAAGTTTATCCAAAGAATAATCAATTTATGGAAAATATAATCAAAGATACCATGCCACTAATTATGATCAATATTAAAAATGATTTAGACACCCACTTGGAGGCAAAATATTTAGTCAGTAATAAGTAGCAACTCAATGAAAATAATGGGTTTGGGTGGCTTTAGGTGACTAACTGAAATTTTGCTGCTATAGTGTTTTAGATAGGGATCTCATGATTTAGTTATGATTCTGTTGATGCTTTGAGCTTTGGCAAAGAAAAATATCATGGTGCTGGTGGCCTTATTCATATATGTCAATACAGATACATGACAACAAAGGTTCTATTATATTTTTACATGACATTTTGCTAGTGGGTTCCATTATCACAGCAATACGTTTAAACTTGCCATAGTGTTGATCTTTCAACCACCCAGATATTAAAGTAAAACACATGTGGATGAAAGCAAAAGTTCTTTCTCATTTATGGATTAGGCAGTAGCTAGTTTCACTGAGCTGTCAGCAAAATTCCAAAAGATGGACAAACGATTTTATCGCATGCAGGAATGATGTGCACAGCTTGAGATCCAGATGGATATTGTTAATTCGTTATATTAAAGGCGCACCCCGGTTTTTTAGGAACATGAAGAAAGTTAGGTTGCTGATCTTTATAAGCAGTTGCATTTACATCAAATGTACTGCACTGAGTTTCTTATTGCTTCTTTCTCAGAAGTAGCAGAAAAAAATGAAGCATGTTGCATTCACAACTTATTATATACTACACTGTGTGTAAATGCAATGGCTGAGATTATGATTTTAAACAGCCATAAATCAAAATATGAAAAACCAGATTCTGGTCTCAATTACACCATGGTAAATTCAGAGTAAAAGCACTGACTGTATTATTTTTATAGGACTAGATGTAACTGCGCCTCCTGTGCCCTACATCCAATTTGGTAAGGGCAGAGCCAAGGTTTTTCTCTTTCTATGTCCCCTCCCAACCAACATGATCTCATTTGGGAATATCAGATGTATAGCTCCTTCTCTGTCTCCCAGCGTCCCTATATAAACAGATGTATAAGGTGGGATATTATTCCATCTATCTCCTCTTTGTTACTCAAGTAAGGGCTATTACAATCTTCCTGAAGGCAATGGTTGTCGTAGTCAAGTTAACATATACCATATATATTTAAATCCATTTTGAAGCCCATGCAGGATATTTAATAAGTTGTGCTCTCTTTGAAAGCACATGATGCCCTAGGATCTGTACTGGCTGCTTGTCAATTTCCTCCCTATGTCATAAAGCCACACCTAGTCCCAGATCTTTCTATCTGAGCAGCCTGCTCTCTGCCCATTCCACCCTGCTGTGTTTGAGATCAATGAAGGCACTTGAGCTGGAGTCATTTTGGTAGTTAAAATAAGGAGTAGCTGGGATTGACTCTGTGTCATTCCCATCTTTGGAATGTACTCCTCTTATTGGAACTGAATAGCCCAGATTGGTTGATCTTTCAGGCAGGGTGTAAGGGTCAATCAACTTCAGCAGGCATTTACACATGGATGAGGGGGCTGGAGTTAGATTTTGGGGTAGAGGAAATGATGGCTGCTCATGTTTATCTGTAATCTATTTGCTGATGATTAGTTGGTTTGTTGATAGGAGAGATATGCTATTTTGATTTTGTAATCTTTTTTATTTGTTATTTGTGTATTTGTTAATGAATGGCAAGGGAGACTAGAGCAGGGGTGGACAATATTATTTCATAGGGGACCACTCCAACAATGTGATAAATGGTCAAGAGCTGCACTCTTCTATGACATTAATATAGCGGTACGGGGTCGGGGATAGAGGATGGATGCAGAAGGGAGACTGGTATAAGGGATTGGGGTGAGGGAGAAGTGTCAGATCTGGTAGAGAATTTTGGAGTTGTGACCCGGGGCACAGGACTGGAATGGAGAAGGGGGTGCAAGGTCTGGGAGGGTTCTGTCACCTGGAGGAGTGGTATAGTAGGGAGTTCGGGACTGCGGGCGGGGAGGCTCTGACCTGGGGAAGGAGTGCGGGAAGGGTGCAGGGAATTTAGGTTGTGACCAGGGATAAGAGGTTGGAGCACAAGGTCTGTGACAGATTATGGATTCAGGAGAAGTGGTACAGAGGGTTTGGGTTACATGGGGTAGGGATGAAGGAGGGGGGAAGAGGATTGAAGGGAGGAAGGAGCTGAGGTGCCAGAGGAAGGCTCTGCCTGGGAGACACTTACTTGAGCAGTTCCCGGACAGCAGCCCAGCTGGTTTCTCACCCAAGGATCCTGCTTTTGTGCCCCTGCACTGGCTGCCTCTGAACTCTATGAGCCCGGAGGAAAGTGGGATACTTTGCATGTTGCCTGTCCTGCAAACCAACAGCTGCCAATGGGCAGAAACTGGCCAATGGAAGCCATAAAATTTTTCTAGGGAGGGGGCAGCATGCCAAATCTATCCCCTCCTCTGAGTGTACAGAGGGACTGGGGAGGCTCCCGTGGGCCATATCTGAAGCTTGGCCAGTGGTTCCGGCCCACCAGCTGTATTTTGTCCACCCCTGGTCTAGAGAGTAGTCTGGGCATTCTTTAGTGTTATTCTATTGAAATCCAATCAATTAAAATATTTCATACTTCTGATTAGGTAGATAATTAACTGTTTATCCAAGCAAATGTTATGTGTAATGCAAATGGGTATTATAAATCAGAATAGTGATTTTCTTTATTAGATTTTCAGTCCACTTCCTGGGCCTGTGGGTTCAAATCCCATATAAATCAGCAGACGGTGGTGGTCTTATTCTAGCTTCTGCTTGTTTACTTCACATAGCTGAGAAGAGAATTTGCACGTTTTACCATGATTGCAAGTTTATGCAGCAAATTACTACAATAGCAGGAGTGTTTCTGCCCAGAGTTCACTTTGAATTAATTAAAAGAGCAGTACATGTAAAAGTAAATGTTATCTTCTTTGTCATGTCAGTGTTACCTGAATTCATAAGCAATCATTTAAAATTGCTATTAAAATATCTGTTCTGATGTTAAGGGCCAGATTTTCCAATAGCCTTTGAAAATGCAGCCGTTGTGTTTGCAGAGACACCCATTCATGTACCTCAAAATCCAGCAATTGTGTGAACAAATCAAACAGTTGTGCACTCATATTCTAATTCATGCCTATATTTTTTTTTCTTTTTTGGAATCCCTTTTAAAAGGCAAATATGAAACTTCACCAAAAGGGGACATTTGGGATTAAATCTGTGATTATGGCATAAGAAAAATATACTGATTCTGAAAGATGCCAGACTGAGCCTTTTAGTAATCTGTTTATTCATACAGAACAGGAACGAACAGCATAGCAGCAGCAGTAAATAATTCCCCACAAAAATCCCTGTCATAGTATAACCATGATGTTTTCATCCTCTTGTGGAACAAAGGAACCCAGAGCAGTATTTTGAATATGAAAAAAAGGAGGACAATAATAGTAGATACGAACTTATATTTATTCTCATTCTTTTAAATGTAAGGATTATACCAGCTTTTCTCTACTGTGTGTTTCAAAGGGTCCCCATATCTTTTGGCTTTTCATTCAGACTTGTGGGAGGGATCCTGGAGATTCTGTCAATGTCTAGTCTCTTAGACTGCCCTGGTGTAATTTTCGTAGTTGTCAAGTGTTCTTCCTGCTCCCCTACCATATATCTGATGCATTTCATCACATCATCCTCTGAAAACTTGAGAAAAATAATTCATTTCAATGCATAGTAATACTGATTCTTATGTCAATAAATTACTCTCATCTGTTTAAGAACCATAATGTCGCCTTTACCGATTTCTTTTTCTTTTTGCATTTCAAACTGTATCTGTAATCTTTTCTTCACTGTCTGTTCTTGCGATTTTTTAAAAAAATAATTAACTCTACTCTGTAATCTTTCACATTTTGCATACCACAGAGATTTAATTCTACCTGCCACATGCCTTATTCACACCATTCACTACTTTTTACTCTATCTTGCTTATATTCGTTTGGCCATAATTTATTCCTCATGGGGCCTGATCCAAAGCTTATTAAAGCTAAAGAGACTCTTTCCTGTGATTTCAATAGGGTATTTTTACAGCTTTTGCAGCTAGAAGAAACAGAACCTTAAAATAAATGAGTTTTTCCTTGAGTTCACCATTTCTATATTGGTCTACATTGCTTCTTTACATTTTCCTTACTTTTTAAAAATTTGCTCTGGAGAAATACCTTCCTTCCTTACGAATTGTTACACAAATTCACAATTTGATACCTCTGAGTAGTCTCTTGTGAATATGGAGTTAAACCTGCATGTAAATGATTTCAGTCAGGATCATAGCTGTAAAATGTTTATGCTTATCATCCCCTCTGCCTTAAATAATGTTCTACCCATTCTGAAGCAAACATTGACTCTTTCCAATTATTTCCTGTACATAGGCGACATGGCATAGTGCTGAAACAAGTCCACAAATGTGTGACTCATTTTGTTTCTTGCATTTATTCTTTTCTCAGTTTGGGCATGTCTACACTGGGGAGTTATTTTGAAATAACTCCCCTAATTTCAAAATAACAAGACGAGTGTCCACATTACCAACATTGTTATTTCAAAATAGTGGGCTTGTTTTTCAGAAATAAAAACTCCTGCTTGTGAAGAGGAATAAGCTTATTCAAAATAGTTATTTCTGGAGCTATTATTTTGAAATAACTTATTTTGAAATAACCTGGTAGTGTAGACATAAGCCTTTGTATTTACATGGATTCTTCATTTACTACTCTTCTGTCTCCTTCCTCCCCCACACCTATTATCTCTATATTCTCAAAGTCTTACTACATGAGATGGGAATCACTTCATATTGTTGCGCTGCAGATACCAGTTAATGAATTAATTAGTACATTTTGGAGTTGTTGTCTATGAGATCAGATTTTCTATTCATGGGGAAAAGAAAAAAAATCCCTACTTCCATCATCAAAGCACTACATGTTGTTGTTTTTATCAATTAGTTCCCATGCAAAAGGGATTAAGATAGAAATTAAAAACATGAATGTTTAATATTCGTAAGTATGAGATACACCACATTTATAAGAGATAGACAAGCTGTTTAGAGAGATAGCTTATATAGTGGTCTGTGTTTTGTCCTGCTTTAATTAAAACACTCTGCACCATGAGAACATGCCAAAAATTATGATAGGAGTTTTATTAATTTCTTTTTTGCAGTATGACTCATTATTTTAGGCCCCAATTCAGCATACTTATACAACAAAACACTTACACATGTGCTGAATAGGGATGGATTTAAGAACATGTTTAACTGCTTTGAGGAACTGGGGACCTAAAAACCTCAATCTTATTTTAGCATCCCCAAACGAATTTGTTATATCCAGCATGGAATGAAAGGATCCAAAAAAAGTTGGAGAGAAATAGAAGGGAGCATGAACTAAATGCTATTCAGCTTTCCCTTTCTCCTGCCATCTGGTACAAAAAGATTAATTATACATCTGTGTCTTTTGCAGCTTTAAGACAAGAAATTAACATATGTACTCTGAGACTCAGTCTGTTACTGGGTTCTTAATGGAACTAAGAGTCAATCAGAGGTAAATATGTTTATGTATATATATGTATAGGTACACATTACTGTATGGCTGCAATCCCAATCTGATACGTCTGCAGCATAATGTTATTCCACTGGGTGCTTTGTGTGGAAAAATATTAATTTTTAAAACAAGGTGATTGAGGTACCTAAAGTACTTGTATTTCAATTTAACTAAAATGGATAAATTGTTCTTTGTTGGTAGCTTTTAGTACATTTTTATTTTAATTATTTACATCCTTTCTTGTTTCTTTGGGTGTGTCTATACTGCACCCGTAGCTCGAAATAAGCTACATAATTTGAGCTATGCAAATTGCATAGCTTATTTTGAGTGCATTTCGAAACAGAACGCTATTCTGAAACGTCCCTTAATCCTCGTGGAATGAGGTTCACAGAGATGTCAGGATAGTGAGCCCATTATTTTGAAAGCTATTTTGAAATAACGGCATGTTTAAAAGATGCGGAATAGCTATTTCAGGATACCGTAAGTATCCAGGAATAGCGCCACAGTGTAGACATACCTTTTAAGGGCTGAAATTTCATTTAACAGTTTCATTAATTATTATTAAACATTTGGACTATACTAGTGCTCATAGGCCCTGATCAGTATTGGTGCCTCAATGTGCTGTACAAACACATATGAAGACACAGTCTCTGCTTTGAGTGAGCTATGTATATTTGCAGTCACTTTTTTCTGCAAGAAGGAAGTCAAAGTGAAGAAAGCATAACAGATAATGAGGAGGCAAAGTGAGAAAGTCTAGTCTTTGTTTTATAAGGAGTTCACAGTGAATTTTGGAAAAAAAACTTTGGAAGCACAGGTCTCCTTCGAAGTCCAACTGTGCCTGGTTGGGCATGGCTCTTTCATATAAAATATTAGCAGCTGAAAAAGAAAAAAGGAGAAATGTATTCCTAACAGATGATAGGGTATGCATTAGACCTAGCTGGAAAGAATTTATCTTCTATGAAAAATTATTTTTTTAACAAAAAGTCCACCAGAATTGGGAGAAAAAGGGGAAAAAACCAAACCAAACCAAACCAAACCAAACCAAACCAAAAAAAGAACAAAATTGTTCAGCTTGTTCCCTGGGCTGACCAACTCTCCAAAAGATGCAACTTCAGAGATTGGATTCCTGGAAGTCAGGAGGGCCAGCTGCGTAGTCAGTCAAAGAGTTAATAAGCACTGCATGGGATAGGTGGAGAAGTTTGGAGTGCTGGCTCTGTGGGAGCCAAGGGATCCAACAGAATTGCCAAGCTTCTCAGCAAGATGGCAGGGGAATCTGCTCTTCTGGAAGGGACAGGGCTTCAGGCAGAAGTGATGTGGCCTTGGTCTGTCCATTACCACTGCCACTGTTTGGATGACGAGGGGCCCCGGGCTCTGGGGCAGATGACCCCTGGAAGCACAGAAATTCATGAAGTTTGCAAAATAGGGGGTGCCAACTCGCAGGCAGGTGAGCTGCTAAGGAGCCAGGTAGCTTTCATTTCAGTTTTCCCTATGAAAATGGACATTTTTTAATGGGAATTCTTTGTGAAAAAAAATATCCCCGCAACGTGCTGTGACTGTACCTTGTCATGTCAAATTCAGGAACTCAGTAGGGTAAAATGATTTCCATCCCAGAAGAAGCTTTTGCTTTGCTTTTTGCCGTTGTTTTTGTTTTTTCTCTAATCAGAATGAAAGTGTCCAGCAACTTTAACAAATCAAATGGCTAATATTTTCAGAATTACAACCTAAAGGACAACCTATAAATTACAGATGCATTGCCACACACCATCGTGCTATAAAGTAACATCTGCCAGAACGACTGTTTTTAATAAATAGTAAAGGATAAAGGGAGTCATTACATGGGTTTCCATTGAAGCTGAGGTTTAAAATACTGTCAGTTTGACTCATGCTGTGTATCCAGCTTCAGATGAGCTCCATCCTTTAGCTTTATGTGCTGCATACAATTTTATGGGGCACCCTCCTCCTCATTTTTGCCTTCCTGTACCACACAGCTATTAATGTCCTTATGCTGTTTGTCTGCAGGTGAGGGAGTAAGCAGACAGATTTCCCTGCAGTTGACTCCAAATGCCATTAATTAAGTGTCTGTCCTTCACCCTCTCTCTTCACAGATACTCATTTGAACTGAGGAGTTCATTGTTCTTTCCTCATTACTCAACAGTTTGCTCTGGTAAAATTAAATTCTGATTCCCCCTTGCCCTCTGAATTAACCAGCCTTTTGTGAACAGACATCTAAGAACCTTTAGCATTGTTACATATGGCAACCTTTGAAGTTGCAGGTACAATTTCTAAATCCAGTTGCTTACAACTAATCTACTGTTTTGTTTCATTGTTTGTATCCCTCTCAGGCCTAATGATCAGCAACAGAAATTAGCCATTTTTACCTTATCATCGGGATTGCTGTGACTAGGTTAGCAGTTTATGCTTCTTTGAGTTGCAAGAAATAAAAATGTTAGAGCCCAATCCAAAGCCAATTTAAGTCAATAGAAAGAATCTAGTTAATTTCAAAGGGCTTGAAAGCTCCTAGGCTATGTCTACACTGCCTCTTTTGTCAGAAGAGAGTATGCTAACAAATCATTTGCATATGCTAATGAAGCATGTGCTTCATTTGCATAATCTCTGCCCAAGGCATTTTGCACAAGAGGTCCTCCTTTTTTGAGGCATAAGGATCTTGTGCAAAAAGTTTTTTTGCATAAAACAGATCTGTCTACACTAGTAGTTTTTGCCCAAAAACCTCTTATGCAAAAAGCATCGGAAGAGATTATGCAAATGAAGCATGAGAAGTTGCTACTGATTGCTTCATTTGCATTGCCTCTTCCACAAAAAAGAGGCGGTATAGACGTAGACATGTTTTAGCTATCAGATACCATCAAGGAACTTCATTGCTTATTGCAATTATCTTAGATGAGCAGTAGTACCAGTTTCAAAGCACTTTAGACGAATACATAACAATATATTCAAATACGAGTGTGAGCCTGCAACTAAGAAAAGTGCACTGTACATGTTGCAAAACTTCATTTTTTTGACTGCCAAATTATATCTGTAGACAACTGGCAGTATTAGCAATAATAATTGTAAAGGGCAATATAATTTTTGCAAGAATGCAAAACTTGACATGTGAAAGTTCACATTCAGAGGTGCTGGAATGATTTGTATAATGGGGAAACTCATTCAGCAGAAGGTGGAAACCTTGTATTCCCACTCTGTATCTTCAGGCTCAAGAACATGGAGAAGTCATAGTTGTCTTGCACAGTCAACCTGTGGAACTCCTTGCCAGAGGAGGTTGTGAAGACCAGGACTAGATAAATTCATGGAGGTTAGGTCCAGAATACGAATTAGCCAAGGTCTAATCTCTGTTTGTCAGGGACTGGAAATCATAGAATACTAGAACTGGAAAGGACCTCGAGAGATCATCAAGTCCAGTCCCCTGCCCTCATGACAAGACCTAGCAGCATCTAGATCATCCCTGATAGATAGCTAACAAAACTGCTCTTATATATCTCCAGTGATGGAGATTCTACAACCTCCCTATGTAATTTATTTCAGTGTTTAACCACCCTGGCAGTTAGGAAGTTTTTCTTAATGTCCAACCTAAACCTCCGTAGCTTTAATTTCAGCCATTGCTTCTTGTCCTATTCTCAGAGGCCAAGGAGAACAATTTTTCTTCCTCCTTGTAACACCCTTTTAGATACTTGAAAACTGCTATCATGTCCCCTCCCAGTCTTCTCTTTTCTAAACTAAACAAGATCAATTCTTTCAGTCTTTCCTCATAGCTCATGTTCTCTAGGCCTTTAATAATTTTTGTTGCTCTTCTCTGGATCTTCTCCAATTTTTCCATATCTTTCTTGATATTTTGTGCCCCGAACTGGACACAGAACTCCAATTGAGGCCTAATCAGTGCAGAATAGAGCAGAAGAATGACTTTTCATGTCTTGCTCATACCGCTTCAGTTAATGTATCTCAGAATCATGTTTGACACTGTTGCAAAGAAAAAAAAAGCATACTATTGACTCATATTTAGCTTGTGGTCCACTATGACCTCTAGATCCCTTCCTGCAGTACTCCCCCCTACACAATCACTTCCCATTTTATAAGAGTGGAATGGACTGTTCCTTCCTAAGTGGAATACTTTGAATTTGTCCGTATTAAACTTTATCCTATTTACCTAAGACCATTTCTCTAGTTTTTCCAGATCATTTTGAATTATGACCCTATCCTCCAAACCACTTGCAACCACTCCCAGGTTGGTATAATCTACAAACTTAATAATCGTACTCTTTATGCCATCATCTGAATCATTGATGAAAATATTGAACAGAACCAGTCCCAAAACAGATCCCTGTGGAACCCCACTTGTTATGCCCTTCCAGCAATATTGTGAACTATTAATAACTACATTCTGGGAATGGTTATCCAGCCAGGAATACACCTTTATAGTAGCCCCATCTAAGTTGGATTTCCCTAGTTTATTAATAAGAAAGTCATGCGAGACTGTCACAAATGCCTTACTGAAGTCTAGGTATATCAAATCCGCTGCTTCATCCTTATCTGCAAGACCTGTTATCCTATCATAGAAAGCTATCAGATTGGTTTGACATGATTTCTTCTTTACAAATCCATGCTGTTGTTACCTATCACCTTATTATCTTCCAGTTGTTCACAGATGAATTCCTTAATTACTTGCTCCATTATCTTCCCTGGCACAGAAGTTTAAACTGACTGGTCTGTAGTTTCCTGGGTTGTTCTTATTTCCCTTTTTATAGATGGACACTATATTTGCCCTTTTCCAGTCTTTTGCAATCTCTCCTGACTTCCATGACTTTTCAAAGATGATAGCTAAAGGTTCGGATACTTCTATCAGCTCCTTAAGTATTCTATGATGCAGTTCATCAGGCCCTGGTGACAACCACCTAACTTCAGTAAGATTTCTTACTAACAACCACAGGACATACCACATTAAAACTAACCCTGGAACTTTCCCTTGCAACAAACCCTGTTGCCAGCTTTATCCACATATTTACTCTGGAGACACAATCACTGGACCTAACCATGTCAGTTATATGATCAAGGGCTCATATTCCTGTATGTCCAGCAATGTGATATATTCCATCATGTGCCAGCAATGTCCCTCTGCGATGTATATCGGACAAACTGGTCAGTCTCTTCACCAGAGAATCAATGCTCACAAAAGCGGCAAGGAGTCCTGTGGTACCTTATAGACTAACAGATGTATTGGAGCATAAGCTTTCATGGGCAAAGACCCATTTCATCAGATGCATGCTCACAAATCAGACATCACACATCTCCACACAGAGAAACCCGTTAGTCAACATTTTGATCAAACTGGCCATTCCCTTAAACACCTGACAACATGTGTCTTACTTCAAAGAGACTTTAACACTAGATTGCAGAAGGAGACTTCAGAACTTTTTTTATGCTAAAATTCGACATGTTGCAAATGGGCCTTAATTTAGATTATAATTACCTTACACATTACAAAAAGATACCCTCCCCACCTTTTGATATTCATAGTAACTCCAGATTAGCCACTTAATTGATGCTTACAATAAGCAATTTCCTCCTTCCTTGTCTCTTCCTCCTCCCCACCTTCTGCAGCTGATTCGTTACTGTATAATTTGTTTACTTCTTCATTGTATCCCTCTGTTATATAATGGTCATGCCAATTCACTTTCAGAATACAATCTGAAGAAGTGGGTCTACATCATGAAAGCTCATCACCTAATAAACCATCTTGTTAGTCTTTAAAGTGCTACATGACTGCTTTTTTTGTTTTACCACGATCAGGCTAACATGGTACCTCTCTTTAACTTTTCTAAGTGGATGACAGGAGAGGGATCACTGGATGATTACCTGTTTCGGTTCACTCCCACTGGGAAATCTTGCATTGGCCACTGTCAGAAGACAGGACACTGGGCTAGATGGACCTTTGATCTGGCCCAGTATGGCTGCTCTTTTGTTCTTATGTATATGTGTTATTACTAATTCAAGCCAGGTGAGGTGGCAACATCCCTAGCAGCCTTAATTCTGGCACCTGTGGTCACATCTGTAAGCAATGGGACCAGGAGTTTTGGAACGGATAGCTGTGCAAAAAGCTGATGGGTCCATTGTGTTCTAGTGCTCATCAAAAGACATAAAACAAAAAGTAATTAGGAACTTGATGAACACATTGTATATAATGGTTTGGCCTTTTTCTCTCCCTCCCGCCACCTATTTCACGTTTCTCTGGAAAATGAATTCACTTTTCAGAAACTGATGGAGTGACTGATTGAGCAATGCTTTTTCAAAGGTTTTGGGGATTTGAAAGCAGTCTCAAGATACCAGCTCCCTGAACATGGTAGAGGTCAGATTCCCTGAAGGGAGAGATGTATAGAGAGAGATCCTTTGTTAGGAAGCATTTTCAGCTTAATATCCCTCTGCATTTTGTCTTCATTTAATGGAAATGACCCACTCTGTACCTGCAGGCTCAAGAACATGGAGAAGTCACAGTTGTCTGATCTTTTCAGCTGCTTTGGAAAATCATTGTTCATGAAGGTCAAAAAGCTATAGCACAGTATCACTGCATATGACATTCACAGCTTTGAGTCAGTGCCTCAGATACGTCCTATGCACTTTGCTGTAAAAATCATTGTGGTGTCTGTGTTAATTGTACTTGCATCATTTTGTCTTACACTCAGTAATTACTCTCAGGAATTTTTAATCTCATAATTTTCACATTCTATTTGTTTGCCTTCCAAATAGTGTAAAATGACACCTTGGTGTTACAGTGCTTCATTTGAGATGCCAGGATAACAAAGGTGTGGGTGGGAGACATCAAGGGTTGCCAAATTTCTACTCACACATCCAAACCCCCTCATCCCAGTCCTTCTTTGAGCTCCTGCCCCACCCCTTCTCTGAGGCTATGTCCCCACTCATTCCATCCCCCTCCCTCATTTGCTCACTCCCCCATCCTCCCTTACTTGCTCATTTTCAACATGTGGGCTCAGGTGGTGCAGGCCCTAGAGTTAGGCTGGGGATGAGAGGTTTTGGGTACAGAAGGGTGCTCCAGGTTGGGTTTGAAGGGGAGGAGGGAATCAGGACCAGGACAGGGAATTGTGATGCAGGGAGGGCTCGGGGCAACACTTACTTTAGGCAGCTCGCCAAAGCAAAGGCATGCCCCCATTCAGGCTCATATGTAGAGATGCAGCCAGGCAGCTCTGTCTCCTGCCCTGTCTGCAGGTGCCATAGTTCCATACCAATGGGAACTGCAGAGCTGGCACTTGAGATGGGCACAGTGTGCAGAGCCTTCAGGCTGCTCCTATGTGTAGGAGCCAAAGGGGGA